>NC_134703.1:23067938-24502938 GCF_043290135.1 Rhipicephalus microplus
AAGCACACGATAAGCGTTCTCAAAGCAATATACACGTCTTTATAGTTACACTCTTTGTTGTTGCAGTGGTGGATAAGGAGAATAAATGGCTGAGCCATTTGTAATCTGTGGAAAGCTTTAAAGTGCTTACTCATTAAGCAATACCCGCTGTGTGGCTAGTGGTGCAATTATATGCGTCATGGACGATTATATATATATATATATATATATATATATATATATATATATATATATATATATATATATATATATATATATATATATATATATAGAGAGAGAGAGAGAGAGAGAGAGAGAGAGAGTATTCTGGTATAGTGGACAGTTACAAGCCCACCTCCGTTTCTCCTAAGCATTTTTTTACGTCTTTGTGCATGCAACGAAAGAAAAGCAACGCGTTATTAATGGTCTACTTTGTTTTGACCCTTGGCAAACACAACAAAACAGTATCGATCAGTATCGATCTATTTGAAACAACGTAATGACACCACGGTGAGAATATATTTACTTCCTATCTTTTGGCTCCTAATGCAATGTAACTCAGTGAATAATTGTTTTGTCTGTGTGCATCTGTGAATCACATACGCAAGACTTTGTTCGCGGGTATGTGCTGTCTCTCTAGATATCACAGTTCATGAAACGACATCTGGAGTAGCAAACCCGGCGATCAATCAGACTAACATTGATCCCTCCATCTTTCGAAAAGACGCGCTTATCTATGCAACTCGTATTAAACTTCACAGTTTTTAATTCACTTTAATATTAATTGTCAACGGCTAGTACACTACTCAAGACAGCCTCGGGTGTTCTTGTGCAAGGAAAGATTACCTAATTTCTGACAGGCCACAGAGACTTCATCAAAGCATTTCAATCAAAATAATGGCGAATATTCACACCACGTCTGGTGTCAAATCTTAACTTCTAAGGGTTTTTTTTTCTTGTGCCCAGCGGCACCACGAATATTAGCCTTAAGCTATGCACCCACACGCCCTACGCTACGCTTTGCTAAAGCATAGCGAACCTCATGCTTAGGTATTGATTTGTTGTATATTAAAACTAGCAGTTGTTCCGTAACGAATACAACTGATGAGCGAAGCTCCTCAAAAACGGGACGCAAGCGGCTGTAAGCCTAATCTCCCTGCTGGCTTCATGAAGACGGCAGGGTGGAGAGAGTGTTTGCGGCACTACCTGGGGGGAACGACTGAGTGAGTGAATCTGACGCCACGTCTGGAGCGCGCATCTGTTATTTTGCTCGGCGCTCTTGCCCGGTGCAAGTAGCTTCGATGGCGACTGCGCAGTGCGGTTGAAGCTACTTGTGCTCAGAAAAAAAAATATCTGCTCCCAAGCACTCCGTACAGATGGTTAACCAGCGAAGCTGAAACGTGCGGCCGCAGGCGGTCACAGACGTCGCAGCCGAAGCCAGTGTGCCGCTAGAGAAACTCCCGTCGAAAGCTGGCGTCGGACCCGGTGAACGCGTTTCCGACTTTGCGACGTTGACGCTGCTCTGCCTGCAACGCCGTCTCCTCTGTTCGCCGTTGTCACTTGCATTCGGCTCGGATGGCCGCCGGATCCGCAGTTGCTGATTTGATTTGTGGGGTTTAACGTCCCAAAACCACCATATTATTATGAGAGACGCCATAGTGGAGGGCTCCGGAAATTTCGACCACCTGGGGTTCTTTCACGTGCACCCAAATCTGAGCACACGGGCCTACAACATTTCCGCCTCCATCGAAAATGCAGCCGCCACAGCCGGGATTCGATCCCGCGACCTGCGGGTCAGCAGCCGAGTACCTTAGCCACTGGACCACCGCGGCGAGGCGATCCGCAGTTGCTGCTTCCGCTTGAACACCTTTGCCTGTTCTTGTGCCCAGACTGCTGTATCGACCCGGCGAACACGAATTCTCTCACGGATCAGCTGTATGCGCTGTTTTCAGAATAGTGCCTGCTGTTCGGGCACTCCTAAGACCCATGCCTTCCCTATGTGGAAGTTGTAAGTTGAAATTGCAGCGCTTGCTTGCTCGGCGGCGATACGGCTTCGGAAGGATGAACGCCGTGACTGACGGCGCTCCCTGGCACACGCGCTTGTGTGTGACGTAGATAACGGATAACTGACGGAGGGGGGAGGCCACTGATTGTTTCTCGTGGCGAACAGTTCTTCGTTTCGCCTAGCCATATGCAGCTTTCACTGTAATACCTAGAAGTGAACGAAAGATAGCCTAAGGGGTATTTTGCGAGAGAAAACCTGGCCTAATTAACATGGGGTGTGTATAGCATAGACATATATACTCTAGAAAATGGACAAAGGGATGACCACCGCCGTAGCTCAGTGGTCAAGCACCAGACGCGTTATCCATAAGTCACAAGCTCGGTCCCTGCCGGCAGCAACTCATCTTTTTGACCACTTTTCTTTCTTCACACTTGCATTAAAATTACTATAAATGACATACCGGGTACTTTTCTTTGCTGTCTGATTGTTCCCATCACTATTCTCGTAACATAGTGTTTTGTATGGGACGTTAAAAACGTCAAGGAGTTTTCACGTTCTTGCTTGTTTCTCCCGTCTTTTTTATTTGAGATGAAGTTTCACTTCCCTGTGTTTGTTATTCGTATACGGGAAACGTACCCGAACCAAAACCGACAATACAGAAAATGGAACACGCAGCCCGAAAGCCCCTAAACCATTCGGGTTTTCTCACAGTGCCGCCATGACGAGCACGGACCTTCACTATCGCGAGTTCCGCATTGAGCTGAATAGAACATTTCTCCCAAGCTTCCAACAGCAACAACACGCAGCGGGCGAGTGCGTTCAGCAGTGCGGGGCGAGTTCCGGGCCCCAGCCGATAAGCGCCTTGTATTGAGCGAAAGCCCCGGGGAGAAGAGAAGAGAAGCGAAAGACGCTGAGCGCGCGGAAGCCTAATACAGAACGCGCTCGCGAGAATCGGCTTCCGCTGTGTTCCAGGATTGTTTGTCATTTGATCCCCGAGAAAGTTGGAATAAAAAATCATAACACAACCCGCCGCCAACTCGCTCGCCGTCGGAATGTTCGCAGCGTGCACCATGTATACCCTCGTGAAATATACTCTGCGATAAGGGATGATTTCACGTTCGTTCTTCTTGTCTCTCGCTTACGTCGGCTGAAAAAAAAAGGAAAAAAGAATGACGTACGTTCGCTGTTGTTCCGCGAAGGAACCAGTTCTAGATAGACTAAGAAGAGATAACAGTAAACAAAATGTTTTCTTTGTTTGTTTAAAATACTTACAGAGAGAAAAATAGGATGCTGATGTTGGTGCGCGCGTGTGGGTTCCCACACACGCTCGCACATGACTGGTGGCACCGCAAAACACAGACTTTTAAATCTGTTGGCAACACTTGTTAGCGCGTAGAGTTTAGTCTTGTCATTCAGTGCGCAAAACTAGACAATGATGAAGATGAGACGGAAATAAACAGGGTCTTCACCACTATCTTGTGGTCCAATAGTTTGCGAATCACTGCTAAACGTTGTTACGTTCATATTTTTTAGAGAAATATCTGAACATTTAGTATAGCTGAACAATGAATAGCGTAAAAAAGCAGCGATGAACAGTGTAGTCTGCCATAGCGTTCAAGGCGTCTTACGTTTTTTATACAGCAAATAAAAAAACACGAATAAAGGTAATATCTGTGGTTACGAGGATACGAGGCCCGCCGTATATATGACAACACCGAATTATAACTTACCCCGCCCGAAGTTCCTTGAAGCGTACCCTGATCTAAATTCGTGAGTGTTCTCGCATTTCACCGCCAACACAATTCCTCCATACTGACCGTTAGAAATTAAACCTCCACTCTAGAGCTTAGCATATACACAGCATAACCTATAAGGTGTACCATAGAAGGTACATATTTATGGCGTCTCTATTGACACTTACATTTCTGAAAATTCGTTTCACCACAACAAGTATTCGCGTATTGATGAGATTACACGTAGTACTTACTCTATATAGCTTCGTTTGTAACCTTATATCATAGTTTCAGGCTAAATTCGAGCCAACTACAACATTTTTTAAAAGTTTTTGTTAGATTAAAACACACCCAAATTGGTTCGCATTCGATGCCTGCGTGACTGTTGTGTGCTAAATTCAAACGCAGCCTAAAGCCATATTATATTTCTGACCCTAAAGTTTACGCTCACGTTGCGCCAGCTTCCGCAGTAAGAAAACCACGGAAAACTTTGAAATAGAACGACAGTTATTCTTTGAAACATGTAGCACTGACGCTTCCTCCGTGGCACGCAGAGACGTCTTCGTGGCTCATAGCATATTTTTGTAAGCCTCTTTTCTTTAAGCACGAAACCAAGAAATACAACGCTGTACCACTCGGAGAACGCATACGCTTTCTAGAATTTCTGACGTATTTCGCCCCCTCTGGCTGTTTTTTCTACCGGGAAGACTCATATCCGATACATATTGCGCCTACGTCGCGCCAACGTATAAATCTTCTCGTCGCCTTGACGACCACCCTATGACGTATAATGCAAAGACTCACGTTCCGCCGAGCTTTTCTTGTGCCTTCCTATTTCTTCCCGCGAAATTTAGCCTCGTATCTTGCACAACTGCAGGCTAGAAGTGTGTCAAGTTTTGTCTTATCTTGTTGGAAAACTGCTTATGTAATGAATTTGTTCGTACGACTTATCAACGCTGAAGAGCAAAGGCCTAAAACAAATAAAAATATAAACTGAATAAGTTAAAGAGGACGTGCGCTTTCGAGAGGTAATGGCACTTTGGAACGTCTCGAAAAAGAGACAAGAGTTTGAAGGAACCTCCTCTGAATGTCGTAGCGCCTAGATGTCTTACTATAGCACGTAGAACGCTTCGGCTCATACGATTCCGGCGTTTCTCCCACTTTGATGCCATTTTTTTTTTGTCATTCTAAAAGCGACGTCAGCGGCGCTAACGTGAAGCCAGCTTTCGATTGTTAGCGCAGGAACAGAGCGACGACAAAGGAACAGGAAGAAACTAGCCCGAACCGCCACAATTCCAAGTCAAGCTACCACCGGCTACCTTTAATTTATTTTATTTTTTGAAATAATTTTCTTTATTTCTTAAAATTCTACTACATCGTCCTTTTTTTCTCACATGTGCTCAATCGAACAGCTTGTGTTCTTTTGATACAGTACGAGATAAATTCATGATTTCCGTACAGTTACCATTTGAAGACACACCTCCAATGTACACGCCGTCAAAGATAACATGTTATCGAAAGTTGCGCAGACAAACTATTTCATTCATGCGCAAGTATACGTGAAGCTTTATATTGTAACGGGAACAACAAATATTAGTGCCTCGTGTTTTACTAGCCGAAATCTCGATATGATTACGAGGAGCGCCGCTGTGGGAAACTGCGGAATAATTTCTGCCACCTGTGGCTCTTTTAAAAGGACAATAAAGAAAGCTGCGCCTTTTCCTTATTAGTAAATTCTTATTTCGCAATAGCCCTGTCATTATGTTTGCCACGAGAAGACGCTTTGTAAGAAAGAAAAACATGCAAAAAAAAAAGAAAAACACGGGTGGCAACGCCATGTTCAAATTCGCGAACAAAACATAGTTATGTCTCTATTTGAACGGCATCTACTATGTCCTCCGCAGTCACTAATAAGTGAAAAAACAAGCACAATATCTTCTGAGGAGGCTATACACAGAATGTGCAAAGTTTCAGAGAATTTCTTTGAGCTAGCGTCGCTAAAGTACGAAATATATACATAGAAATACGTGACGTCATGTGCTGTAAATTTGTCGTGAATAGTAATGATGAAACTTTGACCTTAATTTTCTTATCTATTAAGGAGCTTATGAAGGTGAAATTAACGACACTTAAGTTCTGAGAGTTCAATTTATCAATTCAAACTCACTCGTTGTCTTACTGGACCTAAATCTAGGCACATAGGTCTTTGCATTTCACACCCATCTAAATACATATGCAATGTCCTGGAATCGATCCTGCGCCCTTATACAAACAATATAAAGGTTAACAGTTGCCGTTGCGAGCGAGATATGCCCGCGCAGCTTCCCTATAACTAGCTAAGATTCTTTGTAGCTCTTATACTTAGATTTTGGTGGGAGGTAAAGAACCCCGGGTGATCGACACTAAAGAAGCTCTCATAAACATGTTGCGCTTTTGGGAAGTTAGGTGTTGTGTTTTGATTTCGTATGTTTTTTGTATGTTGCGTTTTGATTTTGTATGATTTTGTATGTTGGAGTGGAATTCTGGGCATATAATGAATGACCCTTTTTTACCGTAATACACGCGTTAGGAGTTGTGTTTCCATTTTGTGAGTTTTACTTTATTTTACTTACTTCTGTTGTAACTACAGTACTGCATTTTTTTATAGAATGCAGTCTGAGTGCCTTTACTAAGTTGAGTGTAAATATTTGCGCATATCTTGTACTAACTGTATTGATATTTTGGTATTGTATTTTTTAGTGTACTATGAGTACCCTTCCTGCAAGGACCGAATTCTGGTCTGCAGTATGTTATAAATAAAAATAAAAATAAAACACGGACAATTATTACTATAACATAGATGTATAGGAGGCCTGTCAGAAAATATTAAGACAGGCTAATCTCTCGACGTATCTGGTCTCACCTTGCAGTAGTCTGGCGAGTCCTGGTCAACGCACACGGTGGCCAGGTAGTCGGGCCGATCCTTCTGTGGCACCGAGCATGGCAGCCACAGCATCTTCTCGTGTACTCCTTCAGCCATGGCCTCCAGTGGGGTGCGGTAGCCGACGGAGTTCGGGCACCGTGCCACACCCACGCGGTTGGCGCTGCTCTCGCATCCTGCGTCCATGAGGTGCAGTGGTGTAAGTCCAGAAAGGTCTCAAGGGGAACATATATCCTGTCATGGTGGTCACTTTGTTTTGATAGATGTAGGTTTTATTTTTATTTGTTCAAACAATAGTGATGAAGCGAACATGAGCTCAATTCCCTACAGCCTAGTGCTGTAGGGAATTGAGCTGTGTTCAACTTTCAACTGTGCTCGAAGGTCAAATCTAAAAAGGGGACGCTTGCAAGAGGTGTCCTCCTGCAGCCCTACCAAAGGGGGTGATCAGGACCGGCTTGATTCCACCCCCCTCCCTTAATATCCGCCACTAGTAAGATGCACGTTAAAGAACCCCAGGTGGTCGAAATTTCCGGAGCCCTCCACTACGGCATCTGTCATAATCATATGGTGGTTTTGGGCCGTTAACCCCCACATATCAATCATATCATAGTAAGATGCACATGTAAAGGCTAGTTCAAATTTAAGATTTGACGGAAGCCCGTCTGGTCGGGACGATACATTGCGAAATAGAATACCCCATGGCACTGCGCCTACCAAAGTAAAACCTCGGACACGTTTTCATTTTACTTCTGAACAAAGCTCCAGTAGCTCCAAAGCACAAACATGTGCGTGTGCGTGCGTGCGTGCCAATTTTGTAATTACTTCGGTAGAACCAGAACCCACACATTCGAAGGTTGGGGTTTCACTGGCAGCGGTGGTAATTTTTCGTTCACTTGACAGAGAAATAAACCTTTCGGGAGAATATAAAGTTTTGATCATCATCGTCCACTTGGATTCAGTTCACTTTACTTCCCAATTGCTAAGCTACAGATAAAGATAATAATTAACCTCCTATAAGGTTTTCTAGGCCTAATTGCCTCTTCAATTCGTTTCGTGGTATTTAACGTGTATAAACCAGCCCATCGAAAAAAGAGTTCCCCTTCTTTAGTTGAAGCAATACTTTTTTGCAGACTAGTTGGTTCATACTTGAAAAATTGAATTGCTGCACAAACTTGAAGAAAAAACAAGAGAGACAGGAAAGAGTGCAGTTTTTCCTGCACCCTTTCCAGTCTCTCTTGTTTTTTCTTCAAGTTTGTGCAGCAATTCAATTTTTCAAACTTCTTTAGTTCTTTCACATGTGACGTCACAGGCAACTTTCATGGAAACTCAGTGTGGCCTCAGTAGCATGGGCTTCACTGCTTCACTGGTAATCGACCTTCACAGAGTGAAATGGGTCCGTGATAAACCCAACTGAAAGAAAACAAATCACAACTTTGCCGCAAAGGAGATGCAATGAACGCGATAGCAACATATTGGAAGGTTACACACACAACGGCAAGCAGATCGAAACATGCCCCACGTTTCTCACGCACAAATGACGCACGGAACGTACTCACAGGTACAGATGAACACAAATAAGCATCTCATTTGTTACTTAACAGTGCCTGAAAAGCGTGCCCTTTTCGTAAACGGAGACTGTGCAGCGATCACAGTGCCCTTTTTGCGCACTGTAACTACAACAGAATCGTTCCTATGAAAGCCAAAGACCAGCCAAGACGTACGATCTTCCCACCACGAGATAAGGGCGCGCGAGTGAGCGACCACTCCTTGGAGATGAGAGCGTGCGCCGCAGTGTCGTGACGATGTGGCGACGCGCGCTCAATGTGCCATCTTGCTGGTAATGCTGGCAACACGATAGTTCCCCTCGAGATGTCCGTCACCAGCGGTAATTGGTAGGCATAAATAGCTTGCAGTTTGAACGTTAAACGTTATATATATATATATATATATATATATATATATATATATATATATATATATATATATATATATATATATATATATATATATATATATATATATATATATATATATATATATATATATATATATATATATATATTTAGGCAGGCATGGTGGTTGAGTGGCCGTAGCGTTGCATATAGTCCAGTAGATCCTCCGTGAGCGGTCACAACGTGGTTTATTTCGACGTTTAGGCCTAGAGTCTGGCCTTCATCAGGATTAAAGATACAGTTTGTATCCTGATGAAGGCCAGACTCTAGGCCGAAACGTCGAAATAAACCACGTTGTGACCGCTCACGGAGGATCTACTGGACTATATATATATATATATATATAAGTGACGGCGACGTCGATGCCGGCTAAGAAGGAAGTCCAGTCGAGAGTGTACATATATAATTGATATCGCAATAAAACACCGCGAACGACCGTTGATCAGCATTTTGCACGACGTGTAAGGAGTGTGGATGCTTTATTTTTTGTTTATGTCATTTTACTCGGTCACCATTATTCCATCACTCACGAATACACTTCAGGATCATTTTATTACTCGTACAAAAATATCCATAGAAAAAAATCTTTGTCTTTATTTCTGTATTGGACAGACGTTTTACGTACGCGACAAAAGTGCGTATAGACATGTAAATCTAATCTAAATACAGACGGAGACCACAATTTATTTTGTGCGTTGGTTAAGAGAAAAGAATCAAGATCTCCTACAAAGTTCTGCCGAGACGATTCAAAAGTAACTATAGCAGCATAAGCATATCTGAGTGAATGCCCATTCTCTGTCCGGTATTCAAGACACCAACTGAAAGACGAAAAGATTTTTAAAATCACTTCCACATTCTCCATCACGTAAATCTGGTCTGATCGCTGAAGTGCACGTGAGTGCACTATATATATATATGTGATTTGCTTTTCTCGGTCCATAGACCCGAGTTTAATGTTTCTGTACCTTTGAAGAGATCCCCGTGTCGTGGCTTTGCCACGTCAGCATGACAGACCGGATTTCTAAAATCCAACGAGGGTGAGAAAAGCGTGGAGTATGTCTGAAAAAGCTAAGTTCATTTAGTTCCAGAAGCATATTTCGGGAACGAGATCACAAGTTTTGCCCTGATTATTCTTTTTGTCTTTCTCCGCGAATATGTCGGCTCTGGTCGCATTAGCTGGAGTTTTAAAACAGCCCTTCAGGCACACACCGGAATACTTTTTTCCCGCTCTTGCAAAGAGAAGAAAGCTTTCGAAAGGCGTGAAGAACTTGTCTTCGCCTAGCTGTTTAGATTTCTTTATTCGCATTCTTTTTCTCCTCTTTCTCTCTGGAGCACACTCTAATATCTACTTTATGATAAGTACAAAGACGTGTTCAAAACTTTCTTTGGCCATTCCGCAACGTTCAACAGTGACAACCTCCCTTTTATTTACTTCAGTGGGCCTTCAGAGTGTTTTCGCACGTGTAGATGCGAGCATATAAAAGCTCGCGTCTCTTCTACGCAAAAGGCAGGTGCTGAGGTAAACGTAGATCTTTAGTATAATCATTACGGTGTACGTGATGGTGGCAGTAGTGAATAGGCTATCCTTTCTGCGACTTTTGGCAAGGAATAAATAGGCAAAGTTTTGTATAACGGAGGCATTTCACACTTGCATTTGATACCAGCAACTCCTGGTGAAGATATCTCGCTTACCAAATTGATGTGCACGTCGCAAACAAAACAGACTCGAGCGCTTCTCAGCTAGGGTTTATTACAGCTCATGGTAAGTCCACAAGGCTAACCGTTTCGCAGAATAATGAAAAGAAAACACTTTTACCTCCCATCAGTGATGACGCCCACAGCGAAGGTTCAAACGAGTGGTTCAGCATCCCTGGATGATGCGCTGCTCACCTGGCCGCCGTGTGCACACATGTGGCCCTAATCTACCGTCAAAACCGGCGCACCTTCTTTCGAACTGCTTATGCTCGAGTGGCGTTTTTGCGAGCGCACCAACTTGTGTACCCGATAAAGTTACCACCCTTCGATTGTTTCTTTCCCGCAGACATCTCCTTGGGTACATTTCAGACAAACGACAACGAACACATGAGGTGAGGAAAGTGGACTGATGCGCTTCGATCGCGCAGCTTTTCATTGGTAGACAACATGGAGAGCACAAATGCTAAACGGTAACTGTGCATGCGTGCGCGCGCGAGAGAGAGAAAGAGAAATACAGCACACGAGAAAAGTTTGTATACACTTAGTGGACGTGTGGTTGCCTGAATGCTTGCGTGAGTGCGTATGAGACACAGCAAGGTAATGACCTCCGGTGGTCCCTGCACGTCCTCGCTTGTATTCACGTCGTGCTGCGAAATCGTCTTTAGAGGGCCGGGCTTTTGACTAAAGTCGGAACGGAACTATGGTCAGATAAAGAAAAAACGATTGCGTTGTGACATTGCGAAAACTTTACGACTGTTAAATAGATTAACGGAGCTACAGGGCTTCAAAGACGAAGAACCACGCTGACAGGTCGATGGCATCGACGAACTGTACCTCCTCCACTGCAGGGCGGAAGGGTTAGACTCTATCCCTTTGCAGCACTTCGAAGAAACACTTTAACATTGCGAACATTCAGTCCAATCAGTGCAAGTTTCCTAACCCTTGCACTTTGTCTTCGTTTTCACTGCGACTATCGTTAAGGGTATTGCGGAGAGACTACGAAAGAGGTTCAAGGGGTACGCAACTTACTAAGCGTCGATTCAAGCTCTACTTCCCTGTTCATTGCTAGAATGATGTCGGGCCATATTCAAACCACGACAGAAAACTATCAGTAAATGCCGAGTGGTCAGGGGGAACTTCACCATGTAGTTTGTAGAGTTAGGATCAGAATATTGCGAGAGTAAAGCGCCGGTCGAACGATATGAACGAGTACATGTTTCACAATACTTGGCGCCATCCCCTTTGTTGGTGAAACACTCGTAAGGCGAGAATGGGACATGTAGTTAAGAAAGCGCCAGCCCACGATATGCACGCAACGAGAAACTACGACGAGACTAAGCTAAGTATAGGTTTCTGCTGATGGACGACATCTACTGAGCGGCATGCGCCACTGGGTAACATGCGCCGGCTCGAGAACGAACAATGAAAAGCGAATTCCATGTGCCTCTAGCAACACACCAGGCCCTTCACCAAGCGTGCGACTTGCGTCGTTTGTGAGATTCGACGTTTATGCGGAAAGGTGTATGTGGGACAGACTGGGTGGTGCACTGTCAATGATCGCTTGCGAGAACATGCTAATTCTTTGAAAGTTGGAGTGGGAAGCAATCTTGCCGTACATTGCGTCAAGCAGCGATGCGCTCCCCGCCTTTATGACGTCACCCTACTCAAACGCAATCGTGAGAGGCGCGGTAGAAAAATATCTGAGACATATGCAATCACCGTAAACGGGGAGATATGTATCAGCGTACGTCACTTGATCCACGCATTTGAGAGCGAAATCCGCTCCTGGAAATTGATTGATATGTGGGGTTTAACGTCCCAAAACCACCATATGATTATGAGAGACGCCGTAGTGGAGGGCTCCGGAAATTTCGACCACCTGGGGTTCTTTAACGTGCACCCAAATCTGAGCACACGGGCCTACAGCATTTCCGCCTCCATCGGAAATGCAGCCGCCGCAGCCGGGATTCGAACCCGCGACCTGCGGGTCAGTAGCCGAGTACCTTAGCCACTAGACCACCGCGGCGGGGCCCGCTCCTGGAAATCACGTCCCCGAGAGATCAAAAGAAGTGCTATACCTAGTCTCTGTTTGCGCCTTTTTTCTTCCTTTTTTAATGTATATATTCTATTTTTTGTTAAACCTTTATTAGGCAGTCAGCGCCCGTCCTTGTGTGCTTCTTTCGCTCCGTCTCGTTTATGCGCCGTTCTTTCCTTCCTAAAACCAACTAGCTCGCCTTTCACCGCTTGTTCAATTCGACATCTAGTAATACAGGCACTAGTATGGATTCGGAATTTTTACACCGGCGGCAATTAAAACAAGTAGGCTACGCTTCATGCTGTATACTCACTGTCTGGAATTGGTGGCGATGGCCTGTGCACTTGTGCAGCAAAGTGGACAAAAATGTGTAATCAAAAGCACGTGTTGAGGGTATGTCCCATAGTATAAGTGTGCCGTGAAGACTTCAATCTCTTACCACAGTGGTATATAGTGGTTATGGTTCGGTATATTGGTTAAGGCCGTGGCGTCGAATCCCGGCCGCGGTAGCCGCATTACGACGGAGACCAAACGCTGGAGGCACACATGCTTAGATTTAAGTGCACGTTAAAGGGGCCCAGCTGCCACACTTCTTTAGCATGGTCAGAAAATGGTGCTGATTTGTAGACGATGCTCCAGAGTGAGTGAGTGAAACAACTTTATTGACGATCCGGCATAAAAGGGGAAGGGGTAGGGGGATTAAAGCGAGACACTAGCGTGCTCGGACATTTCGGAGCAGCAACCTACTCGCGTCAAACCCGTGGGGGCGCCGCTTTCGGCCGCTGGCGTTCCAGGATGCTAAGCACGTGCTGGACCACGTCTCTTTGATTGCCTGGCTCTCGGCTGATAATCCAGAAAACACGAGCCGAACATTATGGCACAGCACGTGGCCTGAAATTCACAATAAATCCTCCCAGCTGAAAATTGCTTTCTCTTCTTTCGACAAATGACGTCACAAGCTTGAGTATCACTCGTCACAGTCATCGTATCAGCCATTGGCTGATTTTAGCCTCATGCGCTTGGTCGTTACTATACTCAATCAAACTTGCTGGTGGGCTAGTTGGAGCGCTGATGGTGAGTGTCACGTGTGTTATGCGGATGTATGTGTGATTGTTTGTGCGAGTGCTTGTGAGACTCAAGGTTGCGCTAATTATGTTAAAATATGGTCGTCACCGGGGTCGCCTTGGGAGGCCGTGGCTTGCGCGCGTGCGATCACACTTAAAAGCCATGCATTCGAAGAAAAAAAAATACATAAAAAGTGCTCAAGGTCACGAGGCGCGTATGACGTACTTTCTTTCCTCTTGCCATCCCTTCCAGCTTAGCTCCCAGCTCTATCGTGAATGAAATTGCAGCGTGCGGCAAATATTTCTAACTGTGCTCGTACTTGGACGTATTCTAAAAATGTTTGCGGTGGTGGGTACGTGAGGCAATGAGCTCCTTCAGGTAATAATTTCCATGGCTAATTGAACAAGTGTTGCAGGGCCACTTAAAGAAACCGAGATGATCGGAATTTATATGGATTGCTCCACTACAGCGTCTGTAATAACTACATCGTGATTTCGGGACGTAAAAACGCCAATAATTGTGATTAAGTAAGAGTTGTATCTCATTAGGGTCCAATTCTCCCAGTTAACATTTCAGCCATCACTCGTTTATATTGGGTGACCGCTTCGTGGCCTCAACAAGGAGACGTTTCATAGTCTAGCTATCATCATCATCAGCAGAACCAGCGTGCATGATCTCGCGAAGCGGACCACGCGCGACTCTGTCTCAAGACGGCGCGCAGGAATGACAGAGGAAAGCCTTGCAGGAGCCCAGCTGAGGGCGCAGACCGACAATGAACCAACGCACGGGGGCGGCTACCCGACATCCCTTGGTTACGTCCAGCTAGACGTCGTATGCTGGTCGGCAATCTTGGGCACCGCGGTTGGCCTAACCATGTGGATGTTGCGACAAGCGCTTCACCGTGACGTCGACGAGCCATCACCACCTACGTCGACGCCAGGTTTCTGCTGCGAGACGCTCGTCATTGAGATGTCCAGGCGTGCCAACCTCTCCGTAGATGCTTGCCGCAACTTCCTGGACTACACTTGCTACCACCGCGAGGGACTAGCCGAAGCCGACCAGAAGCTCTTCGTTAAGGAGGTACGCACAAGTTGTAGAACAGGATTTGAGTTTCACATGAACAGCTGTTCAAATCTGAGCTAAATCCCTATGAATTTGACGTCCACCCTTTCTATAGTCCACCATGGCGAGAGAGCAAGGGTAAAACCAAGTGAGTGTGCGGGAAGCCTATATATATTGTGTGAATTGAGCCTGGTAAAAGAAAGGTAGCGACATTGAGAAAGTAGAACTGAATATTTAGAGGATAGCAAAGGTAAAGCTATAGTGGCAGCCGATAGGTGGTGCGGAGAGGACCACCTGATGCCCATCCTGGAAATTTGAGGGTCTCGCACTCGTTTTGGAATGTCCGACAATGACTAAGCTAAAACTTGGGGCGCCAACTTCCCTGCTTAACCAGCCTTAGCGACATCAAGTCAAGTTGAAGCTGCCCATATATCTCAATCGATATGAAGCATCCTGTACTAAAGGAGTTCCAATCCATATTTTATATCTCATAAAGTTATACACTCTACTCGAAGCACTTAACTTAGTCTCTTGTGATAGAACGAACGTACGCTACCAACTCGCCGATTTTTATATATAGTGCGAAAGCCGCTTCAGAGTCAAATTAAGGTTGAGAAGTTTACCTACTACATGTATTAATAGTAAGAAAAAGTTCTACGGTCACATAGCACTGCTACTGTCTCATGACGTTTTCATTTATATGGCCACGGTGAATTATGAATCGTTCAACGATGCTATTCATTCTTCATGCAGGTCTTGTACCCAACACTGCAGGGCACCATACGGACGCCTGCAAGTGATGTACTGCGCTCCTATTACCTCAGCTGCCTAACGGCTTTTGTAGAAGGACTGTCGACCACTGAAGGAGCCGTCAATACTATCATTGACATGTTCTTTACCTTGAGTGGCGGAGCCGATCTCCGCGCAGTCGACCTCGCCGGTCTGGTGGAAATCAAGTTTGGAACATCTTTTCTTTTCACCGTAGTCCTGCAACTTGACACCAATAACAAGACGTGCACCGCGTATTTCACCAGAGGGAGTAACTTCAAGAAGCTTTGGTACGTCAGTATAGAAAGTAGTCGCACCCTCGCCAAGCGTACGTTATCGATCGTCCACACACGGCTTGGGCTCAACGTGACGGGTATTCAAATGTGGACGCTGTATGACCAGCTGTATAAAATTAACGATGCTATCGATCCAACGGCGCCCTTACATGGCGGATACGACGTGTTAGGCCAGATATTCCCGAATGCGTCGCTCGATAAGTGGCGGTTGCACGTGGATGACGTATGTTCATTCCGCTGCAGTGACACCATGACCGTCACGGTAATGGACAGGGTCGTCATCCGGACCTCCATCGATGTAGTCGACTCGCCGTACTATCATTCAGTATCGCTGGTATTATTCATCTTCGCAACCATGGCTTCCCTCTTCGATAAAGGGTTCCTGTCGGACCGCATCACGGGTGAAGGATCTGCGAAATGGACCCAGTTCTGCGACACCGACATCGGTGCGCTTCACGAGCTGTGGGACCTGGTGTCGGTGCATCGGTTCACAAACCACGAGAGGGACAGCACGCTGCGCTCCCTCTATGACTCCATCTCCGGAGCAGTGGTCGCCGATGCCATCGACATATTCGCGAGTCCCGAAGACGTCGAAAATGTTCGCGCCTTGATCTCGAGCGTGAGGTTGCTCTCGCCTGCACAGGCGACGCATTGGTATCGGCCATTTCTGCCGAACCCGAAGGAAGACTACTGCGCGAACGTCATGGCCGTCCAAGCCTTCCGGCGCAAGACGGCGTTGCACGCGGAGGCCCGGGGCCTCGGCGATATCAGCTGGACGCGCCGAATGGGTATGGACGCGTACGCCGTTCTTCTAGACGGAGCCATCGTAGTCGCGCCCATCCTGTACGCAGGTATCAATGTCGAAGCCCGCCGTGAGACGTACATCACTGCTGCGTTGGTGGGCGTCGAGTTAGCATCTGCTCTCTGGGTAGTCCTGTTCGAGCATAAGGGCTGGAGCAGGGCGACTGAAGAACGGCTGCTTCGCCACCTTGAGTGTTTGCAGGACAAAGTGTTCGAAGAGGAACCCACCGATCTTAACTACCCGCTGCTGTCATTGCGCTCGGCAGTGCGCGCCGTGGCCGGCGCTGGGTGGCACGCGCCAGTCAGAATGTGGAGCCTGTGGACCATGTCGCCCAGCCAGTTCTTCTACATGCGCTTCTACCTGCACTACGTGTGCCAGAGGTACGAGCGACTCAGGTGGAAGGCCCGCACCACGAACTTCCTGCGGCGGATCCCAGACTTCACGGCAGCGTTCCAGTGCCAAGCAATGCGAAAAGCGGAAGGCTGCGCGCACGATTTGAGGGTCGCACCTGCGTGACAGTCGCATTTGCCACCCACGCGCGGCCTTTGAGTTAATTCAGTTTGCTATACACACTAACATTGCGTGCAGTACAATGTTCTGCACGCCACTGTAGTTCTCATGTTTTCACCCATTCAGGAACTACTTTAAAGCATAATTTTTTTCCTTAATGATACACTTTTTCAGAAGTTACTATAATTTATCAATCATATCCGCTATGTTTACAATCACCTAATTATTTTGAGGTATTATGAAATAAAAGAGACCACCGTCCTCTTAGCACGAATCAGCAATGATAGAAAACTGCAACGCAGAACATTGTGGGCAATGTCTTTTCAGTTATTCTTCAGATCAAAGTGTAATAGTTTATGCTCTTATAGTGAGTGCACACTTCAGTACTGCCACTTACTGAACTTAGGTCACTCATATATATCCCGAAAATGGAATGCCAGGCTTCGTCCATTAGGAGCCCATTGGGGCTCTGTCCGTCTAAGCGCATTGGAAAAGGCTGTGCGTTGTGTATGCACAATCTAAAGACGACGACTATTGACGTCTAGTAATCGCGTTTGCCGTCTTCACACAGATATGGTCTTTAAAATGGCTTGTTGTGCCCATATAACGCGATAAAGTAGCACCCCCTTGGACGTTGTCGCTTCTATGAAGCTCAGTCGTCAGCTGTGCTCTAGCAAATATCAGTACTTACTTCCATAAGCTTCATTCATGACCTCTCCGATATGGTCTTAAAATACCCTCGCAATTCTATGAAAATGTAATGCGTTGCATTGAAGGAACAGATCCACTGAAAATGACGCGACATGCGATATAAAGCGCAATGGAAATTTGGCCGTAAGTCATAGCATTCACTCCCATATAATGCAAAAAAACATAATTGCACAGAGGCATCTATTAGAATGTCCCAACCACATGTCTTAGCACGCCTGCATTTTAATAAGCACGTGTTGTGGTTCAAGATGTCGGGGGGGGGGGGGGGGGAGTTCTGACTTGCAACGTGGCTATTTCGTTTACTCGATCTGTCGCCGCATATGACGGTTCTTGCTCTTGACTGCTGTCGTGCATTATCGTGCGTATCTATAGTGCAAACAAGCCAAGGGCCCCTCACTATCCCCGGAAAAAAAAAACAAGCACTTTATCTTCTCTTAGCGATTGTCTTTCTGCCGTGCTTCGTGACGCAATAAAAGTGATTCTCGTGACGTAGTTAGGTACACATTCTCCATTGGCCCATGTACAAGAAATATCAGTTGTGAATTGTCTCTTGCACTGTTTCGCCAAGCAGCCACCCACCCGCTCCTCCTCGTCTCGCATGATTATCGTACGATCGATGTCATAGATAACAGCGTCTAAAGCCTGTTTCACATGCGAGCGACCGAGCGGCGGCGGTCGTGGCGATGAGCGGCGTGAGGACGCGCGGACGCGCGTTCGTTTTACATGCCCCGCTGCTGTTGCGCGACGCCCGCGGCTCCGGCGGGTTGTGTTGCCCACGGAAGGCGCCGATTGATTGATTGATTGATTGATTGATTGATTGATTGATTGATTGATTGATTGATTTGTGTGGTTTAACGTCCCAAAACCACCATCATATGATTATGAGAAACGCTGTAGCGGAGGGCCCCCGAAATTTCGACCACCTGGGGTTCTTTAACGTGCACCCAAATCTGAGCACACGGGCCTACAACATTTCCGCCTCCACCGGAAATGCAGCCGCCACAGCCGGGATTCGAGCCCACGACCTGCGGGTCAGCAGCCGAGTACCTTAGCCACTAGACCACCGCGGCGGGGCCCGGAAGGTGCCGGTTAACCGATGTTTTCAGTGGTACTTAAAAGCCGCGCTCTCCTCCAAGTGTCCTTCCTTTGGCACCCCTGTGCTGCGAGGTTCAATATGAATAGCCGCTCGACTTTCACGCGTTACACACTGATTGAACTAAGTGTAACTTGAATCTTATAACAAATAAGCATCGTTTGTAGTAGCTTTTTGTTTTGTCCTGGCTTGGCTTTTTAACGTATAGTTCCAGTTGTGCGCTAACTGGTCATTGAGAAGCAAAAGAAAGAGTTCGCTGGTATTGTTTTATTATACAGCTGTTCCAGCTAGGTGAATGCTTAAGAACTGCGAGCGTGTTTTGCGCAGCACTTCCCGTGTTTCTCCGATTTATCGCTCTTACTTTCGGCGATTCAACTTTGTGACACCGAGCGAGGTTTCTGTCAGCTCAGTATACACAACTCACAAAATTGATACCTAAATCTTTGTACCTGTTCACTCGAGTCGAAATAAAAGTTTATATAAAAAGCCTCAGTGGTAAGCTTCCGCCGTGTTTTCGGTCAACCTGTTGCATATAAGAACACACTCTTGATCTGGATTTTCAGAATGGTGTACATCTATTCTGGCGCTCGAATTTGTATGCTTCCACCCTATATAGTAAGCCTTTTAGGTTTTTCAATAAGCCTTTTAAGTAAGCCTTTTAGGTTATTCAGAGGTTGAAAAACCTCTTCCTGAGGTTTTTCAACCACAGGAAGAGTTTCACCAACAGCAAGTAGCATGGTATACGTGATACGCTCGTTGTCCCGGTTCTTATAGGCTGCTGTATATGCACTTGTGTGCGGTCCAGGTCAGGGACTACGTAGCAATTCTTGGTTTAGCGGGAATTTGGGTCCATAAATGCTGCGGTGGTGAGCAGCAAAGCCGAAGTATCACGTCAATTCACACAACACACCTTTGCCGTCGGCACACAGTGGCATTCATTTGGTAGCCTCCGGCCGTGTAATTTAGGTGCATGCCCCCATGCATGTGTTGCTGCACTGGTGCCTGAAATCAACAGTTATTCTTCGTTATCTACGCAGTGTATGTTGTGATGGCGACGGAACATCTTTTTTTCGTCCAGCCAGCCACGCATTCCGGCACTAAATGTCACGGAGAGCAGCTGGCCAGCGTGACAGGACATGACGACAGCCTGCAAACTTGAGCGCTATGCGGTGCAATTGTTCCTCGCGCGAAGAGAGTCGCAGAGGACGCGGACAAATGAGCCCAGGTTTTAGTGAGAAATCGAGATGGTGTTGAAGAGGAGAACAAAAGTAAAGACTCCTGGTGAATGTCTTACTTCCCCGAACCATGACAGCAAGCTTTGCGCCCCCTCCTTGTTGAGTGACATCATGAAATTCCTTTTCGGTGACCTGTGAGGAATGCTACTTCTCAAGTCGATTGCTGTAGCACCCGTCCTTGCTATCTCGTTCGTGTGACCCCTTTCAGCTACGCACCGTGTCACCGAATTTCTTCGTTTGTTCAACCAGCAACATTTGCTGCGACATGTCATGCGGCTCCTCTACGTGGGAGTAAGATTCAATGAAAATGCAAAAAGAAAGAAAAAAAGAAACAAAAAAAGCACCGCACAAGATTGTCACTCCGGTGGAAGCATCGTCGAGAGCAACAAAAGGAAAACAGCTGCACTTCGACTTCACGAGTGAACATGGCTAGTTCAAGCGACGACTTTTACTTTATGGAAGTATGCGACGTCTTCAAGGAGCTCGGCAATTTCGTCCCAAAGATTGCTCTTTTTATGTTTGTTGCGGAAATCCTCTATCTTGACGTCCCAAAGAAAAGGATGTTTCATTACTTCTGCAACGGGCAACTCGCTGAAGGCAGCGCGAGACATTTGTGAGCCGGAGAGCGAACGGATGTCGTCTGCTACTCAGTCGGAGCAAGATCCATCCTCCCATCACGCGCGTCAACTCCTCGACTTCGCCGCTGGCGTCACATGTCATCCGCGTCACTAGTCGCTCTGCTGCGTCTGCCACGAGCGAATTTTTCCAACTATGCAATAGACGATAGTTATAGCGCGAGAACAGAACGACGACACAGAGACAAGAAGGACACGAGTGCCATTGGTTTTTGTCACATGGTTTACTGTCTGCTCTATATATTTTCGCACTCTGCGCAATAAACTCAGTTGGAAGTTAGCGCTCGTGTCCTTCGTGTCCTTCTTGTCTCTGTGTCGTCGTTCTGTTATCGCGCTGTAACTATCGTCATGTCATACCAACTAGCCCAAGCTGCCACACTTCTGCAATAGAGCCACAGAACAGCTACCAGTTTAGAGCGTCCAGCCGCCGCTGTAGAATCTTGTTTTGTGTTCGCGCAGCGGCAGCCGCTCCGCTCTTGATGCAATATCGCTCGCATGTGAAACAGGCTCAACCAACAAGCACGAAATCCTGTTAGGCTCGAAGCTTAGCGTTGACACTGTGTTTCACTCTAACGTTTCACTCTAGCTCGTGTTCCACCTTATGTTGTAGCAGGCATCTTCTGGTGAAAATGTGGGCAACTCTTGTATGTTCCGAATTTGCGAACGACGGCGAAACCACTGGTGACAGCGTTAACCCCTCGGCTTAAACGATGACCACCTAGTGAGCCTTCGCTTAAACCAGTTTTCACACAGCTAGGACCTGCACATTTTTTTAATACGACAAGCATTATGATACTATTAACGCGATAGCATTGAAGAGCTCTTTTCGCCAAAGTTTCGGTGTTGATGTCAATGTCGTTAGTTGTGAGCGGAAAATTACCTTGCCTGTGACCGAAAAATTGAGATCAAGAACCAATAAATAGAAATTTCGAGACCAAGTGAGGATTGAACCAAGCCATCTGCGCGGCAAGCATGCAGGTTCTTTAGCACAAGGCCACGAATTGCAATTGTTCTGGGAAAAAACTATAAATGAATGTTATGCAGTAGAATGAGTCTCCTTAACGCATCATATTTTGCGAGGCAGAAGCGTATAATCGCGCCTGCTGTCAAAAGAAGTGAATTGATCAACGAGTGGATGTTTTAAACGCCCACTCAATGCAAAGCGTTCACACATCTATCAGCAGCAGCAGCAGCAGAAGCGTCAACAAAGAGAACAGCTGCGTAGTTTCGCGTGTTGCGCTACAGACGCTTAATAGGCCCTTTACTGATTCACAAAAGAAATAATCGTGACATAGTGGGCACTCAACAAGTGTGCCTTCAATGGACATTCAATGACACTTTGAAACGGCCAACGTTACGCGTCGTTTGTTTTCTTACGGCACGGCATGCACTGAAAACTGAAGCAGGTCAACTGTTCGGAAGGCAATGCGCCCAATTACGCTGTCGCGACACATTCTTGAACGTGAAGCTGAAGTATCTTTTAATTTTTTAATCCCACCAACTGGAGTGATTCGGGAGGCCCATTTAGGATAATTATTTAAGAAACCATAACACCAACAGTGGACGTCTTTGAAGATAAGTGCCCAGATGTTCGATATACAAATCTGCAGGATGTATATCGTTATAGCGAACTGCGTTGACGCTAACTCAAATGTGCAAAGCAGTGTATTTTCAGCGTCCAGATGTTCAACTGACACCTTTGACGGTATCTCTACCGTACGGGTCTCTAAAGTGGAAATGTTCAGTGCGCATACACAGTGAACGCCGCTTACAATAACTGTGCAGATTCTTAACCTGCGAAAGTTTATTATGCAAATGTTAAACGAGCATCTTACGAACTTATATGCGCATATCTCTGTACCTTCAATTTTCAGATCGAATAATATTTGACTTTAAATTGGTCGTACATATATCCAAAGCAAACATGTATATAGCACGGCTTCCACTAAGTATAGCGTGAGGCCACAGCAGAGTTCGTGGGCACTTATACGGTCCTGGCTTGGCTACACTTTCCCCCTCTCACCCTTCCCTTTCATAGCTCTTGCTATACCTAGAGTATACAGCATACGCTTGTTCTCTTTCGTGGCGAGATCTACATTGGCCGTATTCTCACCGTCTCGCTGTGACCGGTGACCACACCGCGAGCTCTGCCGTCGCCTAGCAACCATTGCAGCTGATAGCGCCATTCACCGCGCCATCTGGCGTGACATCAGAGGAGAAGCCGGAGTTACATCGTATATATAGTAGAGGTGACTCGGTGTGCTTCATCGGCAGACATGGAAAAGCAGTCGAAGAAACTGATAGAAGCCAGGCTTCATTGTCAGAACGAAACCAAGGGGAGGCGGCGAGCCGAGGAGACGGAGGAAGAACGAGCCACACGCTTCCAAAAGCATAACCTTACAGAGAAGCAAGCTGAACGATGGGACCTCTCGCTACGCACACCCAGAAATAAGTGAGCTAAGCCACAGTCAATCTTTCTCTCTGTACTTTTTGTCTCGCCCATCATTCATTGCATTCTTCTCCAAGCAAATCGTCTCACTTGTTCTGGGAGTGAAGCAGAAAGTAACAAAGAGGGCGCGTGCTGGCTCAAGAAGATGGGAGTTTTCGTACACCGCGCAGCAGGCTATGCATGCCATACTGCCCTATACATGGATATATGCTTTATGTCTCTTTTCTTTTCTGTCTCTTGCTTTCTATCGATCTCTCTTTTCGTTAATTTGTTTTTTTTTTTCTGTCTTTCTCTCCCTTCCTTGTTTTTTTTTTCACATTACATTTGAGAGAGAAAAAGGTTGAGGAAAGGAAAAGACGCCACATCTGCCGCCCTAATTGGGAGCACTACTCAGCGCAACACGTTTCTGTTTCTTTATATCTCCCTATTATGTAGTCGGCTTTCTATATCTTTCTCTGTTTCTTTCTTTCTATCTGTTTCTCCATTTCAATTTCACTCTCCCTCTCTGTACTCGTTCCTACTTATTGTATTGGTAAATTTCACATCTCTGCTCCTCATCCTCACTTCCCTTTATTGTGCTCTACTATATGCTATGTTCTCGCCTTCAGGCCGAAGGTAGGCGGGTTCGAGTCTCACAAAGAATATCTTTGTTTTTTTCTCTTTCGCTCTCTCTCTCTCTCTCTACTCGTTCTCTCGCCCATGAAATCATTGCATCTCACGCCAGACAAATCGGCGTACGTTTTCTGGTAGCGAAGCAGAAGCATATTGCGTGTGCCGGTTCGTGATAAGCATTTTCTATCTACACAACAAACAGTCAACCTCGACTTTCACGGTCGTTCTGTAAACGTCATCAGAATTCCAATACTAAATTAACTTTCTTGAGGTTAACTTTAGTAGCTGCAAGTGTAGACACAGACGAAATGCGAAATCATCCTTCAACTTTCTCGACGTACGCTTCATACGAACTCTCGACGCTTCCTCTGCATCGTGACACTTCCTCAACTCTTCGCAGAATTGATCGCAAGACGACCAAGTTGCGTAAGGTTTCGTGTGGCTGCTCTTTCCAAGCAGTGCTCCCGCTGCCGATTCCAGTACTCCGCTCTCGCCACTGAATGAAAATTTGTTGTCGTGCTTCAATACCACGCACGGCCAAGGGCGACCGAGGTTTCCACACTACGACCACTCAGCAAAGTGTACCCGCAGTATCTAGATACTGGCCCAAGTGTCTTTATACACACGACGCTGGCGTTGGTGGCCCCGCTGAACATAAAGGTATAGGCTAGAGCGCCTCTAGTATTGGCATACAAATAAAGCCGAATTCCGGCATGTGGCCACAGAGTTTGATTGATCAATGTTTTTCTTGGCGGCTGCTCATTGTGCGGTGCACGTGAAGGCTTCATAGCAACGCCGCATGAACGCTGCAGGAGCAACGCACCACATCGCTTGCGCAAGGACGATGCGGTTATAGTAGAGCGCTGTGTAAACTGGGCTTTATAAGAGTGTCGTCCTCAGATGTGCAGTGGCACTTCGGCTGTAACGCACGGAGCGAGGTCCCGTCGCTCAGAGAGGAGCGAAAGGCGATCAATCATGCAGGCCCGCTGCGGATGAGTGATGCGTGTGAAGGGTTGGAACAGTGCAGCGAAATAAAATGAACTCGATAAAAAAAATCATGAATTAAAAGCACGTATGCAGCATTGATTTACGAGCGGTCGCAGCCAAATCGCACCAGGAGACACTCCGCGCGGGAACCTAATTTTCTCCTTCACTCTAATGGAAAGTATATTTGCTGATTCTCGAGAAACTTATAATCTAGGGTAACCTTGAAAACTCTTGTTGTCGTTTCTGTTTTCTTCATTCATTCGCGCGTTGCACGCAACACACGTCCAGGTGCTGTCCCTTCCAGTCTCACTGACCGACCTACTCACCGATCGATCAACCGATTGATCAATCGATTGATCGATTGATCGATCGATCGATTGATTGATCGATTGATTGATCGATTGATTGATCGATTGATTGCTCGATTGATTGATTGATTGATTGATTGATTGATTGATTGATTGATTGATTGATTGATTGATTGATTGATTGATTGATTGATTGATTGATGCAATGTACGACGTTTTTTTCGAACCCCAGAAGTATGAATATTTACAAAAGGGCCGTGAAACCTTACTTTTTAGTTATCATTTTGCCAATGCAATACTTCTAAGGAAGCGGAAAGCAACTGAAGTTTAAGTAAACAGAAACCGTACTGAAGTTTCTCGAGACCTTAGCGTTCAGGCAGTAGAGCCGCACAGCCATTTATGGTATGCCCAGACGTAGACGCCACCATCAGAACTTGTGGCGCCATCTCAAAAAGCCCGAGTTTGACAGCGCTCAAAAAAAGAATGGCAGCTTCACACTTGTAATGGTAAGTCTGAAGAATGAGCGAGTACATGGAGGTTTTCATTGTTTCGTTCTATTTTCTTTTCCTCCCTCTCTGTTTTAAGCAGGGAGTCCTTTAGAGGGCCAGGCTATTTATCGTGTGCTGTCACCGTCCCTTGCATGGTGTAACGTATACGCAAAGCCCCGTTTAGCATAGCCAGCTGTAGCACATTTAGCACGCGCTCGCGCGAGAGATTTGAGATTTGTTTTTCATCTTGTTCTTCGAACACCTTCATGGTATTTTTAACGCAAGCCTACTTCCTCTTGTTCTTGGAGCATGCGTAATAATGATAATTGTTGGGATTTAACATCCCTAAACCAACATATGATTATAAGACACGCCGTATTGGAGGGCTCCGGAAATTTCGACCACCTGGGGTTCCTTAACGTGACCCTAAAATCTAAGCACACCAAGCATTTTCGCCTCCATCTAGGATGCAGGCGCCACTGCCGGGATTCGATCCCGCGACCTGCGGGTATACGCAGCCGAGTGTCTTAGTCACTAGACCACCGCGGCGGGTAAAGAACGAAGGCAAAACTACACGGAGCAGAGCCACGTCAGCTGTATACCTTATTAAGCGCTCGCTCGCACCAAAGTATTAAGGAGACAGCATTAAAGAGCTTGTTCAGCAGAAATCACAGTCTCGGCATCGTTGGTTGTGAGCGCAAAATCATAATCGTCCCCGAAAGATCGAGAACGATGCAAATAAAATTTTTAAAAACCTGGGTCATAGAGGGGATCAAACCCGGGTCGTCTGCGTGGAAAGCAGATGCTCTATCCCACGGCAACGCTTCTGCTTCTTTTTCTTTAATGATTTGAATTATCACCAGTAAAGTACACACAACATACTTCATCAGAAGTCAGGCAAACACACACAAGCGTCAAGAACGGGAAGCCACTCCGAAATGGGGTCAAAAGTCTCGACAACACTGCGCACTTGAGCAGCTGCTTTTCGGAAGACAGATCTCGTCGACCGTAGTGGCTCGGCGTGTCTAGTGATCATGCGACTTTTTCATAGTGAATAAAGTCCCAACAACATAAACATGTCATAAGGAGTATTATCAGTCAGACTCTTTTTGAATGGGAGGAACCTAATACCATGAGCTGTGATTGGAAGTTCTTTTCTGCTTGTCAATGCATTGCAAAAATAACTTCCTTTGCTTGGAAATGCAGTGAAAGTAACACATTCTTTACAAACACGCGCATATAGTATACATGCTTCACAATATAGCGGGAACTATTGCAGTAATAATGCGTGGTATAAGCCCCCATTGCTATCGGGCGTCGGGACATGAGATTATCACAATGACGTCGTTGTATATAAAGCCGGTAACCCACCACAAAAGGCCCACAAGCTACTGCACCTGTTTGTTTAAGGCCACGTAGTGGATGCATAGCAAGTTCGAAAACGTTTCATGGAATAAATGTTTGAAGTACGCATTGGGAACAGAATATCGCTACCGCGTTCAACCTTTAAAGGCGAAGCTTCGGGGTTCCCTAATTTTTCTTCCTCTTGTTCTCCGGGCGCCTTGACGTTGTTATAAAGCGCGGACATTACTACTATTGCTGGCAAAACACGACAGAAACAACGTATAAAAAGTAAAAGAGGAAGCAAGCAAGAAAAAAATAGAAAGAGAAAAAAGGAAGAACAACCAGGAGAAAACTGTAAGTATATAAATATAAAAGTTTAAAAACCTAGAACATTTCCGATGAAGGCGCGAATGTTGTGGGCCCGTGTGCTCAGATTCGGGTGCACGTTAAAGAACCCCAGGCGGTCGAAATTTCCGGAGCCCTCCACTACGGCGTCTCTCATAATCTTATCGCGGTTTTGGGACGTAAAACCCCGCATATCGATCAGTGAATAAAAAACCTAGAAAATAACTGTAAGAGAGAATAGGATGTAAGGAAAGGATGAAAGAAAGAGAAAACAGTAGAAAAACAAAGAAGGCTGCCCAGCAGCTTCGCACTTCCTTCAGGCTTGCCACCGGTAAGGCAAAGCCACGTTTAGTTCTCTCTCTCTCTCTCTCTCTCTCTCTCTCTCTCTCTCTCTCTCTCTCTCTCTCTCTCTGTTTTTGTTTTTTGTATATCTTTTTTACTACTTGTTTTTTTCAATTTTTTTTTCTTTCTCACTCCACTCGCTTTTTTATCTTTGTACCACTTTCTATGAGTTCTCTCTCTTTCTTTCCTTTCTCCCTGTGTATTTATCGCTTCATCATTCTCTATACCTTTCTTATATTTTTTCAACTCTGACTTTATCTCTTTTTCTCTCTCTCTCTTTCTTTCTCCTCTTTCTCTCTTTGTCAATGTTCTTTCTGTCTTTTTTATTTTTTATTGTCTTCATTTATTTTTTTTATATTTTCTTTGCCTTTTTCATTCAGTCGCTCTTCCATATCTCTTTCCTTCTATCAATTTATTTCTCACTTTCTCTCTTTCTCTCCCTCTCTCTCTCTCTCTCTCTCTCTCTCTCTTTCACGTGTTCGTTTTCGTTTGAGACTCACACCATACTGTACACAGTAGCAGGGCTTTCCCAATTCCTGTGGCGCACACCCACACACCTGAGGAGTTATGCACGGCGAAGTACAAGTTACCGACAGCATAAACAACTTCGTCATGAAAAAATATTGCATTCGTTTATCGCAGTAACAGGGCCGTACCTGCAGAATTTTTTTTCGGGGGGGGGGGGGGGCCTTTATTATTTCGGGGAGGGCACATGGCCGGTGTGCCACTATCTGGCTACGCCCCTGCACAGTAACGACATTCCTTTAGAAGCATCAGATCAAGTTGATAGACGTGATCACGAGACTTACACGTAAACGTTGCGAGTACACCGCAAACTCATAGCAAAACTCCAAAGAATACTCTTCTACAAAACTGCTAAACCCATCGTCGCATGGTTTGAAAATATAGTGTTTTTGTTGTGTTTTGCGAAACGCAGATTCACTTAAAATGGCTAAGGCGCGTCGTGCCTGAAACTTCGAAATTTGTCATTTTATTTGATTATCGCTATTAAACGTCCTCTCAGCGAATTTTCCATGTATAAATCTATTGTTCCAACAGTACACGATGTTCAATTGCTGCCTATCATTCTATGAGTATAAATGTATTGAAGCATACAAAGATGAATTTTTTTGTGTGTGTATATAGCTGCTTTATTCTTGTATAGTAGAAACTTTGGTGGCATCACGCACGACAAAAAAAAAACGCATTGTTATTCCAACGCTTGTTCTTTCTATATACTGGAGCTTTAGCGCATACACACGAGGACACAAACGAAAAAAAAACACATAAGAGTCAGCGCTCGTCCTGGTGTTCCATTCGTTTGCGTCCACGTGTGTACGCGCTAAAGCTTTAGTATGCAGCAAAGCCAACTATAGCCCGTCTTTCCATATTTTCGCTTGTTCTTGTTTGTGAAAAAGCGCATGACTGATGAAGAGATAACTCTGCATTATCACCCGAACCCCCAAACACAACGAGCTTTGCACGGTACAATTTATGAAAGATTTGTTTTTTCAAGCAAGCGCAGTAAAATGAACGCTCGCACCAGCCCTCAAAGTTAACCGAACAGAAATACAGCCAACATGCATTTAATGGCAATTTAACGATAAATCGTCTACCCTTGATTAAAATCTAGCCAGCGGGTAAGAAGCTATCTCACTGTATGCATGTGCAATACAACAATGACGCTCAACAATGGCGCCCGAAAGCGAGAACTTGCCGCGTCGGCATTCCGCTCGTTTTCAACCTGTACAATGAGATAGCGTTCCTGTGCGGGGCCGATTTACACGATTGTATGCACGTTTGGAAAACATTTCGCGCAGCTCGCCGTTTGTCAAGCAGCAACGAATGGGCACGACACTAAAAGTAAGAACCATTCCCCACTTGCTCGCACTGTGCCATAATTTTTTTTTCTTTGTGCCTTCTTCTCGGGTTAGAAATGCTCCAAACAAACCTCACTCTCGTTTTTGTAAGTACTGTTATTGAAATTTCCGATGGAGGCGGAAATGTTGTAGGCCCGTGTACTCAGATTTGTGTGCACGTTAAAGAACTCCAGGTGGTGGAAATTTCCGGAGCCCTCCACTACGGTGTCTCTCATAAACATATGGTGGTTTCGGGACATTAAACCCCGCAAATCAATCAATCAATCAAGTACTGTTATTGAACGGTAGCTGCATCCCGAGCCGCTGCTTTAGACCCTCCGCAACAAAAGGGTGCACAGAGCCTGTGCGAAATCCGTGTCGTAAACGTGATCAAGGGAACGCAATGACAGCGCGAAACCTGCGTTATGTTAGGAAATTGTTTTATCGCGTGCGTGTGCAATTTGCGCCGCCTGTGTTCTGCTATCAGCAGGTGTACGGGATGTACCAAACAAAGAGAGATTTCGTATTACGTGAGGCGCCTATTTCTTCCTAAAGTGCGTGTCTTGCAACTTTTTCCGCTGCCTTCTCAACGCGCATGCGCAAAAAAACAACCACAGCAATAATCACGCAATAGGCAATCGATATACCGAAAGCAGCGGTCGCTGCACTGCAAAAGGCTTACCTCGCTTCTCAAAAGCGACGACGATAGAGAAAAAGAACAAGCTCCAAAAGGCAAAAATGTGGGAAAAAAGGTGGGAAGAGGAAAAAAGGTGGGAAGAGTGAGAACGGAATTTGTGAGTGCGGCTAAAACAAAACTGAAACAGAAAAGGACAAGCGGGAAAATACGCGGCTTATATGCGTAAGCGGCGGTACACGCAGTCCGCTTGCGCCATTATTATAAAAAAACGAGCATCCATCCACGGGCTTCAGCTGAAAAAGCTCGCTCAGCCTCAAATCGGTGAGAAGCGTCGGGAAGACGAGAAGTGTGCGGTGGCATAGAGAAAGAAGGAAAGGAAAAACGCAACGCGAAGCGAGGTATACTGTGTCATCCAGGAAGAAAACCTGGTCCAACTTCTCTTTTTCTTTATTTTCCCGCACTTCTGTGGAAACGAAAAAGACGCAAAATTTGCGAGTGAGTTGGATCCCCTTTCGACGGATTGAAATAACGCTGCTCAAGTTACTCTTTCCTTTTTCTCGTACCACACGCCGAAAACATTCAGTAGCAAAGACTGGAGTGTGCAAGCCGAAATGAGGAAGGGGTTTGGACGGAACGAATGATGGTCTATTGCTGTCTGTCTATGCGAATAGGGCTTCTCGCGACTATCTCTAATTGGTCATTATTAAACTTAGCGCGAAAATTTCAGACAACGAACACAAGTCCTCGTCTCTTCTGTTCATTGTCTGAAATTTTCAGCCCAAGAAGTTTACTAGTTTACTAATTGATTACCAACTAGCCCGATTCCACGCTTTACTTCTAATTGGTCCCCGGCTTTCTGCGGGGAAAGGCGAGAACCGTTCTTGGAATGCAACGTCGGCAATACTCGACACCATAGATGGGCGAGACGTGTTTGTTGTTTGTGCGTATATATATATATATATATATATATATATATATATATATATATATATATATATATATATATATATATACAAAGATGTGAAAATTTTCAAAAAGCCCCCCCCCCCCCCCTTTCAGCTCTTCACCTCTGGCTTCACCCATGATCGACGGGTTTCCTTGCGGGTGAAAAGAAGCGTAACGGGGCTTTAGCGGTGGCGTTTTATTCATGCGATTCGCAGGCCCGCTACTCATCTATAGTAAGTACACCAGCTGCCGCGTACGGCACCAAAGCACTGCCAGTTCGGAACGTTGACTTGGGCGAAACGAAGCGACACCCACAGGCGAAACCGCAGTCGTGCCAAGCCGATCGTTTGTTTGTGGAATAAACACGGCATCGCGAGACACGGAGACCAATCTTTATTGCATACAAGTGCAATGAACGCACGCAATGGCTTCCATGCGAGGCTGATGAGGATAAATAACGGCAGCGCAGCAGACAAGACGAATGGGGCTCTCTGAAGCATTGACCGGTCATTTTGATGTCGTATACGTAGAGAGGAAGGTATGGTAGGCGAGCGTTCGATATAATTAAGAATAACATGGCTATCTGTCACCGCCGCCCACTCGGATACCACGCCGAGGAACGTCGAAGTCTGAAGTGCCTGTCCTCCTACCTTTTTCCTTTTTTCGCGCTTCCCTGACGTAGGCAAGCGCGCGGTTATTGATGTCTCCTTTCAGAGACGTATCATTCACGCAGTTTCATTAAGAATCTCGTCCTGTACACAAACCTTTGATCGTTGATCAATGAATACCAGAGTGGCAATTCAGCTTACGGTAATGAAAACAATTACGCGTGGCACATAATTAAGGTTTACCTTGTCAACATCTCGCCAACTACGTGTGCCCGGTACATCTAGTGAAGGCTGTATATATGCGGGCACTGTGTCAACCTGTTCCAGAGAAGGCCTGCTCCAGTGAACAAGCGAAGGCCCATTCACTCTGCTCTACCAATAATCATCCGTGGACCTTCCATAGAGACTAGCGTCGGCTAGGCAATGGAAAAGTCCTCTCTATGATTCTGTTTTCTGAATGTCTCACGTGGGACTTTCAGCTTTCAATGCACAGCACGGAGTTAGTGAACATGGCGTACTGCAATTTATTTGGCCACGCGCATTGTTGTTTTTCTCGCACCGAGAGGCTTCGATATCGCTGCAAAGCAACCAATTCGAAGTACAAGTCGCATGTTGCACAAAGCAACTAGGACTATGCTAAACATTCATAGAAGTCAGCAATAATTTTTTTTTTTTTTTTGAGGGACGTGAACTTGCGTTGCATCGCGTGAGACAGGTAAAAGAGCACTGGTGAGGCTTAGGAAGGGCCGAGTGGGAGGGCAAGTGACTTTTCCCCTCCCCCTTTCCCTGCTGACGCCCATGTAAGCGAAATACCTTTCTGGAAGCTCTTCTGCGCGTTGTCGAGTGCACCAGCTTGAATGCTTTTCGTTAGCGAGAATTGCCCAGTTCTTTCCGATGGCGCTAAACAAGCATCTCACACTACAATTGAGCGTTATAATACAATTTTTCGCAGTAGAGAAGAAGCACCTTCTTTGTAGACCGTGGCTGGGAAGTACACAGGCTGACGTCACTACCTTGGCAGTGAACTTTTGGGGTGCCATGACTATTTACCAATATTCCAGAGAAGATTAGGCGGCACCCAGGAAGCCTCCAGTGGAAAGGTCCATAGAGCGCCAAGTTATTCCGCAAAATACCGTTCGGTCCGTCCGTGAGGCGTTCTGGCAGAGGGCGCCTCCATCTAATACGTGACCTTGTGGAAGCCGACAGCGCACACGGTAACTTCCACAAACACTGAAAAATTGCTGTCGCGGCAGCGAAAAGAAAACCAAAAGCAATCGAGGAGGAAAAGAACAGACTTTAAAAAGAAAAACGGGAAAAAAGTCCGACTTGGAGCAAGCAGAGAAAAAGGCGTCCGTCGATCGATGCAGCGAGAGGCGAAGCACGTTTGACAGGGCAGACACGTCGCTGCCAACTCTGCAGAAAGAAGCCTGCACCAGCACCGCCCTTCCGCGAGGGGAACCCAACACGCACGCTCCAGCACAATCAGCGGCGTGCCGCAAACGCAGCGACGTCACAGCTATGCGTTTCGCCAGGCGAGACCGCACGGCTCCCGCTTTTGTTTCGCGCACATACCGCATTTGTTCGAATTCAATCCATCTCCGATGGAACACCGTACAAGTCCAACGCTTCTCTCATTATTTTTTTTCTGCTTTGTGGCGACATTGATGATACCTTGGCGACGAGCTGAGCGACCCCGTAGTGCTTGGCACAGAAGCTTGTATCACAGTATCGGCCTTTTTTGACACGCTGTAGATGAAAGTGTCAGCTGTGATTGAAGTCGTCATAAAAGTTGAGAGTTAGTTACTATATTATCCCCCGTTGTAGGCCCGTGTGCTCAGGTTTGGGTGCACGTTAAAGAACCCCAGGTGGTCGCAATTTCCGGAGCCCTCCAATATGGCGTCTCTCATAATCATAAGGTGGTTTTGAGACGTTAAACTCCACATATCAACTATATTATCCCTAACGTTATCGCGGAGACTAAGCGAGCTGGTGTTTCATTATGACAATAAAAAGCGCCCATATCGCGAGTCACAAAACGCAGAATTAAGCGCTCCTTTAAGCCAATACGCGTGGCATTGGTAGCAAGAAAAATGTCCTTCACAATAGTGAAACAAATATATAAAGGAAGGCCGGCGTCAAACCGACGTGTAAAGACAATGGGAAAATGTTTCAAGGACTACACTCGGCGACAACTTCTCCTGACATTGGAGCGAAGGCTACGGAGGCGGCTCTTTCTCACGTTCGTGTTGCTATGCAATAGTGTACGGCATCTTGCGGCTGATTTCTGTCATTCTTGCTTTCAACTTTGACGCACTTGGAAAATTTTGTACACTTAAATGTGAATGACAGACACATTTCGGCGGTACAGCGTTCTTTGTGTATGTGTGTGTGTGTGTCACATTAAGAACATATTTTTCTTGAAGCAGGGGCGGATAATGTCACTCAGTTTAGAGGGGGGAGGGAAAAGGGGTCGTTTGAAGTAACGCCAGAAAAGGGGCATGGTCATGACTTCTTTGTTTTTACTAGCAGGAAAACCCCTTCATAAAGAAACTCTTTTAATGTGTACTCAAATTTGCTTCACTCATTTGTAACAATTGGTAATCGCAGGTGGACTACGAGAACTAAAGTAAAGGGGGGGGGGGGCGCTGACAGATTTAGGGGGGGGAGGGAGCGATCGCCCCTACTTTACCCCCTTCTGGATCCACCACTGTCTTGGAGAACTAAACAGTGCGTTTGTGGCCGCACCCTGACGAACTACGTTATGGCAGCCATGTTTAGTTGGGAAAAACTGGTGGGCTGAGAAGATGGTTCTATCTGAGTACCCGAAAGAAACGGGAGGTATTTTTTTTTTTTTTGCTTCTTGGCGCAGTAGAAAGGCGTGCGCTTCAGTTCTGTGGCTTCCACAGTGCTGTCAAGAAAAGTTCCGGCCAAGTATAGAATGTCAAAAACCAGTGACAGCGAATACGTCCAACAGTGAGTCAAGCTGCCACACGCCAAAAATCGTTAAGCACGACTGTCCCGCATTCGCTCCTGCCGACATCTGAAAGCTGCTGGGTTTTCTTTTATTATTATTATTGCGACAGCAGTTATATGGACAGTCTCGGCTGGTTTCTCGCGGTCGCCGCCATTCACGTATATGTATATGTATGTACATAAATATAAAAGGAAGGATGCGCTAGCCTCCTCTTACTGCGGAGCGAACATCGCCTTCCCGGCTGCGGTGATCTGCGCACGCGCTTATCTCGTGAGCAAACAAGGAGTGTGGGAGGGCGCTTACGGTGGCCGCGCTATCGCGGCAACGATCAGCGCGCACCTTGTGCCCACACAGCAGGCGGGAGCTTCTACGGACTGCGCTCTCAACACGAAAAAAAAATGGTGTCAGGAGTGTACCTAGAGCGGCCGTGTTCTCTTACATCAGCGTTTCGTAGAGTAACGCCAGATCGGATAAGAAGGAGTTGACAGCCAGCCTCACTTTGTATAACATTGCAGTTTGTCGCCATCATATTTATTGCTTCGCCTTCTCGGTGAAACTGATTTTGTGCAACCCTCCCTGCCACAGTCGCGAACTGCACTCGACAACGTGCGCACGAGTACACATAGCCACAGAGAAAGCTCCTTGAGACACAGCTACGTATCCAGCGGCCTATGCATCTTTTACAAGTTATATACCGTTTGTCATAAGTTATTCGTGTTCATCTGTACCTGTGATTACGTTTCGTGCGTCATTTGTGCATGAGAAACGCGGGACACATTCCGATCTGCTTACCATTCTTCGCGTGACCTTCCAATTTTTTGCTATCACATTCATTGCTTCGCCTTCACGGCAAAGCTGTGACTTTTTTTCAGATTTACGTTAAAGGGACCGCTATGTGGGTTTCGCGTTTTTTTCTCGACGCATTTCGTTTTGTCTGCTGTTGGACAATGTATGCACGTTTCTATATACTTTCCTCCTTTCTTGCTAGTCCGCGTGAAAGATCGCAAGTCGCCGGAGAAGCGAGGAAGTTGCACGATAGGTTTTCTTGTGGCCTCGCGTCACAGCCATTGAGACTGACTGTATTACACAGTGACAGGCTAGCGGCAATTAATGAGCTTAGTGATGGCTGGCAAAAGGCAGACAAAATAAGTCGCCTTCAAATGTAATGAGACTACAAGAAAAAAAAAACTCTAATCTGCCACATTAGAAAGAGCGTCACCAGTTGCTTTCGTGGGACTCGCTCTCTGGATTTCGTGCCGACCGGTTGTGCCCCCGCGATCTCCGGCGACAGCGCAGCTCTGGCCGACTGGCTCGCCCTACGCCATCTCCTGACGCCGACAAGAGCTCTCGCCGAGTGGTGCCCCGTCCTCGGACTCCTGCGGCCGTGTCCATATTTGCCATCTTCTCCTTGGTTCTGGGTGTCGCTGTCTCTGCGCCACGCTCTCTCATTCCCCCTCTCTCTATACTTTTAATCCTATCCTTTTAATCCCTGCTTACCCCCATCCCTCGTGAGTTACTGTTGAGGTGTGGCACTGTGATGAAGACAGTTACGGGGCTCACTTCTATTTTATTTTTTGTTTTAAGAATCACAAAAGTGAAGTTGATTTCTTCCTACCTGCTAACGACTAATTCCTTCATACGTCTCGTAATCACACTAGAGGGTCAGCCAGGATTTATTCATACGAAATTTTTAAGCATATTTTAAATATTAAGTGGTGACTCAGAAGAAAATAAAATATAAGCAAACAGCTGTTCATATGAATAAACGAATGATTAAACAGAAAAGAAAGGCTGACGAATCAGGTAGGGTGCCATAATAATTTAGTTGTACAGTCAGAGAAAACAGCTTAATGGTTATCTTTGAACAAAAACATTGGTATAATGCTACTAAGGCATAACCCAATCTTTTAGCCACCTGGCCACTTTCTCGACACTGCGGGCGTAATTCTTTGCCGCCCTTCAACGGTCGCAACTTATCGCCTTCTACCGCAAGGAATAAATGGTGAGCACACGGGCAGCTCGTGCTCGTTAAGGTGACTCGCGATTCTGCATTAAAGTGGCGTCGGTTGTCGTGGCTACAACGATGGTTCATAACAGTATAACTTACACTGACGTCTCATGCTCCGCCAGGCAAGAAAAGATGCTTGACTTGAGCTATAGGCATGATCTGCCGTCCACGCTTATTGATTGATTACAAGTAGCCCTGTTAATTTGGTCCCGATATCTTTTCTTTAAAAAAACGACTTGTTTTGTTTTATAAGCACAGTGTCTTAATAGATTGCGCCTGAAGTGAATTGCATTCGCTTTTTTTTTTTCTTGTTTGTGTACACCGTGGTTTGCGTCGTGTTTTTAATTTCCACTCGGGCGAGCCACAAAAATTGCGTCTATACGATTACGCGTTTGACGGTGTTGACACATTCAACGTCATTTAAACATTGAGTGCCTGAGAGTACACTAAAACAATAAATAAATAAATAAATAAATAAATAAATGAGAACCTGTGGAGCGCTCGTCAACGCCCCCTTATGAAGGGGACAAGATATGTAGCCAGAAACTTAATTGGGGGCGGGAGTGAGGGGCAGTGGGTTTCAACTAACGCGCTCTTAAGTTCACGCGTTTTTGTATGTAGTACGTCTGTATATAAACACACGTGAAATTGAGAGCTTTTTTTTTTTAGGTCAGCGGAGGGGGCAGGTGGCCAAACCCTTTTAACAACTCCCTGGCTACGCCGATAAAGGAGAGAATGTCTTTGCGGATGGATAAAGAACTCAATACAATGATTGAGCCTCGTTTTCTCCCTTTGCTCATCCGCGCTTTGGCACACAAATACATGGTAAGTAGTGAGCTCCACAAAGCTGCAGAACAAACAAAGCAAAAAAATCTGTCAGTATACCCAGGCCAGTGACCCGTGCACACGCATAACCTGGGCACTCGTAACAGCCTGCATCATTTACAGTGATTCACCCGTCAGTTTCTCTAGAAAACATCAACGCATACCTCACTACAATACGCTCGGCCACGTTGTTAACGAATACACTCCTCAACTATTCAAGCTATACGTAACCGCAAAGGCTGGACACACCCAACAACATGCAGGGTCGAATTTCAGTCAGTCAACTTTCTAAATCCATCGCTGCGAACTCACCGTGATTCCGCGATGCTTTTCGGCATTGAATATAATCTTGATCCATCGTTGCAGCCGTGTTGATGCCCGTTGGTCACTCGGTGAAGTAAAAAGATAAAAGCTAGTTTAGAGAGCGTGAAATGGAAGGCAGCTGCAGCGAGACACGAGCAACTGACTTCGTGTTGTGAAGAAGGCGACCGACTCGCATCTCCCAAAGGCGAGCACGGCGTTCGTTCACTGGCGCGTAACGGGAACCCCACGGCTTCAACGTCTCCGCGTTCGCCATCAGTCAAAATCCGGCCCTCGCACAAGCCGGCGCGTTACCGTCCTCTCCAACGAGACTTATCGCCAAGAGCGAAGTAAAGAAAATGTTAGCTAGAAATAGTAGGTGCGTAATTGCCATTCGGGAGCGCCCCGCATCGTGCAGTTACAAAGCGAACTCGTTCTAAGCGTGCAATGCTTGTCTAGTTGGCACAGTCCCGTTCACTTACGTCAGAAACAAAAAGGCTTCGTCGCATTGTCTCTCTTATACATCGATCATAGCGGCTACACAGTAGGTGCAATGAAAACGGTGCTCGGTTCGACTGACAAACGTTTCCATGACTCATCCACACAGCTGCTCACTTTAAACCGCTGCTCATTTGGTTAGTCGGGAATCGACTGTGTATACTGCCAACACTGTTAACGGCGGCCGCATTTCTAGTTTTTTTTTTTTTCACTAAGCAACACCGAATTCGAAGACTAGAGGGCATCGTGCTTGCCACTTCGCGCAGGTACTAATCTCCTCCTCGCCGTTTATTTCCTTAGAACACACGTTGCAAGCGTGGCGCTGATCACGCTTTTCGGCTACGCGCTGTAACATTGGCTTGCGCAGTCGAAAACAGGACCGTTTTCCCTGCTTCGGATTTGATGATATGTGGGGTTTAACGTCCCAAAACCACCATATGATTACGAGAGACGCCGTAGTGGAGGGCTCCGGAAATTTCGACCACCTGGGGTTCTTTAACGTGCACCCAAATCTGAGCACACGGGCCTACAACATTCCCGCTTCCATCGGAAATGCAGCCGCCGCAGCCTGATTCGGATTTGAGCTTCGCAACACTTCACGATATGCGGCAGTTAGCGACCCAAAACTACGATATCATGAGGGACACCGCAGTAAAGGGCTCCGGAAATTTCGACCAGTCATGGTGCTCTTCGCCCATTTCGCCTCCGTCGAAATGCGACCTTCGCTGCCACCACACTTGAAAGCATTGCAATACACAAGGTGTTTAAAGGGGCCCCGCAACAATTCATGAAGATGGTCAGCAAACGTTGGCGATCGGTAGTCCAGGCTGCCGAGAACACGCGAGCCAAATATGGTGGATCACGCGGCCTGGAATTTAAAATAAATTCTCAGTGAACTGAAAAAAAATTTCTCTTCTCTCGGCATATAAAACCATAAACTTAAAAATAACTGCGTCACAAGACCGAGTATCGCGCCATTGGCTGCTTTGTCCGCGCGTGTGCGCGCGATAACACTGAAAAAGAAAAAAAAAGAAAATGCTCAAGGTCACGAGGCGCGCGCGACGTACCTGCTTTACCCGTGCCATCCTTCCTGCTTAGCTTCCAGCGCATTCGTTCGATTACTCTATCCGATATGAAGCATTGTAGGCGTATTACCATGTATGGTGCCATCGTTGTTCACCGTTATATCCGATATATTGTAACGAACAGTATCGTTATAAGTGTATTACTTACTATTGCCTTTACTGTGGATCATTCTTCTCACTTCGTTCGCACGGCACAGCTGGATGCACGCCAGTATGATATCTTGACGGAAGTTACCAAGCGGCGGCTGCTCCATCACTATAGTATTACCGAACTCCTTAAGTAAAATCTGATGTTCTTGGTGAATATATATATATATATATATATATATATATATATATATATATATATATATATATATATATATATATATATATATATATATATATATATATATATATATATATATATATATATATATATATATATATATATATATATATATATATATATCATCGTTGTATGACCTGCACCAGAACTGTGAATACAGATCCGGAACACAAAGAAAAAAGTTAACAGCATGGTGATGGCAGGTGTAGGTTTCATGCACACTCGTGGTGTCGATGCTGCTGCGATCAGCACCCACGCCAAACAGCGGATTGGCTATGAATTTCCCACACCGGTGTGAATTCGAGTACATGTAAGCCACTGGAGTACGTCGCGGAGGTGTGGATGTATTGGCGAGTACACGAGGAGTTCAGTGCTGCGTGTTACTGACACAATGCAGACTATCAGCGTCGCGGAGGAGAATTCGGAGGAAGGAAGAATGCTATCTATACGAATTCGCACAAACGGCTGTGTACTGTTGATTTGGCTGTGTCGTAAGTACCAAATGCGGCACTAGAAACTTGGCATCTTGTCTTACTGACGCAAATGCACAGATCTTGTTTGTTTCAAAGGGCCCTCAAAGGTCTGGTCATACTGAGCTGACATTCGGCAGACACGATCACCAGCGCACAAAGTCGCATCGATACGCGCCGCGCAAGAAGTTCAAATTCTAAACTAAAGGCTTTTTGCCCCATTTCATGGGCGCTGTGCTCCCTACGGTGTGATGATCATACCGAAGCTAGCAAGTGCGTCTATATGTAGACTACAGCGCCCACAGACACTGATGTGTGCGTAACGTGCCGAAACGCGCTAAAAACGCAGGGAAGGGACTTGACATTTTAAAAATTCTTTTTTTGGCAAATTAGCCTTTATAGTTCATCGGTATGCTTGACTGGGTTGCAAAATACGCTTCGTGAAAAGGAGGGAGAAGAAAAATCTCCGACGACTAGCTACTACCTAACGCGAACTCTAAATGCAGCTGTCTAGGTGTTTTGATTTTGCGATCAACCTGTCTTGGTTCCCTTTTGAGAGGCAAGTATGTATGTATGTATGTAACAATTTGAGAGAGGCAAGTATGTATGTACCGCTATTTATTTTTCCAAACTATCCAGGCAACACACATCTGTCAGTTTTTGGTTAAAGAAAGCTTTGCTGACGCAGATGTGAGTGCACATGTTCGACTTGCCGCATAAGTGCTTGGTCCTATACTTTATGTCCAGGTGGACTAGAAGTGTAATACACAGCCACCACCGGCAAGCCGTTGTCCAGCTTTGATTACTACCTTGTTCCTTCGTTCCGGATCTTACCCACCTCGGGGAATTGACCAAGAAGCCGGCGTTTAATGTAAGTGAAAATATCAAGGTTTCGACAAAGTAAAGGGAAATGGTTTCCTTTTTCAATTGCAAATGCGTTTCTTAGTCGGGGCATGTCAGGCGTCTGTCGGTGTCCGAGCGCCGGCAGGTGTTATCTCTCCGCTCTCACTCCCTGCCCCATAGCAACAGCTGCGTACGCGTGCCATTATCCTCGCCCCTAGCAACCGGAGCAGGTGGTGCGGGCGCAGCAGCGGAGAGCGATTGGAGAAGAGCAGCGCGCTCTGGCATGTGAGGGCGCTCGCATCGCGGGAGCTCCGCGGAGTTCGGCGCCGTTTGCTCTCTCTCCTCCCCGCGCCGCACTCTTCCGTCCGCTCGCTTGTACCTTGTACGTATACGTAAATGGGGTATACGTAAATGGGGTGAATAGGCACTGCGCCGTGCTCCCGACCAGGTTGCAGAATTTAGGTGCCTTTTCACATCTTCTAACCACTACCAAATGGGGTGAAGCGCGGGCCTCCCTCTCGACCGTTCACTGGCCGATGAATGTGTAAATAAATGGTTACAGTACCAATCCTCGTCTCGTCATTAATTTACGCCATTAAAATTACAACGCCGTGTACTCTCGGCGTAAGAAATGCATTTGCATTTCCTCACAATTCTCTTCCGGGTTGTGGGGCAATTCTTTATTATACTACGGTAATTTAATTTCTTTAGATACGAAGAAAAGTTGTGAAGACAGAAATGTAAGGTTTTTTTTACAATAACTTCAAAAATTATTCCGAATACATATTTCTTGAGTAGGTTAAATCAGTGCTGATTAACAACGAAATTTTAAATTTAAGTTTGGTTTGGGTAGAAAGTTGATAGATGACTCGGCAAGGCAATCTCCTAGGGTCACCCAGAAACTCGCAGAGCTAGGGCCCCCCAAACGTGAAGTAGCCCCAAAGGAAACAATATTTCGAGCACTTAGAGGAATTTCTAATTTTTTAAAATAAAACTTCGAAGCACTTCTTTTATCTCTGAAAAAGTGACAGCTTAGCGATGATTGGTAGATATTTTTGGGTTTGTTAAAGCTTGTGCACAAAAGTGATATGGCACCACACCAGACCCATGTAAAAAAAAGAGAGAGAGAGAACTCTTTATCGGAAGGCAAATAATTTAGTCGGCGTATGTAGGTAGGTGACTTGCTACACTGCCTGGGGAAGGATAGTGCAGACTGAAAGACAGAAAGAGACCTGTGTAAGAAGAAAATTAGCAGTGGAATACTACATCGTAACTTTGTAATGTACACTTCCAATCTACGAGTGGTAAACCATTTATAATCCCGTGCGAAATGCAAGTGCGAAAATTTTGTATTTGGTGCAGTAACCTCTACAGGGGCCCTGCAACATTTTTTGAGCATGGTCAGAAAATGCTGCCGCTCGGTAGTGGGGGCTCTAGACAACACGCGAGCCAAATATTATAGCACAACACGCGGCCTGGAATTCACAAGAAATTATCAGTCAAATAAAAATTGATTTCTCTTCTCTCAACAAAATCGCGTAATATGCCCAAAAATCACATGCACTAAGCCCATCTATCTGCCAATGGCTTATTTGAACATGGCGCGCTCGCTCGTTACAGAGATCGGCTCGGGAGGCCGCTACTTGTCCACGCATGCGCGCACAGTCACATTGATAAAGCCGCGCATTCGAAGAAAAAAAAAAAGTGCTTAAGGTAACGAGGCGCGCGTGACGTTTTTCTGTAGCCCTGCTATCCCTCCCTGCTTAGCTTCCAGCGCTTGCGTCGGGACGAGAGAAGAGAGAATGCAATTGCAGCATGCGACAAACCTATGCAACTCCACTCGCAGTGGACGGATTCTTAAAATTTGTGCGGCGTTGAATTCGTGAGGCAAAAAGCTTTTCCAGTGAATTCATTCCATGGTTACTTGAAAAAGTGTTTCAGGCCCTCTTTAATGAATCTTCAGAAAGAACAAAAAATTCTTGAACCTTGCCACGGTAACGCCGCTGTTCACATTCTTCTTTTTTCTCCATCATTTCCCAAAACATATCCTTCACTTCAGTGAAGCACGCCGAAGCAATATAAGGAAGAAACTCCTTGCCCGCTTTTTCCACGCGTTTCTGCACATCATGATGTTTGGGTACCCACTCGCAGCTGTAGGTCATCACCGCCTGTCGCAGCTTATGACCATAAAAAGGAGCGAAAAGTCTTTAGTTTAAAATTTAAGCTTCTTCCGCAGCACGTAACGATGCGACTTTTGACAAATATGATCGCGCAAAGTCAGCGAAATATATGACCATACCTTGTGGGTGACCCTTCTAAGTGAACAAAACGTCCACATTTTCCGTCATCGATATAAAATACTTAATTTCCTGCCTGCATTTGGTAGCGAAGATGTTACCAAACCAACAATCCAGAACTGTTTGTGTGAATTCGCTGAGGTATGCCGATAGCCGGCATTGTCAGCAAATACGCATCATTCGATTCCTTATGTACTCGCCTATCCACAACGTCGCGACGTGCTCAGTGGCTTACATGTACTCAAATTCACACTGGTGTGGGTAATTCACAGCCATTTTGTGGCTTAGCGCAGATGATGTCTAGTATTATCGACTACTGCAACCTCTAATCGCATTACCATCGACATCACGAGCAGGTTTCGAAACCTACAGCTGCCATCACCATGCTACCCACTTTTTCTCGTTGTATTGTAGATCTGTAGTCACAGTTCTGGTGCAAGTCGCACAATGAAATTAGCTATTCATATCATATGGCGATGTACCTGGAACACACGGAGTGGTTACTAGGGATGATGCAAGAGCTTGATCACTTCTATCGAGATATCATACTGGCACGCTTCCACCTGTGGCTCGCGAAAGAAGCGAGACCGACCAGCCACAGTACAAAGAGGAGTATTTGCTAGACAAAAAGTTCTTTCTGGCGGTCCTACTTTGAACGCAGGTTTGAGTTGACCGATGCAGGCGGTGTCCTGTCTACCGCATCAATCTATGAATAAATGCTTAAATGGCACAATATTGGCTGTCATAAGATCCCTGTAATGGCAGCCGTACCAAGTCACGGCGGTCGATTACGCAAGAGGGCATCGCCAACTCTTCGGTAATATCTGATGAGGTATACTGCCGGCAGCGTGTTTCATGAGAACGAAGCGTGCAGAATGAAGCAGGTGTTCTGTGATGAAGCTCTCAGCCTATGGATGCACAGGCTGTTGATGGCGATCCCCCTTGTGTAAGTGGTGTTTTACAGGAGAAGGCAACTAGCTGGGTGAAAGGGGGCCTGCCCTTCTTCCCATGCGCAAGCCTACGGCACTCCCTGTAGGTGTCGCACGTTTCTATAGTACAGCATGCAAAATTAAAGAGAGAGTGCGAAGGGGGGAAAAGAGGAAGGGAGAGTGTAAATGATAGCATAGAGGTGTATGGCTTCATGCAGGCAAAACCGTTTACTGCATAGTTGCGTAGTATACAGTACATGGTTTGAATCCCGGCTGCAGCGGCTGCATTTCCGATGGAGGCGAAAATGTTGTAGGCCCGTGTGTTCAGATTTGTGTGCACGTTAAAGAACCCCAGGTGGTCGAAATTTCCGGAGCCCTCCACTACGACGTCTCTCATAATCATATGGTGGTTTTGGGACGTTAAACCCCACATATCAATCAATCATTACTATACAGTACATCTCGGGCATACAAAACTTGCTAAAGAGCAATAATTAAGTTCTCTATATAGCAAATAATTTGACATAAAGCTTCACAAGAATTTTCAATATTTTCATTGCAAAATTCAGTGTGCAAGTTGGCTTCATGGCACTGCTTCGTGATACTGCAAAAAAGACGACCTCACGGCAATAGGTAGATCCTTTCTGTTATGTGTTCTTCCACGTGCTGTAGTTGCGGATGTTGGGTCAATCCCAACGGCAAGTTATTCGTGAGACAGCACAGTATAGACATAAATAGGGCCAAAACATATCCATAAGCAGCTGTGCGTACTTGTGTGCCGGAAGCCTCTAGTCTGCCTCAACTCTAGTGTCCACCTTTGTTCTACTCTGCGGGCTTCTTGGGATGCTGTACGCAGCAGAGGTGTAAGGCTTCTTTTCTCCACTTCATAGTGTATTAGTTATCGCCAGCTTTGTAAATAACAGCATACTCTTCCATTTCAAGGCATCCATCGAGTTAACGAAAGGAGCAGAGAAGTGAATGGAAACCCAGCATGATGGACCATGGGGCAAGACGAAGAGCTATCATGGTAGAAAAAGTGCGATACCAAGCGGTAGTTCTTACTTTCACAGCACGGCGCCCTCCTAATCACCCCACTGGCTCTTCCGAATGTTTGCGGGTATCCTATTCTTTGAGGAACTTGTGGTGATGAAAAGCCAACTACTTGGCCACTTTGTGTTACCTAGTGTTCCATATATCTAGTGTTCCGGCTATTTCATTCCGATGTGGCCGTAAATCTTCATTTACGTCAAAGAGTTTACGTGTTCGAAATCAGTTCGATATATACAAAGGTTAATTCGATCAACCCGACTTCGACATACCTTCTCTCCCCTCATTTCATTCCTCCTTAGCAAAACTTTCCTTTCCCACCCCCTCGTTATACAATGGTAAACCACGACTAAAGCATAGAATACTCATGTGTAGTATAGTATAGCAAGGAGTGCAAAAGGAAAGTGAGGGTGAAAAGAAACGAAAGGAGGAGAGGGAGGGTGCAGCATAGAATAGCCGTGTTACAGCACGGTATAGAAAGGGGAGGGGGTAAGGAGTGTGACATGGGGAGGCATAGCACAGCCATGAGGAGCACAATATAGCAAGGGAAGGGAAAAAGAAGTGATGGTGTGGATGAGTGAATCAAAGGAGGGGAAAGGCACAGCATAGCATCGCCGCGTAAAGTATACTTTAACAACAGGGTGGGAAATAGAGTGAGGACGACGAAAAAAGTGAGGCTATAACATAGCATAGCCGCGTCTAGGGTAGTAGAAGTGGGTGTAAAACGAAATTCAGGTTTAAGCATTGCGTGGAAGTATAGTGTATTAAAATAGAGGTACAGGTGAAGAGGAAAGAAAGGAAAAGAGAGATTTGTGATGCCACAGCGTCACAATTGAAGGTTTGCTCTCCTACCATCGACAATTAGCAGGCCGCACGTTTGAAATGCCATAACTCAATAGCCTAAAGTCCCAAGATTTTTCCCCTCTAAAGACTAAAGCTTGCCCACGAATGCGAATGTTACTGAATGGCAGGCGAATCACTGCTCAGCACTTTCACAATGAGTGCGACTACGTACATTTTTTAGAGGTTGTTTAGCATTCTGTAAAGTCAGTGATATAGCCACAGCAGTATATAACCAATTTATTCGAAGTACAGTGGTAATAAAAGTCCACGAACCCTTTCCGGCAAACGGGAACAAGCCGAACTTGATGTGGGCATGTCTGATCAACTGCTTTTATTCACTTACTTAATTATATCGCATATAGCACCACCACGGGCACTGCATAAACATCTATTGCCAGACCCATTCGCAGAAGATTTGTGTGCAAGCGTAAAAGTGAAAATTTAAGGCGAAAGACCGCTGATGCGTTGGCATCAGAAAAGTGGCCATGTGAAAAGGGCCAAGTGAACAGTGAAGCGCTGGAAACGCATTTGAACTGTGCGCCTCTGAAACCATCAAGGAAGACGTGTAGAATCGGGACATGCGATGGTCGGAGAGGAAGAAATAACGTGGCTGGCGATCGAAGAACTAGGGCGTGGGAGCAGAGACCTATCGGGTCGCAGACTCGAGATAGCAGCAGGATCCCACCTGGGGCCAAACCAGCTGTCCACGCGCCTGGGACCAAACCAGCCAGCCAATTACCTCCGTCCTGGCGTGATTGAAACGTCACCAGGACATACCCGCAAGGCGAGCCCGGCGTCTACCGCAGCAAGCCTCAGCGAGCATTCATCAGCAGCGTGGCAGGAGCCATGCGTGTTCAAGGTCAATGACCCTGGGGGTGAGCAGTGTTGCTGACCGCGGCTGGCAGCGCAACTACCCCGCTACCCAAGCATTGAGTGTCCTCACTCAGTGTCGTTGAGCTGTTCAGCCCTTTCCAGAGACTTGACCGCTGCGTTGCCCCCGGTGAACTCACTCTTTGCTTAGTTCAGTTTTTTACTTTTCTTTAGCAATCATAGCACTTGTTTTATTTTCCTTACTACCATTATAGTTCTATCATCCTTTTTAAGTACGTCAGTTTTATTCATGCATAAACGGCCTCGTTATTGTCCCGATGACAATCAAGTCAGCGCACTTCTTTTCCCACAAAAATGAGCGTTTCGTTTAGAACTCTGTCTCGCCATATACAGCTCGTTACAGCATCCAAACGTATTAAACTGGCTCTGGAATGCAACTTTGCTCACTATCACGAGGCTAACTGCAAGTCGACGCTTTATTATTATTCTTTTTCGGTGAAATAGATTGGTAACGAATTGTAAGAGCAAGTCTGAATACTTCGTGAACAAGTAAATTATGCATACTTGTTTTACTTCATAATAGTGACGATATGGTCTATTATTTTATTTAACAAGGCTGAACTTGGTCAGAGGATGCTGCAACTGCGAAAGTTTTATTCTCAATGTCCTCCATGTCCGTACAGAGAGGCAGAAGAGCAGGACATCGAAGCACTCTATAGAGTTCTGCTCCAGAACGAAAAATGCATGACTAGAACGAGAAAATTGTTCACTGCTCCACTGCAGCGTAGTAAGCCAACTCGGAGCAGAACGGGCCTTAAAAACGTCAAGCTAAATCGCTCTGCCCACTGGAGCGAACCCCGGTTCCCACATGAAAATGCACTGCACCGTTACAGTGACCCCTTTATTCTTTTTTTCTTTATAAACTTCACCACATCACTTTAGGTATTGCGGCAAAGCTGTTAGGTTGTTAGGGCTAGCTATGGATGTAAATCAATTCATCTGACGAAAGCGCTGGTTCGGACAAAGCAACAGAAATAAGAGCTTCAATTAATGTTTTTTCAGACTAAAAAGTCCGAGAAAACCACAGGAAGATTTACAGCATCCAAAATTTCAGGTGTTTCTATACACTGATATCTGCAGGGCAGATTAGCAACTCCGAATTCGAAGGCAGCACGCCCTTGTCCACCAAATCAGTTGAGCCTCCACAGAAGTTGATTAGAGATTGACTAAACCATTTTGTTTTGTTTTATTATAATTAAGACAAAGCTTGTGTGCCTGGTTTTAGTTTTATGCATTTATTTTAATAAGAAGCAGCAGTCTAATATGTACAGTGGTATTTAGGGCTTAGCAACACATTGGAGTAACTTCTCATGCAGGTATTTGACTCTTTGCAGGGCAGGCTTTTTGTCATCATACTCCGTGTAGGGAACCTAGAAATGCAAGACAGAGCCAGTTTCATGGTTTAGCAATCCTAATAACTGACACACATCTACTGTCTCTTCCACCATGTTAACAACAGCCATTGTTGAAAGGCACAAAATTCAGGTTTTCATTAAAAGAAATAACTAGGCAAATGCTTCATTAAAAGGAGCTAGCAATACAGGCTGTACACTTGAAACAGTTTTTACTAAGAGTAAGGTCCTACTTAGCATAAACAATTTATAATGTACCAGATATATGAACTTCTGGGTAGTGTAACTAGGAAAGATACATATGAGTCAACAAGACATGATCATCAACACGACTAAAAGACAACAAGGGATGATTATGCATCTGACGTCAAAGGTCAAACTCAAGGGTGATCCTAACTACACAAAAATTAATAAACATACCAGTGGTAAATGGCGTCTACATAATCTCTTTGCCCAATAACGAAGGGGGTGAAGTGACTGACAACACAGCATGTAAAGTGCTATTACTTTCCCGAGTCATTTTTGCACACTCGCGCACACATCCACACCTTGCTCTGTGGCAAGAACATGAACATGCCTCACATAGTGATCATTTTGTGAATGCTAAGTCAAAAAGGAGAGTCTTTGTTCCGCCGCGGTGGTCTAGTGGCTAAGGTACTCGGCTGCTGACCCGCAGGTCGTGGGTTCAAATCCCGGCTGCGGCGGCTGCATTTCCGATGGAGGCGGAAATGTTGTAGGCCCGTGTGCTCAGATTTGGGCGCACGTTAAAGAACCCCAAGTGGCCGAAATTTCCGGAGTCCTCCACTACGGCGTCTCTCATATTCATATGGTGGTTTTGGGACGTTAAACCCCACAAATCAATCAATCAAAAAGCAGAGTCTGCTGCTCATGTTTGTTTTCTGCTGCAATCATTATAATTCATTGTTTTACATTACCAATATGTATTTAACCATTCACTCCACTTTGATGCACCATGTGGCTGGAGCTGGTGCACATGTCAGCAGATAGAGAGAAAGGGGTGTTGATACCTTGTTAAAAAAGTTTATGCTCAGTTATATGACTGAAAATAAGCAAACAGAAGATTTTCACAGTCAACTGCACTTTGTTTATTGGATAAAAGCTCACGTGACATGGGTTGAATGATGTATTTTATATTGCTTGTCCAATGCGTTACAAAATATATTAGGAAGTCTGCACCCATTTTGTGTACATGTGCCTTCTTTGAATTTCTTGCCCTGCTCTACAATACTAGTTAAATATCTGAACCAACTGGCTTGAATAAAAAATTTTTATTTATCATGTGCCTTTGTACTACGTCTAGGCGTATCGACATGAGGCTCTCGCAAAAAAACACATTTGCCATGACTCTGACAAAAAGCCTGTTGGTCATCACTGAAGTACGCAACATAGCCATGGCCACTTTTCCCTTACTGGCATGTCACCGATAGCCATTGTTTTCCGTACACAGCTCATTCATCTTTATGTGTTTCAGTCCTTGGCACAGGAACCTCTTTGCTTCCCGCATTGCCCACAGGCCAGGCTTATATAGAAAGTTTAGGGTACACCAGATGCAAATGAACACTAAGTAGAAAGCAATACTACGTGTTTGACTGCATGGTGCTCAGTGCCTCCGAAGGCTGAGCCCATGTGCAATACAAGACCTTCGCATACTTCACTAACGTGAAACATGTTTTGGTGTAAAACTGCTCAACAAAATATTCTAAACATTTGTAAGTAATTTTCTAATAGGGTTATGTAAACAGACATGTTGCATGTACAATCACAGTCAACTGCCGATTTTTCTGACCCTCTAGGGAGCGAAAAACCGTCCGAAAAAATGAATGCAAGGGAAAAAAAAAACGCATTATTTTACTGATACTTTTCAACGCAAGCAAAAAAAATGCACCATTTTCCTAATATTTCTCAATGCAAGCAAAAAACACACCACTTCATTGATATTTCTCGGATCAAGAGGGTCAAGGTCGAGGTACCAGACTTCCGGAACACTGCCAAAACATCAGTGGGGTGGCTCTGAAAAGAACCGTTAAAAAAATGGATGCAGCCGAAGCGGGTGCTGTCAGGGCAGCCGGTGTTAGAGCTGCAGTGGCTTGAAAAACTTGTTGCTCCTTGTTTGAACGGCGTTCCGGTTGCATGTGATCACATTCGCCTCGATCTGAGCAAGGGTCATGTCATCACTGCACACTGATGACAGCTTCATCAATGCTCGCATCAATTCGGCGGTCGTAGGTGGCACAGAGGTTGGTTCCTCCTTTTCGACATCGGAGTCGTCTGAATCTGCCATAACCTGACTGACTATTTCGTCGTCGGTTAGCTCTGCGCAGAAGTCAAGCTCATTGTCAGCATCGACGAACCGCTCAAAAGTTATTTCCGTGGACATGGAAGCACCAGCAGAGCGGAGGTCGTTGATGATATCGTAGATGAGAAAGCACAAGTCAGTCACGCTGTCGCTTCCTTCAGGCAAGTCTGCTGCCTCTGTGTCAAGTACGAAGCCCACGTGGCGAAAGCAGTTGCGAAGCGTGTCTTGCGTTGCAAAAGGATCAAAAAGTGGGCCAGTTGGTAATTCATTTTCTTCGATCAGCGAACTGGGAGCGCAGAGAAAACACAAAGGACGAAGCGAGGAACCACACAACACGAGCGCTCAGTTGATAGTTGAGCGCTCGTGTTGTGTGGTTCCTCGCTTCGTCCTTTGTGTTTTCTCTGCGCTCCCAGTTCGCTGATCGAAGAAAGTGTCTTGCGTTACTGCCTTCCATGCGTCCGCAAGCACTCCGACAGCAGACCGAAGGTCAACGCTGTAGTTTTTCCTGTTTTCCGAGCACAGCACCATGCGGTTGAATATACGTTAACAGCCCAATAGTTTCAGATTATGGATAACGCCTTGATCCATCGGTTGGAGGATCACAATCGTGTTTGGCGGCATGAATTCCAGCTGGATAGCCTTCAAGTTATTGATGCGACCATGAGCAGTGCAGTTGTCAAGGAAGAGCAGAACATGTCTGTTCTGTTGTTCAAACTTCCTGTCCAACCTGCAGACGTAACTCTCGAACAACTGATGCGTTACCCATGCCTTTTTTTTGTTGGCTTCGTATAACACTGGCAGCGTTGCCCCTTTAAAACACCTCGGGCTCTTGGTCTTCCTGATTACTAACAAAGGAAGTTTCTCACTGCCAGACATGTTGCTGCCGACAAGAACAATCAGCGGTTCTTTGCTATGCTTGCCAACATGGCATGCGTCACCAGCAAGAGTGAGTGTTCTTTCCGGCAGCAGCTTGCAAAACAAGCCAGTTTCGTCGCAGTTGAAAATGTTGTCAGCAGAGAACTGCTGCAACAAAGACTGGAGTTTTCCACTGCGGTACTGCGCAATAACTGCACTGTCGACAGCGCCGCTTTCGCCACACATCTTCTTGAACTTGAGGTCATTCCGATGCTTAAAGTTTCTCAGCCATCCATCACTGAACTTAAAATCCGTGATGTCCATTCAAAGCGCGAGAGTTTCCGCTTTTTGTTTCAAGATGCAGCCTGAGTCTGGCAACCGCTTGGAAATCATTGAATTAAGCCACACGACGAGAGCGTCCTCAAGCTATGGATGAACACCTTGGCTTGCATTCATCTTTTGGGCACCAGATGGTTTTTCGGCTGCTTCCAAGATCTTGTCTTTGTTCCACAGGAAATAGGAAACTGTTTGCTTGGAAATGCCGAACTCCTTGCTCGCGTCAGCCTGCGATCGACCACTCTTCAGTAACTTAATATTGGCAGCTTTTTTCTCCACCGTTAACCGACGGTACTGTTTTCAGTGCTTCGATGCCATCGGCGAGGACAACGAAGGCGGAGTGGGGGCCATCGCAGGCAAGCGAAATCCTCACGATGTGAAGAAAAGAGTTTGCTGACGAGCGTTGAAGCACCTAGGCTTAGCATTGCAGAGCACACTTCACACGATCGCACAACCACCCATTAGTGGCTAGCCAAACACCATGTGGGCTGCGTAAACAAAACGAAGCGACGGCAGGCGACGGTGCCTCGGATACTCCGGAGGTGGTGCTGGTAAACATTCAAGATAGCCAGCGTGACCAGACCGAATCGGTGTGTGACGGTTAGTTCTAGTTCGAAACGGTGAAACGCTTCCCGAAAGTGCTGCGCGGGAAGCCAGAGTGGCACGCACGAGCACAAGCGCTAAAGCGAAAGGAACTTTATTGGCGCCGAAAAATTTCCGGGTGGATAGTTTCGACTGTCAGCGAAGCACCCTTGCACGGCCAGTGTTAGGAATCTCGGAGGCTGTGTGTGTTTCTCCGCTAACGATCAACGAGTCCAAGCAACAGATGCCGCCACAGTAGACCGGCGCGCTCATTTATGCGATTGTAATTGCGTGTGATGCAGTTGTGGTGGTTTCTACTGGAGGTCGGTGGTGGTTTCTTACCTTCCGTCACGTCAAAAAGTCCAGAAAATTAGACTCCGGGGGGTTCGAGCGTCCGAAATTTCAGACTTCCTTATACAATGACTCTATGGGGTTCGTGGCAGTGCCCCGAAGATGTCCGAATTATCGGGCATGTCCGAAAATTCAGGTGTCCGAAAATTCGGCAGTTGACTGGATTTTACTATCATTAAACAATAGTAAAGCAATGCCACTTTGACTACATAAGATACACTTTATAAAGGCACAAAATTAGTGTTAGCATACCTACATAAGTTCTCACCATGCATTTGTCAAGCAAGCCTCGATACTGCAACCTCAATAATGAAAACAGTGTCCCAATATCAGGTTTTAAACTCCACCGGCATAGCAGCATGATGCTGTACCCAATAGGCAACACATGCATGTGCCATTCAACCAGTAAAAATACATGTTGTCTCTCGCACGCCATTATTTGGCATGTGTAATGCATCGCACAGTAATGATTTGATTCTTAATGTTATGGTGTGCCCGTCTACTTCTTGCTTCACAGCAGAAGCAGACAGGCACAGGCACCTGTGCCTATATTCCTCAACTGTGAGACAGAAGTATACGGGTGGACAGACAATGTTGTGAATGAAAATTATTATTATGCCTAGGGGCAGACTTTCTAAATTAAAAAAAAAAATGCTACACTCATTCTGTCACCTTTGGTATCACCTAAATTCCTACCAGGCATGACACCTGCTCAGTGTTATGCCCCTGTCCGCAACAAATATTGCATCCAATTCCGTCCTAATCTTCTATAAGCTGCAAGGCTTTAAACTATACGCACTATTGGACTTCTTGATATGTAGTGGCCTCCCCTTCACAAGCACAACAGACAAGTGCAGGGGTTTCACAATGACATCACACATTCTGTCCTTCACTCTTTTTCAAACGCCGCAGATGATATGTTTAGTTCAGCACCACACAAATGTGACGGCATTATTTTACTCAAATTGCATAAATGTGTTGTCCATTGTTTTCGAAATGTTGTTCTACATTCTACTGTGCTTGACATCGAAGATATTCTTGCAACAATTGTGTTGAAAAGGGCTGGGTGCTTGCACGGTACGCATCAGACCATTTCAGATGCCTCCTTATTAGTATAGTACTATAGTTCCAAAAGCAAAACGAAATGTACGCTGCACAAAAATTCAGAAGCATTTCACAATATGCCTTGCACTATCAAGTGTTTCACATTAGCCTTGATTCATGCAATGCATAAAATCTGTGTAATTTATATTTACAGAAAAGGGCCAGCAGTAGTACATCATTGCACAGTTCGAAAGCCCATGTGCCTACCTGCAACACCTTGTAGCCGAGGTGTTTGAGGAGCCGCATCCGAAGGGCGTTGACGCCTGTTGGGACTTGGCTATGCAATGTCAAATCCTTATAGTCAAGCACCACCAGCACAATTCTGCAGGAAAGAAAAGAATGGAGAGAAAGTTCAGAAAAAAAACAAAACAAAGTAGACCATCCAAGATCACCCACGTAATAAGAGAAGCTCTGAAGTTGAAATTAATGAACAAACCTATGGTGATCTGGCTCAAGCTTTGAGTCAAGCAAAATGGGCTGCGCATTTTTGTCCACAACCAATTCTCCATCTGTCAAAAAAGACAAAGCACAAAATGTTAAAATTAGAAGAACCCAAAAGGCACACACTATGCACAAGTACATTCACGCCAATTTAAATTGTGTGAATCAGACTAAATATCTGAACATTTTAACAGCGTCCATGCCTTGTGACAACCAAACGAACACAGCAAAAAAATCTGGTTTGTACTCCATGCATGGACTTTAATGTGGATCATTCGGTGTAGAATTCATTGTTAATGACCTTCACAGCTCATCAACAACCTCACGTTTATAAGCCCGCTGAACAAGCCACTGGTCATTTACATAACTCACAAGTAGGTCCTTATCCTTTGGAACTTTGGAACAAGAATAAGTCCAAACTAAATGCAGCAAAAATTCAGATGTTATAAAGAAGAATACATAATGAGTTATCAAATAAAACACACGACACATTTTCTGGCTGGCTGTGCTTTATTTTAATGGTATTCCAATGTTAGGGTTCACGAATTTGTCATCTCTTTAAAAGGAGGTCTTAAACGTATAACTAGTTATTTGCCCCATATAAGCTCTGCAAGCACAGGCCAACATGTATTTAGGGCTTTATGTAATTATAACTACTATAAAACGTACATCATTTCTGTTGCTTGACTTCATTGAATAAAATTTTCATGCCTTGCATTCACAGCAGTATGAACAATACAAACAATTCACAGCAATATGAACAATACAAACAATTCACAGCAATATGAACAATAAGAACAAGCTGGAAGTGCCATCTGTCATGCTGCAACGAAACTTATACTTCCGCATCACATGGCTGCGAGCTTATCGCACTGCCACGTGTGTTGCTGCTGCCCCCGAAGCGCGTAAAGACGAACTAATGTGAGCACACGACAGAGCGGCTGATTTCAGGAATAAAATAAAAAAGAGTGTGTGCTCGTGCTGCAAAAAAACAAAAAGGCGCTTGTGCAAGAGAGACAGATTGGAACACTAGCACAACGAACCGAAGGACTACCGAACACGCGCCTACATGCAGGGTTCACTCGCACAGGAGCTGACAGGTCTTCAGGAGAGTGAACGTCTCAAGTGTCGCACACCAAGAGACCTTTTAATTGGCCCGCTGCTGTTGGGGAATCCACATCTACACGTGAGATTCAATGTTCCTGGGTTCCTTCTGGCTTCAGGACAGTGAGCGTCTCAAGGTTCCGGCCTGGCACTGACGAGACATGGGTGAACAGCTGCTACCATCTGCCAAGCGATGGTTCACTCACTCCTGCCACAACCCCTGTTGCCTCTCCATCGCTACAGCACCGATCAGCTACCAGACCCTGACTACGTCCTCGTCACAATTCTATTTGCCCATACCCTTCCCGACTATCACTGCAATGTGAGCCAGTTTACTTGTTACACATTTTCTCCTCATGTATTTCATGTGTATACACCACCAAAAGCAGCCACTGTCTCTTCCATCTTCACAGCATGACACGTTCTGCGGCATGATGATCCGAACCGCGGCATAATATGAGTTGACATATGACTAGCCTAGAGTACTACTTCTTTTTTTATGTCTGAACGAGTTAATCACGAAACCAAGATTAGGACGCCTCAAGCAAAGCACTTGCCTGCAGTAAGCCCATAGGGTAAGCTTGGGTTCTGCGACAGGTACCGTCCCAGAGGCGCAAGCTGCGTCAGTGCTTCCCTAACTGAACGCTGCAGAGCTCCCGCTTCTGGTACCTTGTAGTTCTGCTGCACAGACAGTTTTCAAACTTAATTCTTTCAACAGCGCAGTCACACAGATGGCGAAAGAGCAAGATAGGACACAATTCATTTGCCGGCCACAAATTCTGACCACCTAACGAGATACATCGTTGAAGCAGTTAATAGAGACACTGTTAGTTGCTTATTAATCTATTCATTAGAGGAGAGTTTTTTTTTTTTTCACATCAGAAGCCTGGGTCAATTGTATTGCATGTTAAGTTAACATAATAATGGGATGACGTGCACTATAACAAAATGAAATAAATGATGTCAAATTATGAGGCTTGCCACTTTTAAGTATTAAAAAGGCTATGAGACCGTAGTTTGCACATAACAGCACAGGTGGTACCTGCAGATTGTAGTGGGTGTTTGCAGGTACATTCTCACTACTTCGGGTTCTTTATTGTGCATCCATGTCTATATAAAAGAGTACCGTAATTACTCGAATCTAACGCGCACCTTTTTTCCGGTTAGGCAAGTTCATAAATCGCATGCGCGTTAGAATCGAGTACGAAAAAAAAAATATGGTCATTCTATTGCCATCGGCATTTCCAAAATGGCCACCCCCTACGTGCGTCGGCATGGCGTGTCGGCCGTTTCTGCCTATGTGTTTCCCATGTGCACCACTTCGTACGTGTGCTGAGGAGTTCGTCATCTTGTAGTGCATTAGCATCGACGGCATGGAAGGGGCGACTCCAAAAACTCGAGTGCACCACGATGCCACTTTTAAAAGGGAAGTCATCGCGTGTGCAGAAACGGACGGAAATCGGGCCGCATCACAGTCGTTCCGAGTTCCCGAAATGTGCGTGCGGAACTGGCGGAAACAAAAGCAGAAGATTATCGACAGCAAAGGTTCACGCAAAGGCTTCAGTGGACCACAGCAGGGTCGGTTTTCGCAAATTGAAGAACTGCTCGGCGAGTATGTGCTTGAGCAGCGAGCGGCACAGCGGCTCGTGACGACAGAACTGCTCCAAGTGCGGGCTATGCAATTAGCCTTAAAAAAAGGTCCAACGCAGAGCCAGTTTAAAGCGAGCAGGTGCTGGCTAACTAACTTTATGAAGAGGAAAGGCTTTTCCCTCCGAAGGTGAATGGGCATATGCGAAAAGTTTTGCGGAGGAGTACGATGAAAAGCTTCACAGTTTTCAGAGGTTCGTCCTAAACTTGCGGCACAACAACGGCTACCTGCTTGGGCAAATCGGGAATGCCGATCAGACACCTCTTTACTTCGACATGCCTGGCACAACAACCATCGAGAAGAAGGGGGCGAAGGAAGTTCGCGTGCTGACATCGGTCCACGGTAAAACTACAGTGACGGCAATGCTCTGTTACACGTCAGACGGGCACAAGCTTCCCCCGTACCTCATATTTAAATGGAAGACGCTTCCGAAAAGAGTTGTTTTTTCGAGTGTGACCGTGTGGGCCAGTGAGAAAAATGGGTGCGCGTTGCAATTATTGTCTTACTTTTTTTTTTTTTTTTTTTGTCGTGGAAATCGGGTGCGCGTTACAATCGAGGGTACGGTAGAATCGAGTAAATACGGTATATGATTACTCTTGTGTTCCACGGAAGTTGGTAATCAAATCTGTGACTTGTACAGAGCACCAGAATTCCACAGATACTCAGTAATCTTGGCAATTAAGGGCCTCGTAAAAAGAAGGGATCAAAAAGAGCAAATGCAGCAGGTCCACAGGGAATATGGTTCTAGCGTTTGCACATGAGCAGTCTGGCAGCCTGATGCCAAGCTGCAGCATGAAATAGTCGATACAAACGAGTCAGTTACTCATCTAACCACAGCTGTCAAGAAGGATGCGCCGTACTCTCACCTGAACAATAGATTCGACCATTTCTTTTGGGAAACAAGGACCGTCGGAAAATTCCAAGTCATTCACGGTGATTATGTTGAGCAGCTTTTGTCGTGAGGGTACAGCAAGAGACGAGTCCTCTGTTGTAAAAAAATGAAAATAAACAATAAAGATAAGCAATGATCAAATCACATGAAACAGCATATGTGACATACCTTGTAACTACAGCTGAGAATGCTACAAGATATGGACATCACAAGCATGCAAAAATGAAAGAAAAAAAGAGAAACGCTAGTATTGTAGTAAACACTATGACGACCACGACTATTGTGAGTCAATCAATTTCAGGCATATCACTTCTCGTGGCTGCTGACTATGCAGCAGCTTCAGTGCGTCAAAACCACTGCCTTCAGAGTACAGTATACAGCATTTCACCTTACATCAGCAATGTTGTGCCACACTCTTTAGTGCCATTCGAAGCTCTGCTGCTTTCAATAGCCTGCCATAGTTTCACTAACTAGGACAATGGACAATGTTTATGAGCGAGGACAGTGCTTGGACACTTGTCAGGACGGCCTCAAAAGGGTGGGGGATGCAATAACCCCTCAGTGGACCGATGTTGTCAACGTTTCATGGAAGCCCTACGTCAATAACCATTAGCTCCAAATATGCACTAAGTCAAACAGGTGATTTTTGCACTAGCCTACGAACATTAACTACTTACCCAGAAGAGGAGTGTAAAAATGAGGCTGAAGAACAGAGTCCAGGTGTGTCTGCTTGACTTTGCCAAGCGCTGCTAGTGACCAGACGATGTCAAGCCATACAAAGGGCATGCTTGTGAAGTGGTCTTCAGAGAGTTCCTCGAGCAGCATCGGGAAAAGCTGGTCTGAGCACTCGGGCATGTACTGCAGCCGTGCCAGGGCAAGCAGACAGGCAGTGAAGTCGTTCGGACGGCAAGAGGCCCGATGAGTCACCATCCAACTGGAGCATGACTCTAGTAGCTCTGTGGAGATGACAGCAACGAATTATCACATAGCGAGAGAAAAATTATGAGGCCTTATGCACCAAAACTACAACGAGATTAAGAAAAGTGACACAGGAAAGGACTCCGGACTACCTATGGCCACCTCAGGTTCTTTAAATTTGCACGTACGTCTCGGCACATAGGCATTTCTGAATTTAGCCCCTCATCAAAATGCGGTCCCCTTGACTTTGGATTGAACACGAATTCACGCCAATTTGTAGACAGCAAAAAAACAAAGCATCGACACCACAGAAGTGCCGAATAGATGACAACTGGTAAGTATGACATCTACCTCACGCCACAAATGCAAGAGTTGTACGGACAGCTGAATATTCGAGCACTCTGAATAATCGGATGAATAAAACAAACAGTATTCAAATTTGGTTCAACAAGGATATATATATTGGTCAAACCTTCGAGATATTCAAAAATAATGAATAGCTGAATATTTTATACGAGTATGCAAATATTAAAATTTTCGAATATTTTCCTAATAGTGTTTGCTGTTCAATTCGATTCGCACCGGCATTTCACTATTGGAATAATTCGAACCACCCGAAAACAAATGCAGTCAACATCTGATTGCTTCACCTCATCACATTCTGGTATTGCGGCAAAGACAACTTTCGAACTCTGCAAGGGTTTTAAATGTATATAATAAAAAGAATGCTGGGCCCAACAAGAAGACAATATACGCAGCAGCAGTGAGGGTTCCATCAATGCTGTTTCAGACCCGAAATATGTGCAGAAAGTCTGAAAAGTTGGACGCCGAACCTTTTTAGCATTCAAAATTTCAGATGTTCCTAAACACATTGACGTCTTGATTGATTGATTGATATGTGGGGTTTAACGTCCCAAAACTACCATATGATTATGAGAGACGTCGTAGTGGAGGGCTCCAGAAATTTCTACCACCTGGGGTTCTTTAACGTGCGCCCAAATCTGAACACACGGGCCTACAGCATTTTCGCCTCCATCGAAAATGGAGCCGCCACAGCCGGGATTCGATCCCGCGACCTGCGGGACAGCAGCCGAGTACCTTAGCCACTAGACCACCGCGGCGGGGCACGACGTCTATAAGACAGATTAGGAGGTTTGTACACGACGGGAGTTCACCCTTGTCCACCACATGAGTTGGGGTTTCACAGAAGCTGAAAAAGTCGGTGAGGCTTAGGGAATAGCATTTTTGCCTTCCACGAGTGAAATTTTATCGTCACCTCATTGGTTGCACCGAATCATGTAAATAAGTGCAGTTGCCCCTCTCCATAGCCTCTTTCTTGATAAGACAACCAGGAAACACCCTCCTCCACTGCTTCAGCCACCTAGCCAAACAAGACACTTTCATGTTGCCATCTCATAAGAATAAGCTTAGAGATCCTCTGCAACTAATTTTTTTCTATCTAGCTTCAAAGTATGTAAAGAATATTCGTCTCTATTTGCACTCAAACTCTAATATTCGAATTAGCTTTGCACCTAAAATATCGCTTTTTGCACAGCTCTAATATTTTACTGTATGTAACTACATGAAAGGTTGTTTCACTGCAGTGTAGAAATGCTATGCCACGAGGCCACCTTTTTAAAAAATAGTGGCATAGCTGCGAATGACTTCCAGTCTTTTTTTTTTTTTTAATTTAAAGGCACATTAAAATGGCTATATGCACCAAGTGTAGCAAGTTATAAAAATTAGCATTATATACCATTTATAACTTCTGCCTTATTGGTATTCAAATTTGCTTGCACTTCAAACCGGAAAAGTGACAATACCACACATCTAGTAGCACAAATTCTTGCACCTACTCTGTAACTAGTTGAGTCATGGCAAAAATGCTAATTTTTCTTTATAATATGTGATATATAATATTAGGACAATGCTATTTAAAATTTAGAACAGCTATAAAGTGGGCTAGTTAGTATTCATTTGTCTTCATGTTTGTAGTTGGTGATTGTTGCATCCTGTCCTGCAATATACTTTATTAAAACTTATTTTGGGGCTAGTTCGTGCATGCTACAAGAAACTTAGACAACGTAAAATTTTTTCTACAGTGGGCCTTAAGCTATGCTCATCTCTTCCCGATTCTGAACCTTGCTTTCTAGTCACACCTATTGCCCATGCTACTTGCCGCGTGAGATACCTGGCGTACCACATCAGAAATGAATTGATCCCGCTTGAAGTGCAAGCTTTGTGTGGATGTGTCAAACCATTTATTGGACAAGCAATAAGGATTTGCCAAGTTTGGAAGTTGATGCTCTTTTATTTCATCCATTCTTCCCCATTGGTTTGCGTTGTTCAATTTTCTTGTAACATGCACCAACTAGCCCAACAAGTTTTACCAGAGAAATAATCATTTGGAATAATTCTTTTACATGGATATCTTGACATTGCAAACTATTTCGTTATATTCACACTCCTCATTAGAGTGAAGCATGATTGCACACTGCACGCAAAAAGCCTGCTACAGTTTTTTCAACCAAATGGTTCACAAATGAAGACGGCTAAGTCGTGGTGCACAGATCACCAAAAGCTTTACCACCTTCTACGACAAGTGCTCTGCAATCAAGAGAGCAAATCAAGAGCCTGGCAGATTACAGAGGCAAGTTGCCTTTGCTCAGCCAGTCAATTGACATGGCAATGAGACTGGAGCGAAATAGATATACGTTTTTTGCTCCAACCTAATCTCATCTAGTGTTCCTCTTCAATTTGAATTGCGAAAGCAAAGGTGAAGGTTGGCAGCTCACCACAGTGCCTCCAAGACAACTGGCCTACACCTGTGAAGCACGCTGCAACCAGGGAAGCCTTGGTGTTGTCAGAGAGCTGCTCCACAAAAGCTGTGGACAGCTGCAGCAGCACGGAAGGCTCGGGGAAGCTCAGTGAATGAAATGCGTGAAATAGGCTGACAATCTCTTTTGGAGAAGCATCCTGAAACAAAGGTGCCAGAGGGTCAGAGGAGTGTAGATGGCATTTTGGGTCTTGTCTTCATCATGCGCTCTTTAAGCATAGCAGCTGTGCATATACTCATTCATTTCATTCATTAGTTTATTTGCATAGTAAAAATTCTCATACAATGGCAGGGACCAAGAAAAAAGCTGCTCTGGGCAGCTTGAGGAACTTTTAGCCCTCATCTATATCAACCATATACTGAAAATAATACTATATTCAAAGCATCCTCCATTGAAAAACTGCACAATGCAATGAGCTAGTTATATCAACAATGCCTTTACTAAGCCAACGTGTTATCGCTGTCAGATGCCATAAAAAGATTACAAGAGAAATCACTATAGAAGCTGAGTAAAGTGCCGTTATGAGTGACTTGTGCACCAGCAATTGATCAATTGATCTTTAGAGCAAGGTACTTGGATTCTTGACACGTGCATGCCAATGCAGACATCAAGGTGGCAAAGGGTAGCTCTCGTGAAAATATGCCTCAGCATCACTGCACGTTTTGTAGTGGTTCCACTCACATGCATGAGCTAGGAGGGTATAGTATATTAAAGGGTTCCTTTCCAATAAGGCTACTTACTTGAAGCTGGCACTTTGCCTTGTCTTTTTTTTTTTCCTATCGTATTCTTCATTCCTAAGTTTTATCATGGTTTTGTTTAAAACTTCAACTATTTCATGCCTCATAGCTATTTCACACTTCACTACTTCAGGTGCTGACTGACACAAACAATGTTGCTCTTGTTGCACTTCCTGCTCTGGGGGCTAACAAAAACCACTTCCGCATGATCAGTGATTATACGAGGGATTATATTATAGGTTTATTTCTTACTTTTGATCTTCTGACACACACACACACACAAAATCATAGTTTTCTTCAGAGCACTCATCTGCGCGCTTAGCTTGCATTATGGAAGTGAGTGTCAGTACCCCTGTACAAGTGAGTCTAGCGGCAATTTGTTCCAATTGCCAATCGATTGCCAAATCAGGATCCGATTTATGGGATGTCAGCTCACCATATGAGGAGTGTACATACGAGTTACGACTTGGATGATGATTAACCAGCAATATATCTTGAAATGTGTGCCACAAGACAGTGCTGAATGTGTGCCTTGAGACGGTCTGCCTCCGTGTTTCCATTTGATGCCACTTCGTGTACATAGTATTATACAGCTGTGAACTATGTTTACCACAACACGTTGGTCTTGAACAGCCGCGTAAGCCCTCTTTAGAATATATCTTGCTATTATTCATGAAGAAAACGTGTATGTAACAACACAAATGATTTTTTCGTCACATTGCGATCAATCTAAAGATAATATTTTTTTTCTAAAAAAAGTTTGTCTCAAAAATTTAAATCAGCAATGAACAAATTCGACCTGGAAAGTTCCCATTTGGAAAAAGAATTCAACCTTTGAAGCGTAAAGAAATGACGCACACCTTTGGGCCCTTGGACAGGTAGAAGGCTAGGGCCTGGAGCAAGGGTGTCGGCCGCAATTTCAATCGCGCCAAGGTGCGCACAAGCAAGCGAACATCCGAGTGTGGAAAAGAGACCACCAGTTGCAAAGCCCGGTCTTGCACCTCGAGCACAAACTTCCGCCTTTCTTCGGTGCCACCCATATGCTCTGCTGTCTCCAGAAGCCACACGATGTCTTTGACTGTCCGCGCTTCGGACAGTCGCTCTCGTATAACCGTTCGCAGATGCTCCACCACTCGCTGCTCCATTTCACTGTCCTTCTGTTAATGTGGGCATGAGATCACTCAGTCACAGCTCCCAGACTACAGAGCACTTACACAAACACAACGAAAGACTTATGCACAACGAGAATTCCGAAACTAGCATTAGTCTCTCGCTCTCAAAATAGCAGCAGGAGGGTCAAGGTGGATCTGTCAGATGTCCTCCAAAGGCACTTAAGTCTCAAAAACAAGTCATTCACGTTGTGCCAGCGCACTCTTCCCAGTACTGAGTACTACAGTAAAGCTGAGTACACCATGGCAGCTAGACAATAACCTCCTTTCTCTGCTGATTTCTGAGAGGACTGTGCATTGCAAGCAACATCTAGAGCATCTACATCCCCACAGCTGGTGACAAAATCACACAACCTCAAACACAATTCATAGCACAAATGTGTCAAGTTCACATACTTAGTGCAACATTTAAAAGAATGTTTTGTAGTGGGAGGCGAAATGCGGAACAGAAAGGAATGGATGGAAAGGATTCCTGTTTCCTGTTTCCATATTTCATCTCGCGCTACAAGACATTCTTTCAAGTGCATCACCAACAAGCCAACATTGCAACTCTCGTTAATGTAACAGTAAAGAAGTCCTCAACTACATATAGATTAGTTTGCCAGCACAAGCTGACCAGAACTAAGACAGCTGTACGGTGACATGCTCATCAACAACCACGTCAAGCTTACCACTTACCACAAGTAACAGAGCAGCATAAACTACTACCAAGAATAAGCAGGTTAACTATGTAACATTATAGCGCAATATTTTGTCTCAATGCTGATATTTGGACCAATACATACAGTTTTAATTACAGTTATATATCGAACATCTCTGAACAAGCTTGTATAAATGTGGATCTCATAATGCACTTCTATGTTTCAATAAACACAAAGAAAGTGTTTATACTGCCCCAGATGTGTGAAATACACTTGATGGTCTAATTCATTATAGAAGTCATTCATGTTCTGGGATAAATGTAAGAAAAAGGCACATGTTTATAATAATACCAATAATACATATCAAGGGTTTTATGTCCCACAAATAATGTGATTATGAAGGCCATCGTAGTGGAGGGCTCCTGAAATTTTGACCATCTGGTGTTCGTTAACGTGCATTGGCATCACACCATGCTTGTGCCTCTATCACTTCGCCTCCGCCAAAATGCTACCCCCATGGCCAGGATTGAACCAGTGACCTTGGAGTCGGCAGCTGAGCTCTATAACCACTGATCCATGAGGGCAGACAAGGCACACGTTCAGCTCAGCTTACATGGTAAAACCCCAATACACCTGTTCTATCCCTCGCTATCCCATCACAGCTCACCTGATGTTTGACATGCAGGCTGAGCAGGGTGCACAGGTTCATGAGGTCCATGCGTCGTGAACGCCAGAGTATGCTATGAGCAAAGCACTCCATCATGCGTGAATCCTGCTGAGGTGAGGTGAGCAACTTGCGCAACGCTGCGACCACGGCGCTGTTTGGTAGGCCCACTTCATTGCCCTCCTCGACTCGTTTACACACCATCTCAAAGCTCACAGCTGTCATCTGCGCAGGAGTTGGCTCAGATACCGTGGCGCTCACAGGGAACTGCACCTCCTCCTTGATCCCCGTGGTAGACTGCATCAAGTAAAATATCTAAGTGAAGCATTTTGGAGGCAACAGCTTGCACCTGCATAACAAATAAAAATGATAGATTTCAAACTTCAAATGTGGCCTTGATCTCGTGATGATCTCACAGTTGCAGTAACAGATGCAGTAACAGTGCTACATCTGTTTTAATGTTTTAATTCAATTTGCATCATTACGCAAGAGAATTTTACATTCTGAGCAGAGGAAAATTAGACAATAAGCAGTTGTTTATCTTTATTTCGGAATCATCCCGTATGACAAAAAAACCCTCCCAGCAGCTTCGGGAGAAGGAGGTGGGCTGGAGAGGGACAGAAGCAAGGTCACTAAAGGCTAACTTTGGCAATTTTTTCACTGTGTCAAAGTAATGATGCTTTTATTTTCTTGAGATGTTCCTGTCCTAGGTCTGATAGCATGAATACTTGAAAAAGCAGAAAATAACTTTAAATAAGCAAAAAAAAAGAGCAACACTAAAACCCAACCTAGGAGTACCTTCTTCGAGTGACATCTAAACCGGCAAAAATTGAAGCTAATTTAAGGTGGTAGTGAGTCCACTAAAAGGCTGCTCTGTACTGCCCCTCACTTTGATAAGGCAGATAGGTCGAACACTAGAGAACTCCTGTCATGTGTAAATGCACTGTACCGAAGTGGTGGCACTTTATCGGACAACTGCAAGTACTAATGTTATCTCGGAAGAACTGCAATGACATTACGACGTGTTTTCGGTGACTTCTTGATAATTTTTTGTACGATTACTATTGCACCACCCTTTCACTGTTCACATACCTGGGCATCGATCACCATTTTCAAGCGTCTGTAGATAACATGCTGGAGTTCCAACATCATTTTAAGTGGAAAGAAATGCCCATGATCACTTGTTGCTGCGGCATTCACATAAGTGTCAATATATGAACTCTTTGAAATTCACATAAGTTGTGCATACCGCTTGGACATGCTGGGTTCCAAGAGATGCGTGGCATCGTGCGGCTATGAGGCTAAGTCGCGTAGCTGCTGCCAACGATGACCGCAAGGTCACCACTGATGCTGGGAGCATGGCACTGGCGTCTTAATACAGTGTCATTTGCCTGCCACAGAACAGATGTAACAACAGAATCAGTTGCTGCTGTGGCCATAAGATGCAGACTACAACATGCACTCAAGCTAGCATTTTCACGATTGTCAAAAGATGTAGTGAAAGATTAAAGTATCTGACTTCATAAAGAACACCTTGACAACAATAAAGAAAAAAAAGGCAATGTAATCCCTCTAGATGGGAGCAGTTCTCATAACCCATACTCGCAATACATCACAGACGCTCATTATTCCAAGCGGTTGCAATGATGGATCAAGTATTCACATTACTGGTTATTCAAGATGTGGGAAGTCATTTGATTGATTTGTGGGGTTTAACGTCCCAAAACCACCATATGATTATGAGAGATGCCGTAGTGGAGGGCTCCGGAAATTTCGACCACCTGGGTTTCTTTAACGTGCACCCAAATCTGAGCACACGGGCCTACGACATTTCTGCCTCCATCGGAAATGCAGCCGCCGCAGCGGGATTTGAACCCGTGCCCTGCGGGTGAGCAGCCATGTGTGTGCGGTCATTTCAAATATTCTTTTGTATAATCCCAATTGCCTGCTTACTTTTTCGTGACAACAAAAAGATTACAGCATTCTGAAGAAGGCGGAAAGAGATAGCAACCAAAAAACATAATATACTCTGTACTTGCACATGAACCATTGCCACAGTCCTTGAACATTGTGTGCGTGACTGAAATGCAGTTCGGAAACTGCATGATATTCAAACAGCTACACAAAATGTACACCCCAGTTTCATATAACCATTCCTGCTTCCGGTTCTTTCAAGTTACGTCCACGAAAAATGACGCACACACAGAGAAAATTTAATCTGAAAACATTTTTCATACATGACCAAAACCATGAGAACAGATCCTATCAACACCGAGAATTGGCCACACATAGCACACAGAACAGCGCAGCCTGTCAAGTCATATGCAAGACAAACATTTTGCTAACCCAATCTATCTACTGTTATTTTGAGACAATTGCCCGATCTTAGTAAGGTAGAGAGGTGAAGAAGTTGGAATTTATGCATACTTGGGAAATCAGTGCAAGCACAGCAGAGAAACAAGGTGAAAGGGCACAATATCAGCGCTCTTACTCGGTCCTCATCTTGTCTCCATCACGCTCATGCTTATTTTCCAAGCATGCTTACCAGATGAAGAAAAATTCACACACATCTCCCCTAAAAGAGAACCCTGAGCAGTATGTAAAGCAGCCATGGGTCGTCTTCTGTAGAGGTGCTCCTTATTCATCACCGTAAACGATTATGGTTGCGTTTCCTACATCATCAATTCCAAGCTACGTCTGCAGATCCATTGACTTTACAGACCACAAGAGTCGGCTTGCCGGGGCTGGCGTCTCTCTTCAGCTTCAATGCTCACAACTGGCGATGCCGTGCTGCAGCTGCTTTGCGAACACTCGCTTCCCCCAAACTCATGCTCATGTCTTTATTCATACTACTATGCTGTGTGTGTGTGTAAGCGCTTTTACTATAAAGAGCGGCGTAGCACCGCTAGCAGTCTCCCCTCATACAAGAGCGCACGCTGGAGTGGAGCGGACCGAGCACTCTATCGCAGAGCCATCTGGTGGGTGCTCAGAGTACTAGCACTGACTATGGCACGACAGAGGACAGGCCTCATTTACAAGCTGCTTCGAATCTAGAATGCAGCTTTACCTTCCATCCTCATTGGAGATAGAATTCACACAGGTGGGAGTCAGATGAAATAAGGCACAGCACAAGATCCACATTTGGTAATTTGTGCACTAAATTTTGCATCACATCGACTATGAATTGATATAGCCTGTGTACGCATTTCAAATCTCGATCAAAAAGATCAGTGGTGACCTGCACATCGCGATCTGGCTACATGATCGTGATTGGGATCTGGCTGACATCTGTGCCGAACTCGAAACTCGATAAAGATTAGGCTGTACTGTGCAAGAGCGACCAACTTGTTATTGTAATAAAAGTGTCTGTGTGGCACCGGTATAACTTAATATGGCCAATAGGACTGATGTTTTCAAGCAGGTTGCAATGCAACAGGTGCAGGGAGCTAAATAAAAAAGTTACACCTTTTGCACACAACCCATATTCGGTGGGCTAAAATAAAAAATGAGAGGCAATAAACCATATATAGAAAATGAGAAACAGCATAAACCACAGGACAGACGAACCTAGCACATCTTATTTTTTTATGCACATGTACCAACTGGCCTGAGTAAGCAATTTATGGCAATAGAGCATAGTTTACCTACTTGAGCAGAATACGGTACTCCACTACCTCTAAGCATGTGAAATTCTTCAGAGATGAAAAATCACCAGCCAGAAAAAACATAAGGGCTGCGCATAGCTGTGTGATTGAGACCCTTAAAATTAGGAGGTGATATCTTTAAGAAGTATGTTCCGAAACAACTCCGTGTCAAAAATTTTCATTGGAAAGGAGAGGCCAGATACCCTAACAATGTGATGTTCACAACAGCGGGAAGCTTGCGTGTGTCCCCCAGTATATCTGTAGGTGCTTGCTGAAAATTTCTCTGGTATATCCTTAACATGGTACAAAACAAGCTTAATGCAGCTTTAGCTTAACACTATAGCACTAAAACAAATTTGTTGCTGGTATGTTCATTATGTACAGAAGTTTCTTGTTTTTTTTTATAGAGTTGTCTTTCAATGTGGTAGCATGTTGTAAAGGTGTTGCGTTGTTAAAGGGACACTAAAGTCATTAAGTCAACGTTGTTGAAATGGCGGTTCAGAAACCTCATAGTGTTACTTTCGCAACAAGGAAGGGCCTATTTTTAAATAGAATCACGTTTTAGTGCTCCGCACCGGTTTAGCGCACTTAAATTTAACCGACTCAAGAAGCGGACTGACCGGACCGTCTCACGGGACTGTTGCCGTGCACAATGTTGCCCAGCTTTACTGCGCTAGTAGCCGCAGACCGAAAGCAGCGGGAGCCACAGCAGCAACTACGGCCATTAATCAATTTCCCTCCATTGGCTCACAGATTGCCGACACTTTTGTTTCAAATGCGCCTGCCACCACCTGTCCCGTGTAACCACGCGAAAACTGAATTTTTGAACCCCTCGCCCCATTCTCCACAGAAACCTCGGCGGTTCTTTTTTCCATGAATCAAACAGGAACGAACAAGCAGCATTTTATTGTATCTCTTAATGCATGGAACATTCTTTATTTAGAGCAGTTAGATCGATTACTAGTGATTAATTGTAGATGGTCCGTCTGATGTCATCGAGATCATTTTGAAAATGTCCTAATGCAGCGCTTGTGTTCTTGTGCACTTTCTTTAATTTCTCGGTAAGTAGGGCACTGTTGTTGATAATATTGTCATTTTAGATGTCACACATCGAGCTTTCCCTCTGACGTAAATTGTTATTTGACTTTAGTGTCCCTTTAAGCAAGAGGATAAGATTTAATTCTTGGCCATGCAGGCTGCATTCGAATGGAGGAGAAATGCATTAACGTCATGTACTTAGACTTAGGTGGACGAAGAACCTAAGGAGGTTATAATTAACAGACTACCATTACCACATGCCTCTTATAGCATAATTACGACCTATAGTATATAAAGCTTTAATAAGAAGCATATGCTTTTTATACGGAATGCTTTACCGTGTACATCATCACCAAATACACAAGCGTGGCTCAGCTAGCTAAGTGCGAATCATTAAGACCTGCAGGCTCTCTTTCAATACTGTACTTATAGAACACATTCTGCCATCTTTGCTTTTTGTAGGTGTGGAACCAGGTTACTTGGTTATACCTGTCGTAAACCTGCCCAAAATAACATGCGTTATTTCATTCTGCCAGTGAACAATAAAAAAAGAGCACATTATATAAAAAGAAATAAAAGTAACATTTACTTTAAAACAATACCATTGCAGCTTGAAAAAGCTATTTCTAAAAGCTTTTCACGGGTACAATAAAGTTTCAGTAGAGAAGACAAAATACCATTGTGAGCTGGAGGCAAATAAATCTTTAATAAGAAACATATGCCTCTTATACGGAATGCTTCACCGTATACAAAGTCAACACGCGGTCATGATGTAACAGCATATTAATGTTCCATCTCATGCCTGTGGTCCACAAAAATATTAGTAAATTCAGGACAGAAAAGGCTGCAGTTATTGTACAGCAAGGCAAATCGTGCGGTCTTCCGCAGACAGCTAACATGAATGTTTATGTCAGGCCTTGAGCCTAACCTTTTTTTTTCACATTAGTTTACGCGCTCCTTTGGCACCTCGTAATAATAGCTGTAGGTCAGCAAAAGGTATTTCATGATCACAAAAAAGGCACTGTTCACAGCCGCACAAATTTGCTGTAGAGTAACACAAGTGCTTTGAGTCTATGGCTTCATTCTCCTCCTTGACTTAAACAACGAACTTGGCTTGCTGAGTGGTGCCGGTAATTCTACGTCAGTAACATCAAAGTCAATTGTCGTCGACGAAGGTGCGATGGCGTGCTCCATGACGTTTCCTGTGAACGCGTCGTCAAACTTCGGCTTCGGCCTTTCTCTTGGCACCGGTACAACTGGAGACGATACTGACGCTTTGGGCAGCGTCGGGGGCTTCACATCTGACGAATTTTTCAGTATAGACTTTGCCACGCTGCCTTCGGATCCTCCAAATATGCGCAAGATGTCGCCAGGACTTAGCAATGCATCGGAACTGCAGGTGGCCGTGGTCGCCGAGCAGGTATCGCTTGACGAGTAGGAGAAGCTGATGTGGCCGCTGCTCTCGTCTTGCCATCGGACTTTGCGGGAGGAGACCTCCTCGTGCGAAGTCGCCGCGACGCTTGTGCAGGTTTCTTTTTCTTCCTGCTCCTCCTGCAACTCGAGGCGCTCGAGCAGTTTCCACACGTCATCTTTGGCGGCCTGGTGTTGCTCACCTTCTACTGCCTTCTTGGACGTGTGATAGTCTCGCACGCTCTTGCGGTGTCTCTCCCGCCACGCATTTTCTTCGGCCGGGTCGTACGGCTCCCGAATGTCGGCGTAGCCGCTCTCGCGGTGCAACTCGTCCGTGTACTTAATCCAGTTGGTGCGCTGTTGCCGCTCGGCTTTCAGTTCTTTCTGCATCTTCCTGCATTGCTCGGCGCGCCGCCTGGCGATATCCATCGCCTGGCTCGCCGACCGCTCGGCGAACCAATTGTCGCCCAGGAGCACGAGTATCTCGTTCGTGTGGATAATCCGTCCCGGCATGAAGGCGAGCGAGTTGAGAGGCACCATCACCTCATGGCTCACGCGCTCGGGCAGCGTGCGCAGCCGCTCGCCGAGGGCCTCGTAATCGCGCTCGAATTGGGCCCATCGCTCGATCTTCGCGTCGCAGGACCGCAGGCCCTTGAGCTGCGACTGGCGAAGTTTCTCCAGCTGTTCGGACTCCATTTCGAGAAGCGCGCGACAGCAATGTCCGAATCTGAAAAAGGGGGAAGGATGTGCCACCTTGGGCCACTGCCCGATGCGCGCCCTTCGTCGTTCAATCACCGTGCTCAGAAGTCGCGATAGACTTCTCAAGACGGCAACAGTGAATAACAATCCACAAGCAAAACCCCTGATGGAAATCAACGAGTACGACGACATAAAGCGCCTACAACAGTCCCTAGTCACGCATAGTAGAACATGCAAATGGTAAAAAGCGTTCCCAAGTCGCATGTATCGCACTCTGCCCTGAATGCCGGCACACAGACCAGACAGTACTCGATCGATCGTGACATTCAAATTAAGGAGGCACACGGCTTTGAACGTGCCAACAGTTCAGGGTTCTGTCATGCTCTTACCATAAGCAGTGCAATGTTTACAATGCAGTTAACTCACCTCAAATCGCCTCAATGTTACGAATGCGAAAAAGGGCGAAAAACATTTTGGCATCACTTTGTGCTACGGATTGGTCTCGCATTGACCGTAGTCATCGTGGCCTAGATCAAAAAACAAATATAATTTTTTTATTAACTATGTTAAGTCGTGTTGAATTTTATTTGATAAAAAACGTTTTAAAAGTTCAAATACAACATAAAGTTTTTTACACACTTTTTAATGAAAAGTATAGTCACCTTGGTCACCGCCCTAATCGCTGCTGTCGCTCGGTGTGCTGCCGAAACTGTTTTCGGCGTTTCGCTGTTTTGGCGTTTCGGCGTTCGTGAATTTTCACTGGCAACAAAGTTTATTAGTTGAAGGTCGGCAATTATTGAGGCAAGGGTTCAATTTGAGAACGGCTTAGCAAGGTGGCAAGCTGCTAAATGCGCCTGAGCATCTTCAAAAGTGTGCAGCTTGTAGCCTCTTTTCAACTTGGGAAACATTCCTGCCGGTTTGCTGTAAGCTTGAACGCCGTTCGAAAGATGAGCACGAAAGTGAAGTTTCTGAGGTAAATAGGTTTAATACATTTTGCTTTGTTTATGAACTTAGCATGCGGTACATGACAGATTGAGGAAGAGTGCAAAGATATTGCCGCGCATTGTAAGATTACTTCCATAAAGAAAACTGTTTTGTTTTTTTTTCGTGGTACTGCGTGGTTCGAGGTTGCGCTTCTTCACGTGCTGTTGTCATTACATTTTCTTCTATTTGGCGATTGCAGTTACGTGATATTCGCGCAAGAATACACTCCAGGCATGTTAATTTTGCATCCATTTAGTAGCCTCAAACATAACTATTATGGAACTGTTACGGGATTTTCCGTGCACGTGAGTGCATAAGATATGGAACAAGTAAAGTTGATAGGAATTGTTATGATTATATTATTCCTTTGTGCGTTAATGCTTAAGGTAATGATGTACACTGTGCAGCGCTTTGCTCCTGCCATTTGGATTGTGGTATATGTCGTTACATATCGCTTCGCAATTACCGAGTCTTGGATATGCCTGTTAGCAATGCGTTGCCTTTTATATATACATATGTCAAATAATAATATGTGGGGTCTTACGTCCCTGAAGCACGATATGATTATGAGGGACGCCGCAGTGGAGGGTTCCGGAATTCACGGGCCTCCAAGTTAATTTCGCATCCGTCGAAGTGCGACCGTCGTGGCCAGGATTGAATCAACACCCCCTAGATTGATGGAGGTCATCATGGCGTTAGGGTAGACAGTTTGACAGCTTATAAATAAATATGACAAGATGACAGGATCAAGCGATGCAAGCGCTGTAAAAATAAGCGGCAGTTAAGAGGTTGAAGATCTTTCTGTGTAATTGCGCTCCATTAGCTGCATCAGTGGTAGCTTGTCCGCGGACACTACAGCGCTGACGTTCTTTGCCACGCTGATTTGAAACCTGCAGTCATGTTACTTATGTGTCAGGGGGGAAAAAAGGGGGCGGGGGAATAGCCAATATCGTGTGGTTGCGAGGGAGGAGGGTTGTGGGAAGCAAAAACTTTGCATCATATCTCGTTTTCTTGCTTCAGGTGAAGTAATCCAACAGCAAACAAGATGCCAAATAATGAAGCTGACCAAGGATAATGTTTATTTAGCGCTTTACCGAAAGGTCTTGAAAGGGCCCTAGAACCGTTTTGCTAAGCACGGGGCACGCAAAGATGATGAACGGCAAATTGAAAAACGCACGGGGTTTCTCACGCCTTCGCCTAAGACGACTCGAATAGGCCAAAGCACATATTTTGATGTGTACATCTTTCCCTGCCGCCTCCCAAAGCTTTCTGCACCTAACGTGATTCTTCATGGCCTCCAGGATCGGAGGCGTTGCGAGCTTTCTGCAGCTCGCTTCGTTTTGCGCTGCCTCCGTGATCAGCCCACCTTTGACCAAGCGAGGATTTCATTAGATTACGTCATCATGTGACGTCATGATGACTTCATTATTATGGCCGTCTGTGACGTCATTACGTGATGGTGATCGTTGCCATCGCTTAGTGTTGACGCCGCCGAAGGTCAGCTTTCGCGCTTAATGAGGCATGTGAGGCTTTCGCCTTAATAAACCAACGCGTGACATGGTTTTCCAACGAAATCGTTCGGGCACTTGCTTATTTTATGACGATTTTGCCGCTTCGTGCCGTGACAAGTGTGCGCGTATGCTGGTGAAAGAAGACAGCAGCTGAGATTGGCGTAATGTGTGAGAAGACAAGCCGATTTCATTGAATTGAGCGCACTGCCTGTGGGCATGCGGTTTGCATGCGGCGTGCGGTCACTTTAAGAGTGAAGACATTTCTAGAGTGATGCAAACAGGAAAATGCGATCTGGTCATATTGCAGCGACAACGTCAACGCTGAAAAGGACACCACACAAGTGATCGCATGGGGCACCTCGGGAAGAGAAAGACGTCCATATGACCAGTTCCACCTCTCCCTCTCTCTATTGTACACACACACACACACACACACACACACACACACACACACACACACACACACATATATATATATATATATATATATATATATATATATATATATATATATATATATATATATATATATATATATATATATATATATATATATATATATATATATCCGTACGAAGCGTTATTAATCGCAGTAGGCTAGAAAATAATCCCAATGCTATTTAGCAAAGTCAAGCCGCATGCGTGTGTTTGAGGAAGTGCCTGAAGAAAATGTTTTTGTTTTAATTTCATTATTACGTAACTATTGACTCAATAATAATGCTGTAAAGCGTCGATTCGCAGTGTACGGATCAAATAGTGTATTTTTTTTTAATATTTAACGACCGCATGGGTTTCAAAAGGCGTCTAAAGTGCAGGACGTCTTCTAGCTTGAAGAGGAACGTACGAAACTTGAATATCTCCTCTGTGGCGTAGCGCTATCGGCGGCGCAAAATAAACAAAAGAGAGAGTGTGTGTTTGTAGCAATATTGTATGTTGCCACACTGTCTCTGTATGGTTTTCACCTCACGAGATTGATTGGCGAAGTCTTCTGCTGCTGTTGGTGGGTGATACGACTACTTCGTTCATTTCATGTCTGAAACCGGGCTGCATTTGGTGCGTCTTGAACTAATCACACGAAAGATGTAAACTGGTTTTCACCGGCGCTAATGAGTCAATTAACAGCTACGCGCTAACGAATAACGATTTAACAGAAGAACCGCGGGTGTCGACCATCGACGTATATCAGCATCAAGCGTGAGCCGCAAATTTTCTTCGTGTGCGTCAAATCTAAAACGAGGCTACAAGCACTGCATATTCAGTGAAATTTACTTTTTTTTTTTCATTAGAATTCTATACGGGACCTTTATGCACGATTTACCCTTTCAGGCGAGCGTAATCCGTCAAGCTGCTCTTCTCGACAAAAAGGCTTTCTTTCTCCTTCTCTATGTCCCATTAATGCGGCACTTGTACTGTAGCCGCAGTCTCCGTTCCATGCACGGCTAGCTACAGATGCCCACGCATGCACATGCGTGGGCGGCTAATTCTTGGTGACCAAACTTTCAAAATGGCTGAGGACCGAGACTGTGAACCGCCGCCGCGCCGCGTCAGTGAAGCGTTAATATAACTAACCAATCTCCCCTGGCGAACTCCGCTGGCCTTTCGGCAGCACTTGAATGCGTGAAAAAGCGCGAAGTACAAGACCTACGCTTCAAGCGAAAGGTCACGCGTCATTTCGTTGCGTACGTGATGAAATCAATCGCACCCTTTGCGTGCCTCAGATGATTTCTGCTGGAAATCAGGGGTCGATCCATTCGTCAAGCAGTTTAGCCGTTCTCGTAGCAGTTTTGGTTTGTTGGCACATTTCGTCGCAAGTCGGGGAAGTGAGAAAACAAACGAATAAAAAATAACTAACGCACTGGTCGTTTTTTTTTTGTTTTTTTTTGCATCGATGTAGGCGAGAATCTTATAGATGCGTGGGCTCAGATTTGGGTGCACGTTAAAGAACCTCAGGTGGTGGAAATTTCTGGAGTCCTTCACTATACGCCGTCTCTCGTATTCATATGGTGGTTTTGGGACGTTAAACCCCACATATCAATCAGTCGTCTTCTCTTCGCTTCTCTTATCACTTGCGCAGTTCCACATATTTAGTGCATTAATTATTTCGGCCAAATCGGGTGGGCTCGTGAATGCGACAAAAATCTCTAATTACTCGTTCTCTCGTTCGTTCACCCCTCTCCTATGTCTCGCGCGCGCAAGTGTGCGTGTTCGCAAGTCGCACTCCGAAAAACTACGACTCCAACGCAGGGCCCCACTTAGAGAGATTTATTGCAGCCCTACACGACCGCTGGCTTACAGTCGCTCCTCCCGGTCGTAGAGCGCGGTATACGCTACCCTTCTCCCGCGAGAACGGTGGCTCCCCGCCCGTGCTTCAGACGAGCTCATTTCTATGGCCTTCGCGGTCTCGTCCGTTGCCCCCCGCTGTCGTCGCATATAGGTGGTGCGGAGGCGCATCACATCTACGCCCCATCCTCCCGGCGCTGCCGACATCCTCTGCAAGAAAAAGGAAGAGAGGATGTGCGCGGAGCTCCTTTTCTCCCGGGCTTGATCCCAGGATCGTTCTTTGCTTGTCTGCCGTTTCGGCCCCTGTTGGTCGTCTTCTTGTTGCTGTTTGGATCGAGCGCCCGCCGAGAGCGCTTGTAGCCACCGGTTCGGAAAGGCTGCCGCCGCACGGGCTCACCTTATAACCCGCGAGAACGACGCGAAAAAATGCGCCCCGACGTTTTGCGCTCGGCGGACGACGACCGCCCTGTGTGGTAGGCTGCTTTTCGGCCTCTTCGCGGCACTGTGGAACCGGTGTTCGTCTGATTTTTCATTCACAATGGCCTTTCTCTCTTTCAATATAGTACATATAAAAGGGATATGTGCGCAAATTTATTTCTACTTTTAAAATTCTTTTATATCTTAAAGTCCCATGACACTTCGAGATATTTAGAGGACTCGAAAGTTTGGCTTAGCTCCACTGTAATTTCGCGCGTAAGAAAAGTGAAAATATGAGCGAACGTTGGATATTTCTTACACAATTTTTCATCACAGATCTTAAGACGGGAAGGGAAGTTTTTCTTGACACCATGCAACATCTGTGTGACGAATTCTCCGCGAAGACTGTTCTCTCACATTTCTGCTGGCGCACCTTAGGAAATAACCCGGCGAAAAGGATGCGTATATATTTCTCAGCTCTGCGAGGTGGAGCTGAGTCGATTTTGAAGAAGCAAAGAAAGGGGTGCCTTCGCGGTCGGCTGCCGCCTCACCGTTGCGTTTCTCCGGAACGGTGGCGGTAGCGCGCGATCGATTGGCGCGCGCCGGCAGCCCGCAGGTTGCGCCAGCCGCCAACGCTCGGTGGCGCCACCGTGGCGCACGCAGAGCGGGGGCGCAGCGGTGCTTTAACGGATCGTTCCTACAGTTGCTACACGACCTACGCCTCGTGAAACGACGACGCTTGCCTCATGACTCTGTCTGTTTTACTCGATTTGCGCAGGCGAACAAAAGTGCCGAGTAGTTTGAACCGACGTTACCTGGCGGTGCGCCGACGTAGTGGTGGGCACTGTTTATACCGCGGTTAACTTTCGGCATTTTGGGCGCCTTCGTTTTCATTTAATTGGGAGCTGCGTCAAAGCATAAAGACACTCATCTTATTTCCCATTGTGCCAGCAGAAAAACGCAACACCATATTAGAAATTGTATCCCCCCTCCAATGTGACGAGCTATCTTATTCGAGGGGGGGGGGGGTGTATATACCTTCATTCTTACACCTCTTTTCGTCAGTTTTGAGCAGCGCTTGGTTCGCCATTGTTTCTAAAATAGTCCAGACTGTGCACCTTGGGAAAAATTCAGCTCCCAAAAGGATGCCGCTAGGGAGTACATACGGTGACCCAGCATGCAGACCATTCTGACCGAACTAATCTGCGAAACCGTGTACTGCCCGAAAGACTTCGGCGCCCCGATTCGCCCTGAAACCTTCGCAAGAGCAGCCTGCGTATTGAATGTTGAAACAACAGTGCTGGCGACCAGGACACTCGTTAAAAATAAAGGTTCCGTCGCGTGGCTTGTTCGCCTAATTAAGTTTGCGAGGCGCGCTCGCTTAGCTTTCGTGTTCTCGGTTGTCGCGGCGGTTTTTGCTTCCCAACGGTCCCTTTTCGCGTTCTCCGACTCTTTATTTATTTTGGGCGCTTTGCCGGCTGGAGATTAATGAATGTACGTGAACCGCTCTCTACCAGCAGCAGTTCCGCCGAGGTTTCGCAAGAGAAGCGCGCGCGCAGATGAGCCGAGGCTGCTTCCCTCTTCGTCCCATTCTCCCACTTTCCCGCCCTTCCCGAGAAACATCGCCTCCTGGCACTTTTCTCAGCGGCACTAGTAGCAGTAGTCGTGGCGGCGCGCCGCCAGCGGTCGTGCTCTGTTTTACGAGTTGTTTCGCCCGTCGCGCCTTCCCGCTCCCAGAAGAAAACCCATTCCTTTCGTTTTCCCCAATCTCCCCAATTTCAACACCACGCCCAAATTCTCCTCTCGGGCCGAGACGCCGCCGCAAAAGGGTCGCAGAAAACGAGATTGGTGGCGGTTCCAGCGTGGCCGCCGGCTCCCTCGCCCCGAGCTAGAAGAAAGGGGGACCCAAGGTGCCACAGCTCTGTGGGATGAAGGGAGAATGAAGCGACCGCGGTGTGGGCGACGTCTGGGGAGGCGAGGCTGCCGAAGGCGCGCCTCCGTGTGAACGGTAGCAGCGACCGACCCAGCGTGCGGTGCAGGCGTGCGTGGGTGTGGCGACGTGGTGGACAACGACGCTCTCAGCGTCGAGCGTGCGTGGGAAGAGCAGCAGTCTCGCTGCTGCAGTGTCCGGCAGCTTTCGTCCAGGCCTCCCGTCCAACGGTCGCTGTCTGCCACCTCGTGTCCCTGAACTCGCTCGGCTCGAACCGGCGATCATGGAGAAAAGCGAGAAGAAGCCGATGCGCTTCTCCTTCCGACGCCGTCCCAAGAGTGTCAGCGTGGACCGATCCGAGCCGCACATCGTCGCCGACGCCAACATAGCCCAGTGCTTGGAGAAGATGCGATACATCAGGTACACAGAGAACGCGCGGTTCATTGCCGCGCTGCTCTCTGCCGTAGCGCGCGCGGACTTTCCACATTCTGGCTCATCCGAAGTGTGGCACCTGGTAATGAAGCGTACGCCGTTTTAGTTTCTGCCTTTTGACTGGGCTCCGCGCGCCGCGATCTCGCCTCCCTCAGAAGCGGCGAGCGCTGCTTCGTGTTCGGCTTCGCCGCATCATAACTCGTTATGCGGGAAAGCACGCTTCGGCGGGACATTTTTGTCGCACTCGGGTGGCTCGTGGCGCTCTTGGCATTCTCGCGCTATTCTGCGAGGCCACTTTGAGTTGCCTGTGCGAGAGCTATCACTTTCGCTAAACATAATAGTAAATATTTTTAATTATATGTTATTGTCCTCAAAATGCCATAATATACCACTTTCGAGTCAGCTGTGGATGTTGGCCACCCAAATGGGACAGGTACTTGCTTGTGCATATTTATTGATTTTCTGTTGACATTTACCCTTTCTATTCCAGAGAGAACCAAGAGATTACTTTCAGCTTTATTATTTTCTGTTTGGTGCGTGAACTCGTTGAAATATTTTGATTTTTGTAAAACTACAGCTACACATTTTCAATATGTTCACATTGTAGTGTGCGCATATCTGTTTGCTCTGCTACAACACCATGAAAGTCAGATTACTATGACTCCAACATCATCTGTACAACTTTCCGACTTCTGCTACTGTGGTTGCTAGTATGCTCTGTACCTGCTCTTTCATGAAAGGGAACCCCGTGATTCCCGATTACCATTGTGGCTCATTCGAGCGTGCTGTCCGATACATATATGCATGCACACACATATATTCTCTTGCAGCCAGGAGGAGGCCATCAAGATCGACCAAGAGCTCTTCTCGGAGTATGCATACAGTTTGGACCAGCTCATGGAGCTGGCTGGTCTCAGTGTAGCCACTGCGGTAGCGAAGTCCTACCCCAAGGCGACCATGACCAAAGGTGCCACTGTTCTTGTCTGCTGCGGACCCGGCAACAACGGCGGAGACGGGCTCGTGTGTGCCAGGCACCTCAAACTTTTTGTGAGTATCTCTCTTTTGCTTTGTTCGGATAAAAGAACACTTCGTTTACCATAGTGCAAAGGAATATGTTCCTTGAGTTATGTTAAGCTGCAGTATTCCCAGGGTCCTGAAAGTTTGATTTCTCACTGTGTTCAACACATTTTGTCAGACAGAATACAAGTATGTCCACAATACCGAGGTTTCACTAGTCTGCAATAATAAGGAAAGGCAGGCTAGTTGGTTTGGCTGCATATTTAAACTTTTGCAATAACAACACAGAGATAAACAAAAGGTTCACAAGGACCAGATTAGGACCTTGTCCTTGTGAACCTTTCGTTTGCGTCTTCGTGTTGTGCGTGCAAAAGCTTCATTATTCACTGATGATCAAAGACGTAATGTAGTTAAGATTTAATTTAGAATACTCCAATGTAGCAGCTATCCGTTCCCCTGAAGCAACATTTAAAATGAAAGTGCCTAATATTACTATGTCAGAATGTCTCCTAGACATTGTCAGCAGCATTGCTGTTTGATTTTTTATTTAGGAATATCTTGTGAACTTCAAGAGAGACAAATAGAGAAGCATGTGTAACAGTTAAAAATACAGTACCATTACAGTTGTCACCCATTTCTGCTTCTGTGTATAACAACCTTGTATCAAACAATGGGGGCGTTGCCCTGCATGTTAGAATCTCCAAGGCACCACATTCTTCACAATAACCACAAACATGGTGCAATGAAAGTATGGGCAAGCATATAGTTTGAACATAGTTTATGCTGAATCTTGGTCATGTAATCAATTAAGGCTAACCCTCTCTTTCCTGTCATTTCTCGTGCAGGGTTATGAACCATCAGTGTTCTACCCAAAGCAGTCCAACAAGCCACTGTTCCAAAATCTGACCAAGCAGTGCCAAGAGATGGAGGTGCCATTCTTGTCCTTCTTGCCAGACTCGCAACTGATTGCAGACTCCTACAATGTAGTTGTGGATGCCCTGTTTGGGTTTAGCTTCAAGCCTCCTGTGCGGCCAGAATTTGCAGACGTGCTCGACAAGATCAAGAAGGTGAAGATCCCGGTGGCCAGCATTGATATTCCCTCGGGTGAGTACGGTCGCTCTAGGATATGTGTGTCATGTGCTTTGATCTTTGATCACCTAGCAGACGTTTGCTAGAAGCACTTTTGTCCAAGTCTTCTTTAATCATTGCGGTAGTACGTGATGTGGTGCCATGCTTTTCAGATTTTGATGCATTTTGTCATCATCATCATCAACCTAACTACGCCCACTGCACGGCAAAGGCCTTTTTCATGTTTTGCCAATCAATTCGGTCTTGCGCTTTCTGTTGCCACGTTATACCTAAAAGCTTGTGTCATAATAAAACCTAAAATAAAAAAACGTGACACGTGAGCCAACAGTACCTAGTCAGGCAAAGCAACAGATGCAGTGAATAAATGAATGTATATATATATCCTTTTCAGGTGCAGATTACGATGCAGTGTCTGCAAATGAGTCATATTCGAATTGCAAGCTTCCAAGGCACTTTGTATTAAATTTCAAAAACTAAATGAAGAAATGTGGTGTTTGTTTTGTGTGAGTTTCAGTATTTAATGTTAGCTAGCCTGTAATTAAATATTTAATTATCCTGACATCAGTTAGCTTCTACTCTTGCATAAAAAGGATGAAATATTAGGCCCAAAGTGCCTGCACGTTTTTTTGTTGTTGCTTTGTTTACTCATTTTGAGCGTAAGAAAAAAATCATAGCATATCCACGGGGGTAAATGATAATGAGTGGGCGAAGCTTCAGAGGAAATCACTGGTAAATCGTGAATCTTCCGTGTAATTCGCCGAGTCGATCATCATTTAAAGACGTGAAAAATTCTGTGTGTGTATGCCGTGCCGCTTGGGCCTCTCGCTATTGTACGGCAGGATCTTGGTAGCGGTGTCGCCCAGCTTCACCGTGCGCCAACAGCGAACGAATTTTATTACAACGCTACCCTTAGCGTTCGTCGCTGCACTAAATCGAACGATTGCCTTCCACCAATGACACACATTATATGTGACATCATTCCTATTATAACATCTCGCATCTTTCATTACCAACTACACGTACCGCCATCTAGTTTTATAACATCTCGCATCAACTACCGCAATACAGTGAACACTGCAAGAACTAAACTAGAGGTGGCTACCTACTAATACTACAACTACATACTTCAGAGGATGTACAGACCCACACCTTTACGAGCTTCGACCCTAAAAAAATACTCTTGACATTGCTGCTGGAACACAGCACGTCAAACGATCATCCAACATGGTAGTGCCTTAAAGGGGCCCTGCAACACTTTTCGAGCATGGTCAGAAAACGCTGCCGATTGGCAGTAGAGGCTCCCGACAACACGATAGCCAAATATTATAGCACAGCAGGCAGCCTGGAATTTACAATAAATTATCAAAGCGAGCTGAAAATTGCTTTCTCGTCTCTCGACAAATCACGTTATATGCCAAAATATCACACGTAAACGACCCATCTATCAGCTATTGGCTGATTTGAACATGGCGAGCTCGTTTGTTACAGAAATCGCCGCGGGAGGCCGCTAATTGTCCACGCGTGCGCACGTGATCACACTGAAAAAGCCGCGCATTCAACGAAAAAAAAAAAAGAAGAAAAAAAGTGCTAAAGGTTGCGAAGCATGCGTTACGTTTATTTTGTGGCCCTGCCGTTCCTCCCTACTTAGATTCCAGCGCTTTCGTCGGGACGAGAGAAGAGAGAATGCAATTGCAACATGCGACAAACCTTTCTAACTCCACTCGCACTGAACGGATTCTGAGTGAGTGAGTGAAACAACTTTATTGACGATCCGGCATAAAGGGGGAAGGGGTAGGGGGATTACAGCGAGACACTAGCGTGCTCGGACGTCCCGGAGCAGCCACCTACTCGCGTCAAACCCGTGGGGGCGCCGCTTTCGGCCGCTGGCGTTCCAGGATGCGAAGCACGTGCTGGACCACGTCTCTTTGGTTGCCTGGCTCTCGGCTGATGATTTTGCTGCTTATGGCAGTTGGCATTACTTCTTGGTTACCCGGTGGTGGTACACAGTCCCTGAGGAGGTGCCTCTGGGTGGCTCTCGCCTTCTTGCAGTGTTGGCATACATCAGTGGTGTAAACCTCCGGGCAAACGTGCTTTGCCCAGACGGGGGTCTATATGGCTTGTACTTGCAACTGCCGTAGTGTGGCTGCTTCTCTGTGTTGTAGGTCTCGGCGAGGCGGTGGGTAGAGGCATCTGCTCGTTCTGTACCACTGCAGAACGTCGGCGTAGGTTGTGATAAAATACTGTCCGTCTTCGGCATCGGCTCGTTGCGGCTCCGAGGAATGCGTTGACAGAGACCCGCGGCTAGTTAGCGCGTGTGCCTCCGTATCTGCCTCCTCGTTGCGGTTCGGGCCCACGTCCAGCTCCCCGGCGTGCGCAGGGAACCACTTGACTGTAACGTTGGTTTCCGGTCTTGCTATACATGTAGTTGAACATACTCTTGCAGTGGTTCCATGGACGTTGTTTGTAGCAAAGTTGACTATTGCCGTCTTTGAGTCGCTGAGGACCGTGCGCCAATCCGGGATCGCTAGTGCCAGTGCGATTGCAAACTCCTCGGCTTGCGTGGGCGACTTGCACCATATGCTTCCCGACGTTGTGAGTACTCCAGTGTCTGCTGCGATGACTGCTGCTGCGTACGTGTTTGGCCGGTGGGGATACTTCACCACGTCCACGTAGTACGCGCGCGGATCGTTGGCGTGACCTTTTGTGAAAGCCGTGGCTCTCGCCGTTCTTCTTTCTTGGTGTACTTGAGGATGCATGTGCTTCGGTAAGGGTGGGACCCTCAGTCTTTGGAGAACGTCCCGGGGTAGCTGGATTCTTAAAATTCTTATGGTGTTGAATTCGTGAGGCAATAAGCTTTTCCAGTGAATTCATTCCATGATTACTCGAAAAAGTGTTTCAGGGCCCCTTTAAGCATAATGATCCCCTGCAGCTTGATGCAGTTAAATGATCGTCAATTGTCCACTCAGAAAGCCTGAACGAATGTACACATTGCGTTTCAAGCCATTTGAAGAAACACATAGTGCGTGATGCACATCCAAATTTTATATTATTACGTACGACACCTGAAGTGAATATAGAATACACATATTATGGCTTGTAAGAGAGAAAGAAAAAAAATGCTCCATACCAGCAGTTGCACAATCTAGTTATTAAACTGCTCAGCGCAAGAAATTTTGCACAACACACAGAAAAAGACTAGGACCAGCGCACACTTTCAACTTACTTATTATTACTAAGACGCACTTATATATGGGCTACAGAAAATGAAAAAGATAAGACCACATGCTTATCCAAGTAAACAGGCCAAACAAAGCGAAGAGGCTGCAAGAAACTAAGTGATCCCTCTGGAACACCACGTGCTGGAGAATTCAAATCACCAATTCTTTTTCTGACAAGACTACAGACAGTTTACTAACGCAGCTGCCTCGAGTGATTATTTTGATTCTTAATTATGATTCTAGTGCCTTTGTTAGGCTGGGACGCGAGAATCGTTGCCTCTTCAAACAATGGCTGGCACCCACATTCAGAACAATGAGAGGTAAAAAAAAAACTTGCATTTCCTTGTCTGCAATGCAAGAGTGCATTGCAGACAAGGAAATGCATAAGAACTTAAACTCGTTATTTGCAGAAAGTCCCTGTAAATTACTTTTCGCTAGTTCCAAGAACTCTATGTATTAAAGGGGTATTGACACAAAAAATTTGGCCTTGAATTTTTCTGCTGCAATGCGTTGCTGTAGGGCTGTTAGTCATGATACGACATATGGTTTGCTGCAGCACGGGATAGATAATTAATTACAGGCCCCTCAATATTGATCAGTTTCAGTTTCGGTTTGAGAGAGTTACAAAAACTGGGTGCAACTGTCGCCACCTAGAGTCTGCAACTCTTGACCACGTCAGCACACAGAACTGTGACGCACTTCCGCACGATCTGCATCAAGAATTACTTTCGAATAGGAAATGGCACTGGAATGTCACCAAACACAGAACTATCTAAGTGTGCGCCACGGCCACGCACTCGCAACCAGCTGCTGAGAAATATAGACTTCGGGAACTAATGCAGCAAAAGAAAAATGGCGGCTATGACGTCATCATAACTTGTTTTGTTGACCGCAGCGTGGTGACGTGAGGGAAGTAGGGGGTCCCCTCGAGGTCACCTCCGAGGATGTCTATGGAGTCGGTCGCTCACGCAAACTTCAAAATTAATTTAAAATACCTTCCAACCTATATTCGTTGTTGATATCTTGCATATGATATATGAATGTTCACGAGAATCGACCTCCCAGGCTATCTCGGCCCCGAAATTTTGCGCCAGTACCCCTTTAAAATGATACATGACAGTACACCAACTTGTCAACGGCCGCTTTTAAGCTCGTATGTTGCTACCGGGTCTGCAGCTGATATTGGTGCAGCTATAGGCCGATATCAATAAATATTTTGCATTTGATTTTTTATGTTCACTATATCTGTGAGCATCATTTTAGTGTATGTCTGCCTTGACTATTGCATTATGGTGCTAATTCGCAACGATAATTACCACTTCTTTTGATTTGGCAATTAGGCTGGGACGTGGAGAATGGAGGCGACGCAGAAGCTCTGCAGCCGGAGTGCTTGGTGTCTCTGACAGCACCGAAATTGTGCAGCCGCAACTTCAAAGGTCGGTGGCACTGGCTAGGTGGCCGCTTTGTGCCGCCTGCATTGGCTGCCAAGTACGAGCTCAACCTGCCACCATACCCAGGCACCGAGTGTTGCGTCCTTCTCACACCGACAGCCTCCTCGTGAGGCCTCTGCCACTTGAACAAAAGCTGGGCGGCCCTTACTCCATCTGTTATTACAGCTTGGTTGTTTTTTTGTTATCTAAAACTTTCCAAAAGCTAGACAATGTAGAATGATTGCTTGCGGCATTCACTTCCTTTAACTTGTGCTGGACTCTCAGCATTAAATGACGATGTCCGCAGTTTCTTCCACAGCACACACACCTTTCAGAATTCCATTTGTTAGGATACTTTGAGACGTGTGCACATGAGAGTGGTTTGTAATTGAGCTTGTCAGTTGTGTGATGTAACGACCTCAAGAGAAATTGTGGGTAAGGCAAATAAAACAGAATGTATGTGCAATTCTGGGTTGGACATGTCAGTACACAAAGGAAGACGGCTTGTGAATTTTCAGCTCATAACTCGCATTGTAAATGCTCTTTTGCTTATCACTGAAGTGTCCAATTATCTTTGTCCATGTCTTGGTATTTGGTTCCAAGCCATATAGTGAGTAGGTTATTGTAATCTCAGTGCCAAGGCACGCTATATAAATTTTTAATAGCTCACGTTATTGCACTGGAGGTTTTTCAGAGTACCAGGAGTACTACATAAGGTTTACCATATTACAGGAATGCTAATAGTATGTGCAATTTTCACAAGCCCTAACAAGTTTGCATACTTTGATAGTCATTCAACAGTGGAAGCAGAACACAAGCCCACTCTGCAAAAGTGCACTTCACATTTGCAGAAAGTAGCACCAGGGAAATGCTGATAACATTTTGCCAACTCTCTGTACTCAGCACGAATGTTGTTGCCTGTGCTGACTGTGCTAGGTTTATAAAGGGCGCTTTACTGCCAACCCTGCGCTGTCATACTGTTTCATGCTTTGGGTCATTTAGCTTTAAACAATGGCTGTTTTGAGAGAACTTTGCCATATCAAGTAATGCTTGGGCAATTTATTATTATTAAACGACCAGAAACAGATGCCAGTTAGTAGCACAAGTAGCAAGCTAGGTGGTGCAAGTTGTTGAATTTGGTGTAGAATTCTTTGTTGTCTGCGTGTAAATTAAAAATGTTAATTGTTTTGCCTTAGAGGAAGTTCATGCATGGCAGGCACAATTTAATCAGTGAGCTAATCTGGTGTGTCATACAAGCCCTGTTAAGTGAGACCAGCAATGTTTTCAAGCACATGTATATACATGTACTGTTCCAGACACTTGGCAATATTGATAAGAGGTAGTATACATGGCTATGCATAAGAAAAGCAGGCAAAGTATCCAGAGCAGCACTTCATAATCCTTCCCATTGAAAGGCCCAGCCATGATAGAATCTCATGCGTTCATCTCTTTCACAGAACTTTGCCGACTGTTTCACCTCCTTTCTACCATCGTACAAGGCATTTTGAGCCTAGAATTTCCTTTATAGTTAGATGTATATGGTAGTTGAGAAAGGAAACGACATTTTGGAGGGTGGTTGCTTTTGAAGGTTTGCAGACCACAGTGTGCAATCTTCACTGCAAGTTTCGCAGCCACTCGTGCGAGTAATGAAAACTGTCACTGGTCTCCACGACAGGATTTTCATAACATGCTTGTTGTTCAGCTTTGAAAATGATAGCGCATTCTTGTACCCAAGACAAGCTAGTGTGCAATCATGTTACTGTTTATGCGAGTGGCGTGTTGCGATTTTGCTAAGGCTCAAGACATGTGTAAAACCAACTTATAGGCTGGCCAGAGAGGCAGGGCGTTGATGTAATAATCATTTTGTGCACCTATACCTTTCTGAAAGTTTGTTATCACGTTTTTTTTTTTCGGTTTTAAAATGATGCAGAACTACCAACAGGCACTTGTTGTACAACTTTGTGTCGGTGATACACGAAAAGGCCTTTGAAATTTTCCAGTCTTCTAAAAAGTTGTTCCTCTTCATGTTTAGCAAGTTTCCCAAAAATAACCTGCATCTCACTCCCTTGTCTACTTCTGATGTGATCTCTGTTGAGAACTTTGCATGAATTGAAGATTTTCTGTATCGGCCCCACTTTCTGCATTTTGCCCAACATACCGATAAGCATGCTGTATAGCTTCAAGTCATTAGAACCTATGTAATAAGTAGTGTAACCCAAAGGACTAATCTTAATCAGTACATACATTAAACCGTGGTGAGAGCTTCATTACTTGAGGCACACCAGATGTTTGCAGCCCAATCTCAAATGCCAAATATTACTAATCTCACGTGCCTCATTTTTGATGCAAGGCCTACAGCACATGCATGTTTTGCAAGTATTGTGATGTGCTGTAAATAGAACATTGCTGTCTCGTTACTTGTGGGTAAGCACTTTCTTTGGGTCATTACATCTTTCATACGCGTTTTTACAGAGTGTTTCGTACATTGGAACAGCCTGTCAGCACTGGTCTTGGTAACCATTGCTGAATTTCGACAACCAGGCAGGCTGCCATGCTCAAGCACAAATGTATAAAATAAATCCTGTGCTTAATGCACAGATGTTAGCACAGTTTTCATCAAAAGTTTCAAAGCCACTCGGCATGTGTTAGTTTGGCATCGTTCTCTGTTGCAGTGCTCCTTTTGCACGTGAAAAGTTTGGGAAAGGGTGAAATAATTTGTGGAATAACAAAGATCATACGCAGGCCCCAGTACACAGCCCAGCTGCAGGTTTATTCAGGCACATTACCTTTGAAACTCTTGACAAAGGCTGTGCAATACCTAGCTTTTTTGCAAACATGCACACCATAATCATTGTTGACAGAATGCTGTGCTTGTAATTTTCTGCTGAGAAAAACGAAGAGTATTTTCTCACCCTACACTGTTTGGTGTGTACAATAGGTACTTCTATAGCACAATTGTATATGCATTGTACAATGCAATCTATTCTATACTCTGAACAGCAGGCCAAATGATGTGAAACTTGTGCAAATACAAAAGGGTGTGCTCATCAGTGTAGGCATGTAGCATATGCTCTAGAAAGCTGTTTTTGAATTTGCCATTTAAGGAATGCAAGAGTGTCACTCAGGTGAGATCTTATACACACATCTTGCAAAGTCTACAGTTACATAAGGTTGCCTTTTACCTTCTACTTGGAATCAGCATAGAAATTCATGGCACTGCTGTGATTTGCTGCATTTCTAATGGTTCAATTAAGCAAAATGTAGTGCAACGTCACCCTTACAATTGATACAGGAACACATCTTAACTGGCTGTTGAAGGTTTTATCTTCACACTGCATAGTTGTGTGCAGTGCTTCCTGAATAAGAAGCCATATGTGCTTAACTCTGATATGGCAATACTTAACATTTTCCCAAAGAACCTATATGAACTCTTAGTATGATAGTTAGAGTTGCATACGGTCAGCTGTATGTTTTAATTAGTGCTTTCTTAAGGTAATGTCTTTCACATTACAATAGAAATCAAAGCGTGCAATGCTTAAAAGTGGTCTTGCTTCGGATTAAATTTCTAAACACATGCAAAACACAATGTCTCGGTGGTTCGAATTATGAACAAGTTAGGTATACAAAAGTATTCTTTTAGCCGGCATCTGATGCTGTGAAGAAGCTTGAAGAAGAGAAATATTGCTTCATAGAAAACTAACTTAACTCTATACAGTGAAGTAGGGTGCAGTTTTATGCAGAGATACTATAGTACACTTTGGCCTAGGTGTCTTCATGCAGCACAATTTGAGCACTCCATGAGGGCTTGGAAGTTATATGGGCTGTGCTCCAAAAGAAGCAATACGTCTAACTTCCTCAATATGTGTAGATAGTGAAGTTACAGTGTCAACAATGCTGTGCAAATAAGACAAAATCACTTGGGAAAATTTTCGCTATGCAACAGTGCTAACCAAAACACGCATCAGCTGTTACACAAAAAGGCAGCCAGGTTTCACAGATTTAAAAATGCAAATAATAGCACAGGTGCTGTACTAAATAAAAATCTGAAGCAATTTGGGGGGAAAATACTTTGTGTGCCTTGTTTGTAGCACTAAAAATAATGGCATAACCTGCCGAGTAGAGTAGCTATGTGCTGACCATAGCAGAAAATAGCAAGAAAGTCCTGTGCAACACGAGCAGTGTTTATATTTTACAAACCTTATTTTGCATGTCTTAAGATGCAGTTACTCAAGCTAAGTTTGGGGAAGCAAATGTGCCTGGGAAAATACTAGTAGGAACAAGCTAGAACTCTTGTCACTCAAGCAGTGAACAGTGGAGTATGCGTTGTTCACTTGGAAGAGCACTGAAACTGTGAAATGCGAAACTTTTTGCTTGTATGTAGTGCTTCCGCTTGTATATTAGCGTTGATGTCATAACTCCATGCCTATGTGTACAGATTGTAGCGCCACTACAAGCACCCAGTGGCCTGCACATTTGGGCCTACTACTGATTTTCCTCGCATACGTTGCTATCCAGCTACGTTGTAAACTACGTTCTGAATTTTACACTTTTTAAGTGACTCATTCAAAGAAGCTAAATATGGAAACATGGTTGTTTGTCCGAGAGTTTACTGAACATATTTAGAGTGAAGAGCCTGTGGCATTAATGGGAAAAACTAGAGAAGCATGCCGGCATAATGCCTTGTTCAATTTCATCACGCATCAAGCAATTGCAGCCTGTCAAGATTAATTACAATTCCCACTCGAACAATGACTTCTGTATGAACCAAGATAAATGTGTGGAACAAATATACCTAATATTTGTTCCACACCTAATAAGAGCAGGCATAGTGGGGCAGAGCAGAAAAAAGTACTATCGACTTTCACAAGTAAAGGATAGTAATCTAAGAATCACACTCTCTTTTGGAATTTCACCCAGACTTGGACTTTAAGCAAGCTTGAATGAGTGGACCCACAATTAAGCTTGTCAAGCTTACACCCACAGGCAACTAGAAAACTTAATCGACCATGCAGAAAATGTGCTAAACTTGGTTTCGACGTGCAGGTCACTGTGTATTGATTCCACGAAGTAGTGCCACCATTTTTTGAAGAGAGAACGCACCTTGTGAAGTACTCACACCAATTTTCGCCAAACACCTGTTGCAGGTATTCCCTTGCATGGTTTTCATGCATTTACACTACCACAGGAGAAGCCCTCCCTGCCATCATTTCTCGACTTGTAATGTGTGGTCAACTGGCAATATTTTTGCATGTCTGCTATATTGACTATGACTTCATATCTATGCCAGACTTCCTTGGCACTTTGTGTATTCCTCAGCCAAATTCATGTGGTAGCACTGCTCAATGTATGGCATCAGAAAAGAAAGCATGCACTGGCACAATTATAATTGGATTTTTATACTTGCTTCTATTGTGGTTAAATGTGCAGAGGATAAAGAATAAAGCTTTTGGATTGGCTCTTCTTGTGTGAATGGTTACAATTTTTTGATAAGCCAGCAAGATACATATGCACTGGCAAATAAATGCAGGATTCAGAAGACAGTGCTTTGTAGCACAGACGATGCTTAACAACACATTGGCCCAATGGATGACCAGCGTAACCAAAGGTGCAGAGGAAATAACATGGCGTTCACTAACGGATAATCAGTGTCCTTGCAGTACGTTTCCACTACCGCTCAACTTTAATAGTCGCATTCGAAAAACTTGTCAATTTTCTGCTGTATTTATGCATGTGCCTCAGCCTAAAAACATTGCTCACATCACGGCAGAGTGCCCCGAAAATGTGTCAAATTATAGCAGATAGCAAGCTTGCTCATGTTCGTTAGTGTGAGCATTCATACAAATGGGCAAAAAAAAAGTACAAGCCATATTCTTAAAAAAAAAAAGAAAAAGAAAGTGTTCATGTATAAGCTGGATTCATCAGGCTGATGTCAAACCTATATTTATGGCATCTCATGGCTTCATGTAGACGTTAAAGAAAACAAAGTCGTCTGCACTGATTAGTATACATGTCAAGTCCTGCTTTAGAAAAGTAGTGACCAGGCATTACCATTCAAAATAACTGTTATATAATAGAATGCTTACGCAAATTTGAGCGCACTCGGTTGTTTAGCGAAGCAACATGCCAATGTCGCAAAAACTGTACTATAAGTTTTCTATGTGACTTATGCCACGCTGCCCCACCGCGGTGGTCTAGTGGCTAAGGTACTCGGCTGCTGACCCGCAGGTCGTGGGATCAGCTCACGGCTGCAAAGACATCGTGCTCGAACCAGCTCAACTGAGAACCAAGATTGTGAGCATGGATTACCCACACATGGAAACAGCCAACTGCACTCTACAAAAACAGTATTTTCTGGTGCTTGTAGCATCAGAAGAGTAACTAAAAGGTGGTGCCCTAAATTTTCAATCTATTCATAGAAACTAGGGCTGTGCAAATGGTGAAATTTTGGGTGCCAAGCAAATTCGAGTATTGAAGTGTGAGTACAGATCAAATACAATATTTTTGACCTACTTCGAAGTGAAATTGCAGAAAAAACAAAAGTTGGAGAGAATTCTTGGGCATATTCTTAGGAGAGAGCAACATGAAAGTTTCTTTCAGCTAGGCTGATGAAGCACGGGCAGGTTGGTGTTTCACGGCTATTTCAATAAGACTAAAGCAATACCAAGACCCAACTGAATTCATATACAAAACTTGGTAGAACCAAAGTGTTGCTAGCAACACTTTACAGATGAATGGCAAAGATGCTCTTTTCTCAGTCTCTCCAACTCCTTCAAATTCTGTGAAACCCCAACTGATGTGGCAAACATGAGCGTGCACCCTTACAGTCTAAATATCCTAATATGCTTTATAGACATCAATGTATTTAATAACATCCAAAATTCTGGATGCTGAAAAAATTCTTCGACGTCCGATTTTTTGGATCTCCTGCCCAAACTTCAGGTCTAAAACAGCATTAACTGAGCCTCCACCTTTTTCACATCTTTCATCTCCATGTTGGAAGCACCGTTTTCTCGATTCAATACATTTGAGACTACAATAAAGCCTAAAAGGCATGTTTGCCACAACACGATTGTGTTGGGGTGAAGCATATCGAAAATCTTAAGGCGCTGCCATTGACTAGTATATTCGTCTTTGCAAAGTTCGAATAGTTTTGTACAGTCAAATTCCAGTGTGAATCAAATAGCAAACACTATTAAAAATATTCGAAATTTAGAATATTCACACACACTTAAAAAACTATGGACTATCTTTCCGAAGTGAACCCTGATGGGATGCACAGCAGCAGCGGTGGGCACGGCGTTGACCCGGTTGAAACAGACATCGACGCGGGTGCTGGAAGAACGGTTCGAAGCGCAACTACGTGTAGCGTTCACTCGAGTAAACATTTGTTTGAAACGCAAGGACACGGGAGGCAGGATGTGTTGGAGATACTTACGCTTGGCTTCCTTGGCTTGCGTCTCGTCGGTGTTACCCATGCGCCGTCTGTATTCTCGACAGCGATCGGTGTTTTTGACTCGCATCTCATCGGTGTCGCGGGTCTTTCACTGCCAACGCTTGTGTTTGGTTTCCCTGGCTCGTGCCTTGTCGGTATTGTCACCATTCGTTAACGCGATCAACTACGCCAACTCTCACAATGCCGGCAACAGCCGGGAAAGGTATGCGCACACTAGTGGGAAGCATGCTGCGATGGCGTCCCGCCCATCGGCACGATCGCGCGGCAAGCAGCGACACGCTGTCTACATTGTCGGTGTTGCAAAATTCTCGAGACACGCACACCCACCAGTTCGCAACTTATTCTCGCCGACAGATGGAAAGAGGTGATGCCCATGTGAAGAGTGGGCACGAGCGTTGCAAGCAGTGGAAAGAATGAAGCGAGAGAGCCGACACGCCGCAAGCGAGCGGCAGGCGAGGGAGAGAGAGGTCACCGCGCACTGCTAGGAGGGCATGAGCTACTTGGCACTGCTTCAACGCATGCAGCAAGGGGAGCGGTGCGGACGGAGAGACAGCGTTACACAGGCTAGTCAAGGAGCTGCTTCGCGTCTAAAAATACTGAACCCTCGCAGTACAATGAGAAGGCAAATTTTCCCCTGAATTGTCTATATAATTGCTATCACGATAAAAGCATCCAGCTGACTAAACTGTCCAACCACTTATTGCTATGTCGTACCGCTTGCTACACACATAGGTCGGCAAACACGCTCGAACTGACTCATTGAGCAGAGAGTCTGAGGGTGAGCGAGTCCGAGTGATTTTGGAGTTTGAGTGAATTTGGTTGAAAATTTTCGTGAGTGTGAGTTCAAAGTGCGATATATATATATTTCTTGAGCAAGTCCCACTTCTTTTTTTATAGCAGACCTACAATTCCATCAACTCATATTCACCATCACTATTAGCCTTCCTTGAATTCACCTTTATACTCTCGTTACTCACATGTATTCCAAAACAGTATTGCTCATACACCATTTCAATATTTATTGATCAGAGGCTTGGATCTTCCAAGGGAGTTCTTCATAAATATATATCATGTTGTCATCACTAAGCAAAATGTCCTTACTAATCTACATCCACTCATAACTTGGACTTGGAGGTACTGTAACAAAATGCACCAAGAGGACCATATATTATGCGATACATTGGGGGTTAAAGAACATTAGCACCATGATTAAAACAAGCTAATTCTAGACTAACGTACTTGGAGACTCGGATTGAGCCGCGACAATGGGCAAGTAATATTTTGATGTGTTCGAGTACAGCAGAAAATTTTCTACTGCGCGAGTTTGACTCGCCAAAATATTGGTGAGTGAAGAGTTTGCGTAAGCTCTAAGCAGAAAATATATTTCATAAAAGAGTCTGGGTGAGCTCCACAAGTTGTGCCGGCCTGTGGCCACACCATTCCAGTAAAACCCACATTTTATTTGGCTAGTACAGTGCTGAAATCAGTAATATTTTTTGCAGTCCATATTTTGTTGCACGATTTGAAGGATGAAACTGCACAAGTTTTCCAGAAGTTTCTAACATCAGTAGTTCGCAGTCACGTCCAGAGGTTGCTTAACTCCTTAGTACACTACTCAACAATGAGAGCACACTGAATGGCACAATTGGACAGTCTTGGTCCGTCAAGATGTCAACACCATTTATTTACAGATAAAGACTTGGATTGTCTATACATTGTAAGCCCACAAGAGATAGTTATTTGAAAATAAAGTTGTAGCACATGTGCCAACCTGTGATTCAAGTAGGACAATGTATAATATGGAAATTGTTAAGTTTATTACATCACAATGCAAGCATACCAAGCTGGCACGTTGCCATAAATTACCACAGAGGTATGTGAAATTACGAGCCGTTATCAAGGCACAGCCACAGACAGCCCGAGGGCTGCTGGCAATGTAAATACTGTTCCTTTTAGTGGTACCTGCTTCCCATCAAAAGGGTCAAGTCGATTAATTTACTTGTAGCGCAAAACAAATGCAAAACACAACACAAATTGAGTTCTCTATCTAAATTTATATTTAGAGAAAATTAAAAGCCAGTGTTTGCGTTTGTCTGAAGCTTTCTATGCAAGCACTTTTTCTCATGCATTAAAAGTGAAAAAAAAAAGGAATGCGCTCAATAGCCGGATTCCATGCATAAATCTGCATTTTAGAATGAAATCTCTGACAGGCTAAATGTGATGAAATCTTTAAGATCTTTGTGCACTAAAAGCACTTTGTGAAATATCCCTGTTTTGAATGAGTATGTACAAGTGCAAGAAAGTAAACTTGAGGGAAAAAAAGTGAATTAAAAAAAAGGGTGGCAATTTGGAGGGTCAGACGTCCACATCCGAAGTGACCATGGGTTCGTCGCCAGTGGGGGCACTTGCTTCAGAAACCGCCTGTGAACTCGTGCACGACCTCAGGCCGGAGCTTTTCTGACTGACGTCTCCACAGTCGAACTTTTCCAAAAGGGCAGCGATGGTGGAAGCCTGCTGCTCATTTTCGACAAAGACCCGCATGAACCTCTTCATGACTGGAGGTATCCGGTCAATGTGCTCCTTGAGGCTGTCCACTTCTGTGATGAAAATTAAGAAGCACTGCCTTCGTTTCGTTTCTCATTCGCATTTTTTTTGCCCGAACCCAATTGCAACTTAGCGTTGCAACATGACTGCAAAACTGACGTTGCAGACCCGTTAATTTCTCGACCAGGAAAAGCATCAGACTCACCCATCTTCAAGCACAGGGCCAAGAACGCCAGCACTTTCTCCGCAAAGTTAAAGGTGGCCCACTTTGCCATGAATACTGCCCGAGCCACCTTCAGGAAAATCTAGAAAAATGGAAGCACAAATTTATGGTAAAAAGCGACTATCTTTTCATTTATTTCCTTCCCAGTAAGACGACAAATAAATTGTTTAACTCATCACCCAGGTTACTTTTCAGCGTTAGCATGGCTATCTTAGAGGTTGGTCCAATCGCTCAAATTTGAACTATGCCAAGCGATCAGGTATTGAAACACTAGTTTAGAAAGTGACACAGTTACTATGAAAATCTCTTCAACCTGCACTGCAGAATCTATCGTGAACTAAAGCACTGTTTAAATGGTCTTGCATTCTTGCTTCTACATTGGGCCAGTTATGAATGAATGAGAGTATCACCAACGCCTCTTCTATTTTATCAGTGCCAGCCAGATGTGCCAAATCCAGCTGTTCACCACCCTCTTCTCCAGCCCTTTCCCGCTCTCTCCCATCGCCTAGCCTTCGGGTGTGCTTTTGGTCATGGGGGAGAGTAGGTGTGCTTTAAGGTCATGGGGGAGAATTGTGTACAGATCCATGGGGCGGCGTCTTGCATTCCTCGTGTTCACAATACTGGCAGTCACGGTAGCTCGGTAAAATAGCGTGTCGCCATTGGTGGCGCTAAGCGGGCAACCAATGGAGAAGCGTCTCTGCAACGTTTCTGCATGCGCTGCTGTGACATGGCGGCAGCATTGTCTCTAGCCAGAAAGAAGCAGCATGAAGGAGTGAATCTGACAGATGCATGATATTGGTGTGGGAAACAAGCCTATCCCATCAAGCGCTTGAACGCACGTGTGACGCAAACAGCACGACCCCTCACATAGCGCCGCATTAAGACTACTCTCTGAATTAGGGCGGACCGACGGTTCCCGTTAAGAAGCGCACGTTTGCACCGGCATTAAAATAAAGGAAGCCGAGCAAGTTTACCAAAGCTGCTTTGTCGTAACATTATTTACCTGTCGCTATTTACAAAAAACCGACAGCTGTGGCTGAAAAAAGACCGAGCCCACCTTGATCACCTCGACACACATCTCCCGAGGTCTCCCTTTTTGACTTGGCACTGCTGGCAACAGACGCTCCTGTATCCACTCCATCTGGCGCTCAAACGTAGCCGTGGCCGTGAACTTTTCCTTGGTCACCTGCATACCGTCATGATGGTCATTCGTAAGAACGATGAAATACACGGCCAAAGCAGCAGTACTATGCTGTAGAGGACATTTGGATTTCAGTGAGGCGATATGGACAGATTACATTGTGCATTTAGAGTTCTTTTCAGTGCCACAATGCCTGCACTTATCTGTGAGAGATGCATGTTCCGACTAGCAACATAAAAAAAATTAAAATGCTAAAGCTGTGCGAATAGTAAAACTTTGGGAGGTGCAAGTGAACTGGACTACTTGTTTAAAGTTTTTCAAACACTTCGGAGTGAACTTGCAGAAGAAAGGTTGCAGAGGATCCCTGAGCACTTGCTTATGAAAAAGAAACATGCAAGCATTGCTTTTGCCTAGGTTGGGGCAGTGCTTGGAGGCATGGTTGGTGTTCCCTGGTTGTTTCAACATGGTAGCATAGAAGAGCTCGTTTCGCAGAACTGTCTGTGTTGACATCAGTGGTTGCAAGCAAAAAATGTTCTTGAAAGTGACCGAAAAATCTAGATAGATGCAAGTAAAGTAAATAACAAAAATTTCTGAATCTTGAGAATTCAATCCAGGCTGTTCGTTACCAGGCACCCCGAGCCTGCTTGGAAATACAACGAAAGTAACTTTCTCGCTTTGCAAACATACAAGTCCTGTATAAAAACTTCACAATACATGTAATACAGCAATAAATGGAAAGAAGGGAAAGCTGAAAGCTTGCAATGGAAAATGAAAAATCCGTAAAAGGGGGTTTGTGTAGAGCCGACGTTTCCACAAACGAACTTGGCTTCCTTATGGCTAGAACAGAACTGATTTCTTTAGTGCTAACATGTCCACACTTCGTACCTTCTTCTTCATCCTAACAAAGGAGGGGCAGGGACAAAATCGGATATGGGTGTGTGAGAGAGCAAGGAAAGGGGTGCTGTGAAAAACGAACGGGTATTTCATGAATAAAGACGAAAAAGAGGACCGGTGGAAAGGTAAGGATGTACACCTGTCACTGAGTCTCAGTTGTCGAACCAGTTGTCAAAAGTTAGCAATGGCAGGTGTGGAATTCCTATAAGGAGGGCTTAAAAGGACGCAAAAGACTATTAAGTTGACGTTGATTGTTGAAATAGTGGTCGAGAAACCTCATAGTGTTACTTTTGTGCTAATAATTCATTTTATTGAACAGCGTCGAGTTAGCGCACTTCAAATTACCCGTCTCAACCAGAACGTCTCACGTCACCGTTGCCATGTACGTTTCCTGGCTTTACAGCATGGTCGCCGACACCAGTACCAGCAGAACGAAAGCAGCGAGAGCCACGGCAGCAACAACGGCCATTGAACAATTTTCTGCCATTGGCTCCGAGATGACAGGCATGCTTGGTTCAACTGAGCCCTGCTATATGGCACGACCTGTCCAGTTTTAAAAAAATTCCCAGTTTCGCCAAAAGCGCGAAGCAATGAATGCGATAGTAACATATTCAAATGTTTTGTGAAGCAAGGCTAGCATATTTAGGAGCAACTTTGATTGTAGTAAACATGCGCTTGCTAAGCAACTAAGTTTCTTGTGGCGCGGCCGCAGTAGACCACGACAAGGCTCGTGCATAGTGACGGCGCTGATATACGAAGTGAGGCTGGCAGTCAACTCATTTAGATCCGATCACACGTAACTCTACAAAACGCTAGTGTAAGAGGACACAGCTGCTCCAGGTAGACTTTTGGTACTGTTTTTTCGTGTTGAGAGCACAGCCTGTACAAGCTCCCACCTGCTGTGGAGGCACAAGGGGCACGCTAAACGTTGCCGCGATAGTACGGCAAGAAACCATAAGTGGCTGCTTGTACAATGCAACAATGCAGCCCCTGGGCAGTGTTCCCAAACTGTTTTTATCCTGTCCTCCATCAAGCTGTCGACATACAACCTTTGTTGTGAACGTGCACAAGATTTCCGGGAAACTTTTCACCTGCTGGTAAGTCATGCACTTAAATGTTATGTGTGAGAGGAACATTCATCTAACAGCAGTGCAGCATAACATCACTGTTGTTCACTGCTTTTTATAACCAACTATACTAAATTTGAAAGCCTTTATACCTTTGTACCCTGTGTATGCCACTTGCATGCTGAATAACACCGAGGTCTGGTCAGCGTTTGCAATTTGGCCCAACCGGTAGTCCTTTCACACCGTTTGTCCATCTATGCAACACTGACACTTGACAGGCTTCTCCTCGATGTCAGCGGGCAGCCTCTGACATACAAAGGTCATTTGTTTCTGACTGAAATTGAATACTTTCATGAAGTATGTTGCCCTGCCCCTGCTTGCTTAAAAACTGTATGGTTTGCTGCAGGATTGAACAGTCTGGTCCAGTTTTGGCACCATCGTTACGCATTATTTTCGTGCATGCAAAACTCTAGGTGTGCTTGCAGGTTTGAATTTTTCTTCATGAGCAAAACAACCTTTCATTTAAAGGCTGCGCTGTAGTAGCACTGCTTGGTTGGCCCCATTGCTTTTAAGCACAAGAGCATGTGGTTAGGCACGACACTTCCAAACAAGACTACACTGAACGATTGCTTCAAGAAAACTGTCAACTTTGCACCCGCACCATGACGCCCCACAAAAGGGAGAGAGGAGGGGAGTGTCAAAGTGCATGGCAATCACCGACGTCGTAATACCGTGACACAACTGACCCTTGCCGGTGTGAAAGCTCACTGGCTTGATGACCTTTGCAGTATGAACGTGAAACTCCAAAATAATGAACAGTATGAAGCAGACAACACAGTTCACCTGTGTAGTCGTGAGGACCACTCCTCTACTACGGAGCTCGAGCGACCACATCACTGTGCAGATACCATAGAATGTCGCAAAAATGAGCCTTGAGCGTGCATGCAGAACTGTGAGTCATTGTGGCAGGCACGATTGGGTCATTACGTATGTGGCAGCTGTGGTTGAACTACGGTACTTTATTGTAAGCCGACCACCCCCCCCCCCCCCCAACTTTTAGCAACTGTGCTGAAGAGTTTCTTGTTGGGAAAGCGTCGTCGTTATCGAGCTTGCTACATATATCCCGTTCACTACCTTGGCAGCAAATTTAAAACCTTAGACAGCTTTATGAAGAGAGCGTTCGCTTTTGCTGCCAATGCGCCGTCCACAAACGCAAACTTCTATCACGCACGCGTGCACGATGTTCTTGGTTTAATACTTCAATGCGCTCTTTTCGGTGCGGAATCTTCACGTGTTGGACAAACTTCCTGCGACGTCAAGCCGAATAGCAGGCTAGGCCTATTCGACGTTGGTTGGCTTTCTGTAGCCGTTGTGTGCTATTTAAGTTGCGGTTTGGTACGAAATCAACCAAACTCTTTACGATCGCTGCACTAGACGGAAAGGGACACCTATCGGTAATGATAACGAAGGTTGCACATGTAGCCCTGGACTGAGGTTCGCGAATCAATTTTAATGTCTTGAAGTTGGGTGCACGCCTGTGAAAATGAACTACAGTCAACTGCCGATTTTTCGGACACCCGAATTTTCGGACATGCCCGATAACTCAGACATCTTCGCGGCACCGCCACGAGCCCCATAGAATCAATGTAAGAGGAAGTCTGAAATTTCGGACCCTCGAACCCCCCGGAGTCCAATTTTCCGGACTTTTTGACGCGATGGAAGGTCGAAAACCACCACTGACCTCCAGTGGAAACCGCCACAACTGCGACACACGCGATTGCGATCGCATAAATGAGCGCGCCAATCTACTGTGGCAGCATCTGTTGCTTGGACTCGTTGATCGTTAGCGGAGAAACACACACGGCCTCTGAGATTCCTAACACTGGCCGTGTTTATCATGCAAAAGTGCTTCGCTGACAATCGAAACTATCCACCCGGAAATTTTTTGGCGCCAATAAAGTTCCTTTCACTTTAGCGCTTGCGCGTGCCACTCTGGCTTCCCGCGCAATGCTTTAGCGAAGCGTTTCACCACTTCGAACTAGAACCGTCACACAGCGATTTGGTCTGGCCACGCTGGCTATCTTGAATGTTTACCAGAGCCACCTCCGGAGTACCCGAGGCACCGTCGCCTGCCGTGGCACCATTTTGTTTACACAGCCCACATGGTGTTTGGCTAGCCTAGTGCGTGATTATGCAATCGTGTGAAGTGTGCTCTGCAACGCTAAGCCTATGTGCTTCGACGCTCGTCAGCAAACTCTTTTGTTCACAGCGTGAGGATTTCACTTGCCTCCGATGACCCCTACTCCGCCTTCGTCGTTTTCGCCAATGGCATCGAAGCGCGGAAAACGGTACTGTCGGTTAACGATGGAGAAAAAAAGCCGCCATTATTAAGTTAGCGAAGAGTGGCCGATCCCAGGCTGACGTGAGCAAGGAGTTCGGTATTCCAAGCAAATAGTTTCGATTTCCTGAGGAACAAAGACAAGCGCCGAAAAACCGTCTGGTGCCCAAAAGATTAATGCAAGCCAAGGTGTTCATCCAAGCTTGAGGATGCTCTCGTCGTGTCGCTTAATTCAATGATTGCCAAGTGGTTGCCAGTCTTGGGCTGCATCTTCAAACAAAAAGCAGAAACTCTCGCACTTCGAATGGACGTCACGGATTTTAAGTTCAGTGATGGATGGCTGAGAAACTTTAAGCATCGGAATGACCTCAAATTCAAGAAGATGTGTGGCGAAAGCGGCACCGTCGACAGTGCAGTTATTGCGCAGTACCGCAGTGGAAAACTCCAGTCTTTGTTGCAGCAGTTCTCTGCTGACAACATTTTCAACTGCGACAAAACTGGCTTGTTTTACAAGCTGCTGCCGGAAAGAACACTCGCTTTTGCTGGTGACGCATGCCATGGTGGCAAGCATAGCAAAGAACGGCTGATTGTTCTTGTCGGCAGCAACATGTCTGGCAGTGAGAAACTTTCTTTGTTAGCAATCGAGAAGTCCAAGAGCCCGAGGTGTTTTAAAGGGGCAACGCTGCCAGTGTTATACGAAGCCAACAAAAAGGCATGGGTAACGCAGCAGTTGTTCGAGAGTTATGTCCGCAGGTTGGACGGGAACTTTGAACAACAGAACAGACGTGTTCCTGCTCCTCGTCGACAACTGCGCTGCTCATGGTCACATCAATAACTTGAAGGCTATCCAGCTGGAATTCATGCCGCCCAACCCGACTGCGATCCTCCAAGCGATGGACCGAGGTGTTATCCGTAATCTGAAACTTTTGTAACGTTCACGTATACTCAACCACATGGTGCTGTGCTCGGAAAACGGGAAAGGCTACAGCGTTGACCTTCGGTCTGCTGTCGGAATGCTCGGGCACATAGAAGGCAGTAACGCAAGACACGCTTCGCAACTGCTTTCGCCACGCGGGCTTTGTACTCGACACAGAGGCAGCAGACTTGCGTGAAGAAAGCGACAGCGTGACTGACTTGTGCCCTCTCATGGACGATATTATCAACGACCTCCCCTCTACTGGTGCTTCCATGCCCACGGAAATAACTTTTGAGCGGTTCGTCGACGCTGTCAACGAGCTCGACTTCTGCGCAGAGCTAACGGACGACGAAGTAGTTAGTCAAGTTATGGCGAATTCACACGACTCCGATGTCGAAAAAGAGGAACCAACTGCGCCACCTACGACCGCCAAATTGATGCCAGCATTGATGACGCTGTCATCAGTGTACAGTGATGACATTACCCTTGCTCAGATCGAGGCGAATGTGATCACATGCAAGCGGAACGCCGTTGAAACAAGGATCAACAAGTTTTTCAAGCCACTGCGGCTCTAACACCGGCTACCCTGATGCCACCCGCTGTTGGCTGCATGTTTTTTTTTAACGGCTCTTTTCAGAGCCACCGCACTGATGCTTTGGCAGAGTTCCGAAAGTCTGGTACTTCGACCTTGACCCTCTCGATCCGAGAAATATCATTGAAATGGTGCGTTTTTTGCTTGCATTGAGAAATATTAGCAAAATGGAGCGTTTTTTTTTGCTTGCATTGACAATTATCAGTAAAAGAATGCGTTTTTTTTGTGGCTTGCATTCATTTTTTCAGACTGCCCAAATTTTTGGACGGTTTTTTGCTCCCTAGAGGGTCAGAAAAATCGGCAGTTGACTGTATTGGGTCTTCCAGCGCGTGAAATTTCGGACGTGATTCGACAGTTTCAGTGTGACGCACATAATCAAGGCAGTTTGAGAAGGTGTCAGCAAATTTCTGCGATAGTGCTTTCTTTCGTTAGACCATCCCACCCCTTTTCGCTCATTTCATTGGCAGCGCGGGTTTTCAGACGTTAATTCTTTTTGACATTCAGAAATTTAAATGGCTGTAAGCGCCACGCATTGCATGCTTCGGTCGATTCTCTGACACGTGAGGTAGCATGCTCAACCTATTTTGCACAAGTGTTGCTCTTGAAAAAGGGTGTTTTGATCATAGTTCGGTACCACTTACAGTGAGATTATTCACGATCTACGTCATAAGTGGTCTACACTGTATATGGGGCACAATTAAATAGGTTTGTTTTTACAAAAATTACACCTCTCCGTGGAACAGCTGCACCCCGTCAATCTCGCAGAAAAAAGTGCGGCCCTTACATGAGTGTATACGGTACTCGTAAACTAGACTATCAAACAAATTTCGAAAGTCCCGAGCGTTGTAGATTGCAAGAAACACCTTCGTGAAGATGAAAAGTGCAAATGTTTTCATGTATATACATACGGGGTGTTTTTGGTCATGAAGGAGGTATGTGAGCAGGAGGAACAAGTCAAAGGCCTTCAGCATCTCGTCTTGAGCCACCACTCTGCTTTTAGAGATGGAGAGCAAGTCTTTTAACGAGTCCTGGAAAAACAAACCAAAGTGCAAATGTGAGGCTTGAAGTTAGAACTCGAAGAAAGATCTTAGCAAGCTGACAAATGGTTTCATATTTGTTAATGAGCTATACATGCAACCGCAATATAAATTGAATTTAAAAAAAAAAAACGGAAGAAACAGTCGATACTCATCTTATATACCGGTCATTGGCAGAAAAAAATGCGGATGTCGTGCAACAATGGCTAGCTGCTGTTAAAAGCCTCCATTGCCATTGTGAGCATCAGCAGCGCGCTGTTGAGCAAAGCTCGGAAAGGCCTAGTGTTCTAGGAACGCCATTTTGCCTCTGTTATTTGCTGTCAGTCTGCTGTTATCTCTATTTCCTTCAGAAATGAGTGGTAGTCGACAGCAGCTTATGATAGGCTTATGATAAGCTTTAAGAAAAAAGTGATCGAGTATGTCGAAGCGCACGGCAACCTAGAGGCACGATGGAAATTCGGTGCATTAGAGAAAAGCGTTCGATACTGGAGGAGCCAAAAGCAGCACATCACATCCTGCAGCAATCAAAAAAACATGTTTCATGGACAGACTTAAGGGGAGATGCGGGTCGAAAAACGCGAATTTCTTTCAAAATTATCGATTTTTTTTTGCCTGTTTTGATAAGATTAGTACCTCTCCTGTTATGAAAAAAATATTACAGGTCGAGACGTAACTGGAAATGCTTTAAAATTGCATCTAAAGAGCACAAGGTGCCTATTAATGGTCGAAAGTGTGCAGTCTGAGCACCTTGCCGCCGATAATGCGCCGCCGCTCGCCATTGTTGATCGCTTGAGTTGAAGATTCGAGCTTCACTCTTCAAATACCAAGTTTCTCTCGCTGATGCAACGCAAGAAGTAATAAAAAGAAGCACTCTTCTGCGTGTTTTTCGAGCACCGCGACAGGCTTATCGCATGGTACGAATCAGGGACCGCCGTTAGCCGCTGCGCGCCTGTATGTGCTGTGAAACCTATTTGCGGGGTCTATGTCTTGTCGAGCAGCGCAGCTGAACAATGCTTTTCTCGTGTAATTATCTCCGTTATGAATGAAAAAAAAGCATCACTTGCAAGTGAAAGCCGTTGTGCGGCGCGCTCTGTAGGAATAGGCTACGAGCAGCTAGTCCGATTTGCGGCAGTTGTTGGCTTGCAAAAGCCAATGCATCAAAAGTCAATCACATCCGTCAGCCGGAAAGTTCGTGATGCGGCAATGGATGACGTCAGCGCCAATTTTGAGAGGTCGAAAGAGCTCGCAGTGAGAGAACTTAGCAGGGACGACATTACCATTATGTACGACAATATGTGGCACAAAAATGGCTGCAAAATGGCATGACACTGGACTTAGTTTGGATTTTGCAGTCCTGTCGAACTTCTTCCTAGCTTGCAGTTGGCACAAGGCTCTGCCAGATGGAGCGGAAGTTTTGCAAGCGTTTCATGGCCCTGTCTGTGAGCGAAATGTCTGTGAGGAGTCGGCTCGAAAACGCCGAGAGGGACAAACTCATGGTGCTGGCGTATTTTAGTCGCAGTGGCCTCTACAAGAAGGATTGTTCTTTTTGGTGTGCAAATTTCATCTGATTTAATAATATCGTTCATAAATAAAAACTCAATTTTAACTTTAAAACTCGTTTTTCTCGAAACACAAATTTCGCCATTTTTTTCAATGTGCCCCTCCTTTTACGGGCACGTCTAGTGCTTGGATCTGCCTGAAATTTCACCTAATTTTTTTTTTTCAAAGTAAGACGAATGCAATTATCTAGTTTAAATATCAATATTTTTGTTGTATAATAAAAAAATTGTATGTATACCTTTACTAGGGTAGGTGAAATATGGACTTATTACGTCTATTATTTTTCACACGTATTACATATTTTGCGTGTGCTTCCTAATTAGTTATTTGCACTCTACACATTATTTTAAGCATTATGAGCTATGAATGGTAAAATATTACAGAAGTTTGGGGATGAAAAGAGGTTGGGGGGGGGGCAAAAGGGTTAAGGTTTTCACTTTGTTGGGTTGCAGAGCTAAATGTGTGTAACTTGCAAGAAAACTAATTATATATTTGAAATCAGCATAAAAACTTCCATAAACAGCTCAAGTTTCGTTGCTCTAGGGTGAATATTAAAAAAAAAAAAAACGTCTTCGAGTAGCATCTCCCTTTAAGTGCACCCCGTACTGGAAACACCACTCGCCGAATTCATTAAGGAGCTGCATGCAAGGTCACTACCCGTAACAGCGGAGTGCATTCAAGCGAAAGCTCTCGAGATATCGTGGGACTCTGGGCTCACGAGGGTGAGTCAAGGTACCGCCATCGTGGGTGCGCCTATTTATGAAGCGGAAGGGCTTTGCTCTGAGACAGCGTACTTCCGTCTTTCCACAAATGCTGCACCAGTAACACAATAGATAAAACAGAGGACGGTGCACTCTGGGATGTTACTTGTGAAAAACCGACGTCGTCGGACTCAAGTTCGGACTAGTCAGAGCGACAGCATTTTGTGGCCTTCAGGCGTTTAACTACTTATCCTGAATTATTATTAGTAGTAAAGGCACAAACTAACTTGCATAACCTTATACAATTTTTAACGGAGTGGTATGACACATAGAACCTGTACAACCTTAACTACTGCATTTACAACTTTTAAGATAAGTGTCCAAATTAAAAGAAATGTCATTACAATGTAAATGTAACTGGTTGTGCAAGGTAAGGGTGCGCCGCGATATTTTGCAATTTTTAAACATTTCTTTTACGGAGATCCAAAGTTTTGGGGGTTGGTCTATATCTTTGTCCGACCTATATTCTGGTTTTTTCAGTACCTCATGTTCGCACCAGTTCATGAAGCCTCTTACCTGTTAGAAAAACCTCAACACATGAAAAAGTTCATAGTACAACGCAGGTTAGCTGCAAAAGCTATAAAAATAGAGTGCGAGGCTCCGATGACACTAACAAGCATTACATATAACGAAGTAGACACTTGATGGGTAACGTCAGGCATTGTACACCTTTATGTCACAGCAGGCCATTGTCAGTAGTGGTTCACTTTTCTCAGGCCTGCCATGTGCCGGCATTTATAATCTTTCAGAGCAAGTTTTGCTCACCTCTCTAAGAATGTGTCCTAGCCACATTTCAGTTATGTGGCGGCTGCACAGCAGCATGGCCTAACAACAATGGAGCTGTGGTCATTACAATAGCACGCAAGTGTCGCAGCACTCTAGCAGCCTTGCGACACGCAACAACAGCACAGAGTATCACACATAATTAGGCATGGTTCGTTTGCTTTGAAGCAAACCAACAACGAGACATGCTCTAAAGGAACTGAGATGTGTAAATGAAAATGCTTAAATTTCCTGAATGTACAGACAGCCCATAAAACCTAGACCTCTTCAGCAGCAGACTGTCACACAAAGCAGCACGTGTAAACAATTTCATACACTGCTCCTTTGAGCCAGGCCAGGTGGCACAGAGTAGAAGGTGATGTCTATGAACTTGTTAAATATTAGAAGAAAAGGATGATGATGTGATGAGCGCGTGGGAGTGCACGGCGTGCATCTTGGATAGACTAATTTGGAACGGCCAGGAATGGACGCGTTGCAACGGGTGCTCCGGGGAATAAAGTCGCCCCATTTTCCATCTTTCAATGAGGAGGCTTCCTTTCTTCTACAGAACACACACATAGCACAGCCACGAAAAACAAGCAAATAGGCAGAAAAAGTGCAAAAGGCACTCACAGCAATACGCAACAGAACGTTCCACGTGTCGAACAGGGGCACAGTGTGACGCTTTAGCAATGTACTCTGCAGATGGGGAGACTCCAATAGTTGCCGGAGCACTTGCAGCCCTAGCTCAGGATTGCAGGGTCGCCGTTCCACACAGAAACGCACTTTGCGCCGCTTGGCTGGTGTCTGCTTGTTCTGCAGTGCAAGGCAAGTGATAAGTTACCACCTTCACAATAGACTCAACTGCAGAGACAGTGTCCAACACTAAGTAATTCCTTGTCCTTGAAAATTTGGCCCCTTATCTTGTACAGTCGAATCTCATTAATTGGAACATGCTTAATTCAAACTTCCGGTTAATTCGAACTCACACTGGGGTCCCGTGAAAGCTACGTGTATTCCTATGGGCGAAAATGCCCTGTAATTCGAACATGCAAGCACTTGCGATGGTCAATTCGAACATACCGCACTCCGAAAGTGCCCTCAGCACCACGCCCAGTCCCGCGGCTGCACCTCCGACACCTCAGTGCTGCGCATGAAGGAAAAGAAAAGGCTACCATGCCCAATCCCACGACTGCACCTCTGACACCTCAACGCTGCGTGCAAAGGAATAGAAAAAAAAAAAGGCTACGGTGAAATGTTTGCTTTCTCTCAAATGCCGATCTGCAACGCGCCTCTGCCACGCTTCTCCCTTTTCCGTCCTTGCAACATAAAGACTCTTCTCTTTTCAACGCCGCGTGCGAAGACAGAGAGAGAGAAAAAAAAGCTGTCAGAGTGTTGGCTCTCCCTCGCACGCCGGTGCCATGCTTCCCTCTTCCCCGTCCCTGCCACGTAAGGACGCTTTTTTCAATGCCGTGCGCGAAGAGAGAGAGAGAGAGAGAAAAAAGAAAGCTGTCGCAGTGTGTTGGCTCTCCCTCACACGCTGGTGCCACGCTTCCCCCTTTCCCGTCCCTACCTGTAGACCCTTTTTTCAACGACACGCGCAGAGAGAGAGAGAGAAAAAAAAGCTGCCGTGGAGTGTTGGTTCTCTCCTAAATGCTGATCTGCTTCTCTCTGCGTGAGGACACTCCTCCTTTCTAGTCATGTGCTGGCCACGCTGCGGCTGCGTAACGGAAACGCAGTCCTTATAATAGTAGTCTTTAGAAAACGTCAGCGCTGGACATTGCCGGACGCAGCTTCTTTTGTCAGGAGAATGTTGAAGCCGAATAGAAGTGCTTTGCAAGCTGTGTGCGAAATCGACTCGCTGCAAGGCAAACGTGTGCAGGTTCGCACCACTGATTACTTCAAATATTGTCCTGCGATTTGTGAATATTTGTAATTCTTCTGAAACTTCCCCCTTGCGTGTTAGCTCAATGCACATGCGCCACTGCAGGGTGAGCCCTCCATTCATTTAGCTTTCATTAATTCAAACTTCTTTCTTTTTGAACAAATTCTTGGACCCCTTTGAGTTCGAATAATCGAGATTCGTCTGTACCTGGAGCTCAGCTACAAATATCAATAACTTCAAAAGCGTGCCTATTTGCAAACTGCTACTTTCTGCTATAGTGGTGAAGAGAAAGAAGAACCACAGATGCAATTCCTCAATTTCCGGAACGTAATCAGCGGCTGCTTGAAATGCCCATTCCCGCAATGTTTTCCCGGACACTCACCTGCAGCTCTTCCACAGATTCAACAATTAGTCCCAAGACGTCAGCTGCACGGTGCATGTTGCACAAAAAGAGCACGCATTGTTTGGCTTCCTCAGACAGGACCAACTGTGCACCAGTGTTCGGCACAGTCAGGAAGCTTCGGAGCATGGAGAAGCACCGCAGGGACAAATTGATGCAGTCATCACGAGGTAGAAGGGAGGCAGCACTCAGCACTGAAATCTGCAAGCTGAGAGACTGCATGCAGAGAGAAACGAAAAGGTTCAGTTTATTTCAGAGCTTGTGGCGGCTTTTTTTTTTTTCCTTGCAATCACTTGCGAGGGTAAACAATTTCAAACAACTGCTGCCTTTTGGCCAAGTTTTTACTGCAACTTGTGAACAGTGCTCACGGCTCTCGGCCGTGTCATATAACGATGAAGAGTAGGCTTGTGCGAATAGGGCATTTTAGGCTCGAAGCCAAAATGAAGCGAATAGCAATTTTTGTAGAATTATTTCAAATCGAATTCAAATAGTATATATCACATGTTATAAAGAAAAATAAGCACATTTGTGAATACCTAACCAACTTGCAGAATATAGTTATATATTTTTTTTCTAAAATTGAAACAAGGCCTGTGCAAATGCCATTTTTCTGGTTCAAAGAAAGTGGAAAAAACTTTGAATAGTAGCAGGATTGACTTGTGGTAGAATGCAAGTGATAATCTGTAAAACATGTTATGTTACTATAATTTGAGCATATGAGCCAGTACAACAAAGTTTTGAATGCCAAAAAAGATAAAATCGATGCGAGGGTTATATGTTCATTTAACCTTGAAGTGGGGCTTCACAGCAATGCGCATTACGCACAAACTGATGTTTTCACGACACAGCACCTCTTCACTGCAGTGAAACCACCTTTACAAAGTTAGATATACATTTTGATTATTTTGGAATTTTCAATAATTTAAATTTGAATTGAACCAAATTTTTATACTGTGAAACGGGTTGTTGAACAAGCAGGAGTTGACTCGGCGAAGGAGAGCTTTATTAGCGCAAGGGCTAACTGAACGCAAGCCTGCGATCACAGCAAGTCTTCTTCCTTTTCTATCCTCGAGCTCCATGCCCACTGCCCTCGTTACAATCACCCCCGGCCGATGAGGAAGCCATCCTGGCGACCTAAGGACAGGTGTACACAGAAGGGTCATGGTATGACTTGAGCCGAGAGATGTGTACGATTTCTTTTCCCCGACGGCGCTTGTCCGGAGATGCATCCAGCGGCTCGACAAGGTAGTTGACAGGGGATGTTTGGCGTACAACTCGATAAGGGCCATGGTACCTGGACGAAAGCTTGTGGGAGAGTCCTAGAGTAGTAGAAGGAATCCATAACCCCACCAGTGAGTTCGGAGCAAAGCTCATATGCGTGGTTGACGCGTCGTGGCGATGTTTTTGGCGCGTCTGGTCATGTGACGTGAACGCACGAGCAAGCTTCCGACATTCTTCAGCGTGTGCTGCTGCTCGAGAAACGGTAGTCATCTCTGAAGGGTCCGGTCGATAAAGAAGAATGGTATCCATTGTTGATGATGGCTCGCGTCCATAAAGAAGGAAGAAAGGCGAAAATCCAGTGGTGCTTTGCGTTGCAGTGTTGTAAGCATATGTCACAAAAGGGAGTATGCTATCCCAATTTGACTGGTCGGATGAAGCGTACTTGGCCAGCATATCCCCAAGTGTACGATTAAAACGCTCTGTCATCCCATTAGTTTGCGAGTGATAAACTGTGGTAGTGCGGTGTATGATGCGACACTCGCTCAACAACGCTTTGATGGCATCGGAGAGAAAAACGCGGCCACGGTCGCTTAGTAACTCCCGAGGTGCTCCATGCCTTAAAACCAGGTTTTGCAGTATAAAACACGCAACGTCTTTTGCGGTAGCAGAAGGTAACGCAGCTGTTTCAGCGTACCGCGTTAGGTGGTCGATAGCGACAATGACCCAGCGGTTGCTACTCGAAGTATAGGGAAACGGACCATAAAGGTCGATTCCGACACGATCGAAAGCTCGTGCTGGACATGGCAACGGCTGCAAGGGACCTGTGGCATGTTGAGTGGGCATTTTGCGTCGCTGGCACGTAAGGCAAGACCTTACGTAACGGCGAACGAAACGGTACATACCGCGCCGGTAGTACCGCAGCTGCAAGCGGGTGTATGTTTTTAACACACCAGCGTGGCCACATTGCGGATCATCGAGGAACGTGGCACAGATGTCAGAGCGCAGATGTCGGGGGATGACGAGCAACCACTTACGGCCGATTGAGCTGTAGTTTCGGTGGTAAAGCAGGTTATCCCGAATAGCGAAGTGTCCTGCTTGACGGTGAAGCGTCCTGGAAACTGGAGCGGGCGTCCGGTCTGAGAGAAAGTCCAAAAGAGAAGAAATCCAAGCATCTTTGCGTTGCTCGGAAGGCATGTCCGAAATTCTGATGGCCAAGGCAGCACTAGTGGAGATAGGCGAGCCGACAGGCTCTGAAGCCAATGGCGAACGTGACAGGGCATCGGCGTCGGAATGCTTCCGGCCAGAACGGTAGATAACACGGATATCGAACTCCTGTAACCGCAATGCCCAACGAGCGAGCCGACCATTAGGATCTTTTAGTGAAGATAACCAGCAAAGCGCATGGTGGTCTGTTACAATATCAAACGGACGTCCATATAAATAAGGCCGAAATTTTCCGATTGCCCAAATAATGGCGAGGCACTCCTTTTCAGTTACACTGTAATTCTTCTCGGCTTTACTGAGGGTGCGGCTGGCATAGGCAACGACGTACTCGTCAAAGCCCTCCTTGCGTTGGGCCAGTATGGCCCCTAGCCCGACACCACTAGCGTCCGTATGAAGCTCCGTTGGAGCAGACGGATCGAAATGTCGGAGTATGGGAGGCGTGGTGCGGAGCCGTCGGAGTTCCTGAAATGCATCATCACACGCCTGCGACCACGCTGACAAATCAGAACTTCCGGCAAGAAGATTGGTCAAGGGGGCGATAATGGAGGCGAAATTGCGGACGTAGCGCCGGAAGTAAGAAGATAGGCCGATGAAGCTTCGAAGCTCTTTGATGGTGGTTGGCTTTGGGAACGCCGCGACTGCATTAAGTTTCGTAGGGTCCGGGAGAATGCTGTCCTTAGAAACCACATGGCCGAGAATTACAAGCTGGCGAGCGCCGAAGTGGCATTTCTTCAAGTTAAGTTGAAGTCTCGCCGTGGAAAGGCACGTAAGAACTTGCTCGAGGCGGCTGAGGTGGGTCGCAAAGTCGCTTGAAAATACCAAAATGTCATCCAAATAACAGAGGCACGTTTTCCATTTCAGACCTCGCAAGACGGTATCCATCATCCTTTCGAAAGTGGCAGGCGCATTGCAGAGGCCAAAGGGCATAACGGTGAATTCATATAGTCCATCCGGTGTTACAAAGGCTGTCTTCGGGCGGTCACCCTCTGTCATGGGCACCTGCCAGTAGCCGGAGCGTAAATCTAACGAAGAAAAGAACTCTGCTTCTTGTAGGCAGTCCAAAGCATCATCGATGCGCGGCAGAGGGTATACGTCTTTGCGCGTTATCTTGCTGAGTCGGCGGTAGTCAACGCAGAACCAGATGGATCCGTCTTTTTTCTTGACAAGAACAACCGGTGAAGCCCAGGGACTGTTGGAGGGCTCGATGATGCCACGTTTCAACATGTCGTCCACTTGTTCGTCGATGACACGGCGTTCAGCAGATGACACACGGTACGGACGCTGCCTTAGCGGGGCTTGTTGACCGGTGTCAATATGGTGAACGACCGCAGAGGTTCGGCTTAAGCCTGACTGGTCACGATCGAATGAAAAACGAAAGCGGAGAAGAAGATTTATAATCTCTTCGCGCCGAGTTGGTGCGAGCTCAGAGTCGATGGCATCCGAGAATACGTCCAGAGCATCATTAGGCGCGTTGGTAGGAGTGACAGCACAAATTTGGAGCGAAACCGTAGAATCGGGTATAGTAGCCGGAAGAATGCACTCGTAAGGTTCGTAGCTTCCTAGGCATTCTCCACGAAGTAGGGATGACGGGCTGTCCGAGGGATTGCACACAAATGGCAGCGTGATCATTGCGAAAAATGACGACGGCAAACGGAAGCATGATATTTCGACGGCACACAAATGGGACCGATGGCATAAACAACACAGGCGATTTCGGAGGGGAGGCACACGACACCAAGACAACAACAGCTGAGAAAGGCGCAATGTCAACGTCAGAAGCAGCAAACACTCTACACGAAGCACCATCGTCGGGGTCATAGCACGGCACAGATAACGCGAGTCGACCAAAGCAGAATTTGATGAAAGAAAGTCCCACCCAAGGATAACGTCATGCGAAGAACGGGATAAAACTACAAATGTGACGACGTACATCGCACCTTGAATGACGACTCGTGCAGTGCACAAAGCTGAAGGCTGAATATGATGGGACGCAGCTGTCTGCAAAGATAGGTCGGTAAGTTGTGTGGTCACTTTCTTCAAGTTTAGGCACAGTTTCTCGCTAATTACAGATACGGCAGCTCCAGTGTCAACAAGTCCGTGCACCTTAATGCCATCAATATAGAGTTCGATTTCGTTCGGGGGACAGCAGTTAGGTCTTGAAATTTTCGCTGCCAACGCAGTTCTTGCCTCCGGAACTGCGCCCGTCAGTTTTCCCCTCGCGGTGGGCTGTTGCGACGTAACATCGGAGAAATAGATCGACGACGAGGAGAAGGTGAACGGCTTGCGCCGGATGGTCGGCGACCGGGACGTACCTCTAAAGGTGGATCGGCAGGAACGGGATATCGCGGCTGAGTGGGCATGGTGGACATGTAATGTGAGGCCCCTGCAATGTCGTGAGAAGGGAAGCCGCGACGACGGCAGTGACGAGCTACGTGGCCTGGGATGCCACATGAAAAACATATCGGCCGATTATCCAAAGTGCGCCATTGGCTGACGATAGGGGCACTGTTCGCTGAATAAGGTACCGTAAATGGTCGTGCAGGCGTCGTCGTCATATAAACGTTCTGACCTGTTTCATATACAGCCGGAGACGGGACGGTCAGCGAGCGGGAAGGTGGCGTCGACGAATAAACGTGGCGAGTAGCTTCGTAGATGGCCGGAGACGCTGGCGCACGTGGCCGAGCAACTGCGGCTGCATACGTTAGTGGTGCAGTAACAGTTGGTGGAGCCTGAGCTGGCGGCAATGCTTCGGCAACTTGCGATTGAATGACCTGGCGAAGCGAAGGCGACAAGGGTGCCATCGGCTCGGTAGTTCTTGTGATTATAGATAGCTGCCGGGCGTATGAATTGCTTTATGACTGGCATCAACGCAGAGTGGTCGGCGTTGTCATGGCGATAGTCGAGGGATGAGATGTCCGCGGTGTCTTGAGCAGCGCAACGTGTAGAAGCGCGCTGCCTACGCAGCTCATCATAGCTTTGGCAGAGCTGAATCACCTCGGAGACCGTCTGGGGACTCTTCGCAGCCAGCATTTAGAATGCACAGTCATCGATTCCTTTCATGATGTTCTTGATCTTGCCTGCCTCGTCCAGAGTCGAATCGACGAGCTTGCAGAGAAATAGCACATCTTCGATGTAGCTCGTGAAAGTTTCATCTGCTCTCTGTACTCTGCCCCGCAAGCGCTGTTCAGCACGAAGGCGTCGGACAGCAGGACAGCCAAAGACTTCCGCGAGGGTTTTCGCCAATTCCGACCAGGTACTGAAATCACTTTGACGATTCCTGTACCATAGTTTTGCCACGTCGGTCAGGTAAAAACTCACATTTGTGAGCTTATCGGCTTCGTTCCACTTATTGACGGCGCTCACCAGTTCATACTCGGCAATCCAGTTGTCCACATCTTGGTCCTCTGTGCCACCAAATATGGGGGGGTCGCGCTGCCTGAGAGCGCCAGCGCAGAAGACAGGCACAGGTGCGAGATCTGGAGTAGCAGCATGAGATGGCCCCGGATCAGTCATTGTAGGAGGTCATTGGAGTGTGCGGCTGTGAAGTTCCAGGGTGAGGACCAGATGTACCCAGCACCTCCACCACTTGAAACGGGTTGTTGAACAAGCAGGAGTTGACTCGGCGAAGGAGAGCTTTATTTAGCGCAAGGGCTAACTGAACGCAAGCCTGCGATCACAGCAAGTCTTCTTCCTTTTCTATCCTCGAGCTCCATGCCCACTGCCCTCGTTACAACTGTGATATTCATTCGCAGAAGCCTAGTTAAGAGCTATTAACACTACCGAAAGTAATAGTTAGGCTAAAATGGTTTACTTGAACTTAAACCCAGAAAGGTAGCCCGTACAGAAATTGAACAAATAGCAGACACCTTAGTTGTCAGTGGCTGAATGTTATTTCACATCTCAAGTAAAATTGGTACAGTATATGTGACACCATACATTACAAAGCAATTCCTAGCTAGCACTCATGAACATTATGTTTTGTACATAAAAACAGTCCATTCTTTGTGCCTAAAAACAGTCCATAAATGCATTGCACTGTTGAATTTTTGACAACCATTAAGTTTCAAAAATTACATAACGCACCATGCTTGACAATGATAACCTGATATGTCAGCAGCAAAAAAATAAGGAAAGAAATCAGTTTACCTGATGGCTTCCTGTGCCACCAGATGAACTGATCAGCAATATTATGAACACACAATGTTAAATTTGGCAACTCTGAAAACATGCTTACTCCTTAACAACAAAGCATTAGCACTCATTCATGCTGACAGCGGTATCATGGCAAGGGCAGAGACTGGGGTTATCATAGCTGCGTGCAGATCTACAGATGATTTCTTGAAGAGTGCCCGCATACCCTTCAAGACGGTGCGATCGGTTATCAGAAGATGTGGACAGTACTTTCATAAATGAAATAGCACTGATATTAGTAGAACTGGGCTGTGTGCAATGTTTTTCAGAAAAGATGCAATCATTTGAAAAAAAAAACCTGACTATTTTTCATTGCCAGCATACGACCTCCAGCGCTGGATGATTTTGGGGGTAAGAGTTTACTACCCTCCCCAAGCTTACAAGTGATTGCACTACTCGACATCCTAGAGCCAAGTGAAAAATGTGTTCAAATGCCTCATTTCTTTTGGCGAATTACAAGCTGTTGTGCTCACAAGTGAAGTGAAGGAAGAGTTAGTGTACTGAGGTTTCATTTAGTACACTGAACTTTTTTTTTTTCCCCTCCACACAGCTGTTATTCCAATGTGTAGACAAACGACGAAACTCCACAATTTTAGTGCAAATCATGAGTAAATTTAACTGAAATGAAGCGCATTTCAAATCTGTCTGGAACAGTTTTCAGTTGAAACTACATATTTTGATTGGCAACAAATTACTGCCTCATTATGTAACCGTAACAATCTCAAGGCATAGTTACATATAGCAAACAGCAGAGGCTAGAGTGCAGCAAAGAAGTAGTGTGTAAATGAGAGTAAACAAAAAGCAATAAGGTGCATAACATTGTGGAGCATGGAAATTGTGGCAGGTAGGCAGACAGCTGGCACACATTACACATGCACCTCTTTTTGAAAGGAAACTTCAGCTTGGATTCAACTCTAATGCAACCTACAGAAAGCAATGTGAACACTTAAAACAAAAAAGTATGGAAGCAGGGAAATAACAGTGGAACCAGTATTTTTTCTCCTTTTACCTGAATTTTTTATTCTAGGCATCGAGGATTAAAAATAAAAATAGCTCAAACTGCAAAAGGTTCACAAGTCATCACAGAAAAACGTGCATTTTGGTGTACGATTTTACATTTGGGGTGATTGATTGATATGTGGGGTTTGATGTTCCAAAACTACCCTAGCATTGAAGTGATGCAATCTGATGTGTGTAGTTGAATTCCTGCAAATTTCTTACCACTTTTTAACAATGGTTTTTCAAGAGTCATGCACAAATCAGTAGAGCACTAAAATTAACTTGGAGATTCCAAAAGAACAGAAAACTAAGTTGGGGCCCTGACATATTTAGATTGATTATTAGCAAAAATTTACTTTCAATTGCAGAGTCGAAAACATGGCACTTTTTTTACAAAAAAAAAAAATCTTAGTATTTACTAGAAGAAGAGGCCCAAATGAATGACGAAATTTCTGCAGTCACCAGATTGAACTGATTCTAAATTCACCAATTCCCGTCAACTTTGGAGCAGTAGTCGAGAAAATTTCCCTGTATTTAAGTAGGGGCTCACGAACTAAAGCTTCCACTGATGCCATTCAACACCTTTCCTCATACAAAGGCAACCGAGTGAAGGGCACTTTTACTGTCAGAGTACTTGGCATATGAAACATGCTTGCCCGGTCCTTTCATACTAACACCACAGCCATGCTATGTTGAGTGGGTCAACTGTGGCTCATGCATTCAAAAGGAGGGTGCAAGAAGAGCATGGCCTCTCCCGCGTTTCTTCAATTATTTTGGTCCTGCACTGGCTGCATTATTATTTCTGCAAACTTCTCAATCTCAACTACCCACACAAATTTTTGCCCCCCCCCCGAATTCTTACAAAATCTCAAAAATGAGCAGCATAAAATACAGGTTTCTGTGAAAGCAATAATTATGGATCAATTATCAAAAATTATTAGCACTCTTGAAGGGTGAACTTCCCGACTGATTGGTTGAACATAACGTCGGGGAAACTGCACGAAAGACGACAGTAAAGGCCCACATACGACCGCACTTTGCACTGACAGGCAACTGAAGTTTACTAGGGTGAAGACCGTAAATTAAAACATAGTTGCACATCAGCTTTTGTCAGTATAAACAAGAAATAAGATGAAGCAAGAGATATTAAATGGACACCGATGCTAGAAGCTTTGAGCAGCGCATGACAACAATGGTTAACATGATTTGCCAGCAAAAAGGTACGAAATTTCCTTGACAGGTAATAAAGCAAAAGAAGTGCTTGACATCTATCTTTTATAACATTGATATTCTGTGGGCCTCAATTTCACGCATCAATTGGTTCCTGTTAGTCACGAACAGGTCACATTTAACGAATTCAGGACTACAGCCGCATTGTTTGCAGTGAATCCCAAAATGGCCGGTGATGGCTCTTGTTACATTATATTGTTGTTTGCAAAGTCTCTTCTTCCAACTTTAATGGTATCCTGTACACATTTGGAATATACTAAACAAATTGCGTGTTATGCTTTTTATTACATTGAAAGACCTCACAAGTACAGCTGTTGACATAATCTGGACAGCTGATTTGGCGCGGTTAGAACATTTGCACACTGGGCTGTGTGATTCAATTCACGAGACATTTAGCATAAATAGGGTATTGCAGTGGCTATCTAGTGGCACTTTTGGTGCACATCTCAGATTTTTTCCTTGTGTATCCCGTGCATGCGACGGTAGCAAGCACGGGATTGGGATAAACGGCTTTAATCAATCTTGATAGCCGCCCTTGAAAGCTGTCCTTTTCGCAATGATTACTTGACTTCGTGAATGCACTGCACAGACCGAATTTCGTGACTTCCATTTCCACCAACTTCGAGTGCACACTGCAATAGGATAAGGTAGGTTCCTTACTGCGAGGCTCATATTGCAGACACATACTATTAGCATCGCATCCTATACATAGCTTAAGAAACCCGACCGAATTATCACTATAATATTCGCTAGTCGATTCTAGGGGCTTCGCACATGCATGAAACATTTCCAACACACGTCTGGCAGAAGCTTTAAAAGAGGCCGTCTCAGAATCTAAACAATCCTTTTCTTATTCTTGTTTATATTAATTATGAGGACTGATACGTGGATACATATTTATTTACGTTCTTTGCTGCAATAAAGTTCACGTGTCAGTCAGCACACTGTGTGGTTGTATGTGCACCTTTACTTTCATTCTGTCTTCCCCCTCTTTCCCGTACAATTGCCAGCACTCATTTGAAGAGGTCCAAGCAGCATTGTTTGGACAACTGCTCTAGCATTACATCTGTGACAAACAATATCAAACTGTGTTAGTTCTTTAAGATGCTGTGCTTACAAATACAACACCATTGTTCACCTTTACGGCAGCTTCAAGACTAACTGAGAACTTGTGACAAGCTCATAGAGCACAGAATTCATAGTTTGTGTGTTTGGTTCCAACAAGTAATTATTATTTTTAAATAATAACAAGGCCCTAGTAGACATTCTTTAAATTCGAAGTGGATAGTGCAATAATTTTAAACTGAAGGCATCATCCATATTTAAGTTGTTTTTTTAATTTTCATTTAGGAATAAACATTCCTTATGCAATTGAAGTGCAATTAAACATTGTAGCTCAAATCCCTTCTAAAATTTTTTGCAATCAACCATGTCCAAGTATGCCATCCCACATTGTTAGCCTTTCTATTCCCCCATTCTGTACTCTTGCAGTGCTCTTGCATAGGCCAGAAACAAAAGCCCAAAAGCCAGTATTGTTACACCAAAGTGCTCCACAAACCAAGATGAAACAACCAAGGTGTTGTTGCACGCCAAGCAGCTCAATGTGCAGGCAACATTTGCAGCATCACACATGCAGACCACATCCAGAATGGGACCAAATATTGTGCACCAGCTCAGTCACGAGAGAGAGTCTTTTGCGGTTGGGCATACTCACGCCATGCTCAGTATTGGTGCCATTCAAAGCACTGCTCTGCGTCAAGGATGATTGTCGTTCAACGTTGATGGATCTTTGCGATAATGCCTTCTGTTAGAATGAACAGGTTTAAAATATAGTGCACAAGTCCTCCCTTTGTCATCACCATGGCCCAAAAGGGGCCCTGCAACACTGTGCAAGTTATGATGGGATCGTCTATTAGCGCACACTGCTTCACGACTCTGATCAGTCAAGTACAAGCAGAGTTACAGCGAAACGTCACAAGCTGAAAGCTACGCAGGACAGGGGATGACAAGGAGCCAAAAAGACTTGTCCCTTAGTAAACACACGTTGTAAGCTTAAGCCCTTTCTTTGTAAGCTGAAGCCCTTTCAAGCAGGAGCTAAGAATTTTTGAATAGCGCCCCCAACATAAAACCGAAACATGGCTTGGGTTTTGCGCATGTGAAATGGTCTCGACCCTATTTCTTTGGGGCCTCAATTAGAAAACTCTCAAGTAACTACGCAACTCGTGATGCTCAAATCAACGCCATGGACGTGTGTATATGATACAGGAATTCGAGTATATGGCACCATTTGCAAAGTGCAGAGGGTGTATTGCAAGTTTTCGTGTGCATGCTGCGTTATAATATTAGGCTCGCAAGTTCTCGGGAGCATGTACTGCCAATAAACAGTGTTTTCTGACCATGCTCAGAAAGTGTTGCAGAGCTCTTTTGAAGGGGCACACAAACGAGATTTCGCAGGAGAGTTGTGTGAAGTCAGAAAATGTTGGTGTTTATTTTATTTTATTTTCACATTAAAGCAAATTTTCACATGGCACACCTATTCACATTAACACTGGCACGGCGTCAAGCACAATAACATTAAAAATGACCGCTTGAGCATCTCCAATACATCCGCCATCAAAAGACCACGATATCTTCCGCGAGCAAACGACGAGATGCTCACACTGTGTTGCGACGTCAGGGCACAGTACGAACCGAAATTACCTTTTAAAAATTTAGTGTAACCACTTTTTCAGGGTGCACTCATGCTTACCAGTACATTTTCTAGGCTCTTGAAAGCTCCACCTTTCATTTTAACATAAAGTTTGCCTGTCAGTACCTCTTTAATACTATATGTGCCATCAAAGAGAGACATCACCAAACACTGAGTGCTGCTGGAGACAACACACTGGCAAGAATACTTGTCAAAATGTTGGCTACGGTAGGATTCCTTATTCAATGATGTTTCATCACTTCGATTTCTATTATCCCCCGAAATTTTGTGTCATTTAGAGTGCCAATGTACAACGTTTCTCAGAACGAACGAAATTGCATTCAAGATAGAGCTACCACGACCATGAAGGCTCATTGGATCCGATATGCTACGAGTGACCATGCAGAATACAACTTTGCAGTATGAAGTGTATGCAACGAGGACAACTTACGCAGCATGCAGAAACTGGTACCATATAAAATAGGAAGCTACAGTATGGGTTTATTCGGGTTTGTAATGACAGCATAAGAAGACAAGGTTCCCGATGTGTAATGTTAGCATGTATGTATGCATGCATGTATGTATGTATGTATGTATGTTGGAGAGACATTGTCATACAAATAAGAAAAACAAAGAGTTCGAAAATAATTGACGTCACTTTTGTACACCTGCGAAATGCTTGAAGCAAAATATTTTACAGGAGTGCCAAGTTTTTATATTTTTTTTTCATTGATTTACATTTTCGTGAACGACTTAAAAGTCCATGTTTTGGCAGTCTTAATTTTTATTTTATCACTTATTCAGCTTTGGTCAGTGTGATATCAATCACCGCAATGTGCAAGTATTCTACTGCAAACAACATCACATTCATTCAGTACTCTGTATTTCCATCTAAATTTACTTATTCCTTTTGCTTTATTATAGAGAAGTGAAACATTCACTGCTGCATGCTTTTTTTTTAGTGCACTATTGCATTATTACAAAATGGCTGTAAATTAACGATGTGGTAAAAGTAGATGTGCACATAAAGTTATCAGAAACCAATTCTACTGAGAAGTGCGCATTGAATTTTCCCACTTCATCCTATGCAACGAACAGACTGCTTCCAATAGATAAAGAGAACACTGCCAAGTTGCAATAGGAGACTGACAGCTGGTGCACTGATACCACGACAACCATAACCTAACAAACCCTACCAATAAATTGTCAACAGATATGTAAAACTAGCGCAGACACTTACATCAGTGGTCAGGAACAACTCATTCATGGCTGTCCTCATCACAGCCACGAGATACTTCCAACGAGGTTTGAGTTCCTTCAGAAATTGAATAAAAAGATGTAAAATAACATTATTTTCCATTCCTGTAAAGGCATTCTCAGTGTCAGCAATGACTGGCCATAAAAACATACTAGCGCAGAAAGAAAATGCAATGCAGTTTGGGCCCTCTTTCCTGCACAGTAGGAATTGCTACAAAGGCTAGAGATTTTTCCCTCTTAAGTTCATATTCATGAATAAAAATATTAAAAAAAAATACACCACTCCATCTCCCCAAAGTCAATGATGATGAGTAGGCAAAGCAGTGGGACACTGCAGTGTGAGCGGACATCACCACTGACGCATATAATTGAGTGACGAAGAGGCGTGCAGTTATATGCAAGGCTTGGGACAGGACAGTGGAAATGCTAAGGCGACTTCGAGTGGAACCAGAAGGAGTTGCTTGGGCGCTGGACGAGCTAAACAGTTATATACTATGTTTATTGGTCATACATGGTTATATCATGTTGAGTTGGGGATTTTATTCCGTCTTAATTATTATAGCTTCGTAGACCATGAAATGTAGAGCCAATGGTTATTTCATCAGGTCTAGCATTAAGCTGGCAAAGACTGGGTCTACGCACATTTCCGTGGTAGTTGTTGGTTGTTTTTAGCCATACAAAATGCATTGTAGAGCGCATTAAGACATCACATACTGCACAAGCCAGTCGGCGTTGCGACCGTGTGGCATTTTTGTCCTTTTACTGCCACTTCCCACGCCCTTGACACTAGAGTAGTTTGTTGATGGCATTGCTGTTGAGCCGCCGCATCCTGCACTTTACGCTCATCTTCATCCATGGCACAAGGAGAATGTTCCGTGGTCGTCATTGTCATAGGGTACCTTGCGTGTGCTAAGACCACGGAGCAAGAATTTGAGGAGGAGGATCCCTAGGCGGCGGCAGCGCGCGAGGGCGGCGCGATAGCGTCACGGCGGAATGCAGGTTACGCCGAAGCACGACAGATGACGCTTTCGGCCTGTGGCCATCTTTTACATGCTCTTCTATGGACGAGACGCATAAAAATCATGATAGCGCCTCGTACATTGTAAAACTTCTAAGATTTCTGTCTGTAACATCAATCGGTAGATATGACAGATATTTTAGCTGCAGTCACTAATCGATACTGCCAGAATTATAGGCCGTACAGCGCTTGAAACGAACTGCTAATAGTGGCCCCTGAGCAGACGACGTCTGCCGCCGCATGCACGCGCCCCTCGCTCGCATATTGTGCGCGCGCATGTGTAGGTGGCCTTGGGAGGGAGAGTTTCCAACAAGTTCGTGCATCCCTTCATGATTTGCTGGTTTTCTTTCTCTTTAGCGCTCTCAGTGGCTTCCGGGCGTTTTTCCGTGGCTATTTTCTTTCTCCGTGGCTAAGACACTTATTCTTCGTTGTCATCGCCACCATAGTCATCGTGACGGTGTACAGAGGGTACTTTGTATGTGCTGTGCATGTGATAACACGCTAGTTTTTTATTGTTATCAGCGTCATCGTAATGGCTTATAGTGGGCACAACGGACAACGCACAATGGACATGCCTAAACCCTTAAGGTGCTTCACCCTTGAAAAAGAACAGTTCGAATTCCACTGTCCACACCTGCATGTTTCACATATGAAGTAAAGTCAAACTTCTTGCTATGTAGCTGAAGTATTTTCCTCCAAGCGGGAATATAAAACTGATAATGCAGAAAGGTAGGTAGGTATACTTACACCAGACATCAGCTCATTTTTCATTGACAGGCTGCTGTAGATGATCGCCAGTGCCTCAACAAGTATGTGAACGGACTTCTGATCCACGGTTTTCACGTTCTTGTAGATGTCCAAGTCATCTGCCTGATTGCTGCCGATTTCGTCTGGTAGGAGGTTTTCCTTTGCACACGTCTTTTTGAGCAGCCCCACATTATTAATTATAACTCTGCAGATGGTGATCAGGAACTCGACTGAAAATGACCGCAACGAGAAAAACAAAATATCACGCAAACTCAGCAAAAAAAAAATAAAAGTGGTAGCAGCCCAATGAAAAGAACCAAATGTTGCTTGTCAGTCTACAGTGCATTCCAATTTGTCATGCAACAGATCTCCTCACAAGCACAGTGGTAAACCAATTTTGAAATATCTGTCAAGTCTTTATACATACGTAACATATAAGCAAGACAGACTTCAATGACACATCACTCAATATTTTTTACCAAGTCTGCCTGAAGCTTCTTGCATGAGTGCATATCAACTTGGGCACTTTGTTTACATTAGCAGTCAAAACAGCTGCTGTTGATCATGCTCTAACCAAGAGAGAAACCAGCCCAAACCAAGCCCTATTTAAAAAGAGGGAGCTGTATTTGTATAATGTACATTCGATGCACTCAGAACTTGTTGGAACTTCAGGCAACGTTTTTGAACAACTGTTTTCAAGTTCATCCCTCGCAGTCTCTCTGAAAACCTTGCTTCAGATGGTCTGATGCCGGCACTGGACTTTCAAATCAAGCCACTATCTCACGATGATTGGAGCACAGGCAACCTTTGTTGTTACCAGGGGATAGAGATTCACTATATGCATAGATCAAACTTTTGTCTATGGGGAAGTTATGATAATAGGTAATTCAGTCACTGCACGAAGGTATAATAAAGATAGTACTCAAATTTTCATTGTAATATTGGCTGCAATGCAGCATCACTTTTTTTCTTTAATGTTTTTCTTTTTTTATTAGGCTTAATTATTTGAAAAGATTTTGCTTCAAATCAATTTTACTCTTCTAGCATTTTTATTGTTTACTTTGGTCAGAAGTATCACTCGCATCTTGTTACTGAATGTGGGCAGGAGAGGTTCAAGAAAAGTCTGAATTGGGCCTAATATTTCGCTGTTCACACAACGATTTCGAGCCTTCATCATAACATTCATTTCGTGTCACAATTTTACTGTGGGCACATTTTAAAAAAAATGAAAAGCAAACTTGCAACTCATACGCACTGATGGGCTTCAGTGGTGCAATCTGTGTCAACTGGGCGTAGAACACTTGGAAAGAGGCCGGATTTATCGAGTAGAGAAGCAAGCAGCGCTCCAGGTTCTGCCTGCGGTCAGCTGCGTCTGGATTGAAATAGCTGTTCCGCAGCAACGTGGCAATCTTCAGTGAGAGCTGCGGCTTGCCCATGGCCAGCAGCGAGAGCAGAACTTTGGGGTCGGCGTACTCCCAGAACTAAAAGTGACAGCACATCAATTGAGCTGTACCCTACTTCTTATCTGTACAAGGTACAAACAAGGGGAGAAAAAGAAAGAGGGGCTACAAGTCGGCTTGTCTTGAAAGACCAATCTTATGGATTAGTTAAATTAGAGGAAGAGGATATTATTACATTGTTGGGAAAACATTTTCAAGATTAAACCTATTTGTTGAGATAACTCAGGCACAGCAAAATGCAATATAACAGCGGTAAGCACTGTTGAAGATCTGGTATACAGGGCTCATGTGCCACCCATATGGGTAAATCGCAGTACGCAATTGCCTACACTACACTGTTTGTGTCATGCACATACACAACTAGAGTAATTGAAAATTTTCGATGAAGTTTAAATACGTCAATGTGCAGCTTGTATCCAGCAGTCGCACATGCAGAAGTCTAAAAAATGAAAGCTGTTCATAGCAAAAAAAGGAAAATGAGAATACTGCTTAATATGACCGAAAGAAAATTTTGCTCACAGAAAAAGCATGTTTCCAGCCGAAATATGGATACGTTATGGCTGCCCGTAAACAATAACTACTATTTGGCACAATGACATAAGTATGCAGTAGTACTTGGATGTGCTCATGATGAAGCCCGTTTGTTGAAAATTGAAAAAAGTAAAGTTTAGTCGTTACTTTATCATGAAGTAATTACATTTTTATCACACACTAATTAAGACTAGCCATTTTATCCTGAATCAATTAATCTCTTACACAGATACACAAACACTACAGTTACAAATTCAGAAAGAATATTTTGTCAATGAACTAATGTACAGAGTAACGTTGCTGAAGCACAGAGGAAGGGAGCAGCCAGGGTAGCAGAGCAGCGGTTTAGACTAATCTTCTCTTTTCACCATATGTCAGTTTTCACTTTTAGCAAAAATGGAAAAAGTACAGCAGGCAACACTTTAGACTTCACCAAAGCATCAATATAGCTTGGAAATTTTCGGACTAGCACAGAAACTATGAGACTACTCGAGGTCAGTGGTAGCTCAATTGACTGTGAGAATTCCCACAAACATTGTCAAAAGAACAAGTAAATTGAGAAGTATCACTGCCAACAAATTGTACCGTTGTGAGAAAAGGACCTGCCCGAGTGCGAATTCAAGTGGCACTGTTGCGCCACCCCAGCTGCCCATTCCGTTTGATTCATCTTTTGAGGCTATCCTGGGGGGTGGACCACAAAATATCACGGAGACAGATAGCTACAGCAAAGACAAAAGAAAGAATACTATGCCTTAAATCCCGGTATACCGCGAGCTGCAGACAGGAGCGAGACATAGGACACCTGGACAGCGTAAGTATCGTTGAGGCTGTCTTTCCTCTTGGGTATAAGGGTCTTGAGCAAGTTGTGCGTCGCCGGATTGCTGACCATGGTAGCAAGTCCCTGTGAGGGAAGTTCTGTATTCAATGCACTGCTTTTCTAGGCAGCCTTGAGGTTCAGAGTCCTGGCTGTCAATACATCCTAATATTGCTTGAATCTGAGTGCGCCTTTTTTTCAAGCTTTGCGAGGTGACAGTTGCCATCGCAGCCTCCATACAATTGTGTGCGAATCATCGATTACAACGTCACAAAGGCACAGCACTACCACAGCGCAAAGTTCACCCTGCATTCAATGAGACTTTGTACAGCACTAAACATATTTGCTTTCATCTACAAGATTTCATCAAACTAAGTCGAGTGAAAATAAAAGGCCATCTCACCTGGTTAACCCGAATTCTCGATTCAGGAGAGTTTTTGTCCTGCGCATTCTTCTCAATCAGGACCTTGGCAAGAGATTTCCGTTGCTGTTGCAAAGAAAAACAGCGCCATAATCACATCACAAGAGCTGCAGTAAACAACGCACTGAGAAATAAAAGTAATCTACAGGTTGAGTCCATCTACAACGAGACCGTTTATAACATCGTATCTGATACACTCGAATCTCATTATTTCGAACACGCTTAATTCGAACCCACAATGAGATCCCGTCAAAGCTATGTGTATTCCAATGGGCGAAAACGCCCGGTAATTCGAATGCGCAAGCACTAGCGATGGTTAATTTGAACATACCGCGCTCCGAAAATGCTCTTAGCATCCAGCCCAATCCGGCGTCGGCACCTGCGACACCTCAACGCTGCGTGCAAAGTAAATGAAAAGGAAAGAAAAGGCTCCAATGGAATGTTTGTCCTTTCTCAAATGCCGATCTGCAACGCGCCCGTGTCACGCTTTTACCTTTTCCGTTCAAGCCACATAAAGACCCTCCTCCTTCCAATGCCGCGCGCAAAGAGAGAGAAAAAAAGAAAGTTGTCGCTGGGTGAAACGATTGTGTGGTTGAAGGAAAGAGAAAAGGCACTGTCTTCTGCAGCCCCTGCCCCTTGCGGGAGCACGGCTCTGCGCCTTGAGGGGGGGGGGGGGGTGTCTCTCGCGCGCCCGTCCCACGCTTCCCCTTTTTCTTCCCTGCCACGTAATCCTCCTTTTAACGATGCGTACGAAAAGAGCAAAAAAAATGGCAGCATATCCACGGGGTGAATGATGAGAGTGGGGCAAAGCATCCGTCTGTCCATTCGTTCTTGCTTCCGTCTGTTCATGCGTCCGTCTGTGTGACCATCCGTGCGTCCATCTGCCCGTCTGTGCGTGCATCTGTTCGTGTGTCCGCATGTCCATCTGTGCATCCGTCCCTGCGTTCATCCATGCATCCACCCCTGCGTCCGTCCATGCATCTGTCTGTGTGTCCGTTCATCCATCTAGTCAACACTCAAAGTACCACCATCTCGTATCTTTTCATCATATATGCGTCCGTCTGTGTGACCGTCTGTGCGTGCATCTGTTCGTGCATCCGCACGTTCGTCCGTGCGTTCATGCATTTGTCCCTGCGTCCGTCCATGCGTCCATTCGACCGTGCAGCCATCCGTGCGTCCGTTTATGCATCTGTCTGTGTCTTGCTTGGCTTTCTGCGCCTATGGCTTTCTGCGCCTATAAGACATGGCTTTCTGCGCCTATAAGATGCATTGCTAAGCGCCATGCACCTCATCCACACCCTCAGAAAATGAGTCTACTGCATACGAGGAAACGAAAGGAGGAGAAGCTGTTTTTTTCTGAACTTCCGAAGCGATGCCAGAAGAGCCCAACGCAGTGCCCATTAACGAAAAGTTGCCGGAACTGAGGTCGGTGCTTAATGAAGATGAGGCGCATCTGGACCACTTCATGCAGACGATTCTGTAGAAACGTCCGGGTGCCTCCCGATGAAACGATCGTTGCACGCGAACAGCGGTGAGAGCGGAGACTCCGACGACGTGGTTGAGCAGCCCACTCAGGTACTTAAAAGGCCCTATGGATGATACAGTCCTTCTGAGACTTTACTTTTGTGAAGGAGCTTCAGCTCAGCTACGTTGAGCACCCTTGATGCGCTTGAGAAAGCTGTGCGCAAGCTTCGCATGAAGCAATCAAAGCTGACAGAGAACGGCTTTTCTACAGATAAGCACATTATTGCACTAACTTACTTGCATGTAAATAAAATGTTGTGATCGCTCTTTTGTCTTTCCTCAAACCACTTATAGCAATTATCAATTATGAGGATAGAACTTCGTGGGTACTTAGATATCTTATAAGTGAACTGCACTGCAGCAAATTTTGAGAAGGCTTGGCATAGCTGTACTTACACGAACAGGAAAGATCTTGTAATAATCTGTCATGAGGCTCAGCACATTTCTGACAGCGAGAGTTCGAATTTCTGGACGTGCATCAGATAGAAGGTTCTGGGGAAAAAAAGCATACATTGAAATCCGTTCACTTCACTCGGGCACTGTGTGAATGAAGGCTTGTCCATGTACAGAGTGAAGCACACCAGGCAGCAAGACTAGATTTCCGCATCTTGAAAGGCACACGTCTTACGTAACATATGCTTGGGTTGGGTAAGGCTGAGCAGAGCTCTGTATGCAGTTACGGCACCTTTTCACAACATGCCCATGAGCAGCACTTTGGCAAGATGGCGGAAGCACTAAAAAAAAGTTTATGGTGTGCAAAACAGTTTGCTGGTGTCTATGTGGCAAAGGTATATTGTGCAAAAATTTATTATCTACACACGAAACACCCGAAAAAATAAAAAAAAAAAACATGCTAATGAATTGCAGAAAATATGAGAAAAGTTAAGGCAACCATATCAAAACAATAAACATCACACGATGTCAGGAATGTTGTGCACATAACAAATGATTTGACAATAACATATTTCAATGCTACATTAGCAAGTAATGAATATATGCCAGTAGGAAATATAGGTACAACGAAAGGCATTTTCGCATCAATGTTTTCTTATGCCAACTTTAAAAGCCACGAGCAAATGCGAAACAAGCATGTTGGGAAACTCACATGCATCACTTGAAAGTGTGTTGTTAACTCCTCTTGCTGCAATGCAACTTGAGTGTTCTCCACAAGAGGAAATGTGTCGAAAAAGATCCTGGCTGCAGAGTACCGCACCTTGGGATGCCGTGCCTGGATTAAAAAAAAAAAAAAAAGAAAAGAAAAAAAAAAACAAGGTTGCGACATGCGGGTCCTAAAATTCCTCGGGTCCTAAAATTCCTCAAGTGTCCCTTATTCAAGTTTCTCATTGACTAAGGCACCATCAGAACATGTCCCTGAAAACAATCTCTCCCAAGCAATGGGTCACGCGTTGTGCAGCCCCCTCTGCATAATGCCACACGGTTCTCAAGGCAACTTGCAGTTCACACACTTCGACTTCACTTGCATTCAACAAGAATGATAATGCTCACCTGGAGGCCCCGCCAAAGGATAGGGTAGTAAGCCCGGCACAACATCAAACAGATGGGTCTGTTCTTTCGAGCCGCGTGCAGAACTTTCAGAAACTGCAAGGATAGAAGAATGAAGCCTTGCACACACGTACGAACATACACAGGAGTACCTCGGGGCTGCTTTCTGAAGGTCAATTCCACAAAAGATTGAAAAACATGGTATACTCGATGTCTTTGATTTTTCTGATAATGTTGTATCTTATGCCCACAAGACTGAATAGCGCGAAATTACAACTCATATTCAAATAAATTTTTTTTTCAACCGAGGAAAATTCGACAAGCGTTTCCATATATATATATATGTATGTATATATATATATATATATATATATATATATATAGCAGAAGTACAACTAAAACGGAAGTAGTTCTCATTGTTTTAAGAAATTTTGAGGAAACAATTTTTTTAAAAATTGCCCCAAACGCTGCATTCTTAAACATGAGTCAATTTTGGGACACTGCGGCTACCTCTGTGAACACGTTGGATAGTTCATATTTGCAGTATGAATAGGTCTTTACGTGAACAAGCAACACGTGCATTTGTATATGTATATTACTTTTTAAAGTAATAAATTGTTAAGCTCGAATCATCCAAAAAAGCCAAAGTGTTCTTAGATTCAAAATGCAATGTAAAAAGTGGGCCCTATATTTTGTTCAAAACCTCGGAAAATGTTCTCAGAGGACTGCAAAATCATATGAAAAAGCATGTTGCATCATTTTTGTTGGAACAACAATTTAAAAATGATTATGTTTCCAGTCAGGTCACTAGTGCGAATAAGACATTATTGTCGCGAATAATGTCTTATGCGCGATAAAAAACAAAATAAAACACATTTTTTCTCTTTTAAGTTTGGCTAGATGGCACTAATTATGTCTTTTTGGTGAGTGCAAACCATTTTGTAAAGAGATCGTTTCAAGTAAACTTATTTGCAGGGTTCGTGCCTCCACGACAGTGTTTGACACCCCGGAGTAAAAGGCAGCTCATCCATTTGTACCCTCTTTTTATTTCACCTACTTCGGTTAAACGGGATTCATATCTTCGATATGCTCAAGAATGCATTCCCTTCGTGCTTCTCTTATGATGCCGTGCGGTGGCAGAATTTAAAACCAAGGTCACTTGCAGGAATCTAAAGGAACTTCCGAAGAGCAGATGCCAAAAGGTTTTGTTTTTGTTAGCCCCAATGCGTAAACTGTCTAACCATAGGCGATCAATGCAAAGTTTAAAAAGGGTGAATTACATGAAGATTCATAGCAGCTGTACTGGCCACGGACGAAACACGTTTTCTTCACGTTCAACAGATCTACATTTCCAAACATGCCACGAACAGATGCCTTCAACCCGGGGGGGGTAAGCTCTCATTCTTTCTCTTAATTCCGGAAGCCCTCGATCTCACAGGCTAGTGCATGAATAAGCTCAATATTTCTCAACTTGTCTTGTAATACTGCGACCAGTTCAAGTGCTTTCTGTATGACACCACCGCTTTCTGCTTGTAGGTTGTGAAGATTCCTGATGCTTCACGACTCCACCGATTCCATCACATGAGTTTTTTCCATGTTCAGAGGCAGAGAAGAGCCAGTTTGTTGCTTTGTAGCCTTTGCGTGACAGCTCATACAACTGAAATTTGTTCTTGAAGTGGCTTGCTGCTTCATCACTTACGTAGGTGACAGGACTTTCAGCGGGTATTTGAGGGCATTCGTGGACGTTGCTTAACGCGAAGCAGGCATGGGCTGTGTCATGTGACACGTCATCGCTTATAACTGCACAACTACGTGTTGCCTTTCTGGTAGTTACAACACAAGTAAAAATTGACACTTGTTTCTTGTGCCAATGATAGGACTGAACTTCATTTGAAACAACTGCTGTCCAATTTTCCGGGACGTCGAAATGTAGCACAGACGATGCTTGCTGCTCGCATTGTTTTGCTTCACGAACTGCCGCAGACTGTTTTCGTCATACGTAATCGTGCGGCACCCACTACGAGATCCAGTTTGCAAGCTCCATCACAAAGGAAGCCACAGGTGATGTTTTCTTTGTAAGGTCGCCCTTTTCCCACACCACGTAGGTGACGTCAGCCTTGAAGGGTGCCCCTAATGTTCTTATAGTTATTCCTTGTCTGAATGGACACAACTCACAGTCACCGATGTAACACTGCATTGTTGGTGACGAACACATAAACAGTTTCTCCAAGTTCTCGACGGTGTAGATATCACCAATCAAGCTTTTCAAAGCATAAACGCAAAGCATGGTGTTTGCACAGTATAAACAAGGACAAACCTCTTGGCGTGGAGTAAGCAGAACCCAACTAGGCCAGAGGAAATAAAATTTTGATGCCATAGAAATGCCTGGATTATTTTCTTAAAATACAACATATGCCTCCCGAATGGAGCAAGTCATAAATCTTCTGGCAATGTGCCGTTTTTCATTGTCAACAATAACAGCCACGTCGTCCTTTTTGTTCGGGCTTTGCCGTGAGCACCCATGCTCATCTTTTGTGTAATAGTCCATAGCAGTTTCCACCTCTTTGGCACTTAAGCAAGATCTGTACTGTAGATCTGGGGCAGCCCACACACCGTGCTTCTCACGCCAGCTTCGTGACTTTTGAAGCATGTAGCTTGATAGACTTGGTATTGCGACTTGGAATGTTCGTGTATCAAGATTTGCTGACAGTAGTGTCAACAATTGCTGGCGCTCTTTGTAAGATGTTGATGCTTGGTAGGCTTTTTCCAAATTTACCAGCCATTCACTGCAGACACCACCATTCCTACTTGACGGCCCAGGACGGTCAGTTGTTCCAAATATGCTGTGGACTCCGGTTTGAATTTTCCTTGAAATGGCACTTTCCATTTCTTCCCGCTTTCTCTCTCTGCATAAGCTTTTCTTTGCTTTTCAGGAACACAACCAAGGAGCCTCATTGGTGAAATGTTAGCAAAATCTGTCAACTTGTTCATCTCACCGACTGTCTCGTGCTCCGGAATAAAGAAGTCACCAGTACCGCAGGAACCTGAGTAAGATGAAACCATGCCCTTGTATCTCTTGAAGCAGTGCTGGCATACCTGGCCTCCCTTTTGAACTGAGCGGGCACCCTGCTTTAAGAATTTCGGCAAAATAGATACACCGATATTTTCTACGCGCCGGAAATTCCGCTGCAGTGGAATTTCCTTCTTGTGCACCTTAAGATAGTCAGCACAACAAATTCGGCCATGGCGATAACGCTTACCCATGGCCACCTTCACAGCACACGACAGTGATCGCACCAAGGTGAAGCACAGTTTAGGAGCGTAACTTCTCTCTCAGATGGAAGGAATGAGGTTCCCAAAAGTCAGCATAGCTGCAATCCTGAAGACTTGTGCATTCAGGAGTCTGCAACATGGCGCAGTGACCCTACCAAGAACTGAAAGGGGCCACTCTCATGGTGTTCCCCAACATATTTCTCAAACTGAGATTATGTAAGTGTTTATGCTATGACTGCAAGAATATGTTTTGCGGTCATTAGGGAGTCAAAAAAAAAAATGTCAGACGCGGAGTGTAACAAGGTTTATCAATGAATATTTCATCACTTGCCTTAAACAAGTTCTCATGGTGGCCCGCAGAAAGATTCCCGTTCACTGCCCAATGCATTATCTCTTGCATGTTTTCTTCGAGGACCTGCCGCATTACAGGAGCAAGGTGGGGAAAAGGCATAATCAAAAATAAGGAAGATGAACTGTACCACATAATACACTGCAAGAACATAATACATGTACTATGACAGTGGACTTGGCAAGACGAAAAAGGCATTAAAAAGACCCCGCAGAGGTAGCCAGCATGGTAGATACGCTACACAGCAGCGATGCTACCTAGGACTTCCTATATTGAACAATTTCTTGAGCAGCAAAGTTTATCTTGGCGCACTTCGGAGCAGGCAATAATGCATCTGGGAAAATTCCGTAGTACCCAATTTCCCATTGAAGAAATAACGCACATTTTAGGTTTGAACACCAGAATCTAGTTATTCTAGATTCAAGCAAAAATGGAAGAGGAAGAGAGGAAAGCATGGCTTTCATATAGTTTTACACAATTGTTTTATACAAATTAAACACAATTTCTAAAGGTTTTCTTTTTATTTTGCCAGATTTACGAGGCAGACCAGAAACGAACGATCCCTAAACTAAGACCCAGGAATTTTTACTATTTATTTGCATCTTTCTCAATGTTTGAGTCGCAAACAAGATGACTCTTCGCTCACAAGCCACTCCCACGCCGCCACTGACACTGGAATTTCTGCGAAATGAGCTCTTGAACGCGATCGTATTGGAGGTACAAAATTTATGTATTCATCAGGAAAGTGATATTGATGTAACACATTTGTTTATTGCTTTCTTGATGCTTTTGATGACTTGGCATTTAGTTATTTTGGATTTGTTATTGCTTGTGAAAAATATATTAACAAGCTGTTACTGCAATTGTGACGTCAAGGACATTTATGAACAGTCTCGTGCTAAATGACTCTAGCGTGAGAGCAAGCATTCACAGGGCTCCAAAGGTTTGGAAACCACAGGCAATCTCAGCAGCAATGTCATATTAGAAGACATTGAGCAAAAAGCTCTCCACACCAATACACTAGCAAGCCATGTGTGCTCCCCCTCCCTCCACTTCCCTCTCTCTTTTTTTTTTTTGCATGGACAGACCTTATCACTATGTTTCATAGTACACAAGGCAGCCAGAAAGTTTTGCAAACACACAACTCTGCCTTCTAGCAAGGAGGGTCTCGGATCCCTCGTTATTACTACTGGCAAACGGAGGGTCGCTTCAGGGCATGCAGCAATCAGTAGAAAATGTTTTGAGAGTATCCAGATGAAAGCAGCCAATATAGCAAGCAGTTTTCAACATGCCGGGTAGTAATCCAAAGGCTTTACATCATGGATGCCAGATTTTATGCAGAAAATTAGTTCTGCTTTCTTGCGGCACACTTTGGCTTGCCAAAGTGCGGTGCCACGAACACACAGTCTAAGTAAATAGTGCTGTCACTGTACACCATTTAAAATAGCACTTGTTTCAAACTAAGAATTGCTTTTGATACTTTGGCTGTTCCATGACCTTTTTCTCTTACGACTATGAGCAGGGAGGAATGTTGACTTATTCCTCTGCTTTAATGTTCTACTCAGCTATCACTAAGCTAAACTGTACTTCATTTCACATGGCTGGTGAGACAACATAGTAAAAAAACTGCTTCTGAACACAAGCACTTCTTACAGTGCTAGACGTAAAATGATACGTCTAGCACTGTAAGAAGTGCTTGTGTTCAGAAGCAGTTTTTTTACTATGTTGTCTCACCAGCCATGTGAAATGAAGTACAGTTTAGCTTAGTGATAGCTGATACGTCTAGCACTGTAAGAAATGCTTCTCGCAAGGGAGCAATAGTACAACGTGCAAGAATATGCACAGCATGCCACCTCACCGTAGCCTGTGGTGTGTTGCCCACTTCTTTCCATGCGGAGATATATGCTTGGGCCAGCAACTGGATGTGCGAACTGAAACAGATGGGGTGACAGCTATAGAGGGTATGCCCGAGTTAAAATGCCAATGTGGTCAAAAAAGTGTTGACGCGCCTCTTCCTATGGACCTCTCTCACAAACGTACAAAAGCAAATAAAGGCTGCCCATGTGTTTCAGGGCAAGCAGAAGGGGAGGGATTTTTTTTTTTTTACCCTGGGGGTGCAGTGGAATTGAATCAACTTTGCCTTGCTATTACCCATATTACAATGTTTAGAGAGCACTTGATATAGTCACTGGGTCGTGATGTGGACAAAGGCGCAGCTCAAACAATAAACTGTTTATTTGTGCCAAACCTGTATATACGGTTACAGAAGTTTCACACTTGTTATAGTATTGTCACGGGGTCGTGACAACGACGAAGGGAGCAGACAATAGGTCGAAAATAAAACTGTTCATTCAGCTGAACTTGTGACCACGTAAAAAGAAATTGAGATTGCAGGAAGACACTGGCACTGATATCGGCGAACCGAGCATCGGCCGTCTATCAACTGACAAGCGGTGAAGCGTGTCGGCATTTATACCCTTGCCATAGAATATTCTAGCGTTATCGATAGTGGCGACGTAGGTTCCTGAATAATCTGCAATGTAATCAATGCAATGCAATGCAATCTTAACAAAACGATCTACTACAGCCTCGAAGCTTCTCAAACATTGTAGGCATGGTTTGCGCTGAACGTAGTGTAACAGGGTGATAAAAAAACTTGAGGAAAGGAACGTGGCATTGCCCCTCCTCTGAAAAAGGAATCGCCCCGATGCTTTAACAAAAGACGAAGGTACAATAGTAAAGACAATAAACAATAGGTACAAGCGATAAAGCACAGCAACGACCAGAAAAGACAGTCCTCAGGTTCGCGCATGTAATGGCTTAAAGTGCACGACATGGACGACTTCTGGTCGAGCACAGCGCCGTTGAGAGTTCGTAATTTAGTTGGGAAGAACTTCGTAGTCGAGTGGGCCGAGACGTCGAACTACTCGGTACAATCCGAAGTACCGTCGCAGAAGTTTTTCAGTGAGCCCACGTCGGTGTATCGGAGTCTATATCCAGGCACGGTCCCCGAGCTGGTACCCCACGAAGCTTCGTCGAAGATTGTAACAACGGCTGTCGATCGCCTGCCGATTCTTTATGCACAGGCGGACAAGTTGATGAGCTTCTTCAGCAAGCTGAAGGTAGGCAATGACGTTGAGGTTCTCTTCGTCAGCGACGTTTGAAAGCATAGTGTCGAGCGTCATTGCCAGGCTCCTACCGTAGACCAACTTGTACGGCGTGATCTGCGTCGTTTCTTGGACGGCCGTATTAACACGAAGGTCACATATGGAAGGATTTCATCCCACGTCTTGTGCTCGACGTCGACGTACACAGTCAGCATATCAGTGATAGTCTTAGTAAGATGCTCGGTGAGGCCTTTGGTCTGTGTATGGTAGACAGTGGTCCAGCGGTGACTTGTCTGGCTGTACCTCAGAACCGCCCGAGTTAGGTCCACCGTAAAGGCCGTACCTCTATCAGTAATGTGGACCTGTGGGGCTCCATGACGTAGGACCATGTTCTCGTCGAAAAACTTTGCTACCTCGGAGACACTGCCTTTGGGAAAGGCCTTTGTCTCAGCGTAGCGTGTGAGGTAATCAGTAGCTACGACAACCCATTTGTTCCTGGAATTCGACATAGGGGTGTGCCCCAGTAAGTCCATGCCGATTTGCATGGAACGGTCGGCGAGGTGGCTCGATTGGCTGGAAGAGTCTGGCTGGCCAAGTCAGCGGTGTCTTTCGTCGCAAACACTAGCAGCAGGTCCTGACGTAACGAGTGACGTCGGCGGCAAGTCGTGGCCAGTTGTACTTTTTTTGTATTCTAGCGAGCATACGGGAAACACCGAGGTGTCGGGTCGTAGTGTAGAGCTTCCAAGTACTTCTGGTCTCACAGCTGAAGGAACTACGAGAAGATGTCCGGCTTGAAGGGGCGAGAAGTTTTTCTTAAGGAGAACTCTGTTTCGCAAGGAGAACGACTCCAGTCCTCTCTTTAAAACATTAGAAACAGTCGTGCTATTACCCTCAACGTATTCCACAACGCTTCCGAGTTCCGGGTCAGCTCGCTGTTGCTCGGTGAAGTCGTTGGCAATTATCGTTCCTAAGAAGCTGTCCTCATCCAGGCAGTCAGGCAGCGGTGGTTCGTCAGGGGCACGAGACAAGCAGTTAGCGTCAGAGAGTTTTCTTCCAGACTTGTAAGCGACGGTCACGTCGAAATCTTGAAGTCTGAGGCTCCACAGTATGAGGAGACCCGAAGGGTACTTCAAGTTAGCTAGCCAACAAAAGGCGTGGTGGTCGCTCACGACTTTCAAAGGCCTGCCGTAGAGGTAGGGTCGAAACTTTGACGCTGCCCAGATGATGGCAAGGCACTCCTTTTCTGTTGCGGAATAGTAGGCCTCAGCCTTGGATAGCGACCGGATTGCATAATTGATAACCCTTTCCCCACCACCAGTCTTTTGCACAAGGACGACGCCGAGTTCTACGCTGCTTGCATCGGGGTGTGTACTTCTGTTTCGGCGTATTCGTCGAAATGCGCCAATATCGGTGGTGTCTGGAGGCGTCGTTTAAGTTCCTGAAATGCTTTCTTTTGAGCTGCTTCCCACATAAATGCGATGTTTTTCGTGAGGTGAGTTAGCGGCTCGGCGATCTGTGAAAAACGTTTGACGAAATGCCTGTAATAGGCGCACAATCCGAGAAAACGGCGTACAGCATTCTTGCCAGTGGGCAGTGGGAAATCGGCGATGACGACTTTTTTTCGCGGGTTGGGACAGATTCCAGACTTGCTAATGACGTGTTCCAGGAACAACGGCATCTCGTGCGAGAAACGGCACTTTTCTGGCTTCAGGGTTAGTCCAGAGGTGCCGATAGCTTGAAGTACCGCTTCAAGGCGCCGGAGATGCTTGTAGAAGCTGGAGCAAAACACATCATCCAAGTACACGAAGCAAGTCTGCCATTTCATTCCAGCCAGCATGGTGTCCATAATGCGCTGGACTGTCGCAGGCGCCGAGCAAAGACCAAAAGACATGACCGTAAACTCAAAGAGGCCATCCGGTGTGATGAAGGCAGTCTTCTCTCGATCTCTCTTGTCAACTTCAATTTGCAAATAGCCCGTTTTAAGGTCCATCGAGGAAAAGTACTTGGCGTTGTGAAGTCGGTCCAGGGCATCGTCTATACGTGAAAGAGGGTACACGTCCTTCTTTGCGATTTTGTTCAGGTGGCGATAATCGACGCAAAAACATAGGATCCCGTCCTTCTTCTTCACTAATACCATGGCTGACGCCCATGGACTCTTGGATGGCTGAATTATGTCATTGCGTAGCATTTCGTCAACTTGTTTCTTCACGGCGTGGCGCTCGTGCGTCAAGACTCGGTATGGGCTTTGTCGAACTGGTCGGGCACTTTCTTCTGTTATGATGCGATGTTTTGGCGATTGGAGTTTGTCCAATCCGCGATGATGACGAGAAGCATTCTTTGAATTGCAAGAGCAGGGACTAGAACTGGTCTTGCTTGCACTTTGAAAGTCTCAGATAGACATCGAAATCTGGTTCGGGACCTCGGTTTGTTGAAGCAGCATCAGCAGGATTGAAGAGGAAGAATGAATAACTGGCCTCCAAGAATTCATTGATGTAGGCGACCGTCATACCACGGTTGATGTGCCTGTAATCGTGACTGAAGTTTGTCAGCACCACCTTTGCTTTGCCAACACGCAGCTCAGCTAAGCCTCTTGCGACGCAAATCTGACGATTCAGAAGTAGGTGTTGATCGCCCTCGATGATGCCTTCAAGGTTTTCGGCTTTTTCGGTTACAACGAAAATGATAACGCTGGAGGAAGGGGGCACGGTGACCTGCTCTTCTAGCACATTCAATGCGTGATTCCTTGGCGTTGTAGGGGTCGGCAGCGTGTTTTCTGAGGTTAGTGTGATTGACTCTGACCTCAGGTCAATGACAGCGCCTTGTTGACTTAGAAGTCCATTCCAAGTATCACATCCCTGGAGCAATTTTGTAAGATGACAAAGCATTGATAGTGACTAGCTGTGCAAACTCCAGTCAGCGTTATTAAGTGACCTCCAGAGGTCCGGATGCAGTCCTCACTTTTTTCAACTTCGCGGTGAATGCCCCACTGATGCCACAATAGTCTGCTCCGGTGTCAACGAGAGCTCCGACACTGTGGTCATCGATGAGGACGTCGAGGTCGCTAGTTCGTCTCCTCGCGTTGCGGTTAGATTGCGGTGTCGGATTTCTGGTACGACGGTTTGTACCGCTGCTTCGATGTTGCGTCATCAAGTCGTTTCTGGCCTGAAGTTTTGACGCCAGGGCAACGTTCATGTTGCGGTGGGTTCCTGAAGTTTCGTCATAGCGTCGGCGGCGGCAGCGGAGGATCTTCGGCAGTTTGTCGTACAGCAACTGCACCTCCACTGGTTGCTGTTTTTTGTTTTCCGAGTGATGCGGGCTAGGCGACCGGCCACGGATTGGGCCAGTGTACGTACGGCCGGCGGTGCAGCGAGTTGTAGCGGCTGGGTGACGGGGAATGGTATGGTCATCGTTCTTGCCACTGTGTTCCAGTGATGTAATCGGCAATTTCGCAAGGCATTTCTCCCAGCTACACACACGGCACGTTGACGGCAAATCCCCGGAGCCCCATCTGTCGGTACTGGCAGCGGCGGTAAATGTGGCCAGCCTCCCCGCAGTAGCATAGCGGGTGATTGTCAGGGGCGCGCCAAACGTCCGTTTTCCTTGGTGTGTAGCGCTGACCCAGAGGAGAACTGTAGGGCATCGGTGGTGGTGGCGGCGAGGTTGCCTGGCAACGGCAGTTCGGCGAAGCGTCGTCTTGGTAAGGACGCGAAGGAAGCATGTAGCCTCGGGCTGCAGCAACGTAGCTCATTGCTTGCGGTTGAGGCTGCGGTGCTTCAAAAACTGCAAGCGATTGCCTAACTTCTTCGCGGACAATACCGGCAATCTAGTCCACGTGGGGCTGCGATGAAGGCAGCAGCTTCCGTAGCTCCTCCCGCACGATCAGTCGGATCGTTTCATGTATGTCTTCGGAGCCGAGGGCGTGAACAGCTGAGCTGTCTTGCATCGATTGCCGATCGTACTGGCAGGTACGCATTTCTAAACTTTTTTAAATTGTCGTAGCGTCTGAGACAAACTCTTGAACTGTTTTTGATAATGATATGTGGGGTTTAAGGTTCCAAAACCACCATATGATTATTAGAGACACCGTAGTGGAGGGCTCCAGAAATTCCGACCACCTGGGGTTCTTTAATGTGATTGAACTGTTTTTGGAGGGTTCTGAACTAGCCCAGCGAAGAGGTCTTGCTAACGGACTTTCTTCTGTCTCTCATGTCAGGATCGGTGAGTGGGAACAAACGAATCATTTCTTCTGCGAAAACTTGGACACTTTCACTCGAAAGCTGCGCCCTCCTTTCCAGCACAGCAGCAGCCCTTTCTTTTCAGGCGACGCTCGTGAACGTTTTGAGAAATGCGCCGCAAAAGAGATCCCAGGTTTGAAGCGACGACTCGTGATTTTCGAACCAGGTCTTTGCCGCATCTTCCAGGTAAAAGTAGATGTGATGCAGTTTTTCTTCCAAGTCTTACTGGTTCGAGACGGCCACTTGGTCATGCGTCTCGAGCCAGGTCTCCGCTTCTTCACATGATGATCTTTGGAAGGTCGGTGGCGCTCTCGGCTGATTCATTACGGCCGTGGCCTGCGTTGGCGCAGGGCCAGTCATAGTGGACGCCGCAGTGATGGTAGCCTTGGGCTTGCGAAAGTTTATCGGGTAGAGCCCCGTACTCTGGCTGCCGACCTCACTGCCTGTGGCTAGCTCGCTGATCGAGGTTGGCTTCAATGTCCTCTTCACGGTGTAGGCTTGTCTTACGACTGGAGGAGGGCGTTTGGTACATGGGCCAGGAAGCACCTCCACCAAATGTCACGGGGTCGTGACGTGAAGGCAGCAGACTGCAGGTTGAACAATAAATTTTTATTTGGGCCGAACCTGTGGCTACATAAAAGGAAAGTCAGATTACAGCAAGACACTGGCACTGATAGCGGCGAACAAAACATTGGCGAAGCGTGTCGGCATTTATACACTTGCCATCGAATATTCTAGGGTTATCATTAGCGGCGACGTAGGTTCCTGAAAAATCTGCAATGTTCATGAAGTGGGCGTTATCTTAACAAAACAATCTACTACAGCCTCGAAGCTTCTCAAACATCATAGGCGCGGTTTGCGCTGAATGTAGTGTAACAGGGCGATAACAAAACTCGAGGAAAGGAACGTGGCAATATAACAGAGAGCAGAGGCCAGCATATTTTTCTTTTTTCCTCTTCCTATAGCTGCCCATCTCCCTTCACTACACTACCGGCCAACGCTTAGTTCTCAGCCACACTATACATACACTCAGAATGTAGTGTAACAGGGCGATAACAAAACTTGAGGAAAGGAACGTGGCAATATATCAGAGAGCAGAGGCCAGCATACTTTTCTTTTTTCCCCTTCCTATAGCTGCCCATCTCCCTTCACTACACTACCGACCAACGCTTAGTTCTCAGCCACACTTTACATACAATAACAATTTTTGGATATAACGAAAATACTGAACATTCGTTATAAACATATATTCTTAGCACCGTACTTATGACAAAATCTATGCTTCACTTATTTTGTTACTACCAATAATTTGTTATACCCTGGTGCGAGTGTAGTTGTTCTGTCAGCCAGCTTTCTACTATGTTAGCCCTGGTCTCTTTCTTTAACCTTACACTAGTTATGTTCAAGAACATATACATGCAACAATGCCAACATACTTTAAACCACAAGGCTTTAATCTGTGCCTAGAGAGAGGTTTTCTTCGATGCAAAGCAGAGCCACTTGAAGACTTGTAGCAACAACAAGTTCAAAATGTACGTTATGTTGAGCTAGTTGGTACATATTTAGTTGAAATACGTGGCGCAAGATTGCCAATGAGAAGAACGAGAAGAGACAGCACTCTTTCTGTGTGTGTCTTCTTGTCCTTCTCATTCACAACCTTGCGCCACGTATTTCAACTGAATTCAACATGGTTTAACAAAATCAACTGAACAAAAACTAACGAACAGCAATCATGACAAACCTTGCCATGGTTGCCAAGGCACCATCCACCAACTTGTATATGCTATTGGCAAGGCCCCTGTCTACTGTCAAGAGAAAGGAAATAAACTTCTTTCCCTGTAAAAAGAGAAATACGGAAAGCAATAAGAAACCTCAGAAATGAGTGAAGAGTCAACTAAGTCGATTGCAGTTTTTCTAACAAAATGCAAAATGACCCCGAGTCTCAAAACTGAAACATTCTGCCGTATTTTTAAAAGCTGCCAAAAATAATCAAGAAAACAAAGAGTACACATGGCTCTGAGACATTACCTCAGCACCAAGACAAGAGGAAAATGGGGGATTAAGACCCCAGTAGTATTTGTCAAAGAACAGTGGAAATGGTTTCTGAGGCACTGCGTCCTCTCTCCCTCTATAAATAAACTTCTAGAAGACAGTGCTGTCATCTTCAGACTTACATCAATACTATTCTGAATACCAAGATGCTCAACGAGACCATTCAGAATTGATTACACCATTTCCCAATTGACACATGAAGCAAATCTGTTAGCTGGAGGTGTCCTCTTGTTACACAGGCCCTCCTTCCCTAGCTGTATTCTCATATTTATTGATTTACTTATTTACCTATTTATTGATTAAATATATGATGCTAAAAAAGGCATTATTATAAAGAAGTACAGTGTGTAAAAAAAAGTCAAGTTCACGCTCAAGGGCAAAGCAATGAATGCGATAGCAAAAAAATTGAATGTAGCATGACGAACAACAAGCAGTTAAGACACTTGCACCTTCCTTCTTAAGCACGAAAAAGGAGTCTCGAAAAGAACATACAGGTACACACAGACAAAAAATGGTAATTCGAGTAACAGTGACAAATGTGGTTGGTGTTGCCTCACTTACTGGTGCTCAATTTTTGATGGCACTAAATTTTTTCGACAGTTCCTATAGGTGTGTTTCAGCAACATGCTGTAAGTATTGTCGTGATTCAACGTAAGCAGGTGGCATAGAGTCCGAGAAAGGACGGCGTGTTTTTAGGCAGCAGCCAAGAGCAAAGGCATAAAAAAAGCATGCCGTCTTCTTCGGTCCGCATCCCTTTTCACGAGACTGCTGGCGCGCACATCGTCTTCGTTCTCTATTTCGAGCGCGACATTTGTCTCCCCTTGAAGGGCCACTCACCAGGCCCCATAACAAATTTTAGTTAGACAGTGGAAGTTGTTGGGTGATCGATGAGTAACATTTTGCCACAAAAATATTTTGAATCAGTTCATCACGAGCGGAGAAAACAGGTTTTTGAAGCAACGCAAAATGAGGATGAGAGGCTCGAAACTCTTGCTGCTCCTCCGCGTAGCCTTCGCAAGCCAAATCTCTACCCCACCCTCTTCAGCATCTGACCATGAGGTGACGTGCGCATGACGTGCCCAAGCAAGACCAACCCCCGAGCACGCGAGCAGCGTTGCTTTGTTGACCAGCGTTATTTTGTGGTCTTCTGCCTGTTTCTGTGGGATCGTTTGAAAACGCTGGCCCAGACGCGGTAGAATGGATGAGTGCGCGAACGCGTAGGAGCGTAGAGGCACAAATGCATGCGAAACGACGACACATTAGCCCCGCATCTCATTGCAATTCGCAGAACAAAAATGGAAAAAAGACGCTCACATTCCCTTCATGCGTTATAAACTACACATACTGTGTTAAATAATTTTGGCCATATCACGTGCCACTGTCTGCAACATCACAGCAGTCGTCTACGTAGAGGATCAATGTCACTGCATTGCCGTGTACGCAGGGTCATTCGTACGCGCATGTCATGCCCTCATTCTCTAGGCGCCTGCCGGCAGAGGGGAAAAGGAGCAGTGTTCTTCTTGAAATTAGACCCATTCTCGCGGCGCGTAGAGTTGCGAATTTTGGCAGACGAGATCGTGAACGCCTCGAAATTGTCGAACCTGGTGAGTGGCCCTTTAAAAGAGCATCGCCCCGATGCTTATTGCTGAGCAAGTTATTCGCGCATACACTCACTTTGTACAAGTGATGGTGCTTCGCAGAGTCACTCGCCGACGTATGGTTTAATGCACACTACGTGCACAAGTTCAGGTCTGTGCTGGCGACGCCTTGTACAGTTTGGGCTATCCAGGACGATCTCGTAGGTATCGTCACTTAGTCGTCTCAGTACTCGAAAAGGTCCCAAGTATCTTCTGGGCAACTTTTCAGATAGTCCCCGTCTTCGTGCAGGCGTCTACACCAATACTCTGTCCCCGGTTTCGTACGTTACAGGTGTACGACGTAGGTTAAAGCGACCTGCATCGTACGCTTGCTGTTGGTATATTCGCAGACGTGCGAGCTGCCAGGCTTCCTCTGCGCGTTGAGTGAACGCGTCAGCCCTCGTTTCATTGTCATCGCATTTGTGTGGCAGCATCGTGTCCAACATCGTCCTTACTTCTCGTCCGTGAACAAGACTGAATGGGGTCATCCGTGTCGTTTTTTGTTTAGCAATATTGTATGCAAACACTATGTAAGGGAGAATCGCATCCCAAGTTTCGTGCTCGATATCCACATACATTGAAAGCCTGTCTTGTTGAGCCGCTCGGTCAGCCTGTTGGTTTGTGGATATGGTTAGGCTGTCGACTTACGATTAATAGTACTGCTGAGCACCAACACATGATCTAAAAGCGCGGCCGTGAATGCAGTTCCGCGACCTGTTATAACGATCGACGGCGCACCGTGTCTCGGCACAATGTTCCCTATGAAGAATTGGGCCACCTCCTCTGCTGTAGCTCTCTGGATGGCTTTTGTCTCGGCGTAGCAAGTAAGGTAGTTGGTCGCCACTATAACCTAGCGGTTACCAGCACTAGAGGTGAGTCTGGGCCAGTAATACCTCTTCCGAACTCTGGCCGGTGTGCGCGTGTAGCCTAAATGTCCAGATGTGACCTCGTTGTGGCAAGCTTGCAATACCTCAAAACAAAGAGCGGTAGGGACGACAAACAGGTAGGTGGACCCGTCTGACGACAAGTTCTTTTTGTAAAGGATATTGTTTCGCAGACAGAACAACGATAGTCCTCTTGCAAAGGCTTTGGGCACATTCTGGCTTCATCCTTCTAAATAATTGATCAAGCGAAGTAGCTCAGGATTGTCATGCTGGTGATCTGCAATGGTGGACGTGTCGACGATTCTGAGCAATGCTGTCTCTTCATCAAGGGAAGCAGCAGACTCTATCGGTGATCGAGACAGGCAGTCGACATCCGTGTGTTGTTTTCCCGTCTTGTACACCATCATTATATCAAATTCCTGTAGTCTAAGGCTCCAGTGTGTCGATCCCCCAGAAGGATTTTTCAGACTTGTTAACCAACACAATGAATGGTGGTCACTGATAACCTTGAATGGGCGGCCGTACAAGTATGGACGAAATTTCATAACTGCCCACATCACGGCGAGGCATTCTTTTTCAGTTGTCGAGTAATTTGCTTCCGTGCGTGACAGAGTTCTCCTTCCGTAAGCGATCACTCTTTCCTCGTTGTCCTGGCGCAGAACAAGCACAGCTCTTGACGCCAACATTGCTGGCGTCAGTATGGAGCACTGTAGGGGCCATCTCATAAAATGGGCAAGCACGGGGGTCGTGTGTAGACGGTGCCGCAAGTCATTGAAAGCAGCTTCCTGTTTGTTGCCCCAAACAAACGCACCGTCATCCCTCGTGAGACGAGTTAAAGGCGACGCAATGCACAAAAAGTCTGGAATAAACCGCCAATAATATGCACAGAGACCCAGAAAACGTGTGAATGCCTTTTTATCTGATGGTGTTGGAAACTGTGCGACAGCGAAAAGTTTCACGAGATTTGGACAAACTCCTGCGAACTGACGACATGGATAAGAAACTGTAGTTCCTCAAAGTAGAAGTGACACTTCTCCGGCTCGAGCGTCAGGCCTGCGGCCAGTATGGCCTGCAAGACCACCTGCAATCGTTCGAGGTATTCGTCAAACGTTTCAGAAAACACAGCCTCCAGCAAAGGTTGGGACGAAGGTGCGGCTGTAGGTGGCTGGTAGTATGACGTGATAGGCGGGATGGGTGGTGGATGGTGGACACCGTCGGCATAACTCATTTGACGCTGCTCGCGACCGAGATCAGCTGCTGAGAAAGCATGCCTAAGTTCGTCACGAATGACTGCGGCAACAGCGGTCACTGGTGTATCCACTGGCGGATTCCAAAGCTTCTGAAGTTCTTCTCGAACAATATCTCTAATCAGATCACGAAGGGAGCCTTGATTGTCCAGAGTCACTGAAGCGATATGATTGGGGTAGTAGTGGACGAGCAGTCATACTGCCTCAATGTTTGGTGCAGAGCACGCTCAATGGCAGAGGCTTCTCTTATATAGTCGGCCACGGTAGTTGGGGCATTACGCACAAGTCCAGCGATTAGTTGTTGATTCACGCTGCGCATAAGCTAGCGCAGCTTCTTTTCCTTGGACATATTGGGATCAGCCCGACAACACAGGCGCGTCATGTCTGCCACAGTTTCGTTAGGTTTTTGAAGTCAAAACTCGAGCGACTGCTGAGCCCGCTCTCGAAGGTCGACTCTAGCAATCAGCTGCTGACAAAACTCCTCCCACGTCGATATACAGCCTTCTCGATTCTCAAGCCACGTGCAAGCGCTGTCATTGAGAGTGAAGTACATGCGGGCGAGCTTCTGCTGAGCATTCCACTGGTTGATGTCGGCAACGCGTCTGTAATGCTCAAGCCAATCTTCAACATCTTCATGTGGGGTACCACTGAAGCAATCAGGTACAAGTGGCCGAAGAAGCGTTACCTGGGCTGCCTTGTATCGCTTAGACCACCTGTGGCTGGCTGGTGGAGGCCATTCGCAGAGGCACGAAATTCCTGGTAGAATGTTCATCCAAAGAGGTCCGCTCAGGAGAAAGGCCTAGCAACCACCGACTAAAGCGGTACACTGGTGTTGTAACAGGTGACTGCGTGTCGGGACTTGAAGACTGCTCCCTGATGGGGTGTAGAGCATCAGCAGGCTCAAAGTCCAGCACCTCCACCAGTGTCGCGGTTCAACGTAAGCAGACCACCGAGACGCTGAGTAAGAGAACCGATGACGTGTTTTTATGCAGCAGCCAAGAGCAAAAACAAACAAAAGCACGCCACCTTCTTTGGTCCGTGTCCCTTTTCACGAGACTGTTGGCATGCACATAGTCTTCATTCTCTGTCTATTTCAAGCCTGGCAGTATAGACAAGGCACATCCAGACGTTCTTAGATGTTTCCTTTTCTTTTGAAGTGTGGCGTGTAGAGTAGCCCCTCCAAGTCTCAAGGTGTGCACATTCAACCTCCTGTTCCACATCACGAGTGGGCACAGAAAGGGGCCCCTTTTTCGTGCTTGCCTCAGGAGAAGTTTTCAAATTGATAAAAAAAAGTGTAGGGGTGTTCCATAATAAAAAGCATGCTGAAGAAGCTCATCCGATATCTGCACATCGCCAGCAGTGAATGGTGTGCATAAATATCTCGCCCTTATTGCTGCTGGCACATGCATGGCACGTGGCAGCGCAAGGCGCCACTCGTTCAAATCTGCGCTCAAATGCCTCTAAACTTCTTTTTCTTCCCAATAATTTTTTTATTGTGCCTTTTTATATATACATACATATACACATCAGGGTAATGATGGGGATGGCAACGATACTGAGTGTGTCTGCATGGGAAGCCAGCGCTGCCAAGGTGGCACATCAAAAATTTACACGATACACCCACCTGGCAAGGTGGCTGTGAACCAGCTAGTAGGACAGAGCCGCCACGAGGTATACTAAGGGCATGTTTAAATGTGCCTTTATACATGTTGCACGTGCTGAAACGCATGGTGAACACCATGCAACACAACACTCGGCTTTTCCTAATGTGCGTCCTGTTGTAGGTACTTTGGTATGCCCAAGACCAGCGAAGAATTGAACACTTTGCTGAAAGGTGTAACGCAGCGGGCGAGCAGCGATTATTCTCCGCTACAGTTTCAGCAATGTATTGTGCGCAGTCGAATGCCTCTGCGAGACTGTTGTTGAAAGGACGGACGCTGTCCAATGCGAAGTCCGTTTATGACACAGAAACGATGTGACCTTTCGACAAAGTGCCAAGCATGGTACAGCATAAACTTTCAGGTAACTGTGTTCAAATAGCACTTGCAAAGCTCAACGTAAAGTGCAGGTTGCTCATTATCTGCCCGCTTTGAAGTAAATTTAGTACTTTCTCAGGCAGCACTGAGATAGCATTCAGCCCAGTGACAGCTGGTTTGAGCGAGAACATCATGTTTACACAGTTGGTAGTCACAGTTACTGCACTATAATTGCAGAAACTGTTTCACTACGCGCTTTCCTTTATGGTGCGTTCAACTGGTTCAACGGCCAACGTGAACCCCCTAAATGCTGGTATCGCAGTCTTTAAAATAACTTTTACACGCTGACGGTGAATCGTGAAATTAATGTCTAAGGCAACCTTCGCATGAAAGGCTAGTGTAAAGCGGAGTTCAGTGGTATTAGCGGAAATGCAAACATGTCGCAGCGGTTGTGCTTCAAACGAAGTTGACTCGCCGATGCCCAAGTCTGATAATTAAAAAAAAAAAAGGCCTTTGAACAACCTCATGGTAACTGAGCGGAACGATATCATTATATGCGCTACAAAATGTGGTGGTTTCCATGGCTGACATGCAGTGTGTCGTCAGTAATGCAACGTGCATAGATTCTAGCAGTCATCTTGTAACCGGTGTGGAGCTGTGCATGTGACAGTCAGATATAATACCATATTTACTTAAACATGACGTGTCTTTTTTTTAATTTGAGATTTTCACTACAAAATGCAAGCCTCCTGATCCGAAATCCAATTTTTTTTTTCTTTTTAGACGTGATGAAATGTCATCCGTCGCGTTACAACCATGGTCGTATTACAATCGCATAAATACAATGTGTGTGATACACAGTGCGATGCTTGTACAACGCAAGTTTTCATGTACATTTCCTGAACATTTTCAAGGCAAGCTTCAATTGAAAAACTTGTGATATTCCAAAGAGCACCAACCCATGTGCATTGGTGGAAATCGACGCTGGAGGGGGTCGATTATGCAACTCTGTATTATTTTTGCCCGTAACAGTCACCGACCGATAAATCAGACACCAATAATTCGGACATAGAAATAACGTGTAAAGATGACCGACATTTCATAAAACCTGCCAGAACTGCATTCGATAATCTGGACTATGTTTAAAACTGGCGCACACACGGAATTATCTCCTCTGGTACCCATACTACACAAAGTATGACCTCAGAGATGAAACGGAAAGAAAACTGGTGATTTGTGAGGCTTTACATCGATTGCCTGACAGCTTTATAATGCCAATCTTGGGGCACTGCTCAACTTTAGGAGGCCGTATTTAACATTGCGAACATCCTATGTTCCGGTATCCCCGCGCTGTTATGGCACTGTACTGCTATTGCCGCCATTCTGTCTTATGTGTCTGAGGTACGGTGTTCTGCTGAATTCTGTGCATGTTCATTTTTGTGATGGGACCTGCTTTATTTCGCGTTCAAAAAGATCTGCGTCCAAATATATCTGTGTTAAATGGCACCTTCACAGCCAGCGCCGACGATAACAAAACATGGCAGACATGCACAAAGCTAACCATGGCCAAGAAAGCTAATATCATTCTTAGAGTGCTCACTAGTCGTCCGCAAGTCGAAGTTGCCCGAGAGTTCAAGAACCCCACACCGCACCTGAAGAGCCGGACCTGCCAACCAGCACAACGAGCTCAAGTGCAGATGTTATTGACGACCTGCAAGGCTGCGGTGCGCCGATTCCCGACACAGTTATACGGTTGAAGACTTCCCAAAAGTCGGCAGTTCTGTGTTGACGTGTGCCGAATTGAACGATGACGACATAATTGAGCAGGCTCTGCAACTGCCAAACAGTGACTGACTCTGATGATGATGCACCGCTTACTCCGGAGTTGTCGCATACGGACCTGTCTCGAGCTCTTGCAATTCTTTCATCGTCCTACCTGTGGTCCTACAGCGAGCATACCACACTGATGGAAACACAGACGGACTTGGTTGTATGTAAGCGGAAGTGCATGCAGACACGCACTGACAGCTTTTTCCAGCCATTGGGTCACTGAGGCATTAACAAAAGTATTTTTTTTTCAGACGCATTCGTCTTTTCGGACATTCGATGATTCGGACTTGCAGTAATACCTCGTTCACTCAAAGTCGTGGAAACCAGAATAAATTTCGAGATAAATGGACTTTTGAGATAAACAAAGTTGCACTAATCGCCAGAAAAAATCAGCACTTTTCAGAAAAATCACTGCTACCTACTAGCTCTTCAGTGGCAGTTTCTAATCTTCTCGTGCCGGTTTAAAAGAGAAAAAAAAAACAACATACAAAAGACCAGCTGGCTGGATTTTGCCGCATCAGCTGCTGTTGGAACTTTTTTGCAAGGCCAGAGCCTCTGCCTTCTCCATCATTATTGTTGTGGTGATGGGAAGATTGGCCACTCTGGCATTTCGCATCAATACCATCAACACCGCTTTGACGTCTGGGAATTTCGACCCTCAAACCCACTTCCGCTGTGTGGAGAAGCTCTGCTAAAATCCATCCAGCACCTCCTGCTTGTTTTTCAGCACCGTTGCAAGAGCACACAAACGAATGTCCCAATTCTCGCACGATTTCGTTCGGTCTACTTTCTCCCCGTCCTTAATTAGGGCAACCTTTTCTCCTCGTGTTAGCGACTTGCACTGCTTTCACGCCATGCTTGCCGCACTCACTCCAAGTTGCCGCTCTCCACAGTGAGTGAAAAATCCTTATTGCTCGGTTTGCACAGATGAACTGAAATCACACTTCAGGAAAAATCATGTGCACTGCACAAAGTGAACGAGACAAACTACGCCAAGCGTGGGCAAAGAGCATCTCTGCTCAGCGCATGTGTAACATTACGTGTCACAGGTTTGCTTGACAAAGTTGATAAGTCGCTGGGCTGAGACTTCGTGTATGCGGAAAGCATTGACGTAGTGGCAGGCACGGCTAAATATGAAAAAAGATTGACGGACTTCAGGTGTGGCAACATCGCGCAAATCTTACGAAATGGTCCGGCAGCGAAATTTTCGTTCCATTCCCAGTCAAGATTTCGAGTTATCTGCAATTCGACCCCAATATACTTTAAGATAAAGGAAAAAATATATAGGACGTATAGAAAAATGTTCGGTGCCTCAAAAAATTTCGACTTGGGCGATTTTTCGAAATATGCGATTGCGAACTAAGAAGGTATTACTGTACGTACATTCCCCGTGGAGTCCAAATTATCAGTCATCGACTGTATTAATAACTTTTTGTGGTTGCGTCATTTGTGAATACAACAATGCCAGTCTCGAAGCTTCTTTTTTTTCGTCTGATCCTCATGCACAGCGGCATAGTTCACGTTAGTATTTGTTGGCACGCCCGGATGATTTCGGCCACACTTGGCAGGGCGAAGCTCTGTGTCCGCAGAAACTACAGTGCTGGTTCCCCATAGTAATTGCAATAACAATAAAATATGATGCGATTGTGCGATCAAAACAACAATGCATGTTTGCACAGCTGATCTTGCACAATCACCCAAGGCACACATTTTGTAATGAAGAATAAAATGCATATATGGAAACATCGACAACACATCAGATGTATCTAACTCATTCCATTCACGAGTAGCAAAAAAGGAAAAGGAACGAGAGAAAGCAAAAACACCTGTGTGACTGCCCATTTCATAATTTTTTTAATTATTACTTCTATGTGATATGCAGTATGGGCTCATCACATATAAGCTTTTCTTAACCATGCAAGAATCATTCTACAGACCTAATTTAGTTTCATTGTGGCCGGTATCAAGTCCATGATCTTTGATATCCGCAGCCGAGCATCACAACTGCTGTAACACTAAGGTAGACTGTCACAGCAAAAAAAGAAAGATAAGCTGCTGCTCAAAACTTCAGCATGACAGCAAGATATGACCTCCACTGCCTGCTTTATCCCTACATTTTTTTTTTTCAGGTTACTGAGAACTTTCTTACGAGATAACGACATGTATTACTAACAAATCCACAATTTCTACTCACTAAAGTTTAAGTGATCTTAAAAGGTACCATACCTTGGCAATACCGAGATAATTTGGCGATACAGCACATTGGGCCAGCTGCTCATAGAGCTCCTTGCGCTCTACGGGAGTTAGTTCAACGACATCCAGTGCATCTTCACCGCTGCCCAGGCCACATTTCATCAGCAAGACAGATGCGATGAGTTTCGTCGCTTTAGACTGAAACAACATGCACAGCACATTGAATTCAATAGCGACAGGATTGAACTGCTAATGACAACCAGACAAAAAATGATACCCAAACAGCACAACATTGAAAATAAAGCTAACTGTGCCAGGTCAGTTCGTGAAATGGTTCAGTGTCAAAAGTCTGAGTGTCGAAGGTCTGTTGCTGAATAGCTAGGCATTTTTGTCTCTGCAAACTGAAGCCCTTTGGGTCAAAAGTCAAACTGAGCCAATAGTACTTATTTTATGCCGTTTTGGCAAGTGCGAATGTTTCTATACTTACATGCAAGTCTATGTTAGTACTAATTCTGCCATGACTGGCCACGTACTTCGACCATAAGTGAACTTTCATACATGGGTTGTCTGTAATATAAAGTTCCCAAGACGCTGCAGTCACGAAGAACGCTGTTACATGGGATCCAATGGCACTGGTGTGCCGCTCTGTTCTGCCTCTCACAGGCCCCTATCTGTGACGCACGGTCTTGGCTAGGACCTCCACGAGTGTAAACCTTAAAAGCATACAATGCATACCCGAATGAGCCTGCTGCGACTAAACAATGCCAAAAACGAAACAACACTCCCATCAGTTGAAACCTCCAGAGCTGCTGAAGCCACGTAATTTCAGACAAAACTGCCTGGCGGCGAAACGATGGCGAAAGTTTTTTTGAAGAAGAAGGAATTATTGCCGCGCGAATTCAAGCTGACCGGTCCTACAATCCATGAGGAAACTCCTGTGAGAGGTTACATAACTTTTTCCGCACGATTTAAAACGAGAAGAGGGGCAGGCTCGGCACGAGAATGAGTTTCCATTAGGCTGATGCTTGTCAACCCATTGGCCAAATAACAAACGATTCCATCAACTAACTTGGATAAGCTACAGTTGCATGCCAAGACATAACCCTAAATGACTACCACTTTTTCCCAGAATTGAAGAAACACCTGGGTAGGTCACATTTCAGAAATCAAGAAGAATTGCAAAAGGATTTTAAGGCTCTACGTCGCACAGCGGGAGAGTTCTACGATTTACGCACAAGGAGGGGCCTTTTTCCGAACGGCAAGTCAAAGCTCGCCACTGCCAGCTGCGACATGCTTGCAACTCCCCTTCTGTGTTCTGTCCACATGTGGAACCCCATTGCATCCCTGCATCCCGTGAGCAGACGTTGTGCTTTGTCTAGGGGTGCTGCCAAAAGCAAATACAGTAGACTCCTGCTAAACAAAACCTCAAAGAACCAGGTAAATGTGTTTCGTCTAACAAGAGTTTCGTTTACTGAGAAATTAAGAGGTGTGCAGAATTCAAGTGCAAAACCAATCATATTAGAGGCAGTTGTTGCATTCAGGCACCAGTTTCATTTAAGGGGGCCTTGCAACACTTTTTGAGCATGACCAGAAAACGCTGATCAGTAGTAGGGGCTCCCGAGAGCACGCGAGCCAAATATAGCACAGCACGTGGCCTGGGACTCGCAATAAATTATCAAAGCCAGACTAAATTGCTTTCTCTCCTTTCGAGAAATGACAGAAGATGCTCAAAAATAGCGTGTACAAGGTCATCTATTCGCCATTGGCTGATTTGAGCATGGTGCGCACGATCGTTACAGGGATCGCCGCAAAAGGCCGCGACTTGTCCACGCGTGCGCGCGCGATCCCAATGAAAAAGTTGCGTATTCGAAGAAAAAGAAAACAGTGTTCAAGGTCGCGAAGCGCGGGTGACGTATATACTTTGCCCTTGTCACCCAGCCTTGCTTAGCTTACAGCACATTCATTGGACGAAAGAAGAGAGAATACAATATTGCAGTGTGCGACAAACTTTTGTAACTCCGCTTGTACCGGACGAATTCTTAAAATTTTTGTGGCATTGAATTCGTGAGGCAATAACCTCTTTTAGAAAATTAATTCCATGATTACTTGAAAAAGTGTTTCAGGGCCCTTTTAAAAGAGCTTCGTACGGAGAGTCTACTGTAAAGTGTTTGTTGCGTTACATCAAACTCTACATTGAACACAATGTCTTTGTTAGCCAAGCATGCGTGAAGTGGTGCACTACATGTGAGTAAGCGACAGTGGATGCAACCCTATGGCTCGCTAACCTGAACGACTATGGCGAGTGTCAAGGCTACCACAAGGCGCACAGACATGCAGGGTGCGAAAGCCAAAACAGAATTTGGAGCAACTTCTGGAGCCGCAAAGTGTTACTTCTGGAGCCCTAAAGTCGAAATTTGTAGCAGGTTACGGGAAAATAAAACACCACTTTTTATCACGATTGACCAAAGCAGTAAAAAAAAAAAGGTTTACACTTTAAAAAAAATGTACAAAACATTCAACCCACCTAAATCGTGCAGAGTAAACATGAGCACAGCTATTTAAAAAAAAAAAAGAAACACTGACCCCATGTCACATTCCTAAAATGCCATAACCACGTTTGATGACTGGGTAATTCATATTCAGCATTGATGGCTACAGCAACGAATTCTTTTTTGCTTAATGTTTCGTCGTCCCGCCAATAGGTATCCGCTATGGTCAACGAACCGATGGGCATGTCGCTTTTGTAACTTTATTTTATACTTTATCTGGTTGGTAATGTATCGCAAGTGTTCTCATTTAACGAGTACGTATATAACTTACACCGTGGTTTAGGGTAACGTTCTGCGCACTTTGTTTCATTCTTGACGCGAAATGCAGGTGGCCAATGTGGCCTCCATTTTTCGCTGATATTGGTGCAACTGAGAAAACTTTGAGGCTGGTCGGGCATTTTGGCGAGCGTGGTGCAATTTCAGGAAATTTCATGGTTCTGGCACAATTAGCACAGTTGTTAGATTCCTGCACGAGTTCCATACATAACCATAGCTGAAGTACTTTTTGCGTCAGACATGGCTTAGTTAACAAGGCTCTACAGTACATGCACAATGAAATGGCAATTTTATACACCGAGAGCCTGAATACGTACGCGATTGGGAACTACGTACCCTGGAGCATTTTCTCAGGGACAGCTGCACAGATTTCTTGAAGGTGTTCAACCACAGCTCCTTCCAGCCATCAAGCTTCTTGGAGCACCACATCACACAGAAGCCATGGATGGAGTCGAGCAGCCGTCCGTCTTCCAGTAGAGGTATCACACCTGAAACAATGGAAAATTTTGTCCCCAAGTATGTTATCTATACTGAACACATTACAAACATCAATAGAGCAGAACCATTTAGGTAGTGAAACTATATTTAGGTAGTGAAACTATATCTATAAAGCAACAAACAAACAAATATATGTTCAACACAGCTTCTCTCAGGATAGTTGTGCATTACTGTAATGTTTCGTCAACTGTTAACGAGAGCATGGGAATATGTGGTGGCCCCACTAAAACACATTGAGGATACAATATGCACTACTGCGTATGTACGCTGTAATCATACGAGGTTGCATGGGCTGCTTCAGTGCTCAAGCATCAGCAGGGGTGCAACAGCTGAAATGGAATTTGAAGCAATTTTCGGAGCAGCAGAATCTTACTTTTGCAGCTCCTAGCTTGAATTGGGAGCAGGTTATGGGAAATTAAACACCTATTTTTTATCATGAAAGACCGAATTTGGAGCAAGGACGGCTTACATTTAGAAAAACAAAGTATTTGCAAGCCATTCAACATCACCTAAATCATGCAGAGTAAGCATGGGCACTGCTGTTTCAATAAAACTCGTACTTTGATTTACCCAATGGGCAAACAAGGATAAAGACCACATTAGCACTTGCCACGTCTGTCAAATTCTTTCACAGAATACGTGAATTAAAATGTGGGGGGTCTGCCAAGCTGGCGACCTTGAATTTCAAGGGATTCGTGAAACTTAAAAAAATGGGTGTCATAAAAAGAAAGAAAAAAAAAACGAAGTTTTTTTTTCGGGGGGGGGGGGGGGGGGGGGCAGCAGAAGTGTCATACTTTGCTCCAAGTGATGCCAGCAACTTTTTCAGACGTCAGCGATCGTACTAGTACTAGTAGTATTGAACGAAATTCGCTGTCCCGTGAGTGGAGCTAACAGCCTCTTCGAAATCATTATACGCCCATTATTCCCCAGGGCACCGGTATATTGCCCCCCCCCCCCCCCCCACACACACCTGCCCTTTTTTTTTTTTTTTTTCGACGGGGATTAGGTTTAGGGCACAATATCTCGGCCCGCTCGCAAGGCGCATTCTACCAAATAAAATAACAGTGGTGCACGCCCGTTAGTTCGGCGACAGCACCAGATAGCAATCTCATCGAGCTGCGACTCATTGAGCAGCAAAGACACGCCTAGCAGCATCCTTTTTGCCTTGCTTAAGCTAAGCTCTTCTGTGTTGTCTATTTTCAAAAGATGTTTAGTTTGCTACCTTCTACTCTAGAAAGTGACCCGTTGGTTTTCTGTGTCGCTGTTTCAATAATATTGTTGACACACTGTGTCCCCACTTATGAGTAAATCCTTAGCCTGCATGGCAACTTACAGCTTGGGTGGCTGAAAATCAAGAGCTTCATATTTAAGGTTTTGGCTATCTGCTCATGCGCTGTACTTTAAGCTAATGACTGGAACATTTGTGTTCACTGCAGCTAAGGCAAGCATCGAGTAAATGGTCAGAAGTGCACGGCAAAATAAATCTATGTGCTGCCCCGGAAGACATGCCCAGGTCCACAGCATTGATGGCACATTTACCTTAATGCAAGAAAAAGTAAACATGGAGGAGCCGTATGCAAGACATCGAGAACACGATGGAAAATATAATTTCAGGACCACTATTATCACTCTTGGCACAACACACAGGGCACAAGTTGTCGACAGACTTACCACTTAGAAAAAAGGCGGAATTGGTGAGAGCATTGCACAGCGTGTCTGCCCTCATGGCCGCATGACACAGTGTGAGGAATGGAAGACATTCTTCCTCCTGCAAGAAAAAGCCGGGAAAATTAGCATGCACATGCTGTGCAGGCATAGCATAACACTGAACAGGTGAATTTACAAGATGACACAGTCTTGTCGGTTCCAAATGAAAGCCAAACAGCCACAAGCATTTGATGCAGTAAAGTGCATGCCGTCCAGTTATCACGACGGTTGGGCATGCATATGACGCACTGTGCTGCTGAACCAGACTTGCGTGCCTGTCAATGGTGGTTAGAGGTTGCACACTATACTACTATGAATGCTTGCCGCTGTTTGGTTTTCATTTGACGCAAATGGTACCAGATCTTATTTACTTCGAAAAGGTGGCAGCTTTGTTCTTACCACTTATATTTGCAAGCAATACTGTAGTCTTGCTAGAACCGCATTGCCAAGATTGCTTTCAGATACCTACAGTAAAAATAAATTCTGCTGTCCAAGTTTGGCACTAGCAAGCACTTGGCCAGTTGCAAGATATGAGGTTCTGCAGTTTTATTTTAATTGGCTGCTCCCTTCACTCCTCCCCCCTAACTGCCGCCCCCCCCCCCTCTATGTCATTTTACCCACAGTTGCGGAAATATCGGGTACAAGGGTCACGCAGCAATACTTGTGGCCAATTCAGTCGTTGACATTGTGCAGGTGCTTAGGCTATCACAGGAGAAGGCTAGACCAGCTGAATTAAAAAAAATGAAAATTTAGAGTGCTGGCCAACGTGGAGACAACCAGATCACAGTTACATAATGGGGAAGATTACATACGGGGGAAGAAGTTACATGATGAGGAAGAGACCCTTAAGCACTTGCTTTTCACAGTATGGAAACATTGCCAATCAGCCGTTATAGATCATGTGCACACACAAGTCAAATATAATTTTGGCAACTATGCAGCAAGTGTGTTCAGTAGACATATGCACGGCCAGAGGGGAAGATACGGGGCAATCAATATATATATATATATATACATACATGCAAATATTTGCTACAGGAGGAGAATCATGAGGCAATAGAGTTCCAACACTAAAGTAATTTTACATCTCTAATATTGTAGAGCCACTTTAATAAATGTGTTTATGAATTATGTAGGGCTGAGAACGGAGTTGTCTGTACCTAATGACACTGTCTTTTTTTTTTTCCGTCTTGTACTTATGAGATTACTTATTTTACTCTGCAATGCTCAGAGTAATCAGTTACTTTATTGATGACAATACATAAAAAATTAAGCTCTGAGCACCAGATTTTGGTTGTAACTGTAGTAGACTACCTGCAATCATGCCAGAAGTAGTCTTGAGGTTGTGCATGTCCTTCCTTGTCTCAAAGTTAATGGAAGGTGTTTGCGAACTAAAAATAGCATATGCCAATTGCCACTATACCTTTTCGTATACTATAAAGGCATACCTTTGCAGATGCAAGCACCCTTGGCAACGTAATCACAATTTACTGAAGCATTCGTATAGACTATAACACTGCCGCTTACGCCATTACAGCGCACATCGAGCAAGTTTCTGGTAGCTTTGCCGAGGTGCTTAAATGAGAAATGTTGGCCACCAAGATATTTCTCACTAACAGGAAAACACCAGGGCAATAAAGAAACACAACACAAGTGCAGCCTTGCATTTCCTGAGTAGCCTTATGCTTAGCGTTATTCCCACATTTTGACTTTAATAAGAATTACAGTTTTGTCCAACATTAAGCTTATTCAAACCTTTTGCAAAGCAATTGCTTGTGCAAAGAAACAGAACACCGCAATATACCCAGACCCGATCAAGTCCCATACACTTTGTTAAACATAGCAAACAAAAATCAAGTTATGGAAAATAAATCAGTAGTTTTTCATTGGTTCCACAATAACTTCTAACTGGTCTCTCTCTCTCTTTTTTTAAGGAGCACTGACACCAAATTTTAAGATCGAGAAGATGTGTCCATCATTCCATCGCTTGGTATGCATAGGTCTTCTTGACCAAATTTGAATTGCAGCCATCGCGTGGAAGGTATTTTAATTTTATGTCAAACAGCATAGGAAAGCTAAGGAGAAAAAACGGAAAATAGACTGCCCCGCGACATCGACACTAGTGCTACAGGTTCGGTGTGATACATTCCACAAATACCATTCTGAGTGACGATACGCTAGTAACAATGACGTTGACGATCTAAGTGTGTTGGAGCAGACTACCGGCCATGCCCTCACTAACGGCTCTTCTTTCTGTGTTGAAGCGCGCGTGCAATTCATAGTGCCTCATCGACTGATGCGACATGTGCTTCACAGCGCGAGTACGATCACCCAGAGTGACAACACATGCTAGAATGTCAGGGAACCACTGCGCAGTGAGAAACTGCACGTCGAGGCACGGAGAAAGCGGAAATTGCGTGGCGTTTAAGCCACAAGCCTCAACGCAGCCAGTTGGGTGGGTTGAATTCGTATATGCCAATGGACAGAGGAACTGGACGCCTAAGAAGAACAGCTGCATTTGCTCGCTTCACTTTGCGCCGAGCGGCTACAAGGTAAATTCTGTGTTGGTGAATGAGTTGGGTTTCACTGGCAGTATGAGGATATTTAGGTGGCGTTGCCTCTTCATGAGGTTGGGGGCTAAAAAAAGAGGGGGAAAACGAGTTGGCGCAACTTAATTTAGCCGGCAGAAAACGCATGGAGGGGCTTCAGTCTACATCAGAGACACAGCTGGACTGACTGCACGTGCGCTCCTAGCGGACGAAACGCCAGTGTGCGTGACGTTAGCATTTTTTGTGAAAGCAGCATCAGCGGCCTTGACATGGCTGCAAGGTAGCGCTGACAGCACTACAATTTGGCGGGCTTCCGACCCATTTTGAACCACATTCGATAGCGGATATATTAATCAATACTACAGATATTCATTCGAACCTCAGATGCCTTTTAGGTCGAGAATGGCTACTAGGGGGTCGATAGCTACTCGTTGGCGCAAAAATCTTGATATGAGTAAATTTGATGTCAGTACTCCTTTAACTTTACAACACTGGCTAGGCAACACTGGCTACAAGTGGATCATTGCATGGGAATAAAATGCCATCGCTAGCAAACACATTTTTTTTTGCCTCTTTCTGTCACATTACATAGGAATAAAATGCCACTGCTAGAAAACACACTTTTTTTTGTCTTTTTCTGCCACACAGTGAGCTGAAACTTACCAATCGTTCTTCAGAGATAACCTGAAAAACGGAAGTTTTAAGTTCTTCAAACACAGCCTTCCAAAGTGGCCCTAGCTCAGTGGAAGGCAATTCCTGGATCTTTTGTTCCAACTCTGCTTTCGCAGTAGCACCCTTCTGCAGGAAGAAAAAAATTTACAACAGCACATGCAAGCACTTGAATCAAAATATTATTAATGACTTTATCGGGGCCAACTTCATTTCATTAACGAGACTTGATAGAAGAAAAAGAAATGAAAAGGAAGGAAGCTTATAAGGAACTTCGACGGGCTTGAAATTGATATGCACCTACCAAGCACTTAAACCACAACAGAATGCATGGAAATTTAGTGAACCTACATCACAATTCGAAATATGTGCAGAACAACAGGAACCCCATGCTATATGTGTTTTGAGTGACACACATTGCAAGACATTAAAAACACTTTAGCATTGAGTATTTTGATCACTACATGACCACCGAGCTTTCTAAAAATGAAATATATATAGATATATTGAGTATATAAGTTCCAGGAGTAATTATTTTGCACATGGCATTTGTGAACAAGAGTATCTAAAACTAAATGCAGGGACGCACATGCAAAAAATAATGATTGCAAGTGAGCCAAATGTTCACAATTGTGACTACACATGGCTGAACTCTATAATGTGGTTGCTTTTAAAGCCTGTTGCTGTGTCAGAAATATCATGCTGACCAATGCACTGCTCTAATGTGAACAGATCTAAGCCTTATGCTTTAAACCCATATTGTATGACATGCCAGGTGCATTCATTTCTTTTCATACGGACAGTAACCTATACATCAATTATTAGCACTAGCAGTATGTAACTGAAGAGCGTGAACATCGGAAAGAACCACAGGCCAAGACACCGTTCTGAAAGGTTCACTTGTAAGTCAGTACACTAATTTGTCGTTCTTTCCTCAACTCTATGTTCGTCCTGTTCAATAATCAGCTGTTTGACAAGATGTATCAACCAGACCAAGTGACAGTGCAGTGCTGCTCGTTCATGTGGACATATGGTCCTAGCCAAAAAAAGAAAAAGTAGCACGCTTGAACTTCAGGAGTTCCTGCCATTTCCCTGTAGATCTGTTGGCCAAGAACAGCTGTTCAGTTCAGATCCTAAAGTTAGTTTCTAGTCCGTGAAATTGCAGCGCACATAAACGACACGGTCACCGTGAGGTGGACATAAAAGTGTTCACTTCATTGAGTCTCTCTTGTGAGCGCGGCAGTTTCACAGCGAGAGGTTTACTGCAAGTAATTGAAGTCGCTGTGCTTCGCTAACTGTGCGCATAATGTAAACGATGCGGCGCACGGCAGGAAACGCACTGTTTTGTGTCACTGCGTCGTGGTTAACAATTGTTATGATGATTGATTTGTGGGGTTTAACGTCCCAAAACCACCACATGATTATGAGAGACGCCGTAGTGGAGGGCTCCGGAAATTGTTATATAACCTCATTCAACCACGCCACTCGCAGTTTTTAAGGCGAAGGCCTCTAATGTCTCGTGCCCATCCATTCGTGCCCTAACAAGTTTCCAGCTGGCGGGGCGCGCCAACGAACGCCGGTCGCGTCGCACTACCCAGCGCTCGCGCTTTGCTAGCGTCTCTGTGCCCAGCGTACCCACTCACGCAACGTATGAGACGCGCGTTCCGTTCTAACCGACCCACTTCGAAATTGACAAAACATGCTTAATTTTTTGTTATCCACGATCAGCGGGGCCACCTCGCTGCAGCGTAAAATCAACCCGAGGACGTGCTGTTGTTGCTGTGCGTACAGCCCGCACAGAATCTGTTTGAGGGCAATCTAAACTCGTGTACGGGGGGAAGTCATGGGCTACAGCCCTGAGAGTCAAGCGATGCCTCGGGGGGTCGACTACTGACATTTTAGAAAATGGTAATGCACTATACACATATAAACATCGGTAAAATTGAAACTACAACATGTTCAACTTTTTTTTTTTTTTTGCTTCCTCGTAAGGTCAACAGCGCGGCGTAGAATTTTGTATCGGAAGGAGCTTGACCGAAGGCGGTAACCGAAAGCAAGCAGCATATTTTGTCATCTTTCATACATAGCCTCCTATATAGTATATAGGAGGCTATGTTTCATATCACGACAGGTGTCCTAGCGCACGGAAAAGTCAAACGTTGGGGAGGGCGAGGATCACAGAGCGCCGAAACATGGCGCCAAAATAGGCGTGTGGCGGTTTGGACTAGTGTGTATGACATGATAAGAGCAAACCTCATAAGCGCGAAAATGTACGCGACAGCGACGCTATGAGCGACGAAACAGGGAGTTCGGGCGACGTGTCGCGTGCTCGTTTTCGCGCGTTTCGGCTCGGTTCTCCAGATGTGGTAACCGTCGCTCATCGCCCGGAAGTACTGGGCCCGAGCAGCCAATAGCGAAAAACCGGAAAAGACAGACTACGTGGGTGCACGTGACCCTGCCCGAGTCACGAATGCGCAACAAGAAATAACGCAATGTTTACGCATGTACATATAAAAAAAAAAGTGCTGCAAAGCATTCATAAACACTTTCCGTTCCAGTACACAACAATATATCGTATTTTTAAATTGCATACCGCTCACTACGCGGTTTTCTTGGTGCGAGTAGACTGCCTCATGCCAGCAACAGTGGAGTACGCTCGCCAAAGCTGTTGCCTGCGCTAGCGACTGATCGCGCGAAAACGATCTACGTCGCGTCGCTCGTCGCGTGCATTTTCGCGCTTATGAGGTTTGGCCCATAGTTATAGCGCGATAACAGAACGGCGACAAGGGGACAAGGAGACGAGCGCTCTCACACGAAAATCGCGCACCAGCTGACACCCATCCCCTTTGCTTGTGCACCATTTAAAAGGTTTGGGATTGTATCAAGCTTCTTAGACCGTCAGACGCAAAACCTTGGCCACTGCCACATCAACGTCCACTGACGAACTGCCGGAAAGCATGCGGCCCACTTTTTAGCGCAGCGACCATTCCGGTTGTGCGCCAACGCGCAAAACACCTTCGACGATAGCAGCGTGCTGAAAATCAAATCATTTTCGTTCCTTGCAACATTTCTTCGAAAAAAGTCTCAACGTAAGACCCACAGCTGACGCGACAGCATCCTCAGAGCACTTCCGCAAACGCTTCTATTCCCGCGCAGCTCAACCTATACACCTAAATTTGGCAAGTGTTCCTAAAGCGCCGTAATACCAGTACTATGCACTGAAAGTACAAAATAGTGACTTACGGAAGACGCGAGCGGCAGTAACTTCTCCAAGGTCGTTGAAGCTGCGGACGCCATCGGCCCAGATTTGAAAACGTACCTCTTGCCAAGACTTGCTCAGGGCAAGACCTGCTAGCCGTACCACTCAGGGCAACAAAATCGCTTGAGTTTGACGCCGTAACCTATGTACGGACGCCAAAACATCGAACGGTGGGCGACGTTACGCAGCTGTTACCGTTGGCTCCGGCGCCAAACTATCCAAACTCCTGCATTTACCTCATTTTACACTAGACCAATCACAGTCACTTTCTACCAAAAGGTAGAATTTTTTTAGTAACAACTACTGTTCTCACTGGCAGCTCTTGAGTGCAAGTGGTATGCAGCGCCACAGCAGCGTATTTAGCGCCATCTATGTCATTTGCGATTGGACGAGCCTCAGCTACGTTTATCCACCGTGGCAGGCAGAGCCAATCAGCAATTTCTGATGTTGCAGGGAGCTCTTTCGCGCGATTTTCATCAAACGGAATGGCTGCTCTTGCTAGTTGATCAGTTACGTGCCGCGTAAGCAGCTGCGGTTTGCGCGCCTTTTTTTCTAACCCACCCGCCGATCGGTGTGAACCGGAGGCGCCAACATGAATCGGGGTGCAAACACCGGGCACACAGTGACTACGAGGTCAGCCTTAAGGGAAATCACTAGAAGCGGTAAGCTGTAGAATAAACGTATTTATATATTTTTTCACCACAGCAGTATTGCGACTTGTTTAGGCGTGGGGGTCATGTTAGCGCCCATCCAAGGGCACGCTAACGCCGTATTGTTCGGTAAGAGTGCTTGCAATTATGGAAACGAGGCACTGTTATTGTCACCGCGCTTAATCCTAAAAGTAAAACAGCCTCATTTCGTGCGTGTGCATTCCGCATTTCCATTGCTGCTGTACCGTTAAGGACTTCGCTTGCAGATGTGATTTGGTCATGCAAACCACGACCTCACACGCAATGTAAACACGCTCCTGTTTCTCGTGTGATCTGCCTGTACGATTTACTTTCGTTGTATATTTCCCGCCGGGATCTCGCGGGTAAAGATAGTGCGAAATCTGTAGGCCTACACGCGGCTTGATCGTTTGCAGCTTGTGTACCCGGTTCGTGGATTCGTAGCTGAAAGTTAATAAAACAGTGTGGTGACAGGAATAGCAGCGTAACGATCGACGATAGTGAGCGGCTTAAGCGAGTTGCTTTTTCGCCACGCAAGTGGGTAGTTTTGCGTTTCGGCATGTGTGGCGTGGCCAAAGCGGGGAACCCCCCCGCCTTCGAAAATTTTATTTCGCTATACACACACGCGGTACACATACAAACGCATGCACGATCATGCATGAAATATGGTTACCCCCACTCCCGAAAAAAACTTGGCTACCCCGGTGTTCCTTTGACCTACAACTAGCTGAACTGGCAAAACCGTGAAAAACTTCTTTATATTCAAGTCAAAGCTGTTATTCGCTGTAGCCTAAAAAATAAAACTATGCGGTGTGCCATAGCTAAACAAGACAACTTCTGTAAGTACAGACAAGCATACAGCCATATCACAATAATTGATGCTCTAAGGTATAGCTCAATGTATCCTAACATCATGAGAACCTAGCTCACAAATGCATGTAGGGAAAAATTAATGACTTCAAATTTTGTTTGCAGCTTATGGTTCACCACCTTCGGTTGGCAACATGGTACACTTTAGTTCTCCGTCCCCGTCTACATCACCTGATGAAGAAGTTGTCCGCAAGCGTGGAAGGCGAATCATACCACCAGGTATGTTGCATAATTTTTCGTACCGATATTGTCAGCACATACCAGCACACAATGACGACACCAACCGCAAGGTGCACAATGCTAAATACATTTTCTGCATTAGGCACATCAATGGCCATGGGATTTGCTTACCTTACAATTAGTGATCACAATGATCGCACCGTTCGCTGGTTACACATAGTAAATAGTGATGCTCTTTTGCTAGAATTGAGAGTTCCATATTTGCCACTATGTGTAGAGCTGGTGTAATATAGGTGGAGTTTGGGGGCCTCCAGTGTGGGTAGTAGCCACCTGTTCAATGATATTGGGCTATGCTTTGAAGAATTGCATATGTGAAGTGTTAACCCTCAATTTTTGTCATTGTCTCTTCAAGTCTTTGTAGTCTTTCGGGTATTATAGTTGTTGTGCCGTTAAACTTCATAGACAGCAACGTCACCCAGGCTCACACAGTTCGAATAGCCGATATTTTAAGCACACACAAGGTAGGGACAAGAGAGGCCACAAGTTAGTGTTCATGCTGAACCCGCTCGTGCATCTACACAAGCTTGCCCGATTTCTTGAGATCTCCTCTTCTGAATCCTAACGCAATCTTTGCACTGCGACATTTTTTTGTCTGTTTCTTTGCTCAGGAAACCAGTTTGCTCTTACTCCCCCTCGCACACCTACAAAGCGTCAGCAGTCTCCAAAAGACAGCTCCAGCTCGGAGCACACCCAAACACCCAGCAAGTCACAGCTGATGATGAGCCCTGTTCGAAGCTCTCCCAGAAAGCGTCTACTCCTTCCTGCCGATATTTCAGAAGCAGTCAATGCATCACCTTCAAAAAAGGTAATGTTTCCCTGCAGTGCATACCTAATGAAAACCAACCAACAATAGAGTCAAGGGGGGTAAAGGAGATGTTATTTGTACTCAAGTTTTCAAAAAAAAGTAGAGAAGACGTAAAGACAACTTGCTGCCAGCGGGGACCACGTCTGCAATCCTTGAATAGCACGCCGGTGTTCTGATGGCGTAGCTATGGTGGCAATCACCCTTCTATTCACTTTATCGGGAATTTCTTCGAATACAAGCCTGGAAGTGTTAGCATACAACATGTCCATTTTCTTGTTCCTGCGATGCATGCTGCGGTAACCTGCGTTCATTGTGTATGCACACTCAGTGAAACTGTTTGTGTTCATCGCAGCTGGTCTCACCTGTGAAACGCCTGAGGCTCCAGTCACGTGAAGCTGAAGCAGAAACTGAAGTAGCCTTGACAGCCTTAACCAGGCCTCAGTTAATAGCCTTACTGAAGGACACTATGGCCCACAGCGCTGCAGCTAAACAGGTAACCCCCTTACATTTCGCCGGTATAAATGGGTCATAGTAAAAAAAAACCCTGGTAATCAAAGTTAATCCCATATTTCTTACTGTGGAATACCTCATAATAATCAGGTTCTGACCATTAAAAACCCCAAAATAAGTGTTTTTTTTGTTGTTATGAAAAATACACAGAAATGAAATTTTCAACAATTATATGCAATGGATTGCATACAGGATGAGATGTAGACAATATGATGAAAACACTGACTGCATAATTACATAGGACTAGCATCACACATTAGTGAAGCACTGCACAGAGGCATAAATGTCAAACTGATAAATGTACACTAGTAACTTTGTGCTCAAGTAAACAGCGATGTGAATGAATCAATTTTAAGAAATTAACAAGGCTGTAGACAGACGAATTTAATTTAGGCTGCATCTTCCAATGTTATCACAGTGGCTAATGAATGGTGCTTTAGTTGCTGCAGTCTTTTATTCATTCTGTTGCCACGCAAGCCTCTGCGTAGTCATGCGAGCAGTCTTTTTTTTTTTTTCTCGCAGATCATTCAGGAGCTTCTGCCCAAGCCCGACCTTGCCCACTCAATGCAGAAGTTAGAGAAGCTACTGCACCAAATCTACAGAGCCTTCCCTCAGAAGCACTGGGGCAACAGCCGTGATGCTTTCTGCTTCCGCAGAGTACAGATCCCCATCGAGACCTTCAAGGTGAGGGCCGTGCAATCTAGCAAACAGTCTTATGGGCCGCTTTAGAAAATTTTCTGATTTATATTAATGCCTACATTTGGCACTCTCTATGAGTTCACTTCAGTGACATCATGTCCACTTTCTTACTAGCCAAGTGCAGTGACCTCTTGTGAAAATAAAGAGGCTAAATGTGGCATCTCTCAGCTAAGTCTGGTAAACGTAAAAGAAAGTGCTCATTCTGGCATGCTATATCAGTTACAGTATCTGGGAAGAATGCACTGTAGTACTATATACAGTGTTAAATGTGTGTTTGGTGGTATGCTTATACTTAAAATCAGCCAGACTTGCTTGGGAAATGCACATTGGGGCAGTCTGATTAGTGTTGAGAACTTATGATACTTAATAATCTTAGCATCGCTGAGGCTAAACGTAAACTTCTATGGCAGAATCTCACCGGCTGAAAAAAGAGCCATAGATTAAAAATGTTTTGTTAATTGTGACTATCACTTGTTCATTTTATGCCGTATCACTGTCCCTTGATCTAGCTGTTTAACTTAATCTACAAATGTAACAGCATCAGAGTACTAAACTGATGTAAAATTTCGTATTTTTCACCTGTTGTGAAGCTAGGCATATCAGTTGGACAGGACGGCTCTTACGGGTCATCAGAAAAAAAATTACGACATATTCACGGGGTGAATGATGATGAATGGGCGAAGCTCCAGAGATTCTGTCTGCGAATCTGTCTGCGAGCGCGCGCTGCTGCCGCCTTGCGCTCTCTCCGCTGTGCAGCCTTAGCCTTATCCATCCGGCGACTCCGAGCGCGCGCCAACAGCGAACGGATTTTATTACAACGCTCCCCCTAGCGTACGTCGCCGCACTAAATCGAACGATTGCCTTCAACCAATGACACGTGCCATATGTGACATCATTCCTATTTTATAAGATCTCGCGTCTTTCATCAACTACAAGTACCGCTTTCTAGTTTATAACATCTTGCATCTTTTCATCATCAGCTACAAGTACCACCATCTAGTAAACACTACAAGAACTAAACGAGAGGTGGCTACATACAGGAGACGGTACCGCCATCTAGTGAACACTGCAAGAACTAAACTAGAGGTGGCTACATACAGGGGACGGTACCGCCATCTAGTGAACACTGCAAGAACTAAACTAGAGGTGGCTACATACAGGGGACGGTACCGCCATCTAGTGAACACTGCAAGAACTAAACTAGAGGTGGCTACATACAGGCTACAGGGGACGCACAGCCCACGCCCTAAGGAGCTTCGCCCCTAATAAAGAGGCTAAATGTGGCATCTCTCAGCTAAGTCTGGCAAACGTAAAAGAAAGTGCTCATTCTGGCATGCTATATCAATTACAGTATCTGGGAAGAATGCACTGTAGTACTATATACAGTGTTAAATGTGTGCTTGGTGGGATGCTTATACTTAAAATTAACCAGACTTGCTTGAAAAATGCACATTGGGGCAGTCTGATTAGTGTTGAGAAATTATGATACTTAATAATCTTAGCATCGCTGAGGCTAAACGTAAACTTCTATGGCAGAATCTCACCGGCTGAAAAAAGAGCCATAGATTAAAATTTTTCCGTAGTGTGTATTATTCTAGTACAGCACTCAAGAGAGAAAAACATATTAAGCCACCAGCATATATCTTTCATAGAAGGGACACAGTTTGAAAGTTTACTTGCTTCACTTTAAAGGTGATGCCTTGCAATATGTATTTTTGCACCGAACCACTAGGGACTGGAACGTTCCTTCATTAGATATTGTATGCATGGTGTCAAATGGTTATTTTACTTCACTTTGTGTTCATATTAAATAGAAATTTGTGTAGCTATTCTTCAGTGTATGAACGAAATGGTGATGCCACTAACTAAAGGAAAGGTAGTAGTACAGCCATACTTCAGTTTGACATAAAAAGATTGCCTTTATTATGATATGCAGTGTTATGAAATGCATCAATATCGAGAAAGCAGCAGCAGTGATTGAGCTAATGAGGAAGAAATGAACCACTGTGTCCAAAAATTGCTATTCAAGATTGCTCTGCCGAAATATGTAATTTGTAGGTACGTGCGAATATTCGAACTTTCGATCATTTTTCTGATAGTGTTTGCAATTTGATTCGCAATGGAATTCAACTATTCGAAGTAGTCGAACTTAGTAAGACAAATACAGTTCGCATTTGATTGGCAGTGGCCCCTTTAGATTTTTAATAGGCTTCACCCCATGACACTTGCGTTGCGGCTAAGCTGCCTCTCAGGCGATGCACTATGCCATTACAGTAGCACCTTCGTATTGTTTTATGCGCTTCACCACATCACACTCTGGTATTGCGGCAAAGAGGCCTTTATTGGGGCTTTGCTATGGTCGTAGTCGGATCGACTCACGACAGCTCTGGTTCGGACCTACGCGGCAGAGGTGGGGGGGAGGATTTAATTAATGTCATTTCAGACTAGAAATTCGGAAAAATCGCATGAACACTTTCAGCATCCGAAATTTCAGATCTTTTTATATATTAACGACTACAGGGGTAGATCAGCAACTCTGAATTTGAAGGGGGCACGCCCTTGTCCACCAAATCAGTTGGGTCTCGTCTCTACAGAAGTTGAAGAAGGGAGAGGTGGAGGAAGTCGCGTCTTTTTCTTTCACATGTAAAGTGCTGTGACACCATGTTGGTTGCAATAAATCATCTAAATAATATCACTTCAGCATCTGCATTGCCTCATCCTTGATAAGTTGCCCCGCCCGATAAAGCTGTATCATCCACAACTGTTTCTTTAATAAATAATGCAATAGCGAACATATATATATATATATGTGTGTCATTGACACTGCACGCAATTTACTGTGTGCGCACTAATTCTGTTGCTTTGCTATGTTCAGTGCTAACTCGTTTACATGTAATTTTCTGTGCATTCTTGCTCATTGTGTCTATGTATTTGTTATTCATGCCTTTTTATGAGTGAAATTTGCTCATTCTGTATTTACAAAAGAGCGTTGCATTGACTCATGTTTTTCAATGTTTGTGAGTTAAAGCTCTTCCGCATTTTTTTTTTCCTGGTCCGCTGTATTTGTTATAGGCCCCTATTGATGTTTTCTTGTATTGGAAAATGTTATATATGTGTATGCAACCAACTCCTGCCTACGACTTCTCGTAGAAGTCGGCAGTATTGGATAAGAAAACATCTAGCGAAACGCCATCCATCCAGCACTTCACTAACCTAGCCAAAAGTAACGCTTCTGTTTTATCGAATAAGAATGTGCTAAGGGATCATCTGCAACCTACTTTCTCTAATTTTATTTCAAAGTATACGAGAAATATTACAGAAGTATTTGATAACTACTTAAAAAATTATTCTATTCGACTGGCACCGAGAATTTTTCTACTTGCTCAGCTGTAGTCATTTGAGCTTCACGGGGATCCCGTGATATTGATTGATTAAACTGTAAAATTCCTGTAAACCACTTGGATCAACCCAATGTTTGAACAGGCACTATAAAGAAAACTAAGAACATTTCCAAATTACCACATTTGCTGCGAAAAAATGCGGGTGGCGACACTACCTTGAAATTACTGCACCGAACTCCGTAAAGTCATGTATTTTGACGGTGTCTGGTTTTGACAGTCCTAAATATTTACTGATTAGTAAAAATGAGGTACATTTTCTGGGGCATGGAGCACAAAACTAACATGTCAAGTTTCAGGAAGTTTCATGGAGCAAATGTTGTCAAAATGCGAAAAATATGGTTTGAAATCTGCGATTTCAGTGCAAGATTTAAAAATGAAACTTTGACCTTCTTTATTTTGCAAGAACATAGGCTTGGGCATGTTGGTCATTCATGTTTCACTTTTCAATGCATAAAAGAAGAAAAATTAAAAGTGCTATGTTTGCATCACTTTTTCTCTATTCCTTCGTGCATGCATTAAGGAGCGAAATTTCATTTTCTCCTGTATGATGGTGAAGTTAATGACATTTGAGATCTCAGAGTACAATTTATTAATCTAAGCCAATTCATCGTTGCACATTAGAGTGTCTTAAGATATTTACCTTATGTAAATATTTAAGCTCTAACAGAATGGCTGCTTAAGGGGAGATGCGGGTCGAAAAACGCGAATTTTTTTCAAAATTACCATTTTTTTTTTCGCCTGTTTTGATGAAATTAGTACCTCTCCTGTTATGAAAAAAAATATTACAGGTCGAGACCTAACTGGAAATGCTTTAAAATTGCATCTAAAGAGCACAAGGTGCCTATTAATGGCCGAAAGTGTGCAGTCTTTGAGCACCTTGCCGCCGATAATGCGCCGCCGCTCGCCATTGTTGATCGCATGAGTCGAAGATTCGAGCCTCACTCTTCAAATACCAAGTTTATCTCGGTGATGCAGCGCAAGACATAATAAAAAGAAGCACTCTTCTGCATGTTTTTCGAGCGCTGCGACAGGCTTATCGCATGGTACGAATTGGGGACCGCCATTGGCTCTGCGCGCCTGTATGTGCTGTGAAACCTATTTGCGGGGTCTATGTCTTGTCGAGCAGCGCAGCTGAACAATGCTTTTCTCGTGTAATTATCTCCGTTGTGAATGAAAAAAGGCATTGCTCGCAAGTGAAAGCCGTTGTGCGGCGCGCTCTGTAGGAATAGGCTACGAGCAGCTAGTCCGATTTGCGGCAGTTGTTGGCTTGCAAAAGCCAATGCATCAAAGCCATTCACACGCGTCAGCCGAAAAATTCGTGATGCGGCAATGGATGACGTTAGCGCCAATTTTGAGAGGCCGAAAGAGCTCGCAGTGAGAGAACTTAGCAAGGACGACATTACCATTATGTACGACAATATGTGGCACAAACATGGCTGCAAAATGGCATGACACTGGACTTAGTTTGGATTTTGCAGTCCTGTCAAACTTCTTTCTAGCTTGCAGTTGGCACAAGGCTCTGCCAGATGGAGCGGTAGTTTGGCAAGCGTTTTATGGCCCTGTCTGTGAGCGAAATGCCTGTGAGGAGTCGGCTCGAAAACGCCGAGAAGGACAAACTCATGGTGCTGGCGTATTTTAGTCGCAGTGGCCTCTACAAGAAGGATTGTTCTTTATGGTGTGCAAATTTCATCTGATTTAATATCTTTCATAAATAAAAACTCAATTTCAACATTAAAACTCGTCTTTCTCGAAACACAAATTTTGCCATTTTTTTCAATGTGCCCCTCCTTTTACGGGTACGTCTAGTGCTTGTATCTGCCTGAAATTTCGCCCAATTTTTTTTCCAAAGTATGGCGAATGCAATTATCTAGTTTAAATTTTAATATTTTATTGTATAATAAAAAATGGTATGTATACCTTTACTAGGGTAGGTGAAATATGCACTTATTACGTCTATTATTTTTCACGCATATTACATATTCTGTATGTGCTTCCTAATTAGGTATTTGCACTTTACACTTTATTTGAAGCATTATGAACTATGAATGGTAAAAAATTACAGAATTTTAGAGATGAAAAGAGGGTGCGGGGGGGGGGGGCGCAAAGGGGTTAAAGTGTTCACTTTGTCATGTTGCAGAGCTAAAAGTGTGTAACTTGAAAGAAAACTAATTATATATTTGAAATCAGCATAAAAAGTTCCATAAACAGCTCAAGTTTTATTGCTCTAGGGCGAATATTAAAGAAAAAGTGTCTTCGAGTAGCATCTCCCCTTAAATTGAACTGCCTTTGATATGATTGGCTTAGTACTCGTATTCTGCACCTTGTTCATCTTTCAGTAAAGAAAGCTCTTGTTAGATTGAACATATTGTCCTTGTTCGTTCAGGTTGCATTTAAAAAATTGGCCCCGTATCTGCATGTTTCACTGCAAATGTCGTCAAAAGACCATAGTTTTGGATTCGGAGAGAGTGATCGAAACGTTTATTTGATGTCCTGCACAAAAAATCGCTGAATTGTATTCTAAAGGCACTGCATTAGAGAGTCTCGATCCGTGCAGAAAAGGCGAAGGAGCGCATCAAGCAGTTATCTTCGAAAACAAAGGAAGGCGTGTGCGCCCGTCTTGGAAGCGATAAGGTTGTATGTGTTTTCGAGGTCGCTTGGCCCAGAACCCCGCAGAAAAGAGGCAAGCCCAACCAGGAACCTTCTTTATTGACTGGAACCCGGGCTGCAACTGCCCACTTCCAGCCGCTGCCACATGCCAATCCGCGCACACCCGATTATCGTCCGCCGATCAGCGCGCTCGCAGTGGCCGCTCCCATACTGCCCCCTCCCCTTCGGCAAAAAAGGAGAGAGGGACCAATGCAGTAGCAGTTAACCCTGGACACGACGGACCACACGTGGCGCACAAACCCACATGCCGGCACAGTCCTTACACAACTCGCTGTAAGATCTCATGGTCTGCAAGACGCGGGAACTGCTGATTCGCGCAGCGAAGGCGACCTTGCCCCGTCCGAAATGGGGGCACACTGGACTTGCTGAAGTTGACGACTGCAGTAAGGTTGATGACGGGAAGAAGACGCTTCGGGTATAGATACGGTAATGATGAATCAACGGGCCCAAAGAAATCAAAATAGACTCCCTGGCGCTGACGTTGCGAGACTGTGCTGTTGTTGTAGCATACCATTCGCTGTGTCTTGTCTTGCCATGGTATCTGCCCGGACCATTCTTTTCAGGGTGGCGGCCACTCCCCACATGGTAGTCTGCATACGCTGGCAAGAAAGCTTGGCTGTCTGTGTGCCTTCGGTGGTCACCCTTTGGCTTTCCCTGATATAGTATCTAGGCAGCAGCTCCGATCTGGTCAAAAGGATTGTTTTAAATAGAGACTGTTCCTTGCAGAGTCTCAGCTCTGTCAAACCTCGCAGCTATGTTATCTGAAGCTTCTACGATGGCTTTCCCGTCAACCACGACCTTTACATCGTCGGCGTCTACACATTCCATTTCTTTGTTTCATTCGACTTGTTGCAGCGTGTCGTCGCCGTTGTCGTAATACTCGACTTCACCATCACTGGCTACTTTCCAGTTTTCAGTGGTCTCTTCCTTTACGCCACCTTCTCCTCCGATGTTCTCCTCGACCTCCTCAACACCCTCTTCACCATCACGCTTCCCGACCTCCTCTTTAGAACGCCGACACCCTTCGGCCTCTTCCTCAACGATCTCCTCCTCCACTTCCGTGAGCTCTCCACCGTTTGCCTTCTCCGCACCTACCTTCGTCGGCGCACCCTTCGTTGTCCTCCAGAACCACCTCATAGCCCACCTCTTCAGAGTCCACAGCGCCGCCCAGGTTCTCTTCAGTGTCTTTCTGGTACTTGTCTGCTGCCTCCCCATCAAGCTGCCCCACGTAATGGTGACTTTTTCTGTTCCTCTTTTTTCCGTTTCCTCTTTTTCTACTTCGCCTTCTGAATCTCCCCATTGGCATCGTTGACTACTCCTAAATCTGCAACGTCGCCGCGTTGTGCTTGGCAATTTTGTAAGATGCTTGGCAACTTTGTAACTGTTTGCCATAATTTGTTGTTATTTTCATTTGTTCGTATTTATTTTTCTTATATTGTTGAAGTGCTTTACATCTGAATAGTGGTTCTTGCTGGGCCTCGGTGAGCCGCCTTGGTCGTAACGGGACTTTTTAACCTTGTTATGGGTAGTGGCACCCTGGTTGGCAGACGATGCGCCGCCGCCGCGTCTCTTGTGTCGCGGTGCCACCCCATCGGACGAGGTCACCACGCCTTCCATGGCTTGCACAGGTAGCGGGATGTCTATGTAAGAACAGAAGTACTAACACGCTGCAGCTCGTCGGGAGGTTGTGGCTCATAGCGCTAGTCCCGAAAGGCGACCTTCTCAACTTTCCGAGCATAGCGCGCGAGCACCTTGAGGGAAGGAGTGGCCCAACAGTTGTCGCTGAAACCGGAGGTGGCATCACCGCATAACGTGGGAGACCTCAACGGTATTGGGAGCAGTGGGTCCGCCCGAGGGAAAAGCTCCTACATGGCACGAACATAATCGCGCAGACCCTCCTTTGGATGTTGTGTTCGGGCGTCGAGCTCACGCCGGATACGGTAGTCGTAGGCGACCGACAGGAACTCTTCCCGGAATGCCGCGGCGTACTGGTTCCAGGACTGGAAGGGAGGTTGAAGACGCTGCCATCATTCTGTGGCACCGCACAGGGCAACTGGTAGGACTCGCTGGAGCACGTTGGACTCTGAGAAGGCGCTAACAACCGAGTATACGAAAAGGTCGTCAATGAAATCGATGACCGATTCCTTTGCGTCTTGGCCAGAAAAGGTGGGCACAGTCAGCGTCATCAGGGCCATGGCTGCGGACTGCCTCGATGTCCGTGGCCCAGGGGCAGGGTTCTTACAGTTGGCCGCCAAAGGTAGGGGATTTCGAGGTCGCTCGATCCAGAAATCCCGCAGGGATAATGTGGAGCCCGACCAGGAACCTTCTTTATTAACAGGGACCCGGGTCGCAACTGCCAGTCACTGCCACGTGCCATTCCGCGCACACCCAATCATCGTCCTCCTCTTCTACCTCCGATCAGCGCGCTCGTGGTGGCCCCTCCCATAAGGTGTAGAATGCAAAGCAACGACGGGCATGTGCCACCACCTTGTCGTCTTAGCAAAGCGTTGGAAACACTTCCCTTTTTGAGCATCGTGTTGCATTGTCAACGCAGCCTGATCAACGCTACGGTCCTGAGAATTACTTATGTATGCCTTCTCTAGTATAAAGACACACATGCAAAATATTGACATGTTGTTGTGGTGCCTCAGATATGCACGATAATTGCTTTTTATTTGGCAATCGCACAAGTATGAATTCTGAAACTTGAGCAGTATTGTTGGGCGCTGCGGATGGGGTTGGCCGTTTGGGGTATCGTTACGGCAGACAAACGGTCAGACAGACAGACCAATACTTTTGCGTCAAAGTACCCCAAGAAAGACTATAGTCTTTAAAAATGTGTACTTTATTCAGGTTTTTGCTTACATGGCTCAAATTCAATATTGTATGATGTAACAGTAACTGTCATGGAATGGGTGTTGCGGTCAATGAAAGATCTTCAGGGCCAGCATGTTCAAAGAGGTTAACATTGATGCCTGTGCCCCTATTGCAGCACAAGTGTCTGCAGCGTGGCCAGCAGTTGTGCCAGGCTGAGCAGTGGAGCTCCCTGCTGGAATATGCACAGCAGGCATGGAATTTCGTGTGCAAAATGCCAGATTGGCAAGACAACAGTCACAACAAGGCCAAGCTGGTATGCCTACGAACCCTCGCCGCACACTGCTCGACAGCACTGAAGAAAGTGTCCCTGGACCAGCGGCAGCTGCAGGCACTGATTGCCAGGTACTGCGCCTTCCCTTCTTCCTGCATGCAATACCATTATATTGTTGCACTCGGAAATGACTCTAGACCTACTACGGTCGCTTAGGCTAGGCGCGGTGGCTGCATTTTCGATGGAGGCTAACATGTTTGAGGCCCATGTACAGCAGACTCTCAGTAAACAGAAATCTGTTAAACGGAACTATTTTTTTTTTATTTTTTTTTTATTTGAGATTTATTTATTTTTTCTGTACGTGCAACAGAAAAAAAACGAAGCAAAAGCAAAAGGCTACATAGCCTGACGGAGGCTTTTGCTCCGAAATACAGTCTGGCAAAATAAAATAAAAAAACTAAAATTAACATGTCATACACAACTTAGCTGAATTAGAGAACATCATTATATACAGATACAATTTGCAAATTATGATCACACATGTAACCATTACAAATATAAAGAAAGAACAGGACAGTAAATAGTAATGAAATACCTAAAAAACATCGCAATATATACAATAGGTGAGGTAAGGAAAGCATCAGGAGACACATACATTCCTAAAAAACAACAACAAAAGGACACAAATAGTGTACTCTAAGCAATTGGGACACAGAAAGTAATAAATAATCCAAATTTCTGTATTAAGTGTATTCAATACAATTATAAAGAAGAAATTCCTTGAACTTATTTTTGGAAGTTTTCTTATTTAGGTCAAGTACGTCACCCAGTTTGTTGAGGAGACTCGGTATTTGGTAATCAATATGTTGTTGACCATAGGTTGTTCTAGTTTTCGGTGTTCTTATACTATGTGTACGGAGATAGTACTCAGCACATCGAGAAGAATCGTACATGGGGTATAGTTTATTATTTTGGATATACAATAATAACTTATAATAATATATTTGGTTTGCTTGTAATATGAGATATTTAGGGAATAACGGACGTGCGCTAAGACCTTGTGGCATACCGTAATATCCCTCGAATAGTCTTAGTACCCTCTTTTGTAGTGTAAGTAATGTTTTATAGTTTTGAGCCGTCGTTGTTCCCCAACATAAGACACAATAACTTAGCCTGGAATATATCAGTGTATAATATAACGCTTTCTTTAGCCAAAGTGGTAATAACGGACATAGTTTGTACATACATCCAACGCTTCTACTTAGATCTGCTGCCAATTTATTTATATGTTCATTCCAGGAAAGGTCTTCCTGGAACCACACACCCAAGAATTTCTGTACCTTGACTTGTTCTAAAGTCTGACCCTCAAAGGAGATACTTAGACTTATATTCCGTGGCTTATTAATGGGTGCAAACAATATATATTTAGTTTTACTCGCGTTTAGCCGCAACTTATTTAGTTTAATCCAGGAAGACAACTTATTTAGATATGTGTTTACAGACTTTTCAAGTTGAGAGATCGATGAACCAGCAAAAAATATATTAGTGTCGTCCGCATACATGATTAACTTAGGAGAATCCGGAATGCTACACAAGTTATTTACATAGACTATAAACAACAGAGGACCAAGTATCGATCCTTGTGGAACACCTTTGTTGACCCTCGCACGGGGAGATGTCTCTTGATTAATAGCGACATACTGATAGCGGTCTGTTAGGTAATTTTGAATTAACGTATTGGCAACGCCACGGACACCGTAGTTATTAAGTTTTTCTAGAAGAACACTGTGATGCACGGTGTCGAATGCTTTGCGGAAGTCAACAAAAAGACCAAGAGTATATAGCTTTTTCTCAAAATTGGTTAGTATCTCGTTTTTAATATTGAGTAATGCAAGCTCGGTGGATTTACATTTTTGAAAGCCAAATTGGGCATCACTTATTACATTGTACTTCGCAAAAAATTTTTGTAATCTAATATTAATAGCGCTTTCAAAAACTTTTGACAGAATCGGAAGTACCGATATCGGTCGGTAGTTTCCAATCTCTTGGTCATTACCACCCTTGAAAACCGGACATACGCGAGCTATTTTTAATTCATCGGGAAATACGCCGGTAACAAGAGTTAAATTAATAATATGTGACAACGCAGGTGATATAACATCAGCGACGTATTTTATTGGTACAGCTTTAATATCATCGTAACCTGCTGCACAATGGTTTTTTATCTTTGTTATTAATTCTTCGGTTTCATGACATGAGATAGTGTGCAGAACTATAGAGTTAGATAAGCGACGGTCATTTACAGGCAGTTGTGTATCCTCGTCATACCCCGCATCATCGAAATCACAACTTTTTATGAAGTAATTATTCATTGCCGTTGCCACCTCTTGGTTACCAAGGCCACTAGAGTTTTCCAAAACCCTAGGAATGTGGCTTTGTTTTATTTGACCAGAAAGATTTCTAACCTCGCTCCAAATTTTGCTAGGATTATCACTTATTCTACTAAATAAATTCTCATAATACCTGAATTTAGCACGCCTTATTTCACCATTTAGATGGTTTCTGTATTTTTTGAACTCGCTGAGTAATTTGATATCTCGTGTCTTTATAAACGCATGGTACATGTTGTTCTTCTTTGTAATTTTTTTAAATAGCGCATTACTTATCCAAGGTTTTCTAATTTTCTGGCGTTTTGCGTTCTTTACAGACACCGGGAAAGCTTCATCATAACATTTCATGAGTTTATTAATGAATAGCTTGTATGCCAAGTTAGCATCCCTTTCTTGTAACACGTGGTTCCAGTCTGTTGCAATAACACGATACCGGAAGATTCCAAGCGTGTCAGCGTTGATCTGACGAGACCGTACTTTTTTATTGCTTTTGCAAGTACCATTGGAAGAAGGAATGGTGCAAAAGATCGGTAGATGATCGCTTATATCTACTGCCAGCGATCCAGCAACGCAAGACGTTGGGAGTGTGTTCGTCAAACATATATCAAGAAGTGTCGCAGTCTCTGCAGTTAGGCGGGTTGCCTTAGAAATTACGTTATTACAGGCAAAAGAATTTGCCAGCGCTATTAACTGCCGTGAAGTTGCATCCTGAGAGAGCATATCGATGTTTACATCGCCCATTATCACAAATGGAAAGCCAGTAGGACATAAGTACTCAAAAACGTCTTCAATGAATGAAATGAACTTTGTTTTACACCCCGAGGGTGGTCTGTAAACGATCACAGCGAATGCTTTTTCTAAGCGAACCATGAGGCACTCTACAACTTCATTAACCAGGGAAAATTGGGGGACAACTTCATGCTTTAATGATTGTTTGACGTAAATAGCCACTCCACCACCTCTACCAACGGGACGCACTATGCCATTGTAAGTGTAGTTCTCGAAATATGGTGGATCTTCGCCTACAGTTAGCCAGGTTTCAGAGAACAGCAACAAGTCAAAGCTAAATGTAAGGGAGCTAAATATACTGAGGATCTTATCTGTCTTGTGGCGTATGCTGCGTGTGTTTAAATGAAAAACCTTTATGCACCTGCGCGCAGCCCCAAGAAGACCATTCGCAGAACTGCTATCATGATAGCCATCACTAGGTATTGCTGTATCGGTGCTCATCTTAAACGAACGTATATCAGTTTGTGCAAAAAAAATGTTCACTCTGTGGCAGTTCCGCCCCCTTCCACGGTCATCTTGGCAAGATCATCTGCGTTTCTTATCTTTAGTATAGGCGAGGTTTCGTTTCTACGAGCAAATATCTTGCCCCCCGATGTCCAGACAAATTTCCAACGCAGTTCCTTCTTTCTCTGAATAGCTGATCCAAGAAGCTGTTTTCCGTGTTTCGTCAAGTGCTCATTGACATATACTGCAGAAGACGTCTGGCTGCCCAGGTCCTTGCTGTCAATTCTAATTTTCTTTGACTTGCTTAGAATGGCAAGCTTCTTTGTCCTGCGCACAAATCGGACTACTATATTAGTTTGGTCATGACGAGCAGTCGGTACTCTGTGACAGATATCGACGTCATCTGAAGTTATTTCTTCTTGAATGGCACCACAGATTTTCTTAACCGCATCAAGGGGTTCAACATCAGATGGGACACCCTTAATTTCCAGATTATTTGAGCGCTGGTAAGTTTCGACCTCCTCTATTCTACGATGTAGTCTGTCATTTTCAGCTTTGAGCTCTTGGTTTTCTTTTATTACAGATTGAATATCTGCTCTGAGTTCTTTCACTTCGTTCAAAGCATCTTTTATATCTCGAAGTTCCTTTCTTAGTTCTCGTCGTAAGTCTTCGATTGCTTTAGCAGTATCGCGTGCATCCTTCGACATGGTTAGCCAACACAAATGCGTTCACTTGCAAACGATGACACAGGAACAGTACGTCCGGCAGCAGTGCACAAATCGCAAAAAAAAAATAAATAAATGCTGTTGAATACAACAGACAAATTCTCACCTGAAACAGGCGTAGATTTAGTAAGCGATGCCAATGTGCACTGCTGCCGGACTGTAGGCGACGACTTTCTTGCAGCGTCTTTTATAGCAGCGGTGAACCGTCGCCCTCTGGTGATGCGCTGCTTTCGTCGTCGACAAGCAAACACGCCCCGCTTCGCCTGGGCCAGAGTATCAGGCTGCGTCAATGATGCATCGGTCGTAGGCGTATCTGAAACAGGCGTAGATTTAGTAAGCGATGCCAATGTGCACTGCTGCCGGACTGTAGGCGACGACTTTCTTGCAGCGTCTTTTATAGCAGCGGTGAACCGTCGCCCTTTGGTGATGCGCTGCTTTCGTCGTCGACAAGCAAACACGCCCCGCTTCGCCTGGGCCAGAGTATCAGGCTGCGTCAATGATGCATCGGTCGTAGGCGTATCTGAAACAGGCGTAGATTTAGTAAGCGATGCCAATGTGCACTGCTGCCGGACTGATTTCCTCGAATATGCTTGGTTCCGGGCTTGTTTTCTGCACTTATGTTCACCTCTCAGTAAACTGAACTCCTGTTAAATGGAACATATTTCCCCGGTCCCTTCAGGTTTCGTTTACCGAGAGTATACTGTACTTAGGTTTAGGTGCACGTTAAAAAAACCCAGGTGGTCAAAATTTCCGAAGCCCTCCACTACTGCATCTCTGATAATCATAACATGGTCTTGGGACGTTAAACCCCAGATATTATTATTACTGTGGTAGCATAGCCGCTGTGGCATCATGCGACTAGGAATGAGGCTCCCTTCCCGGCCACAGCGGCTACATTGCGATGAGGGTGAAATGCAAAACAGTGCCTAACAAAAAATAAGCTGTGGAATCAATGAAATTTTTTCTGTGCATGATGTGATTCATAAACATCTCTGTTTTGACACATAAAAATCAGAAATTAACGTGAATCTTTAAATATTATTTACGATTTTGTGGTCAGCAGTGGAATTAACCACACATTGATTGTGTCTCGAAGACGCATGAAAAGGGGGCGTGGCAACAATAACTATTTTTTTACTCATGGGGATAAATGGATTAAATTTGGCTTGCAGGTATGGTTTGTTATGCTGATATCATAACTGAAACCTGTTTTAGACAATCTATTATAATCTGTGACTTTTATAGCTTAATAGAGTCTTATTGTCATCCCTAAATCAATGAGACAGAAGTTCCAAGATTTTTCCATGATCATATTCACCAGGATCCACCCTGTGCTGTAAAACTGCTGCCGATTTTTAAATGTCAATTAAACAATTGTCTTGCAAACTTATGTAAAAGCAATAAGAAAAAATTTGTGCAGTATCGTACATGGCTTTACAGTGCTCATCAGTCTTTCAGTATAGAATTGTGAAAAACATATTGTATTGATTTGGCGTGAAATGACACAGTAAGGATTGACAGCAACTATATACTAAAAATTGGCGCGGCGAGTGAACAGAGTTAAAACCTATAAAAAAATAAAGCTGCCTCATTATTCATTGGTGGAATACGACACTTATTGAATGCAAGATTTGTGGTACTGCAGCTCAAACTTTTTGATAGTTTTTGTTGAAAGCATACCAGCAAAGTGCTGTTTTCTCAAATTCTACTGCATATTTAGCACTGATATTTCACCGAAATACAAGAGGGTCTGAGGACCATGAGAAAAAAAATATCAAAAAATTTAAAATTAAACTAAATACTTACCATTCCCATTGCCCCAGCCTTCATTCACAGCTAGCTTGACCAATGTTGGCAGATTGTCAAACTTCCAGAAGACTACATATTGTCCAGCTGACTACAAACTCAACCGACCTAAAAGTGTGCCAGCTAGAAAAGTTGTGCTCGTAAATTCCGGAAATGGAGCATACCTTCTGAGCCATTTTGAGTTACCATGTTAAAGTGAGTTTCAGGTCGAGTCCAAGTAATGTGATTTTGGGTTGTAATGAACATAGTGTCGTATGAGGGTGTTTCTTCAGTTCCTGAAGGTTAATACAGTTGCCACTGTATAAACAGTCAAGTTGACTGACATGTGGAGTTAGGATGTTGCACAACCTGCTGGAGAGACTAAAAATGCAATGCAATAAAGTCAGTCTGGGTAAGCTGGTACACGACGCTTAAGCATAAACTGGTCATCCAGACTGAGAAGAGAGAAAAACGACACTAGTCGACACCAGACAAAACCAGTCGTGCGTGGCAGTGCTACTCTCTTATCTACCGCCATCTTGACTGGCAAAAGAAATGGGAATTCTGCTCTCTGCATTTTCAGAAGTGGTTTTCAGTTTAAAAAAATCATTGCAGCTCTAGCTGTTCTAGGTCAAAAGATGTCACTGCGGCAAGCTAAGCGACACAAGAACATTTCAGATTCAACTCATACTCATTACATCTAAACTGCAGATCAAACATTGATCTTACAAGACTTCAGGTAAACTTTACATGTGAATGGACACCTGCAGATTCCAATAACAAAGGAACTCCTTTTCTATGATTTTTTGGTTTTCACAAGCCATGTCCCGTTTACATAATCTTTTCCGTCATCATCAGCAGCAGCCTAATTACGCCTGCTGCGGGGCAAAGGCCTCTGCGGAGGCAGTACTACTGAGACAGCTCCAAACTGGATTGCTACAGAGCCCAGCACGGATGCACCGCATGTTTCACGAGACATACCCGAGCAACAGGGGCAAGGTCTGCCGGAGGGAGACGACAGATCACACGCGCATCTTGTGGGACTGCATCAAACACCCAGAGTAAGCAAGATCAAGAACAATCCTTTCGCGGCTCGAGGCGGCCGTGAAAAGCTACGACCAGGAGGAACAGCTCTGGGCCGTCCCGCAGGTCCTCGGGGCACTCGAAAGACAGGGACCCAGCAAGCTGGCAAGGGCGAGCGGAGACCCGCGCCGAGTTACAGCAACACCAAAACGACGTAGGCCCCCGTCGGGGTGCGCGAGCGCCCAACTGCAGGCACAAATAAAGTTTATTCAATCCAATCCCATGTTTCGCCGAACCCGGTACAGTGTTTTCTGCTGCCATATTATACCTGCAAACCCAATTTCATCTGCCCGCCTAAATTTCTGTCTCCCTCTCAAGCATTTGCCTTCTCTTGGAATCCAGTCGGTTACCCTTAATGACCAGCGGTTATCTTGCCGCACGATGTACCCAGCTCATGTCACTTCTTCAAATGAAGAAATTTTTTTCGTGTGTTCTGAGAGTTTTTTCCCATAACAGTATTCTGTTCATGTAGTTATGTTCACACTCTTGACAACAGATGCTTACGCATGAATACCTCTTGCACATGCACAGGTTGAAAGAGATGAAGAATGACAGCCCCTGCATCACATCCCCGCTCAAACTGGCCGAAGCGCAGCTCGAGCAGTGCCTTCAGTGATGGTGGCGACAAGCCGATAAAGAAATGCAGACAACTCTTTTATGCTGGTTTTAACTTTTATTGTCATCAATATCATTGTTTCTCTCTTTTACTTATATACACAATAAAAATCGTGGGCCTTTTTTGGTCACTTTCTGTCTCCCTCTAGTCGTTCACTTTTGAAAGTGTGTGAGCTTGCAGTCATATGCGCGCGAACAAGAACGCGCGCGCCCCCTTCCCCTTTAAATAAAAAAGAACAAAAACAAAAGAAACACCTTTCTCGTCGATTTTTTTTTTCCTTCGCATTTTTTCTTTACAAAATCAACCCGTCCCATATGAATTTTTTTTTAGTGCTTGCCAACAAGCAATGCTAGACTAGATTCTCCCATACACGAAAAAATACAGGAGCAAAAAAAAAAGTTGGAGTGAAATGCATGTAACACTTCAAAAAAATACTTGCATGAAACAATGGTTGCAGAAGTAGAAGAAAAAATAATACACTGAAAAAAAAAGTCGCCGCTTTTTTGACGGAGAAAAAGCTGCTTGGTTGTCGGATTGCGCACACTGCATAGACACAGAAAATAGAACAAAAAAACAACTAAGGACTGCTACACTGCTTTCTACACTTATTCAAACACTAATAAACTTCTTTCTTTGTTGACGAACAACTTCATGTGGTTCGCTTTTTTTTTTTCCAAAAAGACACACACACAAGCGCTTGCAAGCTTTTCCATGCTGCCTTGCCATTGGAAACAAGCGAAGAAACTGAACATTCTCCGAGAGAGTACGACAAGCAGCGGAGAGAAACTAAGAAAAAAAAGCAACTGCAAGGTTATGGTGATAACATGTGCCATAGTGTGTATCCACAATATGTACGCGTGTGAAGGGGGACAACATTTCAGTATCGCGGGAAAGGCCGTGATTCCAAGGAGCTCGTGGTTATACAGCGAAAAAAGTTTTCCCTTGCCCACCGCTATGGCAGTGGGAGGACGTGACGTGGCAGTGTAGCATCAGAAACTGATGCCGATTTTTTTTTTTTTATTTAGAAAGAAAAAATGAGGAAGAGGCAATGTGATGTTTTTATTCCTTCCCCAGGGAACCACAGCTTTCTCTACACATGAAAAAAAATAATAAATCTTTACACATGAACACGGCAGCGAAATGAATGACAATATTATGAAAGCAAATCCGAAGAGACAACTATTGAGACATTTTTTTTAAACAAATGTATCGTCCTTTTTGTTTATGGGCTGTGTTCCGGTTCGAAGTCTTAACTACAGCACACATTCAAGTCAGCGTTTCTCTTTCCCTCCTTTCGAGTCCAATGAGCAGCCCCACCAGTTCACGCAGACTGCAGAGATAGCAAGACATTTAATATGTTTCTGTTCGTAGCATGCAATCCATGTCCCTATAAAATGGCCGCTACATTCTCATTACGTCAGTGGGCTGAGTAGCAATAGGGCCAAATAAAAACAAGCATGAATTGAACCCAGCCAACACAAGTGAAATGCATGTAATGCCTAAATGAGTGCAACAGCTTTTCTGTCTTTTCATGGTAAGAAAGAGCACAAATTCAGAGTTACGAAGACGGCAACTCTGAATTAGTGCTCAATGCACAACTTTCAAAGAGTTCAGAGAGCCAGACATTCATACTGCAAAGCTTAAAGCTTTCACAGAAACCTTCAGAGCTCATTTCGTATAAAAGTGGGCTCGGTAGCGATTAGCAATGCAACTTATTCAATGTATTCAATTTTTGCTGAGAAACAAAATTGTGAGTAATAAAAGTTACCTTGCATGTTGTCACGCAATCATGAGATCTTCCTTTGCATACTTTTTTTTAACCAATGACAATTTTGTTTTCCTGCATCGGTGTTTATAGTCTTTGAGGCGCATATCAGTCAGGAGTATGGATGTGGCACTATTTGATTTCAGCAAAGCCCACATGAAAGTCCTGGAGCAGCTGTGCAGTGGTGTTGGTGAAAATGTGCAGCTTTCACAGGTGGCAGAATTGTCACCAAGAACAGCCAGCGAATGGCAGCAAAAAGCTGGTGAATAACTGCCCAGAAGTTGCCAAAACAGGATTTTGATACTGTCTAGTCAAGGCTAGTGTCCCTTTTTTTCTCAGTAAATATTGCTTACAAAGCACCAACAAAGCATAAGCTAAAAAGTTTCGTAAACGTTTGCTAGGCCAGGGTAGTCCAAATATGAAAAAAAATACATAGAAGTACATAACATTACACTCGTACATGGTCTCGCAATTTTTTCAATGCTAGACATACATTAACCCTTCTCATTACCTACCTATTACCACAAGGTTGAGAGAAATAGCTTCTAAGGAGTATTTCATTACTTAACTGTCATATAATTGCTTCTCAGCAGATCTTCGAGACCAGTTCCGTTACTCTGTATAAAAGGATAACGTAGCTTTACGTCCATGTGCTGCGATTCCGGAAATAGATACACCTCAGTCTTTAAGGTACATTGTGGACAGCTACAATTTCTGGCCATGTCTCGGGCAGCTACGTTCAATGTTCAGTGGTGCAGTCCAGTGAACAGCCTACACAGCTTACCAGCAGCCTACGGTGAATCGGAACACAGCCCAAAACAATGTCTCTTTACTCCAAGTACTACTTGAGAAAGGAGAAAAACAAGCAGTCAATTCTTCTGCACACACTCTTTGCCAACCGACAATCCCCCGGGTGGCATCTGCAATGCATCTTGTCTTGTGTCGGTATGCAGTAATATGTATATTTATATATATATTCATATATATATCAATGGCACTATTTACACTGCATGAAATCATCAGGTAGGACAGAGAAGTCAGTCGGCAATCGATCGAGCATGTGTGAAAGAGAAGGATTGAAAATCGGAGGTTGCACCGCTACTGGCCTCTTGAAGATGCAAAACAACAAAAGGCGCGAGTGTGCAGATTCCGTGTACACAGTTATGGGGGCCGACACATCTGTTGCAGCCAGGGAACACACCCCCATGTTCCTCTTCGTTGCACAAAACTGTTGCATTACTTCGAGGAAAAAAAAAAAAGAATGACAGCGGCCCCTCGAAGTGCCACCTGGGTCATCTCGTACAGACATTGCCAAATTGGCTTATCAGACGAGCAGCAAGTGTGTGGTTTCCACAGAAACATCTCAGTACCAATGACTCATACAGCTAGCTGCTCTATTCTTAATTCTTACCAATGGCCTTGCCTATCGAAAGCCTTACTAATCGGATTTCAACCCTGCCTATTGTTGAACACTGCACAGGCCAACGGTTATTTTTGCATGTTATGTTGGTTATGCTCGCTTTCTGCTGGTTAAAGAGTCTCATCAAGTTTTCAAACTTCAGGTTTGAGTTACCTTTAGACCAAGCCTTACAATTTCTGGTGCATGAATACAATTTGCAATGAGACGTGGTGAGGTGGCCTTCAACATTGAAGTGCAGTTATAGCACAGCGTTTTTTGTTGTTGTTTTTCTCGTGCTCCTCTTCGTTCTAGTGCTAACCAACTCCTCGCTAGTGGCAGTGAAGAATCTACAGGAAACAGCACACTTGTGCTCATGATACTTCTAGCATCTCGGATCTGTACTTGCTGTGAAAGGCAGTTTTACAAGCACACAACCTCCACACGCCAAGCGTACAGTTCCCAAACCTACAAGCAAACCTCTCGGGAAAATAGCGAGTGATAAAACATGAATTCACTCAAAGTTTTCTTACTAGAAGATCCCCCTAAGTTCCCTAAAGAAACAACAATCATTAAATGGTAAGGCCAGTATCTTTTTCTGACGTAATTTGACCCAGATTGCTCATCGCAGCTGTCCATGAATTTCGAATATACTCGCAAGCAATTTTATCTGCAAAATTTTTTTTTACAAAACTGCAGTTGTGAGGGCACAGTCAAAGTAGAAAAAAAAAGTACCGAGCAAGCCTCACACTGATGGAGCGATTTTTAAAAATTTCTCTCTAGCTTTTCGTAAGTAGTAAAGAACAAGCACAGTGCTGCCAGCAAAAGAGAGACCGGCTAGGGTAGGAGAAAAAACAACAGGCAGAAAAAAAGCAAAATAAATATCCCAGCATTTTTTTTCCAACATTTCCTGCTCTGCCACCTGCTTCCATGCACTACTCAATTTTTTTTTTAATCTTATTTCGGCAACCAATTTCATGGGGAGAGGGGGAAGGGTAGCGCACAGCATATTTATATATTTATATAGTGTATGTATAATATTTATAGCTATGTACAGTAAGATACAGCATGTCTTGACCATGGCGCGCCTTCTCAAGTGATGTGCAGGCGATGTACAGGTAGTATAAATTATTTTTTTTTTTCTCTCCAGTCTCCGCAAGAGCAGCCAGTTGGGGCCCCTCCTCCTCTAACTCTCGCCACAACACTCTTGGATTTTTTTTCCTCTCTCCCTCGAGGTGTCCGGCGGTGAGAAGAGGGCATTGGGGCACACTTCTGTCTATGTACAGGTGACAATGCACAAACAACACCCTTTTCCCTTTCCAGCTAGCTATGTACACTGCCACACACCCCACCAACCCCACGATCTCCTACAAAGGGGGCTAACGATTCTAGTGCTCCCACACTGCGAACATCCTACAGCCCAAGCCGGTCGAAGGACATTCAACGAGAGGAATGCCTACTGAACGGTGTGTGGCACAACAACCATGTCCACCATATCCCTGGATGTTGCATTGTGAGGAACTGTTGCAGAGTTCTTCGGTGAAAAGGTGCCCTTTCTACAAGTGCCGCTATTAAGAGAGAGCTGGCTGGTGAACCTGCCTACTTCCTTGCAATCGCAAGACACCATGACAACCACTTGGCAAAGAATAATTTGAAACCATACCATAATCCATGTGACCTCATCAGATTTAGGGAAATGAAGGAAGTGCCCAAAATTTGTTTTTTTAGGAGTCAGTTAAATAAGGAACAAAAGCGAATTAGGAACCATCTTATCTCTAGTGGTAAAATGGAGCTGAATTTCTAATTTACCCATAGTTTTGGGCCCTGCATTCGCTTAAATTAGCTTCTTTCATGAGACACACCTATACCATAACGCTTAAAAATTTTCTCCTCATATTAAGTGGAAAAAAAATGCCACGTGTCAAAGGTAAAAACTGCACATGAGCACTAACGGTGCCGTCAGTTTAGCACGCACCAGGAAGCATTGTGAGGCTGCTAGTGTATAATGCTAAAGCCTACTAGGGTGACCTCGGTACGAATTTTAGAGAACACCCTCACAGCTTGTGGACATGCAAGGAATTTTCAGGTCAAGTCCGCAAAAAGGGACCCACCACAGGTGCTCCAGAGTCAAAATTATTAGTCGTTGCTTGTTTGCTAGGCACGTAATCTTCTTTCGCTGCCACATCGCACGAAATGAGCTTGGCGTCCTTTGTACCACCACCACGGCGAATGCTGCTGCCGAGCGGCTGTGCCAAAATCTGCAAGACAGCTACGACCAGGAGCCCACTTGCCACCTAATTTGCTGCTTTTTGAAAGACAGCCTCAAGATTGCATGAGTAGCATTCAAAGGTGTTGCAACTCTTTACGAAGCACAAAACAAACCATTGCCATTAAACAAAAGAAAAGTGCATTGTACACTAGATGGTCTCTTCCAGTGTCTTTCTTCTTAATCGCATACCATTATGAAAAATGACTTCTTATCGAATTTAAAACATGCTCTAGCACAAGGCCCAAGTCGCGTGCAGCATTGCTATTCGTTGTGTCAGTACAAAGGCAGCCACATGTCCGCTACAAGGCTTCGAAAGAAGACTGCATGCTCCTCCTGCCACAGCATCATCACCCCGCTTTTAACAATGCCCAAATCGTCCGGCGTTATTAGAAGCAGCAGCCCCCCTCCTGGCGGTAGTAGCGATGGTCGGGGAGTGTGGCCTCTTCTCTCCTCTCTCCTAGGCGAGGGACGCATCAATGAGAGACAACGGGTGCTGAGTCGTGGCAGAGGCCCATGTGCGAGTCCTCGTCTTCAGGCACCCTCCCGTACGGGGCCCCGTAGCCATGGTGATAGCCCAAAGTATCCATGGGGCTGAGGCGCTGCTGCTGCACTGGCTGTGGCTGCAATTGTGGCTCGGCCGCCAGCCGAACCATACCGCGACTGCATCGAGCCTCTGAAGATGACGAGCCGACTGCCGCTGCTGCTGCGACTGCTGCTACGGCCTTGGAAGGGACCATCACGCAGTGAAGCGATGGGTGCTGCAGCAATGATGTGGGGTCCGAACGGGTTCGACTGCCCGACGAAGAGGCTGCTGCAGGAAAGGCGCACCCAAACGACATGCTGTTAGTAATTCGATGAGGTAGGTACGATGCAATGAAGAATGCTCCAATGTAGCACAAAGCCAACACAGTGATCCAATTGAACATTGTTTTGCTTGGATGGGTAATGTAAGCGGAACGACCAGGAACAGACAGCCATGTTACACAATTTCTAACACAACTAAAGCACCGATGCTTACCAACCAAACTAATAGCATCATTTTCGAGAAAAAATATAACACATAGCTGCATCCACAATGCAGCTCACATCTTTTCTCAAATCAATAATTACTATATGCATCATTAGGCATACTGGCGGACTGCATCATTCTCTCCCAATATAAAGTGAATTATCAGGTTTTTGCAGTAAAATAAACATCGGATGAAAGCATGCCATTTTGGGAGGTACTAGGATGAGGTGGAGTTATTGACAAATGTGAACTGCTGTCGATATAAAAAATTCCGAAGCCAAGATAATGTTGATTAGTTGAGTCTAAGTGCCTATAGTTAAGCTATTAGACCACAGTGGGCAAATCTGTCGGATGCTTTCGCAAAGTCGAGACAAAGATGCAATCAATGATTTTACTATTATTCATACCATTACGTAAACCCAACGTAAATTCCAATAGTTGGATATCTCGCAATAATGCTTTCCGAAAACCATGTTGATTTACAAAAAAAAAAAAAAAAAAGGACTCAAGATGTCTGTATATGGGAAGCGACGATGTGTTCAAGCAGCTTGCAAGGGATGCATGTTAGTGAGATGGGCGATAGTTAAATCGGGGAAGTGTTTGTTCCCGTCTTCATAAACAGGTCTTTCATTTGCTCAAAAAACAGGTGTCTCCATAAACAGGCCTTTTCATTTACTCAAGAGATCTGTCTGCCGTAAAAAGCATGAATGCAAGAGAAAAAAATGCCTCAAGTGGATTACTACTCCTGTTCCTTTCTCTCTCTCTCTTTTTCGTGTGTGTGCTTTTACCCCACCAACGCTAATGCCTCTGGCCCCGGAGGGTACAATGAAATAAAAATGAAATGGGAATTTCATTACACTCACAGGAGCTGCCGCCCGAGGATGCTGATGAGGAGGATGCGGAAGAGGTTCCATTGTTGAGAGACACTGGCTGTGTTGGCATCAGCATGAGACAGGATGCAGCGGCCGACGAGCTCCCTTCGATTGCGGCTGGTGATGTTGATGTATTGGTGCCTTCATCCGCGGTGCGCCGAAAAAATGAGTGCTGCAGTGCATGATGTGGCGTGATGCGTCCCTGAAAAAAAATAGCAATGCATACATGCAACAACTTAGTAAGTAGCCAATTACAGTGTGCTAGCACTGCATCATAATCATCATCATCAGCAGCAGCAGCAGCAGCCTGACTTCAGTGTTTCACAAATTCAACCAGTCTTGCACTTGCTGTGGCTAGGTTATCTCTGCAAACTCCATAATTTTATCTGCCCCTTTCACTTTTTGCTTCCCCTCCACATGCTTGCCTTCTCTTGCAATCACACTGAATGATAAGCGGTTATCTTTCTTTCTCGCCATATGCCCTGTCCATTTCTTCTTCATTTCGACTAAGATGTCTTTAAAACCCTTTTGTTCACAGACCCACTGTCGCTCTCTTCTTGTGCCTCCACGTTACGCCGGTGATAGTTCTATCCATCACTTTGCTACGTCAATTTTTTTTAAGCCTTTAGCTTTTGTTTTTTTAGCTAAGTACTAGTAAGATATGGCCATTATATACTTTTCTTTTGGTGCACAGTGGTGAATTAACATTCATGAATTGAGAATGCTTGCTGAATGCGTTCCACTTCACTCTTATTCTTCTAGTTGCTTCAGCCTCATGTTTCAGTCCTGCCGTTATTGCCTGTCCTAAATAGACACACTTCACCACTCCCAGCAGTCCCTCGCTGCCTATCATAAAGTGTTTTTCTCTTCCAAGCCTGTTGAAATATACTTCAGTTTCCTGCATATTGATTTTTGGACATACCCACTGCTTTCCCTTCCGATTCAGTAATCATAATTAGAAATTCTTCCCCTGTGTTACTTGGCGATAAAGCAGCATCAATCAGTGAAATGCAGGTTACTATGGTATTCTCCATGAACTTTTATCCCTAACTGTTCCCCACCTAAAACTCAACAAAACTACCGTAAGCATGCAGCAAATATTGTCACGGGGTCGTGACGTGGCCGAAGACAGGAGACTTCGTGTTGGGATTTAACTGTTTATTTGGGCGAACCTGTGCCCGGTAAACGGAAAGTCCAATTACAGCAGTAGTCTTGCACAGATAGCAGTCTCGGACCGATAGCGGTGAACGGAGCGCCGGCCTTCGATCAACAACTGACTAGCGGCGAAGCGCGTCGGCATTTATACTCTTGCCGTCGAATGTTCTAGCGTTATCGCTGCCGGTAGCGTAGGTTCCAGAACAATCTGTGCCGTTCGCACAGTGGGCGTGATCTTATCGAAATGATCTACTACAGTCCGGAACCTTCTCGAAAACTGCAGGCGCGGTTTGCGCTGAGAATCGTGTGGTGTTTTGGGACGATAACAAAAACTTGGGAAATGGAACATGGCATTATCATCGCATTGACTGTATCTCCCTTCCTTGCACCTTCCTTTAACGGAATTTGGGTGCTTTCTTCAAAGGGACACTAAAGAGAAACAATGACTTGGTTTAGATTTATAAACTGCACTCTGACAACTCTAATTCAACAGTTTTCACTATCACGAGTTCATTATTCGCAGAGAAAATCAGAGCAAAGTTTCATTTAAATTTCGCCCAAACATCTCTGTGCATGACATAACAAATTTCGAAACGTATTTTTTGCATTTTCCCGACGTTGGCTCGAAATTTTTCAGAACTTCATATGCTAGGTCTATGGCACCCACAGATGACGATATTTCATTTTTATCAAGTAGAAGACATGTAGGACCCCCAGAACAGACCTTCAAAATTTACTATGTCAAGGCGGTGTCTTGACCAGAATTTTCACGTTTCCTTGCTTACCAAGCGTCATGTCTCAATAAGAGTGATGTTTTTGGGATTGTGAGATTGTACTTTACTAATACACAAAAAACCGTTTTGCCCCTTAGTGTCTCTTCAAGGAATGCTATGGTGATTGTGGAGTTACTGTTGATTCGTTCCAGTACTATTCTTACATACAGCACTTTTACGCCCCGATTCCTTCATGCCTTCATGACTGCAGAGATGTTCACCAACTCAATGCTTTCACATATCATGAAGGCTATACAAGGGCTAGTCATACTCGGCACATTCCTCTATATCCTCATTGATAGTGTATATATGTAAAGTGTTGGGTCGACTGAAGGAAATCAAACTTGGTCCTTTGGTTGAAGAAGGCTGTAATTGTATAGATTTGTAACTTGGGCACAAACAGAAAAGCTGATCCAACTGATTTTTTAAGTACTGTTGTCCCCTTTCTTACGGATTAACATGATGCTAGCATTCTTCAGAGATTCTGGTACACTCACATTTCATAAACAGGGTGGCCAGTTTTTCTAGCACAATCTGTCCACCCTTTTAGCGCAGATCTGATGTTACTTTATCCTCGCGAGTGGTCTTTGTCTCTTCGCATTTCCTCAAGGACTTTGCTTAGATCCCCTGTCATTACTGCCCAATTCATCTGGGCTCCCTCGCAAATGATTGGCATACTCTACCTATTATACAAATAGGCTTAGAAGATACATTCTTGCTGTCATAGAGTTCCGATTTCAGATTATTGTGATATGCTAATTCACTACATGACTCTCTCCCTTTAGAAAAAATACTGCTACCGAAACGGTGCATGAAAAATATTATAGAAAAGTACTAATGCTAGAACAACAATAACATACATGAAATCGACACAGAAACATACATAAACTTGGCGTGTTTTATCACAATTGGTCAGTAGTTATAGAAAAGTTTTGTTTTTTCACAATTGGTCAGTAGTTATAGAAAAGAAAAATTAAGGCAGCTTCGCACTAAAGGTTCCAAGCCTGAAAGTGCTACGTTGGGCATCCGCATTCGTTTCTCTTTCCTTTCACCTCTCAGTTTCTTTTTTCAATTTTGCAGTTGTTTTTTTCTGTCGTTTTCCTCTTCATTTTTTATTATTTCATTATTCCTCTCCCATTATGTGTTTTTTTTTTCTTTCTACTTCCTCCTTTTGTTTTGCCATTTTCATGTGTGGTTATGCTTGTGCTGCACCAAGCGATTGCAGCACAAGACAACCCAAGTTTCTAATGTGCTTCACACTTTTCATCATCAAGACGCTCAAGGAGCAACCGGAAGGAGACATCTCCCTGGCCCAAGCACGTGCTAAATATGCTACAGATGCCTATGTTATTCGTCGTTTTGTCTGCGTCACACCAAGCAACAATAGCGTACAACAGCATACAACAACCCAGGTCTCTGAAGTGCTCCGCACTTAAAACAAAGAAAACTTGACGCACAGTTCTACGTTTTTCACATTTTGCCCTTATTCCACAAATTACCCGATCATCCAAGTGCTCATCAGCTTACCTTAGGGTCGTAGTCAAGCATGCGAAGCACCAGGTCGCGGAACTTGAGGTAGTCGGCAACGGAGTGACCCGGCTCAGCCAAGCGCCGGCCACCGGGTCCTCCAGTCTCCACACCAAGCACCTCGTGCAGTCGCCGCGTACCCGGAGGACGGTACTGTTTGGGAGAGAATGTTTGCCCATGAAAGAGACATGAGGTAAGAATACAACTCCTTTCGATAATCTATAGTAGCCATCCTGAATTCCTGTTAATTAACACAAAGCTTTTTTTGCTTAATTTGCTCAGCTGTAAGGGTAAAAATGGCACAACAAACATATACTTAGATTGATTTAAACCTCCCATAAAACATTTGTCATAGAAGGCTATTGTGGTTATGATAAAAAAAAAACAAGTACAAGGTACTCAGAGATACTCTGCAACAACTCTAGCAAAAATTCTCTTAGTGTCACCAACAGCGGCATAAATCGCCATCCCAACTGAGGCTTCCATGCATTCACTGCGGTAAAGACTTCTTAGATGCGCTAAGTGAAACTGGTGGTCTCAAATAAGCGTTTGTGAATAGATCTAAGTGTATTTTGTGTCCTCTTCCTTATATGTGCCGTGCTGATACACACTGGCAGAGCAGACAACCAACTAGCCCGAGCAGCAAGCCTCCTTGAATAGGTGTTGCAGTACTCCTAAATTTATGATGTGACAATGATAATAACAATATCTGGGCTTTTGTGTTATAAAACCGCAACATGATTAAAGAGGCACTGTAGTGGAAAGCTCCAGAAATTTTGACCATATGGCGTTCTGAAATGTGCACGGATATCATACAGTACATGGGCCTCTACCATTTCGATTCGACCGAAATGCGACCGCTGCAGCCAGGATCGGACCCATGACCTTTGCGTCAGCAGCCGAGCACCTTAACCACTGTTCAACCGAGGCGGACTACAACGTGACGTCATTAGCATACCGGCACTGAAGTCCCCTACGAAAAATTCAAAATTTCTGATTCGGTTTTTCTTGCAATATTCGACCTACTAACCAAAAACTAGCAAAGATAGCATTAAATCAGTACTTTATCAGTCTGAACAGGTTTAGAATTTCTCAAGTAGAGTTCTTTCAATGCAATGGCAGCTTGCAACACAACATAAAAACAGCTGCACATTATAAAAAAAAAGAAAAAAAAACAAATGCAGCTGTTAAATGGAAAAAGCATGGCTCATAGCGCACCTTCTTGCCGTCCTTAGTCTTTCTGAGCACGTAGCTGCCGTCCGGTAGCTTCTCAAAGTACTTGCGCGCCTTGTGGGCCTTGTCCAGTAGAGACTTCGGGGGAATCCCAAGGACTTCCACTATTTTGTTCATCTGGTCCACCTGCGCCAACCGTTGCAGCAAAAGGAGCACTAAGTTGCAGGTATTTAGTGAAACAGGACAAAGCAGTAACCTACTCCAACAGAGGCGACCCCCTTTTCAACACTAATGAAGTAAAGCACAATCTTATTACAAGAAAACTGTGCGAAGCCCAAGTATACTGGCAGATGCGCAACATTACGTTAAAATATTGTGAGTGGGGCCGTAAGTGACACCACATTCTACAACACAATGTAGTTCATTCTACATGCACAGATCGCATGCATAAACAAAAGGAGAAAACTTGGATTGATAATAAAACAGTGCAAAGAAAATAGCACAACCTAAAAAGACAGCAACTGTTACCGTATATACTCGTGTAAGGGCCGCACTTTTTTTTCGAAAATTTTGCTAGGTGCGGCCCTTACACGAATCAGGCCGATTTAGTACAGGCAGTACAGGCCAAAGGTCTGTACTGTTTATGCAACAGTAGCAGAGTGCAAGAGTCACAAATGACATGCCAGAAATGTTTTTATTCGGATTCCATTTCGCTGTCCTCGTTCTCGGAGGAGCTCGCCTCGGCGTCCGCGTCTTCCCAGAGACGGTCATCTTCGGTGCCGTTCATGGAGTTCGAAATTCCCGTTACCTTGAAGCTTTTAGCAACTACTTCTACTGACATGGCACGCCACGCATTCAAAATCCATTCACACACCTGTTGGAGCGACGCCCGCTTCAGCCGTCCTGTAGGGGTCTTCTCGTGGACGCCTCCAGCCATCCATTCAGAGTAACATCGGCGAAATTCCACTTTGAATGGTCTGTTGACGCATACGTCGAGCGGCTGCAGCACACTCGTCAGGCCACCGGGAATGACGGCCAAGTCCGTACGAGTTGCGGCAACTCGGTTCTTGACGCGGTCGGTCAAGTGGCCCCTAAAGCTGTCCAAAACAAGGAGGGCTTTCCGTTGTAACAGCCCTCCAGGTCTGTTTGCCCAGACGGTCTTAATCCAGTCAACGACCAGTTCCTCGGACATCCAGCCCTTCTCTTGCGCACGTACGACGATTCCCTGAGGGAACTTCTCTTTTGGGAGAGTCTTCCTTTTAAATACGACGTACGGCGGAAGCCTCCTGCCGTCTGCCGTGATGCACAACATCACAGTGCACCTTTGGCGTTCTGCACCAGTCGTGCGCACAGACACACTTTTCGCACCTTTTAAATCCACTGTGGTGCTTTCCGGTGCATCGAACCACACAGGTGTCTGGTCCGCATTCCCAATTTGGGACAGGTCGTATTCATGCTCCCTCCTGAGAGCATTCACGAAGCGATGAAACTTAATGACGTGGTCTTCGTACTCGCGCGGCAGTTTTTGGCAAATCGTCGTTCGGCGCCGAATAGAAAGCTGGTTACGGTTCATAAACCGCGTAGCCCAGCCCCGACTTGCCTTGAATTGTGCCGGGGGTATTTCCATGTGGCGAGCGATGCTGAGGGCTTTGACGCGTATCATGTCAGTCGATACGGCGTAGCCGTCCCTTCGTGTGTCGACGACGTAGTTGACGAGCTCGCTTTCGAGTTGCGGGTACTTGCACTTTTTCCCGCGAAACGCCTTTCGGCTCCTGTTAGTAGCGGCGAGGGCATCTTTCTGATTCATCCAGTAACGCACGCGCTTCTCATCGACGTCGTACTTTCGTCCAGCTTCCCGCTTCCCGTGCTCCTCGGCATAGTCAATCACTTGCAGCTTAAATGCTGCAGTGAATGATCTCAGATGCCGGCCCATCGTCCGTCACGTGCGCTGGCTTCTGCAGGGTTCACTACAACCAACAAAGTGACACCGACGACACCGATCTGAAGTCGCGCTGCCAACGTATCGACACGATGCTAGGAACGATGCCAACAAAGAGGCCGCACAAGGCAAATATGGCGGCGCGCTGTCAACAGCGTGGTCGGCGCGTCGGCGGAAGTAGAATAAAAGCGGAAAAGCGTGCAGCGCCATCTGGCTGTAAATGAACTAACTACACTTTTCTGGCGGGACATTTTGAACTTTTGTTTTTTTTTTTTTTCGAAATATCCGCTTTCAAAGTTGGGGTGCGGCCCTTACACGAGGGCGGCCCTTACACGAGTATATACGGTATGATTGACAAATTTACCTCTCCATGCTTTGTTTATTTTTTCACAACACTGTGGTTCAGCAGCAGTTCAGATCACTGTCACATTTACACAGATAGGTGACTGGTGTCACATTTGCACAGATACACACTGCCTTAATTTTTGTGCTCTTTATGGTCTGCTCTCTGCCTGCATCATATCAGACCTACATGCCCCACTAAGATCCTTTTGTGAGAGACAAGGAGGTTGTACTGGCTACAATGGCGATTCACCGACATAGATCGACTACAGCACGCATGTCACTCTCGCTGTTCAGCACTGCACATACACATGCTGCCCTGAAACCCGCGTGCACAAGTCAGAAAATGAAGAAAAAAATTCAGCCAGTCCCACAGCGTGAAATCTTTGACAGCAAACTTGTAAGTGCGTGTTCATTACAATTTATTCAAGTCTTCAATTAATGTAATGAACAAAAGTGCAAATTGCTTGATGGTATTTTCCACTATGAGTGACGACCTAATTCCCAGCATCACTATCACTGCTTTATTTATTTGAAGAGAAGCATTATCATCATCATCATTTTTTTTTCACTCCCCCTTCGATAACATGACCAACGGGATCACTACTGCTGCAGCCACTGTCACCACAACGACACCGGGTAGCCTAAAACAGTTTTGCTGTAAAAATGAAAAGCAAGGCTAACAATAGTGCGGAGATAATAAGCACTGACCTCGTTGGCCCCACTGAAGAGCGGCTCGCCCGTGTGCATTTCTACCAGGATGCAGCCTAGACTCCACATGTCGATGGCCATGTCGTAAGGTATGCCGAGGAGGACCTCGGGCGACCGGTAAAAGCGGCTCTGAATGTACTGGTAGATGCGCTGCCCCAGCTGGCAGGAACTGCCAAAATCCACTATCTTGATGGCACTCCGTTTGGGATTGCACAACAAAATGTTCTCTGGCTTGAGGTCACAGTGGATGATGCTCAGTTCCGGACTGGAGAGAAACACCAGTGCCGTGCACATCTGCTGGGCAAACTTGCGCGTCAGATTCAGTGACACCCCGCTGAAGTTGGTGTTTCGAAGCAGGTCGTACAGGTTGTACGAGAGAAGCTCAAACACCAGACAGAGATGGTTGCGCCACATGAAGTGGCCCTTTAACTTGACTGCAAGTAGTTCGCCAATGGAAGTACCGCACCAGGAACGCAGGCCAGGAGGGGGAGGAAATGGGAGGAGAAACAAAGACATACACACGGATACGTTTAATCTCCCATTAACATGTGGCAAGGCAACATCATTGTGTAAAATAAAAGACGGAGCAATTTGGTACGTAATATATCCAATAGCTTCCGTGAATGCGTCCCATTCTTTCATGCTACTTTTTGTTGCACTTCAGTTTAGAAATGCCTGCCTGCACAATAGCACACTGGCACAATCAGTTTCTAGAGTTAAATGTTATTTCCTATTATTATTTTTTTGTGTGTTTCCATATCATAAAACAATAAGAGTGCGTCAGGCAGCATTCACTTTTGCACTAAAGGCAGGGGCTGCGGCACATGTAATTATACAGCCTTCCATACACGATTACTGGGTTTGCTCTAAGCAAGCACGCAATCGAAATTTTGTTGCACATCCTCGTGAACACATGAAGAACCTTTTGTTAGCCCCGCCTGAGACATAAAAAGCTGTCCTACTTGAAAGCTGTAGAAAAGCCAGAACAAAGAGTAAAAGTAACCAATATGTCCTTCAACAACACACAGTCAAGTGCAATGGCCCAACTATGGTCATATATATTAACATATAAAGAGCTGTGTCTTTCAGCACAAAAAGAAAAGTATCTAAAGTGAGGAGAAATTTCCTATATTTTGCACTGTAATAGTGCAAAATATTGTTGTTTTTATGAATTAGTGCATCGTGCAGTGCACATTCAAAATTTATTATGCTGTGATATATTCAGTGAATGTTTTTAATACTATACAATCTGAATCAGTTTAGCTTCGATTCAGTATTCAAGTGTCTTGTTGGAATAAGTACCAGTTCACCCAGAATGTTTCTTGGAAACAGTTTATAAAAAGAAAACCACAGGGGGGTGGGGTAAGCTGCTAAATATTCAGGATGCACATTAGATTTTGTGGGAGGACAGTGACCATAATGACTGTAAAAACAGTGGAAGTACAACTGAAGGTATATACACCAAACTACCATATACAAATGTAAAAACGCCAGCGGAGTTTGATTGCACTTTGGAAAGCGAGGAGAAGAAGCCCATTCACATTTCCTGATCTTGGACCGCATTAAAGATCCATTCAACACTGTCCAGTATACGAAACAAGATTACTCACAAAAAAAGTTCAGAGTGTCAAAATTGACAGGTAAGAGTGACACACACCTATTTTGTCCTTGCCCAGCTGACAGCAGGTGCCATTGCTCTCATGGTTATTCATCATCTCTAGCAATTTAACCTCTATTTGAGCTTGGTTTAGGAACGGCTTCTTGTTCTTGATGATCTTGATGGCCACATAAACATTTTCATCTCGGTCAAATGCTTTCACCACCTGCAAGACAATCATTACAAAGTAAAACATAGTTCTAACATAGGCTACTTAGGCATTTTAAATATATACTTTTTAGCTCACAGAACATTTCAGAAAGAAGTCAGCTTTGACAGAGTGCACTGTCCTATCCGACTTCCTTTTGGAAAGGTTCCACGCACTAAGTAGGTATATTTCTTTTGAAGTGCAATACCAATCAGCCCAGGTAGCCATTCTTTTGCAATTAGGGCATTTAACCTACCACAGCCTTTTTCACACACTTGTGTGTGTGTGTGAGTGCGTGTGTGCACACACGCACACATACATAGATGCACATGCACACAATAGTATTTAATTGTTAAAGAGACTAAACAATGAATGGCTTCCACAACTGAGCAATTAAATATTGGTTCGTTCCTCAACCATTTCGATTAGTGGCCTGGCCTTCCTCAGGAGCTGTAAACAAAACGGGGCAAAGACTTGAGCCGGGTTCTCACCTGACCGAAGGAGCCCTTGCCGATGAGCGAATCAATCTCGTAACGGTCCAAGAATCGCTCCCCATTGCGGATGATGTAGTCGTGGTTATCATCATCGAAGCCCTCATTGTACAGCTTTCGCTCTTTCTTGTGGCTCTGGTCATCTCCCTGGGGTTGCTGCGCTCGCCGCTTCTTCTTGGCATAGTAGACCTGTGGGCACGGGTTGCAACGAGACAATACGAAGCGTGCTTTAGAAGACGAGACCAACTTGACAAATCTCCACAAACATAGCAGGTTGTCAAACATGTTTTCAAGTTGCGACAGTCATTTGCAAAAACATCACTGAACACTTCACTGCTATGTGGGCAGACCATACCCACAGGCTGAGCATGGCGTACCACCATAAAAATGTGCCATGGTTGCCTGTGTTTAACAGGCAAATGAAAGCAATTAGTAGGAAACATGTGAAGATACAGAAACGTCAAGATTTCAGAAATCTGCTCCAACACGGTTAGCAATACAACAAACAAGAAAATAATTTTTTATGTCAGATGGAGCAAGAAATGGATAAAAAATTAAACAGGTTTCGAAGCGTTCTCAGATAATAAGCAACTTTTCTCGCAATACTGAACTGCATTCACGTCCTAGCACTTGCAAAATATTGACATCACTGAGCAGCACATTGTGATGCATTCTCAAAAAAAAAAAAAAAAAAAACACTATTGTGGCACATTAGGAATAATTAAACAGTTTCTTTGCAAAAGACCTTCATGGAGTGTAAATTACTGCAATACCTAACCCATGAGTTTGCACTACTACAGAAGTTCCTGTTTTATGTCTATGTTATTGCTGTGGAAATGAAACTTGTTTCAATTTTTTTGCCTGAATGTACACAATTTACGCAAAGGTGTAACGAAAAGATGTCAGGAATGCGTTCGTATCTATGCTGCTTGTTTAAAAAGTTGAAAGATACTAGAGCTTCACCTTCAAGAGTTATTGTGATCATGTGACCGAAGCACTGTGCAGATCGCTTTCCACCATTCCGCAAAACAAAAGAAAAGTATGTGTTTAAAATTGCTGGCCGTTTTAAATTTTTACACCTTTAGGATGTAAAGTTGTAAAGTGCCCACCATGCCCTAATTCTTCCATTTGCAATTTGACGAAGTACCCACTATACGTCCGTAAGGTGCCACGCACATCAGCACACTTTGAAACCAACTACTCGTTCTTCACATGTTCTGACAACTGGAGCGGTTCTGCGATTCTGCCACAGAATATTACATACGTCAAAAAAACATATTCCACTACATAACATTCTTGCACTGTTTTTTTTTACGACACACTTTCAAGCACAGGTACGATGTCGTGGTGAACTGGGTTATTCTCACCTGGACCAAGCATTTCAATTATTTATTTGCATCTATTTTATAATATTGCTCACAGACAACACCAATTTTTCACCCACAACCAACAACGCCAACACCGCAATTTCTGCAAAATGACGTCTTTATAACTATCGTGTTAGAAGATGAATCAAATAAGAGTGCAGCTTCGTGGGTAAGTTAAAACTGCACAGTGGTAAGTTGCAAGGGTAGTGGTAAAGTTAAGCACATGTTTGTTGCTGCCACTGTCTTCAAAAGCGCAACCCTTCCACTATGCAGATTGAATGGGACATTCGCTTTGTTACTGATAACTTTTAAAACCATAATAAGAAGAGGTTTTGAAACGTGATAAGTCCAGAGAACCACCTCGTTGATGTGCTTGTAGGTCTTGATGAGGTCGACGCTCAGCTTCCGCAAGGGTGCCTGGCTAGAGTCCCTGAACTTGTAGGACATGTGTTGCGCGTCTGTGGCCATGGCTGCCAGCAGGTCCTGTGTCACGAGCCTGCCATACGTGGCATTGCCACCTTTCGCGCCAGCGCCGGCACCAGCCACCACGCCCCCTTGCTGCTGCTGTTGCTCGCCTGCAAAGGTACCGCAAGGGATTCCTTGTTATAGACGACAATATGCAACTCTCGCACCCCCACTTTGAGCAGGCACTATTGACGTCAAATCCAGTCACGGCTGTCATTGCAGCCTGCACTGGACTGTTGCCAGAGAAAATGACAATAATGGCACAGTGAGAGAATAGTGGTGGCAAGCTCATCTTAAGTGCTCTTGACGAGATTGTTTACATCTCGTTTTGTTTTATTCACGCTGCACCTTTGCAGTACTATGAGAAGAAACTTTCTATTGTGGCCGTTTCCATCATTCTTTGTGGCAGTTCCCACAGCCACTGCAAGATATGGCAGTGACCAAGATTAATGAAGAAATTGAAGTATGGACTTTTGGGCAAACTGTTTAGGAACGTTGACTAAATCAAAAATCGCTACAACACAGAAGTGCATGTCTTGTTTTCAAGCACCATGGCTTCATTGAAAAAATTCTAGTTTACAGTGGACCTAAAAGCTTTTATGGCAAAGTTAGTTTTCTGTAGTAGGAGATTCCTCAATGCTACATGCCAATCTTGACATCTATAACTCAATTATATCATTTAGCTATTATAGTGAAAACTTTGCGAGTTTATAAATCCAGCAAAACAAGAAACTGGCTGTAAGTAATTCGTCACACAACTATGGTTAATGCAGGTTTAGGATATTAGTCCTGAAGGCATGTGGAAATATTATTCATCATATTTCAAATTGTTGTAAATCGCAGTATATTTTCAAATTCAGATCACACTCTGCTCATATATCATTTTTCCTTCCTTACTTTTTCCTCATCATTCTAATCGGATTGACACCTGTACAAGTAAGAAGTTGCACTGTTTTAGATCCTCAGGTTCTTCCACCTATGCTGCACCACATTATCATCTTAATTAAAAGTCATAAAGAAATGCATGAGCATCTTGACAACCATTCATGGCAACTACAATGCTCTGCTGATTGGGTTTGGTGGGCGAAAGTGGACGGCTTATTTAGACACCATTTCCTGCAATAATCTTTACAAGTTGCATTCGCAAGCCTGGACAGAGCCACGACACTGCACTGATTAGTGCATTTGAGCTGCCAATGGAAGGAGGACTGATGCACACGTGAACACAGCTGCGACTTTGCAGGTATAAAAACAGTGCCGGAGTCGAAGTTCAATAGGGTTGAAGCTGCACTTGGTGGTGATGGGTTATCACGCCTTGAAGTCAAAGTTGAGCACTTCTAATGAGCCCAAAGGGGACAAGTAAGACATGACACTCGCTACCTCCACTGTCACGACATAGATATGGTACAGTAACAGAGCAGGTGAGAAAAGGAGGAGACTAATTACGTGGCGCCTCTCATCGCCAAGAGCGTCACCGAGCCGCTAGGCCAGGGAGAAAGGAAGAGACAGGATAGGACTAGAACGGGCTAAAGGTCACGAAAGAACTAGGAGGGGAGCGGGCAGCAACACCAAGGGCAGCAAACACTAGCGTAAGGGCAGGAAGCGGAGAGAAAGGAACTTTGCCGCCGGTGTTGCCAGGGCGTGCCGGCCGGACGCATCCAAAAGTTCACCGCACGCCAGCTGGCATCGACGTAGGCACATCAAGGCGGCGGGCGCCTCGCACTTCACGGTGGCAAAGCTTCCGCGTAGCACAGCGGTTTCTTCTTCTTTTTTTTTTCGTTAAGCGCAGACGCCCAAGCTCGCGGCGCCGCAATACGACGTCAAAGCCGGCGGCAGCGGGTTCGCGTACGCGACGGCAAAACAGCTGTTGCCATCCGCGCAGACGTGTGAAATCGACGAATATGGCCGCGGGGTGCGCGTGTCTACCACTGCGTGGACGCGCATGCACAGTACGACACCCCAACTCCCACGCAAAGGAATAGGGGTGAAGATCGGAATGCGGGCCTTGTAAACCACGGACGCGAGAAATACGTCCCGGCGGCGTCTTGTTAGTCGTTCGTTCGCGACGCTTTCTGGAGTCTGTGCTTGCATGCCCAGCATCTTAATAACATGAGGGATGGCGGAGGGAGCGATGGCAGATGTCGCGTCGCACCTATGAACAAGCGACTAGTGGACGCGACGATGTCCCTGACGCCCTCGGCGGCCAGGTTGGCCAAGCGGAGGAGCGTGGCGCTCTCCTGACGCTCCATGGCTGGTCTCCGCAGCGTCTCCTGCCCGGGTCGCGAAGCACCAAGGGCGGAATCCACGGTTCACCGGCCGCGGTCCCGTGCGTGCTGCTGCTGCTGCTGCTGCTGATGGCAGTGGTAAGGACGACAGCGCTCGCCGTGGTCGGTTCAGGTCCTTGCGCGACGCGACCATAGCGACGGCGCGGACAGGGGCGACTCTCGAAGCTCGTCCGTTTTTCAGCTGCTGCCCTGGACGTAGGAGGCCCAGATGCGGTCGCGAACGCACTCGATCGACGCCGTGGTGGTTTCCCTTTCCCCTCGCCGATAAGAGGCCTCGGCAGTAGTGATACAATGTTCTTGGGAAAAAAAAAAAACTGCCACAACTTTGTGGCGTGAACCCACGAGGAAATCAGCACGGTTTCATCAGAAAAAAAAAAAGCTGCTAAGATTTCTGTGCGATATCATAATTCCATTTCTGAATCATTTCGCCACCTTGCGGGATCCCTGGGAGCAGTAGACAATGGCCCGCACCCACTGAGGGTGATGACTGGCCGAGAAGCAGGTGCATATAACACCCTAAATAAGCCACTCTCCTTGCATTTTTTTTTTCAAGTACAGTGCTAAACCACTATGAAACTCGACACGACAGACCCGGGTTCGACGCAAGCCACGGCGGCGGCTTTTTTTTTTTTTTCGAAAGTCTGCTTTTAGCCGTACTAATGTTGATTCAAATATACACATGCAGGTTTCCTTCGTGTATGGAGTCAACAACAACAAAAAAAAAAACCCGGCGGGGAGGTCCACGAATCCAGCGGTCAAAGTCGGGTGATGCCTGTTGCACGGAGGTGACGACGACGACTGCCTGCGCCCCTGCACAAGGTAGGACTTGGGAGAGGGGATAGCCTTCTTGACAGATAGAAGTGACTTGTTATTTCGTTGAACGTAAATGAGGACCAAAGAGAGCGTGAGATTCAGAAGCGAGGCAGTTGCAGCGCACGCAAAGAGACGCACGTGCAAAGAAGAAACGCTCGTTTGTCCTCGCGTTCATCCCTGCCCATGCGTCTTCGTGCGCGGCAGCTTCACCAAAGAGCTATACCAACTTCTCCTCTTTGCCTGTCGCGCCTCAAAGATAGCGACCTTTCGGCGGTGCGTGGCCTTGCGTCACACCTACACACTTAACCAAATCTCACCCTTAAGGGTGTAAATGAGCTTCCCTTTGCTCCCTATTGGGTGTTTAAAAAAGGGTGCTGAGAAAGGGTGCAGAGCTCAGCACCCTTAAGAAAAGGGTGCAGAGCAAAAATTTTAAAGGGTGTAAAGGGTTCACCCTTTAGGTTCCGCTTGTAGGGTGCTGAGACGCGAATAGGGTGCTCAAAGGGTGCGCTTAGGGTGTCGCACTCTTTTTGACACCCTTAAGGGTCAAAATCGGTTTAGTGTGTATATATGTGACGGCGCGTATAACACACTGGTGAAAGCGCGCCTCGAGCCAGGGATCGCCGGGCCGTCTGGGAAGCGCGCCCCGGGCTCACCTTTTCCCCACAGAGCTCTCACCATCGCCTATACCCGGCGAGCCGACCCGGTGGCTGATCGATTGATTGGTTCATTGGTTTTTAACAACTCGGAATAAAAAAGAAACGACATGCGATATGACGTCGTAGCGGTGGTTCCGCACTATACCGCGAGACGATCCGAAATCTCGCTCATCCACGGAAGGAAGCTGGCAGTTCGGCCACCACTCCCCCCGGAGCGGGAGAACTGCCAGCTCCTGCAGGGGGCGAATGACCCTTGAATACAAATGCGAAGAACGCATTCGCTTCTTCTCCGCGCGTGTTATGTTGGCAACACCTAACACACGTTTATTGTGCCGTCGTATATTCCTTTCTTCCTTTGTCCGTGTCAGTTTCATCGCTCGAACATGCAGGAGCTCGAGTGGTCGTGCTGGGTGCGCGCGATTTCACTACAGTCGTGCTTCACGTGACGCCACGCGAAGCGGGCATTGCCGCCACAAATCCGCTGCACGCATTCGACTTTCAGAAATGTGTCCAATGTTGTTCGAAAATCAGCAAAAGACGCCATTTACTCGCTGTCTTCTTCACAGTTGCTTTTTCTGTAGCGGCAGGCCTCTTCAGAGGGTTGAAGACATTGTTTGGAACAGAAACGCTTAATTAACTTTTTTAATAAGTGGAGTTACATGTAGTTAAGTCAAATGGGAGAATTAAAGTCCCTCGTGCGAAGAACCGATTGCCGCTTTGACATTTTGGGAAAAAAAGCGGCATCTACAAATGACTGCGAATTAACGAAATCCTGCGCAATTCTGCGGCGAAACCGAAACGTGAAAGAGCGCAGCTGAAAATGAGAGCGCATTTCGATATTAACCATCAACCGTCTTCGTTGAGTGGATGTGTGGGCTGGGCTCGCAATTACAGCACGCATGACGCACATACGTTAACGACCGGGGAAGAACTGCGCCCCTGTAACCACTGTTTTTTTGAACAGAGACGTAGTCGTATAGTCGTCTGCTTGTTGCACTCGTCGTTCCTTTGGTTTGCGTTGTGTCGCAGAATTTAGGAGGGCTCAACACGTTGGGCGAGTTGGTAATTCATAACTACAAAAAACTGACCGAAAAAAAGGACAAGAAACAGAGAAGGAACACACACACATAAGCGCAGTGTGTGTGTGTGTGCCTGCTCTGTTTCTTGTCTCTTTTTCCCGCAGTTCTCGTATAGTTAAGAATTTAGAGTTTCATTAATTCGTAGGCATTAATTACTAGACACCGCTTTTCCGAAATCTCAAAGCGACAATGGGTTCTTCGCGTCAAGGAATTCAATTCTCTCATTTGACTTAACTGCGTAACTCCACTAATTAAAAAAGTTAACTATTCAACTTTCCTCCTTATCGTTCCAAATGATGTCAATCAATCAATCAAACTTTATTTCAGGAATGCATACATTACGTGAATAAAATTTTACAGTACAGAGGAGGTCCCGAAGTTAGAAAACTGTCGGGGGGACCTCCGTTAGAGAATAAGTAAATAAGTAAATAAGAGAAATAAGTAAGAAATAAGTAAAAAACCCTATTAAGATACTTGCCGCTACAGAGAAAGCAACTGTGAAGACAGCTAGCAAATTGAGTTTTTTTTGCTGCTTTTTTTTTTAAACAATGCTGGACACATTTCTTGAAACACCCTGTATACACCTCGTCTAAAGCGTAGCGGGAAATGGGACGCGTCCTGGAATGCAATCGCCGGGGTGTAACAACGGCTAAGAGAAAAGGGGGCGTCCTTGGAATAGGCGTCTACGAAGCATGCCGCCTCGCTCATCGAGAGATCAAGGCAGACACTGGCGAACACAAACAGCTACGCGGGCGCACGTTCGCGCGTCGATATGTGTCCACGCAACAGAAGTCTGTTTTGTGATTCTCTTTTGGGACGTTAAACCCCACAAATCAATCATCAATGTCTTGTGATTCTCGCAAACGCACATCTGGCAAGCAAATGCCGAGAGAACAGCAGCTACGCGAATCTGTTATCAATATGTTGACCGTCTATGACAGAATGATATCTGGCAAGCAAATGCCGAGAGAACAGCAGCTACGCGAATTTGTTATCAATATGTTGACAGTCTATGACAGAATGATTATCTCACTCTACCGAACATCGACGTGATAATATGCATACATTAGGAAAAGGACGGCAAGCGGGACGTCTGGCGTTTTGTCAGACTTTGAAACACACAGAGCAATCTTTTTTTTTTTTTCATCTAATTGAAGTTCATCTACTCATCCATCTATGTGGCCAAAAAACCTGCTCATGAATTCGAGCTCACACCAGAGCTTGCATCGTTCCTTTTTTTTTATCTTTTTCACTTCAGTGGGTATACAGTTGAGATCAGATATGTGGGGTTTAACGTCCCACAGCCACCATATGATTACGAGAAACGCCGTAGTGGAGGGCTCCGGAAATTTCGACCACCTGGGGTTCTATAACGTGCACCCAAATCTGAGCACACGGGCCTACAACATTTCTGCCTCTATCGAAAATGCAGCCGCCGCCGCAGCCGGAATTCGATCCCGCGATTTGCGGGTCAGCAGCCGAGTATACTAAGCCACTAGACCACCGCGGAGGGGCAGTGGGTATACAGTTTACGTTCGTCCCGAGTGTACGAAAGGGTCTATACCGTTGCCCTTTGGCGCTGACTCGGGAGCACGCACTATCCACCTTACAACGCGTAATAACTTCATCGAAGGAGCATCGTGTCAAGTTAACATTGGATAAAAAAAAAAAGCACGCATCGAAGCCTGTCACTCGTACGCAAACGCGACGGGTGAGCGAGAAGGACTGCGGGACGGCATTTCAATGACCTCGATATTCTAGACATGGACGTCACTGGCACGGTGCAACGAAAAAAAAAAAATGAGTCAAAAGAAAGATCGTATATGTATACAGGGAAAAGGGCAGCGAAATAACGTGACACCAAGCGGAGGTACACGCGTCAAAGGCGCAAGTGTCACTGCACGGGGAGTCCTTCGGCGCGCGACATATGCGTCGCGATCGTATACGTGCTTTCGGCGACAGTTTCTCGCGGACCTCGTCGGCGACACCGCGACTGCTGCGGGCGACGACGAGAACGATGACACGGTGCACTGCCTTTCTCAAAGAAAGAAAGCGTCGCCCGCAAAATTCTGAAGCTTTTCACGGCGGCGCTCTGCCAGCAGCACGCATTTCCGTCGTCGTCCGACTGTAATAAAGCGAGAGGCCCGGATGCCGGCCACCACACCGTTTTCGTTCATTGTCGGCTCGATACGAGATTTCCTCAAATAGCCCAACAACGTGTTATACCACAACACCCTTCTCATAATTTCCACGGGGCACGAAAAAACGCACGTTTATCAGGGGGGAAGCGGTGGGGGGTGGGGGAGTGATTTTGAATGAAAAAAAAAGAGAAAAGTCAGCCCCGTAACTGTCTCTCAGGGGGAGGTCACCTCAACAGTAGCTCACGAAAGGATGGGGGTAGAGAAGGGATTTAAAGGTTAGGATGAAAAGGTGAAGGAGAGAAAGCAGAGAGCGAGGTGCGGGGACAGCGAGCGACGACGGAGGTAAAGAGAAGACAGGAAAGATGGAACACGGTCGCAGGAGTCCGAGGACGGGGCACCACTGGCGAGAGCTCTTGTCGGCAACAGGAGATATGGCATGGGCTAATCCAGTCGGCCAGAGCTGCACTGTCGTCGGAGATCGCAAGGGCACAGCCGGTCGGCACGGAATCCAGCGAGCGAGCGAATCAGCCGCGTTCATGCATTCTTCACCGTTTCCTGTGTTCGTTTTTTGGACGAATACGTATACTTTCCCAATGCAATGACCAACGGGGCCAACAAGGTGTTATATGGCCAGTATGCGTCACCTCGGTCAAACGCCGAGAGAGCAGAGAGAGAGAGAGTGCATTTGCGCAGCGAGGAAAAAAAAATAGCACGCAGCAAGGGGTCACTCATCAATTTGAAGACGGAGTCAGGAGGCGAGACGGGAAATAAATAACGCACGGCGAACAACAAACTACGTTTCGGTGGAGAGCGCTGCAACGAGAGGGCTCATTTTAACCGCTCGGCCGGCCAGCGGGCACTGCCTACGCGGCGCCGGTTTTACAACATGGTATACATCTCGGGCTATACAGGGTGTCCCACATAACTTGAGCCAAGAATTTGAAAATGAAAGACACTTCACCGGCGAATAGAATCAAACGCGTACTATTTGCACTAGCATGTAGGTACTCAGGCTATTTTTTTATTTCTCCCCATACTAATTAATTATTAATTTTTAATGATTCTTTTTATATTGACTGGAAGCCCAAAATATGAACACTGAGATGTAGATCACTTTCAGAAACCATCGACAAAATTGTTTCCTGTACAGTACGTCTAGCGCTGTTATTTTTTTCCGCGTTGTAAAGAAAGCCTATAGCAGCACTATAGCAGTGCGCTCGATTGCGGTCCGTCACACGGCTTCTTTTCACCTTTCGCGGGCTTTTTTTACAACGTGGAAAAAATAACAGCGCGAGACGTATCGCACAGGAAACAATTTAGTCGGTGGTTTCTGAAAGTGCTCTACACCTCATTTTTCATATTATGGGTCTTTAGCCCATAATTAAAAATAAGGTAATCAAGAATTAATTAATTAGTATGGGAAGAAATAAAAAAATAACCTGACTACCTACGGGCTAGTGCGAGTAGTATGCGTTTGGTTCAATTCGCCTCCTAAGTGCTTTTCACTTCCAAATTCTTGGTTCAAGTTATGTGGGACACCCTGTATATATTGCGCCTCACTCGTGTATTGCGCGCAATCCGCTTTACAAGAGTGGTTCCTTATTCGGGACAGTTCCGAATCAAATATGACAGCATGGGGTCCTTTAAAGTGTACTTATAGAAAGGCACAAGAAAGAACCGTACGGTACAGAACAGTACGAGGGCTTCCTTGAGTTGCGACGCACCCGTTGAGTATGCACCGGCACTTCCATGGTGCATTTCGACAGATGTGGATCATGGTACAGTAGTGAACCTAAACGGTACGATGGGTTCGGTATTGTACCACGGTATACGGGACACAACATTTGAATGATATAGGCTAGCAGAAACGCGTATGAGAAGGAGAGGATGCGAGGGCGTCCAGTAGAAGGAATCTGCCGGTATTTGATACACCAAACTATAGAAAGAAGGCCGTGGAATGCTTTTGTGGCTTCCTTATGTCACACAAGACAGTGATAAACTTGGCATGCCATCGTCGACCAACTTTTAAACTTCTTCTATTCGCAATCTATGGGCATGCACGCGATAGTTTCCATTCAAGCAACGATGACACTTTGTCGCCGACAAGCGGTTGTCGCGGCGGCGCAAGTTTGTCGCTGCCGCTTGTCGCTGTCGCTAGGAGATCGCGTCCAAGCGGTTAGGGCTTCAGGGACAGACAGCGAGCGTTCCGAGAGTAGAGGCGGGGGGAGAGAGGAATATGTTTTGCAGAGGACACAAGCGACCTTGGCACAACCAGCGCGCTTCGACGCAGTCGCCTCGCCACCTCGGGCGCCGTTCGCGGAAATAGCTGTCTCACGCCGTCTGAAAGCTCATTGAGGCGGCGACATCGCACAGCTACTCAGCAGTGCCTAAGCTGCGTCTATGAAGAAGTGTGGCATCTTGGGCTGTAGTTGGCATGAAATGACGATAGTTATAGCGCGAGAACAGAACGACGACAAAGACAAGAAGGACGTGTCCTTCGTGTCCTTCTTGTCTCTTTGTCGTCGCTCTGTTCTCGCGCTATAACTATCGTCTATGAAGAAGTTTACGAAAGTCAATCTCGGGGGCTTTACAACGCGCCAGAACCATGCAGGATACCATTACAAAACACACTGTACGGCTGCGGAGCTCATGTAGAGGGACACTGAGTGAAACAAACCATACTGGAGCCATTCTTTGAAATGTCTTTAACTTCGCCGTCGTAGGTAGTACATTATGTCAACACGAAGGTCAAGGTTTCGTATTTAGATTTCGCGCCAAATTCTTTTGTATATAACCGTTAGCGTGACGTCACGGATCTCGCTCTTTCCGCGTGTATTAGCCGCGTAAGCTCAACATATTGTGAAACTTGGTCCGTTAATCCACCGGCCCCTTCAGTGGTCAAAGCATTTTGCTTCTACCGACTGAAAACCACACCGCCTCGCTTAGACAACGCCAAATATTTGACCTCCCAGCGAGTTGGTGCGGGCAGGGCACTTGCTTCGTGCGCGTTTTCTCGCTTACTAGGAGTCTTGGCCAGAGTTGAAATTGAATTGTTAAAGGATAATTTACAAATACGCGAAGAATCTCTTCTCTCCTGAGTGTCCCTAAGGGAGCCTGCACTTAAACATGTATATTGTTGTTTTCACATTCCTCCCCAACCTAAGTGCGGCCGCCGTGGTCCGGCAACCAAACCCTCGTCTGTATACAGGGAAGGTAAGTTGTAGTTTGAGTGAATGGCACGCCAATTACTTAGGTGGTACCGGCGTGCTTGTTGGTTGTACCTGCTCTTGAGAACAGCAGAGCATAATTCGGAGAAACGTGGACAGGCAAACAAATCACCTGTTTTGCGTGTGTCAAGTTCCTGTGTTGTGTATATCCCTGTTTAGCACAGACGCTTGGGCTTAGTTGGCGATTGGGAATCAACACATTTGCACAGCACAAGACTTACGAGTATCGTAACTACTCGTAGTCTTTCTTTCTTTCAGTCCTTGTCTCTTCTTCTGTAGTTACGTCGTAACTACTCGTAGTCTTGCGCTGTGCAAATATGTTACATTCCTGTTTATCAGTCCATTTCTTCTGAAACATAGCACTGCTGTTCTGACGATGTCAATCACATTTACAGCGACTCTTGTCCACGGCAGTGGACAAGATCTTTATTTATTTATTTATACTGCAGCCCCCAATTTGGGGCTATGGCAGGAGTGAGCATTTACAATAACAAACAAACAGATCAACAGAGCGATAAAACAAAAGAACACTTAACGCAAATCAGCAAGGGCAAGTAAAAAAATTTTCCAGCGGAAGGGAGCGAATATCACCGGACAGTTGATTCCACATTTCGGCAGTGAAAGGAAAAAAACTAAATTTGAATGTGTTAGTTCGACAATGGTAAGGCTTGATATTAAGGTGGTGATTACTTCTAGTTGTGGACGGCGAGGCAAATGAGATGTAGGTATTGTGGGACATGCGATAGACCGAGTTAATAAAACAGTAAAGCAGTTTCATAGAATCCTTTAGACGGCGCATGCGTAATGTGGTTAGTTCAAGAGAAGACAGGGCAAGGGAAGGTGAAAAGTAGCGATCATGCCGTCGTACCGGCCGTAATTAATTTGGTTATAATTACTACACGTCAATTAATAAACTGCAAACTGCTTCCTCCGTGCTTTCCTTGGGCGTCGCGCGTATAGCCATGCGACTACCGGTGGCCAACAGAGAGAGAGTAGCTCGGCACGCCCAGGGTGACGGTCATCTCCATCGCCCCGAGCTCCTTCGGCGCTCGTGGCAGCGGCAACCCTTCAGCGCCCAAGGCGGCAAGCGCAACGCGGCACCGGCGAGGGGAGCCGAGATGCACGGCCGAGGCGTGCGGATAGCAACAGCGGCATATGCCTCCTCGTGGGCAGGCGCGCGCGGAATGCCGTCCGACGGCCTTGCGGGGGCCACCGACCTCCTCGGCGGAGCACCTCAGGGAGGAAAAAAAAGGCGCCGACGCTGCGAATCTTGGAAGAAGAAGATGCGCGCAGGCAGGGACGCGCCGCGACACTCGCATCTTCCACCGGCGTGTAAACGGCCGGCACCTCTTCTTTTTTTTTTTCTTTCTGGCATACCGCGATGCTTTCAATGAACTCGCCCCGACGCCTGTAGCGTCATGGCCCGTCCGGAATGCAGTGAGAGCGATCGCAGTACGGGTAAAATGCCAGGAATGCGCAGCAGAAAGTTCTCTGCCAAAAGCGGGAGAAAAATTGACGGTGATATCAACTCCTTCCCGACGTGTGTAGAAACGCATTTATCCGAGCTTGCACAATTTAAACGCACATAATTTGATTGATTGATTTGATTTGATTTGTGGGGTTTAACGTCCCAAAACCACCATATGATTATGAGAGACGCCGTATCGGAGGGCTCCGGAAATTTTGACCACCTGGGGTTCTTTAACGTGCACCCAAATCTGAGCACACGGGCCTACGACATTTCCGCCTCCATCGAAAATGCAGCCGCCGCAGCCGGGATTTGAACCCGCGACCTGCGGGTCAGCAGCCGAGTACCTTAGCCACTAGACCACCGCGGCGGGGCAATTTAAACGCACATGTTGGTAGTTCAGCGCTCTTTCCTGGTGTGCTTCTTGCTGTCTTCTCGTTTATTGCGCTGTTTCGCGAAGATGTATACGACCCCATAAATGTGCATATCACATGCGTCAGATGAGCTACCTTTTTTTTTTAATGTTAAAATCGGCGCAATTCAGCTGTGAACGTGTGAGATTAATAATAACCCGTAACTGGCATTGACAGTCAGGAGTACTGACACGCTGCATGTTAGCAGAGCTGAGGTAACCGCAAGAGCACACGGAGCACAGAGAGACGAGCCGAAGCTTGCTCTGTCTTGCTGTTACCTTTTGTAATGATGAATCGCCAACTGAATTACACCCTTCTAGGTTGACAGGGCTACTGACTACAAAGTTCTCCACACAAAATCGGAGGCATTACTACGCCCCACCCTACTTATATGCGACCACACTGTCTCGCAACTCTTCCAGGGCATTCATTTTCGCCACCAACGTCGGTCGGTCAAACTAGTACACACTCGCTTGAATCGATGACGAATAGAATAGTTCCATAACTCAGAGAACTGAAAGATCGGTTTTAAGTAGCTACGATGAAGTGGACCATGCATGACTTTTGGGAGTCTCGTCGCATAATATTATTGACGGAAATACCGGGAGCTCTTCAGCGTATACGTGGATATCTGGTAAAGGAGAATAATGCGCGTGCACAAAGGCGGTGAACAGGTAAGTACATTACTTGCCTGACACGACCAATTTGGTTTTAACAACAAAGCATTCTACGAGATAACGCCGAAACAAGTGCGAATATACCGACACGTGCGAAGGTTACGAAGAGAACTAAGCCACACGCTACGAGGAAACTGCGAAAACGGGGATACACACCGCAGCCCGAACCTTTCAAGCGCTAACCAAAAAAAAATAAAAATAAAACGCACAGCTTATAGTTTAATCCATCTCACCAGCTGTGCACGTGGCGGCAGTCCTGTGAATGAAACGAACCAATCTTTTCACAGCCACACACCCGCAAGGGCTCTGGTCCGTACTGTTGGCATCCCGAAAAGCTTGTGTGGGGGGCTAGTTGGAACATATACTGCAGGAAAAGGCTGCGCTGTGAAGTTGTGGACGAAACACTGGACTGGTACAGGGAAAGCGCATATATAACAACTGAAGTTTATTGAAATAAACAGCAAAAAAAAAGGTGGAGTAACATACAAGAAGGCGGGCAGTGCAAGCAAACCACGCATACTCCTACCGGTGTGCTATCTATGCCGTATTACACGTGCTTTTATCTTTTTCCTTTTATTTGTCTCTGTAAACATGCCACTTGTCTATCCGCAAGTGCTATCGAAGGGGCGCTAACGCATGCGCCAAACCTCCCAGACATCATATAGTAAGCTTCAATGATTGTTCTCCTGATTTTATCATTGCCGTGAGCAAAAGTAGTAGCATGTAGGGTTAGCATGTAGGGTTAGACACGTCGAAAGACTTGTTGAGTGCAGGGTTTGAGTGGTGTACTTCTTTCCCTTGAGCTGTGGGGCATTTTACATTGGACAGACGGGCAGGCTCCAAGAACACAGTAATTTGTGTAGTAAGCGTGCCACAGAAAACAATCTTGCTCAACACTGCTTTGATTGCGGGTGTCAACCTGACTTCGGGGATACCACTCCTTTGGCTCACAGCAATGATATGATTGATTTGTGGGGTTTGATTGATTGATTGATTGATTGATTGATTGATCGATATGTGGGGTTTAACGTCCCAAAACCACCATATGATTACGAGAGACGCCGTAGTGGAGGGCTCCGGAAATTTCGACCACCTGGGGCTCTTTAACGTGCACCCAAATCTGAGCACACGGGCCTACAACATTTCCGCCTCCATCGGAAATGCAGCCGCCGCAGCCGGGATTCGAACCCGCGACCTGCGGGTCAGCAGCCGAGTACCTTAGCCACTAGACCCCCGCGGCGGAACAAGCTTCAATGATTGTTTATAATTGCTGTGGGCCAAAGTAGACACGTCAAAACATTTGTCGAGTGCAGGGTTGAAGTGGTGTACTTCTTTCCCTTGAGCTGTGGAGCATTTTACACTGGGCAGACGGGCAGGTGCCTTAATATATAGCTCCAAGAACACAGTAATTTTTGTAGTAGGCGTGCCATAGAAGGCAATCTTGCCCAACACTGCCTTGATTGCGGGTATCAACCTAACTTCGGGGATACCATCACCACTTTGGCTAACAACAATGATACAATCAGGAGAACAATCATTGAAGCTTACTATATGACGTCTGGGAAGTTTGGCGCATGCGTTAGCACACCTTCAATAGAACTTTCGGATTGACAAGTGGCATGTTTGCAGAGACAGATAAAATGAAGAAAAAGGGTCGATAAAAGCACGTGTATTGCGGCATTCATATCACCCCGATATGACCATGCATAGTTTGCTTGCAGCGCCCATCCCCTTGTGTGTTACTCCACCTTTTTTTTGCTATTTATTTCAAAAAACTTCCATTGTTAGATGCGCTTTCCCTGTGTCAGTCCAGTTTTTCGTCCTCAACTTCGCAGCGCAGCCTTTTACTGCTATTGGCATCATGCAAACATAACTGCAAATTTTTCACGGAACTCAGAAAGTCAGTGTTTTCAATTTAAATCACGTAATATGTAACGCAGCTAACGCGCAGCTGGCACAACAAGCGTACGCTTGCAGAGGACCGCCGCCCACATTTCATCGACCAGGAAACGGGGAAATCCGGCCGAGAAATTCCCGGCCCTACCTGACCTCACCAGGCAGCTGCATACCGTGAGGGCGCAGAGGAAAGAGTATACCGTATTAGTCCGGCGCTAGAGCCACGGAGGAACACTGCAAGTGCCACCCGGATTTCATTCACTCTGCGGAAACTGCGCGCACTTGTTTGCCCAACCATTGCGTTCCATCGAGTGTATGTATGTACGTACTACATTGAGCAGCTGCCAACAAGGCTTTGCAAGCTGCGTATGGCCCAAGTGCATACGCGGAAATGTTTTACTTCAGAACAAAGCTACCTCCCACAAACATTTAATCATCGTTGCACACAGGTATGCACGCCAGACCAAGGTATGCACGCCAGACCAAGGGGAGGAAAGGAGGTGCCCGATAGCAAACCTCCCCCCAGAACTCGACGGAGAAGGCCGTTTTACTGAAGACAAATAATAGCAATAGGGGCTAATCAAGGCCTTCAACAAGTCCCTCCCACCTTCCCCTCAAAATCACAGCGTGTCCACGGAATGAATGATGACGAGTGGGGCGAAGCGTCCATCAGTCCGTCTGTGCGTTCATGTGTCGGTCTGTGCGTTCATGTGTCTGTCTGTCTGTCTAATGAACACTCCAAGTACAGCCATCTCGCATATTTTCATCATATATTTATGAATCATCATATACAAGTACCACCAATTCAGCGGACATTTTAAGGACTAAACGAGAGGTGGCTACTGCTACATACTACATACACGGGACGCACAGCCCACGGCGTAAGGAGCTTCGTCTCTTAAAAAATCTTGGCTATGGGCCTGACGCACGCACATCCTACAACTATCTTGGTTCCAGTAGCCCCTAGATGAGCAGGGACACTGCACAACATTCGAGCTGCGAGAGTGGTTGGTCGCGAAAGCGTGCAATATGCATGTAGCACGCAGGACTCGTCGACACTAAACTCGCCTAGTGTAGCGGATCGCTGATACAGGAAAGGAAGAACAAGGTCTCAGCAGAGTGGACTTTTTAAAAAGAACGTCTGTTTGTGCTGGCTGGTCAAAGTGTATTCTGAAAGGAATTGCAGAGCGAAAGCACGGAAGGGCTGAAGAAAAGGCGTAACGGTAAGCAGGGCGAGGAACGGAAGGTGTCCCACCGCTTTCCGTTCCTTGTCCTTCCTTCAGCACTTTCGTGATTGCGTTTCAATCCCTTTCAACATGAATTTTTTTAAGCTACACTCTAAGCCGAAATTCGGCAAAGTTGGACTAACTGCAGTCGTTAAACCAATGGACGAACGGTTCGTCCAACAGGGACTAAATGTGTGACAATGCGTGTCTTGCGCAAACGCCCGGCAATGAAGGGACCAACGGGGAGGGCAACTGCGCCGCGATCGCCTCCTGTCGATGCTGCACTGCAATGCTCGGCGTGGTCGGCGATTATGAAAACAAGTTAAATAGGCTATACGCCACTGTGAAAGCGAAGTAATACAAAACAAACAGAAGATGTCATTAGAGGCAAGTAGTACAACACGCAGTCAGTGCACACAGCAAGCGCCCTCGCGTTTCCACCATGCCGGCACGGGCGGGCCGAAACCGAGTGAAAATCGCCGAACACGGGCAATGCGGATAACTCGCTTCAATGTGCTGAATTAGTTCGAACTACGGTGAACACTGACAATGCTAATAAAGGTAAGCTGTTCATCAGCGGTCGTGTACCCACACAGTGACCACAAGTTCAAAGCGATATATAGGAAAAGTAGGCTTCGTACGTCATCGGTATCAAGCGGGCTGCCGGTGTGAGTGCATTGCCGGCACAAGCGAAGGAAACGTCGCGTACAAGTTTACAAAAGTAGTAGCTCAGACAAACTTATGTCTTTTTATCCATGCGACAATCGTTATCAAAAATCCAACGTGTAGGGGATCGCGGATACGACTAATCGTGCGGCCAGCGGTACACAGGTTGTGCCTTACCAGCTCGATGAAAGAACCGTGCCTGCGAACGGTGTTGTCGCTGTAAGTATGCAGATATCTACATCACTCGGTAAGACACAGCGAACATGGGGCACTTACCTATTGTTCATTTGTGACTATAAAATAACGACGGCGAAAATTTCACGCGAGCCGCATGTTGCGATCGCCGGCGGTCGTTTAGCCGTACTCGTCGTAAGCCTAGCGACGCCGTCGGCAAGCCGACACGGTATGGCATCGGCGGGGCGCCTGCGGCTGCTTCGCCGGCTTTCCCGCACAAGCGCCGCTGCTATGTTTGTGTTTGCGGACTCGTGCGCCAGCACTGCGAACGCTGGTTCGGCCGACATGATCGAATACCAGCTGATGATTCGTATTCTCGGGCTGGAGGCATGTTGAAGATTAGATGGATCCATATTAAAAGATCGATGCGCATCGGTGCTACGAATAAGCCCATGTAAATTTTCGCGTTACGGTGTCAATATTTATTGGTTTCTTAAGCCGAGTAAAAGTCGCCCACTGGCACTAGATGGGAGGTCAAAATACTGTGCTATATATACCCGAGAGTCTGTTCTCTGTATACAGTACAGCGCGGGCAGTCAGTGTTTACGGTGTTTTACTTTGAAATAATAGTGCGTATGTATGTATGTGTGTGTGTGTGTGTGTTGCATGAATAACATACTATGATCTTCAGTGCTGATTAAATTGGAATAAACATAAAATATACTGCACAAACGCAGTGTCGCCATTTTTTTTTGCCATTGGTCCAGATGGTTCAACTGTTAGTCCCACTGGAGCATTCTACTGGCGCCAACATTTAAACCAAGTAGAGTAAGCGCTTGGGGTAACAGTTGAGCCCCTGCATTTACTCCCGCAGTTAGTCCAAAATTGGTTCAAAATCTGTGGCAGCGCATTTAGACCCCTAAAGGACCAATGGCATACCCCACTTTAGTCTTTTTCGGCTTAGAGTGTACGCAAACATTCCGAGGCGGCAAGAATTAAAAATTTTTGTAATACCGAAAATCTGACAATCAAAAAGCGGGATAACAACAAGACTGGGACAAAAATATGAAATAGAAGACTTGTAACTTCTATCCTTCAGCCCCCCCCCCCCCCCCGCCAAAAAAAAAAAGGTGTTAGTCTTTTCGGTGAATCACGTCTTGCCACGTATACGACTCTCTTAAATGGGTCCCGGTACATCTCTTCAGAGTCCCCCGACTCTTCTACGAGAGCACAGTGGTCTCCAGAGAAGGCTGACGCGTCTCTTCAATTAGTCACGCACATGGCGCAAGTCAGGACTCGCCAAAGAGAGCCTCTCTCTCTCTCTCTCGTATAGCGTACGGCATCAGTTTCGGTACTTTGGCGCACTAGGAAAATCGCAGGTCGAAAAACGGGAGAGAGTCACAATTAAGTTGAAATGCGCTGTATCGAGGCGCATGAATACAGTCTAAACATTTATTACAACCAAGTGAAAGTTTCGAAGGAAGAGAACATGCACACAGAACACATCAAGAGCACCACCCTCTCGCTCCGGCCGACCATGCCGTAAAAGGCGGCGGTTACCGTAACGACAGCTGTGACACGCGCAGCTATAGGTTTAACGTGGGTTTAGCGGGCGGCACCCTTCGCCGAGTCGAATGAACGCCGGCAAAGAGGGCCTCATCTTTAGTCGCCGCGGCGATTCGGAAACGGAGCAGCCAGCGCGGGACGTATCCGGTTGTTGGCTACTGCCACCGTTGGTCGACTGCCGAACAAACAACATATAGAGATTTCATTTCATTTCATTTCATTTTATTACCTTAAAGACCCCATTGAAGGGGTATTACATAAGGGGTGGGTAAATATATGAAAACGTGAAAGCCATTTTTTTTTTTTTACAATGCAAGGTAATTTGTTACGGTGTTCAAAAAGGTGGTAGGACAGGTTATGGCGGTGATTTCGTTAGAAAGGCCGTTCCAGTCCGTAGCTGCACGAAAAAAGAATGAGGACGAAAAAGTGACGGTGCGCGTACGCGGCCGCTCAACTGACCAGTGCCCAGTGACCAGTGCGACAAGTGACCAGTGCGACAAGTGACCAGTGCGATGGGAGATGCGTGCCGGAGGAAGAATGTATGGTGGCCTGCCGAGCGAGCTGTAAAAATATAGGTAGAGGGAGATGTGGGCACCCCTTCGAAGCCACGCTCAGTTTATTAGAGAGGAAACTAAAACGTAACAAGAAAAAAATGCGAAGAAGAGTTGGCCGGGCAAGTTGTTCGGGTGCTTCGGAGGCACAACAACAAGCAAGCAACGCGAACCGGCGAGGAAGAGGAAGAAGGAGCCCTGTTCCGAACGCAATCGTTGCTAGCCGCCCTACCGTTGCGCCACGCCCGGAATGCGGCGGCTGCCCGCGGCGGTCGTCGCAAGCAGGAGCGGCCACATTCGCGTGTCAGTGAAGCTGGCACAACAATGATTTTTTTTTTCTTCTGTTGCTGCGCCACTATGTTTCGCCAGAAGGGCGGCGATGGCGCTACGTACGCAGTCGTATAAGTCCACTCCTTAAATAAAAAGGTGAGTAAAAATAACGATCGCCATTGAATAATAAAAGCCCCGTATTTCCAGGTCACGAACAGCAATCACGTTATCAGCGTGACATACAGGGAAGCAATGAGCTCAGGGCTTCTTCCCTTCGTTATTTCTAAATATCCATGCAGACGTGTTGCACCTATTACGTCGGTGACGCAAGCAATGAAAGCAAAATTACTCTTGTAATGCGCACCACGGTGCTTCAATCAGAAGCCTCGCAAGTCAATCACACACGTGACACTTCTTGTGATTAAGCCGCCGCGGTGGTCTAGTGGCTAAGACACTCGTCTGTTCCACTATGGCGTCTCCCAGAATATCGTTGTTTTGGGACGTTAAACCCCGGCAACTATTATTATATGTTCGTTTTTTTTACCTCGTCCGTCCACGTATCAGCGGCTATTCTGTGATGCTGATGTCAGGTTCAATTTTCACTGCGGGGACGGTGCCGCATTCCGAGGATGACGATACGCAAGTAAAGAAAGAATGACATGTTGAATCCAGACGGTGCACCAGAGACAGGTGGAGCATATAACATAAACGCAGGGATGCTGACCATGTCTACTACCGGGCCTACACGAAAGTAAGGGAATCAAAAGAGAAGGCACGAATCTACGCAATTCGCAAGCATGGTGCAGCGCGCTTTAATTTAACTCTCCTTATACACTACCGCACTGTCTTTATGGACATGCAAAATTTTGTCCGTTCCAGCACGAGCTTCTCTTATCCAAAAAAGTGTAAGTGACAAACCACATGGGAAGAAGCGCCGAAATCATACGCATTAGGTTAGCTTAACGCCATTGGGAGTACGAAACAGCCAGCGAACCAATAATCCATGCACGGCTGCGGTCGTCTGACCGCCGTATAGCAGTTGTGGTACAACCGGGTGATCGATTGATTGATTGATATGTGGGGTTTAACGTCCCAAAACCACTATATGATCACGAGAGACGCCGTAGTGGAGGGCTCCGGAAGTTTCGACCACCTGGGGTTCTTTAACGTGCACCCAAATCTGAGCACACGGGCCTACAACATTCCCGCCTCCATCGGAAATGCAGCCGCCGCAGCCGGGATTCGAACCCGCGACCTGCGGGTCAGCAGCCGAGTACCTTAGCCACCAATATTCTCCGATTCTAATTTCCTAACAGCCATTGAAACAGCATTTTGAGCTGCTGAAATAACCCATATATTTAACGTTGGCTTTGTACTTCTCTTGGTTGTTGATTTTTTATGTGTATAATTACTGCTTTCATTGTATAATCCTGTGTTTTGTACTTTTGTTCTAATACTGTACTACAAGTGTTGATTTCTCCTGTATACTGTAATGCACGATTTATTTGCTTTTAATTTTGCTGTTTTGTATTCTATTTTCTACTGTAACCCCCCTACAACAATGCCCAATGGGCGATGTAGGTACTTGTAATAAATAAATAAATAAATAAATAAATAAATAAATAAATAAATAAATAAATAAATAAATAAATAAATAAATAAATAAATAAATAAACAAACCGGGTGATCGGCGTGGTCGAGTGTTCCAAGAAAAATTGAGCGGTCGCCTGGTATATGACTGGGCCGTGGCGTGCCCCGCGCCGGTCACACTGCCCTAACTTTCCGTAGCACTGTCAAACGAGCTGTTACATCGAGACCGACGCACGCCAGCACTTGAAAACAGAACCTCCCTAGCAGGCCGTGCTCAGCTCTCGTACCGGGATAAAAGGACATCGGTGATCGCGGCTTTTTGGCCAACGACGCCAGGGCACGCCACTGACTGAGCCGTCGGTGTGCAGTCGTTAGCGTGCACGACCGGACATGCTGCTGCTGCCGCCCGCTATCATCACTACACACAGAGAAAGGCCGGTTCTCAGTGTTCACTGCAGAACTTCGATCCGTCCCGCGCACGTACACTAAAGCCGAAGTGGAGCCAGCCCACCGCTGAGAAACGAGGTATTGTATAGCACTGCGCGCAGCAGTTCTGCAGTTATAAGGTGCCCGAGAACTTTGCACAGTGGTTGCAGCAGCACAAAACAATACCTGTTAGTAAATTAATCCCGTTGAGTGCGCATCAAAACGGCTATATTGTTCAGAACGAGATTGAAAAAAAAAATCACGCCATATCCACGGAGTGAATGATGATGATGAGTGAGGCGAAGCATCCATCCGCTCGTTCTTGTTTCCGTCCGTCCGTCCGTGCGACCATCCGTGCATCCACCCACGCATCCGTCCGTCTGTCCGTGCGTCCATCAATTCATCCATCCGTCAGTCCATCCGTCCGTCCGTCCGTCTTCTAGTCTATCTGTCCTTCCGTTGGTGCGTCCATCTGGTGAATACTCCAAGTATACCGCCATCTTGCATCCCCTGTGGCACATACCAGCTCCGCGCGTCCATCCATCCATCCGTCCGTCTTCTAGTCTGTCTGTCCGTTCATTCGTCCATCTGTGCATCCGTCCGTGCGCCCGTCTAGTAAACACTCCAAGTACCGCCATCTCCCATCCCGGTGGCTACGTACGACAACGACGGAGGATGGACAGACCCACACCCCAAAGAACTTCACCCCCCCCCCCCCCCAAAAAAAAAGAGACGAAGAAAATGCTCACAACACTGGCTTCGGTGGTACTTACCAATCGTCCGAGCTATGCGTATACATTTCATGAGTGTTCTTACTTGAACCTGTGCGCAACTGCGTCCAACACTGAGCATGGCATGGCTGTTGGAACCCAGACTATACGTCAGAGTTGAAGCGGTATTCTTCATCTGTCGCGTATATAGGCGCAGTTTCTTTCAATCGCATTCTGTAACCTTGTACACCAGCAGCTGCAGACAGTGCGGGAACCGCAATATGCTAACGTAACGCCACTAGTAGAGACTGCAGATGCGCGTTGATACGAAACAGCACAACAGGCAAGCGCTATACATTCCATCGCGTTAGCGGTGCGCAAAGCCTCCCCGTAACAGGAGACACCTCTAGCTGCCATCGGACATTCGGCGGCTTCGTTTCAGCGGGCAGCTTCATTACGCTTGCTTTCACCTTGACGTATCCATTCCGCGGCATCGGAATGAACACGTCGCGCAACGTCCCTTAGCACCGCAAGGTGGTCACATTTGAGCGTCGAGTCTACATATAGTGTTCGATTAAATGATGTCCCCTCTGCCACAACATCGACGAAATGATGCAGTGGTGCTTTTGTTATATTAATGGTGCAAGGGTATACTGGTTAAAAAGTGGCATTATTATTATTATTATTATTATTATTATTATTATTATTATTATTATTATTATTATTATTTGCAAGGGTCCAGGATTCGACCCCGCGGCCTTCGGGTCAGCTGTCGCGACCGCCGTAACCACTGTGCGACCGCGGACGTCCAAGCTATAATTGCTCGCAAGAACGAACGCTCATCTCCACAATATCGCACGCAGCGCTATCCCTTTGCCCAAAATAAAGCACGAACTACGACGGCCTGCCGATTTAACGTTCCCGCATTCCGTGGTTCGGTCGATTAGCGCGCTCAATCCGTCTTCGAGCGCGGCTTTTTACAGGGATGCGCGGTGGCTGCGGGGTTTCGCGCCGGCCGCACCGCCGACGACGACCGGTAATAATGACCCAGCCGCAGGGGAAGGGAAAAAAAAGAAGCCCGCGGTCAGCGGGTCGCCATCCCCGGGCAGAGGCCCACACCGGACAGAGGCCCACAACATATGTGCGCCGTCTCGCCTCGTCGTTCAGACTGTGCAATGCGCCACCGCGCGCACTATACCCATGCATATCGCACGCGCGGCACCGTGGGAACGGGAGACCGGTGACCTCTAACACCGCGCGCACAGCAATCTCGCCAGCTTGGCCGATCGAGTCCTCCTCGCGAGGAAAGACCTGCAGTGCAGCGGTTACGACTTCCGGTCGATCCGCGTTCCAATCGGGGTGGAACGCAAATATGCTCGCCCGTTTAATTTCGGTCCGGGCAGCACGAAATCGGGCGTAAAGATTAAGATTGGTTTAGGACGCGGGCGTAGCGGTGGGGAGACGGGCCCCGGAGCGCTGGCGTGGCTTGGGTGAGAACAATGGTCCCTTTTTGCAGCCCCCCCCCCCCACTTCCCCCTTGTGACGTCCAAGGTTTACGATGACACCGCTAAATTAAACTTTCGATATAGAAATAAACCCACATTTACATCGATAGTAGAACAGAACCCGGAGTGCTATTCTGGACACTGTCAAATTACGTCATGTTTTGAAATTTCGTCACGGCGGCTTTTAAAGCCAATTGGAGAGACAGTAGCACCCTTCTGGACCCACCAGAATTGAGTAGTGGCAGAATTTAACAACATGACGGAAATTTGACGATGCCTAGAATAGCACCGCTGGAAAGCCCGCTAAGAGGCGAGTGACGGTCAGCGACGCCCATTTCATGTTCATGAACCGCGCAGACCAACATGACGTCGTGGACGACGACTGCGCCGAACTAGCTATATAAAATTTTACCTCTATAAATGTGCGTCATACATTTCATTCTTAAACGTGACAAGGACTAAATGAGTACCATGACATAACGATTGGCACCGTTGTATCCACAAGGGTCTGTGCCCGGTGCTGAAGCCGCTAGAGGAGGAGGAGGAGGAAGCGCTCCGCGACTGAGAGAGAGAGAGAGAGATAAATGATACAGACACTATCTTACACCGTGCCGTGGAGTTAAGATAGCGAGAGTGTTTCGATGGAGGAATGCAGCTGAAGCCAACGCTATACGATAGTGAACCAGGACATGTCCCGAATCTAGATACTCCTGCTGCTGTGTTTGCAACGTCATGTGGCGAAATTCAAGGTATCGCACTTGCGCTGTTGAGGCTCAGTAAACTGCTAAACTAGGTTGAACACATTAATGTCTTTCACACTATTTTTGTCACATACGAGAGACAAGATGCTTCCGCAATGTCATGGTCCTTCAAATAAACGCACGAGTAGGAAAGACTGGCGGCATAGTCCGAAAAATTCAAACACGTCACCTTTGACGGGTAATACGTGTATTTGCGCGATCAACATGTATGCTTCTTTTTCGTTAAAGTTCAACACACTTGAACGCCATCTAGTTGTGGGCTTCAGCGGCGGGCCCTCTAATAATGATAATAATAATAATAATAATAATAATAATAATAATAATAATAATAATAATAATAATAATAATAATAATACGTGGGGTTTTACGTCCCAAAACCACGATATTACTGTAAAAGACACCGCAGCGAAGGGCTTCGGAAATTTTGGGCCATCTGATTCTTAAATGTGCACTCACATCACACAGTCTCTGTACCTCAAACATTTTGCCACCCCTGAAATGCAACTGTCACGGCCAGCGGCAAGTATGGCAGGGCATTATGTCGCCACTGTTCAGCACAAGTGTATAGCACAAGCATCCACTTAGGGTGGCGCTGCTGCTGCGGCCTTAGTTCAGAGCCGACGCTTGCGTCCCAGTTTACGTCCCACGGTAAAACTGATATTCCTGCAAGTTCCATCACGCACCCTCACGCTTGGCGTACTTGTGGCCAAATACTAACGTGTGCCCGCCACACACACACAAAACTACAGTAGGCAAGTTCATTAACAGCACCGTGAAATGCATTTCGCTTCGTGACGAATTATTTACTATAAACATGGGCCAACAAGACATGTTTGTCAGGCCCGTGTACTCAGATTTGGGTGCACGTTAAAGAACCCCAGGTGGGCGAAATTTCCGGAGCCCTCCACTACGGCGTCTCTCATAATCAAATACTGGTTTTGTGACGTTAAACCCCACAAATCAATCAATCAAGACATGTTTGTCGAGAAAGAGTTCCATAACTAAGTTTTCATGCGAGAATGTATTTCTGTTCTTTGCGTTCGCACAGCAACATCAAGTTGTGAGGCAAGCCGCGGGATGGGGTCGGGCCGGCGCGGCACCGTCGGCTCAAAGCGGCGCCAAGCGCGCAGGGGTCTGCGCCCGGGCGCTGAAGCCGCAAGAGCTCCGCGATAGAGAGAGAGGAGAGCCAGCGCCGAAATTAAGATAGAGAGGGGGGAGGGCTCCGACGAAGGAAGTCCAGACGGCGGCGAGAGGCGGAACAAATGGGTCACGCTGTCGGGAACCCGGAGGCGGCGGCGACGGCAAAGACGAGACCGCCGAGAGAAGGCGAGAGAGAGAGAGAGAGGGAGGGATGGCGGCGCGCGTTGGCCACGCGACTGACGCCGGCGGGTCCGGACCGCGGCTGCTGTTGCCGCGCTGCTCGAGGCCCGGCAACGCTCGCGGCGACCTTCGTCTCACCGAGGGTGACGATAGTTATAGCACGAGACCAAAACGACGACACAGAGACAAGAAGGACACGAAAGACACGAGCGCTCTGTGTCGTCGTTTTGGTCTCGCGCTATAACTATCGTCATGCCATACCAACTAGCCCAAGCTGCCACACTTCTAACTCACCGAGGGGGCTCGGAGGAGTGGAAACAGGCCGGCAGGCCCGCCGCTGCTCGCCGACTATACGTTAGCGCTGGAATAAGGCTTCCTTCCACTTGCACGGGCCATCTATACGGACTGGTCCCGCGAAAGTATACGTCCATCTCAAGCGAACGCTTCTCTGCAGTGTTCATCACCAACACTGCTATATTTTCTAGTTCGTCCCACTCCCCGCAGTACAGCGGCAGATCATATTGAGCGTCCGGAAGATGTTCCGTTTAGTTGTTTCGAGTGCTTCATGAGCGCGCTCTTTCCGGGCTCAAGATTGGGAAGTTATATCAAAGCACGCTTTTTATACTCATGTCACAAGTGGCAACTCAAGTGCACTTCGAGAGAGTATACTCACGCTCACGAAGTGTACTTTGGAAATGATGGCATAGGGCAATGGACGGATTTGTATAGCCCAACGTATATTTGTTATTTTTTGCGCCCGTGTCTCATCGTCGGACCACGTTGTCTTAGTTGAAGTAGCACCTGTGGGTACACACGCCATCGTAAATGACCAGAGAACAACTCGCCTACACAAGTGTGCCTCGAAGTAAACAATGCGACCGACGCAGCCGTTGCACTAAATGTAGAGCTACTGTATATGCTATATGCTACCTAAAGGTAGCATATACAGTAACTCTAACTAAATGTGTTGCGGCATCCCCCTAGCGGACGTCGCCTCAAACTGTCCGATGGTGAAAGTAGCGAGGTTTTTCGTTGTATTATGACTTGTTTTAATACATAGCAGTATTCCTCATAACAAAAACAATTGTTTAGAAGTAGTATGAGCGCCGCTTTACGCAACATCGTATTTCTGTCACTGGTACCCAGGCTACACACTTCGTCGCAGCGAAGTGAGGTAGAAGAACACACTTGCTGGCAAGTGTACTTCGCAGCGAGTCACACTAAACCTTCTCGCGTGACAACGCGCAAATGACACTCGCGGCAAAGTGTACACGCTCAAAGTGCACGTAAGTCGCCACGAGTGACAGGGGTATGTATTGTAGTTACAGTGAGTGCATTCGCTACACGCGCCAAGTGCCAGCACTGAGCACGGGCAGAGGAAAGTCCAAACTATAGGAGGCAGAGCAGCGGCGAAAGATTTGGCTTTACCGATAATGGCAAAGTTTGGTTTAACATCCCGAACCGACTCAGGCTACGTGAGACACGCCGTAACGGAGGTGAAGAGGAGGGCTCAGGACAGTGTCGTAGCCAAGAACGGCACGCCGGGCATGCGCCTCCTCCTCCGCCCCTAAATTTACATCTGGCACGGTATGCAGAGCACAAAATATAAAGCTCGACCACAATTGCCTTTAAGTTAAGCTGCAGCAACCGCGACAAGTCTACAACTCAGGCTTTTTTTTTTTTTTTTTTTTTGCACAGCTCTTTTATCCCTTGCTGTCCATTTAAAGAGAATGTGAACCGGCACCGCTCGAAAAACCAGCCTTATATCAGCATCATCACGTTTGTAGCTAATATCATTGCAACAGAAGGCGACAGAAGTTCTGTTGAAATTCCTACGCGACACGGACTTGAACTTCAAGCGGCTGTAACAGCAATGTCACACACCGCGAAAGACAAGACTGGACTATGACTGATAGTGCGCGCGTGTGCTGCTTGATGTGCTCTGTTTATCTCTCTTCCCTCTCTCCCATCCCCCTCCCATGCACAGGGTAGCAAACCGGCTGCCGCATCATCATCATCAGCCTGACTACGTCCGCTGCAGGACAAAGGCCTCTCCCATGTTCCGCCAGTTCTTTTCCTCCTATTTTCCTTCCTTCCTTGTAGCTAATATCGAATCACCCGCAACAGCTTAATCACCAGCCCAGACTCACACCCTCGTTTATAGGCAACAATAAACTGCGTATACGTTACGTCATAGGATTCTATATGATATGCGACGTCACAGCCAAACACGGCGCCGGGCCAACAAAGCCACAGTGACGACTGGTTGTTGTCGCTCCCTTCCAAATGCGCATGCGCGTCATATACGTCACGCTATGTCGTCACGACTGACGTACGAGGGCAAGCTTGGTGGCGGTCTCGTTCGAACCGAATCGACTAGCGGCCAGAGAAGTTTATGTGCATGCGTCTCGGAAGTTCCTTCGTTACCCCCACAGACGCACTTTGTTTTGTTTTGTTTTCTTCTAGTACGCAAAAACTGTACGCAGTAACATCTGATGCTCCAATAACTAGCGTTTTTACTCGTCAAAAAGAGACGGCAGGGATTAATATCTTTCCGGCAAATTAAAATCAGCGCAGGATGGGATCATGGCAAGCCCCACGCATTCAACAAACAGCTCGGCACATAACGAAAAAAAAAGGTACACGTGAACTTAAAACTCACGGAAAACTCGTAGTGCGTCTTGCATAAATCGCTGTGTATTCCTTCGACGCTGCTGCCTCTGATGAGCACGCCCGCAAGTCGTTCAGTTTCGACGGTCAAGTGGTTGCCTTCGTAGTATATCAGTGGCTGAGCGTCACTTCTTTTCAAGAAGACGGTATACATGCGACTGACGCTGCAACAAAAGCAAAAAGAAGAAAAAAAAATGCGGGACACCGATTAATAGCGAGCCTCACCAACAAAGCGGCTGCTCCCGTAAACATCGAAAAAAAAAAAGTATACGAGCACGCCAGCATTTTGCCAGCTCTCTTCACGAGAAGTGAAATAACGTCAACGCCCAATTTTCTTGTTTTCTCTTTAAGTTAAGCTTACGTCAGCGAACAATCATCGAATGCGAAGCCACGTTCGGCGACGCGAGCGTGACGTAACATCGCGCTGGCTGTGACGCAGGCGAAGCACGCGCACCTGATGTCGAAGCGAGTTTCAATAAAGACACATAAAAAGAAGCAACCATTCGCGAGAACGGACAGGCTGCAAAACACGAGACGTCCGAAACGGCGCTGTGACGTCGCCAGTTGCACGTGTAAAGAGATCGCCGTCAGAGTTGCGCTGTTGTTTGTTTGCGATATACGCCCAAAGCCATGTGTACTCGTGGATAACCTTTTCTAGGCAGTGCATGCCCACTATAGCGCACCAAGAAATTGCACCTAATCTTGCTGACAATTTTGTTTCTCTCAATTCTCTCGCTCGAATGAATACTGATGTACATTTATTATGACGCTAAAACAGTTTCCTGAAGTCGTGGGTGAAACAAAATTGCTGTTCTTTTCCCGATTTCTTTCCTCTCTCTCTCTCTCTCTCTCTCTCTCAGCCCAAACATTTCTTGGGCACCACGTTTAGCTGCCTGCATGTTTCTCCAAGTAAACACGGCGTACATGACGTGTGTTGTTCCATGTGCGGCCCTACGTTTAGTTATGAAAAGAAAAAAGTTCTGGAGTGTGAGTGTTCTGGAGTCCGAAATGTACACCGAACGATCGAAAATGTCTCTCCCCCATTCACAATTTTCATGTACGCGTCCTTCTATATACGAATCGAATTACGTAACGCAAACTATACGGACCACAACATTGACATCTCGTTGTTTAGAAATGATAAGACACTCCATACTTCGAAGATACACAGTCAATACGCCGATTCAGAGTCATGGATAAATAAATTTGAAAAGAAGACATCGCACCAGATATACGGACACACGTGCATCTCTCATTCAGCGAAAAAAAGCGTCCGCTCTATCGCATCACGCCAGCTGTTTTTCGTGCCACATTTTCTCCCGAGTTCGCCACGCCTTCACAGCTGCCAAGCGCAGCACCTCCCGGAATCTGCCCGATGCCTTGCAGCACACTACATTTGATCGTCAACTGTTGCGCATCATTAAATGTATGTTTATAGAGCCGGCGCCGACGTGTCAGGAACGAAGAAAAAAAGAAAGAAGATTCTGTTGTGCTTTACAACAGTCGTTCACTTTTGTCTTAGTCAGTTGCACACGTCTGGATGACTATTTTTTATCTGCCAAGTGCAAGCTACGTGAAGCTTCGCAGATATATCCTTCGGACACGCAGTACAAATGTTCTAGATATAGGCGTATGCTATGCGAGCGATGCTATATTTTACAAAAAAAAAAAAAATCTTTCACAAATTATGGTAGACATTTGCTCTTACGAAAAAAAAGAAAAAAAAAACCCAACAGCACACGGGCACATCAATGATCATTAACACCTTATGTTCCACTAATGAACAGATATACACGTTGTGGCTTAGAATTCGCAATAACGAAAGGCCCAATTGCACCGAGCCAAAGACCGCCGATGTGGCTTGCAGATGCAGGGCGGCGACGCCTTGATCCCAGTACTACATATCCCGCTAGCGTCAGAGCTCAGCAGATGAAGCAAAATTTGCATCATTTTAATTGATGACGCAGTACCAACACTAAAAGCAAAGCGCGTCCGAAAGTGCCCGCAGACACGCGAAAATCCATTCGCTCAACAGAATGCTCAACAGGATCCGCGCACTGCATGCCACGGTGATAGTATAGCTAAGACACTCGGCTGCTGACCCCCAGGTCGCGAGATCGAATCCCGGCCACGGCGGCTGCATTTTCAGTGGAGGCGGAAATGTTGTAGGCCCGTGTGCTCAGATTTGGGTGCACGTTAAAGAACCCCAGGTGGTCGAAATTTCCGGAGCCCTCCACTATACGGCGTTTCTCATAATCATATGGTGGTTTTGGGACGTTAAACACCTCATATCTATCTAACAGGATCCGTATGGCGTGACCTGACAGCTGCAGACGCCATTGCCAAGTTTCGCGAAAACGCCAGAAGACACGGAGACCAAACGCTTTCACAACAACATGTTTGCCTTCGAGTGTCGTCTCTGCAACCTCGTCAAACGGTTGCAATGCAAACAAGTGTGCCGAATCGTGTGCTAGCCCCGCCACGGTGGTCTAGTGGTTAAGGTACTCGGCTGCTGACCCGCAGGTCGCGGGATCGAGTCCCGGCTGTGGCGGCTGCATTTCCGATGGAGGCGGAAATGTTGTAGGCCCGTGTACTCGGATTTGGGTGCACGTTAAAGAACCCCAGGTGGTCGAAATTTCCGGAGCCCTCCACTAGGGCGTCTCTCATAATCATACGGTGGTTTTGGGACGTTAAACCCCACATATCAATCAATCAATCAATCAATCAATCAATCGAATCGTGTGCTAGCATTCGAACCGCCAGGGCGGTATACCGCATGGTCGTACACAGGAAATGGGCGTACAACGTCAATATATACGGACGGAAACTTTGCCTGGATTTTACAGCTTCAATCAGAAGAATAGAGATGATATTAGTTTGGCGCTATGTAGTGTCGGCGTACGGAGAGTTTGCGCGGCCACTATATAGACCGACGCCAGAATGATGGACAACAAGTAAGTACGCAACTTCGTGCGAAGTCCTAGTGATTTAGGTTCTTTAGAGGCGAAGCTCCTTATGCTCAAGGGCAGTCCATGCCTCCGGCGTAGTCAGCACAGACAGACAGACAGACGAACAGACTTTCGCTCCACTCATATCATCATTATCTCCGTGGATATATAGTGTTATACTGCGACTTTTTTTGTTTTTGGTCAGACTATTTCAGACTTTTTTGGTCAGATGACTTGCTTATCCTGGATAATTTATAAACACGCACACACCCACCCACCCACCCACCCACCCACCCACCCACCCACCCACCCACCCACCCACCCACCCACACACACACACACACACACACACACACACACACACAGAAACGAGCACGCACAATAAAGTTAAATCATTCAACCAATTCAATCTGCCCTAACGAGCCTAAAAATGCCACAAAGAACTGACTGTTCATGCTTCAATTATATCACAAAGGCCTAGCATGCGATATGGCTTATGTTCGATATCATTACGGGGTCTGTCTCTGCGCATTTCTGCCAAAAATCAGCAGCTGAAGAGGCCTAACGGGCGCACTAACCAACTGCGACTCCGACCGCATACGCTGCCATATTAGGGCACGATTTTATAACGCACGGCGTGCTTCCCCGTGCCAAAAGAGACCCCCGGACTGCGGCACGTATATGACGTCACGCGTCACAGATGCCCCGGCGAATTACCGTCACGTGTTCACGCCACGTATTCCCCGCACGTTCCGTCTACTTCCTCCCTTTAATTGGCGGCAACAGCAGCTTGCACCGGAGGGACGCAATTTCACACAACGCATCTCGGAGCAGCAACCCGAGCTGCGCGGAAATTATTTTACGATGCAAAGCCCGCCACTCGGACGGCCAACTTCGCACCATGGCTCGAATGTCCGCACCTCGCTTTCGCTTAATTTTTACAGCAGCCCCCACTCTTGACGTCACGTGCTACCTCGACGAGACAGGTCTGGATTCTCGGCTGTTTAGTCGGGGCAAATATACGCGTCCAAGTGAAGGGTGGAAAGAAGACAACGCGCCGAGCGGAAACTTTTTGCAGACTTTGCATATATAAACAGAAGCGCACGTGCTGACACACACACGAACGTATACTATTTGAATAAATTGCAAGCGCGCGCAGACTCTCAGAATGGCCAGCGTGAGGAGCGGGGAAAAGGCTGAAACAGCTATACGAAACCACGGAGCAATGGCGAAATTTCGAAGGGCATAGCTATATAGACGATTCGTATACAGCGTTCGACGTTGAAAATAGAATTTGCGGAGAAGTCTCGATCCGTGGTGGTCCTGCTGCGTAAACTGTTCCGCCTTGCTGCATGCAGCCGCGCGGGTGTTGCGTCGGAACTTGCAATGCCCCCTATCTCCTCCCCGGCGCCTGCGGCCTTCCTCTTACGCCGAGCTATATAGCGGTGCCGGAGCGAGACCAAGCCATCCGAGACAAGCGAGTGAGCGGCAGTGCTGCGGAATTTTTTTTTTTGCGCTGAAATCGCTGCGCCGATGCACTCGGTTGTTTTATGACGACGCTATTTAGATGTCACAGGGCCCAATATTGGATTATTCCATCGTCCGTGTACAGTGTCAGAGAGAGCGCCTGTTATTAAACAAACAGTAGTCCATGATTATGAGGCAAGTACTTAAACTCTTAAAATAAATTGCACCAGTGTCTTAATTTTTTTTTGTCTGCGTGTTTGTAGCGTGTTGTTTTTTAGAACGAACTTGCACGCTTTGGGGAGTCTTCGTGTCACGACAATAGCCGTCATTTGGCTCACTCGCGTTCTCTTTCTTGAAAACTCGCCAGTTCCTATCGAAAATCATATGAAACTCTATCTATCTATCTATCTATCTATCTATCTATCTATCTATCTATCTATCTATCTATCTATCTATCTATCTATCTATCTATCTATCTATCACACACACACACACACACACACACACACACACACACACACACACACACACACACACACACACACACACACACACACACACACGAGGCTAGGGTTACTTAGATAGGTGATGCAGCATAGAAATGTGAGCCCAGCGTGCATATTTTGAACCAACGTGCATATTCTGAATAAAGAGCACGTGCCAGCACTTAGCTTTTTAAACGGTTTCTAAGCTATTTTCATCACTATATATATATATATATATATATATATATATATATATATATATATATATATATATATATATATATATATATACGGAAGCGAAAAAGCACGACTGACACACTGACGAAGGCTGGCCCACCTGCCGAAACGTATGTGAATAATAAAAGTGTTTCCTCGTTAGTCGTGCTTTTTCGCTTCCGTTTATACTACGGAGCCAGTGCGCTTCCTTCCTCGCAATGTCTATAGATATAGATATATATATATATATATATATCAACAGCAGGCGTAACCGTAATGCAAATATATGTCTGATCTATATCCAAACGACCTCGACGTGTACATACACACACAGATTCGACATCTGTATAGCGTACGGCCATACCGATACACGGTCGCCACAGCCCGAGCTCTTCGTAAGCGTGAAACGAAAGCGGACTTCAAAAGGGCAACAACAAAGAGTACACTTTAAAAGAAGCGCGGCGGCGGATCACCCGCAAAAAGGCAACGGCCTTTCGGATGGAACTGACGAGACTTTCAATGTATGCAAAGCTACACATGACGTCAGACGACGCACTCGAGCAGTGGAGAAATCGCGATCCTTCTGACATTCCCGGCAATCACGTCACGAATCTTCCTCCTACACGCGAGCAAAGAGATGCCCCGAAAAACGCCGACGCAGCTGTTTTCAACATATGCACGCACCCGCTGTCACGATCGTCAACAAAAGTTGTTTCCCGCCATATATCTGAATAGTTCTCAAACCACTCGCATTATATTTATTATTTAATTTTATTTATGTAAGTACGGGGCCCGGAGTGCCACGTACCCCCTTCTGACTACGCCACTGGACCCGCACGACTCTGGGCCGATCCCCTGTGCGACCACTGTCATCCACGGAGTAGCGCCATCATGATCGCGATAGGGCGTCTGTTTCATCTTTCTGAATTATCGATTTCTCACCAAAAAGCGCGGGAAATCCATAGGTAATCGCATATCAACTATGGCCCAGCATTCTCCCATATTCGCTTAGCCCGGTCTAGGCGTTGGCGGTCTGAAACAGTCTGTAGCGGCGAGAGAAGAAGAGACGTGAGATGACGTTGAAGGCGGCCGACGGGGCCGTGCTGATCTCGCCACTTTATTGCACGCCTGAAGAGGAGCCGCGGTGGCTGTCCACGTCCGACGCGCCAGGTGCGTCAGCTCGTTCTAAATCTCGCACAGCTCGAGCTAGCATCAGCTGCGCGAGAGGCGCGGCGCAGTGATCAAGAAATGATGGCGATGATGATGGCACTACAAGGCTATGCGCGAGACCCGGACACACTCTATAGTAATCGGTGCCGTGATTGCAGAAAAGGTCGATTGACGTGGTTATTTTATTATTGTTGTTGTTTCGCGTTCGGATGTAAGTACGCTACCAACAAGGATGGCACACAGCTAGCGTCCGCACGCAAACGCACTAAATCGAATCACTAGTGGAGGCGAAGCGCGCGACGGGGTCGCACTGAGTCACCCCGCGCTATCGACTCGCGCATAGCACGAGTGACAACAGAACAAACAACGCGTTCGACCGAGCCACTACGCATAAACCGCCGCATCTACGCCGGTATCGGTTCCACGTATCATCATCACCATCAGCCTGACTACGTACAAAGCAGTACAAAGGCCTCTCCCATGTTCCGCCAGTTAACCCCGTCCTGTGCTTGCTGCTGCCAATTTATACCCGCAAACGTCTTAATCTCATCTGCCCACCTAACCTTCTGTCTCCCCCTAACCCGCTTGCCTTCTCTGGGAATCCAGTCAGTTACCCTTAATGACCAGCGGTTATCCTGTCTACGCGCTACATGCCCGGCCCATGTCCATTTGCTCTTCTTTATTTCAACTATGATATCCTTAACCCCCGTTTGTCCCCTAATCCACTCTGCTCAAATGGTGGTCCCAAAACCACCATTTGATTATGAGAGACGCCGTAGTGGAGGGCTCCGGAAATTTTGACCACCTGGGGTTCTTTAACGTGCACCCAAATCTGAGCGCACGGGCCTACAACATTTTCGCCTCCATCGGAAATGCAGCCGGCGCAGCCGGGAATCGAACCCGCGACCTGCGGGTCAGCAGCCGAGTACCTTAGCCGCTAGACCACCACGGCGGGGCAAGTGTTCTGAGGGGAGGCGTACCGTTTGCTTTCTCCCCGTGCACAATAAAAATAAATAAAACGAAATTTTCGGCTCTAAGCCGACATATAGAAATTTCGAACGCTTTACACGTGAATTCGAATAAACACGGCATACAAGACGAGAACGGTGGCTATAGGAAACTGGGACTGCGCTATATATAGGGTCAACCAGCGGGTATTCGTGACCAAGCGAACCACACCTACGAGGTGGACTGAGCAACCAACGGTCATTAGCGCTTTCGCTTGCCCTCGGCCGTATAGACGACACAGCACGGCACGTGAAACGGGCAGACAAATATTGCGACATCGGCCGGCTCGACAAATTGCCGCACAGGTGTATCAACGATCATCGGCCTATGCAAAACATCGCGGCCACTCGCGCTTGCTTCTCCTTCTCTCCGCTTCAATTGCCGCGATGCGTTTCTTTCCCTTCGTTTCAACATCGGCATAATGGCGAGGCGCTGCGCCGTGGTCCCAAGCAGGCTGCAGAAATCGGGCACCTTCTTCTAACTAAAACCACCAGCATTTGACGGGAGGCGCGTCACGTGAAACTGTATTGCTGTGTTTTTTGGTTGTTGTTTTTTTCAGGCAGCAGTAGTAGCGATATCAAAGTTTCGTTTTACTTTTTTTGTAGGGAGAGGGGGGGGGGGCGAAGCACTTTACAATGTCTAGGCGTGCGATGTCGTCATCACGGGCCATCAGAAACGGGTATACGTGCCACAAAAATTTGGTAAATACCACTACCCGCCACCGGTCCATACTATTACGAATCAAATGTCCATCGTTACTGCCTAAAACATTATGTTTGGCTTAGCGGCGGTGTCAGAATCCCCGATAAAACTTGGCGAGGCGCTGAAGTTTTTTTTTTTTTATCTAAAACCAGAAACACATAAGTGCACTCTAAAAAAATATCGAGTAAAAAGGGTGTCTTTTTGTCCCACAACAATAATCGTCATCAGGCTTGAATGCGCTTCCTTTCTTGAAAACTCGGCGCTGGCCAGTTTCCTATCGAGAACGCAATGTAACCCTGATAATGGGCATGTCGATCGTGACCGGAATGTATACCGGGCGCGGGGCGATAGCGCAAGGATGGAACGCAATATAGATGACGATTATTGTTGTGGGACAAAAAGACACCCTTTTTACTCGCTCTTTTTTTTAGAGTGTACATCTATCTCTACTGTAAAGTCATCTATTCGAAACGCCACTCCTTGAGACATATCTGCAAAGTGACTGTGCGTTTATTGGACCGGTGGCGAATTAAAGCAATTAAGAGCAAAACATTTCGCTGTGGCAAACACCGGCGCACACCTCACTCATCCCCATGTTTCACGTTAGCGGAGCTGAAACACCCTTCCCTGCGCGCCACAATTTTTCCCGTCGCAGCCTGGATAACACCACACGGCGGCTAGACTGAATACATCGGCACCCGGATCAGTCCACATTCCACGGAATATACGTGCCTCGCAGAAGCTGCCTCGCTTCTTGGAAGCGCTGCGACGTTGCGCCGCCTTTGCGAACAGGTTTCAGAAATGCCCAACGGGAAAATGTCCCACGTCACATTATATAGGGTTCCGCTCACCTTGCCCAGGTAGCACAGCGTAGAAGAACCCAACCATCGGCGAGCCGCATAAACACGCTCGTTTGGCATGCTTGGATTGGAACAGAACTCGTGAAGAACAAGGTATATAGGGTGTACCAGAATGGAGCAGTGTGCCATCTTCGCAGAAAACCGACGGGAGAGCGCTGGTCGCTTTTTGCGATGACACCACCAGTATAGGGCGCCACCATCGAACGGTGTGCCCAGCGCGCGTATAGTTCTAATTTGCACGGCGAAATTTGCTGCAGCTTCTGAGTGATATAGTCGCATCACACGATAGAATCTTAGCGTATCTGCAGGATTAAAACACATCCGATACATTTCTATGCATTGATCATATAAATCAAGCCGCTCCACCGTCGTATGAGCTTGCACAATTCCTATTCCGCAACGGGGACACGGTTTTAGCTGCAGAAAGGATTAAAAAGCACTTCGCTGTTCATTCCATGCATATGTACGCCTGTCTAGCTGTCAAAATAATCCGAGTTTTTGCGACGAAACAAACCAGGAGGTCCGGAAGGATTACGCGAACATCATCAGCCGAGTTCCACGACCACACCTCCCCAGCCAGAAGAGTAAGTAGTCGCGATGTATGTTAAAAAAAAAGCAACGCTCAATAACGAATACTCCTCTACTTCTTTATACAGTTTACTAATATTTTTTTCACACATTTTAAGACCAGCGCGGCAACTGCAACTACCGATCTCGGAGGCTTTGTTTCTCAGCTTCTCATGAATTACTCCAGTGGAAGCCAACAGGTGGTGCCACAGTGGTACGGTGTGCTCCGGCAGCGCTGGCCTATGCTTTCGGCGCCAGGCAGCACACTGCCCTATTCCAGTGAGTCGATGGTGGCGACCAACGTACGTCACCACCAACTTTCCGCCGACGTCACGACCATCGGCTTTCCATTGACGTCACGTAGCTAACATATGAACGCCCATATAGTAACGCTTCGCATCATCCCAAACAACGCTATAGTGTTAGCGTGTGGCGTCAGGTCAATAGTAAGCTACACATGACGATACATACCACGTGGCTGCATTAAAAGCATGCGTCAATGCATCGCGGCATCCGCTTTATTTACTTCTCCGGTTTCTCTTTTTTTTTTTTCCCGAAAGTCGCATGCAGATGAGGGGAGGCGAGATTGGCACGTGAACGTGTGATGCGCGTGTCTTAATTTTCTTTCCTGCCGCGTCCCCACGTCCCTCATTTATGCCTAGTTCACACTGAAACATCCGCTTTCTACAGCGACCGAAATTCCCCTGCCGCCGAAACACAGCGTCGTTCGCACTGGACGCGCCCCGCGCCGCCGAATATGCCATCTACTACGGGGCGAACGCGGGATGGATGCGCTGTCACCCGGTTGTTGTCGCGGCTCGCAAACGCTACTACGCTATCCAGTGGTGTATAGTTCGACGATTCTCGTACGCAAGAAGCAAGAAAAGACAGTGCTGCTTACTTTGCTGGCAAGTGGCTGTCTTGTAATGCACGAAGAGCAGAAAAACCACCGACGCCAGCGGCGTTGGTGGGTTCGTTTTGCTCTGCAAGACCGCAACAAGCTCGGTCACGTTAACAGCAAGCTCCGTAACCTCTTTCACGAAATACGGAGGCGAAGTAGGCACAGAGTAGGTTAAACTCCCGTTGGTTTCAACATTCAGTTACGTGCACTGCAGCATAACAAGTGAGTAGGGCTTGGCCGCAATTTTTCAAAATTCCTTGACTAGCGCTCCTATTGGTCCGCGGTGACCGATTCGGCGGCAGACGCCGCAAAAATCGGTGCGAGAGCGATCGGCGCGGAGAGGGCCCTTTCGGCGGATCTCGCCGCCGCCGAACCGGATTCGGAGCACTTTCGGCGGCCGGAATGCTCAGTGTGAACGCGGCCTTAGGTCAGCCTCTAACTGCGATCGAATTCCAGTAACCGCGAAATCCAGAAGGGAATTAGCAACAGGAGCGAGGCGGCAACGTAACTTGCGGGCAGGCGCAACAACACGGCCGAACACACGGACTCTCAATTTGCCCACATTACTGGCAAGCGCCATGATACATCTTCATTCGTGCTCTATGCCCACATGAGAACTTTTGTTGTAACACTTTTTTTTTTTGTGGTCTATCAATCCCAAACTTATATGATTCCTATAGCTCGCCTTTGAACTACACATTTGAGACACAGACATCTTCAAACGCTCACTTATTGGATATGTCCAGCTTGTGTCTTAACGTTGACGATTCTACGGGACACCGGAGCAATAAATAAATACCTGATGGACAACGCGGGCAGCGACATGTGATCATATGCAGAACCTAACCAGAGAGACACAAAACTAATACTGAAGTGACCCTCACGCCTTACTTAAATGCTGGTGCGAAAAAAAAAATGAAAAGACGCCAGTCAGATTAACTTGGCCTCACAGTGCTCTTATGTTTTGTTTTGACAAACGATGTCACTGAAGCCACTGGAAATTTTTGCAAAGCCGTTGTAGTTGGACACAATGCCACAAGAAATCACTGCCAGCTTAGTCGTCAACGGCTCAGGTAACCAGTAAGAACTGTAAACGGCAAAACATCTACGGACCTACCATTCTCTATTAATTAGTGAAAATCGGTTGGGAGGAACTAAAACACTGCGTAATATTGCTGCTTTCACAGGCAAAATCTACCGTTTCCCATGTTCAGTCCAGCGACACCATATTTGTAATTTGTCTGCTGCGCCAAATAAAGAGAAAAGTCTGCTTCTACGAAAGTGTACGCGTCACGTCTGACAGAATCAAAATAAAAAAAAAACAGCCCGCTTTCCTTCGCAAGGTTTCGCAAAATGCCTACGCAGTGCTCACAAAAGAAAGCTGTAATGTATGAAATTAGTCATAAGCGGAAAAAAAAAACAGAAACGTAACCGATACTGATGCTTGGAAATATGAAGGAAACGAAGACAACAAAAAATCACAGCATATTCACGGAGTGAATGATGATTGGTGGGGCGAAGCATTCATCAGTCCGTCCGTGCTTCAATCTGTCCATTCGTTCTTGCTTCCGTCCGTCCGTCTGTCTGTCCCTCCGTGCGTCTGTTCGTGCGGCCGCCCCTCTGTCTGTCCGTCCATGCGACCACCCCTCTGTCCGTCCGTACGTCTGTCAGTCCGTCCGTCAGTCCATCCATCAGTCCGTCCATCTAGTGAACACTCCAAGTACCACCATCTCACATCTTTTCATCATGTATTCATCATATACAAGTACCGCCATCCGGCGGACATTCTAAGGACCGCTCTTTCGGGTACGTGGCACCGGTGGTTGCTACGCTAACGGGACGATCGGGTGACGCCATAAGGAGCTTCGCCCCTAAAACGTGTTACGTAATAAGGTACCCGCCAGAGTCTCACGCCGTGTATAATAGACAGTCGGAACTATCCCGGTGTAACACCAAGCCGGAAGCTGCTCTATCCCACGCCGATCCATCTGTCACCGACACGACATGTCACGCCCCCTTTTCGATGACGCAGGCACTGCGAGTTCGACCACGAGGGCACGTCAAGAAGACTCTTCGAAAGGCGCGTGTTTATTATGTACAGTACTCACGGTTCAAACGCGACATTTTTGCCGTATAAAGAATGGTACACTCTAAGAAGTTCTTTCCGGAGTAACTGCGCAGTTACTTCGAAAATGGCGCCTTGATCCCCCGAAAGTCGAAATGGATGCAAGTCTGCACACGGCACAGCAAGGAGGGGCGCTTTTTCCCTTGTGGAGGAAAAGCGCCCTTGTAGTGACTGCAGAAACGTTCGCGCCTACATAAACGTGTTTTCTTTCATACAGTGCCGTAAGCGTGGTGTGGTGCTATGGTTAGTGTACGCGTATGCTGACTCGTGAGTTCGAATCCCGTGTGCTTGTTGTAAATATTCTGAAATTTATTTTTGAATACGATGCTTTCACATGCCTGTACACAATTTAAAATGCTGGTCAAATCAACCAATATTTGATTTTTTTCCACTGCGAAAAATTACTGTTGCTCCTTTGAGGAGTATACCGCGAGAGGGCCGAGTAACTCCGCAGTTACCCGTAAAATGGAGGAATGACTGTGGCAGGTGAGTTACTTCTCTAAAGAAGCAACCTCGATAACATTCTTCATCATTTACTTGGAGTGCATGCACAAAGTCTCGAGATAACGACCCGGTGTCACGACAGTCTGGCCTCCAAAGATAGTGTTGGCAGTGGTCTATAGAAGTTCTAGTCGTGAAAGTATACGCCTATACAAGCCGAACTGGGGACGACAGTGGAAACGAAAGTATGTGCGTCATAACTTAGCCCTAAATTTTTCCCGTTTCAATACGCAGGTATACTGTACACATACGGTGAAAAAGAAAGGCAAGAACGAAGGCTAGCTACAACACAAAACGACTATGTATTGTTGTCGGGAAGGCTTTTAGGAGTGCATACGCCGTTGGTATACGAGGAAATTGGGGACGTTGGTGAAGCGCTGCGGCTGTTGGACGAACAAGCTCGTGCCGATGCTTTAACGCGAAAATGAACACAACAAAAAACACAAAAACGAGGGGACGAAGAAGAAGAAGGGAGACACCACGACGAAAGTGTTCTTCGTTTATGTTTTTTTTTAGAGTGCAGTTTTTTTTTCTCTTCTTTTTTTGGCAAAAAGGCTCGTTCCATGACGCGCCACAGTGACGGCCGACGCAACGTCTGCCCTGCATACGCAACCGACGCGACACTCGGCGCACATTGTTTCGTCACTCGCACTTTTTGTTATATAGTTTTTTTAACGTATATACGGTACACTCCGTCGTTCTCCCCCCCCCCCCCCCCCCCCCGTACAGGCTGGTTTCCTCATACACCGCAGTGGTTGTGACGGGTGGGGAGAGAAAGGAGCGCTTGCACGCAACGGCGACAATGTGTTAGTTCTTTCCGTTTCTGACAAGCCGTAGTTTTAACATTGCGCGGCCTTACTGCAAGAAGGAAGTGAGTACACGTCCCACTCCCGGTGAAGAAAGAACGTTATATATATATATATATATATATATATATATATATATATATATATATATATGTGTGTGTGTGTGTGTGTGTGTGTGTGTAATTACGTAATTACAGCAGCACAGTAAAAAACTTACAAACAAGACATAACGTGTCCCGTGATTACCTTTGTTCAATGAATTGCTTTTATTTCACTGCATTTAATAAGAGAAGCATTCAGGGGTGGTTCCGACAAAAATAAAGCCATATATATCAGCAACTGAGGGAAGGCGGGGAAAAAAATTAAGGGCGAACTACATAATGAAGAAACAGGCCAGATAAACAGATAAAGAGTAAACACCAGGCGCCGTGAGCTGAAACTGAGGACGCCCCGTGACGAACTTCGCCGAAACCGTTTTTCGGCAAGCAGAGACACCAAGACACCTTTCGTTCATCCACTCGCAAACGACAAGGGAACCCGCCGGCATCTCGCTGGGAAAAGGGCGGTTCAAGCCAGCTTATGGCGAATTCCATTGGGAGAGCAGGTGCACTCAAAAGCACGCTCAAAGTGCTCTCTTCCGAGGCGGCGTGTTTCAGTGGTCGAACAGGAGTAGGAGCACTGTCATCCATTGGTAGAGCGAGAGCGCTTTTGCTGCGCCGAGAGCAGCCAGGAGCAGTTCTGTCTGCTCCCTCTTAAAAAGCGGAGTGAGTGGAAAACGCAGGAAACCACGTGTTTGGAACGTCATGTCCGGACATACCCTCTCAGCAATCCTCCTCACTTGTTTACATTTTGCGGCGTCGTGTCGGGCGGTTATGGCGGCAGCGAAGCGTGCGTGGTGCTCGGGCTCGAACGATTTTAACGTCGTAGCGGCAGATTCTGGCAGTGAACGTCCACCTTGCCTGCCTTCAGATTCACGGATGGCGGAGGCAGCAAAACGTCGTCGTCTTGCCGAAGTATTTGACGAGCTAGACGATGTCAGCAGCGATAGCTGCTGGAGCTCTACGTCCGAGTCGAGTTCAAGCAGCAGCGACGATGACGACGAAGTGTATGCAGCAGCGTTTCAGCAGCTCTTTTCTCTGCCAGAGCGAAGGCCGAAAGTGGAAGCATATGTTACAAAGACGGTGGCTAGCTACTCCGACGAGGAGGTGAGTCATTCGGCTTCTGTTTTAATTAGGTTGCTTAAAGGCCTGTTTTCTTCCAGTTCAAAAGAAATTTCCGCGTCACGCGGCCGGTCGTGGACTTCTTGGCAGCAGAATTCGCCAAGTCACCGCACTGCCCTCAGAACAGTGATCATGGTGGCCTGCCTGCCAAGTCGGCTGAAGAACACATTCTCTCCTTTCTTTGGTGAGTGTCCGTACGTTTAGGAATGCCGCTGTCATCAGGTCACTGCATAATCCGTTTTATAGTGGGTTAGAGGCATATGAAATATTGCAAATAAATGTACCTAATTCGCAGCATGTCATTGGACCACCTTGCTTTAAACTTGTTAAATGCTACTAGCGAGTGTCGAACGTAATAGAGTTATAGTATTTTGTGAAATGCTTTCGTAGTTTGTACACCTACACACTGAGCTTCACAAAATTCTCGTTACTAGAATCAGTGGCAAAGCATAATTCATGATGCATCATTACAAACAACCATGAAAACTTTTGCTCACGAAGCATTTCAAATCGGCTGTGTCAGCAGGTTCACAGTGAGCTTCATCTCCACACTTATAAATGTAATGCGCGAATTAAAATTAGAATTTGTTATTTAGATAGTGCTTCTACTAATCAAATATTTTGAGTTTCTAAGGTGTCACCCAAAAAGGTGGAATCGTGTTTTCTGACTTCAGTTGTCTTGCTAATTTGCTTCATTGACAGCGACAGCATTGTTAACACCATTATTCAGTCATTGACAGCAACAGCAAGCTTAATTCCATTATTTAATTAGAGTATCCTCTCCTTTTCAGGTATGCAGCCAACAAAGCATGCATTAGAGATGTCGCTGGCCGCTTTGAAGTCGCAGAAAGCACTCACCACAGAATGATGGGCCGAGTAACTGCATTCCTGCTCGACATAGCACCGAATGTAATCAAGTTCCCCAGTGACCTGCAGAAGCTTGCTGTGGATTTTGAGAAGGTAACTATGCTTTTGTAAACATGCTATTTAAGGTATAAACTACAGTTTTTTTCACACCAATGTCATACAGCTCTACACAACTCAAGGGACCAGACTAAGAGGAATTACACCTACTCAAACCACAATAAGGACTGAAAGCAACTGATATGCAGGATCAGAACTGCAAATGAACAGAAAATGTAAAAATGCAAGAGATATGAAAGAGCACCACACAGTCAAGCCTCCTTCATGTGTATTACAAATGCTGTCAGCAATCGGACATTTTTCTTGAGTAGTTTTGACCATGTGATGCTGTTTCATATCTCTTCTATTTTCCCATCTTCTGCTTAGTGATGTACATCTAGTACTTGTCCTGCATGTACAGTGAATAAACCTAGAGTTCAGTTACTTGTGCACTCTGTATGTACTCTGTATGTGTCATTAATTCCCCTTCGTGCGGTCCCATGTGTTCTTTACCGCTCTACTATTACAATTATGAATTAGTTAGTGCCAGAATGCACCTTTTAAATAAGTTATTACAATTATTTTTCCCAGATGCTTCACAATTAAATAGCCAGTTAATTTCAATCATGTGTACCGGTAGTGTATTGCACTCGCCGTTATGAGCTTCAAGTCTCCAGTTTGTTTTAAACTTTTCCGCATGTTATTGGCACCTTTCATTACCCTTAGTGCCATGCTTATTTGACTATGTGTGTGCACATTTTTTTCTCTTGCAGCTGTCGGGATTCCCAGACACAATTGGGTGTGTTGACGGAAGCTACATGCCTATCAGGTGCCCAGCCAGGAAAGTGCGATCTGTTTATATAAACCGGCACCATTACCTATCCTTGACACTTCAAGGTGTTTGTGACAACAAGAAGAGGTTTCTTGATGCCAGCACTGGCTACCCAAGCAAAATTCATGACGCACGCATTTTCCGTCGGTCCAGGATTTCAAGTGTTTTGCCACAACTGTGCTCTAGCAAGTACCATATAGTGGGGGATGCTGCATATCCTTTCCGGGAGTACCTGATGACACCAATTCGAGACTATGGGAATCTTGACAGCATCAAAAAAACCTTCAATGCAAGACTCTCCGGGACAAGGGTGCTTATTGAAAATACTTTTGGCGATTTAAAAAATCGTTTCAGACAACTGCACAGGTTGGATATGTGGACAGTGGATAACATGTCCAAGTTTATCATTTCATGCTGTGTGCTTCACAACCTCTGCATTGATTGTGGAGATTTGCCAGAGAACCTGTCACGAGACCTGTCACTTACCTCACAAACAACAAATGTAGACTCAAGCTCTTCTGCAGTTCAAGTAAGCAGCAGTAGTGTAGCCCAACAGGATAGCCTATTACGTGGCTTGGCTAGCATCAAGAGAGATCACTTGATGATAAAAATGGGGTTGCAGAACCAGCAGCCATGAAACAAGGAATTCCTTTACGTGTTATGCAGTTGTGAGCAAATATATGCTTACCAAAGGCCCACCTGAAAAGCTGAACTCGTTAAAACACCTTCAAGGTTGGGAAAAATTGTCCTTACCACACACCTGTTGGCCCATTTGCATTTTCTCAAGGTAGTGTATTGTGCCAAACTAGAAAATAAAAGACATTGAAACTAAGTAATCGCTTTGGGTAGTACGTTTATTTATTTAAAACTACCACTTTATTTTGGAAGTCCAAAGGCCTGACGGAGAATCTCCATTTTTTCTTCATGCATTTTGCGCCGCTCTTCACGAAGCACCTGTCGCTCGGCCTGCCTTTCAGCTCTTCGATTTTCTTTTTCTTGACGTCTGGCCGCCTTTTGAGCCTCCTTTTCTTCTTGCAGTGCCCTCATTTCAGTAAAAAACAACTGCATGTGTGCCAGGCGTGCAGTTCCTACCCGTGGCTTCGTGTCGGGATTTGAGGACTGCGTCTTATTTTCCTCAGTGGTGTTGGCAGGTGACAACACGGCCGGAGATTCGGGCGAGGCTTTGAATGTAGCCCCTGAGGCGTCTCGCTCTACCTCCGGTTCAATGCTGTCATCAATGCTTTCAATTTTTTTCACCTCGTCGTCAAAAGGCACAGGGGTGGGTGAAGCACCAGACCTTTTGTTATGGTCGGAAGACGCCTTCCGACGCCTAATTACTGTTTTGTACCTATTTTCACACTGTTCTGGGGTTTTGGCTATGCCAAGCACAGCCTCGATGTCCATCGATATTTGTTTAAAGGCTTGCTTCCTGTTTTTGAATTTTTTAAATGGGCCAATCTGAGGGAAATATTTGAGGTAGTACTCTAGGAGCAGCCTTGTTTGCCCCTCTGTCCATTCAGCAGCTAGAATAAGAAAGAACCAACACATAAATGGTTTATTGGGAAACTGTCGGTCATTGTGCAGGCATTACTTATAATTGAATAATTTAACACACAGCACGGTCACTTGAGCTTAATTATCAATCAGCAAGCATTAATCAACAAAACAAGCATTTGCGCAGACTAGCAAACATACATAAGTGATAAGTTCTGGTATTGTGCATGTAAATGCAATATGCAAATTGTGCCAGTCTTCCAGTAATTGTAGTGGTCTGCTTTCCATGCTCTCTTTTTTTTTTTGTCATTTAAGGATCACTCCTACAAGTACACTTTTACACGCTCTGATGCATGCTTGTTAGATTTACCCAAGAACACTTGCTGAGGCAATTGTAGACACTCAGTGTTAATATACTTGCCTCCACCTCCTCTCCTGGAGCCTGATGGCTTGCTTTGAGCACCAGTCTCCCCGTCAGCTGATCTTGATGCAGTGGGAGCTGGCAGGTGCAGAGTATCTGTGCCATCTAAAAAATATAAATGAGCAGTAAATGTAGTGCCTCGCAATAATGTTAATACTAATACTTACCACCTCCTGTTTCAACGCATGGCAATCTGAGCTCCATGCGCATTTCTTCGCTCCCTCGCCTTGGCACATCGCCAGCCATATTTGTACGCAGAACTGCATCTGTTTTCACACAATGATGGAAATGTAATCAAATCAGTTATATAATGAAAATGGTTTCTCAAGTAGTCAGCTACATTATGCAAACTCGGATGCCTTACACTCGAAGGTAAGCGGATTAGAGCAAGCAAAAAACAAATTCTAAAAAAGTCAATTCATCATGTTACAGGGCTGCATGAAACACTGCACAAATCACTGATAATTAAAAAAAAATATCGCTTATCATACGTAGCATCTCGACCCTGCGATAAGAAATCGTGCTTCCGAGGAGATGTATGGCTTCACCGTATCACGTGGGATGCTGATCTGCCGTCTGGAGACATTAGCCACTTAAAAATCAGAAATAAAAATAAATTGTTACTGCGTGCAATACTTAGCTGCACCCACGTGACACTTGCTACACGCCACTTCGCAGTTACTTTTCTTAAAACGCTGCGAATCATTCTGTTGCTGATGGAGGGGTCTGCAATGTAAGTTTGTTTTGAATTAAGGATTAATTACTCATGCAAGGAAACTTGGCAACAGGATAGTGTACTGCAGTACTTCTAGAATTGTTTACGTTTTGTTAACTGCTGATGACAGCAGCAGCTGGTAACTGCATGAACAGTCTGATAAAGCTGTCATATCCACGGTGTTTTTCTGATATGATAAAGAATAGTGGGCTTAGGTCCACGCGCGCAAGAATGCATTGCATGCTGCATGCGCGACAAGTGCGCTGAAACAAATAAAAAGCAATCAAATTCACTTTACCTTCCGTACTAGATGGTGCCTGGTGTTGAATTAAAGACAGTAGGATGCGCTGAGCTTCCGAGTCCATCATGTAGTAGTATACGAAGCAGCAGCTTTGCAGGATAGCGCGCAAGCGAGTGCGCTGTACCAACCACTGCCACACGTGCTTTCCTTGCCCGTCCGGATCAGACCGCACGTGTTTTGCAGCAGAGGACGCTGGGATGCACAACCTTTCTCCTCACTCGCCTTTTTATTCCCTCACACCTGCTCTGCGGAGGTGTGCCGCATTCCAGTGGCAGGTCGAGTGACGCGGCTCTCAGTGCTCTGCCCCCTACTCCTCTCTGCTCGGCACCCTTACTCCTGTTCTCTCAATGGAATTCGCCATTAGAAGTGTTGCGGTTCGGGCTAGTTCGTATGACATGACGATAGTTACAGCACGAGAACAGAACGGCCTTCTTGTCCCTTCGTCGTCGTTCTGTTCTCGCGCTATAACTATCGTCAAGCCAGCCGATGTGGGTATACATCGTTTCAAACTTTCGAAAGTGTTCACCCTCCAAGCGCATTGACTCATATACAGATCTCGTCTCAAAAAATAGCTCATCCTGTCGTGGTGTCATGACTGGAAACCGGCTGTGCCTCACAAGTGTTGTCGCCCACGTGCTCGTCATGCCCCGCCAACGGTATGGGTGGTTTTTGTTTTAACAAGTTTAATTGACCCCAGTTTATGTCCTAGTAACATACGCTACATCTTAAAAACAAATAATGCACCTCCTGATTTCCTTGACCTTCACGGTCTGTTGGAGTCATTCGGTTGAACAAACTAGCGCCTCGGTCATTGCCCCTTATTAAACACTGAAGTATATATCCTGCAACGATCGCGGGGTAGAGTCCCGGCTGCTGCTGCCACGTTTCGAGGGAGAGAAAAAAAAAAGGATCATGTGATTCGGTTTAGGTGCACATGAAACACTTAAAGCATCAAGCGATCAAACTTTCGGAGCCCTCCATTTTGCTGTCTCTCAGAATGACATCATAGTTTTGGGACGAACAACATCAACGAAATGTCGATAAGAACTAACAGACAGTGCCAAGTAAAGTAGCCTCTAGGGGGATATCATCAGTGGCAATTGTGATGTAAATGTGAAGAAGGAAAAGCGGACGAAAAGAGAACTTTTCACTCGCAATCCTATTTGTCCAACTTTTTTTTCCCTCCCGTTTCCCTTATAATTGCTACTAATAATATCCACTATACTTTCATTGGCATCGTTCGCTGTTAGTTCTCGTTGGTATTGTGTCTAACGAAGAAAACAAGCCCCTAAATTTGTATCTCCTTTCATCAACAATCGGTATACATATAGAAGCGTCCTCGCGTGTGAGATACCGATGCGACGATTGCTTTAGCGCCACGTAACGCTCGCTGTAATACACGGTGTTGCACTTAACGGAGCAGAAATTGTGCGCTTTCGTGTGCGTCACAAGTTTCTCCGTGCCGATCGCGCAGCAAAAACGCGGACTTCGTGCGTCGGCGATCCGTTGTAAGGCAGGTAATTTGATGTCTTCATCTGCTGGTTGCGCCGCACGCTATGGTGCTAGCGCATCTGAACAAGAGAGGAATGCGCGCAACGGGGGCAACGCCCTTCGTTCGACATGTCGTAGTTGATGCTCGCGATTTAAAAAAAAAAAAAGAAAAACGCCATACACTTCTCTCCCTAAGGGGCAAGCCAGCATGACGAAGCTGTTGGAGAGAATTGACCAACGGCTTATATTTCATCTTACGAAATAAGTTTTACATAAAGAGCAAAGCAACAACTCGCTTTTCCGGTACACATGAACTTTATTGATTGATATGTGGGGTTTAACCTCCCCAAACCACCATATGATTATGAGAGACGCCGTAGTGGAGGGCTCCGGAAATTTCGACCACCTGGGGTTCTTTAACGTGCACCCAAATCTGAGCACACGGGCCTACAACATTTCCGCCTCCATCGGAAATGCAGCCGCCGCAGTCGGGATTCGAACCCGCAACCTGCGGGTCAGCAGCCGAGTGCCTTAGCCATTAGACCACCGCGGCGGGGCAGTACACATGAACTTGACTACAATGAAGATAATATGCATATTACATTTTTACTCGCTCTAGAGAAATATTGGTAGTGCTGGTTTCGCGCGACATCTGAAACGAATGCGCGACTCAATCCGACGCGACGATGGCGGTCGCATAAGGTGGGTGTGGCTTCCAGCAAGCACAGTTGTCAAGCGTTCTATCATGCAACGAAATTTGCACTCGAAACAGTGCCTCTGCGTAGATGAATCGAAGTCCACAAACGATTGACATGTGGGGTTGAACGTCCCAAAACTCCACAATGAATTGACCACCTCAATATTTATCTTCCTGCCAACCCCCCTCCCCCCCCCCCGCCTTTTCAATGGTCACAGGGAAGCCATCGTATGCTGGCAGTTACACTGACGACGTCGAAGCAGAGTAACCTATAGAAACCAGCAGCGTGTCAGTCACGAGGGAAAACCCAACGCGTTCATACAAAAAATATAAACAAAACAAACAAGCGCGTGCCGAATCTAACAGACGCGACCACAACGGAAGGCTATAGCTGCACGTGCCGTATCATTCATCTCGCCGCGCCAAACTGGAGCAGATCCGAAATCCTTGGCTTGGCGTCAAAGCAGCTGCAGCTGCAAGAGGCCGGAGAGATAGGCCGCGGCAGCTGCAACTGAGTCACACCGCGATGCACCGACGCGATCGCTGTAAACAGTGGGGTGAGCCAGGGTTGTCCTTGAGACTTCAAACGTCGCCCAGGATTTGGAGATTCTCTTGGCTGCGCCGCCCAAATCCGGGGATTCATTTTTTTTTTTTTTACGAGTGAAGCAGAGCACTAACTAGTTAGGTCGCACTCGCAACTAGATCATAAAAAAAAAAAACACGGTTAATGTGCATACACACCATCGCATCGCACGTGACCCTAACTTTCCCTGGTACAAAGTGATAGCAGCTCTGGGTTACTTTCCTTTTTGTATCTCGTCTCCGCGAGCTGCTTCTCACGTAAAAGATGACCTCTCACAAACTCTGCCCCTTACTGAATCCAAAGGGTGTTTTCCGGGTGCACGCGCGACCAGGCCAGACTCTGCAAGACAGGGGCGTGGGCCCCTAGGCGGCCGCCCTTTTCACAAGCGCACTTTCGGCTCGCCGTTGGCCAAGGCCGTCTCGGCGCCGATAAGGACCGGCGCGGCGGCGCTGGCCCCGAGGTCGACTCGCTCGTAAAATAAGCGAGGGGGGGGGGGTAGCGGTAGAAGCAGAGACGGCAGCACCCTCCGCCCCCGCGACATTGTTGCGAGTGCCGGCGGCTCCCCTTATCTAGGAGCGCGTTGCACAAGAGCGCAACGCGCCGCCGGCGACGGCTGGCGCAAATCGGAGCGTCGCCTCCGCCCCGCCCGATTCAGACAAACACGCGCAATTCGACAGCTGCGCCGGTTCACGAAAAGGAACTGAATTATAATAACAAAAACAACAAGACGGTAGGCAACAGTACGTGCGGCCTGCACAGTCGTCACGGCTGTACGGCTTCTTGCTCCGCGAACGTCCCTCACTTGAAATGCCTGCTTGCGTGTCTGTGCGCAGTGCACGCACGTTGGGATGCCGCGGAGAAAGCTGAAAAAACTGTGCGAGGCCCTTTTAGCCCGCAGATCAGAACACTCATGCAAGGGTCGTTGAACATGCTGTCGACGCATGAATGAGTAACATCTCCGTGGCGGTGACCATGGTCGCACAACAGCAAGCCACCGAGGGGCACGATGCAAACGTACGCGCAGGTGGCGCCGCCGCTCGGCGAAATACGCAAGCAGAGCGGCCGACGAGCCATGCAAACAGAGAAGGGGCTAGACTAGAGGAGGAGGTTAGGAAGAGGGAGAGCGGCGGCCGCCGCCGAAGGAGGGAGGAAAAGACGGCGGCGGCCGCGTACAATCTGGCGGCGGTCTACGGTACTCACGCTTGACGCGGATGCTGTCCAGGTGGAAGAGCTGGCTGGCCTTGTTCCAGTCGGACTGCTTGGCGAGCAGGACGGGGTCGTCCGGCGTGTCCATCCCCGCTGCCGCTGCGCCGTCACTGCGGGCGACCACCATGGAGACAACGGGGCACCATTCAGCCCGGGCCAACAACACTCAGGGCACACACACGCCACACACACTCGCGCGAGAGCACCACTGCTGCACACTAGCACACACAGCGCAGAGAGACGGAAGAGCTGGTCGACCAGTCGCGTAGTAATCCGAAAAAACCGATGGACACTGCACGCTCGTTTTCACGGAACCATCCCCATCGTGGACGCCTCAATCCACCGCCGCCAGCGCTGTCCTTTCGGAGGAAACCAACATAAAGTTTCGCCACTCGGAAAAACGCGCCCCTCCTCGCGCGCCGCTATCCCTCTCTCCGCCGGCGCTGGCTCTTTTCTGCGCTTGACGCCGACGAAGGAAAGCGCGCCGCCGCCGAGGGAGAACGCAGCACGGGCCACAGGCGCGCACAGCAACAGCGGCGGCCCCTGGCGTCGTCTGCGATAGCGACGCCCCATTGGCCGCCACGGCGCCGGGCCGACCAATTGCGGCGCGGCAGACGCGGCGGCGACCCGGCCGACGACTGCGGCTGGCGTCGGGCTTTGCGTCGAGGCAAGCGACCGCTGGCCGACGACCAAGAAGGGGTCGACAGGCGGAAACTAAACTATCCATTCCCTACACACAGACCGCCGAAAAAACAAGGGAAATCGGCGAATGCGGCTAGGATACAAAATGTTCGCCGCGGGCCGGCGGCGTCCATGTTCGCCGTCACGGAAATCCCTCTCTCGCCAAGCCAGCCACGCAACCGAGCAAAACAACAACAAAGCGCTCTTCGCCGCACAACACGGATCCGCGCTCGCTGGAGAGGCGCTCCGACGTCGCCCATCCACTCGGCCCGGCGCGACCTAGAAACGGCAGCGGTCGCCTAGCCGCGAGTTTTTGAATGAACGCTGCGGCGGCGGATGCAGAGAAGTGTCGGGCCGCGCCTACGCTCGTCGTGTTAGTACGTACGCGCGGGGCACGAAAGCTTCCTCCAAGGACGGCGGCTGGCTCCCCCCCCACCACCACTCCAAGACGACGGCAAGGCAGGAAGCAGCCCGCTGAGAGCGCAGCATCTGACAAGTGACAGATAAAGAAAAAGAGGCCCCCGCTAACCCCCCTCTGCCAGCTGTGAATGAAGTCGGCAACAGACAGCCTCCCCCCCCTTTTTACGGCGGACCCGGTTGAACGAACGCGCCCCGCCTCGAGACAGCTGCCGACTCGATCGGCAGCCTGCCGCAGTACTTGTTTCACTCTCGCGTGCCCTTTCACCGCCGAGGTTATGCCCGCAAACACAGCGTAAAATACACGCTGCTTACTTCATTATTTGGTCAACTTACAAATGATGCCCACGTGAAAGTGAGCGGAATATTTGATCGCACGGTGGCTACATTACTCGGGTGACGATCCACAGGTCGCGAGTTTCATACCGACCGAGGCGATCGCATTTCGACGGAGGGTACTGCTAGACGCTCCTGTACTTAGATTTAGCTTCACATTAAAGAAACCCAGGTGGTCCAAGTTTTTGCAGTGTATCCCACTATAGCGTATTTGATAATCACATCGTGGTTTTGGCACCTCAGATATCATTATCATCAAGGAAAAAAAAATCAAGTCGAAAATTCAAATAGCGGAGACACCTCCCTTTGAAGCACGGATACGACCCACATATTTATGCATATCTGGAATGTAGAATATTGCCCATACCACCAGAAAAAACAAGACGAACGATGATGTCAACAGCACTGTCATCATCTAGATCATAAGAAACCCGGCCCTCAGTGGTGTACCTCGATGATGTGTGGGATTTAACGTCCCAAAACCAACATATGATTATAAGAGACGCCGTATTTCGACCCCTGGGGTTCTTTAACGTGCACCCAAATCTGAGCGAACGGGCCTACAGCATTTTCGCCTCCATAGAAATCAGTGGTGTACCTTGCCAGCAAAGCTGTTGGCCAGCAAAGTTCGATGACACGGGTAAGACTCCAGGACAAGACCGACCGCATTCTGGTGGAGGTGAAACGCGAGAACATCCGTGAACTTAGACATAGGTACATTTTTTTAAAGAGCGAAGCTTCTTATGGCGTGGCTTGTGCGTCCCTCGTTGTAGTGCGTAACCACCAGTGGCGCATACCCGAAAGATCCGCTGGATGTCCGCTAGATGGCGGTACTTGTATATGATGAATACATGATTAAAAGATGTGATATGGCGGTACTAGAAGTGTCCACTAGATAGACGGATGGACGGACAGAGCGACGGATGGACGCACGGAAGGAATGGACGGACGGAAGCACGGACGGACCGACGAACGCTTCGTTCCACCAATCATCATTCGCTCCATGGATATGCTGTGATTTTTTTAATTAATAAAGAAGTAGCAACTCCAAGCAAATTGATAGTAACTGCGTCGCTTACTACCTTTATTGGACCGTTACTAAGCATTCGCAACCTGCTTACTCCCTGCGTTAGTACGATGGGTAGTACTGCGGCCTACCAGGCTGTTGACTATCTAATCGAAAATATCAGGTAATGCCTATTATATTTTAAATTGTATAAGTGTAATTGTATCGATATAATATCTTTAATCCAAGAAATACACCGAAGGTATTCATGGATCAAGAAAATAACCTCTGTTTTAAATTACGTGACCGAGATATGTAAATATCATTCTGATAGTGTCAAAACGGAGAAGTACTAGTTGATGAACCACGATGATGTGCTACACGCGTTTTAATAGACAATTACAACAAACTTAGTAAGATTCAACAAGGTAACATGAAAGGAGGATCAAGATTAGCCGGGTGGTCACTCATCCGAAGTTCCTCACCACGGCATATCTTATAATAACATCGTGCTTTTGGCACGTAAGACCCCAGAAACGAATATTGTGTTCGAACTGCTAATGTATTGGCGCAGTGAACCATTAAAATGCCCTCTCACTAAATTTGTGCGTTCGATACCTAGTTTCAACCACTGTATACGTAATGCTTAATTGTGGCTCTTTTACAATAAACAGATATAAGATATCATTTTTTAATATGGCTGATTAAAAGTATTGTCCTATGTCGCCATACACATGTAGTGTTAGGTAATATAATGCAGTGCTTCAGGTTATAAATCATCCTGAAAAAACAAGGGCTCAGCTGTACCATACAAGCATTTTCAAAGCAGTGATATATATATATATATATATATATATATATATATATATATATATATATATATATATATATATATATATATATATATATATATATATATATATATATATATATATATATATATATATATATATATATATATTGCGGAAGAACGATGGCCCTACTATACTCCGTTTCACAAGCTGTAGGGGCACAGCGAATAGTAGTCCCTGAAATAATTTACAAACCCAGTTATATTTTGCAAGCTACACCCACAGAAATTTTAAAAAAATGAAAAAAAAGTGTTAGGATTGACTTTTTCAAAGCGTGCAGAGTTTTCCAATCAATGTTGTGAGGTGGTGATGCGCCGCCTTTCGGGACACTGGCTTCGCCCGAGTTGGTTGTGTCTGCGCAATGTGTCGTCTTTCAAGTTGTGCGGTCAGTGAGCCATCCTTCCAGTGTGCGTGATCTTCCAAAGCTGGCGAAGCAGGTGACTTTAGACGTTCTCGAAGGGCTTCGCGTCGAGCGCGAGGCGACAGTGAAAGTGTGGACTCGCGTATCACGAGGACCGATAAAGTGATGACCCAGGTGAGCGAGAGAACGATGTATCGATGGAAAAACAGGGACGCCGGCAAACTCCCACCACCGAAAAAGCGTTCTTGCGAGAGAAAGGAGGTGATCTGGCGGCGAGAAAGCTGCAGACGATTTTGGCCTGAGCGCCTTACGATGAGTGGTGCATGGCTTTTCATTTTTAATTTTTTTTAGAAAGGTGAAATTCCGATGATGATGATGATGATGATGATTTGTGGGGTTTAACGTCCCAAAACCACTATATGATTATGAGAGACGCCGTAGTGGAGGGCTCCGGAAATTTCGACCACCTGGGGTTCTTTAACGTGCACCCAAATCTGAAAAGGCGAAATTCCAACTATCGCCAAAGTGGAGCAGCGCTTCGAAGAAGACCGAGACGCTACCGACGGCGTCCGCGACTAAGATGCAGAGGATGCTGAAAAAGCTTGGCTTCAAGTATACGAGAAATGCTCTCGGAACGCTCTTGAGGACGAAACAGTGAGCAGTTCAGATTCAAGTTGTGCATGAGGACCATCACATGGGAACTCTTGCAACGAGCTCACGTCACTCATTACACGGGAGCGTACAAGTCAGGATCACTGAGCACTGTCGTAGCCAAAATGACAAATGAGGACTATCTGCTATTATGCCAAAGAATCAAGCAACTGACAGCTGAGAAGGGAAAATAAAGCTTCAGATTGGTTTACTCAATCATTTGTTCGTTAACTGATTCAGTGACTGAATTAAATATTCTAATACATCTCGCAAAAATAAAATTACATAAAAATTACAAAAAACTCTAACCTGACAAGAACTCATAGGAACCGATGACGATAGCAATAAATAGGAAAGGTCGGGCCAGTTTCATTGCAACGCTGGTCGTCCCGTCCGAAAATAGGCAAAACATTTCAAAAATAAAGAATAAAAAGGTACCAAGCACCATCTGCTACAAAAATCAAAATACAATCAGTATAGTACACTCACTTCCACACAGATGGGGCCACCAGTCGAATTGAACACACGAAGTGCGCTTTGTCACGATTGGCCGAGAGCGCCCGTACATACCACAACGCTGCCAAGAGCTTGTGAAACGAAGTATAGTTGTTTTTTTTTTTTTTTTTTGCTCACAGCACTACTGTAGCGTAGTGAACTTTTACGTCTACGGATTTTTTGCGTTCGTGGCAAACAATGCAAGATTACCCAAAGTTGTGTAGAGATGAGACAGTAACTCGACCATGCAGGACCAACAATGTAGAAATAACGTGGCAAAATAGGTAGAATCAATTATTTTTTTATTAAAATCTTTGTAAGTTATTACCTACGGTTAGTAATGGCTAGGGTAGTAACAGTTACTAAGTGCTGTAAGTAACGGCAAAGGTGGTAACTGTTACTGCTCTCGCCGTTACTACAGCTGCACTTACTAGGAGGGTTGTAACACAAATGATAAACCCTTACTACCCCAAGTTAGCAAGTACTGCTACCCCCTTTTTAAGAACGTACACGTTAAAGAACCAAAGACGCTCCAAATAAATCCGGAACCACCTGTATACAATGGCGTGTCCCATCGATATATTGTAGTTTTGGCAATTAATTAAAATACCTCATAATTCTGTTCACTTATTGTCTTTGTCATCACAAATGGAACGCTCAGAGCTACACAAAGTCGAAGCAAAAATAGAGTCTGTTCGTAAACATGCGCTTTGTTTTAATAGACCACGTTTGATGTGCTTCATCCGTAAAAGCTATGTTTATAAAAAACGCCAACCAACAATCAGAAAGGAGGCGGACTGACAACAGACGAACGTCCATCATGAGAGATTTCAGGAAATGGGCGAGATACCGCAGGCTGCCACTCAAAGAGCGGACACGCACAGCGCTGTACGTAGCAGTATACGTACATACGCGACACAGTGGCTCCTTCCAAAGGAAACGTCGCCACCGATATACACCGGCGCTCGCAAGAAACACGCCCATTTTGTCCTCGTTCCTTCCTTCCTCCTCTTCCGACAACTAGCGAAAGTACCCCGACGGTGTTGATATTTGGGTCGGGCAGAGGAGCCCAGACATCAAGTATATATGATACAGAGTCTTGCCGCGTCCAATGAAACAGAAAAAGTATACATTGTATCACACTTTTCACAGCGTTGAGACACGCAACTTAGAAAGTGTGGCAGTTTGAGCTAGTTGGTATGACATGACGATAGCTATAGCGCGAGAACAAAACAACGATAAAGTCTCTTTGTCGTCGTTTTGTTTTCGCGCTATAGCTGTCGTCGTTGAGACACGACTATATAGTAGGACGGAGTAGCGCGAGCGTGATCCAATAAACAAAAGAAAAAGAAAGTGAAAAGCAGTAAAGCCTTACCGGCAAACGCAATGTAACCTAAACAAAATAGGCTGGTTCCCACGGAACAACTTCACTGGGACAAATTTTAAGCACTAAAAATAAAGCGCACACCTTCGCTTGACAAACGCTATGTTTGCATGGTACGAACAACATCAAGCATAAAGGTTTTAAGTAACATAGCCAGGGGGTGGCACATTGGTTTCGTCACCCCCCCTTCCTCTAACATATTTTCGCCTTGGCACGCATAGCGCGAAATGATCATTTGCCTGTCCGGCACCCTCCTTCACATCAAAAAAATGCCCCCCCCCCCCCCCCCACCCAAGACAAAAAAGTCTGCCTACGCCACTGAAGTTTATTGCACAACAGTGAACGACGCAGTTCGAAAGGACGAAAACCGAAGAATAAGACACACAGTACATATAATCCGACTGTATACAGTATACCGCTCATACTATTTAATTTAAAATCCAGGGGAGGGGAGGTATTATTAAAACTAAAAACTCTACATTACCCTCTCTCTCTGAATCAAATACTGGCTCAAACCTCGATACAGCTAGCGTAAGAAAAAAGAAGGGATAAAAAAAAAACTTCGCAAGCTGCAATGCTCTTGAAGACATGCATGTCTATAAACCCTGTACCACTGCACCAAACTTGGTCGACGAGAGAACTGATGTTCACGGCTGCCGCCTGCTCATGTGGAGTGGATATATATATATATATATATATATATATATATATATATATATATATATATATATATATATATATATATATATATATATATATATATATATATATATATATATATATAGGGATCGCCATTTACCGTTGTTTAGTAATTTGTACACGAACCCACAGAGTGTTCAGCTTCAAAGATCAATGTTAGCCCTTTCGTTTTGTGCAGAACAACGAGTATTGGCGATTGAATTCCAAGCATCATTCGTCGACAACGTTCCGCTAATAAAAAAGATACGAAAACTGATTCCTATAGAAATCGGTTTATCTTTATTGTTATCCTTATTGGGCACTTTGTCGACTGTATACGGTGGTACCAGAGTCTATCTGTACTCCCTATCCCGCACTTATGTCAGTATAAGCTCGAGCGAATAATAAGCGAGCGAACACAGGGGAAAACCAAATAAAGAAGGAACAAACGACGAAACACGTGTATAGACGGCACACAGACACCACCTATGGATCGCCCAAGACTTGCAATCGAAATAAAATTCGACGCGGCGAAAGGGAGAAAAGGCACGGCGCTCCCTTTCGTGCGGCGCAAGAATGTTTGCCCCGGGCAAATCAATATACGCGCGCAAGCGGAGATAGGGTTGCACAGGTGAGAACGAAAGCACAGCGTCCACGAAAAAAAAAAAAAAAGAGAAGGAAACACGTCGAACGTCCGGTGTGAAGTTTACAAACAACCGACGTCGGCGCTAAGCTCGTTTGACCTTTCCGCATCTCCCATCCCGGGCAGGTATGCTTATAAATTTATGGCTCACGTCAGTCTGACCTATAGCTGCAACGCATCGGTGAAGGAAGCATGATGGATCTAAATATTGACTAAAGGTATAACAAAGAGCCATTACGCATGCGTCATATATCAAGCATGCGTATTATATATGTATATTGAGAGAAAGAGGGATGGAGGGAGAGAGAGATAGATGGGTTTATTTACAGAAAGGCAGAGAGGTCGGCCTGGGCCATAGCTTGCTCTAGCCTGCTACTCTACACAGGGGGAGGGGAAAGGGGAAAAGAAAAAAAGAATAATGGATGGCGATGGTGAGATAAAGAGGTGAGTATGTAGTATTCTTTCTAGAGGGAGGGAGGGAGGGAGGGAGGGAGGGAGGGAGGGAGGGAGTAGTAGTAGCAGTTTTTGTGGAAAGAAGTCCCATTTGTACGTGCATGAAATGAAAGAAAAGGGACTGCTGAATCAATCTCACCTTTTTTTTTCATAAACAAGAAAAGAGGCGCAGCGAACAAACATAACGTGCAAGGAAGTACGCGCATGCATATCATACACGCATTCCATGCTCGCTATGCATGCACCATCCGCCACGATTTCAGTTCACTTGAAAGTGACGCACACGCGCGCACACACAAACATGGCACGGACTTGTAAATGGGTGGACGCGAGTAAATATATAGCACAATGCATATATATGGGGCGAGGGAGGATTGACGGACGAAAGAGCGAGAGAAATGAACGAAAAGAAGCGACGACGGCAATCAGAACTGAAACCTTACTGTTTGTTACCCTACACAGTAAAAAATTTTACACCCAAAAGGGTGTAAAAAGGGTGCTTTTACGAGAAAGCACCCTTCGCAACACCGTTTAACACCCATAAATGGTCGATTGAAAAAAAAGCACCCATTTGTTTGGGTGCTTGCCTCGATAGCACCCTAAAATAGGCTCTAAGGGTGCTTTTGTGCCTGAGAAGGGTGTAGGTGACGATTCATCAGATGGAATATGCAGCATAAGAAGAACACATAATTATAATATTTGGTATTTTACGTCTCAAAAACCTCGATATGATTATGAGGGTCGTCGTAGTGGAAAGCTCTAGAGATTTTGACCATTTGGTGTTCTTTAATGGGCGCTGATATCGCGCAGTGCACAGGCTTCTACCTTTTCGCCTCCATCTGAATTCGACTGCCACGGCCGGCATCGAACCCGCGACCTTCGGATTGGCGACCGAGCAGCGTAGCTACTGCACGAATATGTCGACCTTGCGTTAAATGACGGCCTAGACTTAGAATGTGTGAAGGTGCTCTCCGAATACAGCAGAATGCCAGCAGAAGCATATCGCGTTTCATCTATAATGACAATTAACTGCAATCCACGTTACGAAAGCTCACCTTAGCGTTGGTTATAAGCTACATGTTTGCTGTGGATTATATACAGGAACATAATGTTCGCCCGAGTATGGGTGTGTGTGCGTGAGCCTGCGCATGTGTTCGCGTGTAAGCGCGATTGTGTGTACACCCGTGCATGTGTGCGTGCGCGTGTATGTGCGAGTCCGTGCTTGTGTTAAGCGTGCCTGTGCACATGTGTACGCCCATGCATGCGTGCGTTTACGGTCGCGTGTGTGTGTTGCCGTATGTGTGTATACGTGTATGTGTGTGCGCCTGTGAATAAGTATGCGTGTGCATCAGCCCGTGCGCCCTCAAATTTCGCGTGTGTGTGCGGGGGGGGGGGGGGGGGGCACTGCTTCTTAGTGTTTAAGGTCCCACACCTGTTCAGACTGGGAGTCTATATGAGAGGTGGCTTAAGAAATGGCGGTGGTCAAGGCACTGTACACTAACTATTCAGTACATGGAAAACAGCTGCACATTTTCGTACCTCATCATTGCTTACGAAATTGCTGTGGTAACTGATTAGCTCCGTTGAGGCGCTTCTACGCTCGAAAACGTGGGTTATGACCAATTCACACGGAAAGCTGTCACTGAACTTATGCACAACCATAGTTTATATTAACAACGTTTAACAAGAACGTGCCCTGCCTTTGCTACAGGTGCTTAGCTAGCTCATTGGGTAATCATATGAAATTATGTGCTGATCATGTGGTCAGCAAAAAGTTTGTTATAACAACCTCGGCACGTTTCGTGGTGCGTGACAAGCCTTCTAAACATCCGCGACTGTGGATTAATTTGTTCCAGCTTCGACTACGCATTCAGTGTTTGCGGCACCATACGCGGAAGTGCCAGACACAGACAATGCAAAAAGAAATTCCTCTGGAGAAAGGTGTAGCGATGCTCTCCCGCTAATGCCACCGAGGACGAAATAATTATTGTTTCTGGCCATTCCATGGTGCACTTTGTTTTCCGCAAGTTTTGCTTCCCTATTTTTCGCCCACTGCAATCGCATTCCGTCAAAATACTCAAAGAACCCGAGGCTGGTAAATAACCTGCGTCGCTGTGCGACTGGCTGGAAGGAGAGTGGCCGTTTACAAGGAGTCATTCCGCGTTGAACGGCCGTCCGCCGTATGCGCCATAGCGTTTGCCTTTCGGCGCCGTCTTGGCGGGTTTGCCGCTCCTCCCCCCCCCCCCCCGCTCAACCCGGCCAGCGTTCCTCCCACAACGGCGGCGTAGATAAGCGAAGAGTTGCGTCACCGAACACCTGCGTCGACAGCTCCGGCGCCGCCACGCCGCCGCCAGTGCCTCCTCCTTCTCTCTCTCAGTGTTGCCCTCTCTGTCTCATCAGTCTTTCAAATGCGTTGCGTTGGTCGGGGGTCTTGGTCGCTGTGTGTGTTCTAGCGAACAGGCGCATATTCAATGGTGGTCACGCATGACACCGTGTTCGAAGTGACGCTCGGATTAAGGAATATTCATGGAGTGGCGGATACGGACAACGTGGGCCTGTTAACGGTGAGTGTACTGTTTTCGTAGGTAGTAATCATACAGCGCTAGCTGGGCGCCTGCAGCAGCTCTGCCGAAGTAGGCTGCCAGCCATTTACAACAGCATGCGTTCGCGGGCCTGTTGCAGATGCCCGATTAAACGTGGGACTTAACGAGTTCACACTGCTATGCGCGATGTTGTGTAAGTGCCTGCATCACTCATACAGTGAGTGATGTGATCACTTAACAAGGGCGGGATTAGTTGCTGATCGCACATTGTCTCTACACTGCACAAAGTGATTGATATTGTTTTAAGATGTGCTTTGGGCTACATCGTAATAACATTTCTATTAATACTCAAATGTGCAACGTGCTTCTGTAGGTGTAAGCGCAAAAAAAGAAAGAAAAAGCAAAAATTAATTAAGGATGTCTCAAAAATTAATTAAGTAATTAAGGATGTCTCAAGCCAAGCCCAATAAACAGAGAGAAGGAGAGAGACGTACACTAGACACAATCGCGGCACTATAGTTCGTTCAATAGCCGAAGCCGTAACAATGTCTACATGAGCCGTGCGACGCACGCAATGATCTATCGATTTCGCTGTGTTTTCGAACACTGAATACACAGAGGGGTGGAAGAGTGGAAAAGGTAACCGCGGGAGTACCAAATCGAACGGCAACAAGTCTGCTACATTCGCGCAAACACCTTTGGCAACTGCCTCCGAAAACCGCCATTCAGCGCCCATTTTCAATGGACCACTCGCGCCCTTCCACGAATGGTAGCGCGCAGTATACGGTATACGCAAGCGCAAGGGCATGCATATATCGCTCGAGTTACTTCACAAGTCACTCCACCAAAACACCCTCCCGAGTGATTTTCGCCGTTCCTCGCAGACATGGTCGAGCATCGAGGCAGCGACTTAGTACCGCCTTCGAACCGTATAATGTATGCAGCGTAACCTAGCGTACACGGAGCGAATGAAGCCACGCACTTCTCGCGCATGAGGGACCTCCGCCGTCACGGAGGTATACGTGGGGTATACGTGGCCTCACTCATGGCAGGTTTGCAAGAAGGAAATAGCTGCGAGTGACCGACGTTCACTGTGAAGCTCGGCGTGTCCCCTTGTGGCAAGACAGAAATCAGGTGCCTGTCTTCACTTTCTTCAAGAACCACTACCAACACCACCAGCCGAGCGCTTTGCTGGCGAACGTCACGTGAGTCAACGTCACGTGAGGAACGTCACGTGAGTCAACGCTGCGCGTCGGTCGGCCGATGTTCGGTGATTGCCTCAATAAACACTGTTGTTGCGAAGCCCACCAGCTTCTCAGTCTATGTAATATGAAGGACAGATACTTTATGAGCTGCAGTGGTGCTGCACTTGAGGAGAAAACATAAATAACATAAATACTGGGACAGAGAGAGTATACAGGTAGTTGCTCAGTAACTGTCTTTAATAACATCATTTTCTTTTTTTTTTCAATTCTCAGTGCTGCTTCATATATATTGACGCGTGTCTACATTTGGACGAAAATGACGATTGGGGATTTAGCTGACACCAAGAGTTCGATTTAACACTCGGCCTGTATTACCTGCATTGGACCAGAAAAAGAAGAAGAAGATTTTCTTTGGTGGGGGGTTTCGATACTGAATATATAAAAAAATCTCACTGAGTTAAGTAATCGGTTCTTGGCCGATCCCCCTAAGTAAGTACGAGCCCTGGCTTTGGAATCATCATCATCATCATCATCATCATCATCATCATCATCATACACAAGCCAGGGAAGCGACATATGGACGCTGACTGTCTGTTTTGTTCCCCCATTGAGGTCGGCAACCGTATATTCGAGGAGGAGGAAACATCATTCCTCGGTGTCCTCGACACGACCGCCATAGCACAGCAACAACATTACGACCCCGAGTTGCTTGGCTTGATTAACTACTTGAACGGTTGGCGTCAGAAGGCGCCAAAAGCTTTCGCGAAAGTGCTGTCATCGTCTTGTTTACGGGGCGGAGTATACTCAACAACAACAAAAAAAAAACTTCGACGACAGGATCCACCTATGCCAGCAGCCCTTCGCCCCGAACTACTCAAATTATGCCACAACGAGGTGACTTCAGGTCACTTAGGTTACACGAGAACATTGGCTAGAGTACAGCAAAGGTACTACTGACCAAGACTAACCACAGCCGTCAAGCACCAAGGCCGTACCTGTCTCGACTGCCACCGACTAAACCAGCTGGCCTCCTGCAACCCGTACAGGTCCTAACCGACTCCATTAGACCAGATCAGCTTGGACATTTTGGGCCCACTTCCTACTTTTACTGCAGGGAACCATTTGGTTACCGTCGCGACGGATTATCTGACCCGTTATGCCGACACATAGGCAATCCAGAGAGGTACAGCAGCGGAGGTGGCAAGATTTTTCATCGATAATACTGTACTGAGGCACGGTGCACCAACCATCGTGATCACAGACAGAGGAACCGCATTTACGGCAGCTCTTTTGGATCAAGTCCTGGTGCTGAGTGGAACAACGCACCGTAAGAATACCACCTACCACTCGTAAACGAACGGGCTGACAAAGTGTATATATAAACAGAACCATTGAAGACATGCTTTCAATGTATACGTAGACGTTGAACACAAACATTGGGATGAAATTTTGTCTTATGTAACGCTTGCGTACAACACGGCCAAGAAAGAAACGACCCGCATGACCCCGTCCAGCCTCGTTCATAGACGGGAAGTATATACGAACTATGTTAGATGCGATGTTACCGCTCGAATGTGACGACATCGACCCGGACGCCGACACGTTTACGGAACGCGCTGACAAAGCTAGACAATTAGCACGCTTACGGATCCGCCAGCAGCAAGAGTATAGGATGCAGCCCGCTGCAATGCTCACCGCAGAACAGTCCTCTACCAAACTGGCGACAAAGTATGGGTTCGGACGCCCGTACGGAAATCAGAACTTTCCGAAAAGCTCTTAAGATACTTAGGACCACACCTAGTGCTGCGACAACTCAGTGATGTCACTTACGAAGTTGTTGCCGACAGTTCGTATAGTACGAGGCTTCGCCAGCGCCATCCTGAACTCGTTCACGTGGTGCTCATGATGTCTTATGTCAGCGAGTGATTACGTGAGACTTCTCTTAAAAAAAAAAAAAAAACTCTGAGAGGGAAGCAAATGACGCGTGTCTACATGTGGACGCAAACGGCGATGGGGGATTTAGCGGACACCAGGTAGTGGGCTATACTCGAGAACGAAGAAAACGATCCTGCGGGTCGCACCATCTCAATCTGATCAAATTGGTCTGGGTTCCCGACATAAGGGCATTTATATGAATGAAGTGGCAGATGCACTGGCAAAGTCATCTTTAAATAGGCCTGTTATAGAGGTATTATCGGCATCGAAATTATTGATAGGCGCTAGATTAAGAAGGAAACTGCTGTTAGAGGAATATTCTGCACCTTCACTAACAGCCACACCAGAATTCAAGCACTTGTTATACCAATGGAATATATGCCAAACGCGAGGAACGGAAGTCGCAATCACTAGACTGCGCTGTCAAATTCCGTAGCTAAATTTATATTTACACAGAGCTTGTCTGGCAGCCTCCCATCATTGTCCTCTTTGTGGAGTAATTGAGTCAACTGAACATAACCTCACTTACTGTAATAGATTCTCTGCCTTACGAAAATAAAAAAAACACTTTAGGTGCCGTTTGCAACCTTCTCGGAATAGATTTAAACGTTCAAAATGTGCTTTCTTTCGGGGGCTTTGTCTCTTGGCCACAGCTACGGGAAGATTGTTGACGCATTGCAGGAGTTCGTCAAAAAGTTCAAAGAGGTTTAAGTGTTTAAATCATTCTTCGGTAGATTTTGATTTTTCCAAATTCACATTAAATCAAATACGCCGCTTTATGACATTACACTACAGATTACTTACAACCATAAAATTCGTCCTGTTGCATATTTCTTTTATTTTTCGTAAATAGATTATCCTTAACCTGTTATTAATAAGAAATTCCTAAAAAAACTATCCGGTTCTTGGCCAATCCCCCAGCGTGGGTATGCGCCACATCGTCAAGGATCTTGACTTGACTTGACATCATTGAACTGAGACTCCGATTCGAGCGGTATACCACATTCGGCATCACCTCAGCACTTCGTGAAGGCGGGCGTTTCTCTGCACTGAACGTAACTCAACAGTCGTCGCTCGGTGAATACCTATAGGTATTCTATGTATAGAATTTCTATATATAGGTATTCTATATATAGAATTTCTATATATAGAAATTCCGCAGCGAAGTTTTGCTCCTGTCGCAGCGGTGTATACCCCGGTCGTCAAAAGCACACTAAAGTGAAACGGCGGATAAATCTATATTTATGAGTTTTACTCCGCAAACTCCGATGTCATTGATAGCACCATTACATCTTCAACATAAGAGAAAAAAACATTAAACCACCATCAAGGCCCGCGGGGTTACGGCCGTCGTCAAGGTTAGCCCCCCCCCCCCCCCTCTCGAATGGGGAGGAGGATCTTTCTGCTAATTAAATAAATCTTGTTCATCATCATCAACTTCTCACTTATAAATTTCGCCCCTGAAGCTCCACGCGCGACCACACTGGTTTGAAAGTGTATATTCCTATTTCGGCGTCACTCTCTGAACGTACCGTATTTATATACTAGAACGTAACGCAACTTTTTGTTTTTGTTAGTTAAAGTCACCGCTAACGTAAATTGCGGTATGCCGTCTCTATAGCCTGCGCATGGAACGGCGCACTTAATTTTCGCCGTTTAGGGCCTGTACGTGTACGCCCTATATAGCAGACGCCGTCGAAGTGTGTGACGTCATCAGGCTTGATGCGGAAATTTCAGCGTGGCGTTGTCGCCACTAACCATTTTATTTTCTAGCTTTTTCTCGCTCACCACACTTTTTCAGGCAAGTGTGTTCATTTTGCTACTGCAAAAGGGGCAATACGAGGAAAATCGTTTTTTCTCTTCAGTTCCCCTACAAGGTGCTCGGTTGCCGACCCAGACGCGGCTTCGATTTCGGCCGCGGCATTTCGATGGGGGACGAAATGCCCGTCTGTCGATTGCATAGTATCTGAGAACCCTGCAGGTGATAGAAATGATCCGAAGCTCTCCACCATAGGTGTGTCATAGCCTGAATCACTGTGCGTGAAAATCTATAAACCAATCAACTACCACTTACACGTATTAGTGGCGGCGGGTCACTATACAATGGTGGCAACCAATCGCAGCTGTTTTTTAGAGGCACGCCTACGAACAAGTACTGGACATATATACCGCACGCAGGTCAGCCTTCTGACTTTCGAAGTTGGATCTATAGCGAGCCGTCGGCGTCTCGAAGAAGACGAAGAAGTTGTGCCGCAGCTGTTCCACGCGTTCGAGCCAGCACGAGAGAAGAAGACGCCAGCAAGAACGACAGCGTCTGTGGACGTCCATGCCAGAGCAGGGATAAATAAATGACGTGGGAAACCAAACGCCGCAACTCTTCCTACAAGTGGTGACCCGCACGTGATTCGAACACGCAACCTTCTGTCTGGGTCACCACTTGTAGGAAGACGTGACAGCGTCTGTGGACGTCCATGAGAGAGCAGGGATAAATAAATGACGTAGGAAACCAAACTCCGCACGTCTTTCTACAAGTGGTGACCCGGACAGAAGGTTGCGTGTTCGAATCACGTGCGGGTCACCACTTGTAGGAAGACGTGCGGCGTTTCGTTTCCCACGTCATTTATTTATCCCTGTTCTGGCATGCATGGACGTCCACAGACGCTGTCGTTCTTGCTGGCGTCTTCTTCTCTCGTGCTGTCTCGAACACGCGGAGCAGCTGCAGCACAACTTCTTCTTCTTCTTCGAGACGCTGACGGCTTGCTATAGATCTATTCTTTACCGTTTCGTAGATTTTTTTTTCACATAGACCTTAATAACTAAACGATATTTTTTTCCCGTAGGTGCAACAGATATATCACGAACTGCGTATAGCCTCGTAAAGTCTGCATGATAAGCGTAAACACAACCTTCAAAGGAGAAAAAAAAAAAAAGCAGACTGAACGGGCAGATCCCGTTAGAATGTACACATACTACATTTATTCATGTATTTTAACATGCCTCTATAACCTTCAATGGCTATTGGAAGAGACGAGGCACAATACCGAAATTGCAATACAGCAGCAAATGTACAGAGCGTGGGCACCAAATTTTTATCAATGCGAAAAATGAATTTACCAAATATTAAATATATGTGTATAGTACATAGAGCGAAGCTTCAGTTGACAGCATATCGAAGTTGTATTGTTTTGCTCCACTTCATGTTGCTCTACGTCAAAATTTGCCTATGTCCCATAATAGAGACGACTAGCGCAGCTTTCAGGATCATCAGTCCGGCTGTTATTCGGCAAGCAAGCAGCTTCCACAGTCAAGTAAAAAACGAAAAAAAAATCACAGCACATCCACGGAGTGAATGATGACGAGTGGGGCAAAGAGTCGGGGGGTTTTATCGGTAAACCGTGAATCGTCCGTCCATGTGTCCATCCGTCCATGTGTCCATCCGTCCGTCTCTCTGTCCATACATCCGACCGTCTGTCTGCCTTTCTGTCTGTCTCCTTGGAACGGACGGACGCCCGGACTAACGTATCGCCCCACTAACCATCATTCACTCCCCGGATATGCCGTGAAAACCACCAACGCTATCTAGTTATATTATTCCCATGGGTTACACAGAACGCCATCTATAGAGCAACTCATAAACTAGAGGTGGCCACATACTACTAATACTATTACTACTACTACAGAGCAGGGACCCACGGTGTAAGGAGCTTGGCCCCTGAAAACGGGTAGACTAATAGAGAAAGCTTCGCTTTATACAGGACTCGCCACCGCCAATGCGAATTCAGCACGTGGCTTAAGCTTGCCGCATGGCTGCACGTTTCTCTATACATAGGCCCAAGAGACGAGTCGCAGACAGTGTACCCGTCGATCGGACACACTTTTCGGCATGCCGTTCAGAGCGTCGAGAAGGAGGTAAGGAGAATCAAGAGGCTGCTGCAGCTTGGATACATTGCCCGCCTCGCGCAACCAACGCGCTCGTCGGTCGGCGAGAGCTCGCAGCGGTGGGCCCCGACCGCCTGTCCATCATCCGCGCGTGAATGAGCATGCAGGCAGGCAGCAGACGAAAGGCAACGCATGCGCCTTAAAAAGAAAAAGAAAAATAACGCACGCCCGCAGCAGCGGAGGAAAATAGCGGCGCTTCAAAGAGCGCCCGTGCAATCGTCATTCAGGGCACCCACGCAGATCCACGAACCCCACGTGGCCTAGCGCGGTGACTGTGCTGCCTTGCGCAGATGTATCGGGTGCAAGAACGCACGGGTCACTATATCGGAATAGTGGCAAATAGGGGTGCCACTTGCGTAATGATAATAGCTATATATGGCCACGACTAACGATACCTGCGATACCATCTCAATGAAGGCGCCAAGACTTTTTTTTTTTTTTTGCTGAAGTGTGTGTGTGTGGAGGGGGGGGGGGAGAAGGGCATCTATGACAAGCGAGTTCCTTCACGGGGACTGGGAGGCTGGAACATATGCGTTGTGTTTCGACTATATGCTTGCTCTTGTGGGGACAAAATGTGTGTGGGGGAGGGGGGGGGGGGCACTAGTCTTGTGTAGCGGAGCAATTGTTACCTCGCGAACTTCGCAGCCTGATTTTAATAGCCACCACTGGTGACGTAAGCCTCGGGCGGTGCTGCGGTGGCTTATCGGGATGCGGTGCAGCGTGCAGTCGTGTGCACGACGAGCTGGATGATAGCGAGGTGGAGGCTGCGGGGAATTATGCGCAGATTGTGTCGCCACAAACTTTCTGGTGCACTATATACACTGGACAATTGCCCAGAATTCCGGGACACCAATCGAGCTCATCCTCAGCCCATATAAGGCTGCCTTATTACATCTAATCTCTTTCTTATCATTTAGTCCCTTCCTTTTCGAATTGCAGGGTAGCAAAGCGAACGCGCGGTTGGTTGCCTTTCACTTCTTGCCTTCCATGCTCCTCCTATATATTACGTCTTTTGAGGTCAACTGGCCCTATAGCGCCAAACTTTAAGCAGTGTCGTATTCTATTTTCCTTTATTTCTCTCTCTCTCGCTGTGCTTTTAACACCTCTTTCCTGTATCACCTTTTGCAACCCTTACCCAGAACAGGGCAGCCAATACGGTCTACAGATACTGACCAACCTCCCCGCCCTTCCACTTGTTCCTTCCTTCCTTCCTCCTAGCTTCGGCTGCCTCACAGAGCGAATGATTTGCTGAGGTTGTAACCCAGCATCTCACGTAATATGAAAAGAAAAACTTTTCAAAGGGTGTTTAAGAATACATAAGAACCAGCGTCGTATGAGTGTCGCCACATCATATGCTGTCTAAGGGTAGTCAAAGATAAAAATGATTCAGGAAAGCCTTGGCTGTCTCGGGGTCAGAAGGACGTATAAGTTCGAAGATACTGAGCTTGCAGGTGATCCATAACTGTACACGCTGCGCATAAATTAGACACAGGACCGGAGGTGAGACGGAGAGGTTTTCGCCCTTCCTCTTGTCCTGCGTCCATTTTTTACGCTCCATCTACAATTATGAATGAAATCTCAGCATGGATATATTTTTTTTTTTTGCCCAGTGCCCCAACACTGCGAATCATATCAGTGCTTGTCCCACGAAATCTATATCTGAACACCGCATATTTTGCTGCTTTCCTTATCTCCTACACTTACCTATTGTCACTGATCACGTAATATAACACGTCTTCACGTTACTTGGCCTGCCCGTGCGCCGCTGAACATGATATCAACACCATTATCATGTCTTATTTCCCTCCACGGACGCAGCCAGATGGGAAGAGGGAGAGAATTAGGGGTTTCTAACGCAGAACCTGATGTGTTACATGCGTGTATATTTTAGCGCAGTGTTCTTCATGCTACTTGGTCACCACCGGAGAGATGACACGAACACACAGCAGATCAACAGTGATTCTCCTAATGTGATTTATTTGACTTATGTTTCGCTAATTAGACGCTTTACACACTTGAACATTACACGACTAGCTGAAAAATCTAAGCACCACTCGCTGCTGATTTTTGATTTATATGTGGGGTTTAACGTCCCAAAACCACCATTTGATTATGAGAGACGCCGTAGTGGAGGGCTCCGGAAATTTTGACCACCTGGTACACCACTCGCTGCACCCTGCTGTCTCCGGCGCGACTCTCCTTGAGATTCTTTGGAAGCGTCCCGACGTCACGCCATAGACCAAATAGAAAGGACCAAACAAACCAATCGGGTGACACAGATTCAAACACAGACACCCAGTCACGACGGGTGGTCTTCACCTAGTTTGATCTCGGTGACAGCCGTTCGTCAAAATAAGAATTATTTAACTAAAGTGAAAACACGCACAAAAAAAAACTGCCGCGACATCCGTTAGCCCTCCATCGTGCAGTTTACATCACACACCATAAGGCGTAGCGAATGCCCACCCGTATGTGTCTCCCGAAATGGGAAAAAGCATCTCGCCGTAAGAAAAACAACACTGCTCTACAACAAAGCCGACGAAGATCTCAAAGACACCGCCACGAACCAACCCTGCTGTTGTTGGCCAGACCCACGAACGGGAAGGGGCCAACATTCGAAAAAGAAATGGCAGCATATCCACGGAGTGAATGATGGAGAGTGGGGCGAAGAATTCGTCCGTCCATTCGTTCTTGCTTCCGTCCGTCCATGCGTCCGTCAGTGTGACCGTCCATCAGCCCGTCCGTGCGTGCGTTCGTCCATGCAGCCGCCCCTGCGTCCGTTCATGCGTCCATCCATGCATCTGCCTGTGTGTCCGTTCGTCCATCTATTCAACACTCTAAGTACCACCATCTCGCATTTCTTCATCATATATTCCCCATATAGAAGCACCGCCATCCAGCGGACATTCCAAGGACTAAACGAGAGGTGGCACACGCACACTTTCTTACGGCTTGCGCTTCGGGTTCCACCTTTAACCACCTCGAGTTCATGGTATATACTAGTTCACTGTATTCATGGCACTGCGGCCCAACGCTCGCTAAACCTTTCAAAAACCAAGGAGGTTACGCCAAGCGAGTGTGACGTAGCAAACTTTTTCAGTCAGATAGTGCTCAATGTACATGCCAATGGCTGCTAATGGGAAATGAGAGGCAAAGAATTCGGCTTTTACATTCTTACGGCTTGCGCTTCGTATCTACTTCCCATTTTTAACCACCTCGAGTTCATTCATGGTACATACAAGTTCATTGTATTCATGGCACTGCGGCTCAACGCTCGCTAAACCTTTCTAAAGCTAAGGAGGTTACACCCAGCGAGTATAACGTAGCAACCCTTTCTTGTCAGATAGTGCTCAATGTACATGCCAATGGCTGCTAATGGTGATCGCAGCCTGCGCGTTAACTAAAAGCCGAATGCTCCTGTCTCTCATTCCCCATTAGCAGCCATTGACAGGTACATTGAGCCCTATTTTATATTGTTCAACAACGCACAGAAGAAGTCTCTCACCGGCACCACCTTGGAGGTCAAAATGTTATACTTGTTACATACCACGGGGAACGAACGGGTGCCGCTATAAGGAGGTTCGCCCCTAAAAAAAAATCTCATCAACGTTTACTCGAAAGTATATAAGTATATATAAGTGCCCGAACACTCATAGCGGGGGCTCAGACCTTCCCCCGAAATGAATTTCTAGCTACTCCCTCGTCTCTTTCTCAAGTTGACCTTTATAATTTGGAGAACTCGACACTAATTATTTTGCTAAGCCAACCACACCACAAGAAGACTGCTACAAGATTATTTCGTTTCTATGACGACTGGAAGTTTCCGTTCGTCATTCGAGCCGCACTTCACTCGTTTTCACTACTTTCTTTTCGGCACAGCGCACACGTGCGCCCTGCATAGCAGGCGCTGCTGCCCTATACGCGCCGTCGTTCAAACGCGCGTGGGCCGCCGCGCTCACGAAACAAAAAAAAAAAAAAAACAGCGCCGCGGGTCCGTTCAGTGGCGCCACCACTCGGCTTCAACGTCATTGCAACGTCACGCGCGCGTCACGGCAGCCGTCATTGGTCGCGCTCCTGTTGCTACGGGACGCGGTGGTCCGGGCGCGGCCTATCGGGGTCGTCAAAGCGGCGACGCGGGCCAATCAGCGCCGGCCACCAAGGTTCACAGACCCCCCCCACTTCTTTGCGCCGAGAGGCGCGGCGGCGGCCCAACAACAGTGGTCTCTACAAACGTCGTCGTTGCCCGTCGTCTGCTGCCGGCGGCTTGGCTACCTACTGCGAATCAGGCCGCACCAACAAACGCGCGCGTATGTTATTGCCACGGCGGCTACTGCCACATCCTCCGGGGGCCTCGCTACAGGGCCGCCGCCATTGCGTAAGAGGCGCGTGAACACGACTCCGCCGCGAACTGGCCGAAGTTCGGTCCTTCGAGCCGCCAGTTGCCACCCGGACGTAACAGGCGGTGACTCGCTCTCTCCCGACACCTCCTCGCCCCTCCACATTCCCGACATCGAGTCCTCCGCTTTCCTCCGGCGGCGGTGGAACGATACCATTCATTCCGACTGGAAAAAAGAAAATTTTTCCACTGGGCGAGAAAACACGCAATCCGGGCTTGCGCAACACCCCCCTTCTCCCTCTCTCTCTCTCCTCTCATCAGAACGCGTTCTTTCTTTTTTTTTTTTTCTCAGCAAGACGCTATGCCGGCTACCGCGAGGCGAACAGCCTTGACACGGGTCACCAAACACTGGCCACGCGCTGGTCATGACCCCCTGCGCCAACCGGGCTGCGGGCATTTTCCAACCGACGTTGCTAGACGTCAACACAGATGGACGCCGCCGATGGGGCTGCGCTCGGCGCATTTTCTTTACAATTAGCGCGACCCCTCTACCTTTCTTTTTTTTTTGCATTTCTCTTTTCACGGCTATTACGTCAATCAGATTGTTCTTTTATGTCTTCAATCATATTGCGTGCACTGCACGAAATTGTGAAGACCTGCCGCTTAGTAGCCCTTCCGTTACACATCGAAGGTCTCGACTACAGCACAGCAGCTGCCGTATGGATGTTCATTCGTCAGTTGCCAGTAGCCACCACACAATTAACGTACTACGTGAGCGAGTCGGCGCAACATGAACACACGATGTTCTACATCCGCTGCCACCCATGGCCGTGTGTAGTACGCACATCCGGCTAACTCACGCGAGCTGCCAGCCGGAGATTCCGTTTGAAAGACTGTAGTTATACTTTTTAGCATTGTGAAACCCCACGACCAACGCGAAACTTCGTAGACACTATTTATTCATTTTTATTGATATATTTATTCAAGGCAAAATTGTTACAACTTGCCTCGGGGGGACACGACTAAAAGCTGTGTAAACGCCTCACTAGGCTACGCCACCATGCATGGCAACAGAGCGGAAAATATGCGGAAAGGATACCGGAGATTCATTAAGAGGATACTTCGACTTAGGACAAAAGAGAGTCATACAAGATAGGAGTGCAACAGAAGCGGGAACACGAGATGAACGACTGGACTGGACGGAGAAAGCGGATCGGCAGCGGCGACGACATGGGATGCCCGATACCATCATCGATCACATGCTGAAAGAAACCGGAGCATTTCCCAAAGCGGGATCGCGTGGTGGCTATATGGAATGACAGACTGGCGCTACCAGTCTCGCATTATGGCGTCATTCGTGTGTAGGTTTTTTTTTTTTTTTCATCGCACCATGCGTAGTAACGGGCGGTGTCCGTCGTTGTGCTATACGTACTTGACGCGTGCACCTTACAACGCGAGAGAGAGAGAGAGAGAGAATAAAATGAGGGAAAGGCAGGGAGGTTAACCAGAAAATGGAGCATCCGGTTTGCTACCCTGCACTAGGGGAAGGGGGAATGGAGAAGAAAGATTGGAAAGAAAGCGAAGAGGGAGAGAAAATGTATCTTATAAGCCCAACTGTTTGCGATGCGCCAAATTAGTACGGCAAGAGCGCGCAAGATGGAGACCTTCCTTCTGTGGGACACAACAGCAATATACTACATGCATTTTCGAACGCCCCATGCTGGCATGCCACATCAATGACAGGGAGGCATATTCGGAAATTTTTCTCAAATAAAGGAAGGGGACAGGCTCTCTTCCCCCTCGCACGTTCGTACGTGGGCGCTGATATGCACGCACAAAATGTAAAACACACGGGGTGTAGGTGGGCAGGAGGGGGCGGCCAGAACAACCAAAACCAGTTCCTGGTTACGCCACTCAACGATAGTGCCATGTGGCACGGCACACTGACTACTAGTGGTAAACGGTATACAAATAGCTTACTTTACCGCAGCGAGTTATTCTGAAACAGTTCAAGAGTATTATTATTATTATTATTATTATTATTATTATTATCCTGATATCTCTGAAGTGTGGTGTTTTGAAGCAAGACTGCTCCCGAAGGTTGCCATCCAATCGATCCATAGCAGATCGTCTCGCGCAGAAGGGCGTCCACGAGGACCAATGCGTGTTTTGGCCACACGGAATCAGCCATCCTCAAACGTAGCATACGATATATTCCCAAACTTTCCTGATACAGCGGCTTCAAAAAAAAAAAAAAAACGCTCTCACGTCGGATCTCAATCACGTGTTACCGCGCTCTTACTCGAGCATACTGCTCCAGCAAAAAAAAACTCAGCGAACATCCGAGTTGCGAAGTGCGCAGGCGTTCAATCTCGCAGGATGAGTTATTCCAAGAGAAGGCACACTGGCCTTTATTCGTATAACCAATACTTATGGCTGAATCTACGCCATGGACACAATTGAACTGTACCAACTCGAAAATACACTGCTGCTATCGCTCTCCGGATCAGATGATACAGCCGACAAACGAACGTGAAACGACGAAAATTCAACTGAATACTCCACTCGCTTTCAGACATTACGAAGCTTCGATTCGAGACGCAAGCTTTCAAAAAAAAAAAAACTATGTTGTGCAAACGAAGACTTACTTGTATCTCTGTTGTAACCCCCCCTGCTCACACAACGCACAAGGGCAATGCAGGGTAATTTTTGAACAAAAAAAAAGAAAAAAACATGCATGGCGAACAAGTCGCTAATATAGCTATGTGCACCCCCACTTGCGGCAGTATCCACATAGGCCAGAAAAAAAGTTTGTAACTACCGTTAATCGCTCAAATTCAGCCACCCATCTCACATAGAGAGAATACAGAAAGAAGTGAACATTCGTGAAGCAACGAAGGTTGGACCCCCGTTTCCCGATACGCTTATATGTTGAGGCCCTTCGACCCCAGGTGGTGCACGAGGCCCGTTCTGCGGACTGCACTCGTAGAGAGAGCTGACTCACCTTTTAGGGGCGAAGCTCCTTATGGTGTGGGTTTGTTGCCCCCCTCTATCTATCTATCTATCTATCTATCTATCTATCTATCTATCTATCTATCTATCTATCTATCTATCTATCTATCTATATATATATGTATGTATGTATGTATGTATGTATGTATGTATGTATGTATGTATGTATGTATGTATGTATGTATGTATGTATGTACGGTGGCACATACCCGCTCTAGAGCGGGTATGTGCCACAGGGGTTGCGAGATGGGAGATGGCGGTACTTGGAGTGTTTACTATATGGACGCGCGGACGGGCAGACTAGCAGACGGACGGATGGATGGATGGACGCGCAGACGTACGTACGGACGGACGGACGCACGAACGGGCGGCCACATGGACAGACGGACGGACGCATGGATTGACGCAGCACGGATGGTCACGCGGACGTACGGAAGCACGGACGGGCTGACGGACGCTTCGCCCCACTCATCATCATTCACTCAATGAATATGCTGTGATTTTTTTTTTCTGTACGACCAAGGCCTCGGCATCAACGAGCGTCCAAACCATGCACGCGCGCATATACCAGCGAAAGGCTCGAAACGCAGCAGCCTGCAGCGCGCAGCAGTGTCTGTTTACGCAAGAAATTAGGTGCAATACACACGCGCGTATACGAGATACGCGACTGCATCGCACAGCACATACGCGCAGCCAATGTATATACGCCCGAACAAACAGAAATATAAAGGGGACAAAAGAAGCAACGCGACACACACGTTAAGCGACACTGCATCCTGTACACACGCGTATACTATATACGCGCGCGAGTGACAAGCGCGCAGCTGCGGCGATTCACAAAGTGGGGGGATCATGGACGGAGAACAGTGGTTATGTCGGTGCAAGTGTGTGTACGACGACGACCGACCGCATGCACTGCAGCGCAAGACCAACGCTGTCAAAGGAGAAGCGACCGGAAACCACGATCGGTGTACACACACACACACGGTGATGCTGCATCCCCCACATGCACGAATCTCTAGCTGCTAACGCGTTTACAGGTTGGTAGAAAGAGAGAGAGAGAGAGAGAGAGAGAGAGAGAGAAAGGGGACACGCCCGTATAACACACAGCGTGTGTGCGCACCTGGAAACGGCTCTTGCGTGCACGTCGAAGCGCGTACACACTTCTTTTTTTGTGAATGAAAAGGCGTGCACGACATGTACGAGCAGCGTATAATACGTGTACACACACAAGTGTATACGCACACTATAATGTACGCACCCCTTTCACGTGCACCTATATGGACGCGCCACCGTGTGCGAGGAATTGGCGCGCAACAAGAGCCCATCAAGGGAGACACGGTATATACGGTTGCGTGCATGTAGCAGCAGAAGCCCTGTCAGAACTATAATATCCCGCTATATGCCGCAAAAGGGTTGACCGTGTTTCCATCTTTCCTATCTCTCCTATCCCCCCTCGATATGTCGTCGCTCTCTGGCTTAGCGCATCTATTTTTATTTATTTATTTATTCATACTGCAATCCCTATTACAGAGATTTTAGCAGGGTGGTTACTGATATAATTTTCACAATGTTGGCACTCAAGAATGCATGAACCAAACAAACAAACAAAAAATAGAACGGCATGATGTGAACAATCAGGTCAAATTTGCTGCAAACAACTTTAAGGACGGCTTCATCACTTGGTTATTAGTTAGTCCATTCCACTGAGTTACTGTACGAGTGAAAAAGGAATATTTGAAGCAGTTATTTCGGGACCGGAAATCTTTCTTTCTTTCTTTCTTTCTTTCTTTCTTTCTTTCTTTCTTTCTCTCTCTCTATACCTTTATTCCTACTCTCTTAATCCCTCCTCACCCCCATCCCTTGCGAGCTATATACTGTTGACGTGTCGCTCCCTGAAGCAGACAGTTACGGGGCTCACTTGTCTTTTATTTTTTTTCTTATAACATAAACACCCCCCCCCCCCCCTTACAAACGCGTCGCATTTGTTGTACGACAACAAATGCGTAGTATGTATGTAAATAGCTAGGCCAGCATCGGGACCAATACCTCATTCATACAGCCACTCTCACTCTCTCTCGCTCAAAAGGTTCAGAGAAAGCAACAGTCCTATAGGACTTCAGCAGAGCGGCACTGTTCGATAAAAACTCAATAGCCAGAGTCTGCCTAGACGCTCCTAATCTAGTTTAAAGTGCAAGGAAGGGGATGGCTAGGAATTTTCTTCTTTTTCTTCGACAGAGGAGACACAGCCGCACTTGGCAGTGCTTATACTTGTTCAGTTTATTTCAATAACAGTACGCGGAACGCGAGTTTATAAACAGCCGTGCGATTCAAGTTTTACACGACGATGCTGCCTTCGTATAAGCGTGACTCATCAAATTTCATGACTGATTTCCTGGGGGCCGTTGTAGCATGACCCAATTGAGTATTACGACTTCACATTAATTCACCTTACACAGGTTTCGAGAGATCCTTTGTGACGAACCCAAGCAGGGAATTTGAAAGAATATAGCACAGATCTCCCTCAGTTTATTCCGAGTATGCGGCGCAAAATTTCGATAATAACTGTTTCACAACATAAACTACTATCAGTTCACAACAACGGGTTCTCGAAAAGCAAGCCATAGCTACAAGCGATGCATTACCATGTTTATTCACGTATTAATTAACGAAGTTCCGATGATGGAAGGCGCCGCGACCATTGAAATTCGGTATACCGTTACAGCAAACTTGCGAAGAAAATGGCCAAGACCGACGAATACTTAAGTACCGAAATATCATAGTTGCTGTGACATGCGGCCACGCGTTCGCAGCGCGGAGTCGGCAACACCAGGGGGGGGGGGGGATTCTGCGCCAGGTCGTTGTACACTTGTATCACACGACTCAAAAGGACCCACAGAATGCATATGTTATATTCAGTCCTGTCGAAAGTCGCGAGCTCGTTCATCACTATCTTACTCCACTTACAAGCATCTATATTTATTTATTTTATTATTTCACAATACTGCAGGCCAATGTGCTGGCCCAAGCAGGAGTGGATACATCAAAACGTAATTGAAGAAAACAACAGACAACAATACAAAAGAAACAAAAGGTTAAGAAAGAAGGTGACGCTCAAGGTCACCAAGAAACTTATTAGAATGAAAGATGTCACACGGCAAATTATTCCAGTCATCGACAGTTCTAGGAAAAAAACTATATTTAAAAGCATTTGATCGGGCAAAAATTGGGGTTAGAGCATGTTCATGACCATGACGAGTACGTCGTACTGAGAGCGGTTTAACACAGTCAGGGAGATCAATTTTTACAATACCACACAAACAATTGTAAAGAAAGGAAAGACGACTGAACTTTCTCCGAGCTTCTAAAGTAGAAATGCCGTTTAATTGCATTAAAGTGGTCGGGGAATCAAACCTACGATATTTGCCAAAAATAAACCTTACAGCCTTTCTGTTAATACATTCCAGATTCATGATATCTTTCTTGGTATGCGGATCCCAGATAATAGAAGCATACTCAAGCTTAGAACGAACACAGGCATTATAGGCTAGAATTTCAGTACGCGAGGGTGCAGATGCTAGTTTTCTTTTTAGAAACCATAGCTTACGTAATGCAGAGGTGGTAATGTCAGTTATGTGGGTCGACCAAGTTAATTTGCTTGAGAGTGTGACGCCCAAGTACTTATATTTGTCTACATTATTTATGTTAGTGCCTCTTAGAGTATAGTGGAATTGACTAGGGCAGACGAGCAGATGGGGCCGAGCCAACCCCGCTTGACGAAGCCCCCCTCGACGCTGCGTTGGCCGTAACTAATTAGCTCAAACGCGCGACAAGGCGAAGAAAAACGTACAGGACGCGGCGTAACTCTTGCTTCACCTTGTTAATTTTTTTCTTTTTGGGCTAACTAGTCATGTCTGAAGTCAGTCATAACCAACTACCCTAACTCACATCTCTATATTAACCATATACTATAACGACGACGTCATTTCGCTCACGCGATTTCTCTGGCCAGAGTCGGCGTGTGCTGATTTTTCTCGCAACCTGACGTCACAAGTGGCTAAACGCTCCGCGGACAACCTCCCTCTCTATGCGCATTGAAAAAGAAAACAAAGCAAACAGACGCCCAACAATCTTCCACCCCGCGATCTCTCTCTAGCGCTGCTGCGCAAAATAAGGACATATGCAAGAAATGTGCCGGCCCCGCCACTGCACTTCGCCCGCACGAACGCATACAGGCCAGCAACCGTCGCGACGATATTGCCCATCGGTGCTGGAGAGGCGACTTTCGAGCCCCGGCTTCTTCTCTCTCCGGTGCGAGCCCCTTGTCTCCGAGCCCCCGTCGCTCGATAGACGGAGGAGAGAGGAAGGTGCGCCGGCCTTTTCTGCCCTCCTCACTTCCTTCCGGCTCCGTCTGCTCCGACGACAGCGCCCTCGTCATCGCTACCCCCCCGTTTCGTCATCGCGAAGCGCCAAGGGCTTCCGACCGCGGGGCCAGACGGAAGAAAGAAAGAAAGAAAGAAAGGGGCCGCGAACCCGGCAATTTCTAGTGCCACCTCTATGCACTGCTTTCTCCCACCCAGACCTCCTCTTCCCACCCCTTTCAATCCATCCTCTCTCTCACACGCAGAGCAGCTCCATAACACGTGCCGTTGGCCATTACACCGTCTTCCCGAGGCGCACCGAACAGCTACCCCACTCCCCCCTCTTTTACCGGCGCCTCAGATAAACGAAGGATCCTTATCAGCGAGCAAAACGAAAGTGCGATGCCGTTAAAGAAAAAAAAAACAAAAAAAAACAACCTGCAGATTCTGACGTTCATACAGACGTGCGCGTGGGCCGAAGACGAACGTAATGCTCCTCCCGTATATATGTCACCCGCATTCTCCTGAAATGCTAATTTCATGCAGGGGAGGCACAATTTGCGAAAAGCGGCTAATATGACCCCAACAGCGAAATAGTGTATATTGCACAAAATGAAACGTGCACGATAACACTTGCGGGTCTGCGGTATAACCTGCTCGAACCCTTGGTTATCGCCACGTAAGCATTTCTTGGACGCAGCAGCGCACACGAGTCAGAATATGCACGTACGCGCAATATCCACGGGAGAAAACCAAAAAAAATAAAAGAAACATTCTCGTCCGCAAAGGTGAGGTTAGTCATGTAAACTTTCACCGTAACCTTGCCGTACGATCGACCAAGAAGAAAAAAAAAAGTTGTCTTTCACCTTCGAAATGTTACGCGATTGCATAAGGGACCAAGTGAATCATTTTGCTGGAGACACAGACGTGCCACAGGTGAGACCGTCGTTACCTTTACGGTTGACATAAAATTAAAATAAAAACATGCGCACATCTTAATTATATCAAGGCTGTGGCAAAAATGTCGTTAATACTACGCAAAACGCATCTATATATTTCTTGCATAATTCTTGCGTTTTGGTTGGTGCGTTGAAATGGGTGTACCCACCGCCGATTGATACATGTATCTCGACATCCTCTTACGGAGCGATGCACTTCGATATACACAACAAACTGTACACAATCGAACGACGCGCATGCGCTGTTCGGGAAGCGCGATGCGACAGCTTCTGTTTACTTTCTTTTCGTCAGCCTTAACTATTACGCAACCATAACCAGCGCTAGCAAGTGACAGGCTATAGCGCCGGCCTCCTGTAGTCGATGCCCTTTCCGACGTCAACGTCTTCTCGCGCTTAGCCACTTGGTCGTATCGGGGCGGTTCAACCCCTTCATCAACCGGATCACCTGGCCGTGAGCGGTGCACACGAGACTGCATATAGCACGGGGCTCCTGCTGCAAAACGCGTCGCTATACAAAAATATCGTCTTACGTTAGCTCACGGCGTACCAGACTTTAAACAACATTCAGTGCACGCCACAAGTCGAGACAATCCACATCCGTTTCGAACATATGCTTTGCTTACGTGCTATGACTCTTCAGGGCCACTCAGGCCACGAATGACGCCGCGAAGAGCTTCGGACAAGTTCGACCACCTACAAGGGGTTCTCTGTCGTGTACTGACGTCTAACAGGACGCGCGGACTCTCGTCATTTCGCCTCCATCTAAATGCGACCGTGGAATCGAACCCGGGTCTTTCGGATCGGTAGCCAAGCAACCACCGAGCCAGCGCAGCGGCGATAAATATATTTCTAGATATTTCAGATGTACGGAATACGCAATCCCTTGTAAGCCAGTTTCCCAATCGAAAGGTCCTCTCTTTAATCGGCGGATAATCTGAATTTATTCGCAGTTGCAACGCACCGGCGTGACGTTTTTAAGGCAGCGAATGCACTGCGTGAGTAGCGCGCAGATATTTCATCAATTATTCATCGCCCGACAAACAAAATGCCCTGTAAATCGGCTTTTGCCACGCTATCCCTAACACTGCGGCAAAGCCAGCGTTGACGAATGCCTTCTGTAGGCTGAATTTTTAGCTGTATTATATACCGGGTGACCTATCTGAACAAAAACAATACTTGATTGTAGCGCAAGCTAAAGACGATGACAAAATAAATGAACACCAAACACAACGCCCTAGTGCTTAGCCTGCGCTAGCACTATCAGATATTACGCAATACCAACAAGGACTCAGTGCCACCCTCTCCAAACATAAACAATTCAAAAAAAGAATTCGACAATAAGCAGGAAGTAAACAGCGAAAAGAAATCGAGAAACTAGACAAAGAAGGACACATACAAAGCACGGACTTACTAACAAAATTTTTATTCTTCAAATCACACCTATGCGGTGGAACGAAAGTAGAAGAAACAGAAGTGACAGTCGAAGATCAATGAAAAATGAACATCATAAATCCATTGTCGTAGCGCGTGCAAACGACCAGATAAAAATAGAAGTTCCTTTTCTGAGAGGGCGACCGAAGGCCGTTAGTTACGCCTTCGGTCGCCGTTAGTTACGCCCCAGCCTAACTATACATCTCCAGGGCCCCCAGTATTTCACGGGTAGCTAAGCTGGTCCCGATGTCGCTTGACAGCCGCACATGAATGAAAATCAGGGACACATCCACAATCTCGGCAATGAATGAATGCCTAGGCGGCCAGGCACGCAGATAGCTAGACTAAAGCACGCATGTGTGAGCAGGCCTTCGGTCGTCCTCTCAGGAAAGGAAGTTCTCTTTTTATCTGGTTGACTGCACGCGCTATGAGAATGATTTTATGATTTATGATGTTCATTTACCTTCGACTATCGCTTTTTTTTCGTTCCGCTGCACACACACACACACACACACACACACACACACACACACACACACACACACACACACACACACACACACACACACACACACACATATATATATATATATATATTTTACACACACACACATATATATATATATGTGTGTGTGTGTGTGTGTGTGTGTGTGTGTGTGTGTGTGTGTGTGTGTGTGTGTGTGTGTGTGTGTGTGTGCGTGGTATGAAGAATAAAATTTTTGTTGTAAGTCCGCGCGCTCTTTCGTTCCAAGTTGTCGTACCAACACACCCAAGCAGCAACCACTTTATCAACAATAGGACCATGTTTTCCTTGCGACTCGTTTTTTTTTTTTTTCAGCACGGCCAACGCTATGCAGATGGTAGAGAACCGGTCACTGGACATGTTACCTAATAAACGCCGGTTCAGCAATTAAGCAAATTACTTATGTCCACCACTTCATTACAATGACTTGTGTAGAAGCGGGAAGGGAGGCATTTTTATCGACATAATTTTAAAAGATCACGCTTCTTTTTCTTTTTTGATAGCGTATATTGTTTTTAGCCTCCTGCAACGACCTCCTTAAACACTCGCATTGGTACAATTACACCATAAACTGCGCTAAGAATATAATGAACTATTCATAATTAGCGAGTATTAGACGTCTAATTGAGTCAACCTGATTCGAGCCGCCTACATAAGTTTAACTACCCCTAATGGGAGTCAGTGCCAACAAATCAGATAAATTACTAGCTGAGCGCGTCGATCGAGCGATGCACATGTCGAAACCAGTGTTGTTGAAGATGTGACACTTGCGAATCGAGTCAAACTTTCGACCTACCAAGCACCGAACAGATTACTTGTATTATTATTCTCATAAACTAATTAAAATAGCATTTGAATAGAACACGCATCGTAAGGAGAAAAGGTTTATTGACATGATATGGCGCAACATGCACGTAATGACGCTGAGACAGCTAACTGCGCAGCCTATAAATGTCACACAGGTGCTTTCCGTTGTGAAACGTTACATATACGGTATTACATACTCAGTGCTGCGTTAGAGTAAGAAGCGCTGTGCAGTTAGTGATTTTAATTGAAGGAAAACGTGAGGCTTCCGAAATCAAACACTTGATTTGGTAAAAACCCGCGTATTTTTGCAGTTTTTTTTGTAGGCGGCATAAAAGCTTGCCACAATCCAATGTGATTGCGCTACAGTGTCACCAAACACCCTTCACCCCCTTTCGTTCATTGCGAGAAGTCGAGCGGCAAACCTCGGCGGCTAAGCAAGCTACGAGAGCGTACTTCCAAGGCAGTCCGCGAAACTCCCTGTGTCACTGCACCTCCAGTTTGGAGACCGAAACAGGGGAACGTTTAGCGCCCAGCGACAGAGGCAGCGCCGCTAAGCTCCACGCGGCAAGCGACGACCAGGTGCAGCAGCGTACGCTACGGAGGAAGAAGGAGGGGGGTGGGGGGTGGAACGCGGCTTGTGGCGGAAGCGCCTATTTTTAGAGCGCGAAACGAGAGCGCTCTCTGCTCGTCGCGCGAAGAGGAGCCCGGTCGGCACGGTCGTCCGTCTCCTCGTCGCGCGGCACCTGGCGAAGTCGCCGTCGAAGAAGACGCAGCCGGCGAGAAGAAGCCCTTGCAAGGGAGAAAAGAGCGCCGCGCAACAGCAGTCAAGGTCGGTCCGCAGCCATATCCACCGGAGCGATCACGGGCGCGTCGACGGCCCCATTTTGCGCCGCTGCTCGCCTCACAGCGAGGAGAAGGCTGCCGCCGCCGCCAAGACACAACACCACGCAACAAATCGAGCCCTAACGACGACGGCGGCGAAGGACCACCACCTGAGAGGGAAGAAGCGGGCGCGCAAAATAGCACCAATCATTAGGCGCTACCCCCTGCACCACGCGCGGGCCCCCCTTCCGCCGCCGGGTCGTCAGCCCTCGAGCGTCCCTTGACATTTTCGGGCGGCACCGTGGGGCCCCCGGCCGGTGCATGGCTCCGAGGGTTCACCACCACAGCCGACGACGACGCCAGCCTCGCCGTTGCCACGGAAACCGGCGGAGGAGGGTGAGAGAGGCGCCGCACTGCTGTTGCTACGGCAACAAGAGCGGCGGCGGCGGCACAGCGCACGTCGCGCCGGCCGCGGCACAACACGACGGCCTCCTCGCCCGCTCCCTCGTCGCATCCCTCCACCTCCGGCGGCGGCGGCACCGCGGTCGGGGAGCTGCGGAGCGCCAGCCTCGAGCGGCAACTGTCTGGACTCGCCGAGTCTGACCCAGGGGCCCGCCGCGTGCCAGCCTCGCTGGCTGTTTGACCAACGGTGCCGGTACGCGCGACACTGTTGGGGCAGCTGCGCGCGGCAGCAGCGTGAGCAGGTTCGCGAATAATAATACCACGCTTCGTCGTCGAAGGAGGCTCCACCGTACCACCACCCGAGTATGGCTCCCGTGTACCCGCTCCGAATTCGAGTCACGTCTCATCGGGCCGCCCAGGGAGCGCCATTAGAGCAGAGAAGCTGCGCGGACAACGTCGGTTGCCTCACGTCGCAGGCCATAAGGCACCACCAACTCTCCGCAGCTGCGTGTGTTGCCGCAGGCGACGAACGAATTCAGGGGAGGGGGGTGAATTACAAGACCTTGCGTCTCCGCAATCGAAGGTCGCGATGAGAAGCACGAGCCGGCTGCAGTCTGCCATAGTATTTGCTACTGTACAGTATTGCGACAGTATTTCGTCACACCCAGGCGCTCACAAGCATTTCTCTCTCTCTCTCTCTCTCTCTCTCTCTCTCTTTTTTTTTTTTTTGCTCTTGAAGAGGGCCGACTCAGTAGTTTCTTTACCCGTTATTTTTAAACGAGCTACGCGCGCATTCCTTTGCGGCATAATGAACAAGACGAAGTGGCAGGCGTTTGTGCGTCTACACTGTCACCAAGCCGATCAACGGCGCGACAGCTGATGGGGAACAGCAAATACGACGGCAAAATTTTGCGAATACATACAGCACGCGGGAAGTTCAAGAACGCGAAAGATGAGCTCGCAAGAAAACACACACACACACGCATGACCAATGCGTTTGCGTACAGCGTGCGTTTGGCTACAGCCATGGCCTCCTAGGCTACAGCCAACATGGTCTGTTTGCACGTATGATCCGGGCTAGCCTAGAATTTTGGCGAAGGGGCCCAGTCACCGACCTGTCTTTTTAATGTGTTTTTTTATTTAATTTATTACAAACGTATAGCCCCGCCGCGGGAGTCTAGTGGCTAAGGTACTCTGCTGCTGACCCGCAGGTCACGGGTTCAAATCCCGGCTGCGGCGGCTGCATTTCCGATGGAGGCGGAAATGTTGTAGGCCCGTGTGCTCATATTTGGGTGCACGTTAAAAAACCCCAGGTGGTCGAAATTTTCGGAGCCCTCCACTACGGCGTCTCTCATAATCATATGGTGGTTTTGGGACGTTAAACCCCACATATCAATCAATCAATCAATCAATCAATTTCAAACGTATACATGGTTTGCCCGCAGGGTAAGGCATAAGGAGGATCCAAACCTCCTGACCATGCCCTACCACACTGGGGCAGCAGAAGCAACGGATTTGAAAACAAGTCAACTTTGAAAATTCTGAATCAACAAGGACATAATAATTATAGTAAGTATATAATCACCAATTATAGTAATAACGTAGCGACAGTAATGAACGTAAAGTAATGATGTAATCACAGAAAGAACATAAGCACTAACACAATAAAAACAAACATCAATAATGCGGTATTTAGTTATACTAATAACAATAACTTTTAATAACAATACGATGCAATCGCCGAATATCATCATTATTTGTGTAGTGAAAGTTTCATTCAAAAATTGCAGAACACATCCGCATCTGACTCAAGAAACATGTCCATTATTAAATGTTTATATTCTCGAATAGTTATAGAATGCTGCGGAGATGAAGCTATCAGTGGTCTCGGGTCGCATAAAAACAACCTTTTTTCTATTTCACAGGTAATCGCAGGCATCGACATGAGAGGCTGATTCGAGACCCGCGCAAGCGCGAATAGAGTGCTGCAGACCGAAATAACAAAATAAAAATAAAAGGTGGGAGTGAGTGAAGTGGCGAACTCGTTAATCCCGTCTTGATTGCGTTCCGGGATCGCTATGCAAGAACTCTCCGCGCGTGAATGATTGAACGCGAACAAGGGGATCTCACGCGCAAACTCGGACGCGCGTCTTTCCGCGAGCGTGCGGACAACAACAATGCGGCGGGCGAGGGATTTGGGGGGCCCCGGAGGATAATCCCGACCACGTGATCCGGGCGTGAGATCGCGGACACCTGGCAGCGTAGTTTACGAGATCCGCCACCGCAGAGGCAGCCCGACGGCGGATTTACCGGGCGCGCGCATTGCGACGGGAGGAAGGGTTTGTTCCGCAAGCCGAGATCAAATCCTTTGATCTCGTCCGAAAGGAACTCTCTCTGTTCCCATCACTGCGGCGCGTACACAACGGCAAAGAAGCTTCCAAGGAGAAGACAACGAAAAACACAGAGCGCCGCCGACTCGCGCGCGCGCACTATATATAAATAAGACAGCCACGTGGACTGAGGCGCGACTCGTGGCACGAACTCTGGGAAGTACCATACTCTCTCGTCGCGGTGGACTTTTAGCGGGGCGACATCGCTGGGCAGGGGAGCGATCGCTGAGACACGATGATACGTGACACGCACAATTTATGTATGCGTATGATGTACCGTGACAGCACGGAATAAATGCAGTACATCACGTCCAAATAGAAGGAACGTATCGAATTTCCTGTTTGGCTGTGTGAAAATGACTTAACAAAGGTCATCTAGCTAGAGTCGTCAAAAGAAACCCGTATGCGTTCCTTTCTTTTTTTTTTTAAATTTACAAGCCCAAAAGAAGATGGCGCTATCCCGCGCCTCCATTTCTTTTTATAGACACCTTGTCGCCTAAGTCACCATGAACGAAGGAGGAGAGAGGGAGTGTAGCTCGTTCGCTTACCGCGCAGAATAAGCCCCACGAATGAAACGTACTCGGGCTACGTAACACGGTAAGTACTTCGCGAGAATTACGACGCCCCCGTAATGGCAGCCGTTGGCGCTTCATCCATACACTGCAGAAAAGTTATCGAGTCGAACATTAGAAAGAGCTGCGGCGCGCGAGAACACTCGACCGAACCGAGTAAACAACGGCGCCCCGCCGACGCCACCCACGCGCAACCACTCCTATAGCAATGACGTCAAGGAACGCGAGGTTCCCTTTCTTCGTCCTCCGCAGTGCTTCAAGCGGGGACGTCTAGCAATAGGCCTGCGTAAAATGGAGCACCGCGAAAGGCCGGGCGAGAGCTACGCAACAGGCCGCTATACGACGCCGGGCAACAGGGGGAGGACTCGGGGGGGCGACGCATGGCAACAACGCCGTCCTTTTCAACTACACGTGCCGCCGCTTCGGTACGCTCGGTGAAAGCCGGCGGAGGAGGAAGAGGAGAACGGCGCGCAGAACTTCCACGAACCTACAAAATCCCCGATACGGGCATCCCAGGCTAGGTTGGCACGCACGCACGAACGAACGACGACAGGAGGAGGGGGGGTCAAACTGATAGCGCCCCCGGGTCCGCGCTCCGACGCGATCGTCTCTCCTCTCCTCCGCCCACCCAACGCTCTCTGCCGCCCACGCAGCTCTTGCCCCGCGGTCTCCCTCTACACCAATGGCGACTCGGGTATCAGCTGACCGGCACGCAGCGGTACTACCCTAGTTATCGCTGAAATGCCGCAGCAGCGACCGTGTCGCAGGTCGTCCTGAATGGCGTCAGCGCGACGACGCCCACCGTAGATGAGCGCGCCGATGCGATGATTTTGATTGATTGATTGATTGATTGATATGTGGGGTTTAACGCGATGATTTTGTAAGGGCCACTGTTGACAAAAAGGATGCGATCGTTTTCAGCGCGCGGCATTAACACCCAACGTTGGCGGCGCGGCCGCAGATTATCCAAAGGGAATGCTGTCATTCTTGGGAAAGCAGCGTCGGCATACGATAGTACTACCGTGGAATTTGGCACGAGACTCAAACGGGAGAAACCGAGAACGAGGCTTCCTTTGCAGCTTCGTACTTCACCGTTGCTGGGATTACCCGCGCTTCTCGTTCCTTTAGAGCGAATCGCTGTTATGCATAAACGAAGCAGGACCACTCCCGACGACAAGCAAAGAGTCGAGCGCATCGCGCGAGCGGAAGATGTGTGTGTGTGTGTACGCTCCTTGTTCGTACCAGTATACACGGCCCATTTGCCAAATTCGCTTCTAAATACCCGTACAGCGACGCGGTGACAGCGAGGCAGCACTACTAGAAACCCGCGGCGCAGCCAGGAGGGGTGGTTCGAACTCCATGCCATTTTATTAGAAGACGTAATAATGTGACCTTGAGAGCGAATACTCAGAATTCGTTATAATGCATGCTTTACCACCTGGTTCCCGAGTTTTCTGTCGGCTTCTGCAACGACAAAACTATAACCTCCCAGTGAAGGGTTGTTGGAATGTGGCAATGCATCGAACGCCCAGAGAGCAGCATGCAGAGGCTGATTATGCGGAGCGCGCCGCATATATATCCACCGACGCTAACGTCGGCGTTTCGACCGAGTCCCGGTTTCCAGGAACCACTCGGAACCGGACCGACGGGGTGCGAACGTTGGAGACGTTCGGGGGCGGCAGAACGCGGAAACATCGGGGCCCCGCCTGCCAATGCAGAGACTACACCGTGAGGAAGAAACAAAAAGAGATAGGTTGGGCTATAAGAGAGAAAGGGAACTAACTCTGTCGACGTCAAGCCGCACTAACGTTTATGGAGAAAAGTACCCATAAACGTCTGTACTAACAGCTCGAAGGCCGGCAATGACCCTCACAAAGGGCCCATCCCTCAAGCTTGTCTTAGATAAACAAATTAACCAGTCATAGCTCGAGAACTAAAGGGTTTGAAATTATGGAAACAGCGACAGGACAATGCGGATTTGCAAACTTCTGCGGCCGTGCTGGAAAGCTTAGCAGCTACACACCACTAGACTGAAATGGAAAGGAGGCAACGCCGCCATTTCCTTTTATTTTCTGTCTAATCATTAGTTAATATTACAATTATTTAAAATTTGATATGAACGATTCTCGGCCAATCCTCCAGTACGCGTCCGAGCCATATGAGAAGAATGCTACTTATTTTGTACTTGTTTATTACCATGCTGTGCTACGAGCTAGCTTACGATGAACCAACAAGCCTTATTGGTAGCCTTGTCGAATTTATTAGCCAACAGTTTATGCACGAGCAAATATTGCGCTCCAAAATCGAACATGTCCTGCCCGGAGATGCACGAAATGTGGGTAGCAAAGAACCGGAATACTCTCTTCAAAATAAGCCCGTGTAAATAAGTAGTTAAATTTACAGGTAAATTATGTATAGGATGCTTCTGCTTCTTCCTCACGTCCCGTGAATTTGCCGGCTTTTGTTCAAGTAGCATGAACCAAATGGCCCATATTTCAACTGTTGTGGAGTTGAATTACATTCCTGAAAAAAAAAAAAAGGAGGGGGCGGAGGCCTCTTAAACCGCATGGGGGCGTCGGAGGAGGCATAAAACAAGAAAAAGAGAAAGAAAACGGGAGAATACGAGTTCCCCCGCAAGCACGCCATAACATCACGCGTTGACAGCAGCGTCTGCTGCAACCAGCCAAACGTTTACAGTTACTTACTATTCTTTTGTTACAAACCAGTAAAGATGGATTACAGCGTATACTAACGAAGCGAAAGACTGAGCTTTGACACTAGTTTCGAAAGCTTCGTTGCAACACAGAGTCGGCGGTCACTAAGCGCGTGATCCAGAGTCTGGGATAAGGACTGACGTCATCAATCAGTCAACCGCCATGCCTCACCTCTGGCAATAGCTTTTGCGAGCTGCCTAATGGGTGACGCCGGAGATAATTATCGCCTTCACAAACTCGTGGCGTGTCACTGATTAGAAACGCTGCGCTGTACTACCTCAGTGTCACACACTGGTTCTCTTCAAACGCAGCTTCCTCTTTATGTGGGGCATCCGAAGGCATGGTTTTCCTCAGTATAGCTTATTCATTGATGTGCGCACGAAAAGAATAGACGCCCCCCCCCCCCCCCCCAACCACCACCACCACCACCCCCGGTGAAAAAAGCCCTGTGCATGGCTGCGGTCATCGTGATCTCGCACCTGATAAGTTGCACTTTCTTTCCCAATTACGCGGGCTCCCGGAATGATCAAGCATTTTTCTGTAAGCAAAACCGTTGTTTATGCTACTTTGCGGAGAAACAAGAAGGGAAAAAAAAATCAATCTTCAGCATTCCGCACATCGGTATTCAAAGGTCGTTCTTTCCAATCTCGAACGTTTGCATACAATTACAACCAGAAAATTTCTTCGTTCGAACTGTCCCTGTTTACGCTGCGATCCCTTTTATGTAAATGCGTCGGAAATTTCAGTTATATCGAATTCAATCGATTTGTTTATTTCAGACATATACACACAATTCACAATGTGAAATATGTCCACGAGGTAGGGCAAAAGGAAACCCACATGTATCCTGACGAGGCCTCCACCCCGGTCTTACACGTTCAACAGCAGGGTCAAGAAATAGTAAAAGCATGTCAAATTATAAAAATAATTACACGCCGAATTTCGAACGGCGATTCGAATAGGTGTAGACTTGGACTTGAAATACAGCGTCCTGGTGCATTGTGAAATTCTTAGAAATTTCGAATAGCTCACGAAAAATTCAAAATATCAACTGCACCCAAATAAGCGTAAAAATTGGTGGGAAAAAAAGTGCGATTAGCTCCCACAGGCATAACATAGCTCCAAACTTCCAGATTCTCCATTTCATGTTGTTGCGAATACTGCAACACGTGAACGTCAATCTATCAACCACTAATCGTAAAAAACGGACATTCCGTGTTTATCCAGTTTATTCCGTTTTTTTTTTTCGTATTTTTTATGCTAATATATTTTTACTGACCATAAGGTGAAAATTAGAAGCCCTCGAAAGTAACCTTTCCCTCGATGTTACTGGTAACAGCGGCTTTCGTTCACGTGCATAAAAAGGAAACTTGGTTCCTGACGTACGGCTGCCCTGCTTGTGGGTAGTGTCTAATGATGACAAGCGGCCCCACCGCGGCGGTCTAGTGGCTAAGGTACTCGGCTGCTGACCCGCAGGTCGCGGGTTCAAATCCCGGCTGCGGCGGCTGCATTTCCGATGGAGGCGGAAATGTTGTAAGCCCGTGTGCTCAGATGCGGGTGCACGTCAAAGAACCCCAAGTGGTCGAAATTCCCGGAGCCTTCCGCTACGGCGTTTCTCATAATCATATGGTGGTTTTGGGACGTTAAACCACACATATCAATCAATCAATTAATGACGACAAACGTGCGCCCGTACGGCTGCGATATGCAAATGAACAGCCGAGCAGCAACAACTACGAAGACGAAACACTCGAACGATACGTCTTGTGGGCACTAACGTTTTAACAAAAGGCCACGGACCCGAATCGACATACGTATCATAGAGGGCACACTCAACCACCCCCGAAAATAGCAAGGACGAGCGCGTTATTCCCCTCCATTCGAGACACTATTCGTGACGCCAACTGGTCCTTGACGTGACGTCAGGATGAAATGAGCTCCCGATTGGCCAACATGACCGGTCTGCCTGGTCTACACACCGATTCCTCTTAGTTTTGTGCTTTGGCGACTGCGAGAACGGAGACAGCAGCGAGCAGTCGAAAAGCGCGAAATCCCGACTGGCTCAGTGCTGACAAGAAATAAGTGGCGAGGAGGAGATTGCGCAAGTACAAATTGGGCGAGAAAGAAACTATAATGTCTCGCCTTTGAAACTCACAGTGGTTTCAACAAAAATTAGTACGGGAGGATAAGATGGTTTGACGAATACGACTCGCTGGTCATGACATGACACAATCCTTGTAGATGCGCAGCACATTAGAAACTGCAAGCTGAGAGTAGAGAAAAAAATAAACAAAAAAGCGCAACGTTTTACCATGAAACGTGCCGTTTACAGCGATTTTAGATGTGCACACAGAAAATATGCAGTGATTTCAGTTTCAACTGTAGGCCCAGAGTCATAATAGAGTTTCTCACAAGTTAATGAGAAACTCTATGCCCAAAGTAGGGGCCGTCTTTCCTGCTCCTTTTCCACTTCGTTAGTTGTCATACGTCACCAATGCCTTAAGAGAAGTTTTTTAACTATTCAATGTTTTTATTGTTATAATTCGTCATTCGCCTCTGTAATGTGCTATTACGTGATACGTCTTACGAGGACAAGTGCGGATAAATAACTAAGCAACGTCTATGTGATAAACGATTAATCAGCGCTTCCCTTCATAACAGGCATTTTTTTAATGGCAGATAGCAGAGGCGAATTAAGACTTACAACGTCTAGATATCAATCAAAAAAGTCAATTATAAAATCGTAAAACAATAGTAACAGTTGTACAAACAATTAAACAATAGATTGCCTTCTTCTACCTTTTTTTTTTACCTTACGTTTTTACATTGCATTTCTTTCAACGCGCGAGGCATTTACCCAGAGGTTGCTGTCAGAAATGACCGGGTAATGTATGAATCATTTGCATATCCGTTTTTTTTTTCTCAATTTCTGAGGTGAGGTAGCAAAAAACGTCGCACGATAACAAAGCACTAGAAGTATGCGCACTCAAAATGTTGACGAATGTATTGACAATCAATATTTATATCTTGGCTTCCATTCCAGACCCCCCCCCCCCCCCCGACCCCGAAAAAAAAAAAAAAAAAACTAGCGCCAGTTGAAACAGACTGGTGGGAGCTTGGCCCCATCCACGACTCATGAAGCCAGTAACTTTTACTTAAATCAATATACTGAGATTGGTTTTGCACAGGAATCCAAGAAGTTAGTTTAATAAAAGCATTTCACGCGCGCCTGTACTCATTTATATCAGACGAACCAAGAAATGAAAAAGAATCAATATTGGAACACAAAAGTCTGTTTTATTTTTTTAACCACGTATGATTGATGAAATACATTTTAAAAAGATATGACAGGTTAGAGTAGAGTAAATCATGACAGCAGACATAAAAGAACATACCATGAGCGTCTTACATTACATACTGCAATAATTACTATACGTCACTGCAACGTAATGCACGGGGCTACCATTATCACATTGCGGTAAGAACTGAGGGTCACGGAGAAATGAAACGAAATTAAAAACCGGCGACAGTCGAGAGGCGTGCTGGTACGTTTGCTCGAATTTCGTCTTGAAGACGAAATGCGAACACAGATTTCGCACTCGACTGCTCCTGGAGAGACATCGACGACGCAGCTTTACTTGCCACTTGTACTTGATTTGCACTGAATAACGTACTAATTCGCAATTACTCGAGTTTACACATCGTCGAGCCATCTTTTAACACCATATCCCAGCATTCTCATTCTTAGCAAATCACATAATGTATGTCACTAGACATTGCAAGGCCACATGAATAGTTCCATGTTTACTAACGGAAAACAAAAAAGCGCGAAAGGCGATGTCGCATAAGCTTCGGAACACGCAGTAGCCTTCGTCCTGTGTGTTGCTTCGCTTGTGCGACGCCTTCTATCCCGCTGTTTTTCTCATTTACAAATGTGCAACAAACCATCGCAACGAACCACACTCCTCGAATTCGAAGTTTGGTTTGGTGGTCAGGCCACTTGTCTCTCTTAGCTTTTAGACGGGACACCTGTTTCCAGACTCATTCCTAATCAGTCTACGTGGCAGTATGCTGCGCCCACTCGAACGCAACCGCTAACGTAAACGCCGCATAGCTACGAAAAATGGGCAACACAGCACCCACGCGGTTATGTTGACATGCGACGGCCGACAGACGAATGAAAACACGCAGGAAACGAGGCGGAGAGCGTGGCTAGACGGACATGAAACAAAACAAACGAGACCACCACATCGAAACCAGAGCGGCGCTAGCGTGCGCCATGGCGAGGAGGAAAAACACATTTGCAAAGGTTGAAAGGGCCGCTTAGGAGCCATATATGTATGCGGAGCTCTCCCAGAGTCAACGAAAGGACCCACTGGTTAGAAGAAACTCTCGGCGACTGCTCGCAAACTGCACAGTCGCCGTTAAGGAGGACACAACACACACTGCATTTTTCATGCAAATATGGCGCCCCCGATTTGAAGCGGCAGACAACAACAGCGGAGCGACTGGAGAGGAGGACGGCGGCTGAGGGAAGGTTTCGGCGCGACGCTGCGGTGGCGAGCGAAAAAAAAAAAAAAAATACGCCGAAAAGGGACAGTCTCGGCACGGCAAAAACTTCCTCCGTTGGCGACGCCAATTCATTAGATGCCGCGAAATAATGAGACGTACTCGGGGAAGGTCAAAACGCTAATGAACAAGGAAACGCGGCATTTTCTTTTTTCGGCAACGCACCGGCTGCGTTGCATGTCGTCTGTGAGTCGCCCGGATGTAGACATCTTAGAAGCGTCGTCAGCTGATCGCACAAGACCTCTTGTTACTACGCGCCGCCAATTTCCCGGCACAACGATATAAGCGAACGAATTAAACGGCAACGAAGTCCATTTAGACACGACAAATGCTTCCGATGCACGCTGAGCACGCAGCGATGGTCTTAGCGGCGATAATAAATAAACGAGTAAGCAAAACTAGCTGCGCGAGCACGAACGAGATCAATCGGGGGAGGCATCGTTCATACGTGCATTTCTCTAACGTCGCGCGATCGCAATACCGAGTTGAGCAGGGAGCGCAACGAGAAACGTTTGGTAAGCATCAAATAACCCAGGCTGACCGACGGGACGCGGCGATAAGGAGTGCGGCGCCCAGTGACCCCGGCAACGTGAACGGCGTCTGCAAGGCTTAGCAGATTGTCGCAGCTCGAGGTATCTGTTCGGCGGCGTTGGTCGCCAACGAAAGGAATGGCGAATGAACGGAACGAAAAAACTCGGTTAGTGGGCAACCTCGCGTGATTTAGATGCTCGGTTTCACGCAAGTGCAGTGCAGGAAAGTAAACACAAGCGAAATTCACGTGTTGCTGTGCGCAATGTGCTCTCGGAGTAGAAACGGAACTAGAAAATTTTACGTACTAAATATGTACCGCAAGCAGTAGCTTTAGCCTAAAAATTGCATTCCGTAGTGTTACAGTGACCTGCACTGTGCAATCACAAATGTAGTCAAACGAAAATACAATTGTAAACATTGCCCGTTCCCTTTCCAAAGGACAACGCTATAACCACATGGCGCATTTGCTTGTGCAAGATTGCCACGCAGCCTCAAAATAATTTAGCCACCTACCTCAACGGTGGCTAGCCAGGGTTGTTTCAATCCACAGTACAGGTGAGGTAATCCAATCAAAAGTAATCCAGAAGACACAAACACCCAAAATAAAATCTCGAACACATTAAAATGGCGCGGAAAACGATTCAATTTGAATCTCGTTTATCCATGGCCGTTGCGTTTCCTCCCGCCAAAAGCAGCTAAGCCGAGCGCCAGACGTTGTAGTTGCGTACGGTCGTCGATAAATTTGTACGCGCTTATTGAAATTGGTACGAATTATATGCCGACAATAAATCTTGAGACCAAATATTCAACGCAATTACCTGTACTTTAAAAGGCACAAACAACAAAACTCAAATACGCAACTCCAAAATGAGCTGCTGCAGTATGGGAACAAGTAACCGCTCGAGTTCGAGATAGGATTTCAACTACGGCGCATATCAGAACTGAAAAAATGACACCCCTAGAAAGAACAACACACTGTTTGGTGAAAATATGGGTTTATTACAGTTTACAGCCACGTAGCACGCCTTGCGATTCTGGTACGATACGATAAAAACAAAGAAAATAAAAACAGCAATGCACCGGGTCCCGGGAATCATCCTTCAGATTTCTTCGGCGGCCTGTAATTTAGAAAATAAATTATTAAATTACTTGGCAGATTATTCCTGCACAACCAACAGCGCGATATCACCGCACGAATCGAGCGTTTTATAACCACTTGGTACATTTGCAGAATATATCCTAAAGCGCCACGGATGCGGTACAGTGCTGCCATCTGCCGGGTTCACGCGAAAGCACACTTTTTTTTCTTACTGCGCGCGATGTTTTGAACGATTATTCGCTTATTTCAGCCGCTACCTGCATGTTGACCTGTGCGAGCACCAATTCATAGCGAGAATAAGAGACCATTCTTCCGATTTTATGCTATAGTCACAGTTTAGCTAATATGAATGAAAAAAAAAAAAATTCTGGTAATTCATGACCAGCAGCACAGTGAATATGAAACAAGCTTGTTTGTATATTAAGATGTCATTCTTACCCATAAGGTTACGCAGCTGATAAAGTTCTTTATGATGATTAAAATAAATTACATTGTCTAGAGGGTCGAAGACAGACAGTGTTACAAATCTCTCTGGTCCCTTACACATATTTTAGATGATTCTACTGCAGTCTTCATACATTGTGTACACCTAATTGATTGATTGGTAAACAGTGTTTAATGTCCCAAAACCACCAGATGATTATGAGTGACGTTGTAGTGGAGGACTATCGATTTCGACCACCTGGGGTTCTTTAGCGTGCACCCGAATCTGACCACGTGGGCCTACAGCATTTTCGCCTCAATCGAAAATGCAGCCGTCGCAGCCAGGTTTCGATCCCGCGACTTTCGGGTCAGTAGCAGAGTACCTCAGACCCTAGACCACCCCGGCAGGGCATTGTGTACACCTAGGTAAAGCACCATCACTAATAGAGATGATACACGACACATCAGCATGCAATATATTAAAAACAACAAAAAAGCTTTGACTAGGATTGCCTGTCAGCTTATGTACATATCCTCAGGGACCACATGCTGCACCTAATGTGTTTATGACCAGAATGTTTCAAGCAGACAGTGGTAACTGTAACAAAGTGGGGGACATTACAGCAGGGCAGTTAGCTCAAGACAATGCAGTGGGTGACATCTCTCAACACATAATACAAACGCCTCTTTCCACCACAGGGTCCGGGCAGAAATGTACCTGTACATGCCAACGACCACAGCGTGATCCCTTTCATAGGGCTCCAATGTGATTTGCTCCTGCGGCTTTAGCCGCTCCTGCTTCAGTTTCTCGACTTCACCAGCAAACACAGCCTCTGGCTCAGCCGTGGAATCGATGCAATTGGCCTGCACAAAGGTAAAAAGAAAAACAAACCTTGTGAATGAAAACACACTTCAAACTTTCTTAAATTACCGAGACTGACATTTGCAACGCACTGTTCCTGCTTCCATCCACTGCAATAAAAAAAAGCACGGCGTTTCAGAGCATCCACTAATGAGTGTTCAGCACCTGCAGCTTTTTAGGCTACGATGGCAATTTTCGTACATTCACCCCTGTACCTCTTTACGTCCTTGCACTTCGGAGACATTTCAACAAACAATGATCCTAAGTGTTCACATGCTTAGCAGCAAGTTGCGTTTTGCAAGAAATATCGTGAATATATAGGCATACAAAACAAACCTTGTGAGGCAAAAACAAACCTTGTGAATGAAAACACACTTCAAACTTTCTTAAATTACTGAGACTGACATTTGCAACGCACTGTTCCTGCTTCCATCCACTGCAATAAAAAAAGCACGGCGTTTCAGAGCATCCACTAATGTGTGTTCAGCACCTGCAGCTATTTAGGCTACGATGGCAATTCTCGTACATTCACCTCTGTACCTCTTTACGTCCTCGCACTTTGGAGACATTTCAACAAACAATGATCCTAAGTGTCCACATGCTTAGCAGCAAGTTGCGTTTTGCAAGAAATATCGTGAATATATAGGCATATTGCATCGATCGCACTGTCTTTGCAGCTCTTTTGGAAGAAACTCCCGATGCACTTATTTAACGCCTTTCATCTAGCATTGTTATTTGGATTTACGACTAAAAAATGGTCAAACTTGTATTCCTCTGCACAAACAATTTTTTTTCTTTAGTCATGTACCAAAGCACCAAGGCAAAGCACTTATTCCAGAGTAGTGCAAGAGAAAAGGTGAAGTGCCGTCTATAACCTCACGTTATCTACAAGAAAAATACCACCACACACCTTTATGGATATGACGAAGTGCCCACCATTTTTGAGAAAGTGGTGAGCATTTATAGCAACTATCCTCGCCTGGTCAGGCTGAGCAACGTCTGCAAAGATGGTGTCCACCATGCCTGCAAAGCAATCATGTTTACGTAAGTATTAGCACATATTACTGCAGCATAAAGATTTTAATTCTAAGTAGAACAGGTGTTTTGAGACCGAGAGAATACGACAACCATCATGCGTTCTAGTAAATTTACAAATGTCCGCATATATTAAATTGCATACACACTAACTGATAAAAATTTCGCTGATGAAAGAATGAATAGCACCGTGGAACACTAACTACTGTAAGAGTCCTAACAAGCGCAACCTCCCGCCCACCTTAACGCTTTTCAGCAGGTCGAAATGACTATAAATACGGTAGTGGAGGGGGCTTTCCCTGCATGAAACCAAAATTCAAGACATGGATGCAAATTCCGCCCCTCCGAAAAAGAAAAGAGCACACAAACACTTCCTCGATACAGTAATACCTCATTAACTTAACTATCGTATATCAAATTGCCCAAGTCGAAATTTCCCGTGGCACCGAACATTCGTCTATACGTCCCATGTATATTTTCCCCTTCATTTCGAAGTATATATGGGTCGATTGCGGATAACTGGAAATGTTGACTGGGAGTGGAACGAAAATTTTGCTGCTGAACCAATCCGCAAGATCCACACAATGCTGCCACACCTGAAGTCCGTTGATTTCTTTTTCTTATTTAGCCGCATCTTACACTACGTCGATGCCTTCCGCGAAAGCAATGCCGCTGCCCACCGATTATATCAACTTTGTCAAGCAACCCTGTGGCCCATCATGTGACACATGCGCTGAGCAGGGGGGCCCTGTGACCATGCTTGGTGTTGCGAACACCAAAAGTAGAAAAAATGCAGCAGCAGCATGTTGCCATGCCCTAACCTGTCTCGTTTTGCACTGCTGGCTGAATCCGTTGCCGCCACTATCGGTACGTCTGCTCGTGTCAAAAAAGGTGTAAACCGTTTCTTTTCAGTCCTTTGTATGCATAACTAGAACTTCATACGGATTTTAATGCTCAGGAATGAATTCTCAAGCAATGACAGCGGTAGTGGCATGTATGCAATGGACATAACAAATGTGGACATTTTCAAAGGGTGCGGACGTGGTTTATCGGTCACTCTGGCGTTTCCCCCCCCCCCCCCCCCGACAGATTTTTTTCCGAGTTAACCTCGGGGCATGTTTTGAAAACCGCTTAAGCGGCGATGTGAATGAATTTTCAACATGTTTTGCTGCTGTCGCTGCCGTTGATGCTAAGTGTGAGTGCGTCTTATAGCGTCAGCAGCATGAGTGAGGTTACCTTTATTGACAGGCGGCAAAAGCAGCAAAGTTCAAAAGGACATCATAACCTTTTTTTTTTTTCAGCAAGAAGTAGTTGTTCCCAAAGTTTTTGTTCACATAAGTGATCAGCTTCATTGTTTTTGGTTTATAGGAATTCAAGATAATACAAATATTTTGCATGCTCTCTTCGAATGCGTATTGCCGAAATTTTACTGTATAACTATATAACGAGTTTTTGGATATAACGAACTTATTTTCAAGTAAGATGCTACTTAGTTAAAATTAGGTTAGAGTTTATTTTAAAACAAATTTCAGATGCAGGCACTTGGGAATCACGCTGTTAAGCAGCAATGAACCAGATTCAAGAAGGCTAGTGTTGCTTGATCAATAAGTGGAGGGGATGGGTGGGGCATTCTCGGAAGTATGAAGGAAATCGTAATGAACAGTCGAATCGGAGGGAGCGCGTACTTGGAATTTTACGGTAAGCACAAACAATAACAGGAGATGCTTGGTAAAAATGGAACACTAGACTGGCGAGAAGTGGGAGCCGTACCAACGAGCATCCGATACTTGTGTGGATGGCGGGCGTCCTCAATGATGGGGATCACATTTGTCCTCTTCTGTGCCACCCCGATGAGGTCACGACCCGACCTGTGAGAGAATTCGACAGCGTAGACCAGGCCCTCCTGCATGAAGATTCATAGAAGAGTTATTTGGAAGGGTGAAGGCAAACTAATTCAGTTACACATCTCAACAAAGAAAAAAAAAGACTTTAAGGGGCCACTGAAACATTTTTTGTGTAAAGTGATTGCACCCCTCAATAGACGCTGCTGTCTACTCCTTTTGCATGGGAAATTCAAGGGGATTTCTCAACTGTTTGATATAGCTAATAATTCAATATATCCAAGATCGACTGTACTAAAGAGTGTGTTTTTGCTTGCATTCATTTATCCGGACAGTCCAATCGTCTAGACGTTCTCGCGGCCCCTTTAGGGTCCCGCAAATCGGCCGTCGACTGCATTCGAAAACTCACAATGGAGACAAGCGCTGAATCTGGCTCCTACTGATCGCCCACAACTGTAGGGCCTCACCAACAATTTCAATCACAGTTGAAACCCTTTAAAAGAGACACTGATATAAGAGACCAATGGGTATAAGAGACACCGGTGTGCCTTCAATAAAATACGCAGTGATAAAAAAATGCATACATGGTAATACCCGGCTTCAAAGGGCCACTTACCAGGTTTGACAAATTTGAGCTGACAAGCGCAATGCGTAGACGAGGCGTTCATGATCACGTCTGCCAAAATTTGTAACGTTACGCGCTGCGGAAATGGGCCAAATTTCAAAATGAACGCTGCTCCCCCTCCCTTTTGCCGGCACGCGCCCAGAGAATGAGGGCATGATGTGCGTGTATGAATGGCCCTACGTACACGGCAATGCAGTGACGTTGGTCCTCTACGTAGACGATTCTGCTCTGACATTGCAAACAGTGGCACGTGACATGGTGAAAATGATTTAACACGGCATGCGTAGTTTATGTAATTTGTTGCTTGAAGAGATTAATAATAATTTGTTGCTTGAAGAGATTAATAAAACTCTAGATAAATCATGAGACACAATAAGGGAATGTGAGCATCTTTTTGTTCCATTTGTCTCCTGTGAATTGCAACGAGAAGCGGGGCTAATGTGTCCGTGTTTCGCATGCGTTCGTGTACCCGCGGTTAGCGCACCGAGCAGACAACCACCGTGAAACGCTCCTACACTTTCGCGCACTCATCGTGCTCATCTATTCTACCGCGTCTAAGCCAGCGTTTCCAAACCATCCCGCAGAAACAGGCAGAAGACCGCAAAATAACGCTGGTCAACAAAGCAACGCTACTGGCGTGCTCCGGGGTGGACTTGTTTGGGCACGTCATGCACATGTGACCTTTTGGTCGGATGCCGGAGAGGGTGGGGAAGAGATTTGGCTTGCAAAGGCTACGCAGAGGAGCGGCAAGGGTTTCGAGCTCGCCTCTCCTAACCCTCGTTTCGCGCCGCTTCAAAAAACCCGTTTTCTCCACTCGTGATGAGACGATTCAAAAAATTTTTGTGGCAGAATGTTCCTCATCGGACAACCAACAACTTCCACTGTCTAACTAAAATTTGTTAAGGGGCCTGGTGAGTGGCCCTTTAAGAGACATCTCATATAAAAGACAAATGATGCCAGGAGCAAAACTCTTATAGAGGGGTTCAACTGTACAAGTACGATGCATCCAGGAGTTGATTTTGGTGCCCAACTGATAATATGAATAAAAAGAACATTTGATTAGAGCGGCGACAGCAAAGCCATTCAACCCAATTGGGGCTGCATAACCAACTCGCAAACAAGGTCAGCTCAGAGATTGTGAATAGGTTATCTTTGCACTGACATCTGTTTGTGCGAATTCTGAGCTTCTACCGAGTTCAGAGTGTTGGGGTATCAAGCTATTAGCTGTGTCTAGCACATTTTACACACCGCATGCGCACTTCAGCATAATTTTTTCCTATTTCTTCAGAGCATCTCTCATGGGATTTCCATAAGTGCCATGCTCAAAAACAGTCCATAATGGATAATTTGCTTTAATAAAGTTCCATATAGTTGGGTTCAATTGTATGTCTAAAAGGTTTAGGTGGGCCCGTAGAGGCAATAAGGGCCAGACCCACATGGACCTGTTCCATTTGCACACATCGATTGCAAATTGTGTTTGAACCTTTTCGTGGAAAAGTTGCATGTATTAGATCAGCCCCGAAATGACAAAGATGTAGATTCTGTGGAATAGAACAAGCTCATTGGCATGTACGCATAGTTTTGCATCAAATATCTTGGATGCCATAAGAAGCTGAAATTCCCATTGACACCTCACGCGTAGTATGGGCACTCTTGTCATTCTTACCCCCTGTATACACAACAATTTTCCAATGTCCACAAGTGACCTCAAGCGACAGTAAACTATCCCACTGGAACGCCTGACTCACCGGCCCGACGATGTCGGCCACGTGAGAGACAGTGGTGCCCGAGGCCGCTCCCAGGTAGAGCACCTTAGAGCCCGGTGGCATGTGTATCTGGTCTACACCGCCAAGGATGGCTGCAGCCAACTTAGACCGGAAGGGGTTCCATACCCTGTACTCCATCTTCACCTCATTCTCCTGAAATGACGAAACAAATGAAGAACATAGAATTCGAGTATTTCATATTCGGTGCACATTTGGCCATTCAAGGTACTACAAAAACAAGCAATGCGACTAACACTAACTTACGTTTCAAGTCAGACGCCAGCACATCCTTTTTTCTGCCTTAGCTTGACAGATCACCAATCTCCCAAATGTGCTTGTCTTGTTTTTCAGGGTTTTCCACCGCACCCTTGTTATCAACATATTTCCTACTGTCTTGTGTAATGTCAATGAATCTAGATTCACAGTCTCCAATAACCTTTTGTTATCTAAAGTTAGCAGTTATTATGAAAAAAATTAGCATTGTTCTTTTTATGAATTTCATTATAAAATTCTCTATCACGTTATTTGAAAGACATAACACACAATTATGTTTTTGAGGAAAAATTGAAAAAAATTGTTTATTTGATGTATAACTGCTGCACTTTCATAATTTCCTATTGTTGCCTTGTACGTACCCAATTCTCCAAGTGCTAATCTGAACACTTGTAATCTCTTTGTTACTTGTAACACTTTAAGGGGGGACGCGGCCCTTGAAAACAAAAAAAATCGCGAAAAAGTCGGTTTTTGAAAAACCACATTTCTGGGTTGTATGTCTCATGAACTACCTATTCTGTAATTATCAGCACCTAATTCAACTGCAAAGTGCAAAAAAAATACTTCTTTAGAGGCCGCCGCGGCGTCCAAAACAGGCACAAATCCCGAAATCAAACCAAACTTCGCGCGCGCGCCATTCCCGGACCATGCGGTCGTCCCGCGCCATCTTGGCGTTGTTTTGACCGTGAATTCTTTCTCTCTCGTTCGCCGCCTTGCAAAATGGCGTCGGCAACACAGTTGAGACGCTATTGGCGTTTTCCCGCGATGAGATGCGGAGCCCTGATTGGCTAGAGCAGCGCATTCATATCTCACGGGAGAAAGCGTGCCCACCATTGGCTGCTGTGCAGCAGCGGGGGCAATCGCTCCTCTCGATGGCGCGTCCAGCGCGCTCGCTTCGTTGTTGCTCTCTGCTCCGCCCGCCTCGAACGACGTCTGCTTACGAGCCGCTCTTCGCCTTGTGCTATCTTTTCGATCATTTTCTCTCGTTTTTTTTTCTTTTTGCACTAGTTCTGTGCCTTTCGTCTTTGTTGTTGCGGGCGATGCCGGCAACGAAGCCGAAGTCAGTGCGGAAGTCCGGTGCGCGGAGGCGCGCTATGCGGCTTGTACGATCATCGAAATTCTGCTATTCTGCTGCGGGTGCCGACTGCGTAGACGCTTGCAGCGACAGAACTGTGTTGTCGGCTGTCGCCAGTCGAGAATCCGACACATCGAGTGTGGCTGGAGCCGCAAATGCACCGAGTGTTCCCGAGATCGCCGGGCTCGACACGTGCTCCGAATCGATGCCATCCAGTGTGACACCGAGTGCTTCTGATATCGCCGGACCCAGCACTTCGTCTGAATCGGTGCCGCCATCGAGCGTGAGTGGACCATCGCTTCATCTGCGGACGCGTTTCCTAACGAAGGAAGAAATCGATGCGAATGCGAAACGTCGTGACGCCGTTCGCGCTGAACTCGAGTCTACGCCGGCGACGCAGAAGAAATTTCAACTGATGCAGCCGGCTCTTGCACCTGCAGGGACAAGTGAGGGCGAACATTTTTCGCTTGTTCAAATGAACATCTTTAACGTCGTGCTCAGCCGCACAGTGTGCAAAGAATGTTTGAAAGGTGCTATGACTGTTCGAGAGAGCACCAAGCTTGGACTTGCAACAAAACTTGAAGTCGTGTGCGCCTCTTGTGGCACCGTCGATAAATTATGGACATCACCCCGCAAAAAGGACACGCAGGCCTTCGATGTAAATGTCCGCGCCATAATGGCTATAAAGCAAATAGGCAAGGGGCAAACAGCTCTTAATGACTTTTGGGCTGCCATGAAAGTTTCTTACAGAGGTCTTCACCACAAGACGTTTCAAAAGCACTTGAAAGAGACGTTCAGGAAGCCAGAGGCCACCGCTTTGGAGAAGTTTTATGCTGATTCTGCCACAGCAGTGATCAAAACATATAAAGAAATGGACCCCAGCTTCTGCAAGGACATCACCATAGTGTACAATGCCACATGGCATAAGCGGGGTCACACATCACACATCGAAGTGGGATCGGTAATTGACTTCTTTACAGGTCTCATCTTGGATGCTGTAGTTCTTTCCAACCACTGCCTTGGATGCCAAACAGGGCCCAAACCTGCAGATGCAGCATACGAAAGCTGGCAGAAGCACCACATTTGCCAGAAAAACACAGACGCAAAATCGGGAAGCATGGAAGTGGAGGCAGGCTTGACTCTCTTTGGGCGGTCTGTATCCAAGCATGGCCTGCGGTACACCACTCTTGTGTCCAACGGAGACAGCCGTACCTTCGCTGCCCTCACAGAAGAAAGAGAATGTGTACGGGCTAGTGCCAATTGTAAAAGAAGAATGTCTGAACCATGTTCAGAAAAGGATTGGAAGTGCTCTTCGAAACATTGTGCAGAAAAGTGATAAGCCACTGAGTGGGAAGGGGAAGCTGACTAAAGCCCTTATTGAAAAGCTGACAGGATATTATGGTTGGGCCCTGAGAAACAATTCAACTGACGTAACAGCCATGCAGCGTGCAGTGATGGCAACATATCACAACGTCACATCGACTGACCAGGACCCTTACCATGAACTTTGCCCAGAGGGGGCTCAATCGTGGTGCTGCCATAGAACTGCAGAGGCAAAGCGTGAGCCACAGCCAAAACATAAACACAGCCTACCGGACTATGTCGCTGCAGCTATGCTGCCCATCTACGAAAGACTGTCACAAAAGTCGTTTTTCAGCGCTGCCTGGGAGCGAAGACGCAAAATGCATCAGAATCATTCCACTCCATTCTGTGGTCTCTGATGCCGAAGGAACAACACTCATCCTTGATCGCGGTAGAAACAGCACTGCATGAAGCAGTGCTGCGCTACAATGCCGGCTGCTGCAAAGCAACCCAAGTGATATCGGACTCCATTGGACTTCAACCAGGTCATCTGGCCATCCAGCGAGCTCGTGAAAAAGACGCTTTACGCCTAAAAAAGAATTCTAAAAGACACCAAGAGAAGATGGAGGCCAGGCAAAAGAAGAAAAGAGTGCGCCAGGACACTTCTAGCTACTGTGCTGGAGCTTTTTGAAGAAAACACGTGTTTTGAACTTTCTCGGCCTGTTTTCTCAGAACGGATTTTTTTGCTAGTTGTGGTGCTGAGGAAAGCAAGAACTCGAAAACCGTTCATCAGATTTGTGTGCCGTTTTTTTTATTCTGTTCCTGAATGACCTTGCAAGGGCGTAACAAGCTCCTTTTTTTGAAAATTGGTGCTGTTAATTTATAATAAACAATTAATTTTTGATGAATCTGGTCATTACTGGTTACATCAAATTCAAAGTTGCGTGAAAGTTTGGGGGGGGGGGGGGAATTAAAAAAAACGGCTTTGCAGCGCCCTGGGATAGCTATCAAGGAATGACCGCAATGAATTTCAGCTTTCTACTATGTCCTGGGATTTCTCACGACTCTTCCTCAGGCACCCATGTGAAGCACCCAGTTAAACCTCAATAAATCTGTAACTAAGAAACACAGCTTCGTGAAACTTAGCAGCTGTGCTAGTTTTATTGTAGTGAACAACCCCTGAAAGTTTCATCCAGATATCTTAAAAAATAAAAAAGTTCGGTCTCCAGGGTAGCCTCCCCCCTTAAAAAAATGCTCTTTTGTCGTTCTTATTTTAGTTTTTCCTTTGTATTAACATAGGAGGTCCCACCTGTGGTTTGTAACCTTGGGACCTCCTTTTGCATATTTACTTGTTATGTACATTTCTGACCCCAATAAAGAAAGATTAAAAGCTTGACTGCAGCCACTACAGAGCCGCCCCAAATTTAAGAACTTGCCACGCTAACCAGTAGGCTTGTGCGAATATTCGAGCGCTTCTAATATTTGAACGATTATTACAATATTTCAATTCACTTTGATTTAACTTTAAGGGGGGACGTGGCAAGTAAAACTAATTTTTTTATTAATGTACTGTTTGTGATGAAATTTGGTGTGTGTATGTGGATGATTGTGAGGATTCCAAATATGAAAACCGTTTTCAAATACCTCTTGTACTTTTTGAGTTACAAGCATAATTATACTAATTAATGCTCTTCACACTTAAAGAGATAATTATTGCTAAATGAAATTATTTTTTCATATTATTATGTTCCCAAAGCATCAACTTGTGCAAAGAAGCTATTAGTTGATTTTTCTAGTTCTTGTAACCATAAATAAAATTTTTAAAACATGGATGTTGTTTTGCGCACACATCGCAGTAATTATAAAATGTGTTCTAAAAATTTTAAATGATGAGTAAGAAGAGAGATAAAGCTTTATTGCACTGCTAAAGGCCTCCTGAGCCTAGTGCAAAAAACGGAACGACTCTATCAGTCTTTGTTAGAAAATGACAGATGTTCTAGCGAAGGCACATAGGCGAAAATCAAGAGTTGAGGAAACTGACTTTGAAAGTTCACTCTTGTTTGGAAGTTCACAACATGCCTAAAACACTCAGAATCCTCCTGGGCAGTAATCCTGAGATGCTGTGGCCTTGGCCTCTGTAGAGCGCAACCCAGTTTTGCGCTTCTTTGTCGTGGAAAAATGCGCCTTTTGAGCCCTCTTTACCCTTTTGGCATCCTTTTCGGCTGCTCGCCGCAAAGAGCAGTCTCCTGGATTGAAGCCCAGTTGAGCAGTGATCTCTTGCAGCGCACTCTTGCAGCCACCATTGAAACGGCAGACTGCATCTGCAACTGCACTTTCCACACTTCGAAGGGAGGCGAACTGGCTCTTGGACTGGAGTGACCAAATGAGGCTGTTCATACTCTCCACAGCGTTCTGGGTTTTTCCCTGCGCACACCTTTCAAGGAGCTCTTTGTTCGAGAGGCGCTTGTAGATTGGCAGCAGTGCCACTCGCACGTGAGGGGGCAGTTTATGTTTGTGAGGCGGCAGCGGCTCTCCCTTGGCCAATGCCTGATTGTGCGGGCACCAGGAGTCAGTCCCACTTGGGCACAGGTTGTGGTGTGGATCCTGGTCTGTGGATGTTACATGGTAATAAGTGGCCATGATGGCCCTCTCCATGCCAGGAACATCGTTGGGGTGGCTCTTAATGGCCCAGCCATAATAATTCGTCAACTTCTTTATCAGGCCCTGCGTCAGCCGGCCTTTGCCACCCATGCTCAGTCCTCGGCCTTTGGATTTGTGCTCATCAAGAAGGTTGCGCAAGGAAGTGCCCATTCTTTTTTTCACATGGTTCACACACTCCTGTTTCTTAATCACCATGTAGCCATACACCTTGTCTTGCGTGAGGGCAAGGTACGTACGGCTGTCACCGTCGCAGAGCACATTGATGTATCGAAGCTTGTACTTGGTAAACGATCTTTCAAACATGATCCTAGCTGCTTCTACTTCCATTTGGCCTGCATTAGCATCGGTGTTCTTTTGGCACTGTGGCTTGTGTTTCTCAAGCCACTCCTCATAGTTGTCGTCACCAGGCTTGGGGCCAACAGCACAGCCTTGGCAGTAGTTGGACAGGACACAGTGGTCCAAGACCAAGCCTGTGTACAGCTCGATTACACAGCCCACGCCAATATGACTTCTGTGCCCCCTCGTCATCCACGTGCCGTCGTAAATGACGTCAATGTTGCCTGGCACTCCTCCTAGGTCCTTGTAAATGTCATGCACCTTCTGTGCACTTTCTGCTTCAATGCGGGTGGCAGCTGATGTGGTGGCAGGGTGGCTGTACTTCCTTTGCAGTCTCTGGTAGGACTTGTGGTGCAGTGCTCGATGCGAAATGTCCATCGCAGAAAAAATGTCATTTATGGCAGATTGTTTTCTGCCAACTGACTGCACAGCCCTCAAAGCACGCACGTTTACCTCAAAGGGGTTCGTTTTTTGTTGCCCGGAGCACCTCGGGGACGACCACGCACTGTTCACTCTGCCACAATTGTCACAAAAAAGTTCCATCCTCGCTGCGAGTCCAAGGCAGTGCGTAGTCTCGAGGCGTATCGACCCTTCGTCACACTTGTTGCACTTTACTGACGAAAGCAGACCGTTCAGCATCTTCTTATTTACAATGAAGAATGTGGAGTCCTTACCGCCGTCATTTTCGTCGCAGCCTTCGTTCAGAAGCTCGAGCTTCCGCTTTGAAGCGGACTTCGATGCTACGGCATCCAAAACATCCCGCCTTGTCTGCGCCCGCTGCGCGATTTCTTCACTGCTCGGAATCTGGGCCGAAACTCGCGATAGAATGTTCGACGCGCGCACGCCCGGAGTTGCAACGGCTGCCGACGCGGTGCCACCGCAAGCGGGTTTGCGAGAGCGTCCATCACGGTCGACGGCATCCGGCGGTCTGACATACGACGATGTGGCACCTTCCACACTCTCGGCCTCACAACAATCAGCGAAGGGTCTGAGTAGAGGCTCCGTGACGCTTGAAGAGCATGCTCCGTCCGGAACTGCGACTGGGACGGCAGCCGCAGTCGTCTGCCCTTTGTTCCAAGCTTTCCGACGCTTGCCGTACTTGTGGACGCTCCGGAACTTTTTTTGCGGCAACATAGCACCGCAGTATGAGCAAGCACTCAGAAGAGACCACCGATGTAAACAAAGCTTGGTAAAAAAAAGCACGCGAACTATCACAAAAACAGCAAACTGGCAAAAAACGAAGCGCACGCCGGATGATTCCGACACGGCGGCCGCAGATGCGCTCGCGCTTCCAAGGTTGCCAAGGCGCGCGGCGCAGCTTTGACCAGTAAGAGGTCGCGCCTGCTACCACGTGACCCGCGCAGCCAATTGCCGTTCTTCGTTTTCGTTTTTTTACTTGCTCCTCGCGCTTTTATTTTCACTCGGCGAAATACGAGACCGCGACCATCAGGAAGCCGGCTTTCTCCTCTTTCCAAAGCTACCAAAATGGCGGCCCACGGTCAACAACTTGGCGCGTTTGTGCGGCGTGAACAACACCGTTTCAGGGGCTTTTTTTTCGCACTTTTCGGCGACTAGCCTCGGCAAAAACACTATTTGCGGGATTTGTAGCGCACGTTTCGCTGTAATATTTTAGAACAAGGAAGTTGAAGGTCTGAAGATTACGAAAAAAAATAAATCAGAAAATCGCATATTTTGACCAAAATCGGCACTTTACTTGCCGCGCCCCCCCTTAAACTATTGAAAATCCTGAAGTATTCGAAATGAAAGAATAGATCATGCGTTTTTCTCAGCATGTGAACCCACTGTATAAATTGTTTCACTGCTGTGTAGGAGTGCGACATCGTGCATAGTACATATTTCCAGGGGTAATCCGCATTGCCACGAAGCAGGCCTTTAAATATTGAAAGGTGAGAGCGGAGCGGTAGGTCAGGCTGTTGTGCCTGATTATCGTCTCGCCAAGCTCAAAGACTTGATCAAAGAATATGGGCCTTCAGACACCTTCAATTGTGACAAGACGGGGCTGTTTTTCCGAATGCTGCTGAATCACTCTCTGGCATTTTCGGGTGACCCGTGCGCCGGCGACAAGCTCAGCAAGGAGCACATCATAGTGATGGTTGGTGCCAACGCAACCAGAACAGAGAAGCTCCCTCTTCTTGTAATAGGAAAGGCGAGAAACCTAAGATGTTTAAGGGCAGTGACCACCCCTCCGTCGACATATGAGAGCACATCATCGAAAGCGTAAATCACCCAATCTTTGTTCAAGCGTACGTACAAAAAATTGACTGCAAGTTTGCGCGTCAGCACAATAAAGTCATCTTCTTCGTAGACAACTGCGGCGCACATGGAAGCGTGCCTAATCTTGAGGCCATTCGGCTGTAATTTTTGCCACCGAATACCACAAATGTGCTCCAGCCAATGGATGAAGGTGTCATCAGAAATAACAAAGCACACTACCGTGACCACCTGCTCAATCGTACCGTGCTGTGCCCTGACAGCGGCAAAGCCTACAAACTCGACGTCCTAGTCACCATCCATATGCTAGCCGAGGCAAGGAAGGCGGTGAGGCCGGAGACCATCGAGAATTGTTTTAGGCATGCGGGTTTCAGTACCGCTGAAGATGCCGAGGCAGATGAGCCGGACATTTGCGGTCTGGACAGCGCAATGGATGGTGGGAAGGACCTGATCCGCTGTCTGCGAAATGGTGGAGTGATTGTTCCTGCCACAATGACATTCAAGGACTTCGCTCGTGCAGATCACAATATGGTTTCGTGCGCTGAGCCCACAGAAGATAAAATTCTGCGGCAGGTTGCACCGCAGCTAGAGAGCGACTCGGATGACGACAAAGATGACCGCCCGCAGCCGTCGGCGGTACAAATCATTGACGTGGTGACACTCTTAAGAGGAGAAGCGGGTCTTGAAATGGCGAAAAATCGCAAAAAAAGTCGATTTTTAAAAAAGTGCAGTACCGCAAAGTTCAAACATTTAATAATCTCCTGGCGAAATATAAAAGCTGTATTCAATCTAGAAATACTAAAAAAAAAAAACAGCGTTTTACATGTCTAGCTGCAGACGAAATGACCGAAAATTGGCTAATTATGCTGGAACTTCGCATGCTCGTAACTTCTGAACGCGGCGACCGGGCACCGCCATCTTGGTGTCATTTTGAAACTGCTTTCTTTGTGAGTCTTTTGCCCATCTTCAAAATGGCGCCGGTGCAGCGAGAGTGACGCTACCACTCCTTTTCCAAAGGTCGCTTGCGCGCACGTGATTGGTCAAAGCGCGCGTTCGCCCTGCGCGCTGGCCTTGTTTGTTTTGCTTTTTGTTTGCCCAATCTCGCGTTGTGATCGTGCACTCGCTCAGTTCGGGATTTCGGCTGCTCCGCGAGGTTCTTCATGCTGGCAACTTCACTACCACGTTTGAACTACTGCGATTATTAAGCTGCTCAAATGTCTGAAGACATTCGTTTGAACAAAACTATGCGCCGCGTACAGTCGAACCTCGATATATCGAACGGCGCGGCGATCGCAAAATAGTTCGATATATCCAGTATCCAGAATTCGATATAAAAAAATCACGAAAAAAATGCGTCAACAGCTTGCTGAAAACAACGAACGAACCGTTCAAGCGTGGTGCAGTAAATACTCACTTGAAGATTCAAACATAGTATGTATTGTGTTGGTTTAAACTATTGAAAAAGAGTAGCCTGCTTTTTGTTGGCCATGGCGTGTTTGACGACTGCGTCCTCAATATAGTCCAGGCGATCCATAAGTGATAGGCCGGTGCCTTCAATCGCGCCACAGTGTCAGCGCACAAGGGCCAAGGCAGCTACGACCTCAGCTGATGTCGGGAGTGGGGCACTATCAGCGCTTGCGGGATCCACCTCAGCAGAGTCTTCATTTGGCTGCTCAGCAGTAGCTTCGGCGACAATTTCCCCATCCGTGAGCTCCGTCGTCCGGAGTTAGGCCTGCCGCGACAGGCCTAACTCCGAACGCACGAACACTGCGAGCACAACGACCGATGCCTGCTGATGCTACGGGGAGGAGAGGAGCTCGCAACAAGTGCGCAGTGTGCCGTTGACACCATAGAGACTGCAACGACTGCAAGCTGCAAGGCTGCGGCGTGAGTCCGGGTGTAAAGCGCGCACATGGCGCGCCCATGCTGGCTCGCCTGACTGCTTTCCCTTTCCCGGCGGCAGCGCGGGCCGCGTTCGAGACAGTCGTCTGCGTCCTTTCCCTTCTATACTTTCCTCCTCCATCATTACCTCCCACTCCCCTTCCTTGCGCGAAGCCGTGTCGGTGCCTTCGTATTGAAAGAAAATAACAGCTCCGCGCATTTCTCTTCTCTTTCCTCATTTAAGAACCTCTACCACAAGGCTGCGGCGTGCGTATGCCGCTACGTTAAAGTGGCGCTCTCAGCGCCATCGATCTGTGCAGCATTTGTAAACACCCGTCACTCTACCGCTACTTTCGAGAGTTGCGGGAAAGCTCGCCGCCTGTCAATTGAGAGCGGGCGGTATGGTGTGGCTGAGTTTGATATATCCATTATATGTCAAACTTTCTTTGAAATAAAAAATCAATAATGCATGCGATTTCCCGCGTGATATAGGAACCGTTCGACATAGGCAATAGTTCGATATATCCGTGTTCGATATATTGAGGTTTCACTGTAGTCGGAAAGAGATGACGGTGACCATGGAATGCCCGACAAAATTCGCTGGGGCATGTCCCACAATCGCCGCTGGACGGACTGAACACGCAGCTGCATCCAGCGTGGACGCCTCGAACCATAATTCACGGAACACATCATAATTGCGGAATTGATTGATGATTGATATGTGGGGTTTAACGTCCCAAAACCACTATATGATTATGAGAGACGCCGTAGTGGAGGGCTCCGGAAATTTAGACCACCTGGGGTTCTTTAACGTGCACCCAAATCTGAGCACACGGGCCTACAACATTTCCGCCTCCATCGGAAATGCAGCCGCCGCAGCCGGGATTCGAACCCGCGCCCTGCGGGTCAGCAGCCGAGTACCTTAGCCACTAGACCACCGCGGCGGGGCATAATTGCGGAATTGCCTGTAGACACATCAAATACAGCGCCGCAGCCCACAAAATCGAGCGCGTGCGCCTCGTTCAGCCATGCCTCAAGTGCTGTCGCAGAGCACATCGGGGATCGTCGGTTGGCAGTTTGTGTCCAAAAAAGCAACTTGGCACAGGTAGTGTGTATATTTTGTCAGCCCAGGCGTCGAGTGCTATCAGAAAACACGTCAATAACGTTTTCTTATTGGCTGAAGAAAATGGCCAGCGTGCAGGAAGTGTGGCCAACGTGAAAAAGCACTTGGCGTCAAGTCGGAAACTGAACGAAAATTTGAACTTCTTGGCGTGGACATGGAACAGGGGAACGTCACAAGAGTGGAACAGAATTTTCGATCATACCTACATTTGAGCGTGTTTAATTACCATCTCAGACTTATGATTTGCGCCAACTGCGGAGACAGTGTCTAAGTAGCAAAGAAAAGAGTAGGAGGAGGAAAGTTTAAGCGGAAGGACAGGGAGGTTAGGCAGTTCTTAGACCAAGTGGCTACACTGTGAAAGAAAAGAGTACTTCAGTGTGAAACTCGTGATAGCATGCTCAGCGTGCGGCATGCGCGATGAGCGATTTGCTTCACTGAGGGTGACTGAAGATTCATCAATATCGTCATTTAGGTAGGCAATCAAGACTATGCAGCCAGGGATGCCACGACAAACAAGCTCATGAATAGGCGCTAGCCAACAGTAAACACTACCTACAGTCCTGGCCAGCTGTAAAGTGTAGATTCAAGCCCTTGTCATTGTGAGAATTAAGTACTCCCCCCCCCCCCCCCCTTTATTTTTGTGACCCTGACGGAGGTGCAAATAGTGACAGCACAGACTGCATAAGCCTGTCATTTTTGGGCGCAGTGTACACATACAAGCAGAAATACAACGGTTAAGTGTTTGGTAGCAGCTTTCTGGCACTATTTACAAGGACTATGCATGCTAATACAGCAAATTTTTCATGGTTCCTGTGACATTGTTGAAACATATATGACATTATCTTGTTCCTGAAAGGCAAAGCTACATAATGATGCCATTTATACAGTTATGTTGCAATTGCACATCAATTTGTGGAAAACTGAAACTTCAAATGCATTTATCTCAGTTTTATGATATTAAATGTACAGTCGAACCCCGCTACAACGAAACTGCCGGGTGCAGAAAATATTTTATTGAAGCAAGAATTTCATTGTAGTGAAATCGAAAAAAAATATAGCTGATCTGAGCTAGCTAAACAAAGGAACGTTTGTTCTTAAAATTAAAAAAGTGTCCGCTGCTTCCTATTCTTTCCCAGCAGCATCATACGCGATTCAGTCATGCATAGCAAGGCCATGGTGAAAACACTGAAATGACGCCTATAACCACATTCTTAAGCGTGCCGAACAGTTGCATTAACAAGTTAACACCAGCAGCCATCCGCCATCAAAGTGTATCCAACAACGCAGAGATGGAGCCAAGGTATCGTGGAGCGGTGACTTTTGCCTTATTCTATGCCATTCGTATCATTCATATCTCGCGGCTGGCTGATTTGGTTAATAACACGGACGAACAGCCACTCTGATTAGGTACCACACTGGCCAAGCGTGAATAAAATAAGCATTGGAATCGGAAAAGGCATCGCTCCGCGCTTGCATCCAACAGCTGCGTGAAGGAAACCATAAACAACTGAGCGACTGAGCTTCAGCTTCGGATCGTCTACAGCTAGGAAACAAACTAGTGGCAAAAGCAGGACCATCCACCATGATCAGGGCAGTCTTATTGCTATCGTTATCGAGCAATGGCAGTGCCCATGCTTGCTGAACAGCGGCGGTTTTTGGTGGTGCCAGTGTGTTTTAGACTTCAAAGTGTTAATGATTGGATTTCCTGCATAGCAATAAATATCTGAGCCTGGAATTGCATCGTGAAATTTCGTTGAAGCGGGACGGCAGAAGAAAAAGTGTTCGTTGTGGCGACAATATTTATGCATTGACTTTTATGGACTGCTGTTGGGGAACTGTGAATTTTTCGTTGTAGCAGAAATTTCATTGAAGCGGCGTTCGTTGTAGTGGGGTTCGACTGTAACACGTAGCGTTACGGGGCATTTTGAGATGTTTTTATTGACTCACAATAACAAGTTTGAGATACCAATGCGTTCATATTGAATAGATCTAGCCGGTAAAGCTATTTATTTTCTTCTATATGCTGTTCAACAAATTATAATTCACGATGATTGTACAGGATATAAGGCAGAAATTTTTCACTCATGTTTGTATTCATTTATTTTACATTTGAAGTTTGTTGCAAACAATAAAATTAGCACCACCGGCTAGACCAGCTCTCTCCCAATATGGATATATACTTTGTTTTTGTGTTTGGCATGTTGAAACTGCCAAAAAGCCCCGTAAAAAATATGTTGTGTATTATAAAAATTAAGTATCTTCTGTTCTGATGCAGCTATCAAAAATCTACTTAGAGATTTGGAATCTGTGAATAAGTGTACCAAGTTTCATTCATTTCAGACAAATAATAAAAAAAATTTTTCAACACCCACATCTCCCCTCAATGGGCAGTTAACGATGAGGATGTCATCCTGCCACAAAAAAAAAAAAAGGCAAATGCAATTGCTTGCAGGCGTAATATCAAAGACTTTTTTAAGCCAGCCTGAATGCAATAAATTTTATTTTGGCAAAAACGAATTTTTTAAACTGTTCAAGTTTTCGGACTATTTTTCGGTCCCCTCCAGGTTGGAACAATCAGTTGACCGCTGTAAAACATGTTCTGTGATAAGCTTTTGTGGTCACTTACCTCAACTGAAATGCGCTTCTCTCCGTAGACAGACTCTCCGACCACGAGGTTTTTGGTGACAAGGGCGTCTTCTTTTCCACGTGCAATAAAGACACCTGGACAATGAGAAAGAATGCCGTCACGTCACTTGGAGCTCAGAAAATGGCAATTCTAAAATTTCATGCCCAAGAAAACTTCATTAGTGTTATGAATTATCCACTGTAGTGGATGTTACACCCCTCTTACATATAAAACGATTCAGATTTCGGTGTAAAAACAACAGAACGAAATAGTTTTTAAACACTGCCTGATGGGGCTTCACAATACTGTGTGGTAATGGGAAGATTGACAACACATGAATGACGAGATGCGCTAACTGCTCGCAACAAATTCTTTCACCTAACAATAGCCTCAGCTTATTGCTGGAGATTGCATTGCTGATTTTGGTATGTACTAAGGACAAAATAGAAAAATCCTTTGATATAATGACCACATTTGGCAGAATTACATAGCTTATTGTGAACTGGTTAGGCCTTATCTTTTGAAATGAGTAACATACCTTCATGCCTGTGAGGCTCAATGAAAACTTTCTTGCCTCCCCTGAAACCACCTGCAATTGATAAAGACAAGAACTGTGAGAGATGCACATCTTACACTTCATATAAGCTTATGTGGCAATGTTGATTGCGATAAGAACTTGCTGAGATTTAATGCACAATGTCATCAAAATGCTCAAAAAGCAATAAAAAAAACTTCAAAAGAAACTTCAACTCCCAATAAACGAAACTCACTTAAACGAAAATGCCTCATTAATGAAACTTAACGGGCTCATATGGCTGTATTTCTATGTCTAGCTCAGTAAAATTCATCGGTTAACCGAAACACTGCTTATTAGTCACCTACGGTTAAATGGCACAAATGCTAAGCCCAGCATAGACTCGCTCATGCCAAAGGTAGTTTCACAACCATGGCACCACCTCAAGACAGGCCGATTGAGTAGCCATTCTCGCTTGTACTATAGCGCCTAGAATATACTGGCGTGCAGACAGCCAAGCGTTTCCAATAAGAGATGCTGGCACTACCGATGACGAGTTCCTCCGGAGGCCATCAGACGGCGACACCCTTAGGGACTGTGCTATCCGAGCGGCGGGGCACATTGAGACCGCGCGTCGCATGCGCCTCACTTGCGCTTTGGATGCACTTCAGATGTGTGTTCATAAACCCAGTCGGTTGCGGTGTAGTTGAGGGGCATTTCTGCTGTTGCGCACATAGCGCATGCCTCTGCATGTCTTTGCCGTGATTCTTTTCTGTGTGCGTTGTTCACGCATGTGTCTCTTCATGAAACCGGGATGCCGTCGCAGAAAAGAAGGCATAAGGAGAGTGCCTGATTTTTTTTTTTTTTCCATATTGTGTGAGTGGATACTGCTCTAATAACGAACGGGTCTTATTATTCAGCGGCCCTGAACACCCAGAACACTCAGCTGAGTGGGAGAAAAACGTGAAGCGAAAAGATCGTAGGCTACCGCCTGACATTAGAAATATTTTAGTGATGGCTACATTTAGCACTCCTTCAAAATTACAGTAGACGGTGCCATCAGTTGAATTCTCAGTGAAAAACTCAAACCGAAAATTTGTATCCATTTTATTTGCAGCTGTCAATTTCTTTCCACGGACAAGATGTTTTCTCATTTAGACCGGTGTTGCCGACTCCGGCATTTCTATGAAATGAGCTCTTTAATGCTGTTGTGTTAATTTTCATTATTTATCTTGCACCACTCGACAATGTCCGCATCTATACCGGGTAATTCAATAAACGAGTCAAAAATCTTCAAAAACGAAAATTCTATATGAGCTGTAAAATTAAGCTATTTAGGTTTAATGAATTCAGCTAGCATAAACGTCATTAGAAAATTGAAGTTCATGTGAAGAACTCATCCTACTTTTGAGCAATAGCTTATAGTAAATACCGAGAGTTTAACTGTTGAATTTTGTTAAGCTTGATTAGAGTTGACTTCTTTCCTCGGAAACCACCCATGGTTATTTATATATTGGTAATTTTTTTATCAAACACTCGATATCATGTACCGTATTAATGATAACAGGGCCATAAGTACATTTGTAAGTGCAACAAAAAAGTATTGCTTTGACTACGCCTCGCCTCCCAAACAGCCTTGACAGTTCTAAGTGGGCTGGGAGAGCCCATAGGCGCCTGTCACACTCGCAGGTTGGCTGGAATGTTGGTAGAGACACGGCCGTGGTACAGACGCCGCCGACACTACTCCCCTCGGGCTCTGGCTCGAGCCGCTCGGCCTAGCACGGTCCCCGCGGCTATTGCCGCTTGGCGGCCGCTGGTGGAAAACATCATTCTCCGTGCCACCGCAACGGTCGCGGTCGGCACACTAGTAAGCATGTTCTAGGCACTATACTTGTGCTGGCTGCGGGAGCAGAGCCTGCGAGTCAGTTGTGTGTTAGGCCTATTTGTGCGGCGGGGATCACGATGTATATTTCAGCCCGATGGAGAGGAAGCGGCCGCACCATGCACTCTCGCTTGAAAAGAAGCTCTAAATTCTTCAGGAGCACGTTCGAAGCGACCTGCCCAAGACGGAGGTGGCGAAAAAATAGAACATCTCAAAATTCATGTTATCGTGGATCTGGAAAGAGAGAGAAAAGACTGAAGGTGCTGTAAAAAATGGAACCTTTACCTCTAAACGGATGTGGCAACGCCTTATGAATAACTAGAAAAAGTTCTTTTTTTGTGATTGAAGCGTGCACAGAGTTCCAATTTGCCCATAAGCGGACCAATTCTCGAGCAGAAAACTTAGAGATTTCCATGCAAATAATGGTCATGCAAACTCAGAACTTCGCCCTAAGCGAAGGATGGCTCAGCTGCTTCAAAACACGCCAATGCCTAGTCTTTAAAGCAATCTCAGGTGAGAGTGCTGCAGTCAACAGGTACATTTGCACCAACTGGACAGAGAAATTTTGATGAGCTCTAAGCCACGTCTTCAACGTCGATGAGATGGTCTTTTTTATAAAGCCCTTCCATCAGACTCTCACCTTCAATGGCGAAGCCTGTAGTGGAGTCAGTAAAGATCGCATCACTGTGCTGGTTGGTGCAAACATGGCAAGAGATGAGAAATTGAAACTGTTGGTAATAGGAAAATCAAAGCACCCACGTTGTTTCAAAGGCGTTCGACAACTTCCTGTTGCGTACCATGCGAATGGAAGAGCGTGGATGACCATGGTCATTTTCAAAAACTGGTCAGGTTTAAGGACTTCAAGCCTGGAGTTCTCCCCAGCTAATGCAACGGAAGTGAACCAGCCGATGGATCAAGGGGTTATTCAGAACATGAATGTTTATAGATTCTTTACACCAGACAATTGCTTCATCGTATGCTGCTTTGAGCAGACAGCAGAAAATGGTACAGCATAAATTTATTGGCAGCCATCCACATTTTGGCTTGTGTCTGGGAGCGATTGAAGGCAACAAAAACACACAGATGCTTTCACCATGCTGGCTTTCAAGCGCAAGAAGCAGAACCTGATGAAGAAGAAAGCCCTGCTTGCAGCTCCAAGTGTGCTTGTGTATGTACACTTACAATGATTGAAAAAAAGAAACACAAAAGTCTTGCACTCACCACGTCCTCCGCCACCACGGCCTCGTCCACCTCCTCTGCCACCCCTGTCGCCCCCTCGTCCACCACGACCCCCAAAGCCACCACGACCTCCGAAACCACCGCGACCTCCAAAGCCTCCACGGCCTCTAAAGCCACCTGAAACAAGCAGAAGACTGTTGATGAACATTCCTGAAGATATGCCAGATGAATTAAAAGCTTGTAAGCTTATGAACATGTGAGCAAAGCTACTGCTAGGCTATCAAAAAAAAAAACTCTCAATACACTCCCAAAGCTTTCAACGAATAGCAACTATCTAACAGTATACAAGTTTTTGTATGTGGCCCACAGCCGGTACTGGTTTCACCTATGCTCAACAACACACATAAAAAGTGGTGCATACGGCAGTCCGTTACGAAAGGGAACATTCAAATGAATGGCGTGTGCTCCGCGGCAGATAGCTACTTGAAGTACCAGCATGAGCAACCACATAGGGCGCTTTTGGCATCGGACTGAGTAACAAGCAGCACAAGACTGCACTGCATGTACTGCCATTTGTGCAATTGTACAGCAAGGAGATAGTTTAGAACATGCTTACATATCAGCTATTCCTGGTTATTGTGGCTGCCAACAAATTATGCCAAAAGTAGACATGCTTGCTGTACACAACTTGTATTGACATCACTGTGGTCGCCATCTGCTGCATGCTTGCTCAACTACGCAAAGCAAGAAACGGTGACACCCAGACCCAGTGCTGGTTTCCCCTACAATCCTTTGTGTTCCCCCTTGACGCATCTGGCAAACAGAAAAAATCCCAGAGAGGGGAGAAAAAAAGAAAAAAAAAACATTAAGGAGGGGGGGGGGGGGGGGTCAAGCAACTGTCTGTCCATCCCTGTGTCCTGACACTCTTGAATGCATTAAAATGTCAAGGTGACCCCCATCTTCAGGTACCCAGCGCAGAGAACCTGTCTTTGACGTCACGTGCAAGTTAAGTATTGCTGCCTTTCCAAGAACACTAACATAGTGTTTTGGACCTCCTAGTACTGTGTCATACTGAAGCTTTAGCATACAAAAAACGAAGAGATAAAGTAGTGCGACCAACACAGGTGCTATACAAAGGGCGCCTGTGTGCATAGGTCGGCAAACTCAGATTGAGCAGTAAGCTTGAGTGAGCTCGGTTGAGAAAAAATTTTAACGACTCTGGCTGAGGAAAATTTTGACGAGCCTAAGTGACCTTCGTATTTTTTGCTGACATATGGCTGTGCATGTCACACGTTTCCTTACCCGTGTTTTCAAAGAAGCTGCCTCAGAGCGCAGGCCACATGCACTTTCTTTTATGGGAGACCATAATGAACAATCCACCACAAAATAATGCAAACCATGCGAGTGCGCAGTGAAACTAGTGCCTGCCGATGTCAAAAGCATCGCTGTGGCCCGCAAGTTAAAGAGAAATGCTCTAGACAGAGGACACCTTTCCACTAGTTGGCAATTTCACCACGCACTTGACCAGCCCGTATTATTTCATGTTTATGTTTGAGTTATGTTTGAGTTTATTCAACCACATGACAAGTACATGAAAATACACTGTATACGTGGTTTGGTGCGAAGGGAAAAAAGCTGCATTTCACAGCTTGACTGGCCCCTTCACACAGAAAAACATCTACACTACAAATTTACAAAAAATTACAAAAATTACAGGCAGCGGAAAGCGACAATACAAAAAGAAACACGCATGTGGCCCATGACAGCAAATAATAGAATCACAACTCTAAAATACATACAAAAATATACATAACAAAGCAATGCATGAAAGAATAAAAACTGAATAACCATTACAAAAATCACCCAACATTCATTTACAACACAATCAGCACAACCGATTTAACATTTCAGTTTTAGACAATATACACGGATTATCAGTTGTTAGTTTCCATTTGTTCATCACACTTGGAAGGCGGTAACATAGTGTTTCAAATCCATAGTTTGTGCGAGGACAAGGTACGTGCCAAGTCTCCGTACACCGAGTAACGCAACTGGCAGGATTTGGTTGCAAGGTGGCCAAAGATCGTAAAAAGATACTTCCTCTGTGTATTTCTGATTTAAAAGCTGACATAAGCTGGTATTCGTAATAACAGGTAATGCTTAAAATTCTATATTTTGCAAATATTGAAGCAGTGTTTGCATTATAGGATACACCTTCAATGCACCGCAAGGCATTTTTTTGTAACACGACCAGGTTCTTTAGAGATGCTTTAGAGCCTGTAGACCAGACCAGATGACAATAGTGTAAATGTGAAGAAAAAAGAGCATTGTACACTAATATTTTTTGTTTCACAGGTAGTATATTTTGGCATCGACGCAACACACCTAGAACTTTACAAAGTTTGTGACTAATGTGTTCTGCATGGTAATTCCATGCCATGTGTTCGTGAAAATGGACACCGAGAGTTTTAACTGTTTGACAAAGTTTAATTTCAACGTTATTAAGTATTAGTTTGTGACCGACTGTACATCATTTCTATACTGCTTGCATGACTAAATATGTCAGAATGCGTAACATTTTTATCTAATGGGTTCAGGATAATTTCACTCTGCAGACCAACAGGTTTCTCTCTACAGGCGCATGTTTAGCTAGACTTTCAGGATGCGTTAGTCATACTTTACTCCACTATAGAAGGCAGATTCACAGTAACTGCCTAGAAGCGTTATGTCGCTAGAGGACAGAGGAAATAGTGATTACGGTGCGTACCTTTGTTGGCGCATACCACTGACGCACTAAGACAACATGTACGTTTCAGTGAACCAAACTACACCAAGCACATACCGCGTCCACCACCATCTCCGTCGCCGCCGCCGAAACTGCTCCGTCCTCCGCGGCCACCACCAAATCCACCACGGTCGCCGAAGCCACCTCGGCCGCCACGATCACCACCACGGTCACCGAAGCCACCTCGGCCGCCACGGTCACCACCACGGTCACCGAAACCACCTCGGCCGCCACGATCACCACCACGGTCACCGAAACCACCTCGGCCACCACGACCACCAAAACCTCCACGGCCGCCAAAGCCTCCGCCGCCTCCGCCACGATCACCAAAGCCACCGCGGCCACCTCTGCCGCCACGATCCCCTCGAGGAGTGAAGCCTACGAGCAAGCAAAAATTTGACAGCTCTTCACGCCATGATAAGATACAGCTCTAAGCTTTCCAGCAAAGCTGAACAAGTGCACCAGCTCGAAGCACGCCGTCGGCGCTGCGTTTTCTGTGTTGCCTCGGCGATATCACTAACAGCCATCGTCGGCTAGTCGCTTCAAATCAAGCTCTCGAGGTACGAATACTAAATGCTGCGACAGATAAAACGCGAGCACGGCTGTCCAGACAATAACAAGCAAAAGTAGTCGTAACACTTCAACAAAACAAAAACAACCAAGATAGGGCGGTTTCAAAACGGCGCGCGCGGAACTACACGATTGTGTTTGGTCAACAGCTAAAATAAAACGCTCGACAATTCGTTGTAGCAAATTTTGTGAGCGTATGGGACCGAAATTAATGAACACTAGGCTATCAGGAGCAAATGCTACGTTGAAAAGTACGCTGGTCTGGGAATGTTGCTGCGATGTGAGACAAAAAAACAGCACAAAAGAGAAAATGCCGGCAAGTCCGTTTTTTTTTTTTTGATATCGTATTTTGATATGGCCAACGCGTAGAAAGGCCAGGTGTTCTCGACCAAAACAACCAAGATGGTGACGGTAAAGCAGGTCGCAAGTGCATCAGGACAATTACAAGCAGCGAGCGTTAAGGCACACAATAAAGCCTTAAAGGCCCTTGACAATGCACAGAGGCGTAGGAGGAGAAAGCTGTTGAACACAAATTTGAACCAATCGTTCCTGTCACCACTACACGCAGGCCCACTGTTCACGCGTGCGGCACTAAAACACCGCCTAAAAACAACAACGTGCCAACCTAAACGCTAATTTATGTATTACACACTTCATTAAGTCTGCGCTGAAGGACTCCGAAGCCGTCAGCAATTGAAAAATCGTCGCAAAAGCCAATCAAAAAGATTACCTGGTCGTCCCATCTCTCCCACCACGTGTTAGCAAAAACCACGCTTGCTTCTTGCGGCAGCCCGCGTTGCAGAGAGAACCGGTGAACGCCAACAGTTAAACAGCACCGCCCTCCACGACACCGCAAAAAAACGTCAATTAAAAATTTCATTTACAAATTATGAGACATACAATTCAAGACATCATCTTATAGTTACGAGTAATAGTGATTACTCTTAAGAGTTATGTATTTTGAGCTTAGTTTGCACCAGTTTAAGGGATTATTTTTTCAAACGGACTAAACTGTACGACTGCGCATTACAAAGAATGGCGGTGCTATTTACAAAATACAAAAAACAAATACCTGAATGTTTGTTTTTACAAAAACTTTTTAATTATCAAGCTACAAATGTGAAAACATGTTTCAAATTAAAAATTTACTGCTGAACGTTTTTTTTAACTTTTTTGTGCAGAGCTTACTACCTACTTTCCTTAGCAACCTTGTGGTGGGCGATGTCAAAATGGCGTTGCACACAGCTGATTGGAGTCCGCTAGGAAAAGATGTTTACTACAGGTGACCATTCCTCTGTTCTTATTTTTCTAACTAAGCAAATAAAATTTGCACATGCTACCAACATTGGCCAACGCTTGTATACATGTGCTGAATGCTAGTACATAGACAAATTGGCCTCGGTGTGCAAGTTTAGGGGGTAAAAGCACCTCCGATATACGTCAATTGCTGTTTTTGTGGGACATTTCAATTATTTAACGCGCTAGATATGTGCTGTTGACTCTTCAGAGCGCTGCACGATGGTTCAAGAGTGTGCACCGTGTACTAGGCGCATTGAGCTTGTGTGCCCAATGTTTTGTTCAAAGTTCGTTGGTGCTGATGGAAGCTCTGTACTACTTCGCTGCTTCACTAGTATGCTTATGTTGTGTTTGCTTAATGGTTCAGGAAAGCCCCGCCGCGGTGGTCTAGTGGCTAACGTACTCGGCTGCTGACCCGCAGGTCGCGGGTTCGGATCCCGGCTGCGGTGGCTGCATTTCCGATGGAGGCGGAAATGTTGTAGGCCCGTGTGCTCAGATTTGGGTGCACGTTAAAGAACCTTAGGTGGTCGAAATTTCCAGAGTCCTCCACTACGGCGTCTCTCATATAAACCCCACATATCAATCAATCAATCAATGGTTCAGGAAACGCTTTGCTTTTCTTTAGAATCGTGCAGTCGTGTATATATATATATATATATATATATATATATATATATATATATATATATATATATATATATATATATATGAACATTTATCACAAGCACATGTGAAGGCTTTATAAGTCCTCACCTATCTTGGGAGTATATAGCCAGTGCGTGAAATGCATAACTGTTTACCATATTTTTTTCTCTGTACGTACATTTCTGTGCAGGAAGTTCGAGCTTTATTCTATGGACTGGCAGGCGCAAAACCTTGAGCTGTCAGATTTCATCGTTGCTTCAGCTCCATATGGAGGACCGATTGGTACGTACCTTTGCTGGGGGACGTATGAATGCTTGGTGCATAGTGGTATGCATTATAAGAAATATCTAAGTCAGGCCACAGTATGTTGAACGCATTTTGTTGACTTACTCTGCACACTTGTTTCTTTAGCCCTCATCAGAGATGACCGTAAGGCTGCCCGGATAAAGCTAGGCAGTGGATGCTTAATACACCTCTTTTCTGCAAGTGGAAAGACACTAGGAAATATAAAGGTAATGTAGCCACGTGGCAACTGCCTTCATATTCAGTTGCTTCGCCAGTGTCACCAGTACTGACGTGTTGCATTTGCTATCAAAGATGCCAAAATGTGTATCTGGTATTGTTGCAGCATGACGCTGGGGCTATCGTGGCCATGGGATGGTCCAACGTGGAAAGCCTTGTTGTCATACAGAGAGATGGCACCATAACTGAGTACTCACTTCAAGGGAGATTGCAGAAAACATTCACCATGGGGCAGGTAAGAATGGCAGTATGCGAGTTATCGAGGCATCATTGTTGTGTTTGCTGTCCCATGAACAAATGAACCGATACAGGTAATTGTAGTTATCAGTAATACTTCGTATATATTTGAAATCGGCAAAGTTGCACTTTTGCCACTGCTGCCCCCAGATAGTGTTCACTTGTTTGTTTCCTGTAGGTCTATATTGCACACCAGGGCTTGGCAGGAATAATCGGAAAATTATTGCGCAATGCATATATCAAAATAAATGGGTTGGAAGCCCCCAAAACAGACCTTTGACATAATGGGATGCTTCAAAAAGGCTTTTGCAAAAAAAGAAACAAGTGTTATCATGGAATACAGATACACGAATACTGTTCTTTTAATTCGGAGATGCTCATGCTCGATAAAGACATTTATTAAGTGCAGTATAATGTTGTAATTGAAGTTACAGCACATCGAAAGTTGCAGTTTATTTATGACGGTACCCTCAGCACCATTAAGGCATTTCAGAGGGGACAAGTGTACACGACTCGTATTGCCACACTTCTTTCTCATGTTTTACATTACTGGCTCATTGCAAGTGTAGATACTGCCTTGCATGAACTGTTCTACAATCAATGTCTGGGAGCATTTCAGATTATTATAGGATAGGCTTGAATGGGCAAACACGAACAGCTTAGTTTATTCTCAAACAAGTGCAGCCACCAGTCATAATGTTTGATGGCGCATGTATAAATGTCGATGCACCTTGCCGTGCATCAGTTTATTGACTGCCGATGCTCAGGTTGCCACTATCATCGTAAAGTGTGTATTGCTGTAGTTTGAGTTTCCATTTCCCGGCCACAGGTTTGGCCAAATAAAGAGTTTACCTCTTGACCCGCTGACTGCTGCTTTCGTCTGTGTCACATTTCTGGGACAATATTTACGTGTATCAATTGCAATAAGAAGACGCACTGTATCACAGCAAGATAATCGAGCATTGGACACCACAATCGGCATACTTGGTGGCAATAAAATGAGCTCTGCTAGAAATAGCATACTTCAAGCAAATCACAAATAAGATGCAGTGAATTGAATGAATAAAGGTATCCCTTTATTTTGCACTTTTAAGATCCATTTTGCTGTGAACGTTGCTGTATGACTTGCACTTAAGCAATACAAGCTTCTCGAGTAAGCTCTCTGCTAGACAGCATCTGTTCGGCCTCAACACAAGACTTGAGAAAGAAAAAAGTACGTCAGCTGCAGCACAAGAGCTTATATTAATGTTATTGTGCATAAAAATCATCCTTAATGCCCACTAGTCCTGCAGCATGGCGAAGTGATGGCTTGCCGCCAGAAAGAAACTAAGCGAGTTACACTCTGGCAGAGGCCGACAACATTGCCTCTGCAATTCTGGCATCAGCAGCATTGTGCCCTTTACCAAATGAACCATTCTGAGCTTTACGAACAACCATGCATTGCCAGCCTTCCTATGTCGCTGACTGGTGTTGCACTTTTGCTTGTATTGGCACACACAAAAAAATAATACTAATAACATTAATTTTTTTTTCTACCCCTCTTCACTTGAAAGCACGCCTCGGCTCATTTTCGACAGAAAAAAAGACGTGAGATACATGCATCCTCCACTGTATGGCAATGCAATTGATACATCAAAAATGTATTTAATTTCTGCGATACGCAAACATTTTTCAAATGTATTTCGATACTGAAACTCAGATATTCAAAAATATCTCTAAAAAAGAATACTATCGCGATACTGGCCAGCCCTGTCGCGCTCGTAATGCATTTCGCACATGTGTGATAATCTATGCTTCCAGTGTCCTCTGTGTGTCATACTCTTTGCTACATTAGCTCCCAAGTTTTTGCACCACCCAGCACACCTAACCACGTTTCTCCCATGGCCGATTTCTTTTTCCGAATAGTAACTCAAATTTCTTATCCATGCACGTCCAGATTCCTAAAGACACGGGTGTACTCGAAGCTCGAGTGTTTTCCACAAACAAAAGGACTGGAGTGATTATTCTCACGGGGTCCTACAAGTTCTTTCTTGTAGAAAACATTGCTAGCTACAAAACCTGGCAGCTGGGAGATGTGCCAGGTATGTAATCTGCACCTATATTGTTCTTACTATTGCTCGGGAAAAGATCCTAATCTGCCCAATAGTAGTTTGCAGGAAGCTGTGAATGCATGCAATGAAGTATTACCTTGATATTAAGTTTATTATACTAGAATTGTAGCTGACTTATCAAATAAAATAAGTTGGCAAAGTCGTATTCTACTGTATGCCAAGTCACAAGGCAGACAGAGTGAGTCAACAAATTAAACAAATGATTAACGATGAGACTATGGTGCCCATTAGTCCATGAGCTGCGAACATAACATGATCCTCATCATGAAGCGGCATGCGCTCTCTTCATCCTATTCATCACTGTCGCCTTCTTCGTCTTATGCTTCATTCCCAGAACACACGCACTGATTTCTGTGGCACACATTCAATTACTCTGATGGGTGAGACGATGAGCACAAAGAGAGAAAAAAAACAACAAATAAACATAGAAAAAAAGAGAATGATTACAGAAAAAATTTTTTTGCAAGGTGATATTCAAACCCGCGTACCCATAATTTAAAGGCAAGCATCTGACAGGGGTGCAGAACGACGAAAACTGACGAAAGAATCAGAACTCTGCTTGGAAGTTGTAACTGTCTCGGTAAATAAAGTTGGCTGCATTTATAACAGCTGGCTGCATTTTAGGTGGATTGTCAGTGCACAGCGGCCGTACGCAGGGTCCACCCGTTCCTGTCCGCCTCTTCCTCTCCTTTCATCTCTCCACAAAGCACTGATGCTTTATCGCAGCTGAAAGCAGTATCCACGGTCGGTGATTTCATAGAGGCTGTGGGAAACATGGTGGGATCTGACTGTGTCGAGATACGCGGGCGATGGCTGGCAATGTTAGAAAGCCCATTTCTGGCGTGTGTAACGTCACCAAACAACGCCTCCTCTAATTCAATGTGCGGCCGCTAGACATAGTAGTTTGTGAAAAATGCATTAAGTTCATTATTTTCGTCGAGTTACTGCCTGAAATGTAGGTTGTGCCTATCGGTTTCGTCACCCAATCTTTCAATTTGGCTGAAAAATATGGCGACAAAAATTTTGTTCAGTATTCCTTTAACCACTCAGCTATTCAAGTGCACTTGTAGAGCATAGCATAGCCTTGTATAGTACAGTAATGCGAGGGAGTGGGAAAGAGAAGTCAGGAGAAGGAAGAAAAGTAACACTGAAAGAAAGCAATAGAGAGAATGAAAGATGGAGAAGAGAAAGAGTCTAGAGAGGACACGAGAAGTATAGAGTGAAAGAGGGGGAAGAAAAGGGAAGCAGGAGAAAGATTGAAAGGCCAAAAAAGAGATAGAGAGAGAAAGTAATTGAAACAAACCCACAAAAGATACATACAAAAACAGAAAGATGAGAGAAAAATGAGGGGATTGAGGAAAAACGAAAAAAAAAAAGTTACAAAACCCTAGCAAACAGCAACAGCCAGGTCTACCTAGGTGCCAATCCTCTCCGCTGTCTCTTTAGCATTGCACCTCCTATGTAAGTTATGCGAATTTTGTCATCTCGCTTCACAATTATTTCCCCTTTTGTGAACTTGCTAATAATGCAGCCATTTTTTATTGAACAGACATGGATGCTCCGCCCAGTAGCTGGACTGCTGTTTTCGATGACACTAGTACCAAAGTCGTCGTTGCCAAAGATGACAAAATTTATGTGCTGGATCCCAGGAGTAACACAAGATGTTCTTTAGAGGTTTGTCTCAGTTTTCTTTCTTGTTAAAGCCCTTAGTTCCTTACAAAGAATGCATTAACTAGATTGCTGTGTTATTAGTCATTGTCCCCATATCTCGGCAGTTGAGCTTATTCAAGTGTGTACATAATGTTAACTGAAAATGCGGACAGACTCGAATGAAATTTTCTGTTTTTTATAAATAGATATAATGAGAATTTTTTTTTTAGTAAAGCGTGCCTGAAGCTCTTTGCACTATGCGAATAGTGCAACATTTTCCTATTCGAAAGTTATTTAATGACCTATCAATTGACCAGTGAAACCATGCTACGAAATTGCCAAATGGAGTGCTGCATTTTAGTGTCTGTGTTCTTTTCCTTTAGACACCACACTTCACGTATCCATTCAATTCCATCATTGAAATGGCCGTGTCGTTTGACTACAAGAACATTGCCCTTTTTCTCGACAATGGCCTCCTCTGGGCAGGATCCAGTGATCTAAAGGTGAGTGTCTAATAGCTGCGATTCAGGTTGTAACTGTAGCGTACGTAGTACAAACACATTTTTCGAAACACATGCTTTGGTTAAGTATGGTATAAATTAAGCTGGTCACATGCATGCAAGATTGGGCACAATCTTTCCCTAAAGGGACAAGTGCCATTTCTAACATACAGCCTAGGCACTGGAGGCAGCGTGTGGGGCAGATGCTTGGACGATAACAAAGAAACTTAATAAAAAGTGAAGGGCCATGTAGTGCACAATGAAATGGAAAATGGTGTACCATTAAGAGATTGACAGACAGCTGAGAGGTTCAGACTACAAATAGGAGCAAGCTAATATTACAGTTGACAAAGTGAAAGAAAGGAACCTGGGCCGGCCATGAATTGCAAAGGACTGACAAGTGGTGGTCATTTGAAGCTGCAGGGTGGTTACCAGTGAATGGTAAATGCAACTGAATTGGGCAGCAAGTTAGGTGGAGCTACGAAATTGAAAAGTTTGCAGTGATAAAATGGAATCATTTTATGCAAGATAGGGGGAATTGGATATTATTGAGAAAGGCCTCTGTTCTGCATGGGACGTAAAAAAGACTGCGAATGACAGCGATGATTAACCAAGAATCCATAATGTGTGGATAGCATTCCGTGTAGAAAAAAATTAATTCAGTAGAGTACGCATCCTTTACAAGGCATTTCTGCAGCCATGGGTGAACGAGTAGTGAAATTCTCCACGTGAAAAAAAAAGCCTTTTATTAAGAAAAATCTTGACATTAAATATGTACTGGGTATCAATCATTTTGGCATTTCTGAAGCACCCTTGAGTTTTCTTTATATGACAGCCAGCACTGTATAATTTTAGTAATTTTTCCTTTAAAAAGTTTTTACTGCATTAATGATTTTAAAACTATGGCTTGTGATTTGATGCCAGTCTACTTCCAATTTTTTTGCAAGCTGCAATAATGCAGCTTATGATACCATCACAAGCTATTTGATAATATCCCCTTGTCACGGATTGCAAATATGCATAGGCTTTCTAAAGTTTTTAACTCTAATGGCCAGACAGTGTGTAATGGTGTATGATAGACCGAATTGAGTGTTCTCCAGGTGTTGACATGCTTTGCTTTTGTTCCAGACAGTGTACTGCGAGATTGACACACGGGCAAAGTCTCGACCCAAACAGCTGTTGTGGTAAGCCCATATGTTCTTAAATATGGGAACCTGTGCACAGACTAAAGTTATCATAGTTTTGCTGAATGCTTTATCACAGGCTATTATTTGGCAATATGAAAGGTTGTGTCTGTAATTATTTGAATCATTGAAGTTTATAGATTTTGGAAAGGCACGATTACCTTTGCATTAGACGCTTGAGTTTGTCGACATGGCACTCACAATTTTTTTCACCCCAAAATTGTAGGTGTGGCCGCCGAGCTGTTCTAGGGCACTGGAACAACCTCGTCTTTGTTGTCGGCATGGACAGAGACTTCATCAAATATCCTTTGCCTTATGCGTAGGCATTTACTAGTGGGTTGGTTGAAATGTATGCTGAAAGCTTTGTTTACCGAGATAGCACTCAAAGGCTGATACTACTAAGAATTCTGTTTTGACCAAACATGACATTGGCTAAATGTTACATGAGCAGACATGGCGTTGTCACAATATCATGTTAGTGAAAAGAACTTGGTAGAACTCACTGCACATTGCAAGTTGGTCTCAAGGCACTGATTAAGCATTGCTGTGAAAAAGGCTAAGCACTAACTTGCCGTGAGAGCTCCCAGGGCAGGTGATCTTCTTGATGTAAAATTTGTAATTAGGCGCTGTTCTGATTGCTGTTGTGTCATTGCCTAATTTACTTTTTTTTTTTTTGTCATCGCTTAGTCTTCTGGCCAGGCATGTAGCCAAGGGGAAAGCCCTAGGAGACCCACCCGCTTAAATTACGATTTAGAGGGCTGTCTTATTGAAAATAATAAATAAAAATAGGCGTTTTTCAAGGTCTTCAACATGTGCCCCTTTCCCCCCCTGCCATGATCTGCCACCAAAGGCAGGCACCTTTGGTGGCAGATCATGGTGAGCGTGATGTACATTACATTCTATAGTGATCCTCCTTTGTAACTTATTATGTAAGTCACATTGTGATCATCACTATTAGATATGGTTGAATACCACTTGATTATCACTTTACTACATGGATCATACCACAAGCATGTCACAAGATTTGTCATCTTGTGACAAGAAAACCTGTGTGCGTAATCATCACTCGAATAAAGCTTTCGTTGAATTCTTCACTTTATTCGGAACTTCCTCGACCTTGTAAAGTGGGGCTTCAGTGTCGCAACATATTGATTCGGACTTATGGTTTGTGGTGTTGACAAAGCCCCTAGACATAAGTGGATTGCAGTTACATAAGTAGTATCATTGTCTGCACTGTAATAAAGCACCATCTGCATTGTCATCAAGATGTTCTCAGTTGTTTTTCTTGACTCCTGTGCACTTATACTTTTGATACCTCGATATTCTTAGTCCAGGAACTAGATGGCACTCGCATCATTGGCAACATCAGTCACGAACTGTTACAAAAGGTGCCAGGTAATAACATTGTTTAGTCTTTTTTTGAGGGTCAATATGCCTCTTCAAGTGCATCACTAAATATAGCGATTCGTTTATTTATTGTTTACACAAAGCAAGTCATCAGCTGTAATATTGCGTGTAGGCCTATTTGTGCTTTTTGATGCTTCTAGTGCTGACCCGCAGGTCGCGGGATCGAATCCCGGCGGCATCAGAAATGCAGCGGCTGCATTTCCGATGGAGGCGGAAATGTTGTAGGCCCGTGTGCTTAGATTTGGGTGCACGTTAAAGAAACCCAGGCGGTCAAAATTTCCGGAGCCCTCCACTACGGCGTCTCTCATAATTATGTGATGGTTTTGGGACGTTAAACCCCACATATCAATCAATCAATCAATGCTTCTAGTGCAATGACATTGATCGCTGGCTCTTCTTCGAAGGCACTTTGCCTTCGCACATTGCCAGAAGCACTCTTTGCACCCTGCTTTGATGTACGTGTCCACTGCAAACCCACGTGAAATATTGTGAAGGTGGCAATATCACTGAAAGCTATCGCTTGATTTTAACACCCCTGATTAAAGCTCTTCTGTGCTTCTCAGCAAAGTAATAGTTCCTTGTTGGTACGAAAGTATGGGAATTTTCAAAGGGGGTTCGTTTTTTCTAATGTTCATAACTAACAAAACAGACAGCCAAGGAAAGCATAGAAAGATTTATTTGTAGATGATTAGCTGTAATGTAATAATTATCACTTACATTGAAGGAAATGAAGGATGAAAACCACTTTTTCGACTGTGAGATCCGAACCCACAACCTTTGAATAATGCATCCAGTGCTCTATCATTTGAGCTAAAACAGAGGGCGATCATTTCTCCAAATATTCATAAGGTATTCATGTGTGTTTGATGCCTCGGAGCTTTAGCCAGCGCCACCGCATAGCCGAAGTGGCGAGCGTGGAACATTCTTTCTTTTGCCACAAGGTATCATGGTGCACGTTATCTTCACATGAGGGGGCGGATGACCAATAAACTCTCACATGCTGCTTGAAGAGTCAAATCTGAGGGTACAAAGCCCTTGTCGTGAAAGCACAAAAGTACGGGAGTTGTTTGAAGGGCTCGTTTTTTGTAATGTGCACAAATAATGAAACAGAGAGGCAATTAAACCAAGGAAAGGATAGGGGCTTTCATTATTTGTGGTTTCTTAACTGTAATGTAACGATTGGTCAGCCGCCACCTTTTATGAATATCATGTCCCCTGAGCTGCCCTGTGGGAAAATTGCACAGCATATCCACAAAGTGAATTGTAATGAGTGGGCAAAGCAGTGAGATCATTCGGTGTTACCGTAAATCACCCCTGATGATTGATTGATTGATTTGTGGGGTTTAACGTCCCAAAACAACGATTTGATTATGAGAGACGCCGTAGTGGAGGGCTCCGGAAATTTTGACCACCTGGGGTTCTTTAACGTGCACCCAAATCTGAGTACACGGGCCTCCAACATTTCCGCCTCCATCGGAAATGCAGCCGCCGCAGCCGGGATTCGAACCCGCGACCTGCGGGTCAGCAGCCGAGTACCTTAGCCACTAGACCACCGCGGCGGGGCCGTAAATCACCCCTATCATTAACTACTCGCACATGTAAATGAATGAGTGACAAAGTGGTGTACAGTTATATAAAAGGTTTATTGGTTACAAATGGAAAGTTTTGTTGAGTTGTGAATTTCGTTGCCTTCATTATTACTGCTTTATGGTATCTGATCTAGCCAGATGTTGGCAGAGAAGAGGTCTGTGCACGTTCCCCTGGTGGTGGTTGGTTGTTTTCAGTCATATTAAATGCATCGTAAAGAACAACGAGATGTCATATACTTCACAAGCCAGTCCTTGTCCGTGATTATCATGGTCCCCATCATCGTCATCGTCACCACAGCTACAGCGCACGCCAGCGCCACCAACGAACAAGCTTTGGCATTAAGGAGCTTCGCTCCTAAAACAGTGTTGAATACTTGCCGCCTGGGTTATGCGGTGGTGTTGGCTGACCCTCCCAGATGTTAAGCACACATAAAGACCTTACAAAGTAGATGAGGAAGTGCCCTCCATTGTAACTCAAATAGTAGAGCATCGGACAAGTAATGCAAAAGTTCTGGGTTCCGATTTCTTCAACGAAAAGAGTGATCTTTCATCCACGCTGATTTCTTTTAATTTAAATCACATTGCAGTTAGAAAACAAGTCCTCTATGCTTTCCTCGACCTAACTGTTTGTCAGCTTCATGCATTCCTTGTTGGATAATACAACTTTCATTAAGATGTGCCACATTTAGCTCTCTTTATGCTTTGTACTTTCAGAGGTAGTGACAGATGTCTTCAGAATCGGGTCAATAAAACCTGGTGCTCTTCTTGTTGAGGCTTCTGTGGAATTCGAGGTTGGTGTTTTTTTTGTAATGCTTGGTCCATCAGTGTTTGCTTTGTTCACTATTGATGAAGCTTTCTCATTTTTATTTTGATTATTTCACTTTTACCACTTCAGTAGAGAAGTGATATTTTACTAGAGGCCTATAGTAAAGTATACAGTTAAACCCTTTTACAGGAGGCATGCTCTAGGCAGCAATTCTTGTCTTTTATGTGAGATGTCTCGTAAGCAGGGTACCATGTATGCATTTTTTTATCCAACACCTATTTCAATGTAAGCACACTGGTGTCTATTATACCCATTTGTCTCTTTTTTAAATTTTTTTTTTAATTTCATATTTTCTCTTTTTTTTAAATTTCATATGTTTTTCAGTTATTTAATTTCACGCTACATTTGTCTCATCAAACATTTTTTTTTAAACATGTTTCACTTTGAATGTGATAATTGTGGCAATACGATTTAGACTACTGGTCATGCAGATAAGAAGAAAGAAAAAAGGAAAATGAAAGGAAAATTTAACAGCACAAGGAAAGTGAAAAGAGTTTTATGGATGTGGGCATTGTGTATGTGTTTGTAAACTTTCATTAAAGTAGTACAAACATCACAGCGTTACCTGCAAGTGTACGTGACACCGAAGTAGGCCTCGATTTAATTGAGGAAATAAAGTTCGACTAATGAGGAATATGCTCATTATGTTATCTGCTTTGCTTGAACACATAATAGAGCACTTGCAATCCCTACTGATGTACCAATTATAAACAACTGAATAATGCAATGCTGGTGTGTGGTAGATGGGGGGGAGGTAGTGGAGGTCAGAGTGACAGCCGGCAGAAATACTCAACCCAAGAGTATTACTTAGAAGGGTACGGCTTGGGTTGGCCGGTATGTCGAGACGATTGCTATAGTGTCCTCGCTTATTTCTGTTTGCTCGTCTTCAGTTCGCGCTATAGCACTCCCCTAGAGTATGCACATGTTTGAATTGATCTTGGAAGACTGAATCTGACCTGTGATTTTCAGAAAAAAAGCTACAGAGCAGACGAGTACCTGAGGACGATCATGGAGAACAATGAACTGGAGCTTGCTGTACAGCAGTGCATCGATGCTGCTGCACACGAGTACCAGCCCAAAACTCAGAAGAAGCTGCTGAGGGTAAGCTGTCCACATAGAATATTTTCGTAAATTTGCAAATCTGGGCAATATCATAGATCACAGACTTACAGGGTTTGTTCGAAAAATAGTTGGGCTGATTTTTTCCCGCCAGAACTAGGTAAAGGAGGTACATGTTCCGGTGCTTATTAGGTGTGTGTGTGTGGGGGGGGGGGGGGGGGACTTAGCTATCAGCACATTCCTAACCAGTTGTCTCTAAGCTATTGTGGAGTGCAGATCGAGTTTAAGGTGAACCGCTATCAAGGCGCCTTGTCATCCTCACTATGAATTTTGTTATACCAGCATTACGCTGCCAAGTTTTGCTTGCAAACTGGGTAAAACGGCACATGAGACTCGTGAAACGATAAAGAGTGCTTATGGGGGTGATGCCATGTGGCGATCAGGTGTTCTTGATGGGCAGGAGTTGTTTCGGGAAGGAAGAGAGCAAGTCCAAGATGATCAATGGTGAGGACGCCCTTCAAGAGCGAAAAGTCGTGACAATGTGCTGAGCCACATTCCTCTCTTGGATATGCTAATGAAGCATTTCATTACGAAGCTTCCATACAGCCACGACATCACTTTTTAGGACTCCTTCCTCTTTCCCCGATGGAGAAGAGCTCTGACGATGAAAGGACGGCACCACGGCTCAGTTCTGGTCATTCAAGAGGTCATAACAAGGGAGCTGAGGAGCATTCTGGTTTCTGCATTGCACTGAGCCTTCAGTTGTTGGCAGAGTTGATGGAAATGCTGTGTTGATGCAGAAGGGGCACATTTTGAGAACTATCAAGCCGATGTGTCAGAGTTGTTAATAATTTGAAGAATTAAACTTTGTCTTCCTGCTTTCTGGACACACCGTGCAGTCTATTTACTGGCCTGATGCAGTTAAAGATGCACTCAAGGATTAGAGAGCCCAACGTTTCGGGACCAATTCTGTCCCTTCCTGAGGGTTGACTGTGTTGGTCATAAAAGCATCTCTGCGTCTTGTTTCAGCACGGTTCTGGCTTTCCCTTTCCTTCACATTTAAGAGGCCATGAACAATAAACTGAGCAATGTAAGTGCTCACAATGTATTGAGGGCATTGTTTCTAGCGACCGGTTGACGTTTGTATGTGTGTTCTGAATGTGCTGAGACTCGGAACAAGAGCTTCCTTTCAGGATTCCTTTCTGTTTCTAGAACATAAACATCGTCACAGTCGATCTTGTGGTTGTGCTTCTCACAGTGCTCTGCAAGTGCGTTGTGCTTTCATCTTCCTGATGTTGTTCTTATGAGAAAAGGACTGATGAGGTCGCAAAAAGTTGGGCTCTCTATCAACTCGACTGGAGCCATTTCAATATCCTAAATTATCTACCCAGGCAGACAGATTTCTGTCAAACTGTTTTACATTTAATTCAAGCATTATCATGGTTAAATAACGTACGTGTCTAACTGGTTATATAGCAGTATGTTTGTTTACGTTGACTCAGCCACAATGTTCACTAAGCAACTTCAGTGTCATGCTGCTGAGTGTCGTGTGTTTTACTAGAGTGTTTGCATTTCGATAGCGATAAAATGTGCAAACGTCCACATACTAATAAAATTTCAAGTGGTTACTAAACACTCTATATGGTCAAAATTTACCGGAGCCTCCACTATGGCGCCTTCTCCAATACACTCTTGGTATTGCTGTGTAACCTTTAACCCTTTAAGGCCCGAATTATTGAAGAGCCGAACAAAATAAAAATTGTTTTCATTTTCCAGCTTTAAGTAGCAACCATTAAATTATTTAAAATGCACCATTAATGCATACTTTTATATGTCGCTAATTTTCTATATGTCACAGAAGCGAGGACCTAAAAACAAGGAAAGCGTACTTCAGAATTACATCACATGTCGTGCACCACCTCTTAGGTGCGTAAACACCAAATAAACAAAATTATTGAAGATAGAACTTACGCCACTCAGGTGTCACAAAACTTATCTCGGGAGTGCTTGCATTGGATGGAATTGAGAGAGTCGTGAAACGGACGTGGCACAAACAACACACACTTTATACTTCCAAAAGGTAAAAGGCAAAAATCAAAAACGAAACACTCGTGGACACAAAATTACATCAACAACAATACAGGCAAAGCAGTCTACAAAACAGTTTAAATCAGTTCCTAGCCTTAGCCACTGTTCATAATCCAATATGGTGTCACCACAATCACACGCTTTTACTGTTCTTGTCGGCTTCTCTCCGATGTTGGTCGAGGTTTGTCACGTACATCATTGACCTTCTCCTCGACCTCTTCGCCGTCGGTGTCGGTTGGTCCCGCCGAACGAGCAGCATGTTGTCGTCGCCGACGTCCCGTACTCCGTCATCATCTTTGACCTTGCTAGGCTAGGCTTAGCCTCGCCATGGACTCTCTTGATGACAAGTCCGCTCTGCTGTCTGGTGTGGGCTGTCGCCGTCCTGCTGTGAAGTGGGAGAGCGGCAAGTCGACCAGGAACTGCTGGGCAGGATGTGACAAGTCCGGGCGGCCTCGCTCGGGACCATCTCCGAGGTCGACAGCTGCTCCCTGAGTCACTCATGCCGACATCCTCAGAACCCAGTAGCGATGCTCGTTTTTTACGCCTTCGCAGCTCGGCGTCCCAACACACAGTGCCAGCTTATCTTCTGGAGTTCTTCCTCCTGGCCCGGGTCACGTGCCACGAGTCTTTCTCCGACCAATCTTTTGCGTTTACGTGGCTAAAGCACGTGCACTCGGGTGACTCCTCTCATCGTGCACCTCCACCGCACCTCCTCGTTCGGCACGCGTTTGGCGCCTCTCCTTTACTCAGGACGCCAGGGGAGAAAGAACAAAGAAGTGAGAGCTGTTGCATGCGCTTCTCACTCTCTGTTATCAGCTACTACACAATTGACTATAGCATAAAATACCTTAGACGAGAGGGCGCTAGATGTTTTATGCTGAAAGCTACATTCCCTGTCAGTGCACAAAATGCGTGTGAGTGCACTCATTTCATGACTTGCTTGCTCAAACTTTTTCGGTATGTCGCGAATTCGCGACACTCGGCAGTAAAGGGTTAAGCCTAGTGAATAAATTGTCTCAAGTTACAAAAAAATTATGTTTCATCATCTGTGATGTTCCTGCTGTGCTGAAGGCCTTTGAGAGTTGAAGTGAAGTAAAAATTTGGAGAATTCGTCAAGTAAAAGAGGAGTTACAAAGATTTCTCGTACGCTGTAATTAGTTTCCCTCTTCTCTGTCCCGATGAACGTGCTAGAAGCTAGGCAGAGAGGATGGCAAAAGGGAAAGAAGTTATGTCATTTGCATCATGACCTTGAGCACTTATTCTTTGACGCATGCCTTACTTTCAGTCTAATCGCAAGCGCACATACCGGGGCTCCTGATGCAGGTTGCTATGCAGTTCGTGTTGCTCAAATCAGCCAATGGCTGTGAATTTGTTTATGTGGCATGGTCATTTGGGTGTATGGCATTATTTGTAGAAAAAAGAGAAACAATTTCTAGCCGACTCAGAGAATTAACTGCCGTAGAGCACGCGTTTGATTTCATGATTTTCAGTAGAAAACAGCGCTAGAAGGCGGGATGAAAAAAGGACGCAAACCAGAGCACTGAGAATTAATCGTTAATTTCAGGTCACGTGTTACACCGTTATGTTCGGCTGGCGTGTTTTCAAGAGTCTCTATTGCTGATCAGTGGCGATTTCTGGTCACACTGAAATAATGTTGCTGGGCACCTTTAAGATGGTGCAAAAAACTTTCACCTTGCATGTAGTACTGATAGTACATTCTTCTGACATTTTCTTTCAATTGCAGGCCGCTTTCTTCGGAAAGTCATTTGTGCAGGGCATGAATCCAAGTAGCTTCGTTGAAACCTGTCGTCTGCTGCGAGTTCTGAACGCTGTGAGAGACCACATGGTGGGGTTGCCTTTGACCTACACGCAGTATCCTTTGCACCATTGATTGTATACAGATATGCCATCAGTATTATCGCGTGGTGTCACTACCGCAGTCCTTGATATTCTTTCTATTACAACAGATATCTTTAGCTCCCCAATAAACAGATATCCTCTAATCTCTGAACAATATGAATTCTGTTTTTGTATATTTGGCTTCGTTGTGACAGCTTGATACGCATTGAAATAAATCATGTCTGAACGAAGTTCATACCGCTTACTTTCATGTATCCAATAGTTTACTACATCTACGTTTCATTTCTCAACCTGTGATTTGCTCATTTCAAAGTGTTCCAGTGCCATTACTTGTCTTGTCATAATGTTTGCCCGGCCTACCCTCTCTCACACATAACCACTCAATCGGTCTGGAAGCCTGTATTTACTTATTTACAGGTTAATGTGTGAAGCAAAATATTGTTGCCATGGCTCCTTTCCTTGACACTTTGTTCTAAGGCTCCAGTGCCTCTCGATCGATGTCCTGCTAGACCGGTTAGTATTGCGGCAGCACTACTATCTTGCACTCAAGATTGCAAAGTACCTGCGCATCCCGGACCTAGAGGGCACCAGTCGCATTTTGGCACATTGGGCCTGCTATAAGGTAAGCCAGCAGAACTTTGGAATATTGACACACCTGGCAAAGCACTTTGGAGGAATGTGAGAAATGGCACTTGCGGTAATACTGCTCGAAGAAGGACGTAAACAAACCCGAAAACTTTGAAAACTTATTGATTTTGATATTTCATCATTTGGTATGCTGAGGATCACAGTGGGACCCTAGCCCTGGGTATCACACTCATGTGCTTGACTTAACAGACGTAGTACATGCGAAGTTGACATTCTGTTTGTTTCCAGTGCACTTAAAGCTCATACACGTCTTGCCCAATGATGGAAGAAGACAGCTTTTTTTAATCTCACGAGATTTACATATGAATAACATCAATACGTAAATAGATGTTGAGAGACATTCTTACTGCTGTAATTATTTAATCTTGGTCTTAAAGTTGAAGTGCTTGTCGTATCAGGCAGCCATGTTACAGGATTACAAAACACCTTCGATGAAGATGGCGTTGAATATTTGTAAAATCATGGACCCTTTCTCTCCTCTTGATGTTTTATGTATGTACTACTCTTCAGAGTCGTAATTGCTATAGACTGCCACTATAAAGTGATCATTTCTTCCCAGTTCCAGTTTACTTGTGAAATGTTTTCTACGTTTTTTCGTAGGTAGCTCAACTGCACATTCCAACGGATGAAGTAGCTAGAGCCATTTCAGAAAAGTTGGATTCCTCGCCTGGAATTCTTTACTCCGAGATTGCCAGAAAAGCAGTAGATTGTGGGAGGCAGGACTTGGCCATCAAGGTTAGTGGTTTACGTAGATTGCTTGAGCATAGCTCTTCATCCAAAAGTTGAAAGGGTTCCTCTTGCTCTCGAAACAAAATAGCGTTGAACACTTTCAATTTTTTTCTTGTGACTTAGCATTGTATGTACACTTTACTGTGGCCAGCATCAGGGTATACTGATGTCACCTATGAAGTCACTACATTTTTTGCTGACTACAGTGACATAGTGCCCGTCACATCTATCAAGCCCTACATTTCTCTGCATGCCCCGGATATTTAATTGAATTGAAACCGTGCTTTACCCAGCACAATGTCACACCGTGATACGGTTGACATATTGCTTCTGAAGAGGTCATGCAGCTGTTGCGAGTCGGGGCTTTTTGTTCAGAGAAGTCTTTACCTTGGTCTACAGTCAGGCTACTTTCATAAATACAATGTAAGTAGCCCCGGCCTCTTTTTCCTAGTGCAATGATGAGTATAGGTTCCTCCCAGGCTACTTGTAAACCTTGCTCGCAACCCGCCATGTCGGTATAGTGGTTGTGCTCTACGACTGACCTGGAGGATGTGGGATAAAATTCCAGCTGAGGCAGCTATATTTCTATGCAGGGAAAATGCTAGTGGCCCTCGTACATAAATTCGTGTCCACAATGAAAAAGCCCAGGCGACCGAAATTTCTGGAGCCCAGCTCTGCTATGTCCCTCACCCCCATATTGTGGTTTTCGGAGGTGAAACCCCAGCAATCATTAGTATTAATCTTTCTGGCAGCATGAGGGGCCCTAAACCTCTGGGGCTGCCAGTTGTGTTTAGTGCAGTCATATTTATCCAAGCATTGCACTTACAATGTGCCTTCAAATATTTAGGCTCTTGCTTTTCTCACCTGTTCGCCCTTCATGTTAACCAGCTTCTTGACTGCGAGCCAAGGGCATCTGAGCAGGTGCCCATTCTCGTGGAACTTGGCCAAGAGGAAAGAGCTCTGGTCAAAGCTATCGAAAGCGGTGACACAGACTTGGGTAAGCTTGTCATCTTTTCGTATGCAGTGTCTCATAGAGTTAGTGCCGAAGCAGTTTATCAGAGGAGCAGCCCTGCATTGTATTGGCAAAGCTTGCTAAAAAAAAACAGCAGGTGCATTTGTGCATGCCAAATCAACCAGCGCTTTTTCAGACCATCAAGAGTATGACTGAAGAAATTTTCGCATGTTTCTTGAAGTCCAAAATTCATCCTGCTCATTCGTTTTCGCCAAAATGTTTGCCAAAATGTTCACCAAAAATGTCAAACATTCGCCAAAAATGTTCCTGCCTATTTGTGAGAGTCTGCAGTTTTGTGCCATCCGATCTAGAGGGTGTCAAACAACAATTCTTCGCAAAAGACGTTTTTAGAATGCACTTAATAAAATTGTATTTTTGGCAAGATAGTGCCAGATAATGAACAGTAGAAATATTGACTTATACAAAAATTGTTTTTTAAAACCCTCAAGCTCAGTCGGTGCAAAACTAGACTGTCATAAATAGGTAGGCAAAGAAGTAAATGAGCAAGATGAGTTTCGAACTTTGAGAAACATGTGAATATTTTTTGTGATGGTCGGAAAACCGTATTTTTCGTATTTGTGATGGTCGGAAAACCGCTGGTTGATTTGGCATGGAATGATCCGCATACATGTATGGTACTCTCACACTTGACAGCCCTGCCAAACTTTCTGCGAAATTTTAAAAACTTGGGCTTGCCTTTCTGCAATTATAAATATTGTGCCAATTTTTATGAAGCTTGTATTAAGTTTGAGCTCATCAACTTTGAGACTCGTAAAATTTTGTCTGGACACGAGCGAGAAACATTCTAGACATAGGTAGTCACGTTACTGAATCTCCAACAGCATTGCAGTAATAGAGCTGGAAATTCTGTCAATTGACTGTGTTGTTGAAGGCAAGCAAATGCTTTAAGGCTGAGAACAAGGCCAAGATGAAGTATTGCTCGTCAGTCCTCAGCTACTTTCGTGGAAGTTTGTTGATGCCTAAAAGAAAGGGGTACTTCCCTTCAGCAAGTTCACTGCCCAGATGCCATTGCACTGTAAAAAATATGTTACTGGTCAGTCTTTTTTTCTCACTAGTTTGTTAATGTTTAACAAACTTGTTAGTATGTTAAAAAGCTACTTTGTTGGCAGGCTCTCGGAACACCTTGAGGTGTCGAAGTAGGAGCGTAGAAAACATAAGCTGTTTCGATTTCAGTGTACATGGTGATGCTGAAGTTGAAAGAGATGAAACCTACACAGCTTGACATGATAATTCGAGCATATCCTGTGGCATGGTCTCTCTATCTAAAGGTGAGTCTCCATAGAGTGCTCCTATTTTTATATTTGTTTATTCATGAAACACAAGCTAAGTTAATGGCACAAAACTCCAAGAGCTTTTGATACGTAGCTGCTAATGTTAAAGGGAGAAGCGAGTAAAAAAACACAACTTTTTTCCAAAATTACATTTTTTAAATTTTTATTTGCTTTGACAAAGATAGTTTCTATACTTTCACGAAAAAAAAAAAAGAACATTGCAATTAAAGTAGAAGTAGGTCCAAATCACTTTTAAAGAGTGCAAGGTGGCTACTAAGAACTAGAAGGAAATCATTGTCTAGAGTCCCCTGAATATTGTCACCTGGCTGCTCGCCTTTCCATTTCAGATGAGCAGTTCACTAAAGTCGCATGCTAAAAGTAATGATTGCAAAGCTTTCATGATGGAAGAATTCAACTTGAAAAACTTATCTTTTCTGCATAAATGAGGTTTCACTTATATCTTTTGAATGGGTTAGTCTCAAGATCTATTTTTGGGGGGGGGGGGGGCAACTTTTTTAGTTTAGACACCATGTTTTTCAATTCTGATAGCCCAATCGGGATGAAATTTTGTCGACATATTCCTTAACATGTTAAAGGTGCGAATATCTCCTTCAAAACTTGATATTACCAGTATAATTATTGCGAACATAAAGTGAACAATCATTATAGACTGAGGATTCTAAGCATTCTCACATTACAATTTTATGTGTCGATGAAAATTTCTTATATGCACATTCTTGATAGCTGCTTGCATTCTACAGATAATGGAGAGCAATATGAGCCATTACTGGCTGAGAAACATAAATGTTTAGTGGCATAAAAAGTTTCTTCATAATAAAATATATGTTACACATTGTCATGGCATAAAACTAAAACTGGGCAACTTACCGTAAAACTAAATTAGCATAAAAACCTATAGGTACAGTGAAACTTTCATTACTTGAGCTACAAATTAACGCAACTTTTTTTTTTCAAGTCGCACCTTTTCTTAAATGAATATCAAGCTAGCGTCACTATTCATATTTTATGCTTGCATTGCATTCACACAAAAACAAACTTTTCACACAGGTATGCAAAGAATGGGACCTACAAAAGTTGGAAAGTCTGCATGATCAAGAAGACAACTTTGCTGGAATTGCAGAGTGCAAAATCATCGAAAGCTACAAATTAACGGTGGGCTATTGTGTCACAATATTGATAGAAATTTTTTTAGCTTACGGTTATTACTAACGTGCATAAAAAATCTGTAAGCAGGGGCTGCATTGAGCTGACGTTTCGACTAACGGACTTGTTTTTTTAAAGACAGCGGCAAAGCAACCGCCGCTGTCTTTAGCTCTAGTATTTGGTACGCAAGATCACCACAAACTGTCCAGGTTCTCGTTGTGTGCACGGGCACAGCGTACAGCCTAGTCAAAGCAAAGCTAATGCCATAACTAGGGTGTCCAGATATTTTAACGTGATAGTATTATAGTGCATGTTTGTAAAAAGCCTGTCTGTGTCAAAATTAAAATGAAATCGCTGTATTTTTACTCACGTATTTCAAGAAAAACTTTGTCAAATTGAGTTTGGTGGCTAAATTTGTTTGTTAATTTAGGTTGATGACAATATTGAATTTTATGAAAATTTTTTCATTATATTGAGAACTTTGTAAATTGGCTTTTGTTTAATCAAGTTTTCGCTACAGTAGCATAAAATTCTTAACTAGATAAATGACAAGGTCAAACGAGGCCTTTCAAGAAATATATTATGGTATAAGTCACACTTCTCCTTGAATTTTTTGGCTATCTAGTGTGTTAGTATTACTGAGGCACTTACACATAAGGACTGGGTTTTGTGGAAAACTATGCTTATTACAAACGTGAAAATTGTGGATCGTTAAATGCAATATCCCTTGATATTAACTCATTGGTTAACTTAGTCATTGCATGGATGTTTCAACTATTAACACCTACCATACTATATTTAAAAAAGTAGTAGTATAGTATATTTAAAAAAAGAATAGTATATTTAAAAAAACACACATCCACACATATGGCTATGTTGTCTTTTCACGTTCCCTACAGGAGCACTGACCCTATGTGACAGCAGTTGCTTATGTGTCTATCGCTTATGGTTGTCAGAAGTAGCTTCATCTGACCCAATCGCACGGCTGCATGCTCCAAAGTTTGCTGCAGCGCACTTGATTGTGTGCAATATGATTGTGTGCAATATGATTGTGTGCAATACCGACACTGCTAACATGAGTCTTTCAAGATCCATTTTCAAGCCAAGCATTTCCTTGTGCATGCTTGCATTTGTAGGTATTATGCAACATGTCTAAAAGGTTAAGTTTCATGAAGAGGAGCCCAATTTTGGAAATACTCACACTCCCAGTGCTGCTGTTGTGAAATGAAAAATAAGTGCTAAAGAAAGATTAATAATCAGTTTAAAAATTTGCTAAGTTAGGTCTATGGCCCATTTATATTGCAGTGTAGCTCATTTTTTACCAAGAAAATAGAAACCTATCCCTGTTAAGAACTCTGTCAAAGACTATGATTTTACAAAAGCAAGCTTTACGTGGGAATGCAGGGTAACATCGCTGTACTCTTCCTCTCTCTCTGTTAACACAAAAGTGTTTTATGCTGGGGTCCACTACGGCTCCACTGACGTATATTTGTCACAGATATGACGTTAAATATCGTACTAACAGATTGCAAAGAAAAAAAACGAGAAGGCCAGAGCCTGTCGTGCGGAATTGAACCAGCAACCTCTCGGTTCACAGCACACTGCACTAACCACTACTTCACGGAGAATACATTGTCAGGAATGCTAACGGCAAGCCATTTATATATACATCATACACCGTGCAGCAGTCATCAGAGCTCTGAAACTTTAGCTCACTTGTTATCAGTAGCGAGATGGCACGACGGGCTCACGTTGGGAGCGCTCTAAAGGTCAACGCCTCCATTAACTAAGCACCACCTCCACGAAACGTGGTCTCTCTTGTTCGCGCGCTTATCAGATTCGTAATTCGGGAGAGTATGAAGTTCACTTCGCTCATTGCCACAGCGGCATTTACGAAAAGAGCGCGCTGCTCACACACGACGATGGAAGAATTGTGATAGTTTGCGCTTTTCCTGTGTATACTTGTGCGCTCGTTTCATGCTTCTGTCTTTCTGTTTGAACAGCACGCTTTAAGCGTTGAGCTGTGGCAGTTGTTAGTCCACACTCGGCCTGTGTATGCTAATTTCATACATGCTTTCTGCCTGTGCTGTTCTATGCAAGTTTCGAGCTGCTTGCTGTTCTTAACATGGCTTTTCAATTTGTTGCTGTTGCTGAAACAATTAAATATAAACGCTCAACTGCCTATGTGAAGACGCGTTTCACTTTTGCGTTGTACCGATTTCTATATAGGAGGATCAGTCACGTTTTTTTTTTATTATTATTACGACAAGTCTCTTCTTACATGAAGGGCCTAGGGTCTGGGCTTAGTCCCGTGCCTCAGCTTTTGTCCCACATTTTCTGCACTCTAAATGCTGTGCCACATTTTCAGCATCTCCTCAATCACCTGTTGCTGAAGGGTATGCAAACAAAGCATCTCAGCGAGCAGGTTCTTGATTCTTCAAGTTCATGTTTCTGTAGGAGTACCACTTATACTATAGCTCGAACTTATTTTTTTTTCTTCTTAGTGTCTCTTTAAAAGCATAAACAACGGAAACTATGCGCACACATTCTGCTCATTCACAAAATGCAGGATAATTATGCTTTTTGCTAATCATTTCAGCGTCCTGAGCAACGAATCGCTTGTTTGCAAGCCGCTGCTGCCAAATACAAGCAAGGGAGCAAGAAAGGGAGCAATGACTTCTGCGCTGTGGTAAGGAAACTGCAGTGCACCCCACTTAAACCAGTCATAGTGAAGTACAATGTGGCACTTTATACCAGTGTTTTATGTACATTAAAGGGGTACTGCAAAGCTCTTTGAACATGGTAAGAAAAAAAAAAACTGCCAGTCGGTAGTCGAGACTTCTGACGCCATGCGAGCCAAACGTTGTACTGCAGCATACTGCCCGGAACTTGCAATTAATTTTTGAAGTTGGCTAGATATCACTCACTCTTCTGTCATTGAATGATGTCGTAACCTAAAGTGACCATGTCATTAACATAAAGTCCTTGGTCATTTGCTGATTTGAGCGTCGCAAGCTGGATAGTTGCCGTGGCTGTTGCAGGATGCTACGACACATCTGCGATAGAATTGCACCAGCGTACTCGTGATCACACTCAAAGCAAGCCCCTTGTTCAAAGAAAAAAGCAAAAAAAAAGTGTTCAAGGTCATGACACGTGCTGATGAATAGACATAGCTTCTTGGCTTCTTGGCATTACCCTTCTCTGCATAGCTTTCTTTATGCTCACCGGCATATGAAAAAACAGAGAAGGCACTTACAGCGAGCAACTCTTTAAGGGCAGTCATAGTTGCCTTGCATTTAAAATTCGTGATCTTTCGTCAATTTGTGAATTTTTGAGGCAGTCGATTCTGCAAGGTGGCAAAGAATTAATGAGAGGAAATTGATAATTTCTATTTTCTAATTCTTTCGCCATCTAGCAGGATTCTGCAGAACTAATTTGCAATAATAGGGGTCGACGTGCTTCGAGTTGTCAATAAATTCACCCTCATGCAACCAATCGCTAGGTTCCTGTTCGGCTCAATTGGTAAAACGACCGCTGTGGAAAGGCCTTGGTCCCGGGTTCGATTTCAAGACCAGGACAATTTTTCGGCTGCAAAGAAATTTCTTCTTCAAAACTCTATTATTTATCCTGTACATGGCACGAATGCACCAATATGGCTACTCCCTTGACAGAAGAGGGAAATCGAGCCTTTTGGCCATATCGTGGGCATACTGGAGAGTCAAGACTGGATAGTGGTAAGTTGGTGATTTGAGGATCCCCTCGAAGTAGTCCCGCATAATAGTGGGCCCCAGTAAACCGCAGTCCCAGAGAATGTGTTCTAACATGCGTATATTTTCTTCGCAAGCTTTGCATTTGATTTCTATGTCTCCCACTCTGAACCAGTCACTGATTTGAACCAATGAATAGTATGATTTAGTTTGTAGTTGTCTTAGTGTTATGGCTTGTGCTTCGTTTAGGTTTACATAGGGATGTGGATAGACTCTTCTGCCTAGGTAGAAGTGTTCAGTGGTCTCATTGTACGTTGTCAGTCTATCTTTGTGTTGTCTAGTCAATCTAGTAGAGTCAGAGCCATTTTTTACAAGTGTATTGGTCACTTAAATCATGAGTGACGCTGTTGGATGACTAGTCTAGATTGACTTGTAGGCCTTTGATTTTACGCATTTGTCCAAGGAACCTGCAGAAGTACTTGATGTAAATGCTTTTTATTGTACTGATCACTCTGGCCACCTGTGCGGCAACCCGAGGAGGTTTAAAAAAAAACTGCTTGAAGGGAAATTGTTTGGAAAGGGAAGTCAGACTACTGCGATCTTACTCCAGGCACATTAAGATGTTAATAAAAACCACAATAACAACAGCATTTGGCTAGCACACTGTACAAATTTAATAGCGGCAATTTCCCTGGACACATTCTGCTCAACATATGTCCTAGTATTACTGGTTCCCTTAAGATGTCTCGACGTCTTCGAAAATATGAGGTGAAAGCAAGCTACCTGTGCTAATTCAAATTTATTACTTTTGTCAGGAGCAGCCGTGCTTTTATATGTTTAGGCAAGCATTCACTTTAGCAGAACAAAAAACACTTTACCTCAGATTCAGTAGCACGTGAGAAAGCCATGCTTTGAGGTAGACTCCAGGCAGATGCTAGTTTCGCATCTGATGCCATGACATTGTGAAGGCTTCCACTCGAGAATTTTTTTTCAACCTTCTTGGGGCAACACTTCCTCTGCTGAACCCTTCCTCTGCTGATAGGCTGAATTGCCAATCTGGAATCGCAATAGATTTTCGTGCAGTTCTTGTTTGTCAATGCCATGGCTCTAGCTACTTTCTCTGTAGTTTCGTGTTTGTTAGTATTAATTGATGCAGCATTTGTGCAGTCCCCTTTGTGATTTACTATGACTGCAGAGTAGCTGGGTCGGCCCCTGTACTCAGCAGTATCCACAAAGCAGGCACCCTTCCCTGCTATTTCAAGTTTCTGGATCAAGGCTGTAGCGCGAGCCACCCTCCTTCCACGATTTTATGTAGGGTGCATGTTTTTAGGCAGTGGAGCAGCAATGATATTATTTCTAGTTTGTTGCTGTAATTCAACATAGCTTTCAGAACTGGGAAATTTTTTTTCCGAGAAATCCGTATGGGTTTCCTTGTGACTTTATGCTGCAAACGTATCGTTGTCACTTTCTCTTTCCTCCTTAGATGGAAAAGTGTTACAATGCCCCTTAAACCAATAAACTGGTCCTGACAGGAGCAAACATGACTATGGTAACATGTTGTCAGTCCAGTGATAGCTGTGATGTGTGGTGCGCGTTCAAAGTGTGCGCCTTCGAAGTCACCATCATCATTAGAGGGGCGTATGCAAACAGTGTCTGTAACAATGACAACCTCAAAGGAATGTCGAGCACGAGACACGTGGCGCGAGGTATCGACGTGAAAGTGGCCCAATAACAATTCACCACGAGGATTCGAGAGGCCAGTAGCTGGGCAACACGGTACTTCAGCATCACCAATCACGTGTTGACGCGGCCACCCAGCAAGCCCCAATGAGAAGCTGCCGGGTCGACCCGACAAGGGCCACGCCAGTCGGCAAGGGGCTCTTGATCGGTTCGGACAGGAGCAGGGTGGAGGCAGTTTGCCAGGATCACGGTCATGGTTTGCCCCAAGTGCCTGGCACAGGTCAAGAAACGGAGCGGCCTGCTTCACTTGACCTCAAGCTTTGACGGTCCTCGGAGCCAGGGGAAGGATAGCGCAGCCATCAGTTCATGGTCATCGTTTGCCCCGAGTGCTTGGCTGTGGCCCCTGGTCCATGCATCCGAGAAGACTGCCTGGCTTTGACAGCTAGGCGCTACGTCGGTGCCTACATCTGAGCATCGCTGTGCACAAACCTGCTCGCCATAGATGTCCCCGCCGCCTCAATACTGATACTCTCCGGTGAGACTGTTCCTGTTGCGGTTGTACACGACTGTTTTAGCATCTGCTCATAGCATTGTACATAGGGTGTCAACTGTGTTGTGTGTCCTATTTTCATGTGTTGTTTTGATAAAGCGAAGGAAACAGAAAACATCCTCGCCTTTTTCATTGAGAGTGTTGCTGTCTGCGACGCAATGTATACCTATTCCAAAGAACCCCATCACAATAGCACGCTGGTTGTTCTTGTGTAGTGTGTGATATGTGTGCATGATGCAATATAACTACTGTACTTTTGTATGCATAATGCACCCTTTATTACATGTTGAGCCCACCCATAATGATTACAGTTATAACATATGCTCGGTTTTTACAAACAAGGATATGGCATGACAGCCATAATTTTCTATCTGTTTGTGATGTTTGGTTACAGCAAACAGAAGACCAGATGAGGTTGATGAGGTACCAGCTTAAACTGGAGGACAAGTTCCACGACAAGTTCCTCGACCTGTCAGTGCACGAGACGATGCAACGGCTCATGGAAATCGGGGAGATGAAGTTGGCTGAGGAACTCTGCAAGGACTTCAAGGTGCCCGAGAAGAGGCAAGTCACGGCGTTTCTGAAAACTTTCACTTGCAATGGTAACAGTGCTGCCTTGACATCATTATCTGCCAGTGAGAATTTCACTAAGTGAAATCAAGGTTTGCATGAAGTGCTATCAGCAGTTTTAAAGTTAAGACTAAGTAAAGACATTACCAGCTGTGTTTCTGAAACAACACAGGAAGTCAAATATGAATTTTCACCCGAGGGAAGCTTGCATAGCAGGAAAGAAATGTGGTGATGGACGTGGCACTAATCAAAAATGTGTGCAGTGTTCCCCTTCAGGGGTAGCAAATTCCCGTCGTAGCACCCCCCTCCCGTATCAGGTCAATGTATGAGGCAAACTTAAAACTTGGTGCCCCCCCCCCTTCCTCATTCCACGCAACTGAGCGTGATGCAGAGCCCCTTACAATGCCAACATCAGTGCAGAGGGAGTGTAAAACAAACCTGCGTCACGAGTTTGCGTTGGCTGTTTGCTGGGCACGTGCCTTGCGTTTGCACTACTTGCGATTTCTTCCTCTTCTTCCTCCGTGCCTGCGGCTTTGTGTGTGCTGGCTGTGCTGGCTGTCAGTGGGGCGCCTGCTCGCGCATGGCCTCACACGGGCCACCTCGTCATGGTTTTGCGTGGTTATGTGGGCAGCTGTGCTTACTTCACCACCAGAACTACTTCTGCCTAGCTCAATGCTCTTTGAAACCGAAACTACGACTGGATGCTCTAAAAGCGTCTCTAAATAAATACCCACGGTGCACTCGCAGAAATAAGGTTTCAGCCTTTTGCTACAAAAAAAAAGGTGAAAAGTTTGTGTCAGTGCTCCTTTACTGCAGAAAACTTGCAGAACCATTGAAAGAACTTGAGACATGGCCTTTAAAATGATTTGCTTTGTTGACAGCCCTAGCTACAAAAATTGTCACAAAAAAATTAACACCAATTTCTAAACAGTTTTTTTTTTTTTTTGGCTTCTTGAAAATGAAGCGTTGGTTACTTTTTAAGATACTTTGACTGCCAAGTTGTGACTGCAGCTGCGACAGAAAGAGTGCAATTGTACAATTCAATGAACTGAATGATAGTCGTATTGGCTTTGTAGTGTTACATTTGGCATTTTTAATAACTCTACAAAATGCTTTTGACCAGATTCTGGTGGCTTAAAATAAAGGTGCTGGCAGAGAAGGAGCATTGGATGGAACTAGAAAAGTTCTCCAAATCGAAGAAGTCGCCCATCGGATATGAGGTAGGCGGTACAGCTGCATTGGACGATATTCATATTCCAGACCTCAGTGTGATGTTAGGAGCATCTGGTTATGTTTTACTTTTGTTGTACTATTGCAGCCTTTTGTCGATATTTGTTTGGAGCACAGAAACAAGTTTGAAGCACAGAAGTACATGGCAAAAGTGAAAGAGGAAAACAAAGTCAGATACCTTGTGAAGATTGGGTATGTACCTTCCCACCTTTTTGTGTATTTCCCGTTGTAGATGTTCCAGCACTGTGGAAATATGCAACTGTGATATTTACAAGTTGAAATGATTGCATGATGTATATACTTGCACAACCGATGCCATTTTTGATGCTAAATTTGGTGTCACAGCCCCTTCAGGCTGGGTGCATGCAGTCTGTCAGCATTTGTCTTTGAGTTATTTTAGTGGCTGTGCATATAAATGACACTGATTTTTCTTTTAACAGCAATTTGGAGGAAGCAGCAAAAGTTGCCTTTGAGCAGAAGGACGAGGGTGCCTTGAACTTTATCCTATCAAAGTGCACAGCAGCCAACCGCGCAGTCAGTGACAAAATTGCCACTATGAAACAGCAACTGGCTGGCAAGCGATAGCTCGTTGATTTTTCAATTTTGCATGATGTATATACCATGTCTGTTAATAAAATGTTATTTATACTGCTTTGATTCTCGTCTATTTATCATCCCATTGTTTACTTTTGGAGGCATTGTTTTGATGTCTGTATATTTTAAACTACTTATGTTTTCAAGCAGCTAAATTACACAAGGTTTGATTTGGACAGCAGGTACATTGGGTAATTTTCTGCACAGGCTTCATCATGGCTATTCGTGAATTTAATTGGACAGCATTATCCCCAGCGAGCAAGCACTGCCTGCTATGTGTACTGCATGAATTTTTCAAGCAACATGGTTTGATGGTATTTAATAGCATTTGCACACTATATATGTGTGTGTACATACCTTTTTGTCTTTTGTAGCCACTTATCAGAACAACTAAGCTACTGTGAATTGTAGCAAGACTAAACTCTCAAAAGGAATGTCCATCTTACAATATTCCCTCGCTACTAAGTTAATAGCCCTAATAATTTTGACTTTTTCTTGTGATTCGTGACGTCGGAATTGAGGGTAGTCCGCCGCCATTGCACGGGCTTTGTCGCCTATTTCTGCCATTCCCATGTCCTAACATGACTCTCCCCTACTCCGCGATCCGTCTGTGAGGGAGCGGGAACAACGTTGACCCATCTAACCCAGATGTCGACTGTAGCGCTGCGCTAGTCTCTCAGGGTGTTTCACGCGCGTGCATTGGGACTAGTCAGCGAGAGACCTCACCGGAACATCGAAGGGTGAGCACACATTTTCTTTCCGTCAGTCGGCTTCCTTTTGTTTGGAGCCCACTCGGACTCGCCAACGGCGCCTTGTGCTCGTGGCGAACGCATACCTTTCGTTGCCCAATTTGAACGCTAGGCCGAAGAGCGGTGTGGTGTCTTCGTACGTGGTCCTACTATGCCGACCAATACCTCTCAAAGCCAACCAGAGCAGAGTTTGGCCTCACTCGTGGGATCGGGCCCTGATGTTTCTGATTGTGAGAGCAACGCAGCATAGCCGCAAGAGCCTGTTTCCCTCAGCGGCGTGTCACTGTGAATTCTTTTTGCCCACTGGGACGTGCTCACGGCTCCCTTTTGTGTTGTACTTTTGACCTGCGGCGTGGATAAGCCTCTTTTGCTTACCCGCCGCCCCTTTCAACGGGTGCTGTACTCTGTTTTGGTGTGCTGCAGGCAATAAAGTGTTGCGACCTGTTTGAGAGCAGTACTGCGCACTTTCCACGCTGCGCTCAATGCCTTGGCTGTCCAAACGCGCGTGTGCAGCGGCGTTAAGTTACGCGAGGCAACGATGAACGCGGCCCTGCGGCTCGCTAAGACCAAACTCACGCTCGTGACCATACTCCTTTGGGATGCACTGTACACTACAGCACAAGGACCTCTACAAATTACATACAATAAAGCACAGCTGCAAGGACTTCGACTACTTTGTACTACTTTTTCCAAAGCATGTATTAGTGACACACTGGTAGCCTTGCACCTAGTTGCTTCATTAATTGTACATAGGCATCTGGTATTCTATTCTATTTTGTGCTTCTTTCCTTTTACACACAGTGTACAGTTTCATTGATATTGTGTGCAGTTTCATTTTTTATTGCACAAATTAGTATCTGTTGATTCAAAATCATTTTAACTATGTATTGCCTGTACATTTTCTCATTTTGTGGTGTTTGTTTTGTTCCGTAATATGCTGATTTATGATTTGTTGCTCTCTTTTCTTTCTTTAGTGAAGTGCCTAACTGTTCCGGAATTTATTGCACGACTGTGATTTAGTTGAATTGTCCTAAAAGCAGCTTTATTTCCGCTGTGTATGTCAGTGCACTAAAACATAAAATATTGCTTAACTGATTGAATACACAAGTTAACTTATATAAACTGCTGAAATTATCAGTGCAAGAGCCAAATTCAATGATAGAGAGATTATGATCTTTTGTGAAATTCCTTGGGATGCAGGTAGCAGAGTGAAGAATGGTTATGCGTGAGTGCCACTTTCATCAACCCAATTCAAAGGTGACAAGTTTTAGCGATTATCCGCATCATTTCGTGCGGCCACCTCATGTGCATTAACTGCTGCGTTTCTGTCGCAGCTGTGAATGCCTCTACATAATGATGTGGACACTCGAGGAAGGCGAGTCCCAAATGCATACATCTCTCTCCTTGCAGGCTCCAATAATTGCAGTTATATTTTATATTCCCTGGTGCTTCTTAAATACTTAAAAGTTCTGATTACTAACCAACTGTCATGCAGCAAAATAATGAGAGATATATCATTGCTTTAGCAGTCTTGAATATTCATGGATTTTTATTGTATTCACCAAATGCAACTATAATAGGAATCTGTATGATGATGACAAGATCCAATAAGTTTTGCCAAAGCAGTTGGCTTGTTGACTGTAACATTTCTTAGCAAATTAGTGTGAGAGGCACAATAATGCAATCAAGGGCTCCAGCTAACAGTTTTACCAACTAGGATTCCTTTAAATCTCTGCACACGGTCCTTCATTGTTCTCTTTCCCTGTCGAAATGCAGCCACTGCTAAAGTCATACTCTTTCTCTGCAAAAAAGTTAGCCACTGCAGCAGGTCAGTAAAACATGAATCCACACACATTCAAACATGCAAAAAAAATTTATTGATCAAAAACGCAGCACCAGCATGTTCTAACTTTGACAGGAAGCAACAAATAAATAAAAACTAACCAGGAGTTTGTTTACTTGAGGGGCTCCTTAAAAAAAAATCTTTGAAACAAACACAAAAAACAATGGTTCCATTAAGTCCCTCTTTTTAATAGCAAGTATTCAAATGGCCACCTGATTAATAATGTTTGGCGCTTTTCAAATGCATTCACGTTCTGTCGGCAGCAAACACATTTAGTAAAAGCGTTGCGGTTTCAATACAAGACAGACCAATACATGCTGCATGTTGCTAAAAAACATGGCTGTCAGACATAAGGAACGAAAGTAAATATGAAGAACTGAAAACAAAGTTGTTCACAGATGGATGTCAGAAGACCGGAGAAACTCGCTGCACATGTGTAAACTCTTTCTTCTCTGAATCCGTCTCCAAGACTGTATACAAACAACGCACCAAAGTCCTTTCTTTCTCGCTAACAAACAATGCCATCACATTTTGCAAGCACGCACACACACTTGATTTTCTCGCTCACTTTCGTACCTACATTCGCACCATAAAAATGACTTCATTCTTGCCCTCCCTTATCATTTTGGTCTAGTTTATGGACCTCAAAAAAAAAAAAAAACTAGCAGCATTTAACCTTTCAATGCACTGCTTCACAAAAAAAAAAAAAAAAAAAAAAACATGGAAGCCCCCCCCCCCCCCCCCCCCCAACACACACTTGTAGACCACAGCCACCATAGCAACTTGGTGCTACAACGAGTAGGCACGCACAGCTGTAGTGTTTTCTTGAAAGCTACACACCTTATCACTTGGCCTTACCCTGAACACATATGATCATCACATATAACGATACGAGAACTTGTGCTATGGCTTCCTTCAGTCTCATTTTTTGGTGAGCAAACGCCGTACACTGCTATCACTCTGCCTTGTACATAACATGGGGAATAGGAAACACCAAGAAGCTGTTTGCTATAGGTGTGACAAAACTCTCACATCGTTATTTTCAATTTCATTCTGGCACTGCTTAATTGTTAATCTAACAAGACACTTTCAACCACTTTGTAATACATGAAAGTGGGTTTACTTCTATTGCTACTGTATTCATCAGTACTGTGAAGTCACTAAATCACATGCCAGAACGATTCTCACCCATACAGTCAAAGGATCCAATTATGAAAGGTTGGTGCAAATAATTCCATTGGTTCTATTGTAGCACACTTGCAATGCAAATGGGACGTAAGACAATAAGTGAACTAAACTGGCACCACAAGCCCCGCCGTGGTGGTCTAGTGGCTAAGGTACTAACCACAGGTCATGGGATCAAATCCGGACTGTGGTGGCTGCATTTTCGATGGATGCGAAAATGCTGAAGGCCCGTGTGCTCAGATTTGGGTGAACTCCAAAGAACCCCAGGTGGTCGAAATTTCCGGAGCCCTCCACGGCATCTTTCATAATCATATGATGGTTTTGGGATGTTAAACCCCACGTATCAATCAACACTGACCTAGTTTTAGCATCTCAGTTAATAATGTAAGGCTGGTTAAAAAATAACTGCACAGTTCGCTGCTTGTTGACTCTGTACATAGCAACAGGGAAGACTGGACATTGAATAAGTTGTCCGCATAAGGTTATTCACCAAATTGTGAAAAACATGAAAAAGATGCGAGTCCATGGTTTGGAACATTTTAACAACCAGAAGCTGACCCATGCACCAAGTTTTGCTTACTGGATGCTTCTGCATGAGATTGATTTGTGGGGTTTAATGTCCCAAAACCACCATGATTATGAGAGACGCCGTAGTGGAGGGCTCGGGAAATTTTGACCACCTGGGGTTCTTTAACGTGCGCCCAAATCTGAGCACATGGGCCTACAACATTTCCGCCTCCATCGGAAATGCAGCCGCCGCAGCCGGGAATCGAACCCGCGACCTGCGGGTCAGCAGCCGAGTACCTTAGCCACTAGACCACCGCGGCGGGGCACCCTATATTAATAACTGCAAGCAGAGCGATTTGTAGCCAGTTTTCTTCACCTACAGAAAATGATCCAAACAGCAAACCTTGCATATTTTTGGCTGATCTAACCAGCGTGTTATGAATAAATATTGCGCCAACGGGGAGGGTAGCAAATTGTATGAACGATAAAATTTGGTGCCTGTATCCGTTCCTCATTATTGTGTTCTTGTCTCTTCTTTTTCAGAACCACACATGTTAAACATATTTTGAATTCAGTTATGAAAACGTAAGGCTCTGTGAAGTTTCTTAACAATCACTACTGGTAGTCACAATATTTTCATTTGCAGTTATATAAAATGTGTTTATTCATGTAGGCAAGTCTGCATAATCGAATTTCCACAGATGCATTTATTTACGCATGTGGTGTTTCATAAAGAGAGGTATAGCTTTACACCTCTAGATGTCTCAAATTTCTTTCCCAATTCTGCACACTATGCTATGAATTTCATCAGCATTTCAACCTTCCTAAAAGTACTAAATTGTCTAGACCAGCCATAGATGAAAAAAAAATTACCAACTTGCACACATTACAAGCACTTACGTTAAAACAAGAAATGTACAAAGGGAAAACCAAGCTTGCAAAAAGTTACAGAGCACTGGCAAAGATTGTGTCACATGTTGCCATCGTCCTATCCAGTGACAGCACCTTAGCTCCAAAGGAATTTCAGCTTTTGCAGACATGGTTTTAAAAAATCTTACTGCACGCACAGTTGTGCAGGTTCTGGTGTTCCTCTTTTTTCTTCTCAAACACTTAGCACAGAGCACTTGATCTGTAGAGTCCTGCTTGAAAGTACATTCATAAGGTATGAGCATGCAACAAGGCGAGCAGTTGTGCAGGTCGTGCGTTGGTAGTCATTCAAGGCAATCTTTCACTAATTTGCTGAAGCGACGCCACCAGTTCACTCGGATTTCCCAGCCTCTAATGTAATGACAGGGCAGCAAGGATCAAGAGGCACCACCTGCACTATAGGCTGGTTCACGCTAAACGGCACAACTCCAGTGACAACCATGACTGTAGCAGTACCATTGGTCTATATATAAACACACAGTCACACATGCATGCTTTCCATAAGGCACGCCCTCTGTACAGCAGTACCATGCTTCAATGACATAGTGCCAAGGAGGACACTCCAGCCAGCAGGTGTTGGCAATGTGTCCTCCATATATGGCTGGCACCAACAGTCTTTCATTAGCAGTACAGATGGCATTCCATTCACAACTCTTTCGCCACACACAATCTCTTGTTGGTAATTCGTTTCGAAGAACAAAAACCTCAGCAGAGTTATCACAGCTTCGAGACTTTCTTCCTGCCTTAGATCAACTGTTCCCTTTTGTGAATCCATTCAGGAAGATTTGAGAACCAAAGGCATTCTTTTCAATACCGTTTTTTTTTTCTTCGGCATTACACAACTAATTTACACGATGAAAAACACGACGCCACTGCCATCACTACCAAAACGCCAGCGAGGAATTCCTTCCAGACTTGTGCCAGAGAGAAACACTGGCTCTTCAATGCTTTTAAACTATAGCACAAGACATAGAGCGTAGCAATAGTGACATAACCAGGAAAGCGCCCTGTAGATGCAGAGATCACTTTTGACCACGGACAACTTGGATAGCTCCTTTCAAACCGAAAGTAGGAACATTCCCTGCTCAGAATGACGAAGAGTGTATGTACCGCACACAACCCAGTTAGAATAGTCAATGTCTGCACATGAACATGCTGTAGTCATTATGTATGATTGTGCTAACTACCTGGAGAGATTCCTAAAATGAAACAAGCTTCTGGCCTGAAGCACGCAAACTAATGACGATCTTCACAGCGCAGAGACAGGAAAAAGAAAGAATAGGACAGGAAAAAATGTGAGTGGTTGACTCGAAATGCCGTGTAGTCATCCACTGTTCTAGGCGTTTCTATTAATCGTGGCTATCTAGTCTACATTTTACTACAGCAGTGACATTTTCGTTGATTTCCTGAGTTGCAGAAGAAAACTTCACAATTCTGTCACGATTGAATACAGACACCACACTAGATTTGGCTACTGTCGACCCCTTTCCTGTGCTGCTAATGTGAACATTTTCTTGCTGCAATGATACTTCACTCAGTGAGTGCCAAATTTACCTGTTAAAGAATCTCTTCGGTATTTCCAGACTGATCACCCAACTATGCATTAGGGAGTACAAATTTAGCATATAAAGCTCAAGGTGGCAGCAATAAATTGAATTGTAATTTTAAAAGATTAAGGTGATAGGAAGGTCAATAGACACACACAACTTGGGCGTCTAACCGAACCAAAAGTGAAATCTCAAACAACATACTTCTCTGCCTCAGAATGTTATGTGCAGACAACTTGCATGACATACCATTTCTTCATTGTGTGCCATGTCGAATCATTGGGCTGCTTACAGTACTGTCATCTTAGGTACACGAAGCGTTACTTGCTGTCATAGCTACACTAAAGGTGCGTAAATTTCTATACTTAATTGATATGCAGGAGCAATCGCTATCCCCTTTTTCCAAACAAAGTCTGACCCACTGTACAGGAATGCCCAGCCTACTTTCATTATGCTCACTTGAAAGCATAAGTGTGTGCCACACCTGGTCCTTTCGCTTACAGTTACATGGATGGAAAGATTCGTGTTTCCATTTTTTTGCCTAAGTACGTATTACAACGAAGGGTCTATGCACACAAAGGGTGAAACGAAAATACAGCATGGCAGATGCGGCCAGTGATTGTATATTCTAGCAAGTCTACATATCCAAAGCCACAAACAGCAAAAGCTACCATGGTGTTCTACGTTTCAGAATGACTTGTGAAGGAGTGGTGTACTATGACGATGATGATGGAAGGACAGCGGCAACTACAGAAAATACGGTGAAAGCACTGATCACTATCAGCATCACTTTTTGGGAATTTATCCGATCAGTGGATGAAACGGGAGACGTGTGCTTCTCATATAGAATGGCAACGTGCTTGAACTTTTCAGCAGCCATGTGCGCACCAAAACAAAAGGTTGAGTTTACTTGAGTAAGAATTCCAATGCGTTCTAAACGGCCCTACTCCTCGTGCTACCGATGTGGCCGTAAATTGAATTCCACTCGGAAACAGTCATTCAATATTTAAAGGCCAATCACTGCGAAATCTAAAGTTCATGAAATTGGTTGTCGATGAGCAGCAGTATATATCAACTAAAGCAATTTCGGTGAAGCTGCAAGTGCCACCAATTGACTTGTTATTTTTAGCACCCCCTACACAATATCTTGGACCATTACATGTGTGCTTGGTGATTAGTAAAAGTTTCAGACTATGGCCTCTGAGATTCCCAGTGTTCCATGTGTGCCATAGCTTTTTAATGATACAATAGAAGGAAATCTAGCACTGGTGTCTATGGAAGCTGAAACACATGGCACTTCAGCCAGGAATGATCGGCAGGTGGTACACGGACTTGTCTAAGCTTCATTCTTTCAGCCCGGCTCTGTGTGGGTTGGAGCCACTTTGTTGAAATACAGAGTTCAGCCAATGTTCAGCTGTTAAATTTCACCACCTTAACTTTTTTAGGCTCACCAATTCAAATCAGCTCAAGAAGCTCGCAAGGATCCATTCCTTTCTCCAAAACAAACACCCGTGCACAACAATAAACAAAACCAAAAGTGTGTACCAAGCCATAAGCAAAAATATTAGGCTAATCCGTGTACGACAGATCATTCCCACGGTGGCTGAATGATTGCAGTGCCAGAGTTCCCTTTAGTAAATTGTAAGAAAAACTGGTGTGTGCGCCTCCTTATCTCACGAGTTCCATGCCTGGCAGATTCTGTCTCAACATATTGGTTGTGCACCATTTCTGGAAAAGCATTACTCACAATGAAGCATTATCCACAATGGAATGGAGTCGGTAAGCTACATTTCAAGCAGGTATTTGAAAAAAGGGCCGTTGTGCTGTTTCAACATAAGAATTCAGTAAGTAAGGTTTGGTTGTTTTTTTTCCTATAAGGTGATACGATTTCATTGCAAACCTTGGGCAGATCAAGGTCTGAGACTTTACTTTGGCAAATGAGGTTGCTCCTGTTGTCTTCATTCTGGCTAAGGTATGGGGACCTGATCATTTCATCACTTTCAGTGCGCACTACCTTAAAACAGTCAGTCACTGAATGAGCCACACAATAAATGGAATAATGTTAACTATACAGTTGCACTGTTCTTGCCCAGAAAATGTAAATATAATTAGCCAAAACAATATCAACCCTGTGAAAAATTATACTGCAGTGCAACAAAACCAACTGGATCTAAATCAAGTTAGACCAGCAATGGATAAATTATGAAAGTGTGCAATCATAAAAATTTGGTTCCAGTACTGTAAAATGGAAGAGAATATACACTGAATAGGGACGACTCATCCAACATATATTTTTTTGCAACAGAAGAACAACGTTTGTCATATGCTTTTGGCAAACAACAGTGCCACCTAAAAGGGTCCTGAACCACCCCTCAGGCCGGGTGAAAAAGCAAATCCTACAAACAGCAAACACTGCTATGCACAGTGCAGTCAAATTTCGCAGTCGTTTATCGCATGTAGAGTTTACAAGTGGAGGTCAAAGTTTACACTTTCTTTCTTCATACAGAGCTTCATCCTCGCTCTCTTCATAGCTTTCACCATTGGCTTTATGCTGGCAGCTTCCAATCCATCAAGACTTACAAATGTTCTAGATGTATTTAGAAAGATTTTCGAGCCATTTAATTGTGAGGCAACGATCTCTAGTAGTGAGGTCGTTCAATGATTATTCGAAAAAGTGCTTCAGGACCCCTTTAAGAGCAAGTTTCCACTTCCCAGCAGTTGAGAATGCGCTGTCAAAACTCTCATATAATATAATCCCACATATAACAAAAAACAAGTATCCAGAAAAGTTCCTTAAAGCAAATGAACTTTGTGGCATTGTTGCCATGATTTAAAATTGTTGTATCAATTTGCTTACCAGTACTTCTTTAGTGAGTTTTTTGGCATGTGCTGCATCTAAGGGTGCACAAAAACTCTATCCTACCCCAGGCGTACAAAGTGAATTTTTCCGTGCTTACAGGCCAGCAGGTATGCACCAGTATACAATCTTGAAGCCAAACCTGACGTGTCATAATTTTGAGAGATAACTTCTTAAATTACAATTGGGATCTTACAGCACAGTCACAAATAAATTAAGATGACTTGGTGCAGCAAGAATCTGCATTCTACAGGTGTGACCCAACAGATTTGTCTCGAGTATACCAGAACATTTGATCCCACTGCAAAGCAACATGAACGAAGGCTAGCACTCTCAATCACAAGGGGGAAAAAAGCTTCCCAAAATTAACCAATGCATTACGTGCAGTGGGGGTGCCGCGCCAAGGCTTGGTGAAACGGCAAGTGCAACGTTATCAGCAGTGTATGTGTCTTTGCACAAGCCATTAGAGAAATTTTGTATCGTTCCCATCGTATTCAATGGAGCTCTGTTGAGATGCGATTGAATGTCATGTGTGATTTTTACAAGAAAGCGACGGAGCCTGCACATCTACGAGGTGGACTGTCAGGCGTCTCTATTGCACAACTGCTGCGGCTGTGGCGCGATTGGTTTTGCCTGCTGCTCGCTACCTGTCCGCACAGGTGACAGCGGTCGAAGGGCAGCGGCACAGTTTGAGTCTGCTGTAGCGGCACCCTTGGGCTGCAGGTACGCCCGCAGAGGTAACGTGGTGGGTCGCGGGAGCCTGCCCTCCTCCTCACCCGCTCTGCAGTTGTCGTTGATGTCCTTGCTCTGAAGGAGCGGAGACGTCTCGGTGTCTGCAGACACAGGCCTGACCCGGCAGGCCCTGTCCACCATCATCTGCACCTCTGTGTTGACCGGCAGCTTGTCCGCCCAGCCAGTAGCGTTCACTTGATCAGAGCGCACTGCGCCCTGGTCTTTGCGAACTGTCACCATTGCTGCCTGGCCATTACTGTCGCACGACCGGCGGCCAAACAGACATCGCAGACCACGCCGCTGCGGTCTGCTCTCGACATTGCTGGCACTGTTGGAGGCCTTGGTGATACTTTTACGGAATATGTTTACAAACGGATGGTGATTCTGTCTCTCAGAAGGCTTCTTGGCAGTGGCCGGCAGTTTGTGCCCATTTCCTGCGTCCAGAAATACAGGTTCACAGCATTGATACAACGGGACACTTTCCATTAACGTGAGAAATGCGAGCAGTTTCACCGGTGCTTGTTTAGAAATGGATGTTGCTTTAAAAACAGATATTGCTTGCAAGGAAGTGAGACAACACGGGAAATATATTGAAAGCTGTGCACCCTCCGTAACTGACATGTGTCCGCCGTCTAACATCATCTTCCGATGCCGATCAACTTGACATACTAATTCAAGCAGATGTTACATAACGATGGCATTTGAGATCACTGTCATTCATGATCAGTGCACTGATGCTTACCAATGTAGTTTAACCTGGCCATTCTTTATTGCCTCTTCAGCCAATCAGGATGCAAGCCTCAGGGGACTACAACCACGATCGTGATTTATACACACCAAGGCACACTGCAATGCCAACAGTTTGTCTGTCTAGCAAGGGTATATTTGAGGCCCTGCTGGTGCGACTTTTAACGCGATAGCGTTAAAGAGCTCGTTTCGCAGAAATTCCAGCGTCAGCATCATTGGTTGAGAGCGAGAAATCATCACCTTGTGTGCGACAGAAAAATTGAGAACAATGCAAATAAAATTAAAAAATCCTGGGTCAGAGTGAGGATTGAAACCAGGTCGTTTGCGTGGCAAGCGGATGTTGTATCACATGGTCATGTGTCTGCTTGTGAATACAGTAAAAATACTTATCTGCTTGGAAATCCAGTGCAAGTAACACATGCTTTACAAACACACGCGTCCTGTATACATGCTTCACAATACAACATGAAATATTGCAGTGGTAATGTGTGGTACAAGCACTCAATGGCATCTGGCATCAGGACATGTGATTATCATAATGGATTCTTGGTTTAAATCCAGTAGCCCACCACAAAAGACACACACGCTACTGCGCCTGTTCCTTTAAGGACACGTAGTGGGAGCATAGCAAGTTTGAAAAGGGTTCCTGCACTAAGTGTTTTAAGTACGCATTAGGAACAGAATATCGCTATTGCATTCAGCTATTAAAGGTGAAGCTTCAGGGGCCTTCAACGTTTTGTTGTTCAGTGTTAAGCACAAAACTCTTATGAAGGTACAGGATGCACACACAAACATACACGTAGTCCTTCTGTGTGTTCCTTCTTGTCCTGTTCTGTCATAAATGTTTTGACCACTTGCTTTGCGTGAGATCCAATGGCTCACTGAAACACTGCCTTTCCCTGGTGCTAGATGATAGACAACTTTCACCACACATGACCACCATCCCTCTACTTCCACACGTGGCTTAAGTAAACGGCAAATAAGATGCACTTTTGTCATCTTGAGGTCATACATTGCAAAGGCACAGCAGGCCTAGCTACGGAAAGAACTTGTTCTGCAGCACCTACCTGGCAGGTTGGGCTGCTTGGGTATGACAGTGGAGACGTGGACTGCGTTTTGCACATAGGGGATCGGGTGGCAGGTGCGCGTAGATCCTGCCAGCAGATCTCCGAGTGCTAATGCTACACTGTTGTCTTCGGCTGTGGCAGTGATGGGTGTTGTGGATATCTCGTTGAGTTGGGTGTAAGGGGGCAGCCCCTTGCTTCGATTAACCGTGTCCTGTTCGAGCAGTGTGTTGCCACTGATGGCCACCTGGAAAAGAGAATTGGTGCGCAGTGCGGGCAATGCAAACTGTAAGTCTCTCATTCTCTATCAATCAGTGAAGTTGAATAGACTAAAAAACTGAAAACTATTCAAGTTGTATTCTCAAATGCACCATTGTTTGCACCTCCCCCAAATTGTATCATCATTGATCTCTTAAGTTACGATGGGTCATTAAGTTACGATGGGCGATTCCATTTAATACACAACACTGGTTACACCCATGGCCCTGGCTAGTAGGTCATCTAAATAAATATGCAATTACATGAACAGATTGTGTTAACAAAGCAAAAGTTTTACAAACACAATTCTGTGATAAACTCAAACCTCATTATAACAAAATGGTATCTTACACAAGGATAAGCCAGTTATATCAGAAAGCTCGTCAAAAGGTATAATCCTCACACTATATATATTATAAGACTATTCTCCACTTATTTCGTTATAACCAATGTTTTGCTAAATCTAGATTTGTTATAACAAGGTTTGGTTGTAACAAGAGAGGAGGATAAATGCAGTACATAACATTAAAAAAAAAAGAGGTATTCGCAATCAGTTTCCTGGAGGGCATATACCTCCTCCGCAGGCTCCATCATGAGGTTCCGCTCGAGACATGGGTTCCTGCCCTGGTGCGGTTGTAGTTGCATGCTGGGAAGGTGCACCACGTTGTTTGTGATGCTGTTTTTGGGCTGTCCGCCATCCGATGAGAGGCTGGGCGAGAGCAGCGTCTCGGTGGTGGTTTCACTGCACTCTGCGTCCCTCTGCAATGCCACAGTCGCAGAGAGGCCACCCCCAAGAAGGCACAACGGAGGTCCCCGTGGCTGTTGAGGCCAAGTGGCATTGATCGTTGGGCTCACTCCTGCCACACTAAGGCCAGCTGCAAGTGCACGTGCACAAATGAGAACACAAGGATGCGCACGAACAGGGTCAAGCCAAAACTGCATTCACTCATCCACAAGACTTTGCATGACTGATCAATTATATTCGAGGGTATTTCTTTTTGCCAAAATTATTTCTAGAGGTGGTATGCCCTACTAATGAACGTCCAAAGGGTGGAGGCCATTGTGAAAGGTTGGGTACTAAATGGAGAGCGCTCACCAATTTTGGACATTGTTCTATGTAATCGAAAATGCACTGCACAGCTTGATTAGCACAGTGATGCCCCACATATCCATTTGAAAAAGCCTTCACAATTGCTTGTCAACGTTACATGTCACACGCTATTGGCTAATCTCGCTGATCACATCATGGCAATGAAAGAAAGGCTGCTTGTGCTGGATGAACCTTCCTACAAAAAGGTCTGTGGAAGCCCTTGGTCGTATTATGAGTGGGCCATAATGTCCAGAGAATTTGGAAATGCTACTCACATAAGCTGTCCCACGATGAGCGTCGGATTACCAACGCTGCATGTTAGGCACATTTCGATGGGATGTTTGCTCAACTGACCTTTGTGCCTTTCCCATAACACAGGAAGTTCAGCGAGACGCTCCTCCACACAAACTGCCGTCAGTCGGGCTTCAGCATCGTGGTCCCAGCAGTCTTCTATCGTCTCTTTGAGTGCACGAACAGCCTGAACATAAGAAACAGGGCATGTAAGTAACAATGTTTGAAAAATGTATGCGTAATTAGAAACGGGAAACACTCATCGATAGGTGATAGACATTTAGGATGCTTACAAGCACACTAGCAGTAGCACAAACAAATCCTACCAAAGTTTTTATGTAGTCCATTAAGTAATGTCAGAACCAAATGTTATAATTGCTAAGACAGAATATTACTGGTCAGCTTTTTTTCGCCTCTACATGTGCTTTTTGTAATGCCTGCCATATTAAGGGCTGATAATCAAAGTCTATTTGATTGACAGCAAAATTTTAATTGAGTTAATTAATGGCAGAGTAGCAGGGATATAGAACCATGCAAAATAAAGCAATGGGTCTGGCCACTTGAACTGGTCTGCATCTGCAATGAGTAATCAAAATAAAATATGTTATTCCTGCAGGGTTGTTAATTGCTGGAATTTCTTATAACTGCTTTTTAATACCGCTTAAGCAGACGTGCACACGCATAGTAATTAGTGGGTGTCATGCGAACACAACTGAATTACCTGCAAGGTTTTCAGAGTACTGTGGCCACCACATAATCATCGAGATCGGGCCAAAGAGCTGCAATGGTTTGCATTGTTCTGGTTTCTGTGTTATTTCCAGCAAGCAGTTTTTTTTTTTCAGTTTTGGTACTGAAAATGTCTGTTTCTATAAACTTCATGCAGCACAAACATTTTTTTTAGGAGAGAAAATTTTATGATGAAACTGCTCTGACTGCCTTTGCCAAAATTAGACTTTTTTTTTGTTTTAAACATTCAGAAATCTGTTTACGGTCGGCCTTAAAGGACCCTTATACTATTCCCAAAAGTTTTTTAACATTTCAAACAAACGCCTGGATCGAGTTCAGAACGCAATCACAATTAACGGTGCCAAACACAGCAGTGCTACGTGCCACGGGTGCATCACAAAATAAAAATAAATATACAACAGGAAGTTTTCTAACAGGGGCCCTATAAGTTTTAGGCACCAAAGCCCATTGCGTGTGCTCACTTTGGGTCAAACAGGAGCTAAGAGTTGTCGAATAGAGTCTGTGGGTGCCGTCACGTATGTCTGACGCAAAGCTTTTCGGGCAAGCTTTGGGACTCCAGCTGAATTCGAGAAATAGCGCCCCCAACCCAAGACCCAAACTCTGTATGGGTCTCCCGCATGTGCAGTGACCTCGATGCTATTTTGTTGGAGGCCCAAAGCAATTGCGGCCTCTGTTGAAAAACTCCCTATTCTCTAGTCCTCTCCAGGTGTTTTGGTATCTCTATTGTTGGCCATGACATTACCACTCACATCTGGTCATGCTAGAAACAAAAAAAGCCTGTTTGTCTCCTTGCAGATATGCACGCTTGCCACTCTTCCTCTTCGCATGGTGAGAAGGAGCACTTGGCCAAGAGGAGAGATGGGCCGACAAAAGGAATATAGAAAGGGAAAGAGTAATGCAAGCAAGGGCCACTTTTGAATCATCAAATGTGTGTAAGTCCGCTTTTACAACAACGTTTTGAAAAATTCTGGTGCCCACAATGTTTATTGAAGACTCATGCACAACTGCAACACCGCAACTAAAGTTAAACCTCTTGCCAAGAGTCATTTGGCCAGTGAGCAATCAAGCTGCAACAAAGCCATTGCTAGAAGAGCTCAACACAGCCTGGGATGTGGGGAGGCATATCTTGGTAGATATGATGATATGCCTCTTCAGTCCTCCCTTCAGTCAAACTCACCGGGTTGCTGTCTTTCCAGATGTCAGGGAAAAGTGGCCGTGCTTTGTGCCTGGCTACCAGCACTTGCATTTGGTCAGTACTTGGGTAGGCCCCAACTTCGGCCTCGAATGGCATCTTGTAGTCTGGCACGCTCATTCCTGCAGAAAAATAACGACAATTTTTTGTGTTCCAACCTCCTCCCTTACAGAGTGTGTGTGTGCAATACAACTCTATCATCATCATCACCAGCCTGACTACACCCACTGCAGGGCAAAGGCCTCTCCCATGATCCGCCAATAAACTCGGTCTTGTGCTTTTCGTTGCAACGTTATACCCTCAAACTTTTTGATCTCATCGGCCCACCTAACCTTCTGTCTCCCCTTCGTGTGTTTGCCTCCTCTGGGAATCCAGTCAGTTACCCTTAATGACCACTGGTTATCCTGCCTACGCGCTGTTACGGCTGTAATTGAAACTGTATTTTGAAACTAAATAACCAAAAGTTTCTTCCCTAGAGAACCAATGGTACTGGCACATGGACATCTCAATGCTATCTCCCTATGTTGTCTCAAATTTCTGCAGCAGCTGCTCCATAATCTTTGCAGTGATTTTACAATGCACAAGGACGCTGTAACAGGCTTGTGAGCCTTAGCCAACACAGTAGGACATGTAAAATTATGTCTGGTAGTAATGCTCTATCGCATATGTATGCATGCACAAGCATTTAGTTAAACCCACAGTTACATTGATTATAGTTACCTTGATAGAGGTCAGAGCAGCGGGTAGCTATTTCCCAAAGGACTAGGCCAAGTGCGTAGACATCAACCTGCTTGAGTGAAGATTCGCAGTCCCGCAAGTTGACTGCCCCTTCGAGCACTTCTGGTGCCATGTACCTTAGAGTTCCAACCTTAGTGGGGAGAACAGAAGCAAGGACAATGTTGTTGGGTGCCACATACTAAAACTCGTCCCCTCTCAGTGCAACCTTGAGTGAGGCTTACATGTCATATTTTAAGCTGATCTAGCTCATAATAATTTGCCATGATCAGCGATAGTTCAAGGATGTGGGGGATGCTTTTTGCTCAAAGGTGCACTACCATCTTTCTCTATTACCCTCTAACATAATTCTTGAAGAAAAAGAATTTCAAATTTTCCATGGTTAGAAGAGAGGCTTAGCTTTATTCCAGCAGTAATTAAACTGGCAGCTGTGTAGATGAAATTCAAAATGCAGCAGGCATGTTTTGCTCATCGGTAACTTGTTAAAAATGGTAATGCACTGAAAATTGACAGTGACGCTAAGTAATACAGTGGCATGCAGGAATGAAATGATTGAAATACTATATGTGGTGACAAGCATGGATGCGGCCAGGGGCGGGAGCGAGAACAGCAACATCAAGAGCACGGACTGGATACATAAAAACTAATGCAACCTGGTGGGAGTCACGGCAGTGGCAAGTGGAGCACGCATATAGATGCTCAGACAACCCTCCAAAACGATATCGAGCTTGGCAATGAATACGTTAAACACACACGCAGATGAAAGCAGTATGCAGTGGTCTTCGTGTTCCAGTGCACCTTTTTTTTTTTTTCACACAGTTGCATTCTAGGCACTATCTACTTAAACAAAGTGTATCAAGTTCAGTTACAGGGAAACAAAAATGTGTGAGTGCATAAAAAATGGCATACCAGTAACCATCACCGACTGAACCACGACAAGCTAAGAAGTACAATACCGTGGAACATGCCACAAAATCAATGTTTGGTGCTGATTATCTGGCAAGTGAATAACACCTCCTTTTTTGAGGTGTATGCCACTAAGCTTTTGACCTGTCACTCGTTATGCACAATGCATCGCTCTGGTATATATGTTGTGCGTCTGTAAGTTAGTTGGGAAAGAGCACATGTTTAATGTGGTAGGCGCAAATGAAGTGGTAGTGCAATGAAGACAATGCACCAAAGAACAAATGTGAGATGAAGGCATGAAATGCGTGAGCATATACGTCATGCATTCAGCTGGGAGGGAAAAGAATGTAACTATCACATATGTAATGTTAGCACGTCAACCTAACTAATACACAAAGTAGATCTCATTTTGGCAGCCTAAACAGAGTCATTTAGGAGAGTTTAATTAGACTCAACATGTGAAGGAACAAAGCGCACACAAAGCATGTATAAGCACACTTACATCAGCAAGTGAGTTGGTCTCTGCATGCTGTTCTTCGCCATTCTGAATGTACTTGGAACCAGAGATTCGAATGGCAAAGCCGAAATCACACAGCATGCAGCTTCCATCATCCTTAACCAAGATATTCTGTGAAGTGAGATCACGGTGGGCTATGCACGGCTTGTTTGGTTCTAGAAAGCAAAGAGAAGAAAGACCGAATGAACACAATGTTTACATTGGCAATTTCACTGATTTTTCTGATTCAGTGCTGCTGTTTTCTCATAGTTTGTTTTATCATGGCAACAACACAGAATAGGTTTAAGGACTGAAAGCTCGGCCAGTTGGTGACAGTACTTGAACATATTTTAACTCAGCGCACAACTACCCGGACACAACAGAAGAAGAGACCTGTCTATTAAAGCGCTGCGGTTTGTTCCTTCTTGTGTTGTGTCTGCGTAGTTGTGCGGTCAGTTAAAATATGTTAAAGTACAGAATAAGTTGCCAGGAATCCTGGCATGCTTCTACTGGAAAACAAAAACAAGCCTTTTATTAGCACAGGCACACGAAAGACTAACATCCATTAATTCACTCTTTGAAATACTGTCATTTCTTTTTTACGTTCTTTTAAAAAGGCCCTGAAACACTTCATCAAGTAACCATGGAATGGATTCAGTAAAAAGGTTATTGCCTGATGATTTCAACGCCACAAAACTTTAAGAATCCATCCAGTATGAGCGGAGTTACAAAGGTTTGCCGCACGCTGCAGTCTAATTCCTTTTCCTCTTGTCCCAATAAAAGCACTGGAAGCTAAGCAGGGAGAGAGACATGGGTAAAGAAAATACGTCACGCGTGCCTCGTAATTTTCAGCAACCTTCTTTCTTTTTTTTTTGAAATATGCGGCTTTTTTATTGTGATCGCGCACACACGCATGGACAAGTCGCAGCCTCTTGCGGCGATTCCTGCAGTGACCGAGCACGCAATGTTCAAATCAGCCAATGGCTGATGGAGGGCCTTCTACGAGTGATTTTTGAGCTTCCTCTGTCATTTTTCGAGAGAAGAGAAAGTGATTTTTAGCTGACTTTGAAAATTTATCGTGAGTTCCAGGCCATGTGCTATGCTATAATATTTGGCTCGCGCATTCTCGCGAGCCTCTACAACCGTTCGTCAATGTTTTCTCATCGAGCTCAAAAACTGTTGCAGGGCCCCTTTAAGCAACTATTTTAGAAGATTCAAAACCAAAGCGTGTACACTCAAATCTCAATATAACGAACCTGGATGATTGGGGAAAACACAATTTACCTGTCAAGTGCAATACTAACCTTACTGTTCCAACAATCACTAAGCACTAGTGAGGTTTCCCACGATTGGAAGAAAGCACAAATCATTCCCATCCATAAGTCTGGCGATCGATCAAAAGCACCTAATTACCGCCCGATTTCGCTAACCAGCATACCATCCAAACCGCTAGAACACATTATAACAACCAATTTAATGAACTACCTTGAATCAATTAACTTCTTTTACGCGTACCAGCATGGTTTCAGAAAACTATTATCGTGCAAAACACAGCACTCAGAATTCACCGATGATATCTTGCAACATATGGACGATCATCTACAAATTGACGCCATCTTCCTCGACTTCTCGAAGGCCTTCGACCGTGTCCCACACAATCACCTGCTTGCAAAATTATCTACTCTTGGTATCCCCTCCGAAACCGATTACTTGGATAGAACATTTCTTAAAAGGTCGCGTACAATACACTACTGCCAACTCTCATGACTCGCAAATTTCTAGTGTTACATCCGGTGTCCCCCAGGGAGCAGGCTTATCCCCTCTATTATTTTTAATCTACGTCAATGACCTGCCATCTAACACAAAAACCAGACTCCGACTTTTCGTCGATGATTGCGTCATCTACAATGCCATTCACAAGCCTAGCGACTCCACTAATCTTCAGGAAGACACGGACACTATCGCTGCATGGTGTGGAAAGTGGCACATGCCTCTTAACCTTAATAAGTGCCAATCCATGTCCTTTTCCCGTAAACGCAGCACCACTATTCACGGATATCATATCAATTCAAATGAAATAACTCGAACAGACTGCTATAAGTATCTAGGCGTTCAGTTGACATCGTCAATATCATGGGCCGCTCACATTGAAACAATATGCGCACATGCTTCGCGCACACTTGGATTTTTGCACCAAAATCTCAAATCTGCGTCACCCGCTATTAAAAAACTTGCATATCAGACATACGTTCGGCCTAAATTGGAATACGCTTCATCTATCTGGCACCCCTCACAAGCATATCGCACCTACGAATTAGAATCCATCCAGAATCCCGCTGCTCGCTTCATAACGTCAAACTATTCGCGTAAATTTAGCATCACTGAACTCAAACGCACACTTAACCTTCCGTGTCTCCAATCACGTCGAATCATCTCGCATCTCTGCTTGCTTCACTCTTTTTATTATCACCCACTTGCCAGGCACCCTGGACTTCAACCCCCGCCCCGAATCTCGCCGCGCCTCAACCACAGCAAACCAATCGCACACATTCAGTGCCGCACATCATCAATGAAAGATTCTTTTTTCCCCCATGCAATAACCCTGTGGAACACCCTCCCCGACAGTATTGTTTTGTTCACCGACCGCCCGACTTTTTGCGGAAAAATAACAATGCATCTGACCTCAATTGAAATGAACTCCTAGTTGAACCATGTTAGTAGCCAACTTTTAATGACTCATGCATTATGATGCTGATCACTTATGTATATTGCTGTTTTATTTCCAGTCAACGATAGTTGTTTTTTTTTTCTGCTTGCTTGATTCCTTTCTTAGAGATGTTTTTTCTACTTTTTTTTCGTCTTTTCTTTCCTTTTCGGCGTTTGTGTGATTAAGAGTCTGTCATATATTGCTTGCCCCTGCCTTATGTAATGCCTCCGGGCCCTTAAGGCTTCAATAAATTAAATGAAATATAGTGAAATATCGGTTCATCATCATCATTATCACCATCATCATTATCATCATCAGCCTGACTACGTCTACTGCAGGACAAAGGCCTCTCCCATGTTCCTCCAGTTAACTTGGTCCTGTGCTTGCTGCTGCCAATTTATACCCGCAAACTTCTTAATCTCATCTGCCCACCGAACCTTCTGTCTCCCCCTAGCCCGCTTGCCTTCTCTGGGAATCCAGTTAGTTACCCTTAACGACCAGCGGTTATCCTCCCAGTGTTTTTCTCAATCATTTATACCTCGTACATCAGTAGATTGGAACCACCTTCCCGAAGACATCGTCACTATTACTAATAACAATATTTTCCGTCAAACATTACTCAGTATTGTATGAGCTAAACGTCACTCTAATTTGTATTATGTTCACCATCATTGCACAGCTGCTATTGTATAATCAGGAGTTTTTCTTTCCTTTCTTTATTTATATGTTTGTTGCATTGTTTATTCTCATGCTCATATTCTCTGTTTATTCTCATTCTCATATCGGTTATAATGGAGTAAATGAAGAATAGTATTTCAATAGATAGTTTTAAATAAAAATACCTTGATAACAAGTTTTCAATTATAAGAAACTAATTTTCATGTAAAATACAACTTTTTCATTATGAAGTTTGAGTGTACTTGTAAATGCAGTACATTATAAAGTGTTAGAACAGTTTCATGGTTTAATCACTAGAAGGGACGATTAACAGATGGTATACCAACTGAAGTAGGGAACTCTCTTTATGCTTCAATCCATCTCCAACCCGTCTCCACGTGTACAGTAGCAATCCACTTATCTTGCACTGGTAGACCTCCCTACCTTTCCTTCTCTAGCATTTATTCTCTATTGAGTGCAAAGCATTTCTTATCGAACTTTGGCGACTTTGAGCGCATATGTCTATCTATTTATCTATCTAGCCGCCTATGATTTTTAGCTCTCCTGGCTGTTTCGATAATGGTATTGATACCAATATTGGTATGGCATAACATGACTGTATGATGAGCATAAGGGAGTAGTCATAACATGAAAATCATGACATGTATGTCATGAATGTCATGATTTACACTTCATGGTCTTGCTGCTCTTGCGGTGGTTTCGTTCACGTGACATATTGCAAAACTGGTATGGTATGACATAACTGCATGGCGAACATAAGTGACAGACCTTAACGTAGAAATCATGACATGAATGTCATGTAAGTCATGACTACACGCCACGCTCATGGTGCGCTCGTGGTCAGTTCGCCAGCTTCACGTATACCAAATTTGGTATTACGAGAAGTTAATGGTTGCCGAAGATATATGACTGTTGCAAAAATTATAATCATAAGATGCATGTCATGTAAGAACATGACTACATGCCATGCTCATAGTGCGCTCGCGGCCATTTCGCTAGCCTTGAATCACGTATACGAAGTTGGGTGTAACGTGACACAAACCGACGAAGGTAAATGACACATCCAAACTTGATAATCATGACATAAAAGTTATGTGCGGCATAATTTAGGTCCGACTCGTAATGTTGTGCTAATTTTAAAGTGACGAATTAACCTTGCTCATTTGTGCTTCGCACATCATCGATTTCCACTGTACGTGGAGATCTGCCATTTTTTTACCCTCAAGTTAACAGGTATCTGAAATCTAATGTTAGCACACGCCATACAAGAGATTAATAAAACATGCCCAAGTTACTATGTAAAATCTACAAATACAGTACAGGTGGCAGGTACTTGAGAGCCGAGGCGTACCTTCAGTGTGTAGGTAGGCCAGTGCTCTGGTGATGGACTGCGCCATCCGACATAAGCCAGACCAGTCTACAGTGGTCTTGCGCAGTTGCTCCTGCAGGCAACCTTTGGAGACATGTGTCAGCACCAGCATCCACTCACGCCTCCCGTCAGGACATGTACGCTCATCAGCACCTTCGGAGATGAAAGTATTTGAAGATATATGTGAAGCACTCTCAAATGACTCCAAATTAAGCCACACGTTTCAGTTGATTAAAGCAGCACATGGCACAAGATGTTTGTTCATTAGCTTTGTTTTATGACATTGGCTAAGCGACACCTTCACCAGCCACCCTTTTGTTGTTTTTTTAACATGGTGTGCTAGATTGACATTGAGTTCTTATCGTGACAGATGAGAGTATTTAGCATGTGCTGTTAACCTGTTAGCTCCTTTGTGCCAAAAAAAATGCTTGAACAGTGTGGCAGAATTAAAGGAATGGAGAACATAGTAACATTTTCTGGCACAACTGCTTTTGTGCTAAGTTTGAACAGTACGACTTTACACACACAAACAAGGACATGCACACACACACACACACAGCACTCTGTGTACTTGGCGAGGTAAAACTTAGAATGATAAACCATCTAGCCTGCCAATGCACTTAGGCCAACTTTTGTGCTGTGGTCTTCTATGGGCATTACAAAGACAGTATTATACATGGCACAGATTTTCTGTCTGCACGAAGCCTAATCTTGAAGTTTTGACCCGCATGTTTGAACTGTGACTTTTATTTTTTTATAAGTCTCCATGTCGCACATATACTTGACAATCAGTCCTCTCTATTTGAGTCCTTTCGTTTTCCCTCACATACTCGTCAAGATTGTTTTCTGAATAATTTCCTCTATTCATAGTGAATTAAGCCACGTAGAATCAAAATGGAATAAAAGGAAACAAATGCATACAAGGTTTTCATCTACTCCCACGGCTTAATTCAATGCAATCCAGCTTTATACATGAACTCACAGATTGCAAAGTCAAGGGCCTGCCTGCAGAGCCTATCATCCGCTGGGAAGTGTGACTAGCGATCACAGAAAGCAGCGCTTGACTCACCTATCAGCCTTGGAAGGAATGGAAGGTCACCATGAAAGAGCTTGTATATGTCCTTCTCGTTGGCAAAGTAGTGATGGTGGTGCTGCGCAAAGATCTTCACAGCCACCGTGCAGTCGTTCAGGGAGCCCTTGCAAACGCAGCCATACCGGCCTTTTCCTATGGTTTCCTGCAGTCACGGAGCCACGTCAAAGCGTACATCAGAGGGAATGCAGTCTGCAAGAACAGCATGTCTGCTGCCCCAGTGGAGTGCATCAACACTAAGTTTACTTTATTGCTTCTTTTCTTCAGACTTTGTTTTTCCCTCCCATACAAGAATTGAATGCACCACATTGAAAAAAAAAAAAAAAAGGCTGAAAACTCAGAGCTTGCCAGGGCCTCTTTTCCGGAAATGACAGCCTGGCTAGCTAAATCTTGTATTATCAGTTATTGTCCATATATTCACAATGCCCATAAACTGTCGTTCCACCAAGCGGAATTCGGGGGCATCCTCTTGAGGAGGCAGACACTCTCTCGTTGGGCTGTGATAATCTCAGTGTTAACACGTCAGCAAGAAACGAGCACTAAGCGCTTTGCATGTTTCGTGCACCAGTAAGTAATATGGACCATCTGTAAGAAACAAAATCTTTTTCGTTTTTCCGAGACGTGAAGTTCTTGTGAAATGAAAAATGGGGCAACTCTCGCTTTCAATTGTAGCCTGTAGAGTACACACATATCAGCTCCACGAGATTTCTTGCAGCCCCATACAACAAAACCTCGTTAATACAGTCACTGGGAACGTGAGAAATCTTCTAATTAGGGGTGTTTTCAAATAAACAGAACATACAAAAAGCGGGATGCAAGAAACTTGAAATTATTCAAAGAAATAAGGGCTGGTCATTTGCCGTATCGGCTAGTTTGCGGCTCCAAGGGTTTTGTTTTACAGCAATACCTGCTCACAATTTTGCCGCGAACAAAGGGCGATGCGAGACCTCGCTGCTGCCAGCGCAGAAAACACGCAGGCAGCATGTCGCCACTGCTCCTAGCTGCGTCAGCAGGTGATGTGGCCATTCGCCCATTCTTTCTGGTAAACTAAATAATATACAGTGCGACGAAATTCACAATGTATTTTGGCTGGAAAACATCACCTTTGAAGCTGAGCAGAGTTTTCAAAGTAGGCGTTGTAGGCAAAAACTCCGCAAGCAGATAAAGTGCGTGAATTATGTAGCTCACAAATGCCCAAATCAGCCAATGGCTGCAAATTTGGGTATATATGGCGAGGTCATATGGGTACATGGTATCATTTCTACATAGAAACAATATCCATTTTTAGCTTACTTCGAGAGTTAATTGTAAATTCCACGACATGTGCTACGATAATATGTTTGGGTCACATGTTTTCAGGGACTTCGACAGCCGATCCGCAGCATTTTTCCGACCATGCTGAAAAAGTGCTGCAAGGTCCCTTGAAGTTGTAAGCGAGTATAGCTGGTTAACAAGGCTAGCGTGCCTGTATTTTGAGGCTGTCCAGGTCCAGCATTGGTGACTGCAGCTGGGGTGCCTCCATGAGGTGGGCCGAATCAAGGCCTGGCTTGGGCTTTGGTAACGCGCAACGCCAGTAGAGCACCACCAGGCCTACCGTGATTGCCAGGAGCAGCAGGCACCCCACTATCAGGAGCACCACTGTCTGGCCTCTCGGTTCGGCACGGTACTGCTCGGCTGCAATGTAAGCGTCCGGATGAGTGTTTCATGCGAAAACAGAGTAGCGACAGCATAACGTTATCACAATGTATTATGTTTCATTGTTATCCTTTGCTAACTTACATATGTTTTTTGTGTACATATGTTTTTACATATGTACACACACATATGTACATTTGCTTTTTGTATAAATAAATTTTATATGTGTTTTGGTAAGTTGTCATATGTGAACATGTCCTTTCTGCAATGATCCCTGACAAGATCAGCAGTATAAACAAATTAATAATAACCACAAATTGTGCAAAATGACAACTTTTCAATTACTTGAAAACTAGCGTGCTGTCAATATGATAATTGAAGAAGAAGAAAAAAGCCACATACAAATGTTTTTGCTTTGTGATAATGACATAATGCTTAATATTAAAATTAACAAAAGGCAACCTTATAGTAATTAATATATTGTAATAAAATATCGTAAGAAAATTTCTCTGAAAGGGAAAGGTGGTTTTGGGACGTTAAACCCCATATATCAATCAATCAATCAACGAGAGGAGAACGATGACTAAGAGATTTTGCCTGTTCCCCCCTTCATTTTTTTAATCTTCTTTTTTGTACTCCTTTTATGGTCATGTATCTGTACCTCCTACATTACCAACCTCACTAACAACAATTGCAAAAAACATGCTCATCTTTTTCTTATTTTGCACTGATCACAAAGAATGTATAACAAGCACAAACTTACGAGGATATATTTCTGTGCTGTCATCATCAATTGGAATGTAACCATCGGTGACGTTGACATTGCAGAAGTCTCCCAGGCAGCAACAGAACTTTGTGTTGTTCAGAGCCTTGGAAGGCTTTTTGGTAGAGATGCAGTTGGAGGACTTGCAGTCCACTTCACCTGATGAGCCCCAGCAACCTGCCAATGCAGAGACATGACCTTTGTCAGTAACACTGGCTACAAGTTTAGCAGTAAACATTGATGTCTTAAGCTACAAGTTTTGACGTGTGCGCATGTATATACACGTGCATACAGTTAATGTTTTGATGGTCAACATCTGATACAACATCCAAGATTCAATTTGATTATCGTTGAATCATTTTGTGCAGGTGTAAATAAGCATTCATCAAGCAAATCCATCAAAACGCCACCTGTTAACTGCTGCTATGGGTGATCTTATGCAAAAGAGAAATAGAGAACACTGAATAGTTGATTAGATAATGAGAAAACAGAATGCTGTGACCGTTTAGTACACCAGCTACTCAGTGGGTGTGCTAAATATATTTCTCAATATCGTGCAACACAGATAAGGAGGTTATGTCATGGTGGAGCCCTAGTACGGCCAGTATACATCATAAATCAATCAAACTGTGTGGTCATAAACAAATAGTAACGCTGATTAAATTAGTGTAAACATTCTAATTAATCATAGGCATAGGTTTCACATGCAGAAAGAAAAGATGGTGCTGAAGCTAGCAGATGTCATGAGACTATAACCTGGTTCCTGATATCCACCTACAAGATTATGGCAAAATGTACTGTGCTTTTAATTATTTTTCTGGAAGGTACACATATATTCATTTTGTGCTGTGAGCGAGAGCTATTCGAGAACATACAGTGTGCTTTAGTGAGCCATACAGTGAAACATACAGTGAGCCATGGCACAGCCTAATATGGACACTTGCTTAATTTTTACATGACAGTAAATAGTAAATAGTCAGACTGCTTGCAGTCGTCTACTCTAAGAATGTGATAGTTATGGTATTTCTCACTTCACTTTCAATTTTCAGTGAAAATGCTGCCATCACTCATTAGAGTGCATAAGTTTTTGGCATGTACAGAATTGGTTGTGAGCTTCTCGGATGACACGCACTTTAATCCTAGAGTTAGGATCCCTGCTCTAGCTGTCTTGTCCAGAAACCCAGGTCCAATTTTCATAATTGGCCATCGAATCACAACCTGTAGTTATTTTAACACATGACTGCCTCAGCAGTAAACAGTATCTTGCATATGTTGCTTAATTAATCTAATCATTTCTGTTTTCAAAGGATTTCAAACATATCTGCTGAAACACCCTACATGTTGGACACGGTGCAAGCAACGAAAAGTCCTTGGTGTGTTGCTAAAGCCAACGTTTGAACAAGCTTGCTATTCAAAACCTTGGCTCCAGCACCAGCTCATGTTCCAAGGATCCTCCCATGAACTCTACCTTATTTGAATTCAGAAGTAACGGTAATGAGAGAGTTTTAAGCTGAATTTTCCGAATGTGTTAGTGTGTGCCAGTAGACTCTGCACTTCACTCATGGGCGATGCATTTCCAGGCTTGTTCATTCGCTAGTGTGCATGCTTACCTTGAGTGAGGATAATCTGCGTCGTCTTGTTTGTGGGATCTTCTTGCCAGAGCGTGTAGCAGAAGTTGGAGCCTCGCGGGCACCGCTCGGTTGTGTTGGAGTCCAGGAGTTCCCCCGTGGCCAGATTCTGCTCGTGGTCCGTGTACTGGTGAGGCTGCTGCTGTCGATGTCGCTGATGCTCGTCACCGCTGCTCCGCCCGACGTCGTGGTCATCCTGGCTGGCAGACTCCTGGTCTTTGTGCCCGTCGGTGTCTGCCTTAGATGGCTGCAGGCGCACCGAAGACTGGCGTGAGTATGCACAGACCTTCTGCGAAGTGGCCAGCGCTGCAAGAGAGATGCAGAAAGTCAACATGTACAATATGACCTGGAAGAGTCCGAATCAGTGTTGGCAGCGTAGATATATAGCATGGGCGGAGCCAGCACTTTCCTGGTGTTTCAACCGGTGTTTCATTAAATGTGTTTGAAAATCCTCCGAAATAAGGGAATGAAATAGTTGCTCACTTCCATCACAGTTACTTTTTCCGTATCAGCAGACATTTTATGATGGATAGAGATATTGACTGTGGCAGTAATTAAAGAAACTAAGTTAATAAACTTTTTTATAATGAGTGGAGACAGGCATTTGGTTCGAATAGGAGAATTGGAACCCTTCCTAATCAGAGCACATTGATGTTTTGAAATTTTGTAAGAGCGGCCACGGGTAATTTTAACAGAATGTTCAAACGTGACCAATCTGTTTCAAATAAAAGATTACTTTCCCTTCTATACTACAGAAAGAAAGGACTGTGAAAATATGCTGTGTTTTATAAGCAGCTTGACTAGTTCACAGCTCCATAAAAAAGAGCAGAAAAAATAAATACCAAGTAAAATGTCAGAGCGGTAGCAGCACCACGGTAAACATGGAGATACAGCATGCCACAACCATGCATATTGCAGCTATGATTTAATACATATATGAACTGCTGACTGAAAGCGAAATTGTTACACTGTGCATAAAACAAACATGATAACACGATTGTCATCCAGAAACAAAATATAAGGCACATAATATGCTACATAAAAAAGACATACATTGCAACATTATGCACTATATAGATTGTAATCACAGGAGTACCTACATGTAATAAAAATATCTATATCTAAGAGTTTTATTTTGTGACTGAGAGAAAAAAATGTATAACTGAATGCACTGTTGTTTTTAAATGTCAAGTGTTACACATTTGAAAAAATAATTCATGGACGTTGTGGTATGAACAGTTAATGAGCAAGCCAAAACCTTTCAGGTCACAGTGACTTAAAAGAGCTGGAAGAGTGTGAGATAAACGCTGTTTGCCTCAGTTTAACCGTGTTATATCAATGTCCCATTTCTCTCCATGACGGGTGGGGTAGTATCAATTTCGTGCACGCAGGTTGGCTAGCATACTGAGGTTTCTTCATGTGCCTAAGAGTTTCCTATCTGAATTTTCGGCTTAATGCATAACTATATAGCTGGTGCACCTTAATTATTCCTGAGCTACAAAATAAGGATCTAGTGGATGCCACAAAATGAGCATTAAATATAAGCCTAATACATTTTTTTTTTTTTGTAAAACAGGTATATCTTATGAGCATACCTGTTAGTGGTATGCTCAACATTAGTAGCCGTCGTCGTACCCCACACCAATGGGCAATAGTTTTAAGAAGTGAATGATATAAAAAAAAGCTTCATTTTTTAAAAACCGAATACCGAATTCGACCTATTACACCTGATACTTGAGCTAATTTTTGCGGAATCTTGCGGAAAAGCGGGAAAGAACGCAGCTGTTATACTCCAACGCGACGCTCACAGTGAACGAGCGTTCGTTTGTGTTGGCGGCTTCGCTTGGGATTTCAGCCCGCTAACCAATGTAGAACTTAACACCACAGCAATCGTTGTAGTGTACATACGTCATTATGGTAGTCCGCTAGCTGCGCTGCTTCAGTTTCAACGATAAAATAGGCAGTTTTTTTTTTTTTTGAAATCTCAACGCGGCGATTGGTTGATTCTTATTTCGTGCTGCAATTATCCACATTTTTGTTGTGCCACATATTAACTTCCAGGTTTGCGTACGACGCTGGCGCCGCATCTGTGCACGACTGCGTCTTTTCTTTTTATTTAAAGCGTTTGGCGCGCCACACCTTCCAGCAGTGCTGCGCAGACCAGACACGCGCGATGAGCCGAAATATATTTTATTCCCCTTCAACACCCAATCCTGTGCGCAGCTATTCCAGGATGCGCCGTAACCCGGCCGCTTTGCAGCTCGTACGTGTCTGTCGATCGATACACAGCGCTTCGGTCGCACGGGGAAATCGACGTCTGCAGTCTGCAGAAGAGTCGCTCAACGGTGTGTCGCACAATGGTGCCCTGAAAGTTGATATAGCGAAAAACATAAGCGCGGAGCTTCGACAGGGCCGCGAATTCATTTACATGCTTGTAAAACTGCATGTTTCACGCATATCTGCATGTGTGTACAGAAGATATTTCCACGCGGTATATATATTTATCGGTCGTGCAAGTCTCAATCACAGCCAGCCAGTCGGTGTTTGAACCCTCCGCGCGAGAATTGCAAACACATTGAATTTCCCCCATCTTCGAGAGTGGTACGGCCATGAATCCAGCGCCTAGCGATCGCAAGCTCCGTCCACGTCGCCTTGGGCCCATATGCCAAATATAATCTGCCATTGAACCACTTATGAAAACTCGCGTCGTCTGCTTCATCACAAGCAACCGTTTTTAACGCAGCTATAGTTCTGTTTGTGACTGCAATCGTCTCACGAATTTTCTTCTTTCCCGGCATTCTCGAGGAAACAGCACCTACAAGAGGGTCGATGAGGACGTCGTGTCTCTTGTGGGTGTGTGTGTTCGCGCTGTTACTCCCTCGCTATACAGTGGACTTGTCCAAAATTTTTTTTTTTTTGTGCAGTGAGGCAAGGCAGTGCCCGGCTGTAGGCTGCAGCAGCGTCCAACAGTAAAAAATTTAAAGAAAACTTGAACAGCAATATATGCGGCATTGTGAACACTTTCTACATGCTTCAAGAAATGAAGAACTGCGCATTACGGCAGTTACGGGGTAAGTCGGTTTTCTAGCTCTTTCTGCTGCGCTCAATAGCGCTGTTATGGAGCGCGCTCACAGTGGGATCTAGAAAAAAATTTCCAGCAGATACGCAACTTAAACGCGACACGAGATTTCCGCGGCCCCTCGGAACACGCTCAGTCGTTTTCCGAGTCCGTCGTAAACAGCATAATTACCACGTCGTGTTGGGTGGAAATCGCTCGGGTTGCACTAAAATATAAGCCGCACGTGAATACGCGCATCATGGTGGAAGGTGGCGCCAGAAATACATAGAAAACAACGTACATAAGAACAACCGCGTCTACATGGGAGGGTGTTTAGGGAGCTCTGCGGAGGAGAAAGCGTCCGGCCATGCCGCCGCATCATTCCACGCGTGCCGTTGCAACCGCGTTAACGGAACTCCGACCCGCCGGCAAGACAGAAGCGGCCCAGGGGAAGGAAAGAAAGCACCTTGGCCTAGGAGAGGGGAGAACGCCCAGACAGAGAGATGAAGAGAGGAGGGTCAGCGAGAAAGATGAGCTAGACGAGCTGTTGCCAAGGTTACCGCCGTCTGGCCCAGACGTAGCGCTGGGAGCGGGAGGGCCTCCAGCCACAACGACGCGGCGGCGATGCCAGACAAGTACGCCCACTTCTGCCCTCTTCTCGTCCTCCTCGTAGTCTCTGTAGGCCTACTTTCCTTCGGAACCGCCGCACCGCTCTTTTTCCTCTCCGTCCCAGCGTTTCTCCCCTTCATAGCTCATTTACATCAAACAGTTGAGCCCTCTCGATACTCTACCTTCCTTCACCAGAGGTACGGCCACCGCCATTCTCTCTTACCATCACTCTCTTTCTCCACTCTCTCTCGTCTCTTCCCACCGCGTAACTTCCGCTTTCGAGGCACTGGCGCGGGGGCCTTAGGACACGCTGAAGTAACTGTATATTCTAGGATACGCCACAGCTACGCCGCCGGGAGCCGCTATGACGAAAATGCACTCTCACCTCTGTGTGCTTTTAACGCGAACCCGTCGAAGCGACTCGCAAGTCCTGGTCGCTCGCCTTGGCACTTCCTTTTTCCTAACCTCCTCTTTGTCCATCTCATCGCATTTCCTCCAGCCCAACCGTTCAATCCCTTGACACTTTCGAGAAAGAAGAAGGGCGAGGAAAAAGAGGTACGCCGGTAGTCGAGCCGAAGCCGCCGTAACGCTCAAAAGCCGCGCCTACAAGTCGCTGGGCGTATGAGAAATGCGCTTGGCGCATTCTAATGACAAAGTGAGCCCGCATGCGGCGATGCAGCTTACGGCGCGTGCAAGCGTAAAACAGAAGGGCGGTGGCAGCGAGGCATGGTTGTTAAGAAAACCGATAGCACGCGCAACGCCGATCGACCGGTGCTCTCTCATGAGCTAATCCAATTATGTCGCTTTTCTATAGCAACAGCGCTACAGCGTAATCTGACTCACTGAACTCCGCCATTTGTTTTCTTAATTTGCGGGTACTCGCATATCATGCAGCCCTACACGCTAACCACATGTTACATAGCCAGGCTATTCTCGGAACCGGTAATTAACCGGACTTCACGATGATTATGCGCCGATTATGCACGAATGCGGACAAACACAAAATGGTAAGTGGGTTTCGCGTTCCAACGTAACAACCTGGTTGTGATCGATGGTTATCCCGGCTGCGGCGGCTGCATTTCCGATGGAGGCGGAAATGTTGTACGCCCGTGTGCTCAGATTTGGGTGCACGTTAAGGAACCCCGGGTGGTCGAAATTTCCGGAGCCCTCCACTACGACGTCTCTCATAATCATATGGTGGTTTTGGGACGTTAAACCCCACAAATCAATCAATCATATGAATCGTGATCGATGGTTGTATGAGATATCGTTCGTGCGCTCCAAGACACGAGCGTTTTCTTGCATTCGGTCACGTATAACCGCAAAACGAATCCGCCACTTTGTACGACAAAAAGTAAAACAACAAAAACTAAAGCAAAGCGCTGCACGATCGACCGTCGCGGTCCATTTAAGGCGCAGCAGCCGGCCAAATCAATGCACCGCTGTGGTTATGCCAACGTGTCTATGAACGAACGCAAGTGCGACACTGACGGAGAATTATGACAAAGAATTGGGAGTGCCGGAAGCTACGTTAACTCTCTGGTTCCCTTAAAACACAACGCCGCCAGTTTATATCGACAAACAATCGCCATCAGAATCTGTGACCTCAATGGGAGTTGGTGCAGGAACGCCACATCGGTGTCGCCCCCTGCGGTTTTAAATGCGAAGCATTTCTTAGCGAACTTAAGCGACTTTGAGCGTATCTATCTATCTGGCCGCTTACGTTAGGGTGCTCTCGTGGTTGCCCCCTTAACTTGGCGTGAACCGAAATTAGCATGTGAGGGTAAGATGGTTTGACGAATATAACGCGCTGGTCAGGGCATAAATAATGTCACTATCCCGTCGCGTTCGTCGTCAAACACTTTCCGCCAGACTGTGACGCATACCCACGGGCGTGTATCTGCCGCTGGTATGCAGGTATGTGCCGCAGGTGATTGACACCTAGTATCTACCCAGGAACGATGAGAACACACATGGACAATTTTAACGCGAGAGCATTACGAAATAGCCGACATGGGTAGCGTCGACCCGACGAGTTCAAAGAATAAATGTCAGAATCCCAGCTGGAATCGAACCCAAGCATTTTGCGTGGCAATGAAGCATTTTACCACAGAGCTACGCCATGTATCGGAACTGATTGATTGATTTGTGGGGTTTAACGTCCCAAAACCACCATATGATTATGAGAGACGCCGTAGTGGAGGACTCCGGAAATTTTGACCACCTGGGGTTCTTTAACGTGCACCCAAATCTGAGCACACGGGCCTACGACATTTCCGCCTCCATCGGAGCCATGTATCGGAACTACTTTCCAAGCAGACGCTAATTTTCGTGAAACGTCAATAGTGGTCGCAGTGCTGCCTATCCAATTTTGTAAATAATACACATGTACTCCTTTGATACAGCCGTCACGTCGGGTTAACCTTCATTGTGGTTAGTTGCCTTGCGCTGAAGTTGATTAATGTGGCAGTGCCCAAGTCCAGCATTTTCGCGAGCATCAGCGCTTCATATCAACCCCTGGTGTTGCTAATACGCATGTTCTAGTTGGCATCGTTGCGCAAGTGCAAACTACTGGTTATATGAACATCCGCAACTCTTCAACATATGTCTGTGCGTGCAACATTTGTACATACATTTAGCGTCATTACATGACGTGTCGCTCAATAAAAAAAAAATGCAACACGGTGATCTTCCCTCCGCATGCTTCGCATAACGTCGATTCCCAGGTACGTGGGATCTGCCGATTTTTGTCTTTCTTTTTTTTTGCGGGCATTTTGCTGTCTTGATTATGGTGATCGAATCTCGGCCGCATTTCAATGTAGGCGAAATTCTTGAGCCCTGTCTACTGTGAGATGGTACACAATACGCTAGAAAATACCAGATGGCTGAAATAGATTGGGGTGTGCATGCCTCGTAATTATGTTATGGTTTTGGAACGTAGAACCCCCAACAATTATTATTATTATTATTAGTAGTAGAGGTAGTAGTAGTAGTAGTAGTAGTAGTAGTAGTAGTAGCAGCAGTAGTAGTAGTAGTAGTAGTAGTAGTATCGATGACCGCGCGTCTTCTCGTGGCAAAAGCGGTGTTTTAGTACTGTGAAAAGGCCGCTTATTAGAATGCAATTTTTTTAACAGTCTCTTTTAAAAGACCGTTTTTTTTTTCTCAATCAATCGGCCATCTCAGTCGGGCACTACACTTGACGATCCACGCAACAAGTCGACCCGCCATGGGATCACCGCCCTTGCAACGAAAGCGATACCAGTCGCCAATGGGGTTCGTACGCGGAGATCGGCACACTAATATCGCTTAAAGGCCGTTTCACATGACACAAAACGTAGCGATTTCCAGGTTGCTGCGAATTGGCTCGCAGCGAAAAAAAACTGCAGTTCGCTCCCGCCGCAGCGGTCCGCGGCGATTGATTGATTGTTTGTCGGGTTTAACGTCTCAAAACCACTATTTGATTATGAGAGACGCCGTAGTGGAGGGCTCCGGAAATTTTGACCACCTGGGCTTCTTTGACGTGCACCCAAATCTGAGGGTCCGCGGCGAGCTTCCAACGTGTTGGAAATTTTCGCTCTGATCGCAGCGGCGGGAGCGATTTTTGGTCGGGACCCGTCGAAATAGGGCTGGCCCGGCCAAGCCGTCGAAATAGAGTCGACGTGTTTGTTTTGGTAATGGCCGATGCTGTGCATTTTAAGATGAATTCAGACTGGAAAGTGTTCTTAAATGACGAAACAAGCAAGCCCTTCGTTACCGTTCACGGTAACGAAGGGCTTCATGATATCATAATATACATGATATCATGATATCATAATGCACATATTATTACATTACATTCGTGTCTCTCACAATGAGCGGTGGCAAGAACGCGCCGCTCCAGTCGCAGAGCGAAAATCGCGGACCGTTGGCGGTCCATGTGAAACGAAACCGCCATTAGCGACGGTTGCGAACAGAGCGACTGGAGCGAACGGAACGATTTTTTTTTTTCGCTGCAATCGCGGCACGTGAAACAGCCTTTACTAAAACGCTAACGCAAGATGAGTCGATCGCGACCCCCCTGCAAGTGCACTTTTTCGACTGTGTCAGCAGACGCACTCCATCCCCGACGCTAATGCGCCGGAAAGGCGCTTTGGCGCCGAGGGCATCTGCGCCTGCGTCGTCCCTAAGGTCCCTAGATCTAGGGACCTCAGTCGTCCCGCAGCAACGGCGCTGCACCGACTGCATGCAGCGGTACGTTTTACGCAACCACGGTCGCGACGCTGACGTTCGAAAAGCACAGGCACGCGAAGAGAGAGTATGGCGAAACCGACGCTCATATCGCATTTTCACGAAGCGCGCGCGCTTGTACTTCAAAAGCGCCGCGAAGGTTTCTTTTTTTTTTTTTGTCCCGGAGGCATTGTGCCGCTGTCGGACAAAGTGCGCAATGCGGCGAAGAGGAGCGGCAGGCTTAATCTCATATTGGACGGCTATAAAAGGCGCGGTACCTGTCATTCGATGTCTGACGCACGAGCACACCCAGACGCGCTGCTTGTCCGTTTGCTTTAATTCAATTCATTATATGTGTACTCGCCGAACGTCAGCACAAGCTTGACTTTGCCAATTCATGTGCTCTCCTCAGAAGTTACTTAGGGGTGGACGCTTTGAGACACTGAGGGGTGGAAGAGTTCTACAATTTCATTTTTTTTTTTTCAATCTTCGCGTTTACGACACAACCAATTTCATTTCTGCTCGCTCATTTCTGTCATCTAAAATGAGAAGAGTGGGAAGCGGCAATGATCCTTCAGCGTCGTGTTCAATAAGCATGGCCCACTCAAAAAACGCACCCACTGCCGAGTCGGTGACGCCAGACTTTGTACCCCCGTGCCACAGGTCCAGAAAGGAGTGTTTTCTTAACATTTTCTTCTTTATTTTTCTCCCTCCATGACGGTTGCACTGTTTCTATGCTTCGAGACATCATCATCATCAGCAGCAGCCTGACTACGTCCACTGCAGGACAAAGGCCTCTCCCATGTTCCGCCGGTTAACCCGGTCCTGTGCTTGCTGCTGCCAATTTATACCCGCAAACTTCTTAATCTCATCTGCCTTCTGTCTCCCCCTACCCCGCTTCCCTTCTCTGAGAATCCAGTTGGTGACCCTTAATGACCAGCGGTTATCCTGTCTACGTGCTACATGCCCGGCCCATGTCCATTTCCTCTTTTTTATTGCAGCTATGATATCCTTAACTCCCGTTTGTCCCCTAATCCACTCTGCTCTCTTCTTGTCTCTTAAGGTTACACCTACCATTTTTCTTTCCATTGCTCGCTGCGTCGTCCTCAATTTAAGTTGAACCCTCTTTGTGAGTCTCCAGGTTTCTGCTCCGTAGCTAAGTACCGGCAAGATGCAGCTGTTATATACCTTCCTCTTGAGGGATAGTGGCAATCTACCTGTCATAATTTGAGAGTGCTTGCCGAATGTGCTCCAGCCCATTCTTATTCTTCTAGTTACTTCAATCTCGTGGTTCGGCTCTGCGGTTATTACCTGCTTCGAGCCGCTACGACGCAATTTCCGAGGCGGGAACTCGAGCCACGCGTGCTCGCGCGAAGGGAGCATTCAGAAACGGCCGCGCAATCGGACGGACACGGAACAGGTTTCACACCCCGCTCACGCATGGACGCTTCGCAGTGAAGGAAGGGACAGCAGGCGCAGCTTTGCATACGCATCCTCTCAAGGACGGCAGCCGGCTTATCACACTGCCGCGTACCTCCTTTCTCTCCACTCGTTTTATTGCGCGCAGCGTCAAGACGGGGAACAGAGAAGCTGCTAGGTCGTGCTGCAACACCGGACATCATTACCTGCGTTTGTCCGTGCACGTTGCCACTGTAGTGTAACACGTTGTAACCACGGGGAGGCGGGCGGTAGACGGGGTTGTCGTCGCGTGTCGATGATGACAGCGCGAGAAATAATGGCTTCGCGTCGGGACTGCTGCGCTTAAGTGTACTCCGTTTCATACATCATGCGCGAGACTTCTTACAGCCCTCGCATATAAAAAATAGTTTAATTTTACCGCCCGCGATATGATTTTCTTTCGTGCTTTCTGTCTCGGAAGTAAACAAATCTCGTTATTTATACCTTAGTCAAATAGCTTGTTTTGGATCGCTTGGCGTCGTAATTTGGCTTCCGTGATTAGTTCCGGTGGAGTGCAGCCGGAGCCAATCGCGGAGGCCCTGTTTACAACGACCAAATCCAAGCGCGAGAAGTGCCGACTTACAAGTTTTGTTGACCGGACGTCTTGCCAAGCTTTCACAGCGTTGGGCCTGATGTACGGAACCAGCAGCGGCCGCCCACTGGCCACCAAAGCTGGCCACAGCAGTACAATTGATAGTACCACGCTGCGCTTGCGTAACCATGTCTGTATTTGTTAAAGGTGACACACGATGGCACCGTTGGGCGCACAAACTGTACATTGAGAAGTCTATGTCGCCATCACTGGTTTACTATTGGAAGACGAATGAGAAAATTTTCATTTTTTAAATTTCAATTTCGAGCCGAATGTTCAGAACCCGAATATCCTTGTGAAGTCACGGATTTAGGCGTTCCGTTTTGTTTTTCTTTATAGCGCCAGGCTTACAATGCGCAGTGTCTGGCTCACTTTAAACGCAGCTTAGTTCATATTTATTCTGGAAAAATGATGCAAGCCATAAAAAAAAATTGCCCGCAGCTTCCCTCGGCGGAACACTGAGGAGGATGCGGAGCATATAATTGGTTAACGGGGTGTTAAAGTGCGACTTACTTGGGTCGATGGCTAAATTGGTTAACGTGGTTGTGAAATGGGGTGTTAAATTGCGACTTACTTGGGTCGATGGCTAAATTGGTTAACGTGGTTGTAGGAGGGGGTGTTAAATGAGTGAACACGTACACACGTATGCGAAAGGACGGCGCTGGTCGAAGGGACGTCGATCATTGTGTTTGTGGATTCGTTGGAATTCATTTCACCGCGACCTTGGACGTCGACGCGCCGTACAAACCAACCGGCGAGCGGCAACTGAGCGAGCGAGCGCCGACCTTGAGTATATATACAGCGCGACGGCGCATGCACTGTCAGCTGTTGAATGTTCTCGAAGGAGAAGCGCGCGCGCGGCACAGATGGCGACGGAGCGACGGCGCATGCGCTGTCAGCTGTCGAATGTTCTCGCAGGAGAAGCGCGCGCGGCACATATGGTGGGCGACGGCGCGACGGCGCATGCGCGCGCGTCAGCTGTCTAATGTTCGAGAAGCGGCGCGGACGGCGCGGACGGCGCACTACAAGGCGCGAGTATAAGATGCTTCCGCATCTAAAAAGGCCGTTTCGAAATATACGTCCCGGCAACTCGGTGCGAGAACCTCAAGGCGGTGTCGCCACCTGTATTTTCAGGCGCTTTTTCTGACCCACAAGCTTAAATAATTTCGTGCAAGATGTGGTGTCGATCGTAATGTGGAAGAATAATTTGTGCTATGTTAACGCAAACTATTAGGACGGGAACATGCAGCGCTGGACAAAGTAGAAATAACGACAGACGAGGGCGCTCCGTCCGTCACCCTTTTGTGTCCAGGACTTTGCCCCTTAAATTTCCTAAACATGTACAAAACAGCCCAGTTAGGTGATCTCCTGCAACATAGGACATACGACGCGCAGGGCGATGTTATGGATTTGCACTGAAACGTCACAGCGATGGCAAAAATATATAATGTCCAGATAATTAATTGATATCGCAATACTACTGAGACAATAAGCTACGACGAGAATATTGCGGCGATTAAACGCAATCGGTACTGAGAAGAAAATTATGTCTTAAGGACCGTGTGACTTTAATTATTTGTTCGACAATGTCTGTGTGGCGAAGTATATCATCAGAATTACTACGCCCAATGCAAGGCAAAGGCCTCTCCCGTAATACGCCAACCAACCCGGTCTTGTGCTTTCTACTGCCACCTTATACCTGCGAACTTTTTAACCTCATCGGCCCACCTAAATTTCTTCCTCCTCTTCGTGCGTTTGCATTTCTCTGGGAATCCATTCAGTGACGCTTAATGACCAGCGGTTATTCTGCCTACGTGCTACGTGCCCGACCTACGCCCATTTCTAATTCTTGATTTCAACTATGGTACCCTTAACCCCAGTTTGTTCCCTGACCAACTCGGCTCACTTCTTGTCTCTTAAGGTTACACCTATTATTTTCCTTTCTATCGCTCGCTGCATCGTCCTCAATTTAAGCTCAACCCTAAAAGCTATAGCCTCAAGGTTTCTGCTGCGTATACGGCAGTGCTGGCAAGATGCAGCTGTTCTATACTTTCCTCTTGGGGGTTAGTGGCAGATTACCATTCATGATTCGACAATGCTTGCCGAATGTGCTCCACCCCATTCTTATTCTAAGAAGACATATTTCTTTACAATTTCAAGCGTCCCTCCACCTATTGCAAAGTTCTGTTTTCTGCCGAGACTGTTACACATTAATTTAGTTTTCTATAATATTCAGACCTAGTCTTCTGCTTTCCATGTCCAGCGCAGTAATCATGAGTTTTAATTCGTCCCTTGAGTTAATCATCAAGGCAATGCCATTAGCGAACCGCAGGTTACTAAGATACCCTTCATTACCTATTATCACTAACTCTTCCCTATCTAGGCCCCTGAAAACCTCCTGCTGACACGCGGTAATTAGCATTGGAGAGATCGTGTATCCCTGCCTTACACCCTTCTTTATTGGGATTCTGTCGCTTTCTTTATGGAGAATTACGGTGGCTGTGGATCCACTGTAGATTTCTTCGAGTATTTTTTCGTAGGGTTCGCCGATGCCCTGATTCCGTAGTGCCTGCATTACTGCTGATGTCTCGACTGAGTCAAACGCCTTCTCGTAATCTATGAAAGCTATGTATCGTGGTTGGTTGTATTACGTGCATTTCTTTATTACCTGATTTATAGTATGAATATGGTCTATTGTGTAGTAGCCTGTACGAAATCCCGCTTGAATTTTTAGTTGACTGAACGTTAATGTCACCTTAATTATATCAGCTCTTATTTTTGTAACTAGTAGAGAACGGACAGTAAGCTGATCGACCTGTAATTTTTCGAATCCTTGACGTCTCCTTTCTAATGAGTTAAAACGATGTTGGCGTTCTTCAAAGATTCTGGCGTCGCAGGTTTGACCACTACCTTGCACACTTGCTTCGCAGCCGTTGGGGAGTGAGGGCCAAGGGTCAATTGACGGGTACTTTCATGAGGGAGGTAGTGACCAAGTACTGCGCAAGGATGGCCAATGCTGCTCCGGTGAGGAAGTGCATTACCGGCAAGTGGTCGCCAGTGAGACCGCACCGCAAACCTTTTCTCTTTTTTTTTCCTTTTTAACTTTTTTTTTCCTTTTTAACGATTCCTTTATCACGCCTTTAAGTAAATATACGATTGGGAATGGTCCGGCATCTGCATTCGAACCAAATTTTGTCATTTCATGCTAAGTTGCTGCGCTATTTGTAACAGTGTGTGTGTGTGTGTGTGTGTGTGTGTGTGTGTGTGTGTGTGTGTGTGTGTGTGTGTGTGTGTGTGTGTGTGTGTGTGTGTGTGTGTGTGTGTGTGTGTGTGTGTGTGTGTGTGTGTGTGTGTGTGTGTGTTAAAACTGATATCCCGCAACTTTATGTTTTGTCACGTTCCGCACACAACAAAGAACAACTCGCAGCAGCGGCGAAAGAGGAGCATGCATTTCTTCGCAACTGTCAAGCGCTGTTGCGAATAGGGCGACTACCGGTCCGACTAGACGGACCAGTCGCTCCTTGCCATTGGCGTCCACTTCTGGCTGTTTTGTGTATCCCTTCACTTCTTTACTTTTCGCTATTATTCGGCTGTCTGCTGCAGCACGTGCCGACCTCGACTTGACCTTGAAAGGCGTTCCTCAGTTCACGTGCTGGCCCTTCACTCTCTCCCGCCATCACGTGCGGCGTCAACACTTCCCAGCCAAGGCGCTGCCGCATCACAAGAGGCACCTTTGATTGACAGCTTTTGCGTTGACGTCACGGGCGCAGCTTCCTAACGCACCGGTTCCCAGCGATGCACACACACGCACACGCACGTTTTCGTGTTTTAATTTTTTTCAGGGCTTCTAAGTACCATCATGGTACCTATACAAACTCGTCCATGTATCTGATTTTAAACCGGTATTTCCAGAGTGGCAAATACGATGGCGTCAGCGCAGTGTATTCTCTTTCACGGGGTAAGCTGCTTCAACGTAAACACTGACGCTGCTTGAAGATCGGTGACTTGTTAGCCAGAACTCACGCGCTATGTACTGCTGAGATGACGTCACGGAGCCAACTTCCCAACATGACAGCCACGATGATATCGGTGAGAACCATTTATCGTCGACTCTAACCACCAACACAAACCGGTATACTGTTTATAAACACATTTCTACCGGCGGGCGTTTACTCGGTAAGTTACAAAAGCTAGAATAAATAAAATATATTTATAGAGACTGCCCGCCGACGCCGGTCAGCACTACGATGCATGAGCTCGATGTCCCGTGTTTGAACCATGCCACGGCGGTCACACACACAACCGAATGCAACACCTCCGCAACGACGTGTCCCATAACCGTGCGGTGATTTTGGCAGGTCGAACCCGAGAAATGAATTGGAGTCGGTGTGCACAAAAGGCTCTTAAACTGCAATAACGTGTTTATCTAATTCGTGATGCTGGACTTAATCGGACACGTTACTAGTGAACACAACTTGCCAGTGGCAAAGATCACTTGTACAAATTAAGGGCCTTAGTACAAATAGGAAAGCTTTGTGAGCGCTTTATTTCCCCATTGTGCGCCGAAACGCGAGAAAAGGGTTATGAATTTCTGGCTTCGAACACTTTTCGTCGATTTGTCACAGATTATGCAATGCCCTTAGTGCAGTATTTTCGATTGGTCATTATCGTGCACTCTAACTGCGCTACAAACTCTTTCAGTGTATATTTTGCAAGCTATAGCAGCCTTATCTACAACAAAGGCAAAGCTGTCACTTCTGAATAAACTAATTCCATGACAAAAAAAAAAGGTGAGAGTTCGTAAGGAGCAAATCATGCCAAAACAAATTGTACGAGTATGCACAGGTAATGACACGCGGGTAGCTTGTTCACGGTTCAGCTGTTCTTCACTGATAGTTTCCAATAGCAAATAACTAATCTAGCGTCTTTATAAATAGGTGTCGCTGAATGTCGACTATTTTTCGCAAAGCGCTCACTCAGTTTGCTTAACTCCGCTATTGGGTGTTCGAAAACTGTACACACGGCCAGATATGCGAGGAGCGGCCACCCGAGTGTTTTCTATACCCGTCACTGCCCAAGTCGGAGTCGTGAATAGCTTAATCGATATTTAACGGAACACGTGACAATGCTCGCAGAACAAAGGTATACGCACGGCGCGGAACTTGCGTATCTATTTTATTTATCCGATCGCATCCACATATGAATGCACTTTTCAACAGGAAACAACATTAGACCCGGACACGTTGCATCTCACGCTCCGTTCAATATGCGCATTTCAAGCACGCAAACTTCACGCCTTACCTCTTTTCCCCCTCTCTCTCTGTAGCGTTCGTTCTGGCATGTCGTTGAAAGCCTTGTAACCTTTAAGCATCACTGTGTGTTAGTACTTTGGCAAAACGTAACACGCGTTCATCTACATGTATTTAGTTTTCGACAGCGATGGGTGTTTTACTATTGTATTGTATTCGCATTGCCAGCCGCAATTTGATTTGTTGACAGCTGTGTAGACCGTGTTATTCGAAAATAAAAAAAAGCAAGTGTATACCACTGTGCACTCATTCGAGCGAATGCAAGACTGTGCAATAAACGTGTCACGCATTTCGCGACAGGAAATCGCACGTCACATACTTGAAAGGAGCAAAGCGGTGCTGTAGACTAACAAACAACCAGGCTGTGGTTACGTATTCATGCCGAAAGACGGGGCGTGAAAACGCGGACACCAACGGCTTCACTTGCGTTCGGGTTTGATATGTGGGGTTTAACGTCCCAAAACCACCATATGATTATGAGAGACGCCGTAGTGGAGGGCTCCGGAAATTTCAACCACATGGGGTTCTTTAACGTGCACCCAAATCTAAGCACACGGGCCTAAAACATTTATGCCTCCACCGGAAATGCAGCCGCCGTAGCCGGGAATTGAACCCGCGACCTGCGGGTCAGTAGCCGAGTACCTTAGCCACTAGACCACCACGGCGGGGCTTGAGTTCGGATTTGCACGTCCTGTATTTTAAGGGGACATAAGACTGAAAAAAAAAAAAAACCATTTTGGTATTAGATTTTTTCACACCACCACGACGGCTACGCTAGCAGCTAAATGATGCTCGGCAATTGAGAAACCGCAAAAATAAAAGGGGGAAAGTGCGGTTGGTGAGATCAATCGCCGTGACGCCACAGATTTCGACGGCACCTATACTCGGGCCTTCGCATTTCCTATGCTGTAAAAGTGAAGCACATTCATTGTCCTCTGAGATGAAGGAGGGGGGTGCTCGACATATCAAGTTGAGGGAAATTTAGTTGTAGAAGAGTTCAAAGGCTGGCTCTAGTTGGTATAGATTCATACTGAAATATTGGCAGCGCAAACTAGCGGGACCTTTCGTATTTCCCTTTCCCTTCCGTGTTTTCCTGGCATACATTATCTTTTGTGAACAAACAGAAGTTTCAGCCTGCGCTTCTTTCTATCTTTTTTTTCTGCGTCATGTTAGTTTTCGCTGCCAATACATCAGTGTGAAATTCAGCTCGGTCAATGCCTTCAAAATACTAAAAAAAAAAACATTGAAGTCCCTGACGTCAAGCGCGGAGATAAGGCGCGGAATTTCAGAGCCGTGACGTATTTACCTTAGTTTCCTGCACAATTAATAGACCCGCAACGGCGCAGTTTGCAGATCACACTTTATCAGACTAAACTAATCCACCGTTTCACTTTAACGGTCCTTCGACATAAGGCGACGCGTGCCCAGAGACGCGCGGCGGCTTAGCCGCCATATTGGGCGGCTGTGGTATACATAGTATACTACCGCGTCAGCACTTCGCGCGAAAGAGAGCCGCAGTCCGGGAAGCTTCTGCAGTGCCGCGCCGAGCCTTGCAGTGCAGCGCCTTGCAGTGCACGCGCAGTGCAGTGCCCGGGGACTGCGCTCCGAGCTCCCCCTCTCGTCCGCAGACGACGTGGCCATTGCGATCGATGTCGCGGCCGCCGCCTTTGTGGCATCGTCGCCCGTGCATGTCACGCATGGCGCACTTCACGCTCCGCACTGCACTGACCAACCACGCCGAAGAATTTCCCATTCAGAAAGACGAAAATTCCCTATTTCGGAGATTTTTTTCCTGCAAACGTTCCATCATAGTTCCCTGCACAACAGTACTAATTTCCGCCCGCATCCATGCACACACATACTCTAATTACACGTGTCTCACGTACTGGCGACATTTGAAGGCATGAATAGCCCATCCACTGCCGCACAGCAAGAAAATGACTTTATTAATTCACTTACTGTTAGTACACTGCACATTGTGGGCTTCAAGTGCAACACCAATAGTGAACTAGAAATCGCTGCGCGTAAATATCAGAAAGAAATTTCAAAAGCTGTGCTTGGCGTGGTGCATGCGCCAGAACCGATTACAGCAGGTGAACGAACACTGCAGCGTGACAGCTAGTTATCGGTCGTCACAGGAGAATTCAGCCATTCCTGAAGTTCCCTGCAACATCAGGACGAATCCCTTTTTTCCCTTTTGCTCAAGATGGCATGCGAAAGTTCTCCGAAAAAGGAAAAATTTTCTGCACGGAACACATCACTGCCGGATTACAGCGCGGCTGCTGTTGCTATCCCGGCGAGCACTGCGCGCGCGCATCTTCGAGATTGGAAGGCGAACGCAGACGCGTTGTCAGCGTTATTTCCTGCTTCCTCTTTTTTTTTTCCTTTTTGAAGGACGACTGCCTTATCAGACGAGAAAAGGGACCGTTCAAACAGCGTGACTGTCGCGTGGCACCAAAATAACGATGACGTCGCAAGAGTAACCGAACGTCCCTTAAAGCGAGACAAAGGGGAAGAGCGACTTGGAGGTAATTAGAAGTGATATTGAAATAACCGGGAGTAATAATTCCAGAATTGAGAGTAAGTGAAATAAAGTCGGGACAATCGGCGCGGAATTGAAGTGGAACGTATAATGCAGGGTGAACTATGGATCTAAGTGAATGCGATTATTCGAAATAAGAGGGCGTATGCCTGAGCAGAATAAAGTGAAATGTGGATGACTAGGCAAGAAAAAAAAAAACAGGAAAACAAAACACATGGCAGCTTCGCCGTATGAAAAAAGAGCAGTGCTCCGCAGCATTTTGTTTGTTTGTTTCTTATTGGTTTACTCTTTTCTCCTTTCCAGCCTTTTGTCTTCCAGCCAGACGGTAAGTTGGGCCAGTTGGTTAGGATCCATCGTGAACTTACTTACAGCGCAACAATGTCTTCCAGCCTTTTGTCTTTTGTCTTTCCAGCCTTTTGTCTGACACACACACACACACACACACACACACACACACACACACACACACACACACACACACACACATATATATATATATATATATATATGCCTATTTATTTCTTTTTTCTCTATGTCCCCCTCACTTTCTATTATTTTTCAAATTGTATGCGTATAGTTTCAAATTGTATGCGCAACCTGCGTTACGTCAAGCGACGGCAGCATACGACAGTGCGGGCCGAAGGTTCACCCGAACGTTCGGCCGGGGGTTCTGCTTCAGTGCTCCCCGTCAGGGGGCGCAGGCGAAGGTTCGCGCAACGAACGTTGTTGTCCTCCCTCTCCCCCGTGAACCGTGCGCGCGCGAATGTGAATATGTTCTATTATAAAATGAAAGAAAACAAGGACAATGCCGGATGAATGGGTCGACAGAAGAATTAAACTGAGCGTAAGTCAGCACATACGCATAATCGGACAACGCGCGAACCGTGACCGTTGGTTGCAAGTGATCACGACGGCGAAAAACGCATGTTCCCTCACTTCCAATGAAAGCGTGCGAACGGTCAGAAATGAATAATAAAATAAGTATGAAAAGGAGACCAAGAAATCAAGAAAATGTAGAGGTGTTCTAACATCTATACGGTTCGCGCGCGCGAACGGTCAGAAATAAATAATAAAATAAGTATGAAAGGAGACCAAGAAATCAAGAAAATCTAGAGGTGTTCTAACCCTCTAGATTGTGTGTGTGTGTGTGTGTGTGTGTGTGTGTGTGTGTGTGTGTGTGTGTGTGTGTGTGTGTGTGTGTGCGTGCGTGCGTGCGTGCGTGCGTGCGTGTTTCGTTCTTTTACTGTATATGGTGGAGTAACTGAGTATAGTGGATAGCCCTGGGTTGTGGCGTGGTCTGCAAATTGGGTATACGATGCGCAGGAACTCTCGCTATCGCAACTTGCCAGTGGTATAGCAGGCCCGTTTGCGAAGCAGTTGACGTTGCGGACATGGCTGCAGCTGCTCGCATATGCGAAAACAGCAATGCAGTTTGCCCGCGCGGGCCGATAACGCCGCGGCGGCAGACTGTGCGATGCGTTCGTAGAAAACGACCCCCCTCCTCCCCGCCAACAGTGAAGGAATAGGAGCACTTGACAGCGCAGGAAGAAACGAAACAAAGAAAAAAAAGAACGCGTCGCTATACTGCACGGAAGGACTGTAAATACGGCTTGCTTATCATACGCCACATCGGAAGAGGCTTTCGAGCACTTACGCAGACCATATCGCCTATTATTGTTCGGGTTTTAGGCGCCGAAACCACGATGTGATTATAGGAGACACCATCGCGGACGGCTTTGGAAATTTTGAGCATCCGGCGCTGTTTAACATGCACCTGAATCTACGTGCTCCTCCAGCGTTTACCCTGCCGCGGCTGGGATTCGATCCTGCGACCTTCGTGTGTCAGCAGATGAGTATCCGTATCACAATAAAAGGCTCATTATAAGATGTATGGAATTAACAAGACCAGTGCCGTTCCAAAGAACGGGTGTCAGCCAATGATGAACGGCACGATATTAGCAAAGGGGATCAATGGCAGAAAGCAATTAAAATGGACTTTACGAATGCTTTCCCTATTGTTTTGCCAGATTCTCGTACAGGGTGTTTTTCTTCAGACAGTGAAACTTGTTGTCTACTATATATATAATAAAACGGTCCTGGGTGGGCCACTAACGTCGCGTTCGAACGGCTAGTATATATAAAGGCGCGATGGGAGTGAAAAGAAACGCCGTTGTACGGCATAGATAAATGAAGAAGAGGAGAGTGGGTGTCAGAAAAAAAGAAAGAGCTTTCTACGCAGCGCCATCTGCCGGCTGAAATGTGAAGTGGGGCGTGGCACCTTTCCTCTCAGCGCCAGTTACACGCACGAACAAATATATCGTCGCCATTGCGTGACAGACTGAGCGCTTTCGTTAAATGGCGTATTATGCTGTGCCACACGGCGGCTGGATAAAAAAAAAACAAAAAAAAACCAAGGTGCGGCCTGTTGCGTACCCTATAGTTCACCTCACGCCCGCTCTGGCGCCACCGCTCCTCCCAGGAGAAACGCTTTCACACGCATTGCTACGCGCGACAGAAGGCCGTAAATAACGTGCCTGTGCGTGCATCAGCTTCTCCGAATCGTTCCGATCCCTCTGTCTACTCCCTCCACCACCCCCTCTTCATCTCCTTACACTCCGGCAAAGCCAATCCAAGTCTCTAGGCGTAGGAAGGTTCTGGGCGGACTGCATATCGTTATACACTGCATCGTGCGCTTCCTATAGGGCTGCAGAAATTAGGTGCCTTTCTCTTTTCTTTCCAATTACACGTTCATTAATTTCGTTCCCGTCTTGAGGCAGAGTGTCTAGAGCAGTCTATAGAGTGTATGACTAACTCCTCGACAGAAAGAAGCATGCTGCCCTCCCTACGTTGCTGCATTTCTGGTGCTAAGCTTTGGAACAATTCGCCTCTGCAAATAAAATGCGCTAGAAGTTTTGACATCTCCTGCAAACGATACTTTGTTGCTAACAAGACATTTTCTTGAGATTTTAGGCATTCTTATAATTGTTCTCCTGTGCGTTTGCTGTATTTGGTGACCATTGTTTTTTTTGTTTTTTGTATATCACTAGATCGCTCAAGTATGATGCTTTCACAATTGTTTATTGTTTTCTAAAAGACTGCTATTATTTTATTTTTGTTTAAATCTTTCTGTAATGGACCCTTCACTAGCCACTTAGGCTATGGGTCCAAATATTTCTGCATGCATTTTTTATATTATATTGCAATACAATTCCCCCTTTTGATTTGGTTTGATTTGATACACTCGCACGCGTCATGAGTTCGATTCTGGCCGTTGCGGTGTCATTTCGATGGATGCAAAATGTCGGATACCCATGTATTGTGCGATGCCAGTGCAAGTTGATGAACGCCAGACGGTCGAAGTGCCCGTAATCGCAGTGTTTTTGGCACGTGAAACCACACGCATTATTATATTACCCTTGCATGCGATTTTTCCCCCCAAGCCCATCCGGTTTCAAACCGGGTGTAGATCGCCGAACGCACGCTTCTTTTTCTTGTTATCGACGTTCGCGTATGCAAGTACTTATCTCGCTTCCCGCGATAAAGTGAGGCAGGCGATTTTCGACGACATCGATTACATATGCCATGCTCGCGACGCACGATACGGCAGCATTATATGAAGGCTGCGCGGCTATAGAGCGCTGCATCTCCGTTCAGAAAGATACAGAGCGAGTTGGCTGAGAAAACGCCTGCGTCTGCACAAAGTATGCAAACTATATCAACCACGAGCGTGGTCTTCTGAAACGCAGTCATACAAGTTTTTACAACCACCACCGGCTGGCGTATAGGGTCTTCCCTGCGTCTTCTCTGGATCAAAATAAAGTTTTAATCATCATCATCATCATCATCACCGCAGAAACGCCCATAAAAAGATGATTATGGAGGCATCTTTTTTTAGACGTAAATTCAGATAAGACAATAGATAAATTTAATATATAGGAAAACGCTTACGTTAGCGTGCGTCACAGCGCTAACGCTAAAACGGAACGCACCATCTGCTAACTCGCGGTCTTTTAGTACAGCGGAAGGCATTCCCGCTAAGGGAAACTCAAGTATACGGCGCCGTCTATGTAGTTATAAAAACACTATAAGCACTGTAGAAACCTCAAGTGCGCCACTTGACTCGAAGTCACCATTGCCGCGCCACCGTGTCACGTTTGGTTCAGCGTTGTGTCCACTCGAAACGCATCGTTATTATTATTTTGTTTCGACATATGCCGTAATAGATAATCCTCCAGACCCTGCCTCAGCTTGGCTTCTGGCCGCATTTGCATAATTTTGAAAACAAGCAAATGAATAGCGTCCCCATCTCTGCGTGGCTATATACCAAAAAACATGTGCGAACCTAACAAACAAGTTTTACTAAGCCTTATGCACCCGAAACCGACTGCGTGTCGGAAAAGACGTAGCTATTTAATCGGAAGTATAGAACTAGCGAAGTCTGATTACTGAAATAAAAAAAAACGACCAGTAGTGAAAGAGTTTAACAAGGCACGCTGACGATTCTAAAGATTTGAAGTGGCCGGCTCTCGCTTCAACAGGCACCATTATATCTCTTGCGTGCGTTATCGTTGAACGCTATAACGCTCGAAATAGCCTTCGTACGTAATAGTTGGGGCTGCGTTAACGTCACGCTCAGTTTAGAGCACGCAACGCGCTATATCGCTGAATCCTTTCGTTTGCTGTTTTCTGCTATACTAAAGGTCTCCACTAGAACTCACTATTGATTGATATGTGGGGTTTAACGTCCCAAAACCACCTTATGATTATGAGAGACGCCGTAGTGGAGGGCTCCGGAAATTTCGACCACCTGGGGTTCTTTAACGTGCACCCAAATCTGAGCACACGGGCCTACAAGATTTCCGCCTCCATCGGAAATGCAGCCGCCGCAGCCGGGATTCGAACCCGCACCCTGCGGGTCAGCAGCCGAGTACCTTAGCCACTAGACCACCGCGGCGGGGCTAGAACTCACTATTGTCGGCGGTTAGTTCTGCACGTTATAGAACAACGCCCATGCCAAGAACCCTCGCAAGAGAGCGGACGAAAGATCTGCTGCAGGTCACCTTAAATAGCGCGGTATATGCAAATAAGTGACAATCGTTGGATGTCCGGCAATGGGTACGGTCCCTCTAAAGCATTGCCTGTATAGCACTCAAAGATGGCGCCGCGCGTCACAGAATCAAATAGCGCGGTATATGCAGATAAGTGACAATCGTTGGATGCCCGGCAATGGGTATACGGTCCCTCTATAGCATTGCCTGTATAGCACTCAAATATGGCGCCGCGCGTCACAGCATAATACGCCATTTAACGAAAGCGCTCCGTCTGTCACGCAATAGCGACGATATATTTGCTCGTTCGTGTAACTGGCGCTCAGAGCAACGGTGCCACGCCCCACTTCGCACTCGGCCGGCAGATGGGGCTGCGCGCAGAAAGCGCTCTCTTTTTTTTTTCCCGACACCTACGCCCCTCGTCTTCATTTATTTACGCCGTACAGCGGGCGTTTCTTTGCACCGCCACTGCGCCTTTACATATACTGGCCGTTGGCACGCGACGTTGGTGCACGGCGCACCTCGGGCCGTTTTTACCGCCTTGCACACGCGAAGGCCCGCCTTATGAGATGGCAAGTGCAGGTTTCTGAGAAAAAAAAAAAAAAACACTATAGACGTCCCTTGCATCAGCCGCCCAACTTTCGTAACTATTACGACACACACGAGGGATCGTATACGCGGTTCACGTGACGTATAGCTCTAACCTCAACATGGCGACGACGTCACTGGACCGATTGAATTGTGACGCGGGTTATCGGTTTGTCGATCGGCGAAACATTGGGTCTGTCCTGCTGTTTCACGTCCTTATAGTTCACGTGGCTTCTTGACGTGCTAGTGCCCCGACGTGGCGGCCACGATAACGAACCATCTGTATGCAAATGAACACGTATACATGAAGGTGTATATGTGTATGCATATATATAGCGCTCACTGTACATGTTAACGTCTGTATCTTGTGCGTCATAGGGACCATTCTGAAACAAAAACCTTTTTTGTAAGCGAAATTCTCTTAACTATCGAATATTTTTTTCTGTCCGCCATTGGTCGGCCTCGTTTCTGGCGTCACTGATGTGTCATTCGTGTCACCTACGTCATGCGTGCCCATGGCGAGACAACATTTCGCAATGCCATAGTGCCCTTGAGTGTACTTCCTCTGCCCTAAAGAATGATAAACATTACGAGCATTGTAAGGGAGGATGGATGCAGTCGTACCAGCTACGCATGCTGTTCGCAGATTCATTGGCGTATTACGAGGGGAAATTAAAGACGCCTGAACAGCACGGACAGAACGAAAAGCGCAGGTAAGACGCTCTTCCCCTGTGCCGTTCTTCGTTGTTCCTGTGTTGTTTAGGCGTCTAGAATTTTTTTCCCTAATAATGTTGTACCAACTAGATCAGCAAAAGGTACTTCTAAGTTTCATTTTAGCGTTTACAGCCTCTACCGCTATTTTAGTTTTACGAAGCGAAACCCGCAAAGAAATAAAAAAAGAAAAAGAACGAAGCGAACAGTCACAGCTGCGGCTGCACGAAACTGGGAAAGCGACGCCTACCTAGGCACTGTGCAGACTCGAAATGCATTTTCCTTTTACAGCGACCGCGCTCCAAGAACCACGAGTATGTGGCGAGCGTGCGTGAAAAAAAAAAACAAAGAACACAGCATATCCACGGAGTAAATGATGAAAAGTGGGGCGAAGCGTCCGTCCGTCCGTGAGTCTCTCTCTCCGTGAGTCCATCTGTCCGTCCATCTAGTGAACACTCCAAGTACCGCTATCCCGCATAATTTCATCATATATTCATCATATACAAGTACCGCCATCCAGCGGACATTTCAAGGACTAAAACGAAAGGTGGTGACTACTACGACGACGACACGGTACATACGACCACACGACGTGCTTCGCCCCTAAAAAAAATTTCAGCTCTTCACGGGACGCAGTGTTTGGAATCAAAGCTTCTTGCTGTGCTCGTACGTGAAAGGCAATAGTCGCGTTTTCGTACGTCTATGGTTGTCACTTACATTGGAGAAAATTCAAATGTCCTCCACGCAGGACATCCTGGTAAAAAGAAGCAAAGTAACATACAGCCTATGTGTTAAAAAAAAGGAGGGGGGGGGACAAAAAAACTCTCTCTGGGCTCCTTATGCATTCGCCTCAGACGACCCGAAAGCGAAATCCACTTTTTTTTCATGTCCATGTACTCCCCCCGCCCACATGCGAAAGCTTTTTTGCACCTCACCTGGTTTCGCACAGCCCTTGACAAAACGACGGTGTGTTGACGTCACGTATGGGACGTCGTTCTGACATCGCAGGATGTGGCGGTGTCTGACGTTGTGATGCTGTCACGTGATGATGATAATGATTTGTTGCACAACTCGTGCATCAAGGCCACGCCGCGGGGCACCGACGGTCAATATTCACGTTTGATGAGGGATTTAAGGCGATCGCCTTAGAGGAAGAAGGAAAAAAATAACCATTCTCCGTCGCCGTTCAAAAGCCTGGCGAGACCGTCGCGCCAGGCTTACCGGTTTTTCGCCCCTACGCGCGAAGCCACGCACGTGTTGTCATCATCGAGAGGAACCGATTTTTTTTTTCCTCTGTCGTGTGCTTTGATTGATGAGTGGTTAAATGTCGGTGTTTTTACGGCGTCGTGGCCCCTATTTTCGAACACCATACGCGCGCTACACGTACGCTCTGTAGGCGGTTTAGCGCACAAATGTTTTGCATCTCCGCTTCGACTGTGCACGACGCCAGGACAAATTGAAGCCAGATGGGCATCGTGAGGTCCTATGGCATGACTATAGTTGTAGCGCGACAACAAAACGACGACACAGAGACAAGAAGGACACGAAGAACACGAGCGCTAAGTTTAGCGCTCGTGTCCTTCTTGTCTCTGTGTCGTCGTTTTGTCCTCGCGCTATAGCTCGTGTCCTTCTTGTTTCTGTGTCGTCGTTTTGTTCTCGCGCTATAGCTCGCTCGTGTCTTTCTTGTCTCTGTGTCGTCGTTTTGTTCTCGCTCTATAGCGCGCTCGTGTCCTATTTGTCTCTGTGTCGTCGTTTTGTTCTCGCGCTATAACAATCGTCATGCTATGCCTACTAGCCCAAGCTGCCATTCGTCCTATGGGGCTGTGCCCCTAATATGGAGTGCAAGGATGGCGTAGACAAAAACAAGAGCTGGCTTTTATTTTTGCTCACTAAAGCAGAGACTTCCCACCTAGTGGCGCTTCCATGCGACAGACGTACTACTAGAGCTGCATTATCGCGACTGACTTGACAGGAGTGTAACTGATCGCGTATACTGCCCGAAGGAGTGGGAGGGCGATGGCGACATTGCAGCCGCCCCACGCCTTCTGCGTATCATGCTGCGCAGTGTAAAAAGACCAAAAGCGGACGCCGTGGCTAGCCTGAAGCCGAGTCGTCGACCTCTTCTGAGACGCCGGCCGCCTGTGCCCTTTTACAAGCTTGGTGAAGAAGCGGGGAGTGTGTTATCTACAATATGAGTCACTAATCATTTTCTTTTTCTTTTCGAAATGGACTTCAGCCCATCGCTCCGCATATGTATACGCTGCCGTTGTTTCCGCGTACACCTTCAGACCTGTTGACCTCCCATCTCCTTCAACTTCTGTCTCTTACAGGGAACAGCTTGACAAATGCATTCGGGCAGGTCACTCGAAAGCTAGAAGCTATGCGCGTCTTTCGTAAAGTTCGTTATCGGGAATGTAACGTCCAACAGGCCGGGTTGTTCAAAAAAAAAAAAAAATCGGTCGAGTTCTTTTTTTTTTTCTGCGAGCCTTACGAAATGGGCGAGATAAGCGAAGGTCAAGGCCTCCCGCTCCGCGCCCGGCATTTGACTTATATATGAAGGATGATTCGGCGAACCCGCTTTGAGCTTAAGCCGCCGCCAAAGAGCTCGCCGATAGTTTATGCATGCGCGCCCAAGTATTAGGGTCCCGCTGCTCCTGGAGCTGCGCTTTCCCGCTTGGGTTTAGTGCACCGCCAGTTCGCCTGTATACACTGGACGTTGGAAGCAAGCAACCGCTACGCGCACCGCGTCTCAAACAAATGCGGACGAGGTATGGCGCTTGAATATGGCCAAAGACACGTATATCTCAAGACTGGTACACAGTACCACGCGACGCTCTCCTCTTCAACATATCTTTTTAATTTTTTTTTGTTTTTGATAACTGCCAAGGTGGCTCTTCAGAAAGCACTGGCATTTTGCTGACGCGTGGTGTGGCACTCCACTTAAAACGGAAGTTTCGGCACGCTCTTGAACTGATATCCCACGCAGCAATAGCGTGCGCCCCCTCTCCCCCGAAATTTCTTTTCGCCATGGCATACAGCGAACAAAATGACACTCGATCGCCCACCTGCCTGCCCGCCCTCACCCAAAAAGCCCCCCCCCCCCGCCCCCAATAGAAAAAATCGAATTTCACTGCAACGCTGGGCCAGCCATCGATAAATCGACACTGCGCTGGCGCAAGTGCACCGCCATGTGACTGCCAGCACGTGCAAACGTACTGCAATCCGAACAAGCAATGTTCGAGCATTTCCCTTGCTCCCATCCCACCCCCGCCTCTCCCATCAAAAAAAGACATTGTGTCAGCGTTTTATCTCAATAGCGGTAAGCGAGACACGCCGCCATTGCTTATCACGCAAAGCCTCCCCCTCCATTTCACTCCCTCCACCTCTCACGTAAGGGGCGACGACAGGCGAAATACGTCGGCCCTCCGCCGTGCGACTCATTTTCAGACGGTCGGTCGTGCAGTGTGGCACCTTTCTTCCTCTTCCCGTCTGAGGGGCGAAAGTATCTCGGTCGTACGATTAGATAAGCGCTGACCGTCCCCTGACAAAGACGCACCGTCTGGGACAGCCCCGCGACGGAGCACAGCTGCTGCTGTTGTCACCCGCCTATCGCGCACGGGCCTCGCCTCACGTAGCCCCTCCGCGGGCGCCGATCACGAGGAAGCTCAGGGGAGGGAAGCGACAGTTTTGCGGGTGCCTTCTGGTCCGGCACGAGACGCGAGCATGCGCAGTGGGGGTGTGGAAGGCGCGCCGACGCAGAAGCGCGACATCGTGCTGCGCATTTAAAGAGCGGTACGCTTGCAGTACCCATCCACGCGTCGATACTCACTAGGCACGCCTTTAAGCTTGCCAAAACCAAAAAAACGGTGAAGGGTTGGTGTCACGTGGTGGCCTCTGTAAGCCCGCGGAGAGTGCGCAGATGAGCATCTTGGCCAAGCGTGCGATATCGTGCCCCCCCCCCCCCCCCCTTAAACTAAAGGTTGCAGTGTCTCTGTATGATCAATCTCACGGTATACTTTGTGGGGGTGCTGACACTCCCCGATTGATGATTGATATGTGGGGTTTAACGTCCCCAACCCACCATATGATTATGAGAGACGCCGTAGTGGAGGGCTGCGGAAATTTCGACCACCTGGGGTTCTTTAACGTGTACCCAAATCTGAGCACACGGGCCTACAACATTTCCGCCTCCATCGGAAATGCAGCCGCCGCAGCCGGGATTCGAACCCGCCACCTGCGGGTCAGCAGCCGAGTACCTTAGCCACTAGACCACAGCGGCGGGGCGCTGACACCCCCCTGCAAAGTTGTTTGCGCTGCGTGGCGCACGTGTCTCGCTCAAAAGCCGCATTTCGGGTTACAACTACCGGGCGGTAGGCGACCGCGTCTACTGTGTCCGTTCACTACAAGAGCGTGGTGGTAGTGCTTGCCACCCCTACACCCCCAAAACTTCTTTGTAAAGCATTTAGTATTGTTTTAAATGCGGAACGTTTCTTAGTCGCACGTGGTCGCGGATCCGGCGTAGTGTCCCCTCCGTATATTACCGTGACTTGTGCGCATAGAATATGTACCATATGTGCTTGTTCGTGCTTACAGAGGTTACAGCTTGCTTGTGTGTATTGTCTGGAATACCCACGCTGTGTTCCAAGTGTACTGGATCCGGAAAGTTTGCAATCTTCGCCAGTCTGTTTCTTGAGATCTATCTAGCTCTTTGTGTGGTATGGTTGTTGCTCGTAGTGTGCCAATACGTCACGGTACGTGACCGGCCTGGGTCTCTCTGTCGTCTTGTACAGCATGTTCGCCATTGTCACCACCTGCATCGTCCCTATCGCCTCCGCCGAAGTCGTCCCCCTACTGTGGTGGTTTTCGGGGTGCTGCCGGGCCGTCGCTGTCCGAGCCATGGTGGGTTAGTTCTCGCGCGGTGGGCCTTCTTGTTGAATTTTGGAGGGATGGTCGTGTCTTCACCGGGGTCCACTTGAGGTATTTGGGTACGATTTCGTCGTTCCGGAACTCTACTGCTCTGCAGTTCACGATTTTGGCTGCTTTAGTAGAAACCCATCCCTTTGTGAGATTCCCAATGGTCATCTCGGAGTAACTGATTATTAATTTGTCTTGTTTTTCACCATTGATTACGGCCAGTGCAATTACCATTTCTTCCGCTGCCTCCGACGATCTGCTCCTTACAGAGCCCGCTTGCACGGTCTTCGTTTTCGTCGTGTCTGTGGCCGCCATTGCAAAGCGGGAGCCGCGCACAGCCATATTACTAATGTCATTATTTCGGGAATACCAGGCGGCGTCTACAAAAAGAACCCCCTCCAGCGCCCCGTGGTTTTCAAGGATTTGGCTTCGGCAGCGAACTCTGTAATCGCCTGTAGTTCGGGACCAACCACTGTGATTAACGCGTAGCGAAACGCATTCAACCGCTCATTACACTCTTACATGACCGTGATCAAGCGAGGCCCAATGTGCGGCATGTGAAAAAAGCACTGTGGTCGCCCCAAGCCAAACGTGTGTCTAACCACATTAAGAAGCACGGACATGTAACCAATAATTGTGAAAGGCTTCAGTGCCACTTCGGGTGAAACCACTGCTAAACCCCGGGGCCGCACGTTTCAGCTTGCGCTGGTTAGCCATTTATATGCGTAGTGCTTGAACGGTGATGTTTTTTAGGGGCGAAGCTCCTTATGGCGTGGCTCGTGCGTCCCTCGTAGTACGTAACCGCCAGTGGCACATACCCGAAATAGCGGTCCTTACGATTTTGACCTCCAAGGTGGTTCCGGTGAGAGATTTCTTCTGTGCGTTGTTGAACAATAAAAGATAGTGCTCAATGCACATGTTAATGGCTGCTAAGGGGCAATGAGAGACAGGAGCATTCGGCCTTTAGGTAACGCGCACGCTGCGATCCCCATTAGCAGCTATTGGCATGTACATTGAGCCCGATCTGACAAGAAAGGGTTGCTACGTTATACTCGCTGGGTGTAACCTCCTTGGTTTTAGAAAGGTTTAGCGAGCATTGGGCCGCATAGCCATGAATAGAGTGAACTAGTATATACCATGAACTCGAGGTGGTTAAAGGTGGGAAGTAAACCCGAAACGCAAGCCGTAAGAAAGTGTGCATGTGCCACCTCCCGTTTAGTCCCTGAAATGTCCGCTGGATGGCGGTGCTTCTATATGAAGAATATATGATGAAAAGATGCGAGATGTTGCTACTCGGAGTGCTGAATAGATGGACGAACGGACACACAGACAGATGCATGGATGGACGCATGAACGGACGGAGGGGCGGCTGCATGGACGAACGCAGGGACGGACGCACGAACAGACGCACGCACGGACGGGTGGATGGACGCATGGACGGTTACACAGACGTACGCAGGAACGGACGGAAGCAAGAACGAATGGACGGACGAATGCTTCGCTCCACTCCCCTTTATTCACTCCGTGGATATGCTGCCATTTTTTTTTACGCAGACATTTGAAAACACATCACACCTCGGATAGAGCTGCAGGGAACAATCGTTTCGTTTTTGGACCACCCTCGTTGTCGCCGTGTCTAAGCGCAGGAAAAACTGTCTCGCCCGGATGCGCTGCATCGCACGCACGACTCACGCTGCCGTGAAGTGGCGTGGCGAAGACGAGAAAGTCGTTTTCCGAGTGCCACTACGACTGCGGTCATGCTGAACGAGGGAGACAAATGCGCCCGGTACACCCTCCAGGTCCCAAGATAGGCACGCACTGCGCGTCGGTGGGAGGGCACGTGTTGTGTACAATTCTGTCTCTACGAGGTCTCCCTGGCGTCGGCGCTTGAAGCATGCTTCGGCCAACACACGCGCAACAGGCAAGCAGCGAACAAGTGACGTGGAAAGGCGCACGGAGTGTGGCAGCCTCTTCACCGAGCTGCACAACATACTTCCCCGTTGACTTCTTCCGCGGTGGAAGGCTCCTTCCTAATCGCTTTCTAATGGGAGCCTCCCTTCTCGGGCCTCGCCCACAAGGTGATACATCGTCTTTTAATGGGAACCGCGTGCCATGAAGAGAAGACGCGCGTTGAACACTCGTGGCCCTTCTGACACGTGTGCAGTTACCCACCTTCCCCTCTTCACCACTGAAAAAACAAAACAAAAACAGAAGCGCTTCTCTCCCATCGTTTGTCCGTTTTCCAGCGATAAAGTTGCGTCCATTCGTAGACGACACTCACCGGCAACTTCGGAAGCAACGTCAAGTATTTTCCAGCGATTTCGAAGTCCTTCAAGAGTTCCGGAAGCATCTCTGCACCATGTCAAATCAGTTGGCCCGCATCTCAAATGCTCGATATACCGTTGAGACCCCCGTTACATCTTTCAGCGACGTGCGAGTCATGCACTGAATCAGCTGTAATCAGCCCAGCGTTTAGGTCATTCTAGGCTACAGATCTATTCATAATTTGGCCATCACGTGCGTGACGTGATGCGACGGTGTTGCCAAGTGCCTCATCTCCGGAGCAATACATGCCGGCACTCCTTTTTTGTTAATCGGACAAGGTCTTCTCTGAATGCACGCCTTCGCATTACGGGTATGCGACGAATGCACCACCGTCATGAGCCTGACTGTGCCCACTGCAGGAAAATGACCTCAGCCACGTTCCGCCAATCCAACCGGTCCTTTGCTTGCTGCGGCCACGTTATACCATTAAAACGTCTTAATCTCATCTGCCCACTCATGCATCTTCCTGTCCAACCATGGCGCGTTTGCTTTCTCTAGGCGACGAATGCATCATCATCAGTCTGACTACGTCCACTGCAGGACAAAGGCCTCTCCCATGTTCCACCAGTTAACCCGGTCCTGTGCTTCCTGCTGCCAATTTATACCCGCAAACTTCTTAATCTCATCTGCCCACCTAACCTTCTGTCTCCCCCTAACCCACTTGTCTTCTCTAGGAATCCAGTTAGTCACCCTTAACGACCAGCGGTTATCCTGTCTACGCGCTACATGCCCGGCCCACGTCCATTTCTTCTTGACTTCAGGTATGATATCCTTAACCCCCGTTTGTTTCCTAATCCACTCTGCTTTCTTCTTGTCTCTTAAGGTTACACCTACCATTAAGAGACTGAGTAAAGAAATGGATGGTTTTTCGCTATTCATCTTTTTTTGCGCTAAACACGCCGTGCTATCAGAGCCTCTTGTGAGGCATATAACTCATGAGAAAGGTTACTCGCGGTTTTTTTAATTGAAGCTACAGTAAACTGCGTAGCATGACGTTTGCATCCCAAAGCGGCTTTGCATGCAGTTCAAAGAATCAAAGCTCTTTTACACTCCTCTCAAGTTAATTAAACCGAAACTTTGGAAACATCGCTAGAAGGGTGGCTAGCACAACGTAGACTACTGGTCCTATATGACCACGGCAGCGCTGGATTGCTGCATCACCGACGTTTCTGCGCGCTCGTACCACGCACGTCATCCTGTATGGCGCTGCGAGTACACAGTCAAGAGCTAGGACTCGCTCGCTGGATTTCGTGCCGACCGGTTGTGCCCCAGCGACCTTCGACGACAGCGCAGCTCTGGCAGACTGGGCTCCCCCTACGCCATCTCCTGACGCCGACAAGAGCTCTCGCCGAGTGGTGCCCCGGGACTCCTGCGGCCGTGTAAATCTTTCCTATCTCCTCTTTACTTCCGTCGTTTTCTGTCGTTCGCTGTCCCTGCGCCTCGCTCTCTCCTTCCTCTCTCTATCTGTTTACCTTTTAATCCCTCCTCACCCCCATCCCTTGTGAGCTACTGTTGAGGTGTCGCACTCTGCAGACAGTTACGGGGCTCACCGTTCTCTTCCCTTTAAGAATCACATAAGAAAGAAGTCAAGAGCCGCTCTTTGGGAGAACGTTTCGGCGTAGCTTGTAGTACGCTCGTAACACTTGGCTCGGTTCGAATTCACTTTGGGCGTCCCTCGTGTCGTGGTTCGCGTCTATTGGGATCGTAGGAATCGCGCTCCTGAAATACGTGAAATTCATTTTTCGGCACATCTTCGGCACGGCATATAGCTTTCCTTTCACAACACATACGAAATGAGAACTCCCCCATTTGCAGAGATATAGAATGCAATCTATACGTGCGGTGACATCTTTGTTTTAATATGCACTCTGCGTGATCCGATCCCGTCCACGTGGTGCGCATACGCTGTTTCCGTGCACGGAAGCGCGCTCATTTCACTCGGTGGTGAAGCGTCGGGAATGCAAATGATGATACGCAGAGCACGTGCGCGTGGGAAGACGGCAATTAATGCACGGAGAGGCACACACTACGACGATAGTGTGGTATACAGCGATCCAGGATTTCATGAGATTAGGCGAGGACGTGCCCGGGTTTGTGACACGGTATACCGTGCTCTCTATATAGGTATACGTATATACGGCCGGCTCTCCGCGGCACTTGGCCTCAAAACTGGTTTGTCTGTCGAAGGGTTCTTGGATGGACAAGTTGTTCGTGCCCACTGGCAAGACAGCACTCACCATCATTTGCAATTGGTTGCTACAGCGCTGCGTCCCGTTGTATGTTGTATACGCACGTGTGCTCAGATTTGGGTGCACGTTAAAAACCCCAGGCGGTCGAAATTACTGGAGCTCTCCACTACGGCGTCTCTCATAATCATGTGGTGGTTTTGGGACGTTAAACACCACATATCAATCAATCAATGATTTGAATTTAACGTGCGCGGCACAATAGCGGCGGAAGCTTGCGTGAAAGTAGGGAGTTTTAGAATGGCGCACCGCGAACCCTTGCGGTCGCTGCCACTGCACATGCGTCGTAACGCGAGTCGGCGTTCGTGGAGCGCACGCAGAAGATTCGAAATTGCGTGCGGTGATGGCGGCCCGCAAGCGCTGGTTTCGAGGCTACGGTGTCGCTGCGATCATGCGTTGCGGTTCGCAGCAGGGGCAAACGCTATTCTAAAGCTCTTATGGCACCCGCTTTGCCCGCAGCGCTTGCAAACGGTATTCTAAAACTCTCTATAGTGTCTAGAGAAAAAAAGAAATGAAGACACGCAGTGGCACATACACCCTAGCTTGTGTATGTGCGTGTGTTTGTTCATCTGCGCGCACGCAGAACTGAACATCTTTTTCGGACAGGTTTGAGCTCCTGCGACTATACGCCAGTGAGGGAGCTAGGGACCTTGCCTATATATTGACAGACACGTATACGGAGCTGCCTGCATGCCATCACGTCTACCTTATGGACGGCCTCTATCGGCGTGATCTCGTGTTTAACAACATGCGGGGCCTCGTTATAGCGCTTGTCCCGAAGTAGCGCGCGAGTCCGCGTTGCGTGAAGGAGTTTAAGCGCGAGATGGCGGTGGTGCGTAGCTCTGTTCCTCCCCCCTGAACGCACCGAGCCGCCGTAGCGTAGCAGCAGAGCACGCGCACTGCAGCCGCGCTGGTGCGTCGTCAGCTCGAGAAGAGACTCGACGAGATACCGGCCGGGGCGCGGTGATTTACGTCCGAATAGCCCGGGAGAGCACCAGACATGAGCGATAAGAGCCGCGGCCAGATAGAGAAGCTCACACAGACGAATTATAGAAGGGAGGGTGTCGGCTGCAGAGATAAGGCGTTGTACAGACCTATAAGTGGCACAGTGCACGCTCTATATCAGTCCGAATCGTGGTCTCGGCGTGAATGCAAAAGATTTGGCTGCAGGTAGGTACAAGGCGGGCACCCTGCGCGCACATCTCGCACCAGCAAGTCGACCAGGCTTAGCACAGCGCGATATAGCCGTCGTGTATAGATAGCTCCCCGTATACACGAACCCGCAAGTTTCCCCGCGGGCAGCCCTTCGCGAGATTCGGTCGCGCTGTTACCGTCGAGAGCAGAGCGAAACATCCCGTGCTCGAACATTGCGGAAGCCGGGCTTTATCTCTCGCTCTCTTTTTTTCTTCACCGATGAAGATTTTGATATAGTTATAAAGACCTCTCCCTATCTGGCAACAGTGCAGCGTCACTGCGAGCTCCCCGCTTACCTTCCTCTAGCTCGGAGCAAGTATACTGGTTGCGAAGAGGTTCCGCCAGCCAGCAGCATCTACCTGCATACCGGCGCTGCATGTGTCATCATGCCTTCGATATAAATGTCTGTGAATCGCCTTTTTTTTTTCTGAAGTCACAACTTTTAAAAGGAAGAGTCACTGCCTATAATGCACGGTTCTGTTCGTTTAACACGTGGCGATTTGCTCGTCGTAGATGGAAGCCACAAAATGAATAATTAAACAAAAATAAGCTCAGCCTCTTCGAAAGCGAACGTTCCTAATGTTCACGGCGACTGGCGCTTTGAGAAATATTTGCATGTCATGGGTGTGAACGTAATCAACTTACGTCCTGAAATGTGCACTGCAGTTTTAAACGAGATACAACAAAGGCGGCAGCATGGTTCTGAACTGCTGTGCGCGAGGTTATGAGTAAGATTCTCATTCACTACGAAAAAGGCTGATATGAGATGAATGAAAAAAAAAAACACAAGAAACGCATTTTGTTGTGCGTTAGGGCTGTGGTTAACAACTCCCCGTGAAAATTAAAGCGATTTCTCCCCTACAGTATTCTTCATAACCCACTGAAACTTTATACGAGTTTAAACCGGTAATTCAAGTATATAGATAATCTCTTGCGCAGTTACCTCTCTGCATCTGACGCAACGTGTTTGCATAACTTGATCTTTTAAACCTCATAGAAAAACTGGTAATGCGCATTTACACTTCGAAAAGATCGAGCCGTAAAAGCACCACGCATATATGAGAAACAAGAATTTACCCCTGTTTCCATTAGGACGCGCGAGGTCTCCGACAATACGAGTTATGCATTTAACGGGTTTGCGTATTCACCGTGGCGCCGAATATACGCAGCATTTGCAATGCTAAAACATGCTAATATAGCTCACACGTAGTCGTGTCTTTCAGCTGGAGTTAATGATGCCCTGTTTTCTTCTGCACGCATTTCAATGTATGACAACGTCCAAAACGACAATATTGCTACGTAGCTCACATATCAGGAGTCAGAAGATGACAACGAGGAAGTGGTTTGTCGGTTGTGCATGCTGTTTTCCATCTTAGTCGATGCTATACGCATCAGTTTCAATACAAATTCTAAATAGACACGCGTCGTCTCATTTTTACGTAACAATATTATCAACAGCAGTGCCCTACTCACCGAGGAATTAAGGTAAACGCACAAGCATACATGCGCCGCAGTGGGGCATTCTCAAAATAATCTCGATGGCTTCAGACAAACTATCTAAAATTGATCATAGTATTCGATCAATATTTGCACTAAATTAAGAACTTTCCATGCATCAAGAGACGCAATAAAATTATGCCCGCTGGGTTCTGTTTGATTCATGGACGTTACTATGGGGAATGGCGCGAGGCGTTCAAAAATTCAATTTTCGCGCAGTTTAACTGGACAGGTCCTGCCATATAGCAGGACCCAGTTGAAGCAATTACGCTTGCAATCTTGAAGGTTGTGGCTTAAAAATTTTTCAACGACCGTTGTTGCTGCTGTGGCTCCCGCTACTTTCATTCTGTCTACTACCGCGCAGTAAAGCCGGGCAACGTTGTGCATGACAACAGTGGCGTGAGTCTAGTACACTAGTTATAGCGCGAGAACAAAACGACGACAAAGAGACAAGAAGGGCACTTGGTGTCCTTCTTGTCTCTTTGTCGTCATTTTGTTCTCGCGCTATAACTATCGTCATGCCATACCAACTAGCCCAAGCTGCCACACTTCTAGTACACTGTTACGTGAGTCGGCCCGTTTGTTGAGGCGGGTAACTTGAAGTGCGCCAACCCGATGCGGACCACGAAAACACGATTTTTTTTTTCAAAATAAGCCTTTCCTTGGCACAAAAGTAACACTACAAAATTTCTATACCGCTATCTCAAGAATCAACATCGACTTAATAGTTGCCTTCAGCGTCCCTTTAAACCCCCATTAACTACAATTTGTGGTAGCGCCTAATATAGGCGAGAATTAAGCCGATTTGCTACATGGTGCACAAGAGAACACAGCCTTGTGCGAGCGTCATCTGCTGTGCATGCGCTGTTTGCTTGGAGATGGGTACACAAGATGAGTCTTATCTGTACAATTGCGTGTTCGAAAACCCGGTGTGACGCTGCTCAACGTATCGCTGATCTTCTCGCCGATATTGTAGACAATACCATATCCTGATGTGGACGCTCGCACGATCTTAAATAAGAAATACAAGGCTGTGCATGCACACACGCCGTTGAGCTTAGCGTATATCTCCCGACCTGTAAACAGCCAGCCTCTTATACGAATCGCGGCCCGCTTCGTCTTATCACTACAAAACACGTTGCGGGTGGCCAGTTGGTACCATCGTCTGTCTTTCTGTACTATGCATCCTGAAATGTGTGTTTGTTTAGGTTTAGAGCTGGATAGCTTCCAAAAATTAAAAAAAAAAACCGCTTCATCCTTTTTTTTATTTTTTATTTATTCATACTGTCAGCCCAAGGGCCAAGACAGGAGTTGGGGTTACATATCTGGCACGTACAAAGAACATATGTGGAAACAAGTTTCACACTGTACACTCAAGACGCATACTATATGGAAATAACAAAAACAAAAACGCCAAACTGTCAGAATACATCCCGCATAGGTCACGGATAAAAGAAACATGTTCGAGTACATCTCGTACACGTCACCAAAAAGAGAAAAAAATTTGAAGTGATATAGTACATATTGAACATATTGATATAGTACAGTGAACATATTCAACCGACAAGCAATTTGGTTAAAAAATATTCTGACAAAGCCTTTTCGAACCTTTGTAAATCGCAATGTTCGACTATGTAGTGAGGTAATTGCAATGCTCCGAACCAAAAACGAATACTTGAATAAATCTGTTCCGTAGCTAAGTGGTGTGATATGTTTCGAGTGTTTTGTTCTGGATGTGGTAAATGTCTGTAGTGCGATGTGTTTCTTTAGGTGAACTTTGTAGTCTCCATTGAGTATGCAGACATGACAGAAGCGCAGCCCCAAATGCTAGTGACGAAGAGCGAATGACACAGTCGAGTCGATATTATACGGCTATAGGACGCATGATAACGACGCATTCTGGCGCCTGCAAGTCTTGAGCGTATATCACGTGGTTGAGAAGTTGAGAGGCGATTTTCTCATAGGGGAGTGAGCGACGCTATCAGCGAGCACAGGTCGACAGCTGTGCGTTCAATCATTAAGCCCTGAAAAAAACAGCAGCGTCTTGCGTCATGGTCAGCGATCGAAGGCCAAATGTGTGCCGCGCGGCACACATCCATCCCCGTGCGGTCTCTGTTGTGCATCGTCATACGGCTGACCATCTAACCGGACCTTTCAGCGACGTTTTGAAGGAGAACCGAGGCGTGATGCCTCGTTTCAAGGTTAGTAGTTTCGGTTTCCAATGGCTCGTACGTTTCCGGCGTTTACGTATATATAGTCTGCATGTTCTGTGACTTATCAGCCAAACGGCTTTGCTGCCGTTAAACGCACCCCCCCCCCCCGCCTTTATCCTTCTCCAGACTGAAAGTTAAAAAAAAAAAAGCCAGTGAAGGCACTCGTATATACGATGCTGACCGAAAACCACTAAGCTCCGGCTCTGTAAAGACATTCTGAATGACTGAATCCAGGGTATAATATGGGCTCCAAACAGCGACAGCAACTAAATATTAGCAAAACCTGGTAATACAGCGCATAAGCATAACTAGTAGTTTCATCGCTTAACGTGTGGCAGTACCAGCTGATCGACATTTAACAACACCAACCAACACACCCGAAAACACTATGGCGTCACCTGCACATCAGTGCTGCTGACAGTATATATAAATACAGATCAGATGGCGGTCACTGTGCGAGTGAGTACGGTATACGGCCTAGGCGGAATTTATGAGCGGAATTATCTCCACGCACGCATGGCGGATGTAGATGCATGTGATAAAAGTTTTATACCCACCTGGTACCGCTGTAAAATGTGCACGCTCTTAACCAGCCACCGTATATACTTCATAGCCATTTCACGGGTGTATCGAATACGAAAAGCCTATACAGTGCGCTGGGGTCATGCCTGCAGAGCTGCTTCTGTTACTTGTTTTCTTCTCAGACCTGCTCCATCCAGGTCTAGTTAGTTTACTGCTAACCAGATATCGAAGACGACGAGAACCGGTTGTTTAGCCCGTCCAGAACAAAATAACGCAATCAGTAACGTAACCCCCTTATTTGCCACGAAATGCGTGCGAGGGGGCTTTTAATAGCCGACATAAGCATGCATGCAGAGTGGTACAGGTGTATACGATCTTTCGGCTGTCTCCCTGCAATTGCAGGTTTCCACGCGCGCGCCCAGCACATTCCGCCCGAGATGAATTTAGACGAACAAGTGGAGCGCATAATTTGAACGCCCGATGAATGGGACAACACCGCCCACCTCGCATGCTTTCCCTCCGAGCGCTGAGGGCAGGGATAGCACGTATGCAGCAGGTTGTACAGCCGACCACACGCGACCTAACCGAACACTTAAGACCTTTACGGGGTCTTCGTGTTCAGCAGAGCTGCACGTTTTAATGGCGGGGGACGATGGAGACATACATAAAGGTGCGCGTTAGCGCGCTGTTTTTGTAAACGCTAATGTCTCTCCATATAGAAGTTACAACACAGCGAGCGCCCGTTGAGCTGGATTTGCGTCTAAATACTCGGGCGTGTAACCTGTTGCCTCTTACAATGCAGATTAGCACGGAAAAAGGAATGAAGGAAACTTATAGTGCCGATGCAGCGCTATTAGATGCGGAAGCATCTTCTCGCGCCTTGTAGTGCGCCGTCCGCGCCGTCCGCACCGCCTTAGTTGAGCTAATTCATTACGTCTGATACAATAATCACTCGTTCTCTGCTACTGCAATATTCACGCGTTCATCAAGTATAAGGTTATTTGTTGCACTTCAAAAGCATACATGTGTCCGAGTTAAAACGGTCAAAGTTTCACATTAAATGCACCAGGAAGGTAAAGTATTGGTACGGAAACCAGTAACACAAACATGAGCTTGTACGGTAAAGTTAGCTATTTAAAACCTACGCGAGCGTCGGTGCACACTGAACCATGCCTGTGTATTCAGGCATGTGTCTAACTCTGTTACCAGCCACTAAACTGTCTTAGCGGGACGGCTCAGTGCTCTCCCATAGTTGAGTTCGAAGTACTCAAAATCGTTCAACATATTAGATGCGGAAGCATCTTATACTCGCGCCTTGTAGTGCGCCGTCCGCGCCGTCCGCACCGCTTCTCGAACATTCGACAGCTGACGCGCGCGCATGCGCCGTCGCGCCGTCGCCCACTATCTGTGCCGCGCGCGCTTCTCCTTCGAGAACATTCGACAGCTGACAGCGCATGCGCCGTCGCCATCTGTGCCGCGCGCGCGCTTCTCCTTCGAGAACATTCGACAGCTGACAGCGCATGCACCGTCGCGCTGTATATATACTCAAGGTCGGCGCTCGCTCGCTCAGTTGCCGCTCGTCCGTTGGTTCGTCGCAATAAATAAAACACCGCCCTTTCGCATACGTGCCGTACGTGTTCACTCATTTAACACCCCATTTCACAACCATGTTAACCAATTTAGCCATCGACCCAAGTAAGTCGCAATTTAACACCCGTTAACCAATTACATGCTTCCGCATCCTCCTCAGTGTTCCCCCGAGGGAAGCTGCGGGCAATTTTTTTCTTGCGTCTGAAAGAGCGCTTACATGAACAACGAGAGAAGGAGAAAAGGCTTTTTTTAGAAAATGCAGGCGCGGGCCCCTTATTAGTCATCACACATTAGCATGGTTACAAGTTTACGCGACGCTGATTGTACTCGGATTGGTTATAATGGTGGCACTCGTACTTACGCAGTCACTCGCACTGTTTTTGACGTGGGCGCAATCCGCACTCTCAAGACGTTAACCTGACCTATACCAAATATAATAATTAACAGCTTACTCCTCCCAACCTATAAAACCAATTAGTCCTTTTTACCGAGTCCAAGTGCGATCGTTCCTGTCGAAATAAAAAGCGGTAGTAAAAAATGTCTTAACTCTGCCTAACCTGCCTGAATGCCAACAGGGCACACCACTCGTCGTCAAAGGTTCGTGCGGGGACGTCAAATCGGGCGTTAGTACCACTCGGGGCCGTTAAAGGAACCAACAACACAAGCTGACATGAAACCGGCTATCTATAATGAGCTCAGGCTATAGGCGAGAGCTCAGCGAGGCCCCACATTCGCACGTTTACTACGCAGGCTGCGCAGCCCTGCAGCCACCCTTCCTCTTTATATTCTACCGCAGAATGTTCAGTCTTGTACGCGTCATTTCCAGAACCTCGGAAGAAAAGGAGGGTATAAGTGCGAGTGCTGTGGATAGCACCGACGAAGCTCCGACATCGAGGCAGTTCCTGCATGAGAGACCCGATATATTTTACAGGACGAGCCGGTGTTTCATGCCTTATCAGCCAGACGCTAAAGGCTGAAGCACAATACTGTTTCGGCGCCCCACCGCGGTGGTCTAGTGGCTAAAGTATACTCGGCTGCTGACCCGCAGGTCGCGCGATCGAATCCTGGCTGCATCAGCTGTATTTCTGATGGAGGCGGAAATGTTGCGTGCCCGTGTGCTCAGATATGGGTGCACGTTAAAGGACCCTGCAGGTGGTCGAAATTTCCGGAGACCTCCACTACGGCGTCTCTCATAACCATATGGTGGATTTGGGAGGTTAGACCCCACATATCAATCAATCATCAATATTGTTTCGGCCCTCCTTTGGTAGAAGACGAACAACATGTACGGTACTTCCACCTTCGTTCTACCAGAGTCCTTCAATATAAAGGTCTATGATTCAACACCGACCCCCCTCGCCCTCCACCAACCCCCCACCCACCCACACGCACAAACCGCTTGCTACTTCACTTAGTAGGGCTACCGCCTTTGCCAACATAATAGAGTGCTGCAGTATAGTGCAGCGAAAAACAAAGCTTGGGGATAATGTGAGCAGTTCAGGAACAAGACCCCGCGTTGTGGCTAGGAGAAAAAGAATTGCGCCTTGTTCACTATAAGCGAGCGTTAACCCTTCCGCGTCCTTTGCATTCTGCTGCGGGCATTGCAAACAAAAGGATTACCCGCGGCTGATGGACGAGTACTTCCTTTTATATCGTTTTCCTCGTTGGCTTTCGATTGTACGCGGCAGTCGGTGTGGGTTCCGCTCGTGACCATTGCGTGGGATTCGGTGAGGCGGAGTGGAGCACTCGGTGCTGCGCGCCTGCTGGTCCCGTCAAAGGCGTATTGCGCGTTGTCTCAGCAAAATCGTGCAGTTAAACAAGCGCCATAAGAATACCAAGGCTCGCGTCGATCGGGCGAAGAGAGCAAACCTTGACGACGCATTGTGCCGAAGCTTTTTTCTATATGCAAAACCGTTTATATATATATATATATATATATATATATATATATATATATATATATATATATATATATATATATATATATATATATATATAAACGATTAGCGCAATGTAGCAGGAAGTAATGCCCCCGCCAGAACAGTTACGAACGTGCAATTATAATTTTGCGTATACATAAGCAGCTGTCGAAATTCGGCGTTAGAATTGGCCAAGTATTCAGAGCATGCCTTTTCGGCTCGGCTTGTATAAAGATCACGTAACGCTGAACGGTAGGAAGAAGTGATTCAGCCGTGGGTCCTAACACACGGATTTCACTCAGTTCACTTACACGAAGCACTTCACTGTGGCAAATGGCCTCGGTATTATAGGGCAGTTTATTCGCTTCTGCCAACGGAGCCACGGTGAGAGATTCGTGTTATTCGCTGCTTTAGGTTTTATACATACTTATAATGCAAACTATCCGTTCAACAATGGATTTCAACAATAGCATTCGACATCTTTCCTATTACCTTGTTGGATAATTGCAACCAATAATACTAGATTCGCGGTCGCCCATAACCTGTCATTACCTAAAGTTCGCACTAATTATGGAAAAATGAGCATTCTTTTTTCATCAATTTCATTATGGAATTCTTTATCACATGATGTGAAAGACTTAATGCACATTCATGTTTTTAAGAGGAAATTGAAAAATTCTCTATTAAACGTATAACTGCTATAGATTTTGTTAAGTTTTGATATCTTGCTTTGTTTGTAGAAAAAAAAAAGTTCGAAATGTTCCGTGACTTGCTCTTTCGTTATTCATATTTTAGCTTTTTCATTGTAATAACACAGGAGGTCCCGCCTGCGGTTTACTACCTTGGGACCTCCTCCTGCCTACTTACTTACAATGTACACTTCTGATGCTAATAAAGAAACATTGATTGATTGATTGAACACAACGCTATCAGCATAGTATACCATCTCTTACTCTGCGATGCTCCACTTGAATTTCAGGGGTACACTATACGGAATGGACGCTATAGGCTCTGACTGTAAAGCAGTCTCGTCCATTGCCGTATGGTGGTGGTGGTAGTGGTTAGAAGATGAGAAAAGGCACCTAATTTCTGCAACCCGGTAGTGGTTAGAAGATGAGAAAAGGCACCTAATTTCTGCAACCCGGTAGTGGTTAGAAGATGAGAAAAGGCACCTAATTTCTGCAACCCGGTCGGGAGCACGGCGCAGTGCCTATTGCCGTATGCACAGCCATAACCAACACGTTGGGCACTGCATTGCCCGGGGCCCGCATAGGCGTCCCTGTATACAAGTAAACGCGCGCGACGAAGGGCGCCCTTAATTTATAGCCCACTTATACCCCTGTTTCGTCCTTGACTGGTTACAAGCACGGTTCCCGCGCGCCGCGACTGCATGCGTCGGCCGGCGTGCACGCTCACAATTAAAAGCAATCATCCCCTCCCCATCGCTACCATTTGCCGCGGAGCCAGCGGTTTCCCGCTGGCGAGTGCGGTGTTCCGAAGGATCGCGCGTAGGCCGAACAGTTTTTTTTTTTTTTTTGCGGCAGTGCGAACGACGAGAAATTATAATAGCGCAGACGCGGTGCGTGAGCCCTGCACTCGAAATTACTGCGTGTGGGTTACTGCACGCTGCTTTGCGATTTCCAGTCGCGCCATCGTTCGCATCCGGGACCCGCGGCGAAGCTCCGTTGCGAAAGGCTGCGCCGGTGGCGCCAAGGGGGTCGTGACTCTTACAACACGGCGAGGTTCCTTTTTTTCCCCACTGAGAGAAGCTCACACGAGCACACCTTCGGCGGTGCCTTTTGATCCCGCCGACGGTCGGCTCACTTAATGTGGATAAAGCGCGCACAGACAAGAGAGAGAGAGACGGAGAAAAGAGTGTCGCGACTTCGCCTATACTCTACCTGTGCACTGCGAGGAAAATGTTGACAACCCACAGTGCTTTCCGTAAGACAAAGAGCAGAGAATCATATAGAACCAAGGCACCGGTGCGCGTACTTAAACTAGACTAGACGCGTTCTGCCTTTGACGTTTCCGAACTTTGCCCGTTCACATCACAACATACAGAAAGAAGAAAACATCCGTTCAACAGGACAAGGTGGATGCGTCCACGTGTCATACAGGACATGTGACACCTCGCATCAGCACGCTTCTAATGTCTTAGGAGATATGGAGAGCCATTTCATCGATATATATATATATATATATATATATATATATATATATATATATATATATATATATATATATATATATATATATATATATATAGACAGAGCGGCTGTACACCGCAGAGTTGTAACTTGTAAAACAGGTTTGCTTATTTCCCTCAGGTGCACTAATGTGTTTCAACTGTGCTTTTACTGGCGGACGTGTTAAGCTGATCAAATTTATGGCCGCATGTCCGACGGGATAACAGCATAGTTAGACTGTTTTCCGCGGCGCCGAACGGGCGCTGCCACGTTTGAACACGTGATCTAATGGCCTTCTCCTTTCCACTTCCCACTCGCCGTCGCCAACGGCCGGTTCATTCGCCACCGCCGCTCCCGGGAAGGCCAGCAAAGCGAGTGCAGCGGTTCATGCCTATGTCTGCTTCACATTTTTTTTTTTTTTGCACCCGAACACAGCACAAACTTTACCTTCACGTCTCCCCATTGTTCAGCATACTCTCACATCATCGCCCTACAGCGCACAGGGCTAAGCAAACTGCTGACGATACATCATTATCATCATCATCAACAGCCCAAACTACGTCCACTGCAGGACAAAGCCCTCTCCCATGTTCCGCCAGTTAACCCGGTCCAGTGCTTCCTGCTGCCAATTTAAACCCGCAAACTTCTTCATCTCATCTGCCCACCTAACCTTCTGTCTCCCCCTAACCCGCTTGCCTTCTCTGGGAATCCAGTTAGTTACCCTTAATGGCCAGCGGTTATCCTGTCTACGCGCTACATGCCCGGCCCATGCCCATTTCCTCTACTTTATTTCAACTATGATATCCTTGAACCCCGTTTGTTCCCTAATCCACTCTGCTCTCTTCTTGTCTCTTAAGATTATACCTACCATTTTTCTTTCCACCGCTCGCTGCGTCGTCCTCAATTTAAGCTGAACCCTCTTTGTAAGTCTCCGGGTTTCGGCTCCGTAGCCAAGTACTGGCATGATACAGCTGTTATATACCTTCCTCTTGAGGGATAGTGGCAATCTACCTGTCATAACTTGAGAGTGCTTAACGAGACATACTTTGTTGCAACGCTCGGCCGCGTCCGCCTCCACGCCACCCGCTCCTCGCAGTAGTCTGCAGGGCAACAGCCACCACACGCCACATCGCGGCCGCGCCGCCGAGGAGAAGGCCATGGCGCTTCGGTGCGGCGGCGCCATCTAGTTTCGCTTAGACAAACTAGCTGCGAAAAATCGTCTATAGTGGCTAGAGACATTCCTAGCCACTATATGGCCTAGTGAGTGAATACGGCTCAAATACATTACAAAACCAGAGTAATGCATTATCTTTACGTATTGACCAGCAAGATCTCGTCGTACAGGCAAATCGCAGTTGATATTCGAAAATAATTAATTGCCTTTACATGCTGGAAGCTACACGAAGGTGCTTAGACGATATAGGAAACCATGGTTACTACGGCATCGCTCTTTTTTTTCCAATTTCTGATAACAAAGCTGCGGCTTCGAGGATGCTAAAGATCGTAGCTACATGATCGGAAATAAGTGTCTCCATGCAGACACCGCCCCCCCCCCCCCCAAAATAAAAGCGCGAGGCATAACTTCGTACTCTCTCTCTCTCCCTCTCTGCGTTATGTTGTGTACGACCGGCCCATCTCCCTCTTACTGAAGCTCGATCAGGACGGCTCTACGTGGGTGTGAAAGACCCTGAGACCAACGAATGGTGCGGCGCCCTACACACAGGAGCGTTCGATGAAGAACAAATTACAGTGAAGAGAAAGGACACGTAAATAACGTAACAACAAAACAAGGACAAGCGGCGGCCTGACCATCCCCGATACATTGACAAGGGGATGGGCTCGTCGAACTACACTGCCTGCCTATACCTTCTTTCTTTCTTTCTTTCTTTCTTTCTTTCTTTCTTTCTTTCTTTCTTTCTTTCTTTCTTTCTTTCTTTCTCTCTTTCTTTCTTTCTTTCTTTCTTTCTTTCTTTCCAGCCACTCTGCTCGCGTCATCCCGCTCCATCAGAAGACGCCAGCTTACCTCGGCGGCGAAACCGGGTTTCTCCCGACGATTTACGGCATCGATCTGCACCGATCGACAGCGGCCATGTTTCTCCGCTCGCGCCGCACTTATATAACACGCATCTTGTTGTGGTCTGGGTCCTGTGGGTCTCGTCGTTGGTAGCTGGCTCCCATCGGACTCGTCCCTTATAGCGAGAAGCAATGCTTATATGGGAAAACAGAGAACAGACGTTTATTTACATTAGAGAGAGGTCAATAAGAAAGTTTAGATATATAGTGGCGTTCTTCGTACATGGCGAGTTCTCCACTCGAAAAAGCACCGAATGAGCCGTGGGGGCTCATTATAAAGGGTCTGTCCTCCCCAGATCCCTAGATCGGGGACCGCGTACAGATGGCACCGTCCAATCACGGACCACACATTACCCGCGAGGGTGACGAGCACGCACGGTCCACGCGAACGTTCAAAACTGAAGCGTGGTCACCGCACGGCCATGTGGCACGAACGCGGCTCCCCCCCCGTCAAGGTGTGTCGCTGGGCGAGGGGTCTGGAGTTGATGACTGCATCCATCGAAAGGGCCGCCGTAAACAAGCTTCAAAGGGTGCCGAACAACTCGTTCAATTAGCGGGACGATTCCCGGCCGCCGCCGCCGCCGTCATCTTCCAAAGAAGAAGCTGCACCGGTGGTCTCCCGAACTGCTCACGGCGCCGCGGCGGCAGGACGCCGCACCCTCCGGCCAGGTGGGAACAATACATGGCGGACACCGGCCGCCCACCCGTTTGGCGACTCAAAAGGAACATCAAAAGGAACGCCGATCCATTGTCAGACCTGGCGCCGGTCCTAACAGCCTCTCCGCCGGGGAAAGAAGATCCCGAGGTGCAGTGGCCAGCAGGTACTGTGCAGCGGGATCTGTATTGCAGCTTGTCGGCTCTTCCTCTATTATTTTTGTCCCGAACACTGGATCCGATGATCATTGACCAAGAGGGCGTTGCTCGCAGGGATGAGGTGACCCCTCTCCACCATATTTTCCGCCCACCACCAATGAGGAACTGCGGAAACTGCGCCGAAAGCACACCCACACACGAGCAAGCACACGGCAATTCCCTACTCAGAATCACCAGACTTAGATTCACCTGTGGAAGTCATTTCCTTCTACCTCAACTTTATTCCTGTGGCCCCCGCCGAGTCGCAACACCACATCAGCCACTTTTGAAGACATTAAACAAAACACTTGACACATGTTTGGATAAATACAGAAAACTAGTGGGCCTCAAATCGAGGATAGAAAGCAGAAAATCGTTTTGAAGCCCTCGGGGTACTAGGGACAACGACTCAGACCATCTGCGTTGCTGTTGAGTTTACCCTTCTTGTAATGGATATCAAAGGTGTATTGTTGAAGAGCTAAGCTCCAGCGCAAAAGACGGCCGTTTTTCGATGACATGGACTGTAGCCATGTGAGGGGACAGTGGTCAGTCTCTATTGTGAACCTAGAACCGGCGATGTAGCAAGCTAGCTTCTGCACAGCCCAAACAACGCAGGCACATTCCTTTTCTGAGGCACTGTATGCTTCCTCACGAACAGAAAGCTTTCTACTGGCATACAGTACAGGGTGTTCCTGGTCGTTCTCTCCCCTCTGACAAAGCACGACACCCATACCCCGGTCGCTGGCGTCACACTGAAGAATGAACGGCTTAGAGTAGTCAGGCGCGCTCAACACTGGCTGACTTTTTAGTGCCTTCTTTAGCGTAGAAAATGCATGTTCCTTGGCCCCATCCCATTTTACGGTCTGGGGTTCAGTCTTTCTAAGAGCGTCTGTCAAGGAACTTGCAATGTCAGAGTAACGCGGGATATACCTTTGATAATAACCGGCCAATCCAAGAAACGACCGAATGTCTTTCTTGGTTCGTGGTTGGGGAAAGTTGTCTATTGCGGCCAGCTTTACTTCTGACGGCCGGCGGTAGCCTTGGCCTATTACATGCCCTAGATAAGCTACCTCAGCGCGCCCCAATTGGCATTTCGCAACCTTCACTGTTAAGCCGGCCTCACGCAGACGACATAGCACAGCTCGCAAGTGTTTCATGTGGTCTATCCAGGAAGAAGAAAAAATAGCAATATCATCTAGGTACGGGAGGGCAAAGTCCTCCATACCCTGTAACACTTTGTCCATTAGGCCAGAAAAGCAATAAGGGGCATTCTTTAATCCAAAACTAAGGACCTTCGGCCGAAATGTTCCCATCGGGGAAATAAACGCCGCAAGCCTACTAGCCCTTTCAGTTAGAGGCACCTGCCAGTATCCCCTGACTAAATCCAAAGTCGAGATGAAATTGGCACTGCTGACTTGCTCAAGCCTTTCCTCAATATGCGGAATTGGATAAGTTTGGTCCTTTGTAATCGAGTTGAGCCTCCGATAGTCAATACACGGTCGCGGCTCTTTCCCTGGGACCTCAACCAAGATCAGAGGCGAGGTGTAATCACTCTCCTGGCTCGATCACTCCTAGCTCGAGCATTCGGTTTATCTCCGCGGCCATTATTTCCCGTTGCCTCGGGGAAACGCGGTAAGCTTTAGAACGAATTGGTTCCGAAGATGTCAGCTCAATATCATGAACTAGGGCTTTGGTTCTGCCAGGTGTGTCTGAAAATGTTTCTTTAAAGTCAAACAATAGTTCCTTCAGTTCCGCTTTCTGATCTGGCTCCAACTCCGCCTGCTCTACCAGGTTACTAATAGTCTCGCCAATGTCTTTGTTTTCTGTTGTTAACTCCGGGAAATCAATAGGCATTTCTTCCGGTTGATTGAGCGACATGTTTACAACGGCATGCCTCTGCTGGTACGGTTTGAGCAGATTAGTGTGGTACACCTGTTGCGTTTTACGCCTTCCCAGTCCAGTAACCAAGTAATTTGTGTCTGACAATTTCTGAACTACCTCAACAGGTCCCTCCCACTGGACCTGAAGTTTATTCTTCAGTGAGGGTTTCAGTATCATCACTTTTTCCCCTACTCGAAAGCTTCGCGTCCGGGCTGTCTTGTCATAATAGCGCTTAGCGTTGTTTTGAGCTCTGCGCATTTCCTGCTCCGCTAGTTCTTGAGCTGCGTGAAGTCGGTCTAACAGCTCAAGCACGTATGCTACTACCGAAGGGTCGTCCGCCCGGCCCTCCCAAGATTCTCGAACAATGCGAAGTGGGGAGCGAAGAGCACGTCCGTAAACAAGCTCCGCAGGCGAAAACCCTGTTGATTCGTGAGGAGCGATCCGAAGCGCGAACATAGCTGCGGGCAAGCAAGCCTCCCAATCCTCTTTTTGCTCATAACAAAGGGCGCGTAGCAGCCGTTTCATGACTGAATGTACCTTTTCTACAGCATTTGACTGAGGGTGGTACACTGAACTGTGGATGATTTTAACGCCACACTTTTCTAGAAATGTCGAGGTTAGTGCACTTGTAAAAACAGATCCCTGGTCGGACTGAATTTCTGCGGGGAAGCCTACACGTGCAAAGATAGATAAAAGCGCTTTAACTACCTCCTCCGAGCTGAGCTCCTTTAACGGTACTGCTTCCGGGAATTTCGTGGCCGGGCAGAGCACTGTGAGTATGTGCCGGTACCCGGACTGCGTTACAGGAAGTGGACCCACTGTGTCTATAACTAGCCTGCGAAACGGTTCTGTGATAATGGGGACCAGCTTCATAGGTGCTTTAGCCTTATCCCCTGGCTTGCCAACGCGTTGGCACGTGTCGCAGCTTCTTACAAATGCCTCCACCTCCCGAAAGCAGCCGGGCCAGTAAAACTCCCGTAACAAACATTCTTTTGTTTTTTTGATGCCGAGATGCCCTGACCACAAACCTCCGTGGACCAGGTGCAGCAGCTCCTTGCGGAAAGGATACGGTACGACTAGCTGATTAAACCGAACTCCTTTTCGACTTGTGTACTTTCTGTACAAGACGCCCCCCTTCTTGGTGAACTGAATGTTTTGCTTAGCCACCCCTTCCTTCGCGTCTGGCGTTAAGTTACGGAGAGTGGAGTCATTTTCCTGTTCCACTATCAGTTCTGTAGGACTTACATTTAACAGCTTTATAGTGCATTCTACTTCTCGAGATGCCTCGGATTCATCCGGTTTCTTACATCTTTCTTTAGATATTGTGTTTTGAGGCTCCATTATAGGGCGGTCCAGTTTCGTGCCAGGTAAAGAAGGCTCTGCCGCTGAAGCTGTTTCGTCTGCCACCGGATCTTTACAAACTGTCTGAGCGGCGAGCTCCCTTGCTTTGGATCGAGTTAAGGCCTGTACGATACCCTCACTGAACCCAATTCCTTTTTGTCGCAGCAAGTACTCTGATTTATTTGAGAACAAATACGGGTATTGCACTGGGAGATGTGCCGAAACGGCAGCTTCAGTGTCTAGAACACCGAAAGGGCCTTCGATGCGGACTCTTGCTACTGGGAGACAGGCACTGTTTGTCTCTACTGCTTGTCTTATCCACGCGCATTCTCCTGTAAACTGACTCTCCTCGACATAGGACGGGTGCACTACATCCATAGTGGCGGCCGAATCGCGGAGCACGCGGCACGGTTGGCCATTCACGACTAGGTCTCGGATGTATGGTTCTAGCAATTTCATGTTTTCGTCATTACTACAGAGTGACATTAACACAACTTTCGGGTTCTTACAACCCAAAGAAATATGCCCCGTCTGTTGGCAGTTATAGCAAACTATCGGCTTCTTGGCCTCGAACGCCTTTTTCTGTTGCCCTTCCGCCCTTTTCTCGGGTGCTTCTTCCTTTCTCTTGTTTTTCTCATCACCGCTTCCTTTGGAGTCTAAACCCTCCTTCGGCATATACCGACCCGACTTTGTCCATCGCGGAGGCTTGTCGGCCCGATATTTACTAATCTCCCTCCTAGGGACATCCTTGCCTTCGAGGGCACGGCGATTTACGTACTCCTCTGCGAGCTCTGCCGCTCTCGTGATAGTATCTACTCCTTGTCTATCCTGAACCCAGTACCTAATGTTTTCAGGTAGACGCCGAAAGAATTGTTCCAACGCAAAACACTGCAGAGTCTTTTCCGCGTCGCCAAGCGCACCCTCCTCTCTAAGCCATTCCTCCAGATTTACCTTTAAGGTGTACGCAAACTCTGGGTATGACTCGTCTTTGGCTTTCTCGATCTCACGAAATTTTCGCCTGAACGCCTCCGCTGACAGTCTGTACTTTTTGAGCAGACTCGCTTTGACTCTGTCATAGTCGTCTGCGTCTTCTTTACCCATACGGGCTATAATGTCAGCTACTTCACACGGCAGCAGCGTAAGCAAGCGCTGGGGCCACGTGTTTTTAGCAAAATTTTCCCTCTCGCACGTGCGCTCAAAGTGCACCAGAAAAAGACCCATGTCCCCTCCTACCGCGTAGGATGGCATCAAATCTGTCATTCGGCGCTCTCTTTCTCGTGCCACTGCGCTAGCTCCGTTCATTGATTGAGCCTTTGCTAGTTCAATTTCTAGGCGTTTCATTTCCATACGATCGATACGTTCTCTTTCCTCTTTCTCCTCACGACGTCTCTGTTCCTCTTTTTCCTCCCGGAGCCTCTGCTCCTCTTTTTCCTCACGGAGCCTCTGCTCCTCTTTCCTTTGCGTAATAGCCTCCAAGCATTCGCTCAGCTCATCGTCATCTGCCCCGATCTTCTCGATGGCGTCAATGATCTCCTGCTTTCTTTTCGTCTCGGCAATTACCTGGCCCAGCTCTCGGGCCAACTCTAACAACTCTGGCTTTTTTAGTCCCTTCAAATTCATGGCGGTCCTTGGTGCTGCTAACTCTTTTAACTAAACAACTTTGACGTACTATCAATACTTCCGTCAACCGTTACCAAATCACTGCTTTGTTTACAATCCTACGCAAAGCCTGGTGATATCTCAGCAAAGAAAAGCAGTGCACTCACCCTATGCAGTCATGAATTCGGACGCGTTCCTTCCCGTGTTGTCAGAGATGCCACGAAGCAGTTTTGTCCGACTCTAGGTCCTCCAGACAGCAGGTCTCAGCATTGCCTCCTGGTCGATGAGCTCGATCCCACCGCTGCCACCAGTTGTTGTGGTCTGGGTCCTGTGGGTCTCGTCGTTGGTAGCTGGCTCCCATCGGACTCGTCCCTTATAGCGAGAAGCAATGCTTATATGGGAAAACAGAGAACAGACGTTTATTTACATTAGAGAGAGGTCAATAAGAAAGTTTAGATATATAGTGGCGTTCTTCGTACATGGCGAGTTCTCCACTCGAAAAAGCACCGAATGAGCCGTGGGGGCTCATTGTAAAGGGTCTGTCCTCCCCAGATCCCTAGATCGGGGACCGCGTACAGATGGCACCGTCCAATCACGGACCACACATTACCCGCGAGGGTGACGAGCACGCACGGTCCACGCGAACGTTCAAAACTGAAGCGTGGTCACCGCACGGCCATGTGGCACGAACGCGGCTCCCCCCCCGTCAAGGTGTGTCGCTGGGCGAGGGGTCTGGAGTTGATGACTGCATCCATCGAAAGGGCCGCCGTAAACAAGCTTCAAAGGGTGCCGAACAACTCGTTCAATTAGCGGGACGATTCCCGGCCGCCGCCGCCGCCGTCATCTTCCAAAGAAGAAGCTGCACCGGTGGTCTCCCGAACTGCTCACGGCGCCGCGGCGGCAGGACGCCGCACCCTCCGGCCAGGTGGGAACAATACATGGCGGACACCGGCCGCCCACCCGTTTGGCGACTCAAAAGGAACATCAAAAGGAACGCCGATCCATTGTCAGACCTGGCGCCGGTCCTAACAATCTGTACCGGGGGGAGGCCCGCCGGTTGCTCGCGTACTTACCTACACGCAACTATACAGAAGGCGCGTTTGCTTCCATCATTCAAGTGAGCGATGCGAACTAGCTGTAAGTGCAGGGAGGGGACGATAACCTGGTGGTAAGATATAAAAGGGCACTCCTCTCTCAATATTTATAGCCTGCAGTATCGCCTCCTGACGGTCGGTGGGCGGGGTAGAGGACCTCTCGAGAGTACGCGGTATATACCTATACTATACAGTGACGTGGTTACCGCCGCGTCGCTAACGTCCGTTTCACGCTTACAGCGCTCGTAGCCGGACCTGAAAATTCCTCGAGCGGCGCCATCTACTCCGGCGAGCTGCCGAGTCCATTCTTTATTTCTGTTACGTTAAGCGCCAGCTTATTTGGCGCACGTTAATATGCGCGGGACGTTATATCTTACTGCCAGCATACTTCCTATTTCTAATATCCTGCAGCATGCTTTGGGCAATTAACACGCTTTTTGCCATTTTTTTTTCTTTTTCCTCTGATGGCCATGTATGTACTTCCAGTCTTCCCTTCATAAGGTGGTATTTTAATTTCATACCCTATGCGTTTGCTGATGTCAACTTGTTGCAACGTGCAATTTTTATGTTGTTTATTATAGTTTCACACCACGACATGTGAATACGTGCTTTTATTGGCTGATTGATTGATATGTGAGGTTGATACGAGATATGAGAAACGCCGTAGTGAAGGGCTCTGGTAATTTCGACCACCTGGGGTTCTTTACGTGCACCCAAATCTGAGCACACGGGCGTCTACAGCATTTTCGCCTCCATCGAAAATGCAGCCACCGCAACCGGGATTCGATCCCGCAACCTGCGCGTCAGCAGCCGAGTACTTTAGCCACTAGACCACCGCACCCAGGTATTTCATTGACTGAAATTTCCTCAGATCATTAACTGTTTTAGGAGCTGTTCAGGGAATACAGCAAATCCTCTTCAATCAACACACCTGCGTTCTCTTGAATATATACACAGTTTTTTTTTCTACTCAAGCGTTGTATTTATATTAGGCGCCCTGTTTGCCAATTCTCGAAGGTCCAGACTCCATGAAGCCTAAACGGTGGCTTTTTGTTTGCACCCATCAAGTGTCCTTGATGTTGGAGTAAATCGGTTGCACATGACAGCACGCCAGATTGAGCCAGATTATGCTCCTGAAAGCGACAGTTTATTTCGCGAGATATCAAAAATTATTACTGTAACAACCAACGATGTTTCGCTAATGACGACACAGTCCCCTGAGAAGCCATTAATTTTTCAGGTACCCCAACCCTCCCTCTCTCTTCACTATTTTTTTTTTCACTTGCGGGCGTCGAACACGGCATTATACCGGAACGGGTGGTAGTCTTGCATGCGCGCCAGACTTCATGAGCAACCCTCTCCTCCCCCTCCCCCCTCCCCCTCCCCCCTTTCCCGCCGTGGTTCGGGCGTAATCTGCCGCCGTAAATCACACTCGTGCAAGGCGCGGCAGAAGAACGGCGAGATTTAGTGCGCGAGTGCGCAGCAAAACGGACCGGCTGTTCCTAGATAGTTTCTTTTTTTTATTTCTTTCTGACAACGCCACGCGTGCAACACTCGAAAACAACAAAGCGGGGGGAGGGGGGGGGGGGCAAGACATTCCTGCAACCCCCTTCTAGATCGCTCGCTTCAAGTTCAGTACAACTATATATGGTCTCAACCTCCTCGGTTCCAGGGTGTCTCCCCTCAGTCCGCCATCTGTGGAGGGGCCTCGCTCGGTTTTTTCACCCGTGAAAGGGCTGGGCTGCACGGATGATGCAGCACTTGTAGTGCACTCTATAGCACCGCTAAAAGCGCGCCGTGCAGACCTCTATTTCGAACGTTCAGCCCCGACCCAACGTATACGTATACGTTTCAGTCTGGCAAGCAGCTTCCAAACAGCGCAACGTTTGTGCCGAGGTTTCTTTCTGAGTGGCACTGCGGATCACCAAATAAATTAATAAAATGCGCGTACTGGGAACTTCGCCATGTTCTAAGCACATGGGATCAGCACACAGAGCTATCGCTTGTAACCTCTATCTCATCCTGTGCCTCCCCCGTTGGTATATTTTAAGGAACGACGGCGCCGACTGCCTGGCATCCAAGGGCCCCAGCTTAATCCTCTTCACTTCTGCCCATTGAACCATTTATCTGTGGTACGATCAGTGCATGAGGCATACATACCTGCGGCGTATGAAAGACCGCTTATAGCACAGCGGGGAGCAAGATGATGAGGAAACGGTTTTCGAGCGCCGCGGTATATAGACACGCATGCTGAAAATCGTGTCCATGCAGGGAGCAAAGGCCGTGCGTCAGTCCGAGCGCGTAACTTGATCGGACGTCTTTGTCGGTGCGGCCTTTGTTTAGTTACGCGCATGCCTCTTTCTAGGAACTGACCTGGTGACTTCCTGTCGTATGACTTCATTAATTTTTCAGACATGCCTCATACTTCAATCACGTGGGCTATTCGATGTCAATAATTTTCTTCTTTGTGACGTGTCGTTTGTGATATCGATTTGAGTTGGGGGAACGAACGTATTTTTGCGAACGCATAAAGAAGCATGGCGCAGTGTCACGAAGAGGAGGAGGGGGAGAAGGGAGATCTCATACACGCGAACATCCGGTTCAAACTATCAAAGCACATTTAGGCGCTGAGCCGTGTTCCGGTGACAGTTGCAGAAAATGGCACCTGTCTCTCAATAAACCAATTGTCAACGCACGTTTACACTGTAGTCATTTACAACGTATAGAAATAAATACAAGTACCGCCAACACGTACAACTGCCACCCGCCTGCGATTTCGGCAAAAAACGGCCGTTCTTGGTTGCTTCCGTTGTGACCGCAAGGACGTTTTCTGTGCTAACGTGTATAATGAAAAGGTATTTTAAAACGTTACGTTTATCCGAGCAGATCCGTTGGAATCTCTGCTGAAATTCGCCAGGAATACAAAAACTTTCGAGCGAGAACCAGCCATATGAACACGTCATTACGGGAAAATCACCACCAAATGTGCTTGACGGCATGCAGCGAAATAGGCAAATGCTATTGGGCGAGAGTCATCCATGCAATTTTTCTCTGGATGGAGAGCAGCGGTTGTTGACGGAGCCTCATGTTTATTCACAGATCGTAACCGAGTGGTATATGTACCAGTATAGTGCCGCTGAGCCACAAGGCCTCGGTAGCGCTGGCGTTGAAAGAACGCTATTATACACCTCGCTAACAAAAAAATATCAGCTCATCCTCCACCCCCAACCCTCTCTTTAGGAGAGAGTGTGCATAAATGCTGCATGCATTCAAAAGCGCTTCTAAAGTGTTTCAGGTGGTTAAATTTGCTGAGACATATACGTTCGCGTTGCTGGTTTTAGATTGAAAGCGTGAACGTCTTGGTAAATTTCGTCAGTGACTGTGACATAGCTGCTCAGATGATGTTTTAAGTAGTAACGACAGACCTTTAGTTTGAAGTGTAATAATAATTAAAATATCTGGGAAAAAGTCCCTAATGTTCGAGCGGAAGCCAGGTATAGCACGACTGCCCTTCACATGTGAAGGGCAGACGCACCGCGTATATACGTGCGGGCGGAGCCTATATAGATGCGAAGAATTTCTTGCTCGCCACCTCCTTGGGTATGTCAGCCCCCAGAAACTCGGTGCTGGTTTCGGTTTCAGGGAACATGTGCGGTCTTAGCGGTCGCCAAGCATCGTAAGATCGATTACAACAAAGTCAGACTATCTGCATTTATCGTCTGTCACCAGTTTTTTACAAATAAATTTGAGTGAACTGAAAAAGCTTTTCTCTTGTTTATTTGTCTTTTTAATTTTTTTTATTTTATGAGTTTACAATCGGGCGAAGCGCGGGAAGACTTGCGTTTAGCGCTTGCCTCCACTCCCCCTTTCCACTTGTTCAGCGATATCACGTCTTGTATCACGCTCGGTCGTCTAGCTCGGTTAGCGTGCCAAGTACGCACATGGCAAATTAAGATAAGACATTTGATGTAGCGTGACGCGAACGGAAGCCGCAGTATGCCTTTTAAATCAGGTCAAGCATGCGTTAGACGAAGATGGCTCAATCGGGCCATCACATCTTTTGCGTGGCTCTGCGGCGTGCTAACCCAGGAATTTCCAGTTCCGCGAAGGTTCCTAGTGACAGCGGGTGAGCACAAGTATTTGGGTCCGTTATTGGAGGAGGTACTGATTTTGAATAAGTACATGAGTGAACCCAGCTCTCGGCAAGCTTGACTGGACTGACATAATGTGGAAATATATGAGCGAACAAGGTAGAAGGAAAAGCACTTGACAGGAAAAACGCTGAGCGTCTTTCCTGTCCAAGTGCTTTTCCTTCTATCTTTGTGCGCTCGTATATTTCCACATTATGTTGTACCAACTGGCCCAGCATTCCACTTTATTGGACTGACATAAGCGAGGTGTCGCCTGACTGACTAAGTTGTGATGATGAGAGCCCACCAGCAGCTATAAATGTTTCATGAAAGGCTTGATTGCGCGTTCACTCGGCTACGGAGCTCGTTCATCCTTTACTTTTCGCCTGTGGTTCAACCGATGTGAAGCAATCCCCTTTCCTGTTCACAGAAATGCATATAGCGAGTTCGAAAATTTGTGAACCTCTGCTTCTAATAATGTCCATGAAATAAGTGCAATGGACTCACTGACGCTTTGAAAAACAGTCGAAATGGGACTCTGGAACTAACGTTTTGAGAAGTGGTCACCTCTTCCTCAAGGCAACGCCTTCACAAAAACCCTAAACAAATTCTCCGGCGGGACAATTCCGGGTAAGCTTCTATTATTCAGTGTTCTTTAACGTATACAGCTGCCAAATCACTGCACAGTGGCACTTTGGCAGGATATCGTCGCCCACGCTCGGCAGATATTTGAACCCACGACCTCGTTTTCAAAAAAAAAATCGCGTCATGACCACTGATCATGGTCAGCCCCTGTACGTGTCATAGCGCGCGACACCTAAAACATTGTTATACCTACGAACTTTCGGTTCGAACTGAACTCGTAGCGTCCTAGCTTCCGAGTATACTTCTTGGTTATCGGGAAGACAGTCGCATGCCATGGCGAAGGCAACGTTCTTCCGTCTTGGCAACCAATGGTGAACACAATGGATAAGAAAAAAGGGTTTTTCAGTACATGTAAATACACTGAGCTGGCGTCACTTGAAACCTTATATCCACGCGAATAGCTTACCGTGAAACGGGGCGAGATGATCAAAGTTCATATAATAGAAGTCTTGCAGACTAAAAAAAAAAGCGACGTGCCAATCACGACGATACTGCATTACCCTACTTACAGTACGGTAAATCGGCGCCATTATAGCACACTATTATTCCCACCACCTTGCCGCGCCTGCTTGCGCGCGTGCGTGTGTGTGTGGGGGGGGGGGGGGGGGCAAGGAAAATGTGAGAAGGATTCAGCCGAGCAGACCTGCACGTTGTCCACTCCGCACAGGGAAAGGAGCCTCGCGTTCATGCAGTTCCACTCGATCTCGGTACGAGCCCAATTATGCAAATCAGCAGCGGAGTGCAGTGCGTGGGGGGGATCAACTACGCATGTAAACGGACACCACCGTAAAACACTTCGAGCCTTAGCGTATATAGCGACTCCTATATACGGAGGTCGTAACTGCTATCCGGTTGTTGCCGTGGCAGCTGTCGTTAACCAAGGTCGGCACACGAATTCGCGGCTGCCTCCTCACCCTCGTGTGTATGCACCACGCGCCGGCTGCACTTGCGGGCGAGCCTCGCGTCTTCCTCGGACGCGGACAACAGGAAAGCGACGCGACCAGCTGTACGCACGCCGAACGACCCCTGCCCAGTTCGTGGGCACGCAGGATACTCGCCGACGGTCCTTCGCCCACATGCAGTCTCGTGCGTTGGGGGACGCAAGAAGCCTCGCATTCAACTTGCGCATCAAAAGCCACGTCGACTTTAGTTGTGCCGGTGCACAAGCAGTTTTTCACGGGGAAAGCAGTTATGAGATCACAACTGGGGACACGCGCAGTTGTCCGCCGCCGCCGCCGGTGTCCGTAACCACATCGCGCGAATTGGAAAAAAAAATCGCAGCATATCCACGGAGTGAATGATGATGAGAGCGGCGAAGCGTCCGTCAGCCCGTGTGTGCTTCCGTCCATCCACTCGACCATCCATGCGTCCGTCCGTCTGTCCGTGCATCCGTCCATCTAGTGAACACTCCCAGTACCGCCATCTCGCATCCCCTGTGGCACATACCCGCTCTAGAGCGGCTATGTGCCACAGGGGATGCGAGATGGCCACAGGGGATGTGCCACAGGGAATGCGGTGGCACATACCCGCTCTAGAGCGGGTATGTGCCACCGGTGGCTACGTACAACATCGGAGGATGTACAGACCCACGCCTTGACGAGCTTCGCCCCTAAAAACCTAGCAACACAGTGGTGCTCGAACTCGGGTCCACTAGGTATTATATCACTGAGCTACGCTGTTTTTTTTATCTGGTGCTTGTGACTTTTCGCCAAACTTGCCTTAGGCAGGCTTGGTGTCGGGAAAGCAATCGCGTTAATACGACTTATAAAGCGTTTTACGACAGCGTAAAAAACAACCAGTCGTTGCACAATGCGATTAGCGTAACGAGTGGGCCGTCCAATGCCCCAACCCATTACAACAGCTTCTTCTTGTTTCCCTATTAACTGTGGCACATACCCGCTTCGGCCCATAATTCATCATCATCGTCAGCCACTGCATTAACAATTGACACAAAATTTCTAGCAAGTGTTTAACAGATACCACGCTTCTCAGCAGAATGAAGAAAAATAGCATAGCGAACGCCGGCCTACTACTCACACTATTTTATTATCGATGCCTTAATGGGTATCAAGCAAGTCTGCTTGCAGTAGTTACCCAATGAGTGTTTTGAAAGGTGATTGTTTTGAAATGATTGTTTTGAAAGACGATTCCCGAGGAGAAAATTAAAAGAAAAGTGAGCCCCGAAACTGTCTGCATCAAAGTGCGACACCTTTCAGCAAAGCAAAGGATCAGGAGGGAATAATAGACAGGAAGAAAAGATTTGGAGACTGTCAGAGATGGCCGTAGATGGCACCCCGATCGGCGAGCGGTAGTCGAAGAGAGGACCTTGCGGACGAGACAACGGGCAGTCACGAAATCCGCCGAGCGTCTCTGAAACGACAAGGACGAAAGGAAGGAAGTACACGCGCACTGGCACTCGTGTTTGCGTGCCTTCTTTATTTCGTCCCCTACAGTTCTTTCCGATTCCGCATCCAACAAGCATGACAGACCAACAAGCCCGTATCGCCACCTTCGTCGAGGCGTTTTCTCTTCAACAATTGATTGATTTGTGGGGTTTAACGTCCCAAAACCACTATTTGATTGTAGTGGAGGGCTCCGGAAATTTCGACCACCTGGGGTTCTTTAACGTGCACCCAAATCTGAGTACACGGGCCTACAACATTTCCGCCTCCATCGGAAATGCAGCCGCCACAGCCGGGATTTGATCCCGCGACCTTCGGGTCAGCAGCCGAGTACCTTAGCCACTAGACCACCGTGGCGGGGTTCTCTTCAACAAGCCGAACAATTGAGCTAATATCAAGACACGAGCTAAGGCAGCCGAGACCATGCACGACGTGAAATGTCGTGACACGCTCCTTCTTTTTACGTTGTACAAAGCGAACTTAATTTACTTCGTCGATAGGTGAAAGAAAAGGCCCGAGAGCATTCCAGCGCACACCCGTCGAAAAGGTTAAAGGCAAACGCTCTTCGCCGTTGCAGTTGAAGCTCGCGCTGTGCGCGCAGGAGCTGTATGACATGCACGCAGTTTCCAGCCTTCGTTGCTGCAGCGCGTCTTGAGCAGCAGCGCCACTGCAGGAATGTGCCGCAAAACGCGGCGCAAGTTGACAAGCTTCGGTGACGAGGGCGACGACCTTTTGAACTTACGCCATGAGCAAGCTTCCACAACCTTTGTCGCGAAAATTTGATTTTTTTAAAAAATTCAACATCCCAACGAAAAGTACCGTCGCGGAGATTTGCCGTGGAACTTTGTCCTGCATCCTCTGAACGCCTATATAGAGGCACCGTCTCCGCAAATTCTGAGCTGCTCCAGTGAAAAGCACGTCGTCTTCGCGACTTTTTACAAAGTGTACGTAGTTTGAATTGATTAAAACTGTTGGCGTACTTCTTTCAGCTTCTATCACTATGCAAATGCTTGAAAATGGAGGGACGTGAGGGCGGGGGGGGCGGTGGCATACATGCATTTTTCAGGTGGATATATACCCACTGCGTCGGTTTGATATCTTTTGACGTCGCGCTTAGCGCTTTTTTTCCCCTTGATTCCTGCGACTATACTGGGTAATCTCGTTGAAGCCATAAATCCTGTTTTATGTTGGATTACTTTGAATTCCCAAAACTTGATAAGACGAAAAGTAGCGTGCTTACGATAAGAACGTCAGGAAGGGTGCAACGGCGTGGCATGCACGTGGTATACGGCGTTTAGCTCGCACGTATACCTTTTAGCGTTACCGCGTTACGACGTTCAACGTAATACACCTGAACTGTCTCCCGCTATAAGGCGGCGCTTCACGAAGGATGCAGATGTTCTGCTAATGCCGCTAGCGCACTATCAGAAAGGAAGACTCGCTCAGGCGTGTCGAACACCGCTTTACAAGTCAATGGCATGTGTCACGAGTGTTGCACTGCAAGAGCGATGCGGTACGCGAACTACGGGAAATGTCCTTTAGTTGGCACGCGCGATATGCACTCGACGTAGCAGTCTACAGCGGCTGCGCTATTTCGGTGGTGACAAAATGCGAGAACACTCCGTGCGGTTAGATTCAGGTGCACGTTAAAGGGATTGATTGATTGATATGTGGGGTTTAACGTCCCAAAACCACTATATGATTATGAGAGACGCCGTAGTGGAGGGCTCCGGAAATTTAGACCACCTGGGGTTCTTTAACGTGCACCCAAATCTGAGCACACGGGCCTACAACATTTCCGCCTCCATCGGAAATGCAGCCGCCGCAGCCGGGATTCGAACCCGCGCCCTGCGGGTCAGCAGCCGAGTACCTTAGCCACTAGACCACCGCGGCGGGGCCCGTTAAAGGGAAACCAAAGAAAAACAACGAGCTGTTTGAGATTGGTCAACTGCAATCTGAGAACTCTAATGTCATAAGTTTGTTATTAGCGGAGAAAAAGCAAAGTTGAAATTTGATTTTTTTTTTAAATTTCGCGCCGTAATCTCCGCGCGAGCCGTATAAAATTCCATATTGTATTTTTCGTATTTTCGCGACATTGGCTCCATAAAATTTCGTTAGACTTCGTATGCCTAGTCTATATGGCAACCACAGATTAGAATGCACTTCAATTTTATCGATAGGAAGCTACCTAGGACCCAGTAGACGCCTTAAAAATTGATGACGTCACAATGTTTGGTACGACAATCTCAAGGTGGCTTCTCCAAGCGCAGTTTCCTTTCACGCGTTTTCTCGTTTATGCCAGGTGTCGTCCCGCCGTAAAAGTGGGTGTTTTCGGAAATGTAAAATTGTACTTTACTAACAAGCGAAAGAAGCGTTCTGCTCTTAAGTGTCCCTCTAAGACCACCCCCAGTTAAAAGACGAGAGAGCAGCTTATTTCCTTGGTCAACTTGCTTACAGGCGCTGTCTTCTCCCCGTCATTTATTTCTTCATAAATCGCGCTGACCATTGTCCGCACTCGGCGTTGAGCCTATCGGCTTTTTCATCGCATTTGGGTCAAGCGCTGCTATGTCCGCTTCAACACTCGCACAAAACCAAAGTGCTTGCCGTCTGTCAGTTGATCGCGCAGGATGTAATTTGAGCGAGACGCGGCAGAACAGGCGCGCGACTGCATGGTAAAACGTGGTAAAAACAACTGCAGGTGTCCAGAACTACAGAATGACGCGCTCAGTTCCTTGTGTGCTGGAAAGGTTGTTTAGTGACACCTCAAAGAAAGGTGATCGACATTTATCCATAGGCGGCGTGCCTCATCAGCGTATCGCGGGGTCCTGGTACAATAGATACCCTATAGGCCGCATTCTTGCTCAGCGCGCCATACAGTGGAGACAAGTTTAACAAGACGCGCAGCTGTTCCAACTCGCTGCAGCGGTATGCGAGGCGTCGCATATCTCTGAGCGCATGCGCAATCGGACGCCGCTGCGAAACCTGCCGCGCTGTGTCCCACGCATCGCCGACAAGTTCATTGCCCGCCATATGCTGCGCACAGCGCGTGCTGGCAACAGCGAGCGCGGACAAAGTGCGCGCCAGGGTAATCCGAGCTGGCTGCATGCAGCAGCCGCAACGATGATCGAATGGGACGCCGCGCGACGCTTCAAAGGGACACTAAAGACAAATGACAATTTACGTCAGAGTGAAAGCGCAATGTATGACAACGTTTAAAGCGATGATATTATCAACAGCAGTACCCTACTACCGAGAAATTAAGGTGAATGCACCAGAATACATGCGCAGCAGTAGGACATTCTCAAAATGATCCCGATGACGTCAGACGAACCGCCTACAATTAATCACTAGTAATCGATCAAGCTGCACTAAATAAAGAACATTTCGTGTATCAAGAAACGCAATAAAATACTGCTTGTTCGTTTCTGTTTGATTCACGGAAAAATAACTGCCGTACGTTACTATGGGGATAGCGCGAGTGGTTCGCGTGGTTAAACTGAACAGGTCGCACCATCTAGCGGGGCCAAGTTGAACCACTCACGCCTGCAATTTCGAAGGCCACGGATAAAAATTGTTCAATGGCGGTTGTTGCTGCTGTGGCTCCCGCTACTTTCCCTCTGCTGCTATTACAGTGTCGGCGACTGCGCATAAAAGCCGCACAACGTTGTGCACGGCAACAGCGACGTCAGACGTTCCATTGAGGCGGGTAAATTGAATTGCGCTAACCTGATGCGGACCACAAAAACGCTATTTTATTTCAAAATAAGCCGTGACTTGGCACTAAAGTAACACTACAAGGTTTCTGGACCACTATTTCAACAATTAACGTCGGCTTAATAATTGCCTTTAGTGTCCCTTTAACTACGCAAACAGGCACCGTATGAGGGCACACGCATCCGGTTCTCCGGTGACGGTGCAGTTTGGCACGTTCTTTGTTGCCGTCGTGACGCGACACCACAGTGTGCCCGCGGAAGGCGTCGAATATTTTTGGAGGAACGTGTAAACTCCCGTTCTTTCGTTCGCATACTTCAATCTCCGGCGTACGGCAGAACCGACTAGCCCGATCCGGTGATCATCGGAAGCTAAACACTGCTTCCGAATCGCCCAAGCTTCCACCATGGTATCTTGTCACCACCTTGCAAAATAGAGCATGCAGAACTTGCCTTGGAAGTATTTGGCGAGAGCGGAGCCGAAGCTTTGAGTATGCTAGCAATGTCCACACATATATTGGTGGACCTTGCAAGCGCATAGAGCTTCCGCTCCACCCCGCATACTACAGCTGGACTTTACATAGAAAGCAGTGCCACGTCTAAGTGTAGCGTTATTGAAGGTGGCCATTCGCCATGGATGCCATACCATTACCTACACCGGCATTAACGTAGTGCCGCGTTGCCCCGCCGCGGTGGTCTAGTGGCTAAGGTACTCGGCTGTTAACCCTCAGGTTGCGGGTTCGAATCCCGGCTGCGGCGGGTGCATTTCCGATGCAGGCGGAAATGTTGTAGGCCCGTGCGCTCAGATTTGGGTGCACGTTAAAGAACCCCAGGTGGTCGAAATTTCCGGAGCCCTCCACTACCGCGTCTCTCATAATCATATGGTGGTTTTGGGACGTTAAACCCCGCATGTCAATCAAATCATCAATCATAGTGCCGCGTGTGCTCTTCGTTGTGTGCACAACCGGCATACAATGTGGTTCAACAAAGCACTAATCACTCCTGAGGCCCAATAAACTTACAGATGTAGAAGCACACGCGCGCAGAGAGAGAGGGCGGAAGGGAGATAGACTTGGAATGTGCTGCGTCACTTCAACACGCTAATCACGTATTCCCTCTTCGTGTTGTTTCGAGTTGTGCTTAATACGCAAGACGGTGCTATCTATGTTCACGTTGACCAGCACTGCATTCACATATCCCTCCCTCATTGAGCGGGAGCCGCGTGAAACTGATACCACTGGCACGCTATAGGTGCAATGCCCTGCGGTCCTCATTATAACGCCGCCTCGACGCCAAGGGGAAAGTGTGCGCGCACTTGCATCGTGCTCTACTGAGACGCACGTGCTTATCTCTCTCATCTGCCTGGACTGGAGTACGTTCGGCGTATTATTGAGCGCATACATTTTCATGGCACGCGATAAGATTGTAAGGGACGTGCGTTTACTTGTCAAGTGAATATTTATTGAACAGCACCAGGAGCGGAATCGGATTCTCTTCGACATTCGAACCATGTCTGTTCAAAACTTTGTAATATATGATTGATTGATTTATATGTGGGGTTTAACGTCCCAAAACCACTATATGATTATGAGAGACGCCGTAGTGGAGGGCTCCGGAAATTTAGACCACCTGGGGTTCTGTAACGAGCACCCAAATCTGAGCACACGGGCCTACAACATTTCCGCCTCCATCGGAAATGCAGCCGCCGCAGCCGGGATTCAATACCGCGACCTGCGGGTCAGCAGCCGAGTACCTTAGCCACTAGACCACCACGGCGGGGAAAACTTTGTAATAGAAGTTAGCATAGGACGGCGGGAGAGAGGCAGGAGAGGCGACCACCCTCCCCCAAGTACAAGAACTCCCAAGGGGGGCTCCGAGTCAGCGCGATGTCTTCACTCAGTCGGACCTCTCCCATCAGTCAATGTTCAATGTGCAGTGTTATGACCATGTTGGTTTTTAACGGTAATGGCAGCCGAAGATCCAGGTGCCACATTCATTTAAATCTTTACTTCTCGTGTTTACAGCCGAAAAGCTGAGTACTCAAGGCACACAGTTTGCGGCCAACGCGTCGCGTCATTGGTTCATTTTCATTTTTGCATACATTGCGAAACTTGATTTCTTTCGTACTCGTATAAAGGCGGGAGGGGACTGAGGCGGAATGACAGATAGAGAGAAGCGAAGAAAGGCAGGGAGGTTATAACCTGGTTGTACCCGGTTTGATTCTCTACACCGGAGAAGAAGGGTAGGAAATAACAGAAAATACAAGGAAAGATAGGGAAAGTAATAGGCTTAGTGGCGTGTATCGCGCATGCCCAGAAGGCTATAAAATAGCGAACTGCCACAGAGGACGGGTCCATCGCGCTTCCAGTGTCTTATAGATAAAGTGGACTGCAATGGCTGATGTGAAAAGAAGGCTTTCAATGACTGGCTCCAAGGTATCCAGAACTTTCAGTGCGCTTCGAGCTGATGATAGGTTTGTCAATCCGGTGAAGAGTGTGCGCATTGCGCTCATCAATGACCTCAACACAGCGATAACGCGGGCGCACGCCTATGTCGGCACGAAGACATAGATAGCATAACCTCCTTGTGTGACAGCGACCTTCTGTAGTACTTGGACAGTAAAAACAGCGCAAAAATATAGACAAGGACAGATGAAGAGACGACACTGCGCTGAACTCGCAACTTAACTTTATTGGAAGACACACGCACATATATCAAGCATTCGACCCGGTCACGCGGAAAACCAAAGGCGTCTGCGCATCAAAGCAAACAAGCTACGAAACAAGCCTAATCATATTGACCATCAACACGTGTGTAACAAACGTGAAAAAAAAAACAAAAAGAACACACCTTCGTACTTGCCAAAAACATACGCAACAGCCCATAACAAACTAATAATCACTTTAACATGGCAGCGCTGGACCCAATAAAATCTTCCAATAAAGTTCAGTTGAGAGTTCAGCGCGGTGTCGTTTCTTCCTCTGTCCTTGTCTATATTTTTGCGCTGTTTTTAGTTCCCAAGTATGAACCACTAACTAGCCCAACTTTCGCTATTATTGACCTTCTGTAGCCCCGCCGCGGTGGTCTAGTGGCTAAGGTACTCGGTTGCTGATCCGCAGGGCGGGGTTCAAATCCCGGCTGCGGCGGCTGCATTTCCGATGGAGGCGGAAATGTTGTAGGCCCATGTGCTCAGATTTGAGTGCACGTTAAAGAACCCCAGGTGGTCTAAATTTCCGGAGCCCTCCACTACGGCGTCTCTCATAATCATATAGTGGTTTTGGGACGTTAAACCCCACATATCATCATCATATTGACCTTCTGTAGCACACGCCGATCTCGGAGCCCATGGCGTGCGCCCAGCCAGAGGACGATCTGTTTCTGACAGGCCAAATCACAATACTACGCAACGGAGACTACAAAGCGCCACGATTGCGCTGCAAGCACGTTGCTGCCTCACGTTCTTATCGTACAGCGTTATTCACACCTAGACCGGTCCAGCAAGGTCGCTGCCATAGGCTTGTTTTCAAAGCCAGTCGCGATGTCGACATGCGTGACTGAGCCGGCGTGTCCGACTGATAAGCTCTCCGACTTTTTTGCAAGCCTGCAGCGCTCAAGCAGCAGATAAGCAAGGTGGTATCACAGACCTGTTTACGGTGATTTTAACGCCGAACCGTATCGCTTCTTTAAACTGAGCCTATGATGGACGCTGACGGTGTGTCCTGAGTTGGGTATCAACCAAAATCACGTGTGTTTTTTTTTTTTCATCGCGGCAAACGTTTTGAGAATGTTCCAAGTTATTCAAGTGTAACACTAGTACCAATGCGGCAGTGTTTAGAAGTGGCGCACCTCCCTTCTTCTGAAACGATGATGATGATGATATGTGGGGTTTAACGTCCCAAAACCACCATATGATTATGAGAGACGACGTAGTGGAGGGCTCCGGAAATTTTGACCACCTGGGGTTCTTTAACGTGCACCCAAATCTGAGCACACGGGCCTCCTTCTTCTGAAACAAAGTGAAGCCATCGTTCACGTATATGCACTGGAGATTTCAGGGGGAGCACACACGACGGCATCAGCCACTGTCGCTCAGTAAACGATGCGCGGCTTTCGCACGCACCCTTTGAAACGACTGTTGCGCCGCCTCGGACGTGGTCTGTCGCGTTCTTGGCGAATCATCACCACTTTCATCTATAGCATTTTACAATACGGCTGGCATATAGGATGAAATAGCGTAGGTCTGGGCCCGTTGGTACAAACACTGCTGCATCTATAGCACACAAAACAGTGCAAGGAGGTGACGGAACAAGGACGCGGCGTCTTCGTCCGTTTTCCCGCCGTCCTTTTCGTTTTTTGTGAACTACATACTGCAATCGTATATGAAGGGTTTGCGCTGCTTGAGTACGTACGCTATTCTCGATATATAACGTGCGTACCGAAGGGGCTAGCGTGCGACGCACGCGCAGTGGTGACAAACGCTATAACGCAAAGCTGACGCAAAACTTTGGGGACCACATATATAATCTAAAACTGCCTATATGTATAAGATTATCCATGGGAACGCGATGCCACGAGCATATTGCCGCATTCTTGATACATACATCGCTAGGAGGAGGAGGAGGATTGAAAGAAGGACAGGGAGGTTAGCCAGTTCTCAGACCGGCTGGCTACCCTGTACTGGGGAAGGGGGTAAGAGGGATAAAAGATGAGAGAAAAGAGACGTTGAAGAAGATAAAAAAAAGAGAAGGTCATCAGACGATCCACGACGCTGCTCACAGTCTGTCTCTAAGACCACTTGCCCGCAGAAAGCGCAACAACGCTCTCAATGCCGTGCGTGCAGAGGACGGTCTCGGCCAGTGTCCTAATATCCTTTCTTCCGACAATTGGCGAGTGTCTAGTATACCTAAAACTTTCGACAGTTCTTTTCTTGGCACGCCGAAGCGAGGACACTCGCAGAGAAGATGGGAGAAAGTCTCTGCGCAGCCACAGTTGTCACATGTCGGGCTGCTGGCCATTCCGATTCGAAACGAATAAGCATTCGTAAAGGCCACCCCAATCCACAGACGGCACAAAAGTGTCTCCTCAGCCCTGGTTATTCCTGAATGCAATGCTAGAAACGCAACACAGCTGCCCATGCAGGCAGATGCACATACACTCTCTAACTCCCATTCTGATGACGCATGCGCGATGCGAAAGCGAGCGTGCTGCGACTGTTGCAGTAGCTGTATGCGTACAGAGTGTATCAGTTGCGAAGCCGACGAGGGCCAGCCAGATGGCTCGTCTTGCTCAGCGTCACCACGTTGCAGGCACCCGACGCTTGCCCTTTCGCGACGACGCCCGCTGCCCCGTCCCGTCGTCTCCTTCGGCGACTGGTCCCAGCTGGTGCGCACGTGATCCGCACGCCGCGCCGCCGTTTCAAGGGGTGCGCCCGGTCATGACACTCCGTGGTGCTCGAGCAATACCCGCACGCAAGCGCCCATATAAGGTAGTTTTCTTTTTTTTTTTTAGAGTGGGGTACGCAAAGATAGCGGTCGTTGCGTAAGCGCGGTATTTCCGTCACTTAACGGCAACACAAGGGGACGGCGTACACGACCCAATAGCAAGAAAGGCGAACGCGAAGATCCGCGTATACCCTGTTGCGAAATTCCATATAGTCTTGCCCTCTTTTAAGCTATCTCGACCGGGTTAACTGGCGGAACATGGGAGAGGCCTTTGTCCTGCAGTGGACGTAGACAGGCTGATGATGATGATGATGATGTCCACTTTCGTGTCTTAGCCGCTTGCTGCCAATACCTACTTTGCTTACATGTGCGCCTGCGAGGAAACGCTCGAGCACATTCTATGTCATTGCCCAGCATATCAGTCTGAACGTATGGAAGCCAAGCTCCGTCAGCTGGATTCACGGTCGCTTACAGAAGAGAAGATCCTGGGACCTTGGCCGACGGTCTCCCATATATACACGCAAAGCCACGAAAGCCCTCTTACACTTCTTAAGGAGCACCAGACTTCACGACTGCTTGTGAAAGAACTATGCGAGACCATGCTGTGTATAGTCTCGAGCTGACTATTCATGCTTATCTTTCTTACTCCTCTTCTTTTCTATCTATTTCCTTTCTATTATTCTCCCCCCCCCCCAAGTGTCTCAATGACACAAAAATTGTCTCCTACTCTCGTAAAATGCGTGCGCGCTCGACGCATGCTGCTTGCTTTGGATTTATTATACATCCCCGCTCTTACTCTTAGGTGTACCTTGAATAGTTGCGTATGCATTCAAGACATTGTTCAAATCGCGAAATCTTTTAGTGATGTCCTCTTGTTGATCGACCGTCACCACTAATTCATCACTCTACGTTTTCCCGTAAACCTCCGCGCGCTTGGATAACTTATAGATCTCGCGAGGGGCCTGTTTCTCACAAGTCCTTCTATCTTTATCGCCAGAATGTAAGATTGTCATGTGACGTCCCTTACTAGTAAGTTTTTTTTTTTTTTGCCCCCATGGAACCACGATGAATACCTGAATCCCCGGTTTCATTTCCTGTAATAAACTGTGGATGCTTGTAGCGAGCTCTTTTGTACAACCCCTTTCCTTCGCTAATTGGTCCCCTTCACAAAATAAAATTAAGCAGGAATCGTGAATAGGTCCCTTCGAGGAGCAGTATGGAGTTGCTGCTGCATAAGAGATGGAACTCCAGTGCAGTACTCCTATTGGTATATCGATAAGTGACTACACTAAACCACGGTGGGTCAATGGTTACGTTGCTCGGCTACCGACCCGAAGGTGGCGGGTTCGATTCCAGCCGTGGCGATCGCATTTTGGTGAAAGCAAAATGCCAGAGGCTCGTGTACTGTTCGATGCCAGAGCATGTTCAAGAACATGGTCACAATTTTCCGCAGCCCTCCACTACGGCGTCTCTCAGAATCATATCGTAGTTTTGGGGCATAAAACGACAATTATTATTATTATTATTATTATTATTATTATTATTATTAGTATTATTATTATTATTTATTGGCACCTCATTGCAGCCACAGCCGTGGGCAAATCGGAAATCGTGCAGTACAAGTAGGACTGCAATAGAGGCGTAACATTTATCGACGCCCTTGACGTCACAATTCAGACGATTATACGAGCTGCTGGCGTAGCTCGATAAGGCATCTCCCGACACACGTATTGCTGGGTCGTGCTTTCGATGCAGACGCGCGCGGCATTCACTCACTGAAATGTGTATGCTGTTTTCTATGTCTCCGTTGCGTGTCTCTCTTTCCCCTCCGCTGCTATATAGGCCTTCAATAGCTCTTACGCGCGCAGCGTTGACTTCGGAGCGACGAATCCCCCGAGGAAGTCGGTTTCAATGTGACCTGCGCTTGTGCACCCGACGTGGTGGTCTAGTGGTGCTCGACTGTCGACCCCGAGATCGCTGGATCGAGTCTTGACCACTGCGGTCGCTTATTCGATGGAGTCGAAAATACTAGAGGGCCGTGTACTTGGCTGTAGGAGCACGTTTAAGAAGCTCAGGTGGTCGGAATCGCTGCAGCCCTCCACCAAGGCGTCTCTCGTAACCATGTCGTGGTATTTAGACGTGAAAACGCCTGCATGTATTATGATAGTCGGTTACCGCCTGATCCACGTAAGCTCCGCGCATAGCTGCCACTCGGGGGAAGAATTACAGCTCATGCATGACTACTCAACGGGACACGGAAAGCAGAAGACAAAAATCTGAAAATTAATATGCACAAAACTAAGGTAATGTGCAACAGTCTTCACAGAAAACAGCACTTTGCGATAGGTGGAGAGACGCTGGAAGTTGTAAAGGAAAATGTCTACTTAGCACAAGCATACGGTAACAGCGGAGCCGAACCATGAGGGTGAAATAGCTAGAAGAATAAGGATGGGGGGGAGGGGAATCACATTCGGTAGGCATTTTCTAAACATAATTGGTAATCTGCCACTAACCCTCAAGAGGAATGTACATAACAGCTGCATCTTGCCGGTATTTACTTACCTACGGAGCAGAAACCTGGTTGCTTACAAAGAGCGTTCAGCTTAAATTGAGGACGACGCAGCGAGCGATGAAAAGGAAAATGATAGGCGTAACCTTAGGAAACCAGAATAGAGCAGAGTGGGTCAGGAAACAAACCGGGGTTAAGGATATCATAGTTGAAATCAAGAAGAATAAATGGGCGTGGGTCGGGCACGTAACACGTAGGCAGGATAACCGCTGGTCATTAAGCGTAACTGACGAGATTCCCAGAGAAGGCTAACGCACGAAGGGGAGACAGAATGATAGGTGAGCCGATGAGATTAAAAAGTTCGCAGGTATAACGTGGCAACGAAAAGCACAAGACCGGGTTGATTGGCGGATTATGGGAGAGGCCTTTACCCTGCGATGGGCGTGGTCAGGCTGATGATAATCATGAGACTTCCTAGAAGCAGGTGACAGAGAGGGTACCTGAAGAGAGCAAGAAGGAAAGGGAGAGAGCAGGGGTGGAGGGAGGGAAATTGCACGACGTCGGCGCGTCTGCTAGACGGCGACGCGGCTGTAAAGGCGCGGCGACCGCTGCTGCTAATGAGAACCAAGACACAAAGGCTATGGTGAGGAGGGCCAACGGGACCACGCGAAAGAATGGAAAACGACAAAAGAATCCAGTAGGGACGCGTTGAGGAGGGGAAGAGAGACGTCATACCACCGTCGCAATGGCAGACCATGCAACGACGCCGTCAATGCCTCGCTTTTGTCACCTCACGCCGTTCTTTGACACGCCTCTGCGTGCTCTTTTTTTTTTCATCGTTTTCTGCATTTCTCCGTGCAGAATTCTTTCGGCGAAACTGGCATTTCCATTCTTTTTTTTATCTCTGCTTTGCCACCGAATCGCTGTCCTTTTTTTTTCTTTGTTGCGTTTCTTTGTTTCCATCTTCCTCTCTGAAAGGGCAGCAGAGGGATCTAGCATCTCGTTGCTTTGTTTCCTTTAATCTTCATTTCTTGTCTGGGGAGATCGCCGCACGGCCGTCAGGAGATCACGCGTTCAACGCAAGCTCGCCAACAAATGCCTCAGATAATCGCGAAGAACAACGCCAACGATGCAACACTGCACTTGCCCACGCGAACCGAGCTGTCTGACAGGGAAAACGTAACTAAGCGAAACGGGACCGGTGCCCTGGATTCTGTGCACCACGTTGTCCTGAATACGCCGGAGAAAAGCAAAACGAAGGCCGTGCTCGCCCTTGTCCACGGAGAAGTATCCAGACGTCAAGCGCAGTTTGGTGAACTAGGACGCATAATGGAGGTGCATGCACGCGTATACTGTTTGCACAGAGTGCCGTGCACAGTTGTTGTTGCTGTTCTTCCTTAGCAGCGAAAGTATGGAACCTTTACATGTTTCAAGAGAAGCAGTTGAACCAAACCTCCTTAGCCAACACACCCATTTATAGAAGCGCAGCTTCCAGAAGTCACTACGCATGTGTGCGTTACAGCTTATAGGCCAAGAAGCGGTGCCCCTGAGCATGATCCCAGTTGAGGAATCAACCAGACCGTCCTGGTGCATCACAGAGTTTGGTCACCGACAGTCTCATGCTGCGTTGTGCGCAATTTAGAGCGATCTGATGCACCTGGTGTGCACACCACAGTGGTACAATCGTGGCATGATCTATGCCGTACAATGAAGACTTCCGAGATTACCTAAACAGCCAACGCTCCTTCTAACGGAGCACAGCTGAATTCAAGTGTACTGGTGCTCTTGACCGCAGCAACTTCCCTCCCCTTCCCCCTACTTTTCTCGATCTCCGGTTGGTCGAGTTTGAAACAGAGAAATCAAGCTCCGTAATGAATGGTGAAGCGGCGACATTACTCATCACAACGCTCTGTCCTTGGTACCCTGTTTTCAGAACGTAAAGGCGGGATGTTTAGCGCCCCCTATAGAATGCAAAATTGCGTGCTTTCGGCCTGCGTCGCCATAGCTGGGCACATCGAACATTGACAGAACAGGGGTCCGATTCAGTAAAAACTTGGGACCCCCCACCCCTCCCTTCGGCACTTGGCGTATGCCTGTTGTCTTAACTAGACACTTTGTACTCCATAGTTTATATATATACTTGCAAAACACGATGGTATAAATAGAAAGACATCGTACGAGTAAATACCTCCTTATCGTAATACACCAATCGGCAACCTTGTTCCTTATTCACGTGGTCGTCGTTGCGGTCAACCCACAAGAAAAAGAGGGCAGCAGATTCGCCGTGCTGCTTCGCCCAAATACCCGACGAGAATCACTCGACCCCTTCAAACACGCCCATGCACGGGCACGTAAAGTTTTCGCTTCAACCTCAGCATCTGCACTGGGCCACAATTAAGTTGTACTCACTCAATCACTCACTCACGGGAACGTGACTCCACCTCGCTCCGCAGTGTATAAGGAGTGCGTCATTCTTCATAGGATTCTTACGATTTCGGCGCTAATGAGACTGCCCCGACGTCTTTAAACTGGACAACAGTCACTTACCTAATTGCCAGTCGATTATCGCATAGGGGGCAAGGGCACCGGTACGTCTCTCTGGCGCACTTCATATTCGACACTATGTTGCATGCGATCGGGGTTTTTGAACGCTGGGCGATAGCTCGGACAGTTGAGGTGGTGGCGACAGTAAATGGAAACTGCGTCAGCAAGCCATTCATCGCACTAACACAAAAGGAAATTCACATGCACCTGTCGCTCCTGCGTAGCTCTTTAGCTTCTTGTTCAGTCTTATTCACCCTTGTGCTTTGACTGATGTGGTTGTGATCACACGTGGACGCGTATATATTTGTGTGTTGCTTTAATAAACGATATCGGCACTTGTCTTCATCGTTTCCTTGCCCGCGGTGTACATTTCGCGCTTACCATTTAACATTATTCTATACCAACTAGCCGGCTTACACACCTTGTTTCTGGATAATTGGACTTGTTTGTTGTACATATACTTTAAGGAATACCCCAACAAGACACTGGTGGTACATTCGGGTAGTTGTTTCAGGGCGCTCCAGAGTTACCGAATAGTTGATGTGACAGTGTAACTGAATATAACCAATAACATGCAGGCTAACACATGGTGATAAAGTGGCGACATGACTTGCATAATTGCTCGTTTCGACGATAGCACAATAAATTGCCGTATTGATCGGGTGCTGTAATGATCGGGTGAGGTATCCTTTCAAAGCACTGTGTTCATTCATATACGGTCAGTGAGGTCGCTTATAATTTTTTTACTGGACAGAACGAAGACGGACGTAATCGCTTCATCTTCTACACATCATTCTGAGGTAAAATACTATACAGGAGTATAGTTTAAAGTTCTGTTAGTCCGAGAAGATTTTTCGAAACTAGCTAGGCGTTCATTCTTTCGAACAAACGACAGTCCTTCAGTTCCGTTGTGCAACGAACAAATATACAGCCTCGGGAATAAACGCTCTAAATAAACCAACGACGTCATAAGACATGATCAAGGAAATTCAGAGTCACGTACTGTCATCTGTCTTGCATGCATGTGATTCGCCACACTTGTCCAACTCAACCAGTAATGTTTTTTTTTTTTTTAATGCGAAGCATTTCTTAGCGAACTTCAGTGACTTTGAGCGCATCTATCTATCTAGCCGCTTACGTTTGGGTGTTCTCGTTATCACCCCCTAACTTGGCGTGAACCAAAATTAGCACGGGAGGGTATGGTGATATGACACACTGGTCAAAACATGAATAATGTCACATTCTCATCGCATACGTCGTCAAACACGTCCCGCCAGACAGTGGCACATACCCACGGGTGAGTATGTGCGACTGATATGCGTGTATGTACCACAGGTGATTGACAGTATCTACGGAGGAACGACGAAAACACGCATGGGCAATTTTAACGCGCGAGTGTTAAGAAATATCTGACATCGGTAGCGTCGACCAGACGAATGCAAAGAATAAGTGTCACGGTCCCAGCTGGAATCGAAACCAAGCATTCTGCGTGGCAACGAAGCATTCTACCGCAGAGTTACGCCATGTCTCGGAACTACTTCTCAAATAGACGCTAATCTCGTGAAACGTCAATAGTGGTTGCAGTGCTGCTTATCCAGTTTTGTAAACATTGCATATGTACTCATTCGATACAGCCGTCACGTCGGGTTAACGTTCATTGTGGTTAGTTGCCATGCGCTGAAGTTGATTTATGTGGCAGTGTCCAAGTCCAGCATCCTCGCGAGCATCAGCGCTTCATATCAGCTTTTGGTGTTGCTAATACGCATGTTCCTGTTGGCATCGTTGCGCAAGTGCAAACAAATGGTTGTATAAACATCTGCTACTCTTTAACATATGTGTGTGCGTGCGACATTTGTACAGAAATTTAGCGTCATTTCATGACGTCTCGCTCAATAAAAGAAAATTGCGACACGCTCACCTTCCCTCCGCATGCTTCGCATAACGTCGATTCCCAAGGTAGGTTGAATATGCCTAATTTTTTTTATTTAATCTAGAACGTTTTCAACGGCATCACGAGCGTTTCCACGACTTTTGAAGCGCCGATAGTTATAGCGCGAGAACGAAACAACGACACAGAGACAAGAAGGACACGAAAGACACGAGCGCTAACTTCCAACTGAGTTTATTGCGCAGAGCATGAAAATATATAGAGGAGACAGTAACCATGTGATAAAAACCATATGGCACAAAGAGCAGAACATGAGTAAGAAAAAAACAAAAACAAACAACACAAAAACAAAAGCACTGAAAAACAGCAAAGAAAAGTTGGGAATTGAACCAACGGCCATATACACATCATCTGAACGAATACAGCAGATACAGCTCCACCATAGCCGAACTTCAGTTATAAATTTCCAATTTTTTTTTTACTATGCCTTATAAGGCTGCCCTCCCCGACATAACACCAAGATAGCAGGCAAGGACACTTCCGCGAGATGCCCATATACGGACGAGGCTGCCCGCGCAGCTGACTGCGCACGAAAGGAGAGAAAGACGTGGGCAACCAATCAAAAAGCGGCGACGTTGGATCGCCGTTATGAGCTCGCATTCCATGTAGAGGTCTCTCGTCGTCGACTGTACCAAAACGGCGACATTGCCTCACCGCCCATGAATTCTGTGCACCGCGAAAACGGGCCGTGCGTGAGTACGACGAGGGCATCGAAAATAAACAGTGCGTGTTTGTACGCGTTGACTTCATCGAAGCTTCCATATATGGCGTCAACGAATGAGGTTCAAGAGTATAAATTTCGGGAGTTGTGAAAAAGCAGTGAAATGATGATGGCGCACACTCGAGTGCACAAGCAGTACGGCCGAATAAACAGAAAAAAAAACGAAGAAAAAATAAACGTGTAACCAACGCAACGTTCCATTACGACCTCGCTATAGCGAGTCGTAAATGTTACTTACATGCTGCACAGCCGAAAGTCCCCGCCATCTATCTTCATTTCCAACTAAACTATATCGCGCTGCGCTATACGCGGGAACAATCCACGCCAGCCTCGCTTATATGGCTTACTTATACATCGCGGACAAGTTCGCTTATACAGCAAATACTCGATCGAAAGCCGCGCCCGCGTATTTCAATGACGACGCATGGAGAAAGCACAAGCCAGCATGTGTGTATACATGTTATCGGGAACTTGCCTCGCTGCGCGTCGATTCCCTCATCCAATGATCTTTGTAGAATCGATATTGACCCCAGAAGACATGGTGTTCTTTACTTTTGGTTGTGCGGCTCGTACAGGCAAACGCCGTCGATGCACGCTATTCTGAGGAGGCTCAATTGCGTTCTCAATTTTTTTTCTTCCTGTCTTTTTTTTTCCGTGCCGCTATCTATTACGTTTACGTTTCTCTTGGTATCGGTTTGTAAGTACCCGGGTATGACCTAAACTTTAAGTCGATAGAGGGAATTCGCAACCCAAATGTCACACGTACAAGAAACGTTTTTTTTTTTTTTTAACTCTGCAAGTCTGCGAAATCTTATGATGATGATGATGATGATGATGATGATGATGATGATGATGATGATGATGATGATGATGATGATGATGATGATGATGATGATGATGATGATGATGATGATGATGTAGCTTTAAAACGCTGCACGCATTCTCAATGAGCACCGGGACACGAATGGGGTGGTTGAATTCACAGAGAATCGAGGCTATAAACTCAGGATACCATAGGTAGGCAAGGAGGAAAAAAAATGCAACTCACTCATACTCCTGCAGTCTGCTAACCGCAAATGTTTCTGAAGCGGGCTCGCTAGACTTCTTCTAACTCAGACTAAAACTTGCTAACATATTACTCAGCCGTACTCACAGCTTGACGCGCGTCTGAGTATAGCCTAAGTTGAGTCACGAGTTCGTTTAGCGTTAAATTCGCCCTCTCGATCATGGGTGTCAGTGCTCTTCAACACTATTGTCTCACATAATCGGTGACCTATACGGCACACCTTTTGATCTATAACAAAAATAATAGGAAAACGCATGTAAAGACCAACTGCACTAAAAAGAAAAGGTAACACTAGAACAAGCGAGGCTGAACATTTCTCTCCTCAACAGCAGTCAAAAGACCGAGTTGTACAGCGAGCTAGATAAATTCGGCTACACAAAGCGAGCCAGCTGGCGCACGAACGAGGTATAGACCTCTGTGTAAACGTGAGTCGACGTAACGCTTATAGGAATGGTGAAGCTCAACAATAGCACAGGTCGGCAATGAAAGATGGAGCTCACTCCCACAACACTAAAGTCTGCCTCAGCAGGACTCACTCGAACTCAAACTCGCCAAGATATTACTACCCCTCTCACTCAAACCCACCGCCTGATCCAAGTCTGAGCGAGTATGCCGATCTATGTAGGGAAACGAAAAGAGCTTCGGAGATTCATTGCCGTCTACGCACATTTCACCATTGTACGTTCTCGTTATAAGTGAATTATATATATATATATATATATATATATATATATATATATATATATATATATATATATATATATATATATATATATATATATATACTGAAGCTTGCTAATTGCTGATTCATGCTTCTGCAATTATCACTCGCCGCGTCTAACAACCTCCCTATGACAATAACTCATTACCAATGCACTGAACCAACAAAGGTAAAGTGATATACTATAGAGCACACAAATTCGCGTCAAGCAGGCTTCAAAGCGATGCGTCAAGAAGTCCTTTCCTTTATTTTCTAAACCGGCAACGTATTTTTAAAACGATTACAATAACATTTCATTTCATGTCAGAGCTATATAGCTCAGAAAAGGGAAGGAGGAGGAGGGCCATCGGCAGTACCGGTAATCGTCAAATTAACTGGTCTTTCTTTCATCTCGCACCTTTCAGAAGACACTTTCCAATAATCTCACGCGCTCTGTTTTTCACGACTGGGTATATAACCGGGAGGAGACGAACCGCTATTGCAAAGTTCAAGAAGCCGAGAAGGCCGAGTGAGTTATAGCAGGTTTTCATGCTGTACTGCAACGCCCGCTAATTCTCGTCGAAAACCGCATACGCCACCCCGGCTGCAAACATTGTAAACACGAGAGATCCGACAATATTTCCTGTACGAACTGCTGCGCTGGTAATAACTTCCCCCCGTCATCACCCTCGCCAAATCATATTTTCAATGCGCTGCACAGTCCACAAATCCTACGTGGCCCGTAGTAATACAAACACACACACACACACTCTCTCTCTCTATGTGCCTACATAGGAGACTTTATATCGTCTGTGTATTATACTTTTCGAAGCTGCGCGGGAGTCAACAGACGCGAGGGCAGAAATTATGGCGGGAACGGGAGGAGATGTTCTGTTTGATCAGTGAACGCGAAAGAAAAAAGAAACGAGATTTCATCGCAGCAAAGATCGGAATGAAAACAAATAGAGTGAATAGGAAAAAAATAAAGAAGCAGTGCAGGCATCGGAAGAGCAAACTAGAGATATGGTGATAACGCCCAGTCAGATTTTCACGCAAGGACTGTATACGTGGTGCGGCTACGTCCCGAGACAATCGCTTACAACAAACCTCTGTATACGATATTTCCCGAAAATCCCACCCAATCCAAATGTAATGTTAGTCGGGCAAGCATTCGCGTGCGCGATGAAGCAAACGGGTCTCCGAAAATTCTTTCGTTGTCTTACTCCCATTGGCGAAACTCTCTAAGCTGTGCTGGCACAAGGTATGAAGGAGCACGCGCTCGTGCAAATCGCGGCATATATCTATAGTGAAGCAAGTGTATACGTCCAGGTATATAGGCTCGGGCGAAGGGCGCCGCTTTTCGAAGCACGCACGCGTATATACGCGCGCACGAACAACCAAGCACACACACAGTATAGAGTGAAAATGGATAGAAAACACACACACGTTAGAGTTCTCTACGTCGTCACGAAGCATTACGTCTCGACGGTTTGCTCAAGTCCGCCCGAGCGACGCACGCGAAAAACTTGTGTTTTGCAATCACTCGTTTCGTTTACACGCCGCAGTGACTCGTTACGTTAAGAACGGGTACAGCGGTGCGCAGGATAGCGCGCACAGCACGGGAGGTTAATTAACTTGATCGGTAGAGTTCGCTCGTTAAATTAAGAATGGACGAACAAGTACACTGCTGCTATAGAACAATGCCCGTCGTGCTCCCGATTACGATATCCCTCATAAACATATCGTAGTTTTGCGACTTAAAGCGACAAACATAGTATGTATTACGCTACAACGGATAGCCGACATTAGCCGGGAGTAAGCGAGTAAGCATAACAGCTGTATTCGATGAGAAATTATGATCGGAGATTGCAGCAAAAACATGGCAATATGTTCTTACGAAGGCCGGGCCCACGGCCGAAGCGTCAAATAAACAAGTCTTTTCACTATAACGTCTGTGTGTGTGATCGACTCCGCTAGAAAACTATAGTATCACTGCGAAGGATTTAAGGTCGAAAAAAAAACACACCAAAAAGTGGCTTTAAGGCCGAAAAAAAAAACACCAGCAAGAAGCTTTAAGGTCGAAAAAAGAAACGCCAGCAAGGGCAGAGGGTATTTTCGTTGATTGCAGGGGAAAAATACCTAATAATACGCACACATGGATGTCGCACTTACCTGTACACAATTCACACGGATACAAAACAACGAAAGTCAATATCCTTGCGCACAAAGCCTCACAAATTAGCAAATTATTATTTTCTAGATGAATCTTTCGGACGCGAAACTTGAGACTGCATCGTGATTACGAAAATACTGCAACTCAGATTTGGGTGCACGTTAAAGAACCCCATGTGGTCGAAATTTCCGGAACCCTCCACTACGGCGTCTCTCATAATCATATGGTGGGTTTGGGACGTTAAACCCCACATATCAATCAATCAAAATACTGCAGGCTTGCTAATAACGGGCCAGGTTAGATATGCATCGTGATTACGAAAATACTGCAGGCTCGCAAATAACGGGCCAGATTAGATATAATTACCCAAGCTTTTGCGCAACGCACGGAATGAAAGTTGGGATGGAAGTGAGCTGCCATTGTCTTCACGAAATAACATAGCGTGCAGCTTCGATTTTTTTTCCCCAGAGAAAGCTAACGGCAGACGTAAGATACTGCACCTGTCGGGCAGGTATAATTGATGCCGGTGGAGAAAGAACCGTGCAGCTCTCAATCCGGTGCAGAATGGGGACCTTATATACGAAACGTGATGTAAGAATAAGTCGTTTTCCAGCAACGGACTACGATGTAAACATGCACAGCAAACAAACATGCCTCGAAGGAATGCACAACGGCATTTCGACAATGCATTTTTCGCATCAACGGTAACGTTGTGCGTACTTCAACGCAGTTTTCTTTTTTTTTACTTATTTTTGTATCAAATGTAATTCACACTAGCACTTATCACCTCTTTTCATTATGCAACTCCACTTTTGTAAATTTGGCAATGGCGAACCGAGAATTTAACAGCATAATGTTCAAGTTCCTTGTCGACTGTTTTATTTACCGTGTGTGTGTGAAGAGAGTCGACCGCATAAAACCATCATCACCTTAACGGATATGCGCCACTGTGTGACCTACCAGAAAACTATTGCCATCATAGACGGATATGTGCCAAAGAAATTGGGCGGATTCCACTATTCACCACTGGTTCATTGAAAAATGGGAGAGGCCCAACAAGTGGCCGCGAAGCGATGGCGACGACTACGTGCAGCGAAAGAACAGGGGCTTTTTCGCTTGTACGTAAACGTGTTACTGGATACCAGTTTGCGTTTACCGCCTTTACCAGAGCAAATGTTTTCAACTTTTTAGCTTCTCATACGTAAAAGCTTATGAACGTACGTAAGCACATATACCATTATGTTTTCGCAAACCAACGAATAGTGATGCTACCTGCATTTAAACTGTATTTAACTTGCATAGAATTGAATCTCCTGCTGCTTAAAAATCACAAGCGTTTTTTTTTATTGCGTGATATATTCTCGCATGCGCAAAAGGGTGAAAAAAAAAAACAAAGTTACGACAACGATGCTGTTGACATCTTGTGACACTTCGTGCAACCACAGTCATGAACACGTTGGCTTACGCATAATTTTGAGGTAACGCTGCTGTGCGGTTTTTACGACGCACGACGCACGATGTTTCTGCAATAAGAATTTTGTGATTACCTGGTTTATTATGGCTCCGCTAGAAGGCGACACCTATCCAGCCTGTGAGGGGGGGGGGGGGGGCTTGCACGCTTACGGCATCGATCTTCTATGCCTTTCTTGGTTTGGCGACCGGCTGAAACAATGTAATCGATTTTGGCGCTCGCACTTCGGCTTCGAGTCTCCGCAATGCGGATACCGCGAGTTCCTTCCAACGTATACGTGGATTTGCGAGGTAGCACGGCAAACGTAAAGTCTATACGGGGGTAGTTTACGTTACGTAAAGACCCACGCATGCGCAGATTCTATCCGGAATCCGCCTGCTAGAAGACACCGAAGCGATGGCAGCACGACATGTCCGTATAGATACCTACCCGAGTTTCAACCCGAGTTTTTGTCTCTGGAGATGGGGCATGCGTGTCGTGTTTGTGATTGTGTGTGTTTTAACTCGAACCTCTCTGCACTGAGAACCAACATCGAAACAACCAAGCATCGCTTAGCAAAAACCAGCAACGATCTAAAACCAAACAGATTGGACTTGAGCATCATCGAGCTTCGCTGTTTCAAACCTTGCACAGTTTAGTACAAGCATCGCCCCCCCCCCCCCCCATTTTTTTGTTTGCTTATTCGTAAAGCATGATGCAGCGGCCCATTACGCGCGGGCACTCAAAACGTATATGTGTCTGCCCAGCATGATGCGCTCAGAGTCCTAGTAAAATGGTAGGATTCTTTCGTGTTCTTTCTGAAAGGAAAGAACCTTCAGAAGAATCCATGCTGCGTTCTAGCGTTCTATACTACAGGTTGCCGGCTTGACTCCAGGATAGATATAGACCCGCGCTTAATGCGGGAACGGCCATGCACTACGGGAGACTTTGGCCCGCATGTTAACTCGAAGTGGACCAAATACCGATTCACCTGGAAAACTTTTACATGCATACATCACGAAAGTTTATAAGCGTTGAGCTTTGGAAGCGGCAGGTGCAAGTGGTTTCGCGTCATTCTTCATAAAACCTCACTCAACGTAACTGGAATTTTTGTATCCAGCATTCATGTGAGTTGTTTGTTTATTTTAGATGCGGAAGCATCTTATACTCGCGCCTTGTAGTGCGCCGTCCGCGCCGTCCGCACCGCTTCTCGAACATTCGACAGCTGACGCGCGCGCATGCGCCGTCGCGCCGTCGCCCACCATCTGTGCCGCGCGCGCTTCTCCTTCGAGAACATTCGACAGCTGACAGCGCATGCGCCGTCGCGCCGTCGCCATCTGTGCCACGCGCGCGCTTCTCCTTCGAGAACATTCGACAGCTGACAGCGCATGCACCGTCGCGCTGTATATATACTCAAGGTCGGCGCTCGCTCGCTCAGTTGCCGCTCGTCCGTTGGTTCGTCGCAATAAATAAAACACCGCCCTTTCGCATACGTGCCGTACGTGTTCACTCATTTAACACCCCATTTCACAACCACGTTAAACAATTTAGCCATCGACCCAAGTAAGTCGCAATTTAACACCCTTTAACCAATTACATGCTTCCGCATCCTCCTCAGTGTTCCCCCGAGGGAAGCTGCGGGCAATTTTTTTTACTATACGCCGGAAGACAAATCTCACATATAAAAGAAATAGAACCAAAAAAAGAACAGATAGCTTAGTGCACTCAAATAAACAATTTGAACCGTAGCGCACATTGTTTGGGAGATATTCAGAATATATGGCTAATAGTGAATGCTGTTTTGTAGTTTTCAATATTTAAATACTTGCATTTTCTCTTTAAATAGCGGGACAATCTGCCTCGGGCAACAAATACCCGAAAGCCTCTCAAACAGGGGTTTCAAACTGACCTAAGCTAGCGCGCCACAGTCACGAATAACGTTGAAGCGACACTGGCGGGGGAGGGGGGGGGGGCGAACACAATACCGCCTAACGCTGTCATTTGAAAGAACGCATGTCTCGTATCTCATATATGGCATATTTCTTGAAAAAAAAAAACTTGGAGTCAGTATTCAAGAAACGTCGACACTTATCTCCAGGGTCACACAGATCTGGACACCTATTCTGAAATACAGACAGATTTCGCTCCGCGGTTAAGCTTCAACGCAGGCTAATCGCGTAGCGATGACCTGTCCACTATTCGTAACTAATCCGAACAAAATATTATTAATTACCACGAACGAATAACTAATGCGAGTGCCATTCAGCAAAGTCCGAAACATTTCGTTTCTTTGTGGAGCCTCGCGCCACATGTGGATCGCGAGCCGCGCGTTTTGAGACCACTGCTCGAAACTAATTCATGAATCGCTTCTCTTGACGGGCGATAGCTGACTGAAGATTCAATAAAGTCGCTTATGCGCCTGCGTTACGCAAGTTAGTTACGCAAAGAATGACGGCTGAAGGAGGGCGGGCGGGTTCCACGTGCCGGACAATGGAATCCCGTATATACACGAAGGTCATCCGTCGCAGGCGGATCTTCTTCTTTTTGCGAAAATAAGCACGCCCGCCTGAATAACACTGGCATTGCACAAGGGACCTGCCTGTATCACTACACGGCGTGTGTGCGCAACATCAGCGACGCCTGCGGAATGTCTCGCGTTGCAAGCTCGCGCGTTTACCAGCCACACGCTTATAATACTCTATCGTTTACTCTGCTCGCTCCGACGACGGCGAACCAAGCTCGTCAAACAATCCGCGGCGGATCACGCTCTTCCATCAGCACGCCCCCGCGACGACCGAGTTTCTCAACAAGCGAATCCCTCGGACGCGCGCGCTTGTACAAAACAATAAACGAACAGGGGAAAAGTATAGTAACAGCAGCGAAGAAAGCGAGGGAAAAGAAACACCCGGATGCGTGCAGGGCACAAATAAACGGCGGAAATTCCTCCCGCTGAAAACACGAGAGCGTGATTTCCGCCAAACTGTGTAGCAAGCAGGCAAGGCTCGCCGAGAGCGAGCTATTATAGCTGGCGCATTGTCTTCTCCTCGAGGCAGGAAGCGATCGCTTATTCTTTCTCGGTAAAAGAACACTGCGAGACAGTAAAGGTACACACTAAAGAAGATTTTTTCTCGTATTAATGAACTATACCCTTTCACGATAGCAAGGACACCTCGCCGTCGGAAGGCGCTCGGTAATCGAGAAAAGGCGCGTAAGCCAGAAAAACAAAACGAGGAGGCGCATTTTATGATAATTCGAGCGGAAGTGCTTAGGCGTTTGAAGAGAGGTCGCGTTGTCTTAGAATGCGTACTTATAAAGTTAAATGCCGTGAAGAAGAACGATGCACGTGCTACGAGGAAGAGCAGGTTCTCACTTGATGAGGAGATACCGACCCAGATGTGTACGTTTGAGTACAATCTTGCATGAAGACTTCGGGTTTTAAGGACAACAATGAAAAGCTGGAATAGGAATAGGCAAGAAACGGTTACGGTATTGGTGGCACAAAACTAGGAAGAAAGGTAAAAAATAGTGAACTCTCACTTGTACGAACGTCAGTTTAACGAATTTCGCAATAACGAACTTTCACAGAGTCCCCGGCGGTTTTCTTTACATGCAAAAAATGAAAATAAACGAGTTAAACGAACTTCTGAATAGTGTATATTACATTTGAACAAACTTGATCTGCCAACACGGGCTTATTTTTGAGGTGAATGAAGTTTTGCTCTCCGCACCACTGCTGTGGCCGATGCCTGCCAACGCAAAATCTGCCATCTATCGGGGACGGTGCAAAACCACTTGTGCGTATACAGCGAGGCAAAGTCGCCATGCGGGACACGAAAACGGGCGCGTCAGTGTCTGCGCAGGGTCCTCCTATTTCGAAATTGTTTCCGGTGTTCGTCCGAAACCGAAAGATAAAGTGTGCGACGAAGTTGTAATGGCTGAGGCAGGTTCAAATCCTGTATACCTCAACCGATGCTGCAGGGTATGTTAGAAGTTACGAGAATTCATGTCACAGCAACACGCTCAGGTGCAAGAAGCGGGGCGCAGGAACGCAGATTCTTTGAATAGATTTGTCTCTCCTTGCGCTTTAAGGAAGACCCTCCAAATGAAAATTACAGAATTATTTTCAAAGTAAATTGCGTTTCTCACGTTTTACCCGAGTTTTGATGTGCTCAGTGCTCTTCTGTATTCTAGTGAGGAGCATTCGTTTTACTGAACTTTCTGTTAAAGGAACAATTTCTTTAGGTCCCTTGAAGTTTACTCAAGTGCACATGAGAGTTCGGTGCTGTGGGAAAAATAAGGTCATTGTGACGTAAGGGGTAGAGAGATATGAGTTGTGAGTGTATACTGTTCTTCTATATTTTGTTCTATACTAAGAACAATTTCATCAAAGTAGACAAGACATTAGGTCAAATTTTAAAATGGGGGAGGACTTATCACCCTTCCCGTCGAGCCTGGTTGTACGCATGTCACCATCCCGTTATAAAAGGGACGCTCAAAGTATCCACACATTGAACGCGCTAACAGAAAGGTGGCGACACCACCTTGATCTCCCCGCACGAGTCACCATGACGTCACGGATTTCGACGGCGTCTGCTAGGGCCTACGCAGTTCCCGATCCGTACAAAGTGAAATGCATTGTCTTCAGATCGAGCGCGAGACTTAATATACCAAGTTTCAAGAAATTTCGTTAGGCCACCGTGGCCGAAGTCGAAAGAAACATTTTGGAATCGGTGACGCCAGGCGTGGAAGTTTCGGCGGCATAATTAAAAGTGAAACTCTTCACATAGATTTTCGCGCGGTTTATGAAACCTATAGCGGTGAACTTGACGACACTGGAGTTTTCCAAATGCAATTTATCGGACTAAACTTATTCGATGTGCCACTTTAGCGTCCCTTTAACACGGACAAATGAAGTAATTTCTCCTATGAAGATAAAAGATGAAGAGATCGAGATCAATTTTCATATATGCGTCCCGTAGCGAAGGTCACGTGCTGACTGGGTACGCAGATTTTTCAGTGCGTGTACCTTGAATATTAATAATTCTTAAAGTGTCTTCTGAAAGACGCTTATTTCTCACTGTCCCATTTGTGACTTTTTTTCCCCATTTTTGGCTGATGCGGTACTTTTGAGTAGCCAGGACAGAACATAACGTGTAGCTTCATACATAACTACACTTAACTATTTACCACAAACACTGGTCTAACTGTGCGGCAACTAAAACTTATCTTCGGGTGACGTTCACAGACAACGGCCAAGGTAATTCTCGCGGTTTCGTTCGTGATTTTTTATGCCTGTACTGCCATTTTTTTTAGGGCACATTACGAAACATACTGTCCTTGTTTTATTCGGCTGTGCTCAGCCGCGCGCCTTCTGTGCGTACTATATAGCACTCAAGCTGTTCTCTGTGTCAGGGCTACTCGAGCTGTTCTCACGGCTCTTACCCGCCCTTCTCGTAACATGTTCCTGTAGGGGGATACATTTCCATTTCAATTTCAAAACGAGCAGACGCTCGATACGAAAGAAGAACGGCTATAATCACGCTGATTCCAACGTTGTTCATTATGGCGTGAGAAACGAAGCGATGCGAGGCTCGTTCCTTTTTTCATTTTTTTTTTCACGGGGCGGTCGCGGCTCAAACCACGAAAGTGAGCGGTTCGCTTAAAACTTATTCTGCGTTTCAGTTCTACCCAGCGGATCATAAATAAAGCGGGCCTTCAGTTTCCATTAGCCGGCACGTTGGCACCGACTCGGCAGCAGCGGCGCCACGACTGCAGGAACCGACCCTGGCAACAGTCCATGTCCGAACGCAGCATCATTTCGACTCGACTGTGCTGCGATATTCAACTGCTGCTGCGGCGTGTTCTTTTCTGAAGGAAACTATACACACCATGCACCGTGGTGCGGATGTCCGGCCGTGCTCGGAAAGCGTCGAGTTTCCGACGCGGATGTAAAAGCCGAGTGGTTTCGCAAACGTTCGTCCTGTGATTTGTTGCGGCGCTAAAGAAACGCATCGAGAAAGAAAAAAAGTTGATAACCACCCGTCTGTTACACGAAGCTATGGACTTGGTGGTAGAGCGAGCGCCCCGAAAAGTCGTTAGTTCTGGGTTTGATCCGCGGACCGGGACGAACTATAAGAAGCTTTGTTTCTGAAAAAAAAAAATCAATGTGCATTGCCTTGCGGCTGCGTGCTACAAACGGCTGGTTGTTAATTTCCCTTTCTTAACCCTCACGCCACCTCGCGGGATTTCGCAAAACCAATTTGTAGTATTAAAGAAACGCATGTACGACAGAAGTATGAATCCGTCGGCTAAATAGAAAAAAAGGAAACTTAAGAACAAAGGAAGCAATTTCGACCTAACTTAAAGTGGTGCACTCAAACGGTGCACTGAAGAAGGCGCGCCGTCGTTTTTGGTGAGCGCCGCACGGATCGATAGTTGAACTCAGTGAGTCGACTGATAAGCTCGGCTTCTGCGGGCGACGTCAAGAGTTAATTGAGTTTCAACATTTTGCACAGTTTCTTTTTTCTTATCACCAGATATACTCCTCCTTGCTTCAGTCCGCGGGCGTAAGCGAGAAGACTGATTTTATTGAGTTGGCCGGCTCGAAGTCCACGGACGACATCCTCTGCAGCCTCTCTGACGGCCCAGTCGCTTTTTATAAATAGTCAGCTTTGTTGTAAGCAAAAAGCTTTCGACTGTACAATATAGTGAAATGGTAGTTTTGCTTTGCGCAGCACATGAATTACTACGGAAAGACCCATGCTGCAAGGCCGAGAGATGTTCAAACTCCCAGAAATGTTTCGATTTTGCACGTATCATATACATGCTCACGTGCAAACGCACACACGAACATACATAAAGTATGGCTGAAGATTCCTAACCCCCCCCCTCTCTCTCTCTGGCATATTATACTGGTCCACCACATGACAGCTTCTTCAGAACAAGAAAAAGTGCAGCCGGCAACGTACCGAATTTTATCGAAAAATAATTTGGCAGCCTTGTTTCAGAGTCATAAGTCGCATGTTCCTGAAGCCTCGTAAGAAAGTTACTGTTGTACGTTTAAATACATATTGACGTATAACTGTTTACGAAAAGAACGGAGACAATGAGCACAAAAGTATAGACTTTTTCACGGGACAGAAAAAAAACGCCGATGCACATGGGAGTATGAAAGCTGATGTCGCATCCTCGGCAGTGCATTTTCGGGGGGTCACGCCTGTTTAGTGCAGACCAGAGAGGTTTATGGTGGCGCCCAGGAAAAAACGCCCTATCTTAATTGTATGTCCCGAGTGTTCCTGGTGCCTTTGCCAAGTCACCATGCTGACGAACACTCGCAAGAATTATATATTGATTCATACATAGAAATACCCGATAAGGTGGAGAGGGAGGCGCCTTTCGTCGTAGTTCATTCATTTGGTAGAGCTTCGCAAGCGCAATTCGAACACCGTGGGTTCGGATCCCACCGACGGAAGGGGGGTCTTTCCGTTGACTTTAATCCGAGTCACTTTACATGATTTCTACCGCAGGGATGCGCGGGGCGGGTTAGGGGGGACGATGATTCACTGCGTCACCCCCATCCACTATTAGGTCAATGTGGTGGTGGTGGTAGTGGTTAGAAGATGAGAAAAGGTACCTAATTTCTGCAACCTGGTCGGGAGCACGGCGCAGTGCCTTAGGTCAATGTATGGGGGGGGGGGGGACATTTGCGCCTTATGTGACTACTATAACCCCTCCTTTTTTTTCCCAGTGCGCACGTGTGATTATCCGTGCACTACAGTTGAAGACAACAATTAAAGTCACCTATGCTTCCCCCGACCTAATCATCCGTTGGTTTCATTTGGTTGCCCTAAACAAAGAACCCCGTGGTTTGCAAGAAGCCAGTAATTAACTCTTTAAGACCTCCTTGGTGATGGTTCAGAAGGTGGATATTGCATTGCAGCCAGACGGCTCTTTCGTCCGTACCATGAAAGGCCACGGACGTCTTTATTACCTTAAGCCGTTCGTACAGTAGCACGATTATGCAGCAGCACGCCATGATTAGGCCTAGCATAAATTCAGGTTGCACGGGCGGACTTGGCCCGACCGCAACGGCCGCTGATGGATCTGCTGCAGCAGGATGGAGACTGCGGCATTTACAAACGCCATCGCTTCGTTTTCGCCTTGCTGCCACAGTGCTTGCCTCTGAGCGTTGTTGCGTCTACAACGGTCTTCGAACGCACGACGTGGGAACAAAACAATGCAAGTGTCTCGTGAACACTTCTTCCTTTCGTGTGAACATCTTCGGTACCGCGTGCAGAGAGGGCGAGGTCCATGCTTTTGTGAATCAAGCAATTCATCACGATGTCGCCGCATGCATTTGCAAGGGTCGCAGCCCACGCTATATATGACGTGTTTGGTTTTGTTTAATTAACCACTCCATTTTCTGTATACAGCAATTCGCAAAAATACAACAGTTCTCTTTTTTCTTTTTTCGCCAGTAAGAGAGCAGAACTACTTTACTCTGCGAGATTTCAAGATTGAAATAGGCTCCGTGAGTACTGACGTAGCCGGTATGAGTTATGAAAGTGAAAGTTTGTTGGAGCAGTATCTATCCCCATTTTCTCATTAAGCGAGTTAATTATTATGTGGGCTTTAACGTCCCAAAACCACCATATGATTATAAGAGATGCCGTAGTGGAGGGCTCCGGAAATTTCGGCCACCCGGGGTTCTTTAACGTGCACCCAAATCTGAGCACACGGGCACATCATCTCTGCCTCCATCGGAAATGCAGCCGCCGCAGCCGGGATTCGATCCCGCGACCTGCAGGTCTGCAGCATACCTTAGCCACTAGACCAACACGGCGGGGCTCATTAAGCGAGTGATGTAAGGCAAAAAACGCTTTCAAGTTCATAGCACTGCGCGGAAACTCATGACAGAAATCGACGCTGTCTAGACATTTCATGCTTAATGTCGTTGCTATGTGAGTGAATTGGTAAGACAGTAAATCAGTAATTCTCTGCAAAGACATGACTTAGCATACGAGACGGGAACTAATTATTTAAACCTGGTTTGACATTTCGGTGGTAGGTCTGTATGTACGTTACATGGATTCCCGTTTTTCTTTTGGTTGGTGGGGGGAGGGGGAGTCATTCATCAGCGCACGCACGCACACACACACACACACACACACACACACACACACACACACACACACACACACAAAATGTTTCAGAAACAGTACTCACGGATGACCATAGCCAGCAAGGGCAGGACGACGAGAAGCCGCAGTGGTGTCATCTCGAGTTGTGGAAGTCTTCGTCGCCCCAATTAGAAGTCAAAGTACGCACTGCTTGTCACACTGCCGTCATCCGTCACAAGTCGCGAGGGTCGTGGCTTCGATTACCGTCGCCGTGGCTGGGCGACCCTTGCACACAAACGGCAAATTCGTGTCACGATGCATGCGTCTGTCTAAACAAATAACATTCCAACTCGTCATTTGACACGAAGAGATCAGGGGGTAGGGAAAAAGGTTATCCTAAACTTGAATGAAAGGAACCGGCAAGCGACAAGCTCCAATCGAGGGAACGACACTTCACAAAAAAACACGCACTTGGCATCCAAACGCCGGCGCCGTTGTTGACACCGGCAGAGCAACGAACCTCGTTGTGGCGGCCGCTTTTCGGAGAAATCCGTCTTGCGTGCAGACATGCGGGTGACCAAGTTGTTTCTCGAAAACGTCAGCGTCCGGTCCCCGTGCGCCCAGTATTTCCCCTTCCACGCACAGCGGCTCTCCGTGTGCACGGAACTACCAGGCACTTCCTACCGACCAGCCGCCCCGGTTCATACAAGTACGAATATGCAGCGGAGCGAAACAAAACACCAGCGTCAACGCTGGCGCACTCGCAGTCTTGATTCCGTCAACCAGTTAGGCCTACAGACTCGCCAGGAAACTAAACCGTTTCGAACTTCGCAAGTGTAGTAGTAGCTTGTCTGCAGGCGTAGCAGTGCCGGTTAGCGCTGCGGCAACCGGCTGGCCACGTAGTAGGCGACGAAGCTCCGAGGCGATGTGTGGGTAGAACGGTACCTCATGATCCTCGGCACCGCCAGTGTTTACGAACGCAGAACACGGCGCCGCGACGAAGTCGACACGACCCGGCATTAGCATGCAGCCAGCACGGCTGCCGCACCGGCGGCATTCTTTGCCAGACTGGCGAGGGGTTGGCTGGCTGGGCGAGCCGACAGGGGAGTCCACTTCGAGCCGTGGGGGGAGGGCGCCGCCGGAGCGCCCTTGGCTGCTGTGGCGGCGGCGGCGGCTCGAAAATCGAAGCCCCGACGACTAGACGACGACGCTTTCTTTGTGTATGTGTAGCTGCAGTCGCTGTTATGCTTCCTCTCTTCGTTCCATGCATGTGCGCGCTGGAGGAGGGGACGTCTGCCATCTCTCCCGCGTCCTCGGCTCGTTGTTTTGCCCACCTGTGAGCTCCTCCGAGACTACGTCGGGCCCACCAGACACGCGGAAATGACTGCTTCTCGGAGTCGCCTTATGTCATCTCGTTTATCGAGACACTGCTGGCAGCTAGCTTCCCGTGAGGAACGAACCTGAGGTGTTGCCAGAGATTTTTTTTGAATAAGCAAATAGTGTTCATTCAATTCCTGGCCAACATTTTGTGAATGACCAAGCGATGATCATAATAAACGTTCATTCATCTCCGGTAACATGATGTTGCGCACATGCACGGTGCCAGTTAATACGCAATACCTTTCGTTTCACTCTCTAAAAAGTTACGATGGAGCTTAAAGTTGTAAAAAAGAAAAAGAAACCCGAATCCAACTCAAACACATGCAAAGATTAGTGATGTAACAAAAAAATTAAAAAATAACGAGGTTTTGTTGTCAGCTGAGCAGACAAGCGCGTTAGAGCTCGAGTCTACTAGATATTAGCCAGGCTCCCAGTGAGCTTCCTATAGTGAGATTTCGTCGTTTCCTCTCGTTCTCACTAGAACATAAAAGAAATGTAGGCTGGCACAGGCGACGGGCTTTTTTTAACTGAATGATGACGCATTCCAGGAATCGTGTTTTAGATCTCTGTCCTGCAACTCGCAGCTGGTATAGCGAAAATACGATGGATTCGCCTTAGCAGGTCCTCTTTTTCTCTTTATGTTGTGTCAGATTGAGGCTCCCCTTTTCCCGTAATGATATCCTGATAACGCCCCTGCTCCGCGCCCTTGTTTATATATATTTTGTGACCCAGAACAATGATATAACGCAAGAGTGAAATATGTTCCAGTAACGTGACGCTCGTTTTAGCGAATGTGTTGTTAGTGAGAATATTGATTAAATTTTGTGCGGACTGGCATGTACTGACCCTACCAATCCCCATATATATTACACCCCTCCGCTGGCCCTTCGTTTCCAAGTGCCCCGTTTTCGTAACACAAGGGTGTTAATTCATTCGTTGTAATCTGCGTGGCATTTTCTTTAACTGCTGTCATGAAAGCCTCTTTCAGTATATTCTTGAGAGTCTGTGAACTACCGGCGTGAGATTTTATTGTGTGTGTTCACGATAATGGTTCGTTTCTTATTCTTTCTTCTCTATTGCGTATATCATCCTCCCTTCCCCCCACGCAATGTGCAGGATATTCAACCGAGCCAAAAATTGGTTAACCTACCTGCCTTTCCCCTTCATCTATCTATCTATCTATCTATCTATCTATCTATCTATCTATCTATCTATCTATCTATCTATCTATCTATCTATCTGTCTGTCTGTCTGTCTGTCTGTCTGTCTGTCTGTCTGTCTGTCTGTCTGTCTGTCTGTCTGTCTGTCTGTCTGTCTATCTGTCTATCTATCCATCTATTTATCTATCTATCTATCTATCTATCTATCTATCTATCTATCTATCTATCTATCTATCTATCTATCTGTCAATCTATCAACTATCTATCTACTATCTATCTATCTACTATCTCTCTACTATCTATCTATCTACTATCTATCTATCTACTATCTCTCTACTATCTATCTATCTGCTATCTCTCTACTATCTATCTATCTACTATCTCTCTACTATCTATCTATCTACTATCTCTCTACTATCTATCTATCTACTATCTCTCTACTATCTATCTATCTAAGCGTTCATACGCATGTTTTCCGACTGCCTGCTCTGTCTTAAAAGTTAGTTCATGTGTAGTTTTGTGACGTTACGGTTTCAGCTACCTCCCGCCACAAATGGCGCTCATGTCTCACGTGTGGCGTGCATGATGCGCTGCTTCGCCTCCGCTGCACGCTCGAGGCACTCTAACGAGCGCCTCCGGAATACCATTCACCGATTTTCTTTCGCAGAACATCAAATAAATCTTTTTTTTTCACTCTCTTCGCATGCAAGACTATCGTCTTTCGACATTTGCAGATTACATACAGATACGAGGCCATTTTTTTTTCTCGGTTCAGCTGGGGGTGGAGTTCGCATGTACTTCACATCTTTTCCCCTCAAAATTTTACTTGACTCGGACCTGTTCATTTTTCTCTTCTATTCGGCATTGCCTGAGATATTTTTGTGGCGCGGGCCGAGGATTCATTTTTTTCTATTTCGCAATAAAGGATGCACTCAGCTGCTCACATGAAGGTAACGGACACCGTGGTGACGGGTTCGAACTCGACGGTGGCGGTCGCATTTCGATGGTCTTGAAATGGTGGATGCCCGTGTAGCGTTGGATGTCGATGCACGTTAAAGAACACCAGATGTTCAACACTTATGGAGCCCTTCCCTACATTATGTCTCGTAATAACATTGTTGTTTGGGAACCTAAAACCCCAACCGGAAAGTAATTTTTTGGCCGAGTTTGTATAGATGTTAAATGTTGAGAACAAAGCTGAACCACGAAAAAAACTATGACAAAATAAACTGCACATCAGGAGGCAGCAGCAGGCAACCGGACATTCATACAAATCGTCCAGTATAGCGCACGTTCCATAGTTCGCGCTTTGCCCCGCCGCGGTGGTCTAGTGGCTAAGGTACTCGGATGCTGACCCGCAGGTCGCGGGTTCGGATCCCGGCTGTGGCAGCTGCATTTCCGATGGAGGCGGAAATGTTGTAGGCCCGTGTGCTCAGATTTGGGTGCACGTTAAAGAACCGTGCACAGGTGGTCGAAATTTCCGGAGCCCTCCACTACGGCGTCTCTCATAATCATATGGTGGTTTAGGGACGTTAAACCCCACATATCATCATCATCATCATCATAGTTCACGCTTTGTTTCAAAAAGGAAGGCTTGCGCGAAAACAAAAACTCGGCATGTGTCTCACATCTGAGCACATCGTCTCCGTTGATCGGACGCAGGTTTTTGTGTTGTTTTTTTGCGCTATCCTTTCTTTGTGATAAAAACATTCATCACCATCATATACAGCGGGCACCATCATGCAAATTGACGATGTGCACGCTTGATTGCGCACGCATTTCATTTGCGCGCGCGAATTGACAAGGTGTGTACGTGTGGTGCGTGCATAATAATTCGTTTTTTTTTTCGTCTAAGAGTACAGTCGCGTGCGTCTACGCGACTGGCGTGCGTGTACTGCCGCAGTCATCATGTGGAACTAAGATAAATGGTGTCGGCTGCTTTCCGCTCCGGTGCGACGAAAAATCTCTCGCGCCAGCCTTTCGCGTTCCGCTTCGACAACCGTCTGCATTTCGGCGGTACTCAACGCGCCGAGGAACTGTCCGCGCCGATGCGCATGCATCGACGTATACAGTGCCACGGCCGCTCCACTCTTTCCCCACAGGGACTCGGAGGCCTTCTCTATTGTCGTCGATGAAGTGCGAATACGAAACAGCCTGCTATTTCCGTGTTGCCCGCGGGCTGCTATTCTCTTCATACGGCGAACCAGCTTTTCTTTCGCTTAAACTTCTCAGTCCTTTGTCTCATGGTTGTTTCATTTCCATCGTTTCTCAGCCACCCGGGTAAAGTAAAACGTTGCCTTGCCAGGGAGTCGGGAGATTATTGGTGGACGATGCCCGTTGAAGTAAAAAAAAAAGGGGGGGGGTGGAGACTGCGGAGAGGTGACGATGACAGATGACAGAGGTGAAGAGGTGAAGATTAAGGCGATGCACACATAATTATCGTGCTCTCTGACAAGACAATTACGCAGACTTGCATGCGTAGAAAGCATAAGGTTGGTTAACTCACTGATGAGTCAATTCACTTGGAGTCACTCAGACTCGGACAGAGCCGTGGCTGTGACTCCGAGTGAGTCCGGCTCAGGAAAACTTTTATGAGACTGAGTCCGAGTGAGTCCACAGGGCAAAATATATTTCATGAGTGAGTGGGAGTGAGCTCCACAAGTTTTGCCGTGTTAGGAACCAGAAAGAAATAATGAACGCATAGAGGCATACTCTTGGGCGTGTACGTACGTCTACGAGGGAGTACACATGTCTCGGGAAGCCGAGAGGACTTCTACCACATCTTGTTACTTTCCCTCCATCTATCTCGTCTCTTCTCTCTTTCTTTGAAGATTATTAACAGGTGTGCCTTTGAAAGGAAATACGCTAGCGCTCTTCTTTTCCTCTCTGACGAGTGGTTTCTGATACGTTAGCATGCACAACAACGCCGCCATTGCGTAACTAGTATCTATTATCTGGGAAATTCACCGAAAGGCGTGCGCTAATCGCGGGGCACCGCCACGAAGCCGCCAAAGACGATTAGCATCACGACGATGCCGGGCAAGGCATCTGCGTGATAACGTCAGTTGGTGCGGCGATATTGACTTGCAAATATAGTTCTGGTACACTATACATCCTCGCTAACAAAGCATCGTGCTGGGCTTCGTCAGCCGGATTACGCGGTGTAGTTTGATTCATCACGTTGTGAATGCAGTTGATGATCACGTTAAAGCTAACGAGTATAGGTCGATCCACGGTTCCCATGCAGTCATGAACGATGGCAGGAATGCGTTGTGACGACACCTTCCTCGGCTGTATGACTGTATAGCCTTTAGCCTTAATGGAGAGCTATCGGCCCGTTGTGCACAAGTTAATCAGGGGCTTAGCCAGAAACGTTTTCAAGGGGGTGGGTTCAAATTATGCTTTATGTACGCTCGAGCGCGAGTTCGCATGGAAACACAGCCCCTGTAGAAAATAGGGCCGTCCGAGCTCCCCTCTATGTGCATACCCCGTAATTTGGCAACAATGAACCACACGTATACAAAATGAGAAAGCTTCCTGATCTGCGCTTATGGGTAAGTAAGATTCGACAGACAAGGTACTAAGTTGGCGCGATTATTCACTGTATATGCCAAAAAAGATGACGTGCAAACACAGTCAAAAGAATAAAGCCAAGACACCACAAGCGCCGACTAAACACTTCCTTGTGTCCTTTTTCGCACGCCCGGTCTTGTAGAACCAACACTGCCAACCAACTAACTCAGCTCTGTTACTACTGAGAAGGGCATGTCTTTAGAAAAAAGTGTTATACGATTTAGAGTACAGAGTACTCTATACTAATCGAGAGCATAAAGCCGTCCCTAAGGTACTAACACAAGCAAACGCAACTCGTCGCTGAACCCTCGCTGTTCTCGTTTCCTGCTGACCTTTCCAGCAGAAGGTGTCACGTGGATAGTCCTGTTTATATCGCTCCGTTAAAACGATATATAGAGTACAAGTGAAATGGATTACGCATCTGGCCTATTTCTATAGTCGTAATACATGTCATACTGATCGCGCCGATTACACAGTCACGTCTTGGCACATTTATCAAGTTTTCCTCGTAACAAAAGCGTTAAGCCGTTAGCTGCGTCCATGTAAATATCAAATGTGATGCCACGTTCTTTTTTTTTCTTTTTATTGTGCTGCAGGTTTTTGGCTTTCGTTTGTGCTTTCTACCTTAGCGTGAATACAATGCGAGATTATGGACTGTTAGTTTTTTTTTTCACCCACTATAGCGCTGACTGCGTGCTGTTCGTGCCAATGAGGAACTGTTCTGTTAGTCCATAACCGGATTTGCGGCAGTGTGACATATAAAAACACTCTAAATAATGTCTCATGCAAGTCTGTTCACCCCCTCCTCTCTCTCTCTCTCTCTCTCGCTTTGATGGCTTGTCTGCTATCGCGACGGACCACGTGAACGGGATGGCCACACGCTGGACCTGATTGGTTCCAATAGACCCCTTTCACAATCGCAAAGCTATACCTTTCCTGCTATGCAGATTACCAAACTAGTCACTTATTGCGAACAGCGTGCTGAAGCACAGTTTCCCTGCGCTACGATGTGGGAAATGTACGTTCGGCTATCTTGACATCATCTCCACTTGGAGCATGAAAGGTACCGCCATTATATAGATGGGAGAATGTGCAGCGCAGGGAAGCGCACTATCGGATTATACAGGGTAGCCAACCGGAGACTTCTTTCCTCATCTCTCTCTTCACGTCTTCACTTAGTGTTCTTACTTCCTTCTCTGCATGCTTGTTCCCTGCAGAGACAGCGCGTCTCCCGCAACACAGGTTCCTCGTAAGCGATGCGTAAGCTGAAGCAACAATCAAGCGTGACAACACTATAGTTTCCGAATAAATATTTTGTGGTGTTGGGGTGCCCTCACCGGAATTTGGGGGCGCAAAGTATGTCGAGCGGAACAGAAGGAGTAGTATAAGATAGATATGTGGGGTTTAACGTCCCAAAACCACCATATGATTATGAGAGACGCCGTAGTGGAGGGCTCCGGAAATTTCGACCACCTGGGGCTCTTTAACGTGCACCCAAATCTGAGCACACAGGCCTACACCATTTCCGCCTCCATCGGAAATGCAGCCGCCGCAGCCGGGATTTGAACCCGCGACCTGCGGGTCAGCAGCCGAGTACCTTAGCCACTATAAACCACGCGGCGGGGCAGAAGGAGTGGTAAGGCCATACCGCAACTCCGTACCGTATACTTCCGCGACTTGCTAAAAGACCAATATTGATCAGCCGTCGAAGTGCGATCAGGGTGCGTTCACCTTCGGCGCTCAGGTCCACCGTGTGGCGATGCGAAGTAGGATTGCAGCCACCGTCTGGCACGCGAGGGCGCGATCATCGGGCGCTCGATCGACCACATGCGCGAAGGGATGGCCACCTCGCGTGCTTGCGCAGCGCGAACCCCGCATACTGCGTGTTACCTCCCTCCGCACCAACTGGCACGACGCATGCTGGTGACAGTGTCGCGTGATGGCGCATGAAATGTGCCGTGCAATTATGCAACCATGCATTATGATGAAACTTTAGTTCTCCCCCTCCATGGCGACCCATTGATTGATTGATATGTGCGGTTTAACTTCCCGAAACCACCATATATGATTATGAGAGACGCCGTAGTGGAAGGCCCCGGAAATTTTGACCACCCAGGGGTTGTTTGGATTGCGCCCAAATATGAGCAACCGGGCCTACAGCATTATCGCCTCCGTCTAAAATGCAGCCGCCGCAGCCGGGATTCTATCTTGCGACCTGCGGGTCAGCAGCTGAGTACCTTAGCCACTAGACCACCGCCCGTGGGGGCCCGTGGCGAACCAGCACAAGCGTTCAACTTCAACTAAGTGTTCATTAGGAGTGAAGAACCTTAAAGGTGGGGCCTGTCCGTTGTCACGGCTACATTACACGGGGCAACGATCGGGTAACGTACGGTAATGTCTGAAACACACGCACACACGCACACACACAAGAAAGCTATCTCACTAATATCAATCATCATTGGGACTAACAATAAAAGACACCGACAAAAACAATCCCTTTTTACTAGTCGGCTACATGAACGTATGCATTATGCCGCTTAGAACATAGCCCCATCTCCCTCCCCCCTCCTCGTGCGCCCACTCATGATTACTGCCTGAAACACCATCCAAATTGCGAAGTTCTTTCCGTGTAAGCGAGATAGACAATACGCTCACACATTCAGAACCATCACGTTTCATTTCCGCCGCCCCAAATATAGCTTAACCAATTAGCACAATCTCCTTTTTCATTCAGCTCAGCAAGTCAAGTTCCCGGGTTCAATTTCTGGCCACAGTGGCGAGTTTCTGTAGGCGCTAAATACAAACAACACCCGTGTACATTTATTCGCGCGCGAGGGAAAAATAAACGTTCATTTAGAAAACAGTGTTCCGAGCGAGGCCCGGTGTCACCCTAAAGTGGGAGGGTTCCCCAGTCCAGGAACCCTCTGGCTTCGACTGCCCTCTTGGCCCTGGCGACGAGTTGTCGCTGATCTTCCAGGTCTTCGAGGACGAGCTTGGCCTCCCCCGTTTCCATTAGGTGGTCGTCGTTTATTCTTGGGGCTTGGTCCCGCTGCAGTTGCACGTCGTGGTTTTCATGGCACTGGCATTCCAGGAGCAAGTTTGCCAGGGTGCCTGGTACGCTGCAGAGCGTACACATGTAGCCATGTGACGTTCGGTAGAGGCGGTGCATTAATACACCATGTATGTAAGCGTTGCTTTGTAGGCGTCTGAAAATCACTCTCTCTTCTTTGGTTAGTCTTGGATGGGGTGGAGGGTACACCCGTCGCTCCAGCTTGTAGTGTTGAAGTAGCGACGAGTAGGTTCGCGAGGGCGAAAAGAAAAACAGATTGCCATAATTAATCCTGTGTGTCCCACTACAATGCGTGCTTCATAACAATATCGTGGTTCCGCCACGTAAAACCACAGCAATTATTGTTAACGTGTCATCCTGGTTGGAAACGAGGCGCAACCGAACGCTTCGTGATTTTGTGAGCAGATAGAAATAACGAGATGAGCCAGGCTTAAGTGTCATCGTACTGGCTTGCTTAGATGGATGCTTGTATAGATAGAGGCATCGTCATATTCGGCTCCTTGGCATTATGTGCCTAATAAAGTCACGTAGCAGGGTGTGACAAGCGGCAGCGGTTTTCTGCGAAGAAAGAAGCTCAAGAAACAACACGTCAATGGGCATAGAGTTTTAACAGCGTACCTGTTAAAGCATAGGGTACCGTCGTTTGTCGACCGAGCAAAACTGGCGAAGCGGGGGAGAACGAAGGAAAGGGAGGAGTAACTACCGCAACGAAAGGAGATGTGAAATAGAGCGAAGACATTTTAATGCATGACAAGGGGCGGAAAAATGAAGTGATGGTGAGGAGTAGTGATGTGTGGGTAAAGAGAAGAAAGGGGCGAGGATAAAGTAATATGCGCACTATATTGTAGCAAGGGATAGCAAAACAGCCAACCCTTTGGGCAAGTTGATATTCGTCCATCTTAAATGCGAAAATGGGGTGCTCAACAAACCAGGGACAAAATAAGAGAACGACGACACAGGCGCACAGTAGTGAGGGCGAGGTAGAGTTATGTGAGCGTGAGGAGGAGGATAATATAAGAGTGTAATGTGTGGTCATATACAGTACAGTATATAGAGAGGTGGGAAATGGAAGTGAGAATGATGAGCGATGTAAGGTTGAGGAAGAGGGAACGGTGGAGCGGAGAGGCTAAAGTATAGCTGTATACCATGTAGTATACTATACTAAGGAGTGGGGATGAGGAGGAGGGGAGTATAGCCCTGTTTAGCGGAGGTGAGTTGGATGTTTCAGACATCATAGGAAAGGCCACCAGCTCCCCTGTTTTTTCAGTCTTCGAAGCACTTGTGCGTAGCTGCACCTATATTTTTTTTTTCTGTGGCACTTTTGCTATTTCTTGTTACGGCTTTTTTGCTTTCAGTATGCTTGCAGCAGTCAATCTATGCGCATCCTTGCTAATTTGAGGTTGACATTTCGCATAAAATGGTCGATGCCTGCACTGAGGCCACGCCATGGGACCTCTCTTCTGTGCTTCCATTTTACAGAGCAGCCAGGACGCGGCAGTATTACAGCAGGTACTTGACAGCCGGGCGAGCATTTGCCCTGCCCCGGTGGCTAAGGTACTCGGCTGCTGACCCGCAGGTCGCGGGATCAAATCCCGGCTGCGGCGGCTGCATTTCCGATGGAGGCGGAAATGCTGTAGGCCCGTGTGCTCAGATTTGAGTGCCCGTTAAAGAACCCCAGGTGGTCGAAATCTCCGGAGCCCTCCACTACGGCGTCTCTCATGATCATGTAGTGGTTTGGGGACGTTAAACCCCGCGTATCAATCAATCTGCCGGGAAGGCACCGAAGTTTCACAATAAGAGTCCCCTATTTTGCGAAGCCGAGCACGAGTTCCTATAGCTAGAACGAATACTGCAACTGGAAATCGTGAAACAGGCATGTCACCGCATATACCACAGTTTCTACCCTCGGCATGCTGCTGTTCCGCTTGTTGCTATGCGCGTCGGCCCGAACCGTGGTTTCTAAAGGCCCGCCGGTCAAAAACGGACCCTCGACAAGAAGCGAACCATCACACCTACCCTGTTTCATGCTCACAAACCTATGCCACTCCAAAAAAAAAAAAAGCGCATCTTGCCCGCCGAGTGCATGTCACGGGTGGACGGTCGCTTGGACGTAAGCCAAGCAAGATGGCGGCACACACGCTCTGGGAGGGGTCGAGTGCTCTCTGCACAGGCCCCTGCTCGCAAGCAACAGCAACAACCAGCGGCGAAGCATCTGGCTCGCAGGCATTAGCGGCCGCCTCTTCTAGCGGCGAGAGTTAGCAACTCGGCCGTGTCCGCTTGGTGTAGTTAAAAAGCACACGCCGCTTCGCTCTTTCCGTGCGGCTGCTTCCTCCGGTCCAGTCTTCCAGGCTGCAATCCACCGCTTACGCGGGCATTTGAACATTCCCTGCGCGTTGCTAGGGAGCTATGTTTAGTAAACGCACGCGCTGTGTATGCACGAAGCACGCCTGCTCGTGCTTTGTGCACTCGCCGGCGCAGAGTAATTGGGGAAGAAAGAAAAAAGGAGGCTTCTACGTCGCAACTCACTTTTTCTTGCGTGTGCATCCTGACAGTGAGCCGTTTTGCATGCATGCACGTACTCTTGGCTTTCGCGAGACCCCCCGTTGCCGACGAGCTCATCGTTCGTGTCTTTCGTCTCCTTCTTGTCTCTGTGTCGTCGTTTTGTTCTCGCGCTATAACTATCGTCGTTGTCGCACAGCCACGGTATACAGAACCCAGCGAGTGCTTGCGAGAGCGTAAGCATCGCGACCCGGTGTCACCTTTCGTTTCTGCAACGCGTTTTTTTCGTTTATTGGGTTGATTCCCAAAAAGCAGCCGGCTCGGATATGTGCAGCACGCGGATGTCGCGTTGTAGGGGGCTTTGTTCCTGGGTCCCTCTCGGTGGCTGACGCAAACGCGCCTTGCAGACAGGCGTCTCGCGGACCTGGCAGACGTACCGCGTGCATGCGAAGTTAACAAAAGCATGAAACTGTCACGAGACGCTTAATAAAATTACCTGTGCGGGAAATGCATGCCAGACTGTCTCTGCAGTGGCAGAATCGGCTCTTGTTCCTACTTCTGCATTCATATAGTTCACGTGCGCAGCCCTCCACCCTTCCCCTTAAAAAGAACTCACACTGTACCTTATGCGTTCCTTTAAGATAACCCAAATGCGAAAGTCGTTTTTTCAGAGGCAAAGCTCCTTAAAGCGGCACCCGTTCGTACCTCGTCGTAGTCGTAGCGCGTAAACAGTCTTACGCTTTGACCTGCAAGGTCGTGCCGGTGGGAGATTTCTCCTGTGCGTTGTTGAACAATAAAAAAATTCGCAGCATGCGCGTTAACTAAAAGCCGAATTCTCCTGTCTTTCATTCCCCATTAGCAGCCATTGGCATGTACATTGAGCGCTATCTGACGAGAAAGGGTTGCTACGTTATACTCGCTGGGCGTAACCTCCTTGCTTTTAGAAAGGTTTAGCGAGCGTTGGGCCGCAGTGCCATGAATACAGTGAAGTAGTATATACCATGAACTCGAGGTGGTTAAAGGTGGGAAGTAGACCCGAAGCGCAAGCCGTAAGAAAGTGTGCTTGTGCCACCTCCCGTTTAGTCCGTGAAATGTCCGCTGGATGGCGGTGCTTCTATATAAGGAATATATGATGAAAAGATGCGAGATGGTGGTACTTGTAGGGTCGACTATTGACGGACGAACGGACACACAGACAGATGCATGGACGGACGCACTGATGGCTGCACGGACGGATGGACGTATGAACGGACGCAGGGACGGATGTATGGATGAACTCAGGGACGGGCGCGCAGATGGACGTTCGGACGCACGAACAGACGCACGCGCGGACGGGCAGATGGACGCACGGATGGTCAAACAGGCATACGCATGGACGGATGGAAGCAAGAACGAATGGACGGACGGATGCTTCGCCCCTCTCTCCATCATTCACCCCGTGGATATGCTGCCATTTTTTTTTCCTGTTCTCCTCAGTCATCCGCCTCGGTGGATCAGTGGCCAGGGTGCTCGGCAGCTGACCCGAAGGTCACGGGTTCGATTCCGGTGATCGCATTTTGATGGAGGCGAAATGGTAGAGGCCCCTGTACTGCGCGATGTCAGAGCTCATTAAAGCCCACCAGATGGTCAAAATTTCCGGAGCCCTCCACTGAGGCTTCTCCCATAATCACATTGTGTTTTTTTATCGTAAACCCAACGCCTTATTGTTGTTCTCCACCGTCAATATACTGAGCCCACCAACCCCCTCTGAAATCTTGGTGCTCCGAACACGGTTTTGCACTCCTCTAGGATCCATTGCAAGCTTTCTGCTTGTCACCTACTTTCAAGTTGTCTGTAATCGGCCTACCTTTGGCCAAGCAATAACGCAACGCGAAGACTTCACCATGTTACGTCCGTCATGACTGGGTCATACGTTTGGCAATACTTAACGTGAATATATGATGGCGTATGTTTACATAATCACGTGAGAATAATTGTTTTTTTCATCGCTCACGTTGACGCCGGAGCCGCGGGAGGCCGGCCGTCGATTGTCACATTTGAGGAGACGTCTAAAGCTTTCGCCTTAACAAATTCATACAGACTTACAAGCGTTCGTACGGCAAACAATAAGTGTGTTTTCATGGTGAGGTTGGTCTACGACACGGAGTTGTGGCGTTCGATTTAGCAACGTGCTAATTTAACAATAATAGTAGAAAGGGTTTGTTTTACTTAAATAGATGCATGCTATATAGAGGGCCGTGCGCTTAGATTCAGGTGAAGAACGCCGGTGGTCGAAATTCCACTGCAGTCGTTTACGATGGCGTCCCTAATAATCATATTTCTTGCCACGCGCGTTTATTATTATCGGTCTTGCTGTATTCGGTTCACGCCCACCAAGACTCTCAGCGACGGTCAGCGCAAACCGCGACTCCGTGTTCTAGAAGTCTCACCATTGTAGTAGATGATGTCGTCAATATTGCACGCACAGCGTGAACATTACGCGTAGATTCTTCTGGAACTTAGGTGGTCGCTAGCGATAACGCTGGAGTATTCGATGGCACATGCCAACGCGGGTCATCGCTTGTCAGTTAATCGACGGCCGGCGCTCAATTTGCCGCTGCCTTGGCCTTGACGATAGTGATAGCGCGAGAACAGGACGACAAAAAGACAAGAAGGACACTTTGTCGTCGTTCTGTTCTCGCGCTATAACTATCGTTATGTCATACCCGCTATTCAAACTGCCACATTTTTACATGCCTGGGCTATAGTGTGTATCGTTGTAATGTGAGTTTTCGTTTACCGGCCACAAGTTCGGCCAAATAAGGAGTTTCTTCTTTGACGCGTGGACTGTCGCCTTCGTCAACGTCACGACCACGTGACATGTAGTGTCGTGGTGTGGGGACGTAGATAACTCCGATAATTTTATACTTATAGCGCCTGGATTGACGGTTTGCGACAGTCTGGAAAGCTGTATTCGCCCTTCCTTGCTTTTCATTTTTTTCCCCCCTATATGAGACAGAGGTCAAGCGAGATGGTAAGGGATACAAAAGTACGAGCACCACTTGGGGCTGTAGTTTAATTAAATATAGCTTCTTCGTGCAAAATAACCACCATCATGAAAAAGAAAAGCATCAAAAGAAAACAGGCCCCAACTCTCGCGTTGGAGGCGCCATAACGTGAGCAATTGGCTTCCTCGAGGAGCTGTTCCTGCATTTTTTATACTAATTGGAGGTCAGTAATTGTGCTTATTCAGCAACCCACGGGAGGACGACGACGTGCCTAGGATTAGAAGGAGTAGGGAAGTGAGGGGCAAAGGAGAGTGTAAAGGAGGCGCCACCTTTACCCACACCGTTGAGCGCCAGGTCAGGGTATAGTTTCCTCCGTTAGAATATCCAATAAGTGCACGGTGGTGCATCAGAATCGATCCCAGTATTTCCCATATTGGAGGCGCATACTCTACCACTTGGATTTCGGTGCACGTTAAGGAACCCCAGGCGGACGAAATTTCCGGAGCCCTCCACTACGGCGTCTCTCATAATCATATAGTTGTTTTGGGACGTTAAACCGCACATATCAATGAAATCAATCAATACGCTACCACTTGACCAACGCTGCGGTTCTGCATTCACCCCGCCTATTTCCCCTGCAGATGTTTCCTCCTCCCCCTCCTTCTTCTCCTATACCACTACATTCACTGATTTATCTTGCCTAAAGAGTGCGCGTCAATACGGGGTTCATTGTGCGTCTGCCTGAATTATTGATTACAGTCGTCACCAGGGTTTCCCTTCGGGATCACAGGGGAGGGGCAAGAAGGGACTCTACGTTATATGGGCTGCGACGACAGAGGATAATTTACTTTTCTTTCTTTTTTGCGCCTCGTGAGCACCATATAGCTTTCGCCAAAAAAAAAAAACAGTGATGAAAGTTGTGCAATTCCATTTTTTGCGCGATGACTGCTCTGCAAGCCGTTGCGAATTGTATTGATCACTTCCCCTGTCCTAGTCGAGTATAATCGATTACGCTGTGGCGCCCTAGAGGTGCTTGTCGAACATTTTTCAATAACATGCCCGAGAACATCAGCACAGTAAGCTCATTTACGATGACACTTTTTCTCAACTCTGAAACGAAGTGAAAAAAAATTGCCCGCAGCTTCCCTCGGGGGAACACTGAGGAGGATGCGGAGCATATAATTGGTTAACGGGGTGTTAAAGTGCGACTTACTTGGGTCGATGGCTAAATTGGTTAACGTGGTTGTGAAATGGGGTGTTAAATTGCGACTTACTTGGGTCGATGGCTAAATTGGTTAACGTGGTTGTAGGAGGGGGTGTTAAATGAGTGAACACGTACACACGTATGCGAAAGGGCGGCGCTGGTCGAAGGGACGTCGATCATTGTGTTTGTGGGTTCGTTGGAATTCATTTCACCGCGACCTTGGACGTCGACGCGCCGTACAAACCAACCGACGAGCGGCAACTGAGCGAGCGAGCGCCGACCTTGAGTATATATACAGCACGACGGCGCATGCACTGTCAGCTGTTGAATGTTCTCGAAGCGCGACGCCACATGCGCGTCCACTGGAGAATCAGGAGAATTGTAGATGTCGAACGCGGTGTGTAGAGGAGGAAGGGTGCACAGATGGTGGAGGAGTGAAGCGCGCGCGGTGTGTAGAGGAGGAAGGGATGCACAGATGATGGAAGAGTGGGCGACGGCGCGACGGCGCATGCGCGCGCGTCAGCTGTCGAATGTTCGAGAAGCGGTGTGGACGGCGCGGACGGCGCGGACGGCGCACTACAAGGCGCGAGTATAAGATGCTCCGCATCTAAAAAGGCAAGAAAAATATTGGCGAGGCTGTCCTCCCTGCTCCTGAAAACACAACCTCATCACGACACGGACGCCTGCATGCAGAGCGAAGTTCAGTGAACAAGTGTCTCTCTCGCTCCCCACGCTGCATTTCGTTTACTCGGATGATTAAGCCGTTCCTTGTATAGACTCCGCGAAACAGTGTGAAAGGAAACTCAGATGCGTGGTGCAGGCAATTATACGGTCGCCAAGACGGAGGCATGTGATTAATAGCCCGTAGGCCTGTGTCATTATTTGCGAAGCTTGCGAATGCCCGAGCACCATGTATACGCGTATAACAACTGCGGCGAATCGGGTGCTGACATATGAATTTCTCATTGATCAGTTTTTACAGCCAAGCCATCTTAGTTCCCCTGTGCCGTTGTCGTCATAGTGGAGTAGTAGAAGTCGTAGAAGTTGATTTGATTTGATTTGTGGGGTTTAACGTCCCAAAACCACTATTTGATTATGAGAGACGCCGTAGTGGAGGGCTCCGGAAATTTCGACCACCTGGGGTTCTTTAACGTGCACCCAAATCTGAGTACACGGGCCTACAACATTTCCGCCTCCATCGGAAATGCAGCCGCCACAAAGTCGTAGAAGTGGTGGCAGGACTGCAGGAGTATAGTAGTAGTATAGTCGTCGTTGCAGAAATGGTAGCAGGAGTAGTAGTAGTAGTAGTAGTCCGAGTGGTATATATATAGTACTATGTAGTAGTAGTAGTAGTAATAGCCGTAGAAGTGGTGGTAGTAGCACTATGTAGCTCTATGTAGTGGTAGTAATAGTAGTAGTACTAGTCGAAGTCTCGCAGGTCACGTGACTGCAGAAGGAGAGTGAATAAAATAAATTGTCATGATGATAATGACTTTTCTATGTTGACAGTCATCATCATTGCAGTTTCGCCGTCCTATGGCTTCCAAGGTGTGAATGGGTTATTCTCTTCTTTTTTTCTTTTTTCTTCATAAAAACGGTATAATTCAACAGTCTAACTTAAAAAAAAGATTCAAGGGAAGCGTCATTTCAAATTTTCAGAATTTGATACGTCCATTCCTTTCATACGTCCAGTGGGTTGCGCCGCCGCGGTGGTCTAGTGGCTAAGGTACTCGGCTGCTGACCCGCAGGTCGCGGGTTCGAATCCCGGCTGCGGCGGCTGCATTTCCGATGGAGGCGGAAATGTTGTAGGCCCGTGTGCTCAGATTTGGGTGCACGTTAAAGAACCCCAGGTGGTCAAAATTTCCGGAGCCCTCCACTACGGCGTCTTTCATAATCATGTGGTGGTTTTGGGACGTTAAACCCCACATATGTATGTATGCCCAGTGAGTTCGTCGTTATCTAACCGCACCGCGCAGTGCCTCCCTTCCTGAGCGTAATGCAGGGGCGTATAGGCAGACATTTTTTTTTTTTTTCGGAAGAAGGGGGGGAGGAGCACCACTTTGATCTGAAGAGGAAGCAGGGTGGGCAGGTGTGATCGAGGGCTCATTTGTGTTCTATGTTATGGCGAAAAAGAATTTTAGAATGAAGGGGGGGGGACGCACAGGCCCGGTGTGCCACCCCCTGTCTGCGCCACTGGCGTAACGAACGCTGTCGACTTCGACATTTAGTCTCCTACTCTTCTTTTAACGCAGCCCTATCAATAAAAAAGTGCTCTGGCTCTGAAAACTGGTCCAAATCAGAGCTGACATCTCGGCTTCCCGCCGGAGGATTCATTCTAGCGTGGGGTATTCAAACTACTACTATATATATAAAAACAAAACTTTATATATATATATATATATATATATATATATATATATATATATATATATATATATATATATATATATATATATTAAATGTGCACAGGGAGTACTAAAGAGAGAAAGATTTTCTCGTATCAGTAAATAATTCTGTCTGAATTGTAAAGAACGCCACTCCTGGTCGACGTACAAGGCCTGTGCTACCACCTACATAAATCTTTACCTGCGGTACGCAGTATTCAGCTGATTAATAAATAAATAAATAAATAAATAAATAAATAAATAAATAAATAAATAATCTTTGTTTTTTCATAGTGCGCAATGCTCCGGCCTAAATCTTCTCTTCATCCATGGGACTTCACCCAGCCGCTCAGCAGCGCAACATTTCGGATGCGGCGTACCACGGGCAATGACGACGTGTCATGCATTCACATTCTGGAAACAATAAAACTTGGCAGTGAAAAACGATGATTCACTTCGATAAAATATCGGATTTTCATATCAGAAATTACCGCCCGCCGACAAGCTCGCAATTTAGGAAGCAACAGTCATCGGAAAACAACGCGCACCAATACTGACGTGGCTGGCGTTTCTCTGAAGCCGAATTTTTATATAATTGCTGAGTTTTCTTCCCTACTCATTATAACATCTAATAAACATATATAACATCGTAAGATTCAGTGTTTGCGCGTGATAACAGCGCTCTTCATGTCGGCGAGCCAACGGGACGGCTTTGAGCTCTCCCATATATAGTAGAGTAACTATAGTACTTTAAATCGTTACTCACTTTTTATAAACACAGGTTCGCTCCGTTCCGTCGCGCCATCACGGCTTCCACAGAGCCAATGTATCGGGACGGCTTGCAGCACTCCCATAGTAGAGTACCAAGTACTCTAAATCTATAACGCTTTTTTCTAAACGCGCGTTTGCTCTGCGTGATCGCTATCGTGTGAGCCTAATGCTGTTGTTTTTGTGTGCCACCCATGAGTGTGTGTGTCGTATAATTTCTTTCGACAGGGACTCAAGGTCCACGAGACGGCTATGTGCTTTCCCATGGTAAAGTACCAAGTACTCTAAATTGTTAATTAAATTTTCTAAACATATATATTGTGTATACATCGTTATGTGAATGGGGTAAAATGTGACTTGCGTAAATTTTGATACCTTTGTGTTTTGGTATACCTATAGTACCACGTGTTTTGAACCTCCCGAGGACTTGGGCATTTTCGTGATAATGTTTCCTGCACATTGTGCTTACGCGTTGTGTGTGTTCATTACTGTCCTTGTGACACCATGTCCAATTTTCTCTTTATGTAGAAATAATTATTTTCTAAATTTTCCTTCTCCCGAAGAAACCTCGTGATGCTGTTCTGCGTCTTGAACCAGGGATAGCTTATTGCTCTCCCATAGTAGAGTACATCATGTATTCTAAATCGTCGAACATTTGTTCTAAACAAAGTACTGCACCTTAACCTCTTGTCAGTTTGTTCCTGAAAGAGACCGGCGGCGCCAAACGCTTTCATGCGCTTTCTTTGCATTTTCTTAATTTTCTTTCAACCCCTCGTATATTCAGACGAACGAATTTACGTTCTCTCTGCTTTTCGATCGCAGCGGCAAATAAACGGCCTGTCAGCGCTGATGTCAAGTAGGCCATTGAAGATATTTGAAATGCGACTGTGGAGAAATGGGCTTTCTCTTGACGGTAATAAACCTTTTGTGTGTGTTGGGAGGGGAGGGGGGGGGCGTTCTACCAGCGACGCTGCAAGACTACGGTTGCCAAGCGACGGCTGCTTGCGAAAGGCGTGCCCCGCCCATGCACTGCTTAAAAATTTATGAACGCGGATCAGTGAAAGAACTCGAGTTTAAGCAGTTAAGACTTTTTTTTTAAAATCAAGATTGAAACGCAAGCCACCGTAATGTTTTATCATTTTTCTTGTGCATATATCGATTTAGTTTGCACGGCCAAAGTAAATCGGAAGAAACGATGCGAGAGTACTTCGTGAACTCACGCACGTTCCATGCATGTGTTATATGATCCAAGCTACACATGCTAATGGAAGAGATTCCTTTGTGGATTGAAGCGTGATAATGTCCATCCTGCAGCCGTTATTAAAATGCGTTATCGGGGCTTTTAGATGGCGAAACCTTTCAGACAGAAAGTGCTAGATCGTTCGCCTAAGTGCCTTTTTTTTCAATTTTACTCTTTTTAATCTATTTTTTATTGCTGAACAGACGTTCAGTATGCGCCGTTTCGTAACCACACGATATTTTGTGAAATGTACAATGTGACTTCAAATGCTCCTTTTTTCTTCTAAATATTGTAATGGTGATATATGCAGCGTGTTTCCTCTCTGTACGCCTGTTTGTGACGAAAATTTTGTGAAGACAATGGCATCCATATTCAAAGAACAATGATGACTAAAGGCAAAAATTGGGAAAAGAGAGCGTTGGCTAATGACAGCCTTGAGTGAGCTACATCAACAAACTAGGTGTTTTAATTACGTTAATATAGATACGTTAAGTGAGGGTCACGAAAGACTATAGTACCAGGACAAAGAGCTTCGTTGAGTGACGTCTACAGGCTGTAGTTGTAGTATACGGAGTGCAGATCAAAAACCATCACGGGCTGTTCTTTGTGTTATCAGAGTTGATAACTTCTCAGAATCGTTGAAAGGTTTATTCTTCTTTCATGCACTCGTTAGTGGAAGGTGTTGAACTTTTGATTGTCCGTAATAATTGAGACGTCAACGATATATGCGTACTAGCGCGAACGGCGTATGCGAAATGGCGAGCAGCAAGAACGTTCTCGTAAAAGTGTTTTGGGGAATAAATGCGCACACACGCACAAACACTCACGCACACGCACAAGCACACATCAACACACACGCGCGCGCAGACATATGCAGACACACAAACACACAACCACGTCCATATATCATGGGATATGCAATTAATGTCACTGCATGCTTCCCATGTCACATACCTCGTGTTATAAGCATGCATGCCATTCACCTTATCGTATCCCAATGAAGCTAATGACCACCATAATGTCTGCGTCATGTTAATTCCTATACATCTCATGACCTGTAGTCATTGATATTTGTTATATAAGCACGTCATGCCGTGGATGTTTTGGTATGTATCAATGAAACGAAGGCCACCACGACCGCGTCTTGTCATTTATGCCTTACCATGGCACGTATTTTATGACGGTCGCATCACATGTCGTTTTTGTCACTGTACGCTAGTGTGGTGCCATGTAGATTATCCTCGGAACAAGGAGGCATTCGTTAAACGTATCCTTGACGAGCACAAGTCCACTTGTAGAGACGTTCGCTCCAACAACAGACAACCCGGAATTTCTCATCGGTGCGAGATTGCATATGGCCCTGAGCTTCAACCATATATGTCAGCACCTTTGGTTGCGCTGGTCATTTCTGTAGGGCGAAAATGTGGTTGTGCTTTGAAAACGGACGGGAATGAGACGGGACACACGCTGCAGCACACACAGTGTAGCTATGTGGCTGAATGACTGAACTTTCTGGCCTGGTTGTGCTTGGCTGAGACTGGTTGGCTGACCAGTCATTCAGCTAACCACTGCATAATCGTGAAAATTATTAGACATTGGGCGTCGCGGAGTATCCCCTGAACACACGCCATAATATGCGACGCACAAGATGCAAGCGATTCAGCATTATAATAATGTCAACCACTGACATACAAAGAGGCTCCGATCCCTAAGGGTCGAAGTTCGCTGAGTTTGCAGGTTCACTCATGTTGAATTCCAATGGCAGATTAGGAGCGTGAATAATTGTGCGTTCCGATGGGAGTCTGGGAGCAGCCAATGCTTTTCAGATCGCCTCCGTGTAGCAAGCATGCTTGCTCCACCGCGATTGGCGGATTACACCAGAAGTTCGCTTGACGCGTTTTGTGCACTAGGCTATCTTCTCTAACCACGGCCGCGTGTTTACAGTGATGTGTCACCATAGATGGACGACAGTAAAAACGTTTCGCAATGCGTGCCTGTGTTGTTGCTCTTACAGAAGTATAGCAGTTCGGACTCGGACGCCTAAAGCGATTGTCCTCGTCGTGGTTCGGCGATATTCGGATGAATTCCGCACCCACTTTAGTCTGTCAATCGAGACATGTAGTGGGTGCGAGATTCGCCACTCCACCTACATCCCCGTCAAGCAGCCATGGAGGAGAGGCCACAAAGTGTGCGAAAACAAAACGCACGTAATGGACCGTGCCGATCTCCTGCATCAGCCCGGCGCTTCCATTTTCGTGTATTGACAGCTCCAGTAGAAGCGCATGCATTCCAATGGCATATTTGGAGAATGCTATCTTGCTCGGAGCTAAGCTCATTGTTCGTTATCTGTCATTGAAATCCAGTATCATGTTGTCGGCGAAACGTCGGCGTGCACGCACGAGAGGCTCTCTTTAGCTAACGAGTCTTTTCTGCCACTATTTTCACCGTTGTTTCAACTTCAGTAATGGCGGAGCTCTTTCTTGGGGGCCAAGTTGAAGGGCTTCAGATTCGGGCGGTCCATGACGCGAAACCTTCACATCCATCTCAGTGTCTTATCACAGGTCCCGGCCAGCAATCCCCCACCGTCAGAAACCACTCGGTCGTATCAGCGTTTGCGATATTCGGTGATGCCTAAGTGGAAGCAGGGTGACGAGGACGGGTGGATCAGGTAGTTATGAGGCCAGGGAAGCGAGGACACCGACGGAATGAGCGGCGGCTCTCGCTGGGAATTGTTTGGCCTTCGCTACACTCTCGCGAAGTAGGTAGTTGACACATGTCACTCAATCAAAGGAGCCACCACCCGCAGCTGGGTCACTTCGAGGTCGGCCGCCTGTCACCACTCGCTCGTTGTGTCCATATTTGTTTAGTGTTCCCTCGTATATTTTCTTTGAGGGAGGGCCGGGCTGGGCGAAAAAAGCTTTGTGAAAGAGACGATAAGTATGTGAGATGCAGATACAAGGTACTAGCAAAATAATTGTATCAGGTATGGTATACTTGCTGCTTGTATGTTGAAAAAGGTACTTGAACACATTGCTCAAATCTTCATTTATATTTTCATTATTGGGGCTGTTGCTAGTTCACAGTTTAAGCTTTGTCATCGATATTCATGTATAGCTTCTCCCGGCGCTAAAGACAAAAAAATTAAAACAAAGACGATGACAACGAATTCATCCGCGCTGTTCGACTCTCTGCCAATTATTGTCTTGAGGGCAAGGAACAAAGAAAAAAAACTGAACAGCCATCGAGCGTATAGCCTCACTTAGGGAGAGGGAGATATTCCTCCCTCTCCTCTCCCTTTGAGCACAGGGAGGCATTAATCTCTGGTTGTGGAAGTACTCGAAATTATGGGACGGAGCGGTTCATTCCGCTCTAAAGCACTCGACTGCAGCATGCTATAGCATACGACGTGTCTTTTCTTTTTCGGGCTTTGCCGACTCACAGTGCCATCGTTGCAACAGGTATAATTACGCAGCGATTACACCGGTGGTCGTACATGGACCGACCGTACATGCGTAAGCGAAGAAGGGTTAATTTTTTTTCTTGACACTACACTGCGTCGAGAAACGAGCTATACATGCGAGAGCGAGGAATTCCACGGTTATCGCGCGGGGCGTCGGTCCATCTGCCGCCACAGCCTTGAGAGGAGTGTCTGGCGATATTGAACTCGGTATTACCTGCAGCTGCGTAAAAAAGGTCGCGCTTATAATAATCGAGGGAGGATCACGTGTGCTGCTGAAGCGTACTCCAATGATCGCTGCCGCCCCACGTGGTGTACGAAGCGAGCCTCGACGACAAGAGATTAATGGCTATATGCAGATGCTCTCATGCGTGGATGGCTGCAGGCCTGATGCGTCAGACGATTCGTCGCACTAATGTTCGCCGGAAGCGCTTGTACCCGGTGTAATTTGGCAGACTGCCCCCCCCCCCCACCCCCCTGCAGAGCGTTTACGTGTGTGCGGTCGGAGCGATTCCCCTTCGCGCGAAATACACAATGTAACTTTTGCCTGTCGTTTGCTGCGCACGACGATCAGGTCGGATATGCGAGTAACTCGTCGTGGTTCGTTACACGAGAAGAGTGCGCAGGAGATGGTTCTCGTAATGACAGGTTCGTGCACAGCCACGTACACACCGTGGCCCGCGGCCGTTACGGAGATAACAAAAATGATCAGGAGAAAACGCAGTCCCGTCCGTTCCGTGAGCCACTGGAAAGACGTGTCAAAAGATGCTTATCGTTCGTAACTTTGGAGCAGGTACATATTTGAAGCGAAATTCTCGAAGGTTCGTGCAGGACAGCGCGAAAGCTGTTCGTAATTTTATTTGGATTCTCTGGAGTCTGTTCGATTCTCTTCATGTTGTACCTTCTGAGGTCGGCTACCTTACGCCTATTGATTAACTTTGAAAAGCTCCACTAGCTCTGTTTTGTCGGTTGCACGCAGCAGTATTACCGAGCGCAAACTCTGTTGCATAGATTAGGCGCCTGTGTGTGTGTGTGAAGGTAGATAGATAGATAGATAGATAGATAGATAGATAGATAGATAGATAGATAGATAGAGATAGATAGATAGATAGATATAGATACATATAGATAGATAGATAGATAGATAGATAGATAGATAGATAGATAGATAGATAGATAGATAGATAGATAGATAGATAGATAGATAGATAGATAGATAGATAGATAGATAGATAGATAGATAGATAGATAGATAGATAGATAGATAGATAGATAGATAGATAGATAGATAGATAGATAGATAGATAGATAGATAGATAGATAGATAGATAGATAGATAGATAGATAGATAGATAGATAGATAGATAGATAGATAGATAGATAGACGGACAGACGGGTGGATGGACAGACAAAAAATCGTAAATTCGCGCGTGTGTGTTTGAATCGAGGTTTAAAAAATGGTACGGATCCCCGGCCCTTCCCTTCTTTTATTCTTGTTCTCCTCTCCTCGTAATGAAATGGTTTCACGATCGCACGGTATTCTAGCACGTCTGGACAAAATTGCGCTACATGGTAATACGTTTCGCGCATTGCTTGTTAGCCCCTAGATTATCAGGCGCTCTATGTGTAATAATGATAACCAACAGACAATGATACCAAGGAAAGTATCAGGGATGTTATCGGGAGAAATTGTAATGCAAATGTGAAAAAAGAAAGTGGTTGAAAAGATACAGGAACTGAACGTGCGACCTTCGAACAACGATTCCAATAACATCCCTTATACTTTCTTTGCCATCATGGACTGGTATAGTTCTAATTATTACTAAGTCCAACAAAGAACAACGAGCCTTGCAATTTCTACATTTTTGCGTGTGTGTGTGTGTGTGTGTGTGTGTGCGTGTGTGTGTGTCAGTTTGATTCCCCCCCCCCCCCCTTGAAAGCTCTCTGGTTTTGCACTGCCCCGTGATTGAACCGTCTTTGACTCAACTATGATGTTATGCAATTACGTCATGATTACATGATATATTGTGGCGATCTGTGACGTAATCACGTGATTATTTTTTGCATAAGTCGGGTTGATGCCACCACTGCCGATGCGTCTGACATTTGGCTTTCACCTTGACATGTTTGAGATGGATACCACTTATGTATTGGGCCCTGCTATAAAAGCATGCCGGCTTCTTTTTCTTTTTTAGGGGCGAAGCTCCTTAAGGTGTGAGTCTGTACATCATCCGATGTATATAGTAGTTGCAGTAGAACGTAGCCACCGGTGGCACACACCGACTATAGAGCGGATATGGGCCACAGGGGATGCGAGATGGCGGTACATGGAGTGTTCACTAGATGGACGCTCGGGCGGACGGACAGACAGACTAGAAGGCGGACGGACGGACGCATGGACAGACGGACGTACTCATGGATGGACGCACGGATGGTCATGCAGACGGACGGGAGCAAGAACGGACGGACGGAAGCACGGACGGACTGGTGGACGCTTCGCCCCGCTCATCATCATTCACTCCGTGGATATGCTGTGATTTTATTTTTGTTTTTATTTTGCCACAAGGAGGGTGGCACAATGAATGTCCCACGTTCTCTTCGCCTCCACAGATACCGCATCAAACTTATACACACCCTTCGAGCACCCCTGCACTTCCACTCCGCTTCCTCATTCCACAAAAGCAGAGGGAGAGACCAAGAGCTCGATCGCAGTAGAACCTCCCATGGTGTGGGCGCACCCTTCAAAAAGTGTAGAATGGGTAAACTCCAGCATCGCGCGCATCCTGCCCGCTGATATTTCAATTCGCCTTCGCGGAGACGACACCTAACCACAGCTGACGCAAAAGAGTTGCTTCACGTCGAAGAAGCACCGGCTGAATGTAGGCGTACGTGCGAATGTAGGCGAAGGCGTATACGTCTACGTGCGATCATTATAATGCGCGCGCGCGAGGTCTCTTGCGAGATCTGTGCAAACAGTGCAGCGAGGTTCTTTGTAGCCTCGCCCGGCGGCGGTAATGATTACGAGGTTCTGTCGTCCTCTTGGCGCTCCCCAGGTGACAAAGAGTGTCGGCTGTTGCGGCTGAGAGACGACCCGCGCGCTACACATGGGGGAACGACGCCAGAGCTATTTGCGAACAGGGTGCGATGCCTCTCGGCGAAAGCACTTTTTGTTATCGAGAGAACCGCTCTCCTTGCGACGCGCCTGCCTGCGGCCCTCGTTTTAAAAGCGATAACATCTTTCGCTAGGTTCGCCGCCTCAATCTCGTGTCGTCACTTCACACCCAGGCGCTCCTTTCCTCAATCTCGCTTCTAATGGTACGCTCGTTGTCGAAAACCGTAACCATTCTACTACTACGGCTGTTCCTCTATAGTTGCTGAAGTTAAATTTCTGATTGCCTCTTTTCATTTAACCCGAGAACGTGTTACGCCGGAAACTACAGAGAAAGGAAGCGCGTCGTTTCCGTCACGGATGTGACGTAATCGTCGACAACCCGATCAGACGCAATCAGGGCGATTATCTAACTATTAAGGTGGGTTGATGGCCACAAACACACTATATCTCCATGAACTATCTCACAGTGTAACAATTTATCTAACAGTATACTGTGTGCTGCAATGAGTTCATGAACTTTATTCAATGGTGATTGATTGATATGTGCAGTTTAACGTCCCAAAACCACTATATGATTAAGAGAGACGCCGTAGTGGAGGTCTCCGAAAATTTAGACCACCTGGGGTTCTTTAACGTGCACCCAAATCTGAGTACACGGGCCTACAACATTTCCGCCTCCATCGGAAATGCAGCCGCCGCAGCCGGGATTCGATCCCGCGACCTGCGGGTCAGCAGCCGAGTACCTTAGCCACTAGACAACCGTGGTGGGGCAACTTTATTCAATGTGTTGAACACCAAGAATATTTACCAATGTATGTGTTTTCATGAACCCGTTCGTTCACAGGCCTCGAAGGGCCTACAGTATCATTAAATAAGACAATTTGAAAAAAAAAAATTGACGTCACTAAAAGAACACATGCCCCAACAGAAAAAAAAAAGGCCGCTCATGGGCGTGATTCACTGTGCACAAATGTCGTCGAAAGACGATAGTCTTCTGCTGGCCGTCTTTTTCGTGCATAGCGTTGCATTTTCCGCACAGCGTAGAGAACACTTGAGTCTGTAACATTACGTATCTATGTATGTACTTTCTAGTAAAGGAGCACACCACCTAATATATCTTACGCAGTCATGTTGCGCCTCAGATATGCGTAATAATTTTTTTACTAGTACAGTTCAATCGTATGAACGCGGCCACCAGTTCAAGATGGCTGGGCGCTCAGCAAGTGCCTAATGTCCAGGTGGTTCAATCGTGTGACAGACAAACAGACCAAAATTTCTGCGTTCAGGTATCCTAAGAAAGGCGGTCGTCTTTAAAACACAGATAATAAACAACCATCACCTCGGCTCGAGGCGATACACGAGAGGATAACCGCTGACGCAGGGCGGCGGCCCAAGTTTCATTAATTTTGTCTGAGTGGGGTCGTGACACGACCAACCTATTCATTTTTGCTGATACCCACATACGCTAAAGGATATGATCAATGGTGCAGCGCAGTATTTTTCATCACGCGTCCACGGAGGAGTAAGGGAGAAGATACATTGTATAACAGCAGAGAAGGTGATCACAACTGAACGGGCAGTTTGTTTCTTTTTATGCTCTACGGTATGAAGGAGCGTTAGAGATTCGCTGCGCTTTTTACGCAGACACAGTGCTACGTTCAATCCTTTCCCATGGTATGCACACCAAATGCACAAAGCATGCAGATATGCGCAGAGTGACAAGGGGTCTAATGCCAAATACAATCACGCCATACAGTTTCAAAAAAAAAAAACACAGAATATCCACGAAGTGAATCATGATGAGTGGGGCGAAGCGTCTGGTCGTCCACTCGCGCTTCCATTCGTCCATCCATCCGTCCATTCATCCGTCCGTGCGTCCTTATCCGTGCATCCATCCGTCCGCGCGTCCGTCTGTGCGTCCGTCCATCCGCGCATCCATCTACACGTACGTCTGTGCGTCTAACAGACAGACAGACAGACAGACAGACGGACGGACGGACGGACGGACAGACAGACGGACGCGGCCGGTGCATGGTTCGCGGTTTGCCGATAAAACCCTCCGAAGCTTCGCCCCACTCATCATCTTTCACTCCGTGAATACGCTGTGAGGTGGTTTCTACGTGCATGCATACATACAGGCGACGACCGACCCACGCCTTGAGGAGCTTCGCCCCTAAAAAGAAAGAAAGAAGACAGACGTTTTCCCAGCGCGCCTGCCTATAGGAGTACTTCTTACGTCTCGCATTTGCTCTCCCACTTCATAGCCGTCAATCTCGTTCCCTTAGCCATCTCACATCAGCACAGCAAGAACAGCAGAGCGCTTCCTGCCACACCGAACTGCTACCCCGGCACGAGCAAAGTGCATACGACGTGGGTTGCCTTTATGCACACAAGCGTGATCTTGCATGAGAAGCGTTTCACGACTCGAACGGGGCCGGACGCGAAATGAGAAGAGCCTGGAAGTGCGCGCATGTAGCCAGCATACGTGTGCGAGCGAAAGCAGCTGGAAGTAAGATTTATAAGGGCAGCGCACGTGAGGTGGTACCACAGTGCGAGCTTCTTCACTCTTCCTGTTGGCTTCGTTCTACTATTTTACCTTTGTTACTCTCTTTTCATCTGGCTCAGCGGAAACGCGCAGAGCAACAAGGCGCCGCCCGGACTGCTGCGTAGCCAAACCAAACGGGGCGCGGTTGTATACTACCCCCCCCCCCCCCCATTTCAGGCCTCCCTTTAGACCGGGGCCTCGCACTTTTCTCCGAAACCCGCGGTGCCAGCTGTGTTGCCCCTTTCGATCGTTCCTGGCAGGCAGCCCCGAAAACTCGGCCTCGAAAGCTGTGGCAGCGAACGCGGCGCAACAAATCGCGTGCTCACGTCAGCGACGAACGAGCGAATGGTGGTTGTGGTCGTGGTTAGAAAAAGAGAAAGGCACCTAATTTCTGCAGCCCGGTCGGGAGCACGGCGCGGTGCCTGAGAAAACACAACACGTACGCCTGTGCGTGACGCCTGAAATAAGTGACGCCGCAGTTCTGAAGCACCTTTCAAACGCAACCCATTTGCGAGGCGATCCGAGAATCGCGTCGCTCGCTGTATACCAGAGGCACGCGTTTCGATAGCCGCGGAAATGAGGGGCCAATTAAGAACAGAGTGCCGCGGCTGGAGTGGAATCCCCAGGTTCTTGCGGATGAATTACAGTGTATACACACAACTGCCGCTGCCAACTGGATGGATGGATGGATGAATGGATATGGCTGTACCCTTTAGATCAGGCGGTGGCTAGCGCCACCAAGCCGTGATACTTATTGAACCAAAAACTAGATTTATTTTTTTCCCCTTAAATAGTGAGTTTGAGGATTCGTACTTTGCAGTGAAGAGTTTAATTTTCACTCGTGCCTTGACTTTAGCCACCAATCAGATAACATCCTTCTAGTTAAGTCTACCCGCTTAAAGTTTATTTTGCCCTCCCGGTCCCTAAACCCCAGTGCTATGAAAAACTCTGCGCCATCATCCTGAACTATAGGGTGAAGCCCTTTACAGAACATTATCAAGTGTTCGGCACTTTCTTCTTCCTCTCCACACGCACTGCATACTGTGTCTACCCCTTCGTATTTGGCCCGATATGTCTTGGTTCGCAGTACTCCCGTGCTGGCCTCAAACAGTAGAGAACTACCCCGAGTATTATCATAGATCCTTTCCTTGGCAATTTCCTGCTTAAAAGTTCGATAGATCTCTAGCGCGGACTTTTTAATCATGCTAATTCTCCACATATCGGTCTCGGCTTCCTTCACCTTCTTCTTAACCGATAATTCTTTTTGGTTTGGCCCCCTGCTGTTTTCCAAGTATTTACCAGTCAGTTTTCTGGTTCGCTTCCGCCATTTTGTATCGACATTCTTCATGTACAAGTAGCTGAATATCTTCCTAGCCCAACGCTCCTCCCCCATTTCTCTCAATCGCTTCTCAAACTTTATCTTACTCCTAGCTTCCCTGCCCTCAAATGATGTCCATCCCATATCACCTTGTACTCCCTGATTTGGTGTATTCCCGTGAGCTCCTAAGGCAAGCCTACCTATTCCACGTTGCTTAATTCCTAATCTTGCTTGAACTTCTGATCTCATGCACAAGACCGCATTGCCGAACGTCAGACCAGGAACCATGACCCGTTTCTATATTCCTCTCACAACATCATACCTATTGTAATTTCACAGTGCCCTGTTTTTCATTACCGCTGCATTCCTGTTACCTTAAGTCGACACGTATATTTCGTGTTCCCTTAGGTACTTGGCCCCATTGTTTATCCATACGCCCAGATATTTGTATTTATCTGTTATCTATAGCCTGACCTCCTGTATTCTAAGCTTACTACCTTCATTGTCATTAAAATCATGACTGCTGATTTTTCCTTACTGAATCTGAAATCTAACCTATCTCCCTCATTACCGCAGATGTCCACCAATCTCTGCAAATTTTCCTTGTTGTCGGCCATTAGCACTATATCATCTGCGTACATCAAAGATAGTGCCTGTTCAATGAGTTTTCGTTGTTTGACGAAAGAGATGTTGAAGCCCAGTCCACTTCACTCTAATTTGGCCTCTAATCCTTGTAGGTACATCATGAATAACAAGGGTGACAGAGGACACCCCTGCCTAAGCCCCCGTTTCACCTCTGTGGGCTTAGATACCTGTTTTTCCCACTTTATAACTACCTTGTTACTTTTATAGATCTTCTTTAAAAAAATTGTGACTACATCTTCCACGCCTAGTGTGTCCAGTATTCCCCACAATTCCTCTTGAACCACATATCGTACGCTCCCTTGATATCCAAAAATGCTAGCCATAGGAGCCTGTGTTCCTTTTCTGCTATTTCGATGCACTGCGTCAGTGAGAACAGATTGTCTTCCAACCTCCTGTGTTTCCGAAACCCATTCTGCAGTTTCCCCAGCACCCCCTCATCCTCTATCCATGCCTGCAGTCTTTCCTTTATAATCTGCATCGCCAGCCTGTAGACCACTGATGTCACTGTTATAGGACGGTAGTTGTTTATGTCAGCTTTGTCCCCCTTTCCTTTAGAGATCATGCTCGTCCTGCTAAGTTTCCATCCATCGGGAACTTCTCCATCAATTATTATTTTGCTCACTGCCTCTCTCAAAGCCTGCTTAGACTTCGGACCTAATGTCTTTATCAGCATAATTGGAATGCCATCTAGACCTGTTGATGTACTACTAAGAACCCTTTTCTCAGCCCTTTCCCACTCTTGTTGTGAAAATGGAGCCATTGCATGCGCCACTTGATTAATTCTAGTCTATTGTGGTGCATAAAGCACTTCTGTGTTGAAATTTTTCTGTCACCCTTGTTCTTATATATTCAAAAGCTTCGTTCCCTTTTAGCCTAGCACCTTGAGCTGTAGTTATAAACCTCTGCTCTGGGCTCGTCTCATTTCTTAGGAAGTTTAGATGGTTCCAAAATTTTGCAGCTGCCTTTCTATCTTTTTTCTGTACTTCTGCCAGCCACTGGGCTCCCTTTCATCTAATCTTTTCATTGATCAGAAGGGATGCATCTCTTCTACACCTTAGAAAGATTTCCCATTTTCTTTCAACATCATCTGTCGGTTCACCCCGCTGCTTAGCATGTCTGTGTTCCCTAGAGGCTTCCTGACGTTTTGCTATGGCTCTGTTAACTTCCTCATCCCACCAACTTTTGGGTTTGTGTCTTCTTTTCCGGGGTGACTTGTCACGTGCCTTAGCAAGCTCTAGCTCAGTCTAATTAGATTCGTGTATGTCCACACTGTTTTATTATCCTCAGTGATTACTTTCTCATATTGTTTAGTGGCTATTCCAATTTGCCTTTCTGAATAAAGATTTTCCTGTAGTTGCTCATCTTGCCTCCTTCCCACTTTCACTGCTCTTCCAAAACTTAGCTTGATACGTTTGTGATCACTACCCAGACTTCTGGAGCCACCTTCATCTATGTGCATTCCTCTGAGCTCATCATACATCCTATGTGACATCAGTGCGTAATCTATCGTCGGCTGCAGCCTTCCTACCTCCCATGTTATTTGCCCTTCACACTTTTCGGTACTGTTGCAAATGATCAAATCCAGCCTTTCACACATATCCATGATAATTTTGCCTGTCGGGTCGGTATACCCATCTATATCTTCTATGTGTGCATTCATATCTCCTAGTATAATTATCTCACACTCTCCTCCTAACTCCTGAATGTCCTTTGATATACACTCTACCATTGCCTGGTTTTCCTCTCTGGCCTTTGCTCCCGTCCACAAGTACACAAAACCAAGGAGTGTCATTTGCCCTGCCACTTTACCTTTTAGCCATAAATGTTCCTTGCACTCCTGCTTGACCCTTTGCCAGTCTGTAATTTTATGAATGAATGCCCCAATACCACCTCCCTTTCTGCTGCATTTTGTTCTATTACAATATTCCCACGCGTAGTCCGTATTGTTAGGAGGTTGTTCCATGTCCCTGAGATGTGTTTCTACAAAACCGTATACCATCGGCCTCTCCTCCCTTAGCTGTTCTTCTATCTCTTCCCACTTCAGCCTGTTCCTACCGCCATGCATGTCAATATACCCTATGTCTGAAATGGCTCGGCGCTCGTGGCTACGTTTATTTCTGCCCCGGACTCTACCTATCTTAGATACTGGTGCCACTTTGGAATCGTATCTGTCCATACCACCTGTCAAAGAGTCCCCCTGGTTGTTTTCCTCGTTACTAGCTATCCTGCACACCGAAGGGCCCGCTTGCCCCCTAAAAAAGCTACTGCGCGTCCTGCAAGTCACCAACCCACCTCATGACCTAGCCGCCCATCGAAGTGAATTCTGTCTAGTTGAAAGCCACCCCACCTATGCACCTCTCTGTTTATTTCCACCACCTCAAAGCCTTTCTCTCGACTCATCCGCCATATCTCTTGGTTTGCGTTGACAACCGCTCTTTGCAGGTTGCTATCACGCACCGGTACCTCCGGTATTGTGCATATCGCTACCTGTACCTCAGGGGAAGTGGCGCGCATGTCATCGACGCCTTTCGCCAGTGTAGTTGCTAGTCCTGCTGTATCTTCATTTAAGACATCGTTTAAACCGCCTGAAATTATCACGAGGTTTCATCTATCAGCTGTAGTTTTGAGTTTTGCGCTCGCTTGCCTCATAACTGCTTCCAGCTTGCGTCCTGGGAACGCCCCTACTGCAACCCTCTTGTCACCTCTTACCCTCTCTTTGATGGCTTCTGTGCATCGATTTAAATTCGAGTCCCCGGCGATTATCACATGCTGTGACTTTTCAGCTGGAGCGTCCTGCACATGGGGGTTACTTGCACCTGTGACGCCGGCTGCTTTGTCGCCTCCCAGCCCTTGCGACAAATGAACCGGTAACCTGTTTATTCCAAACTTGCTTACTCTTTCTTCTCCGCAGTTCTGGTTGCTGGTTCCCTACTGTTCTCTCCGTAGGCCGCTCCTCTGTTCCCCTTGGCTAGTGCTTCCTCGGCGGACTTCAGCTTTTCTCCCATAGCCCTTGTTTTCTCTTGCTCTGTCGCCAACGCCGTCTCGAGCTCCGTGATTCTCATAAGCATGTCACTCTGGGTAACCATCATTTCCTCCCTTTTTCCCTCGACCTCGCATCGCGTACACTTCGCGTCAGCCTCTTCTGCTTCCGCTTCTACACTTGTGTCCACTTTCAAACCAACCCCACATCCTGAACACTTCACAGTCTTTTTAACCATGTCTTTCCGACACCAATTGTTCTATGACTTGTCTCACTCGATAATTACAAAACTCGAGCCCTGCCCTACGAAAAAAAGGAAGTCTAAGCTCTACTACAAAAATTTGCGTGTTCAATGTACGTGAACCTCCCCCACGGGGTGGCAAAAGAAAAAAAAAACAAAAAAAAACAAAAAATAAAACAAACACACACAAACTAATAAATACCTGGTGACTGACCCCCGAAAAAGCCGTACAATAAAATAGGTGCTACAGGGATTTTAACTGCTGCGCTATAATTATAAAGACAAGCTCAAAACATGCAAAACAACTTATTTGCGCAGTCGATCAGGAGCGCTAAAAAAAAAAAAAAACCTCTGAGAGGAAACGAGCGCCCTCTAGTTGGACGCACACGTGCAGGCACAATGATCAATGAATGGCGGGCAATGAGTGTCTCTCTTGAGGCCTTGATGTGAAATATACTGTAACACGCACTTGGAAATGACACATGCGAGTTGCTGTAGCGAGAGGCAAATTATGCGGATGAGTGAACTGTGGTTCGAAGAGGCAGTTTCATCGGTCTCGCTTAAAGAATGGTGTCTGCTAGGAGTGTAAAAGCAGAACACACACACACACACACACACACACACACACACACACACACACACACACACACACACACACACACACACACACACACACACACACACACACACGCACACGCACGCGCGCACACGCACACGCGCACGCGCACGCGCACACGCACACACGCACACACGCACACACCGAATTGTAGTGTAAATGAGAAGAAAGTGGTTGAAAAGATAACTTGCCGTGGGCAGGAACCGAGCCTGCTACCTTCGAATAAGGCAGGAATAAAACGGGGAAACTAATGGCATTTGATGAGAACGATATTTTATGTTGAATGAGTTCCCAAAACACATTCGCATTTGATTTCGGCCCGAGTGAGTGTAGTCTCGACGCCAGGGACATTTAGGGATATGGCTGTTAACTTATGTATGCGTAAGGTTTTTCGTTTTTGCCCCGCCGTGGTGGTCTAGTGGCTAAGGTTCTCGGCTGCTGACCCGCAGGTCGCGAGATCGAATCCCGGCTGCGGCGGCTGCATTTTCGATAGAGGCGGAAATGTTGTAGGCCCGTTTGCTGAAATTTGGGTGCACGTTAAAGAACCCCCCGTGGTCGAAATTTCCGGTGTACTCCACTGCGGCGTCTCTCATAATCATATGATGGTTTTGGGATGTTAAACCCCAAATATCAAGCTTTTTCGTTTGTTAATATCTTGTTCTTTACTAGATCAAATTATTACTGGTTTGATGACATTATAACAAGCGCCAAAACATCTTAAAGAAATGAAACTACTCTCAGCGTTGGCGTCAGTGGTTGCTGGCTGTGATTTCGAAGTAATCATCTGCGATACCGTCCACACTTCCAGCTCCAGCGTTGCAGAACATGTTGCCATTGTTCTTGCATTGACGGATGGTGTACATGACACAATTTATTCAGACTATAAGGCTGCTATCAAGGCATTTCAATTGAGCGTGGTAACTCCCCAGGCCCTACAGATCCTTAAATATGCTAAAGACTTCTAAGATCACTCGTTGGCCTTGTTTCCTGCACACCTTAGACCAATTGAGGGTGCTTCGATCAATCCGAACGAGGGGCGCATTCGGCTGCACGAGGTTTGAGTGACCGTGTGCCGGGCAACGCGTCATCTCCTGGGCGATCTGAGCCTATCTGCACGCACAACGAGATATGCAAGCACCATTTTCTCTCAAGAAGAGTGCTGCCCCTACCACGTTCCTCGCTGTGCTGGGCTCCAAGCTGTTACTCTCAGACTGCTCCAAACAAGAACCTACCCGAGCCCTGCGGAACTGCACACAATATACCCCGAACGATTCTCAAGGCTGGATTGCCCCTTCTGTGGTGGTTATACGGACTTCGAGCATGTCCTGTGTGAATGTGCCTTTGCCGGTCCCCCTTTCCAACAAAAGGAAATGAACAAGCTGATTAAGGCCCAAGACATCACCTCTCCAATCCTGGCCGTGTGGGCCTAGCCGTGGTGACGCTGAGTTAACTCGCGTCTATTGTGGACCTAATAAAGTTATTTCACTCACTCACTCTCAACTACAGCGGCTGGATGCCGGCCACGTTTGATTCTTGCTCTGTTGTCGTTGTAGCCCGTATCGCGGATGTTGATCGTTCGATTGCTCGTGTTGTGGTGATCAAAGTTGTAACTACATGAAATCGCTGCCGTCGTCTCATTTCCGCTGTCGGGAAGTGAATCGTGCGCCCCGTTTCATCTGACTGTACCCCCGCCCGATCGCTCATATCGTCGGCCATGTTGATTTTCGAGTGTGTCATGCAGCTGTGGCAAGTTGTGTAAAACGGCCGCGCTTATATTCTAGAAGCACCTTATTGCCTATAAAAAATATTTTTTGTGTGAATACACGCGTGTTGCGAGCAAGATTTAGTATATTTTGATTTCTTTCAAATTCAACGGCTGAGGAGGGCTAACGCCATGGTCATCATTTGAAAATGGCAATCGGTTTCATCGTGTGACCTGCGTGCATTTTTACCTGTGTAATATCATTTTACACAAGTAAAATAATATTAGGTCCGTTTAATGTCATTCACTGTAAATGACATTAATTTTGTCGTGTGACAGGGGTATAAGCTGGAATTCAAACTAGAAGATGAGTTGCTTTTCTGCTCTTTTCTTCCTTTCTTTTTTTTTAGGCAAATTGAGCAATGGCTTAATTTAGCTATAGTATAAGGATATTCGTACGCTGACTATACTGTTGGCTGTCTCGCTTAGGACAACTCAATAAAAAACTCTCAGGGTTACTGCCATGACGGCCACGCATCTCTGGTAGGCCGTAGTTACCCGCGAGGTGGACCTCACTCATTCAGCTAAAAATAAAAAAAATCGAAAGCCGTCACCTTCATAATTATGTTTTTCATCATATCATCCTCAGTCAACTGCATCCCCCCCTCCGAAAGGTTTGTTTGGTCCCTCATGTGGTGACGTGATGCCTCCAGGATCGACCACTTTTGACCAAATTGTGTTTTCGTGGGATTAGGTCGGCAGATGTCAGGATGACGTCACAAACCCCGGTGTTCTGTATCACTCTATATATAGTTCATATATTCAAATTTTTTCTGACGTCATCCTACTTTTGGTACCATTCGCGTTAACGCTGAAAACTACTACGACGGTCACTTTCCCCGTTTGATGAGGAATTTAGGGCGTCCACGTAAAACGATATGTGCTTGCTACTATGCCCCCGCCCCACTCCGTTAGCACTATGCGTCACGACCCCACTAGAAATATTGCCGCAAATCTTTTCCTGTTCATACCTTTAAAAGGTGGCATGTAATTAGTGCGTCTTCTATACTGTTAAATCATTAGGAGGTGAGAACGATGTAAAACATCGCACAGTAACGGGAAACTTGTTTAACGTAGGTCCGACTCGGTGATACGGGAAGAGATGCCTACGGTATATATTAAGCACCCCGAAACATCCATCATTTTTCTACAGGTCGCACCACCGGCCTGCTTTGCGCGTCGATCGAGAGGAGGAGTCGCTCACGTCTCCCTCGAAACAACGCCCTCGTCGTCGTTTTAACGCTCTGCGCTGTACGACCCGGTGATTACAACACGCCTTCCCTTCCACGCGTTGCTATTATACTCGACCGTGTCATATAATGCTGTCTAGGTGTTCAGCCACGGTGATCCATTATTCCGGTCGGGCTCCTCAGGAAGTGACGCTAAACTTTGACGACGGTTGAATTTGAGCTCAATGAAACATGATATTCCTGCCGTGAACCCGCGAGTTCTAGGGCGTGCGCCAGAGCGCTGGAGCGTGCATTGGACAGGCATCCATCATGTTGAAGGGAAAAGGGGGCGGGTATTCTGGGGAGGGAAACGCTCGCTCATGGTGGGCGAGGGGGGGGGTGCTGGTATAGGTATAGGTATTATATTGCTGGAAGCAAGCGATCCAGACCAATAAGCGCGAACAAGAGCAGAGCTTTGGGTGCACAACCACTCTCCACAGTGCTTTCCTCTTTTGCTTCAACGTTTTGCAAACTCTGGGGTCTAGGGTTAAAGCTTGGGCTATGAGTTGGTTCATGGCGCGATATTTAAACTGACCGCAAGGCGAAGAAGGGAGGACAGCAGCACTGCTAGCGTCCCTTCGTTTCCTGTCCTGTCTGCATTTCGTGCTGTTCTTTTTTTTTATTTTCGGCCGGCCTGACCTTGGTTCAAGACCAGTGCTTCTCAGCCATGCATGTTCAGGACTTCTTTCGTAACGTTCTTTCTATTATTACATGTTATCCCCACCCAAAATATATGGTAGTCTACTTAGCCAAGCTTGGTTTACCTCCGCCTTTCCCCCTCATGCCTCTCTCTATCTCTTTCATGTACTAGGACGTGTACCATCATGTGTTGCTAAACTGCTCCAAACAGGACACCCCTAACGGCAACCAGTACAGGAACTCCACAAGCTAGACTCGGAGTGAATGTCTTCGTTGCCAAAACTAGTAAGCCCATGAAGCCCATGGCCATCTATAGGATAAACGGCAAAGCGATTGAATTGCTTGAACGTTATATATATATATATATATATATATATATATATATATATATATATATATATATATATATATATATATATATATATATATATATATGTAAATCAGCAAGGGAAAAAAAACTCACAGCAGATAAGTAGTGAAATAAAGTAGGCATAAATGACAACAATTCTATAAGGAAAAAGGTATACTAACAATAATAAGCTTATATACACACACACACACACACACACACACACACACACACACACACATATATATATATATATATATATATATATATATATATATATATATATATATATATATATATATATATATATATATATATATATATATATATATATATATATATATATATACAAACATTTAGAGAAGATTAATAGTTTTACGAAACATATTATTATCAGTTATATAAGCGATAATGGGGAAGATCATTCCAACTGACACAAGTTCTGGGTATGAATGAACCATGAAAACATTTGGTGTGACATGATGGAACTCCAATTTTATTGCGGTGATCAATTCGAGCTGATATGTATGATGTCCTTGTTTTATTTCTCTTTGGCAAATAACCGTCAAAGTACCAGGTCAATTCGATCTCATGAGCTCGTCATTGAACTGTTTGGTCTGCAGCCACATTAAACCTCTTTCTATGTTTGCTCTTCAAGTATGTAAGCCTAGAAAATGTATGCTCACGTTGATATGTTGTAGAAAACTGTAACACAAGCTCACGACGAAGGGGAAACGTAAGTTAGGTTGGCCGCAATGCAAAAACGTCATGCGGAATAGCAATACAAATATCTAAAGGGGCCGTCGTCACAGAACATTGTGGAGCTCCGAAAAATGCAATTTAAAAGCGAGGCTGCTTGGCAAATCGTTATTGTTATGCTGGTATTCACACACATATAAAAAGAAACTATCATTATCATGAACGGGCATACCCACAGAAATCAGTCAAATCCGTCTACTCACTATTGGCCCACTAAATGCGAAGAAGGCAACAGATATCTCCGTGAAATGACTGTCGGAAGTGATAGCGGCGAGCCTAAGGCCCTGAGTGCGTACAACGAGAAAACACTACCGAACTGGAAAGGTAACAGCGGCTACGAGAAGATGCCGAAGCCATAGAAGGCCCAGGCCAACGATGACGTGCCCGCACATGTCTTGTCTGGGACTGTCTGTGGTTCAGCTCGAGGCTTTCTGCGCTGAAAATCAACATAAAAAATCACAGTCACCTATTTAAAGCTACCAACTATCCGGATGCAACCCATGGGAACGACCTCGCGTCACTTATTGCTGAGGCCTAACAACGACCCATAGAAGAAACGAGATTGGTCTTCAGAATCCCCCAGTTCCTTCGAAATCCTTCAGAATCCTTCGTTGCAAGTACCGCTTTTTTTCCTTCTTTGGGAGTTGCTTTGCGCAGCCTCAATAGTGGCTTCGTCAGTCCCCTGGAGAACCACTAGTCCAAACTTTGAACGATGAGTACACTTTCGTGCTATATGTTGTGTATCCCGTTCCTGCCAATGTCGTTCATAACATGGTTCTCCTTTCTTTCTTTCTTTCTTTCTTTCTTTCTTTCTTTCTTTCTTTCTTTCTTTCTTTCTTTCTTTCTTTCTTTCTTTCTTTCTTTCTTTCTTTCTTTCTTTCTTTCTTTCTTTCTTTCTTTTTCTTTCTTTTGCATGAAAACTGCGGCGAAGTCCGCTTATCAAAAATCATCTATTCACTTATTTTATAATCTCTTCAAGCCTCCACCTTATAATGAACTTTTGCACTGGTTGAATCATTTCCGAAGTTTTACTTACAAAAACAATAATATATTATTATGAGCACGCCGTAGGGGGGTATCGTCGTCCTAACGGCGCACACTGCAGGCCATAGGCCGCTTCCGTGTTTCGACGATGCACCCGGTCCTGTGCTTGCTGCGGCCAGGTTATCCTCGCAAACTTCTTCGCAGTATACACATATGTCGTTTGCCCACGTGACCGTCTGCATCCGCCTCGTGCACTTGCCTCCCTCTCGCGCGAGAGCGCAGCGGGGCACTTCGAATTGATTGATTTCGAACTTTAGGTACGTCCCCGTATAAACGTGGCCGCCGTTCGCGGGAATCGAACCTGGACCCTCGACGTTAGCAGCGACACACCTTATACCTTACGAGTTAACTTACGTGATATGTGTCGACCGACATCACGTGGTGCACCGCTGATCCCAATTTAAGCCCGATCCTCCTGAATTGTTCAACGTTGATTGGCTCCTTTCAGCTTGCATGTAGAAACCAATCATGATCGACAAATTCGTTTCGGATCGGGCCCAGTCACAATCAAAAGGGAGCGTGTGTCGCCGGCGATACTAGGCTATCGGGACCAATGCAATGCAACACCCATTTGTTACATCAGAAGGCCGAGTTGGTTCACTTCCATCTTAAACAAATATTAGCGCGACGAAAACAGGGACGGGAGAGAAGCGCTGTAGTTTGTCTTTTCTTTCCCTTCCCTGTTTTCGTCGCGCTAATATCCGTTTAAGATGGCCATTTGCTAAACCGCCGGTTTCGTATAGATGAGATACGTTGTAACGCCACGGTGGCAACACTACATAGTATGCTCTTATTGCTCTTCACAATCTTTATTCTAAATTCGCGATTTTGTTTTAGTGATTAAAAACATAGAAACCTTGGTTGCTCCTTAATGGGTGTAGTATGGCTGTTATTCACTTTGCTAAGGCACGTTGCCGGGCTAGTTGGTTGAGATTCATCATTTTCACTGGTATAGCACACCACGACAAGGACACACACAAAGCCATCGCTGTGTGTGTGTGTGCATCTCTCCTTTGTGTGTGTCCTTGTCGTGGTGCGCTATACCAGTGAAAATGATGTTATTCACTCAAGCTGGCAGCTTCGGAGCTTACCATTCGTGTTCTGCCATGTTGAATTGTGTATAAATAAAGCCTGAAATAAAACCTTGAATTGTCCTATACAGCAGGATCTAATAGTGCGAGGTCTGCGGTGGGCTCGTTCTTCGTCGTGGTATCTAACCGCATCCGCCCAGCGCGCGCGTCGGTAAACACGGCACCGTTTACTTTTCGCGCTCCGGAGGTGAGGCCCCGTGACGGGGCCTGTCAGGCGCGGTCTCTGCGGTGGCTTGTGCCGCTCCGTTATCCGGGTAAGGAACTCCGGCAGCCGCCACCATGAACGTATTCGGCGCCTTACCGCGGTGTGGCAAATGCGTTGCGTTTTGAGCGAACGCTCAAGCGGAACATAAGGCCAGTTCAGAAGCTGGTTAATTGTTCTTTGAAAACTCCATTACCATGAGTTTTGTCGATGTAGCCAACTTATTAGATAAGAAAAGGAAGCTCGAAGTTTCATTCTCGAAAGTAATGAAATAATATTATGGGATGTTACCTGCCAGGAAGGAAGGAAACAGAAAGGAAGAAGGCGGGGAGTTTAACCAGAAAAAAAGGTTCCGGTTGGCCACCCTACAATGGGTAAATAGGGAAGATGAATAGAAAGATTAGAAGAGGGAAAAAATAAAGGGGATTGGAGGCTCGAAGCACACATTTGCATGCGGGACTGCACCACAAGTCAGAGGCGTTCGCACAGGCTCATCGTCCTAAAGAAGCATGATAGTTCCATTAACCGCCGTGTTGGCCGAGAAGAGATGGCGACTTTCCATGACCAAACCGAGAGATGGGAACTTTACGAGGTGAAGCTCAAACATCCGCCATTTTATAAATGCGCGCCTAAGTAAACGGCATACATGGAGTGTTCGGCCACCATCCAAATGCGACAGCCGTGGCCAGGATAGAAGCCGTGACCTTCAGTTCCGCAGCTGAACATTGTAACCACTGTGCCGGTGTGGCGGCATACTTGAAAGCGTCTCGAACTAGGTGGTACTTATTGAAAGCTAAAGGGTGTGTGAAAGGAAATGGACCAGTAAAGATGAAACAGGACGAGCTGAGCCTTCTTCATCTTTTTAATGCGACAAAACATGACCGACGTGCGCACGGCCAGTTCAACGACAGAACTGATTGATATGATTGATTGATATGTGAGGTTTAACGTCCCAAAACCACCGTATGATTATGAGAGACGCCGTAGTGGAGGACTCCGGAAATTTCGTCCACCTGGTGTTATTTAACGTGCACCCAAATCTGAGCACACGGGCCTACAACATTTCCGCCTGAATTGGAAGTGCAGCCGCCGCAGCCGGGATTCGAACCCGCGACCTGCAGGTCAGCAGCCGAGTACCTTAGCCACTAGACCACTGAGGCGGGGCCAATGACAGAACGAAGGCGCGACTACGGGAACTTCAAAGTTGACCGCCTCGGCGATGAAGCGCTTATTGTGCTCGGCTGCTAACCAAAGGTTGTGGGTTCGACCCCGTCTTCTGCGGTGGTCGCATTTAGGTTGCAGGGAAATGCTAGAGGCTCGTGTACCGTGTGGTGTGAGTGCACGTTAAAAGAAAAAAAAAACACCAGATGGTTATAAAATCGCGAGTACGACGATTCGCATAATCACGTATACCGTGGTATTGGCGCATAAAACATCATACATTATTATTACCCTGACATTTCGAGCTGGCCCCCCTTCAATGGTGCAGGATGGTCCGACCAGATTTGTAGCGGAGGTACTTGCTCAGTACCAGACCGAAATTCAAGTTGGCGGCGGGAGAGCTCTTCAGAAACTACAAAAAAAATATCTAAGCCGTGTTTCTAATGAAATGTCTTATTTATTTACATGACAAAGAAACTTCATTCATAAACATCATTAGATACGCACTCACTGCACTCGACATTGCTGTTCCTTTTACACAAGCGATGCTCGTCTTGAAAAAAATCGCCGCAGAAAAGGAGGAGAGGGGGAGAGCGGGGCGTTTGCTTTGTCATTGGCGCTTATTTTTTCTACGAAAACAGGAAGGGTGGAGGGCGCTTGCTCGAGTCGGGGTGCTTGCCCGTACTGCGAATTTCTAGCTTAATTTTGCCACATTTAAAAACTTAATAGAGCCTCCTGAATATTCATATGTTACGCTTGTGGCTCGCTGAGAGCATAATTGTACTTGACGCGTAATTGATTAAAATAAAGAAAGAAAGAAAAAGTTATTCCGGTACCAGCAGCACACGCCGTACAGAGATATTGCATTATACGTCGAATTTGTGCGTCAAACGGCAGGGCAGCGTAAGTTTTTTTTTCTTTTTTGTGTGTCTCTAACAATGCAACTGCGTCGAAAGACGGAGAAAAAACAACAGTAAAACAACAAAAAAGTCACCATGAGGCTCTGCGGAGCCCCGCTCTTGACGACCAAACCTGGGCGAGCCAGCACGCCCGTAAGGTGGCGTTGAGGCAAGCCATTGACGTCCCTTCATGGGAGGCCTATAGGCCCGGCCACCAAAACCTGCTGGTTTCTTTAATAAAGTTTATTCCTTCTCCTCCTCATTGTTCTGTGTTGTACGCCTTTGAGCTCATTAGGTTGTTCGTGCTGTCTTATACATAGAAAAAAAAAACTCATATCGACAAGCCCTCTGCTATATGTAACCTCGAGGCCTCTGTTCATAAAATGAGTTTCTTTTGCGTAGCTCATAATATAGTTGACAGGCTAGGAACATTGACTATAATATAAACAGAAATCTATCTATCTATCTATCTATCTATCTATCTATCTATCTATCTATCTATCTATCTATCTATCTATCTATCTATCTATCTATCTATCTATCTATCTATCTATCTATCTATCTGTCTGTCTGTCTGTCTGTCTGTCTGTCTGTCTGTCTGTCTGTCTGTCTGTCTGTCTGTCTGTCTGTCTGTCTGTCTGTCTGTCTGTCTGTCTGTCTGTCTGTCTGTCTGTCTGTCTGTCTGCCTGTCTGTCTGTCTGTCTGTCTGTCTGTCTGTCTGTCTGTCTGTCTGTCTGTCTGTCTGTCTGTCTGTCTGTCTGTCTGTCTATCTATCTATCTATCTATCTATCTATCTATCTATCTATCTATCTATCTATCTATCTATCTATCTATCTATCTATCTATCTATCTATCTATCTATCTATCTATCTGTCTGTCTGTCTGTCTGTCTGTCTGTCTGTCTGTCTGTCTGTCTGTCTGTCTGTCTGTCTGTCTGTCTGTCTGTCTGTCTGTCTGTCTGTCTGTCTGTCTGTCTGTCTGTCTGTCTGTCTGTCTGTCTGTCTGTCTGTCTGTCTGTCGCAGCTGACGTAAACAGTGCTGACCGAGTGAATAAGTGGTCGACGTATTAATTAATAAATCATAATGGCGATTTTCGCACTAATTTAGATGTTTTGCAGCTTACTTTGGTCTCGAGTGTGCGAGCAAGATGGCTAGGGAGGCGCTGTCTCGAGCAATCAGAAAGCACCTCAACCGAGCAAACGCTATTGTGCTGGACAGCCTTGCGCGCGCGACATATAATTACCGGTTGCGTGCCACAGGATGAGCGCTAATGGAGCCAAAATAGAGACAAATTAAGATGTAGCTGTGACGACAATCATAAAATTGTAGGCTTTGGAATCATCCAACGAAAGTCACGGGTAATTAGAGATCCCCGCGGGCGGCCTCCGTTTCGAATCGTACGTAATAGCCTGATGATGAATCTGACAGGCAAGCAGATATGGCTCAAAGATCGAGTGAGGAGACTGGAAGATTATACTTCCTGCTACTGTGCATGTGGTTCTATAGATATTGATAACACCCCACAACATGGAAAGTGACGTTTTATCACACTTACCTGCTAGTCTTAGTGTTATATCAGTTTTTGGCATATGTTATTACTTGACCAATTAATTCCATAAGCTAGCTATCCGATTAAAAACGTGTGATAACTTCAACTTTAGTCATCTTTAATGGACGTCAAGTCACTCGAACACGAAGCAGTATGTCTAATGACATGTTTAAGGCGACGTTTGAAATAAAGTTGTCGCTAAAGCAATGGAGACTGATAAAGACGTTATTCAAGGGCTCCCCCAGTCCTCCATCATTCGCGGAACCAACCCCGCCGAAAATGAAGCACTAACGCATTCATAAGCAATGCTAATGCCCTACCTGTCTCGTTCGGTTGATCGATATTTGTCATCCGAAAGGCCCGTGCCGAGACGGGCGGCCCGGCACGTGCAAGAATGCCAGAATGACGCCCCTTTCCTCCTCAACGTCGTCCTTTTTCACTCTCGCCGTTGATAGCAACAGTGCATTTCGAAACACACGGTCCCTGCTTGAGCGTGTCTTCGACAATCGAAAGTAAAAATACACACGCAGTGTGTGCTAAAGTATTCGCTCAAAGTTGCCCTTTCCCTCGAAGACGTGTACTCGAGAGTTCCTGGATGGGACAACGCCCTAATCTTGCCGTCTCGGCGCTATACGACAAACATCGTTGGCGAGGAAGTTCTATAGAGGCGCGTTTATTCGAGGCCAAATCGTTTAAGCGAGAATACGTGCTTCGAGCTTTGCGTGCGATGTGCCAGTGTACGTGCGCTGCAGCCGGGTCTGTGGGCAACCTGCTCGGACGAGGTTGCGTGAATGCGCCTCGTTTGCGTGCGTATCACGTGCATATGGCGCGAAAACAAGTTGATTAGGGAACTTGCTTGTTGGAGATAGAACAGGTACACGTGGCGTGGAGCTGCGATCTGAAATAAAGAGAAAAAGAGAGAGAGTCACCTCGCAGGATTGACTGAACGCTTATAGGTTTTGGCACACTGTGGACGGCTCTGATTTTCGAGCTCTAAGTTCACTTACTGCTGTCATTGTACGCAAATGAAATGAATGAATAGCTTAACAGATGCCTACAACTGCGCTCTGAGCTCAATTACTCAGCAAAGTCGAGGTCTGAGCGTAATGTAACTAGCAGCCTTTCTGAGTGCTTCTGCTCGAAGAATCTCGTTTTGAGACTCACGAAAGCGTCCGCAAGCGTTCCACAACAATGGGAGCTCCCGGACAGAGTACGCACGAGTGAATTATGGTTTTAATGATGTTTCTACTGGCTGACCCCGCAGCTAGCCCTGGTGCAGCAGTCGGCACATTTATGCTATTACTGTCATTACTTTTTCGGTGCTGTCGAATGAAGGCTCCGCCAAACAACCGCGTGTTTCTTGCGCTACCGCAAGTCCAGCGCGAGTACGCTTGTAAAATGTATGCGGATTCGACGCAATGTCACAATTTAATTGACGGCCAGCTTGTCTGAGTTAGCGAGGTATATGCCCTCTCGAGATGCTCGTGGAGTAAAGAATGATGAAAGAGAGTATTAGCAAAAGCGGTACACATCTGAGTGCGCCCAAGGCTTTCATACGTATCACAACACCGTGAAACATACTCATTATTAGTAGCTAACGTGGTTGCTTGGGCAAGTTGGTACGACATTATTCACATAAAAACAGCGCCAATAACGAGAGACAATAAAAGAAGGGGACAGACAGCGGCACTGACTTACAACAAGATTTATCACAAAAATAAATAGGTTTTCTTCAGAACGATGGCACACGTGATGTTCATGCCACGTTATCATGATGATTACTCGGTTGTTATAGGTGAATTCTGTTTTCTTTGCGTTGTCATTCCTCTTATTTGTCAGATACTGCTCAAGTATATATTGCGCTGTTCCAGCAAATAAATCTTGTTGTAAATCAGTGCCGCTGTCTGTCTCCTTCTATTCTTGTTTCTTGTTATTGGCGCTGTTATATGTGAATACTCATTATCACCTACCTTGATGTTCTGCCGGGACCTTCATATGCATGGTGCTCTAACTTACGCGAAATTAGACTTAAAACTTTGAACACGTTACTACGGCAAAGTAAACTGGATTAAGAGACTGCGAAGAGTCTTTTGGCATTATTTTCTTTGTTATTCATTTCTACGTCATCTTCACTCTCGTAGCCAACAGCTTCTCTCGTCGTTTCTCTTTTCTTCTCTTCCCCAAGACCACGTAGCAGGTGAAGAACTTTTATCAGGGCGACCTCTCAGCTTTTTTGTCGCATATAAAATATCTCTTTTTTTTGTCTTTGTGGTCCACGTCAAGTTGTTGCAGTTGTTGTGAAGCGTGCACAACATCAAAAGACATATATACCCGCTTGTGTGGTGTGACATAATTGATGTGCCATAATAGATGGGTAGTCGGTTGGGAGCGCCCGCTGCGCTGAGCCGTCATGGCACCAGGTTCTAGGGCACCTGCCTTTATTGCAAGAACAATGATATGGACACTCCGGTGAATTTCTGCCGTCGCCGTCATGTTCCGGGAATGTATATCTATGTACATATATATAAAAGCCGCAAAAATAATAAATTAGAGTGAGTGACTGAGTGTAAACTTTTTTCTAAGTGCGCCACTGGGATTCAAACCTATGACCTTCACTCCACAGCTTGCCGCGTTGGGCAGCTCTGCTACGTGCTCTTTTAGCGCAAAACGACACCTCAAGAAAGAAGACAGGAACAAGAGCCCTGTCTCCTTTCTTGTGGCATTTTTGTATACTAAAAAACCCCTATGGATTCACACCAACTTGCTCGCCAACTCATTGTGCTGCCACGCGCCACTCGTTTTCTGCAATGCTAAGCCAGAATTTACCGCAGGCTATACGTAGACTTCAGAGGCGCTTCGGCGTGTTCATTTCCTACCCGCCATATGGCATGAAGGGGCGCCTTAAAGGCTAACTACGTCGATTTTTATAGGTCAATAGATCTCAATGAAATTGACAGGTACGTTCATTTGCACGTTTCCGTCATTCATGCCAAACTGCAGGCTTGAGAGTTTCGTAGATTCTTTTCCAGTGAATCTTTAGAGCTTGTTTCCGAACACTCATCTTACTTGCCGAAATTAATGGCAACATTACGTGTGTGCGACATTGATTTTTGCATGGCGGAAGTGACGGAACCGATGTGCACCTGCAGCGTCTGCTTGTGTGCTGTGGATTGTGTGGGTCTGGTCGGCGCTTCCTTGGTAGAGCGTTCGATTTCTTTTTCCGTGTTGGTGGGCGCGCGATGGGTATACCGAGTCGTGTTGTGTTGTGGGCCGGCCCCACACGATTCGCCAAATATTCCCCACAATAGCGTAAGCGCTTTAGCCGATCGCCGCAGGCACAAACTTGGACGGCCTGGACAAGCAGTGCCATGTGGTGGCGTTACGTGCGACCAGGCAGCTTCGGGCAAAGTATTACATCATACCTGGAAGTGCACTCGGTTGGCTTTCTGTATTGTGGTTCTTGCTTTTTAAAAATTATTTTTGAATTTGTTGAGCATTTCAGCTATCGGGCGCGTGACAAGGATGTTTCAGGAACATAAAAGCACCATTACCTTGACATGGTCGAAAACGCGCTGGAGTTGGCCACGCTCATAGATTTTGTTTTATTATTCACATCTATCTCTCTCTTTCTCTAGTTAAATATCAAATGATACGTCTGTAGTTTCTGTAACAACACAAGGTGACGATTATTCCGCTTTACCCCACGCGGTGACCTGCGGCGCAGTTTTGACGCTAAGTCCACGAGTGTACAGCGTATGTGTTAATAAGCGCCTTTTACTGGTCAAAATTAACCCCCTTTTACTGGTCGAAACACTTGTTTCATTGAAGTACAAACAAAAAGGTAGCTATCTTTATAGAGTACGTTTCAGCTAACTTCCGCTGAGTACATACATTTTTTTTTAAATTTTGTGCACTCTAAAGAAAAGTTAAATGAAAAACAGGGCAATCACTTCGTTATAGATGAAATAATGAGACGCCGCTGCACAAAGGTTACAACTTTTCTACTGAATATTTTTCATTTTACTATAATAAAGGTTACTTAAGTAAACCTGGTAATTACACGGCTTATGACAATGGCTGTTATCTTATAGCATGGATCAAATAGAGCGATGTTTCAGAACATGTGCTACAACTTTTGAAATGAACATTTTTTGGCACCAATTTAAAAAAAGCTTTGAGCAATCTTTGTTATTTAGTCAGGGACGGACAGATAGGCGAAGCCTCCATCTGTCCGTGCATCCACACATCTGTCAGACAGACAGATGTGTGGACGGACGGACAGATGGAGGCTTCGCCCCACTGATCATCATACACTCCGTGAATATGATGTGATCTTTTTTTCATTACTAGAAATAATTAAAACATCCTGTATATGTAGATGGTCTCCAAAGAGCCGCAGTGGAGGTTAAATTTTCTGTGGAGAAAAAAATGAAACTTTGCATTTACGTAAAGAGGGTAGAACTTGAAACATGTGATAGCAAGTCGTAAAACGTTGTGAAACAAATAAAAACATTCCTGTCACTTTTACTGAAAACAGAGCCGTTTTTTAAGGAAGAAGAATGTCGCTTTACATGTCGGCAATATCACGTTTCAAATCGCTGAAAGCGTAAGCGTCGTAAACGTGCACTTAGTAAAATTGGCTGTTGTTGCTGTTGTTGACACGTCTTTATTCACATTTTATGCCCCTTGAGGGCTGCGGCGACTCTAAAGGGATAGACGGGATTAAATAAAAGAAAAAAAGTAAAGGAGGGGCACAAAAAATGCAGTCCTAATTATCCTCTTGCGAGCGGACGTTCTGCTGTCACGCCGAAGACGGTGCCTGGTGCCAACTGCTGGAGCCTTGGGATCGTCCAGGTACTCGAGCAGCGACCGCCATAGCTCGTTGGCTGCGGCGCCGGTGATGCGAATTAAGTCGGGCGCCATTCCAGTGAGATTGTGGCGATGACCCGCTGCCTGGTTCCAGAGAACAGCGGGCAGTCCCAGATGAGGTGCGCTGAAACTATATTCCTGCACCTACGTGTCGTTGCTCTACGAAACGCGACAACGTGTAGTTCACGAGTAAGAAATTAAAAAGACAGACACATGCAGCGGAAAAATATTCGTTGCCAGGGAGATCGGTAACGCTATGGCTGTGCTTAACTAACGACTCATTTCGCCGAAACGACAGAATCGAGGACCAGGACGATTTATTGTCTGCTGGAACAAAATGTTTCGCGAAACTCGGAATACACGTTAGCTCATCGATCCGGTTTAATAAATGGCTCTCTCCACTTTGGTAAGCAGCCCTCTCTGATGAATATGGTACGATGGCATAGCAGTCAGTCGACGAGTGTACACACGAGATCGTATAAAAAAATGAAAGAACATTAAGCATGACGATGAAATCGGAACTCTGACTCTTATTTCATGTCTCTCTCTGAGGGTTTGGCTCAGTGATCAATAGTACTATGGTGATTGAAACGTTGAAAGAAACGCGCACAGTGTGGCATCTACATTCTCGGCTGTTTTAAGGGGACGTCATTAACGAGCTCGTTTCGCACCAATCCCGGCATCGGCGTCGATGTGGACATCAGCGTTGCCGTCGTTGACTGTGAGCAAAAAATTGTCATCCGGTGCGTGAATGAAAAATCGAGAAAGATCCAAATAAAATAAGTAATAAAATTTCCGGGTTTGAGTGAAGATAGAACCGAGGCCGTTTGCGTGGCAAGCAGCTGTTCCACCACGAAGTCACGTATCTGCCCTTTTTTCCCCTTTAATGCATGGGTCCAATACCAGTAATTGTTATGAACTACTCACAGCATAATTCGTCATATTAGAATTACCTTGAATTTCACAACACGTGCATTGTTAACAGTAGAAGATATTTCAGTAGTCAGGCAAACACACAAACGTCCAGAAGGTGAAAGCCACTTCGGAACGGGGTCAAAGGTCTCAACGACACTGGGCACTTGAGCAGCTTCTTATCGGAAGACAGACCTCGTCGACCGTGGTGGCTTGGCGTGTCTGTTAATCATGCAACTTTTATCCTCGACCTTTGTCCTGTTTTCCCTGGAAGCCTAAAACCTTCAGTGTCTAGAGACGTCCAGAGAAGAGTTGTGGAGGTGATGAACAAATGAAGGGAGGGGAGGTTAACCAAAACTGAACCAGGTTGGCTACCCTGCCCTGTGGAAGGAAAATGGGGAGCGAAATTTCGAGAGAAGTGTGAAGACGTAACAGAGGGAAGAAGGCGACGTTCCGCTTGTACTATTGTATATACTTGAAAGCCTTCGTCAGTCTGCGTACAACGGCATCACCTTAAGCTCTCCCAGCCTTTCGATGGTCTCCTTCTCTCTTTCTTCTCACAAAGAATCTACGACGGCGTCGACACTAGAGAGTGACAAGCCATGCTCGTGCACTCTGTTGCGGGCACCAAGTGAGGGACGTCCTATACGGGCTGCAGTTCTTTAGCCGTGACGGCGGCGGTCACCGCGCCAGTCCCTTGAGACTGTTCCGAGTGAGCGTGGCCTCGTGGGCGTGCATCATCTCCGAGATGTGGTGGCCGACGGCGTGCGCCTTGTGCCGCTCATCGTCCAGCACGGGCCGGTCGTCCAGGAACACGAGCATCGGGAAATGTGCAATCACGTACAGCCTGCAAAAGCGTATGCATCGCTGTCATCTTGGACACTGTGACCATAGGGTTTCCTACAATACTTACTAGAGGGAACTCTGGCACTAGTGTTTATGGGAGCTGGAACGCACGACGCTTCAACGAGCATGGGAATGGTGGGTAGTACACACATTTGTCTAATAATCGTATCCTGGCCTGCTTTTGGCTCCGTGTGTGTTCGTGTGGCTTGGTGCTGTTTTCTTACGAAACAAGTATTAGCAAATGTTCAGCGGTTGCGCTTCACCGTTTTATTTTTTTAGACTTACTTTCTAAATGAGCTCATGAAGTTCAAAAAGGTTCAATCTATCTTTCAAAACAAAACCGAAACACAGCAATAAACGAAGCCGCAAGTACGATTCGCCGCCCGCAAGTACGAAGACTAGGCAAATGTGTGTGCTACCCATCATTCCCATGGTCGCTGAACGATCGCAGCGCCAGAGTGCCCTCTAGTTAATTTTAAGAAACTCTATGACTGTAACAACTTTGGACGGCGTTTATCTATTTATTCATTTATTAATACTGTCAACCCTCGCTTGAGAGTCATAGGAGGGAGGGAGTACCATAGTAAGTACAAACAGAAAACCAAAACAACTGGTACTCAAGGGACTGGCACTCAAGGGTTTGAATTTTGTACCCATGAAAAAGAAAAAAAAACGCAAAAAAACAAGTTTGCGTATGTTCGTTAAAACTAAAACAATTTCGTTAGCAATAATAGAACCGTCTAACCCACCTCCCCCCAACCACCACCATCTCCCATTAATCTGGCAACGCCCGCTATAGAAAAATGTTAAATAATAGAGAGAGTTCGAAAGCCGGCCACAGTCCTCACAGTCGAATATATTGCAGCGCAGGACCGTGTACCATCCCGTGAACACCAGCAGAGGCTAAAGATGTCTTCGAGGATGTAACCATCTGCTGCGGCTGCAGGAGTTATCAATTGTAGTTACAAATAGCTCGTGACTCCAGACTCAACAGGGAAAAGGAAAATATATCATTCTTTACACTTTGGCGCGCTGCTCCTGAAATACTTTTATGTCCTGGTCACATGAGAGGCCCTCTTTACTTTCAAATTCACAATAAAGAAGTTTTTTATGCCTGCAAACTTCGATTTCTTTGATGACATATGCATACGTTCGTACATTTACTCTTACTGAGATGCCTGTTCAGTTTTCATTTATTCTCCATTCAATTTTTTTTCTGGTATCCACCGTATAACCGCCGTTCTTGCCCAAACAGAGATGTTTTCTGTTGTGCATGACAACAACGGCGGAAGGAGAAATTTACTAAACCACCCCTTGCCATTCCGTAGTGTCCGGCTGTACACTGCAGTTACTATTTATATATTGTGTCTTTACGCTTTCATACTTCAATATTGGTCGAACAGGGAAAGACGAGCCTTTAAATTTCCACTTCCCTCCTTGTTAGTTCTTCCATTTTTATTCTCCAGGAAATAAACGTCTGTCTCAGCAGTGTTTTACAAGAAGTGCCGTTAGAATGAATTGCGACAAGCCACGACCTTGTAATTAGTCTTTAAAATGCTTAATCGGTGGTTGATACATCGGTACTTAGCAATTAAGTTTTGATTGATTGACATGCGGGGTTCAATTAACGTCTCAAAACCACCATATGATTATGAGAGACGCCGTAGTGGAGGGCTCCGGAAATTTCGACCACCTGGAGTTCTTTAACGTGCACCCAAATCTGAGCACACGGGCCTACAACATTTTCACCTCCATCGAAAATGCAGCCGCCGCAGCCGGGATTCGATCCCGCGACCTGCGGGTCAGCAGCCGAGTACCTTAGCCACTGGACCACCGCGGCGGGGTCGAATTAAGCTCTGCCTCTGCAGTGTAGCACCTAGAATAGGTAACAATTTAGCAAATGCCAAACCAATGTTTTTGGTCATTGATCTTCAGTTAACACAGACCCGGCGTAGTTGCAGTTTATCATGACGTTCACGTCAATTATGCAAGCGCTGTAATATCTTTTAGCTTGGGGAAGGAGAATAACCCAGCCTAACCCTCACGCTTACGAACATTATCTCTCCAGTACAAGAGGAAATCAATGATTGACTCATATCGTCACTATTGTCCTTGCCGTATGGTACAGCTCACCGCACTTACCCTTCTGTTTAAGATAAGGCAAACAGATAGGATAACGCAGGTCACCTATTGTTTGTTCATCGCGCCACACTCAATGTAGTTAGAGTGATTACAGCTTCATGCAGATATGATTGTCTCGAGACATGTGGCTGGCTAACGCCACACGCATTTTATTTGTATAACGATAATTCCCACTGTTCTGAGTTGACGATATCTTTTGATTTCGTTGATATCTTTTTTTTTCCTATTTTACTCGTAAAGATTGATTGATATGTGGGGGTTTAACGTCCCAAAACCACCATTTTATTATGAGAGACGCACTCGTAAAGATGCATAGCTAAGCGCTGTAACGGAGAAGTTTCTGTGGTATTAGAGTAATCGGTCGCCACTTTTCAGCGGGACTTCTGGAAAGAGCGTTCAATATGAAAGCATGGAAACGTTTCAATTACGGCGGTCGGCATTATTAACCGCCACTGCTGATAATACAGAAGGCACCTCAATGAAGGGAAGGTGATCAACCCTCATCCATTTGCATCTCCAATATATATGCGCGTTTTTTTTTCTCTGCAGTATCTGTTTGTGTTTATCCACTCCTTTCATTGACCCTCTTTGTACGCCTATGCTTTACTCGCTTTGCATGTTTTGGTAATTTTTTTCAGCATCTGCACTTCTGTTACAGTGTTAGAAAAGTGGCTCCTTTATTATTATTGATACGATATAGAAGGAGATGTTGGCGCACCATTGTAGCGCCGGCTACTCTTGAGCCATTGAGTGAAACTTGAACACGTATGTTGAAGTAAAACATACAAAGCAGTGCAAGAAAAATAGAACACTCGGGAACTGATATGCAAAGACACACTTATACGCACATATCACAACATAATGATCAGGAAATGTTCGAAAGTCAACGAATGAAGTCTTTGACAATGTCCCTCGTAAATAATCCCACTTGTACTGTTTCTTGTAGAAGCGTAGCAAGAAATTCCTTTCCCGAGGGGTTGGGGGGTGTGCAACTATGCTTTATATGAGTAGTTCGTGCTTGCGTTTGTGTAGACTAATTTCTATAAGACATATATGAGCAACGCCATCTTGGGCTTGTAAGCCGATGTTTTCTTGATTTTGCATATCGTGACGTGAATTAATAAGGCCAAGAAACATGACCTGCACTAACCCAACCGTTTTCCCGCGTATCCGTTTATACCGCGGCACTGTTTGTTTAGTTGCTAAAGAGGCAAGACACAAAGGCTAACAACCCGGTATGACGGCACTGAAACCCACACGTAAAATAGTTTGTATCAGCTTGGGCACATTACGGGCAATAAAGGTACACTGACACAAGCAACCTCTTGGCTACGCCAGTGGTTCTTTGTGCCTGCGTTCGTGAAGTGCCTTGTTATGAAAAACAAGCAACTATATCTCGAGATATGCAAAGTCAGAACCCACCATATCAAGCTTAAAGTTGCTCATAGCGAGTACATACGTAACGCGCACCGATTTACGGTGGGAAGCAGTCGCCAGGTGAGGCACACGCGCACCTGTAGTTGGCGTTCTGTTCGGCCGTGCCATTGTTGAGGAAGGAAGGCGCCAGCTCGTTCCCCATCAGGCTGAGCACGCGGAGCTGTGGGCAGCTCCGGGACAGGCCGGGCACGAACACCGTCAGGCTGAGCAGCCGGTTGTAGTTGAGCCAGAGCACCTGGAGCGTCGGCAGCATCGGCACCACGCTCAGGCAGCTCAGGCAGTTGTGGTCGAGAATCACCGTGTGCAGCCGCTCGAAGTGAGACAGGAAGCGAACGTCCCTGCGGGGGAACAGCCGCGCCTTTCACCGGTTCGTATAAGCGAAAGAAGTAGAAATCTAAAAGCAGTGTTTTCTTTTGTTAGTGTCAAAGTAAAACTAGCCTTTTAGGGGCGAAGCTCCTTAGGGCGTGGGCTGTGCGTCCCCTGTATGCTGTATGTAGCCACCTCTAGTTTAGTTCTTGCAGTGATCACTAGATGGTGGTACCGTCCCCTGTATGTAGCTACCTCTAGTTTAGTTCTTGCAGTGTTCACTAGATGGCGGTACCGTCTCCTGTATGTAGCCACCTCTCGTTTAGTTCTTGTAGTGTTTACTAGATTGTGGTACTTGTAGCTGATGATGAAAAGATGCAAGATGTTATAAACTAGAAAGCGGTACTTGTAGTTGATGAAAGACGCGAGATCTTATAAAATAGGAATGATGTCACATATGGCGCGTGTCATTGGTTGAAGGCAATCGTTCGATTTAGTGCGGCGACGTACGCTAGGGGGAGTGATGTAATAAAATCGAGTGGGCAAAATGTACAGAGGATTCATGGTTTACCAGGTTTACCTCCGGAGCTTCGCCCACTCATCATCATTCACTTCGTGGATATGGCGGATTTTTTTTCTTTGTTACTAACAAAGAAAAAGAAACCCTGGGACTTCTTTATTCCTTCTTAGGGAGGCTTGGCCGCGGCGGTAGCATTTCGATGGAGGTGAAACGCTGAAGGCTCGCGTACTGTTCTACACGAGTATACGATGAAGAACACCACCAGCACCACCACCACCACCACCACCACCATCATCATCATCATCATCATCATCATCATCATCATCCTGACTACGTCCACTGCAGAACAAAGGCCTCTCCCATGTTCCGCCAGTTAACTTGGTCCTGTGCTTGCTGCTGCCAATTTATACCCGCAAACTTCTTAATCTCATCTGCCCACCTAACCTTCTGTCTTCTCCTAACCCTCTGGCCTTCTCTGGGAATCCAGTTAGTTACCCTTAAGTACCAGCGATTGTCCTGTCTACGCGCTACATGCCCGGCCCATGTCCATTTCCTTTTCTTGATTTCAACTATGATATCCTTAACCCCCTTATTTTCCCTAATCCAGCATGCTCTCTTCTTGACTCTTAAGGTTACACCTACTATTTTTTTTCCATTGCTCCATACGTCGTCCTCAATTTAAGCTGCACCCTCTTTGTAAGTCTCCATGTTTCTGCTCCGTAGCTAAGTACCGGCAGAACACCACATGGTGATAATTCATGGAGCCCTCTCCTATGGTGTGCCTCTTTATCATATATCGGTTATTACTCAGAAGACCCCACCTGTTAGAAATAAATGGACAGTATTATATGGGTCTCGTAGAACTGTCCCTAAATGTGGCCGGGAAATGTTTCTACGTTGTAGTACGTTCTGGTATAAATCATAGAAGCCTTTCCACCATGGCACTGCATGATACCGTAGCCGTCTTTAAAAGCACGCGCGCGGTTCTCACGTCACTGAACGTCAGTACATTGCCACCATCTAGACGCTGTCAAAATGTCTCGGCGAACGCAAAAAAAAATAAAAATAGACCATTTATTGACAAGCTATATCCACAAACGGCGAGCTGGGCAGAACGTGTATTCAAGTGAAGCTACAGAATTGCTGATAGAATATCCAAGCGCCACTAGAAGCACCAATAGAACGTGAGAGCAAAGCACATACATGGATACGTCTTTGTTCGTCGGAGTGACGCGGACAATAAGCCAATTAGCGACTGACATCCATATTCGGGTGCGTTCTCACATTCTCCGTGGTACCGCCATGCCACCTTTTTCACAAACCGCTGCCTGCCTGGCACCGCATACCCATCACTGCTAGAGTTACCGTACGCTACTTCATTTCCACGTAGGACTCAACGTCTTTAGCAAGCTCCGACCGGCTCCGGGAAGCTTGTTGATGCTCCCACCAGCTTCCTCCAAGAGCTTACATGATGCTGCTCCCATCATGTAGTAACACGCTACTTGTGAATTATGTAAATAAACGTTATACTGCTAACAGCTCTGGGCTATACTCTCCTCGTCATCTCCCCAAGACTCTGGCAGACCACCGGTTACCGGGGGCAGACCCCCGGTTACATCACTAATGAGCCGCAGCGAGCACTGAATGAAAAACAGAGCTACTGATTGCAATGGAATAGCAGCACTTGCTTCGAAAATAATTATTTCACGCACACAAAGGAAGTGCGCCGACCAGATATATGAGGTCGCAAGACTGCTTCCAATAAATCAGCGGAAACATGCGACAACGAGGAATCACCGGTACAGGTGCTAATGGGCAGGATCATTTAGTTGGTGCGTAAAGGAGGCATTTGATATATGTTAATAGCATACGAATGCACCGGGAAGATGTAAGCTTGGCCTGCTGCTGGAATGGAAATGATTTCCATGTACCACCGTTGTATAGTTGGGATGTGCGACATTGCGGACCTCATGAACGGGAACTGTTATGCTGACATGTGGCGCGCTGAATGATGCATGATCGATACCGGAACAGTCTCGCGATTGCCTGGCCATGTAGTTAGTGTAGTGCGTCGACGATTCCTTTTATGCGACACAATACGCGGCGAATAGCATTCGCTTATTTTCCGTCTATTTCAGGGGCGTAGCCAGGGGGTAGCACAATAGGCCTGTGCACCCCCCCCCCCGAAATTTTTTCGCCATGGCATAGAGTGTGGATAATGACCGTTTTAAGGGGGTGCCTTCCCCATAATGACGCAGGTGCTTCTCCCCTCCCGAAAAAAAATTTTGGATATGGCCCTGGTCTCTTCTCATCCACGTTGTATAGTAACCCCGTTGGACGACGCGTGATAGATAGATAGATAGATAGATAGATAGATAGATAGATAGATAGATAGATAGATAGATAGATAGATAGATAGATAGATAGATAGATAGATAGATAGATAGATAGATAGATAGATAGATAGATAGATAGAAAATCTCCCACGTGGGTCCTGCGAAACCTAAGTACAGATGAAATCCCCATGTTTACGAGCTCTATTCAATGCTTCACCTCCACTACACTTCAAGCTATGCACGGCTCATTAAAAATACATCAATCGCGATACGCACGGAATAATAGGCCACAGTCCAGTGGTCATCAAGGGAAGCGAAAGGGTTGTTTGCCTGGCGCGTGATTATGCTACTTTGAAGGACGGTCAAAAGAATAATACTTGCCTTTGTTTTGCGGCCTGTATGGGCACGCGCGTGATGGTTATCTCGGGTAGTTTCATTGTCTCGCGAATATCTGTCGCGGCCGCGCAGGCAGCGTTCTTTACGACCGGTTACGCGCCGTTCTAATGCATAGGCAGCCTCACTTTGTTGAGAGATAAACATAACCCCCGACAAGGGTACGCTTGCACAAGGGAGCTCCTTGTTTTGCTAACCGCGGCGATTATTCATGCGGAGTCGGTACTGAAAGGGCACCATTGCAAGGGCTTGCGGGATATATCTTTAGAGGTGAATGTTGACCTTCATTTTGAAATTAAAATACGCACACTAATTCTTGCGTACCAATACATTAGATCCTAAACGGTGCTGTAGGACGGTCCTTTGTGAACGTGCGAACTTCGCAAGAGGAATTCGAGGCGCACCACATATACGGGATTTCCTCACGTCACCTATCCATGAAATACCAAAAGGTTGCGACGGACAGTTTCCTTCAGGGTGACTGCCTGTTGGGCGTGTTGGTAAAGGTTCTTGATGAAACAAGCGCTAAAAATACACACACTCATAGACACACGCCCCGATCTTGTGAAGCGCTTGTCTGTGTCCTCTATGAGTGTGTGTATCTTTAGCGCTTGTTTCATCATGGACAGTTTCCATCTGGTTAAATAACATGATTGTTTTTTAGATACACACGTATTCGTTATTCACATATACTCCTAATGTAAAAGCGAATGAAGCGAAATTATCATTGGACAACTTAAACTCGTCAACATAAGGTTCGCACCAATGTCGCTAAATCGACACTGATTGAGTTCAACTTCTCATTGTTCACCCATGAGGCGTACAGACGACGCAGGTGTTTATTCATTCTTAAGAATTTGCAACAGACCTCAGCGTTTACGAAACAAGAGGACCTCTTCATAAGTCGTAAATCCTGCTGCACTCTCTCACCATATATGCCAATTTTTTCGTCATATATGCGAAAATATACGCGGCGTTACAAGATGATTAAGTAAGGAAATGGGGGGCTCAGGCTTACGTCAGTCGGTTGTGACTCAGATCCAGCACCTCCACGTCGGACGTGTACTTTTCGACGAGGCTGTATGGCACGGTCGTCAGTTCCTCGTACGCCAGGCTCAGCTGTTTCCTTTTATGGCTGCCCAGGCCAGCTGCCACCACTGCGGCTGGCTCGGGTTGTGTCGTCTGGCCGTGCCGCCTCTGCGCTGTCCTGGGTGATGCCTGCGCTGCGCACATGGTTCCTTGCCCTGCACCAGACTCCGTCAGCTGCCTGTATAAGTCCTTCTTGCCGGCTTCAATGACCCTCTTTGAAGTTCACTGCCCTCAATCGCAGCTCTATATACGGGATCAGATCAGCACGCCAGTTTCGGCTTTGGCCGCTTCGTCGAAGCGTCGGGTGCGTTTGTTTCTTGCTAACTAAAGCGATTGGGCTTGGAACCAAATGACGAAAGAGATGGACAAAAGGGCGTCAAAAGCCCAGCGATCATGAACGCCGCACGATGTGTTTTGTAAGGAGATAGGGAGACCCAGATAAGGGACGGGGCTCGCCTCCGATAAGGCGGGCTCTGCATGCGGGGCATTTCGTTATCAGCCGGTTTGCGATTGAGAGGTTTGTCGGAAGCCGGGCCAACAGATCGCGTTGTCACGGAACACTCCAAGAGAGTATACTTCGGCTACGCTTCTCCTTTGATGCGGATGCGCTGTACAAACAAGTGGCACACACTCCAGTGCTGGTGCATACACTTCTGGCCACAGTTGTCGGTGCGACCCTGGCACAAGGTACAGGTCCCGCAGACCCGCCCATTTAATCTCCTCGTTGCCGACACGGCCACAGGCGTCTATTTGAGGTGCTTGAGTAAGTGCCACTCAATGCTTTTCATGGGATAACAAATCAGACACGTCGACGTCTTTCAATTCAAATCTGCACATTGAATACTGTAGCCAGCGGCAACGCTATACGCACACAGTGATTGTACTGGGATAAGACAGGGCTTGAAAGCTTGTCTGAGGACAAGCCATTGATAAGTCATCGACGACACAGCTTGCGTAACCTATTGCACACTGCAGTGAATCATGTGTGAATGACGTCGGTTCAAGAAGAGATATAGTGAGTGTGAATAGGGCTCACCTTGTTAAAGTGATTGGAACTGAAGTTTATATTTCAAAGCATCCATTTTACTTTTGTTTCGTTAGGTACATCGCCACCCCCACTCATTCCTTAAAAACAGTCAGTTTTTTTTTTCTTTTCAGTCACCATTACGCAAATTGCTCATATATTTCCGCTTTCTGAGTTCACTCTGACAGCGGCATTTTCCTCCACCCGTGGCCATAATTATCGTGTCTTTGTGGTATGCTCACTCTCTCTCTCACCTTTTTCTTTATCATGAGTGTATAGATAGCAAAGTGGACGCTGGTTTGGTTCACCCTCTGCCTTTCTTATCCTCGATTTTCTGTGTCTCGTGTTTGCAGCACAATGCACCAAGTGTGAGCCACCAGCACGGCGATTTAATTGAGCTACAGCTCTTTTATTCCCGAGTCTAGACTTCTTGTCATTATTTAAGTTAACAGGATGTCAGGTACTATTTCAGTTTCACTTGCAAAAGTGGATGCTACAAGAGAACGTATTTTGCTTGCTTGCTCAATCACAATCTTTCCGGAGATATCCGAATTCATCTAGTGGACACCTTCAGATATCTCTTAAGGCCACATCAGACCCTGGCCTTCAATAACGAGGCGTGCTGTACACAAACTCACCCGACCTTTTAAAAAATCTGGTCTATAGCCAGAAATAAACTCACGCAAGTGGCACTAAAAGCGTCTACCACAGAGTTGCACGATTACTTGAAGCTTCGCTGAAAAAGCCCCAATCACGCAGTCATGTCGGACAAGGAGTCACGTTAACAGGCATAACGTTTCGTAAAAAAACACCTATAGAATCGCAGCGGGTGGGTGATTGAGAGCTGCCAATACATTGGAAAAGGCTGAGCTACAAGTCATCATCGTCATCATAAGCCACAGCATCTACAAAGTGTGCAGTTACTCCCCTGACCTCTTAAGCTCCGATGATGATGACGATGATCATCATCATCATCATCATCATCGTATTGCCACACCGGATAGCCTCCAGACTTCGTGTCGTCCTAGATGAATTGCTTAGGAACCCTATAAGGTTTTTTTTTTTCTCGCAAGTCAATTAATCTCTCCCGCGTGGCCGCCGCGAACTTTCTACACCAGGGATGTGATGTGCGGCTTCTTCGTAACATATCTCCAGTAGGTCTCCTTGTAGCGCACATATAAGACAGCACAAATGTATACGCACCTACACACACACGGCTTCACCTTCCAATAATGGTTTATCGAATCCCGTCTGCAGCGGCTGCATTTTAGATGGAGGCGAAAAATGCTGTAGGCCCGTGTGCTCAGATTTGGGTGCACGTTAAGGTACCCCAGGTGGTCGAAATCTCCGGAGCCCTCCACTACGATGTCTCTCATAATCATAAGGTGGTTTTGGGACGTTAAACCCCGCATATCAATCAACAATGGTTTATTTTCGGAAATACGCTTGCACACTCGCCTCACGAGTCCGAAAATAAACCGTTGTTAAACGTTATCCATGCCCCCCCCCCCCCGTATGTATACGTGTGCCTATACATTTGTCCTGTAATTTATGTGCGTTATACAACAAAATATTCCATAAAGGGCTGTGACTTCGCGCGGCATCGACACCCGCGCATTATTTAGGAATGGCTAGTGCATCAATGGGCGGTGCATGAGAGTATGGAGAGATAACGAATGCTTCTTGTGTAAGTAGGGAGGAGGAGGGGGGGTGGTTTTAAAGTAGGAGAAAAGCAGAGAAAAGTGAGCCCCGCAACTGTCTGCAGCTAAGTGCGACACCTCCTCAGTAGCTCTTGAGAGAACGAGATAAAAAAAACAAAGATGGATAGATATTTACTTCTCTCTCTATATGCATAGAGAGAGAAGCAAAGATTGAAATAAACAGAGGGGGACACGATCTAAGGAGTCGGAGGATGGGGCACCGCTCGGAGAGAACTACACGGTGTCAGGAGATCGTGGTCGACCCAACCGTTTATTTATTTATTTATTTATTTATTTATTTATTTATTTATTTATTTATTTATTCATACTGCAATCCCTATTACAGAGATTTTAGCAGGGTGGTTACTGATATAATTTTCACAATGTTGGCACTCAAGAATGCATGAACCAAACAAACAAACAAAAAATATAGAACGGCATGATGTGAACAATCAGGTCAAATTTGCTGCAAACAACTTTAAGGACGGCTCCATCACTTGGTTATTAGTTAGTCCATTCCACTGAGTTACTGTACGAGGGAAAAAGGAATATTTGAAGCAGTTATTTCGGGACCGGAAAGGGGTTCAGCATGAAAAGGGGTTCATCATGGATTCAGCATGGAATCCACAAAGCGAGTGCCGGGTTCCTTATATGTGTGCGTGTGTGTGTTGCATGTGTGCGCGTGGCCAGAACGCTGGTTGTTTACTGCTTCCCTCACAACACTCTGTGTCATTTTAGTACGGTGGTCCTCACAATTAAACTGCTAAGTATGTTGTGTGCGTACGTCGTACGCACAAGCTGCTGCTAGTCCACTTCTTAACACACACACACACACACACACACACACACACACACACACACACACACACACACACACACACACACACACACACACACACACACACACACACACACACACACACACACACTTCTCGTTCACTTCTCGTTCACTTCTCGTTCTGTCTTGCTTTATGTTTCGTTATCTTTGTTTGTGTATTTTTTTCTGTCTCTTTCTCACTGTCCATTCCTTCTTCTGCGTTTGTTCTCTCTCTTCTCCCTTTCTCTCTCGGTCTCTCTCTCTCTCTCTCAGCACTCGTTCTCTCAAGTTATCGTGTCTCACACCGGACAAACCAGCGCACTTGTTCTGCGACACTGTTCTCCGTGTTCTGCGAGAACATAAACAAGAGGACGAAGGGAGGGCGCAGTTCATGATGATGATAGCTTTTGTTCTTCACTAACCTCGTCTCTTGAAAGAGCCAAGCTCTTAAAAACGAGCCTCGGAATTTTCGGGTAGGTGATATGATACATGATGACCTAGTGGATGTGTAGATAAATATTCCATTCGAATCGAATGCTACAACATTATGTAATTCTTTTGATTGATTGATTGATTGATTTGTAGGGTTTAACGTCCCAAAACCACCTTATGATTATGAGAGACGCCGTAGAGGAGGGCTCCGGAAATTTCGGCCACCTGGGGTTCTTTAACGTGCCCCCAAATCTGAGCACACGGGCCTACAACATTTCCGCCTCCATTAGAAATGCAGCCGCCGCAGCCGGGATTTGAACCCGCGACCTGCGGGTCAGCAGCCGAGTACCTTAGCCACTAGACCACCGCGGCGGGGCACCTAATTCTTTTATTCCAATGCTCGGAATATTTTTTTTTTACCCCCTGTTCATCGTACTGTTGTTATGGGGACCCTTCAACACCATATGCTTTCGACGCCTGAAAAGCAAAGCATTCACAGGAAGAACACGGTACAGAATAGAGTCCCAAGTGCGTAGTACTTTGTGAGAGCTTTGACAAACGCAACACGATAACTGATATCGCATTGTTGCATCTTCATCTTCGAATATTGATGTATGGAAAGAAACCATACAGCCAAAACCAACAAACCATACCTACTGGAGCCTCCTTTTGGCTGTTCTACAACTTTTCAATTAACAATTCGAGAGGCTTGCGTCGAGTTTGCGAGCTCGAGCTTCTGTGTTTAAGCCATATGTCCAAAACATGTTGTTTTTTTTTTTCGGCTATGAAACCGCAGCTCATCTGCCTCCGATAAGCCGATGCCAGGAATTCATACACATCCCCTGGACACTTCCCCAAAACAATTACCCCCCCCCCTCTAATCTCTCTCCTAAGTACAGGCGCTGAATCAAAATTCTGAATAAACACTTGGTCGATGCTTGGTACGGGTGGAGACACGGCGGGTTTCGTGGCTGGCGGTATACCCGTCTTCGACGACCGCTCGCCGATGAGGGCTCGTAAACGGTCTTCTCTGTCTCCCAATATTTACTTTTTTTCAAAGTCTTTATTACCGTTCTTATTCCCTCCCTTGCGAACTACTGATGAAGTGCCACACTTTGGTAAAGGCAGTTGCGTGGTTCACTTCTCTCTTCATTCCCCCTCTTAACCCCCCCCCCCTTATTTACGAGTTCGTACATTCGCTATTGTGAGACATGTACTGCCACCTACCGCCGTTAAAAGAACTTCAGTCGTTTTGGCGCGCAAATTCAATATGGACAGGCACCTAACATGACCTCCAGCTTGACTACGGTAAAGTATACTATAACTGAAGAAAACTGCCGTCACATGAAAGTATTTCTCTTTTTCCTCCGTGAACGTGCAATGTGAGCAATTGCGAACTACGCACGTTACACAATGCTACGTATCCCTCCATAGACTCCTCGATTCCGCGAAAGGATGACTTCACAAAGTAGGAAAACGGAAAACATTCAATCAAGGTAGAAATTGGTCTTGAGCAATCATGCCTACAGTACGGAAATCTTAAGCTTTATCTTAATACTTTGCATAAAATTTAAGTGTAGAAATTGTGCGAAAACGTGGTGAAAACTGATCTTGAATTAGCGCGCCTAAGTCGGGCCGTGCCTCGGCGTGCTCGTACCTATGGCAACCGCGATATGTTTGGCACCTCAAACGGAGATGGCGCCACAGAGCACGCGACTGCATCTTCCGCCTGCTCCTGCCGCGACGCCGGGACATTCGGCCTCACGAACATAATAAGCTTGTTAGCCGACTCTGCGTCAGTCATGTAGCGGTGTAATATATAGAGGCCAGGGTAAGTCTTAACTGCAATCGTTCCCTAGCGGTATGGCAGCGCTGCAACCAGTCTCACACATCCGCGTAAAGGCCAAACTCCATAAGCGCGAAAATGCACGCGACAGCGACGAGCGATTTATGAGCGACGAAACAGGGCGTTCGCGCGACGTGTCGCGTGCTCGTTTTCGCGCGATCGCTCGGTTCTCCAGATTTGGAAACCGTCGCTCATCGCCCGGAAGTGCTGGGCTCAAGCAGCCAATAGCGAAAAACCGGAAAAGACGAAGACTACATAGGTGCACGTGACCCTGCCCGAATCACGTATGCGCAACAAAAAATAACGCAATGTTTATGACGCATGTGCATATAAAAAAGTGCTGCAAGGCAATAATAAACACTTTCCGTTTCTTTACACAACAATATATCTTATTTTTAATTTGCATACCGCTCGCTACGCGGTTTTCTTGGTGCGAGTTGACGGCCTCATGCCAGCAACAGTGGAATTCGCTCGCCGAAGCCGTCGCGTGAATGAGGTTTGCCTGCGCTAGCGACTGATCGCGCGACGCCGATCTACGTCGCGTCGCTCGTCGCTGTCGCGTGCATTTTCGCGCTTATGGAGTTTGGGCCTAACGTTGCTGATGTCGCCGTCGTGGAAAGGCGACGTCCTGTCGCTGCAGTTTTCCTAATTGGGTAGTACTTTCGATCGGCCCGTAGAGTACAATGTGACTCTAAGGGTATAGGGGACTGATTGGTCATCAGACGGTTCCCGCCTCTCCACTCGACCTGTCGGCACCCTGATTCGTAGCATGACGGAGTAGCTTTCAACCGGCAGCCAGTGCCATCAGCTGCAGCACTCGCGCGGCACGACGCGACGCTCGATTGCCCCTGGACACGCGGTAAGTTCTTGTTTTACTTTCGTGTTTTCCGCCGCGCCATCTCATTCTCGGCGAGCGTTGAACTCTTCTCTTGAGGCACTGCCGCCTCGCCTTGCTTTCCGCTCAATTGCCGCGACCGAACGGGGCCACGTTTTGGTGATTCTCGTTCAAAGTTTGTTGGACGTCGTAGTTGTACACTTCCGGATAAAAACGGTTGACTATCGCGGACAGTTTGAACGTCGTCACTGTCAACTGCGATAGCAATGCCAAAAAGCGGGGGTGATAAAGTACACGTTCACAATTTTTTTTCCCATCGCTTCTTCCCTCATCAAAAGGAGCTGCGATGGTGCAGGTGCGTTATGAGACGCTAGCCGTGGAAATCCCACGTTATTGATCTGTACGCCGTGAGCCACGCTCTGTGTCTGGTGCGTACGTGCTCCGGGCGGTACGTCGATTCTTTGTAATGTTGGATATTCGTGAACTGGGAGACGTTTGAGGTTGTTGTAGAGATCGCAGGGAAGTATCTATACACGAATTGATCGTAAGTTATTTTTGTAAATATGTAAGCTCTAATTCCGCCGCTCCGGACTACTTGTGCAACGGAACATTTTGTCTGCACCATTGAACTCTGTTTTACACTCGTCGAATTGTGTGTCTGTACATAAGTCGCTTAATTAATTTCATGAGGCTTCTCACTGCCACAAGCGTAGTTAGGATGCTCAGTCTGTGTTATTGCTTTTGTTTCTTCTCTGTCTCTCTCCCATAATCGTATTCATTCATCGTAATGTATGTAACAAGGCAACTGACTGACCCTTGAGCTTCTCGTACAAAGGGTGTAATAATGCCTTTCATGGTTTGTTTCATTTTGTTCAGTTTACCTCTTTCGTTTGTGTAATATTCGGTGATCTTCTGTTATCGATGGCGCCGTCACCTAATTCAAGTTATTTGTGGGTGTTTCACTTTGCATTTCATCTTATGCCAATTGCCACACCGTTTTCAGATATGTCACATTCATCATTACATTCTCGTGCTAGTATACAGTTGCACTTTCTTGCATTGAAAGCGAAATAAAATAATTTGCTGAGGTTTCTTTCGCCGTGTCAGGCATGCAGTGAGACTGAGGCGAGTGTTGTGTGACTGGACATATAAGCGACGTTCCTGAACAATTTTACACTGTTGGCGGTTTTCATTTATCGCGGTTTTTTTTCGTTATTGTGCACTTTTGAAGAGATATAGGAGTGTTGCGAAAAAAGAAAAAAAAAACATGGACGAAGAAAGGCAAGTACTCAGGACGGACGCAAACTTCATCAACTGTATTTGAGAAAGAGGCGAGTATCAAAATGAACTGTAATTACAAATAGCTGTTTCGGCCTTGTGAATTACATATGAAGTTTCCGCCTGTGCAGTGTACTTGCATTCACTTGTCGGCGCTTTTTCGCGTATCACTGCTGTGTGTGTTCAAGACTCCACCGACTAGCCCAAACAAGATCTTCATATCGCGTGCTTGCTTTCTTTTTCTTCACAGCCATGGAGGCCTAATTATGGAGGCCTAGATGAGGTCTCCAAGATGGGACCTTCCGCAAGTGCCTCGCACGTGGTCCTTTTCCACACAGCTCAATCATAACACAACGACACAGTGCCTTAGTTAAGAATCGAAGTCGCTTTGCGAGTGCCATGGGTCTCAAGACAACTGAACGGCCACCGACACCTGGATTCCTCGACTGTTCACCCAAGACTCTCGCTGGCGTACTCAGTGAACCGTCTCCTGCCCTGCAGGACCGAAGCGTACCTCATTATTCCATGCTGCAGGGAAGCGGCGCCGGAGGTAAGCTATAGATGCCAATTTTCACCAACTGTGTAAATATTGCTTTTGCTGGTGCCATCTGGTTTTGTTTGAGTGCACGATGTGCCAAAAGTCCGCCCGTTGTGTAAAATGTTAAATGAATTGCGAGCTTAGCGGAGGAAAGTGCGACCCCTCGTCCACCGTCTGCTAGGAAACGAGCATTGTGTGTGTGTGTGTGTGTGTGTGTGTGTGTGTGTGTGTGTGTGTGTGAGAGAGAGAGAGAGAGTGTGGTGGTTGCGTGCATAACAAGGGAGCACTGCTCTGTGTTTTGCCCGTGAGATTTTATTGATACTAGAGCTTCCGTTGAAGAAAGAAAAAAAAAAGCAGGATGCATTTAGCATCTGCTTGTTCAATACGACATACCTATCGACGTTGTGACCTCGTAGTACTTTATCGTATGGCTAAAATTAAAGAGAGACAAACAAAATACATCCGGCCAACTAAATGTGGTTAAAAATTTCAGAAAAAGAAAGGAGGCCAGTGTTTTTGTATCTGGCTGTCGTGACGTCATAAGATCCACAGTTTTGGAGTGAGAATAAATCGTTCATTGAACCTCAGTTGCTATTTATTGATTATTTCCGTGATAGACCCGATTTACAATAAAGCAACATTCCTAATTATCCAGATGTATTTTATAGCTTTTCAGAAAGTTGTCACAAATGCGAGACATAACTGCAGTTTAATTTATTCCGTTATCTTGGCGATGATAATGGCCTTTCTTGGCATCCGCTCTTGAACATTGCAGTGACAAATTGTCTACGCCGGGCTATCTGTTATAGTCAAATGTTATGGACTTCACTGTGATTGCATCTCTCGTTATCATTTCAATCTGGCCATCTATTGTGGAGTTCTTTTCTTTCTTCATTCGATTATCTGTTTTTATAGTCTACCCTCTGCGATTGTTGCGACTTCAACATTATCTATCTCGCATCTGCACTTTTATTTTCCACCAGTACTTTGCAGACGACATCATCAGTGTCTTTATGTGCCATGCTGTAGCCGTCCCGTCGTGTAACTAAACGAAAAGTGCGCGCGGTAGACGCATACGCAAAAGCGGTTGGATTGCCCAGCCGCGGTGGTCTAGCGGCTAAGGTACTCGGCTGCTTACACGCAGGTCGCGGGTTCGAATCCCGGCTGTGGCGGCTGCATTTCCGGTGGAGGCGGAAATGTCGTAGACCCGTGTGCTCAGATTCGGGTGCACGTTGAAGAACCCCAGGTGGTCGAAATTTCCGGAGCCCTCCACTACGGCGTCTCTCGTAATCATATGGTGGTTTTGGGACGTTGAACGCCACATATCAATCAATCAATCAATCAATCAATCAATCAATCAAAAAAGGGTTGGATTGGCGTATTCGACGTTTCACGTCGCTATGTGCAAATATAAGAAAAAGTTTGTTTGGAAGCCCAATATGGCAGTGCCCAGATGTCTACGTGAAATTGCCCGCGAAAGTCTCACGCTTTTCATAACATCTCACCAATGAACACTTGCGTAAGCTTCGATGTACACGTTCTTAAACTGCGAGAAACGCCGAGAATTCTAGCAAAGAAAATACGCGAAACATCACGGTCGTGCACGAATACTGCTTCAATATTGGCTATTTTTCGGACGTCTACTGCCATCAACCAAAATAGCGCGCCAGAACGTGGTGAGCTTTGAATCACACCGCTTCTTCACCCCTAACCAACGCCTCCTAGATTTTCTGTGCCTGCCGATTGAGCGCGAAACGCCGGTCATCTATGGCGGCGCTGCCTACTTAGGGTAAGGGTCTTTGTACTTGGCCTTCGAGATCGGCAATTTTGACGTTTGCTACTAATTTCAGAGGATGCCTTGTATTAAAATACTTGCTTGCTAAATGACGCCGTTACGTACGTAGGGTTAATTATAATTACATTTGCGCCTTTTTAAAACTTTTAACGTTATTTTTGTTGCATATAAGCTCCAAAAACGTAAAAACATATTTGAACACACCCCTACTTTAGTATCGCCACCACTGTAGTTCTGACGACCGCCGCTTCCCGAGTGACCACCGATAATCCGGCAGGCACGGGAAATCTAGGAGGCGTTGCCCTAACCGAGCATCGGACGCGTTATTTGAAGGTCGCAGGTTCGCCAAATACCAGCGGCAAGTTATCTTTACTTGCACTTTACTTTCGTAATTAGTTCATAATTATTTGAAAATTGCATCTTGCATTTTTTCTTGGCTTTCTTGTCTGTTCTATTTAGCTTTGTGTTTAGCAGAGAAAAACGAGCCCCCTACCACCGCCTCGTACCAGTGCCATCTAGCGAGTGATCCGCGAACCACCAGTGCTTACATTTTCGATCGCATCGTTTCACGTTAACAGCTACCTACAACCGAACGCAGATTAAAGGTGCTTGAAACCGCAAACGACAGCAGCTCGCGTTCGGGGCAGAAACGTCGCGGCGACAATTTGTTTTGCGCAACCTCGAACCCGGTGTGCTAATGCGGAACGGGAAACAGGGAGGAAAAATAAACTAAGAGAAAAAAAGTCCATTCCTCTTTTCATTGATCGAAACCAGCCTCGCATGGCTTCTCGGGTAGCTTGTCGGTGAGTGAGGCCTCTCGCTCGCGTTGCTCGGCTCTGCCCCGAGGCGCCGGTGTTCGGCGGGGAAGCGTGCCCTCCAGCTCGAGGCGGCTGTGAGTATACGAGCTTCGCTTTCTCTTCGCGTTGCACCGCAAGCGAACAAACCACCGTTCATTCGTACACGATTCCTGGCTTTTCATTAACAGTTCGCATGACGGCGCTCTGCCTTATTGGAGATGTGTGCCGTGCTGCGCGCATTGTGTAGTATCGTGCGGGTTGTTCCTCGTACTCGACGAAAGTTGAACGGTTACAGCTCGTTAATCTCGCTACAGAGTGAAGGTGGTCGCGTATGTTGCACTGAAGCTTTTAAAGGAGTTAACACTTCACAACGGGCACAGTGTGAAGGTGGTCGCGTATGCTGCACTGAAGCTTTTAATGGAGTTAACACTTCATGACGGGTACAGTGTGAAAATGGTCGCGTATGCTGCACGGAAGCTTTTAATGGAGTTAACACTTCACAACGGGCACAGTGTGAAGGTGGTCGCGTATGCTGCACTGAAGCTTTTAAAGGAGTTAACACTTCATGACGGGTACAGTGTGGAAATGGTCGCGTATGCTGCACGGAAGCTTTTAATGGAGTTAACACTTCACGACGGGTGCGTAACTGTTTAGTGATCTTTTTTTTTTTCTTTTCCAAGTTCACTCGGCGTTTACGCTTGCCAGACGGTGCAGCTGAAGCTTGGCCCGCCGCAGTGGTTATACGGTGCTCGTCAGCTGACCCGAATGTCGCGAGTTCGAATCCCGGTCATTGAAGCTGCACTTTGATGAAGGCAAAATGTCGGAGGCCCGTGCGCTTAGATTTAGGCACGCGTTAAAAAAGTAAATAAATAAAAGCAGGTGGTCGAAAAATATCTGGAGCTACGGCACGTCTCATAAACACATCGTCGTTCCGAGAAGTAAAGCTTCCAACAATTATTATTAGCTCGAACGTAAACTTATAAGATTTGATTACTTCATTCAGTAGAGATAGTCCAGCAAACAGCAACCACGGTACGCTTTACGCGCGTATAGTTTAATCGGCAGCGATAGCCCCAGTGCCCGAAGCAACGTCATCAGTCGGAAGATGTCGAAACTTCGAAAAGAACTTTATTCTGTGGCCGCCACCAGTCCCACGTGTCAGCGTGCCACGGGATTGCTCGAAGTCACGTGCGTGAATTGATAATTTTACTGACACAACAGCGACATCGGTAAGATAGAGCGATTCAGTGCGATATATATACCCTGCCCTCATGAAACGTGTTTTTTTTATAATTTTAAAGCTATAGCTTTGCTGCGATGCAGCTTGCTCAGCTTAATAGCCGGGTTATCATTTCGGCAGAATAAGCGCGATTTGCTCGCCCTGTGTCGTTGTAGAAATGACATGTAAACATGTTTGCTTGCGCTATCACATTGAAATCGTAAACTCTGCTACCCTGATGCACTAGCATACAAAGACAACAAACTCACGCACGTGCAGTATAGGAACTTCGGTTAAACCGAGACAGCAGCCACCATTAATAGATAAACAATGTTCAGTGCAGATAAACGTGTTTGTAGGTTGGGAGAAGTGTCTGCTCAAATGTATACTTGTTTATTCAGTGCTATTGCGGAGAACGTGTCGTTCGGGCTGTTTTCAGCCTTGAAAACTCGCAGTTGCGTAATCGTGCATCGTGACCTTAGCCTCTTGTGAGTGAGTGGAAACACCGAATCCCCTCTATGCGGATTCCTGCTCTCTTTTGGGACTTCAGTCGCTTTTACGGGCTTCCAATCGGCGAACAAAGGGAACACACCGAAATACCACTGATTGCGGCATTTTGGCAGCTTCTTGTGTACGTATTTGTTCACAGTACGATACCTTACAGGCATGTAGAAGGGCATTGCTTAAAGGAGATAACGGTAAAAAGACTATAATGCCGAATAAAAAGGTGAAAAAATTAAGGCAGCTTCCCACCAGAGTTGCCGAACCTGAAGGAAGTCCAGAGCTCGGTTTTTCTTCTCGCTTTTTATCTTCTTTTCCTCTTCTCTTTCTTTGTTTACTTTTCTTTTCCAGTTTCTTCTGTTGTTTTTCTCTTTATTTCTATTTTCTTCCCATCCCCCTTCCTCCACTCTTCTTTTTCTCTCTTTCTATTTCTCGCTTGCTTCCTCTGTTAAAATATGCGTGGTTTCGCCTGCGTTACGCCGAGCCATGACAGTATAAGATAGCCCGGGCCCCCTAAAGTGACGTCACCATAAAAGCGTCCGAAGAACGAGAGAAAAGAAAAAAATAAGGCTTTTCTTCGGCGCGAGCCTGTGCGCTCATTGTGGCCACAACTGGTGTTGCCTGCGTTACGTCTACCGACAGCGTAGGATCACAGCATACGACCCCCTCAAATGCTCCGCACTTAAACGTAGAACAGCATTAAGCAATATTGTCAAAGACCGAAATCAGGTTATCGCGCAAAGGTTCGCGTTTCGACGTGGATGCACTGTCACAGTGCATCCAGCATCGAGCTACTGCACAGTGGAACACTTTCCCGGATTCGATCCGGAAAAGTGTTCGAGTTTAACCACATGTGGACTTGAAACTGAACGAGTTTGGAATGCATCGAGGCGAGGAACCCGAACAGGCGGAAGATGGGAGATATTGATAGCTTTGTACCTATGAAAAAGACAGAAGAGCAACCAAACCAGGTGGCGATGCTTCCAGTGGCTGAAGTGAAATATATTATGAACTTCTATTTTCCTAAATGCGTATGAATGCCAAACAATGGGTGGAAACGAGGAGCTTCGCGCCCAGGTCTTGCGCTATATGTTATCGCTGGATAAATTACTAATGTCGAACAAAACGCTGCGTGTTTGTTCTGTGGGGCCTTCGGATCTCCACCGTGAGGAAACAAAGGATACAAAGCATGTTTATACTGGCTTCATTCAGGTCGCTCTGTTTTCACAAAACGGCTCTGATGGTTGTGGAAGTCATTCGTCCCGCTTAACGCAAATTAAATCTCTGCTTGTTTTTTTGCGTGGGTCGACGACGTTTTCATGCACGCAGGTCAGGTCGTAGGTTAATCTCTCCAACCGCACCGAAATCGGCGGACGCTTTGAATGCTAAACTTCGGCGTCTAACACCGTTGAGCACGGATCGGCGTTTCTTATCAGACGAGCCCCTGCTGCGCGGTGTGAAGTAACGTCCAACGAGCTTCCGTCGTGGTGCATCGCCGGCGTCGAAGCGTTCGGGACTTACAACGGTTAACTTGCTTTGTTCCGAGTGGCATTTGTCTCTTTGAAGTATTCAGTAGAATAAGTAGTAATACCTGTAACCATAGGCCTGTGCATGAGAGGGAAGGTTTTCCCCTTCAGTTACTGGGGAAGGGTGGGGGGGGTCCGATTTTTCAGTCAGCTTTTTTGAGGAGGAAGATTATGACCGTGAACTGTTAACGCGACACCGTTAAAGAGATTGTTTCGCAGGAATTCCGATGTCAGTGTCGTTGATTGTGAGCGGAAGCTCATCTTGTGCGTGGCCGAAAAATCGAAATAGATGCTAATAAAATGAATAATAAAAAAAATATGGGTCCGAGTTGGGGACCAAATGCGGGTGGTTTGCGTGCACGTTCTATACCGCCTGCTGGCGAATACAGTGAAAATAACTTTCTCTGCTTGGAAATGCAGTGAAAGTAACCTTCACGCATTACAAACGCACGCGTCCTGTATGCAACATGGGATATTGCCGTAGGTCGCGGGATCGAATCCCTGCTGCGGCGGCGGCATTTCCGATGGAGGCGGAAATGCTGTAGGCCTGTTTGCTCAGATTTGCTAGACACTTCATTGAATGTGACACTGCCTCTGCGCAAAGCTTTGGGTGCACGTTAAAAAACCCCATGTGGTCTAAATTTCCGGAGTCCTCCACTATACGGTGTCTCTCATAATCATATTGTCACGTACTTGTCAAAAAGAAGGACAATGGCAGTTATGCATGTGCCATGTAGTACAATGAAATGGATGAAGAAGAAGAACTCTCTTGCGCGTTCTATTAAAAGAACCGACCTCCTTCTGGTGTTTCAATCTCTGCGGCAAAACCTCTGTTTTGATGTCGTGACAATTTGGGGGTTTTGGGACGTTAAACCCAGCAAATCAATCAATCAATCAATCAATCAATCAATCAATCAATCAATCAATCAATCAATCAATCAATCAATCAATTCATCAGTCAATCAATCAATCAATCGTCAATCAAGGAATATTGCAGTAATAATGCGTGGTACCGGCGTACAGTGCCATTGGTTGTCAGACACGCGATTATCATAAAGATTTCATGGTTTCATCAAACCTTTACGTAAGGCACACACATTACAGCGCCTATTCCCTTATGGCTACAGGGAGTGCCTAGCAAGTTCGAACAGATTACAGGCAATAAGTGTTTGAAGTACGTACTAGGGACAGGATATCGCTATTGCGTTATCCGGTCCGAAGATTAAGCCCCCCCCCCCTTTTTTTTTACCATAATGGCGACCGAGGTGCCCGATGTTGCATTCCGGGAACTGTTTACTTCCTATTTTACTCTCGGAAAGCCAGGTACTAAAGGCTATAAATCGTGAAATGCACGTCATTCCTTCATATTCATTCATTGTTTTCATACATTGTAAAGGTCTTTGGAACTCGACTAAGATCCGGGGAAGACGCTGCGATAAAACTACTACCCCCCCCCCTCCGCCTTATTGAGGAATCCCACGCAGGTGCTTATGCATGGAACATAAATATTTAGGCCAGTATAGACTGCAGTCTCTATAAGTATGCAAAAGCTAATCGATTCCGGGCATATGCGTGTGTGATACTTCGTTCCCTATAGATAATGAGAACGATTACATATTTGTTACGATGTTATTCAACTGACAACCTTACGGGGCGAGGAAGAGCTAAGAATTTGCCTCAGGTGGTACGCGCAGCAACATGTCAAAGTCAAACTTATAAAACGTGACAGTGCACCTCTCAATTACCTGACCTCGGTTTTGTATCAATTGCTGCACCAAAGTTGCTTGTGTCATTGTTTTGGTCAGTGAAGTTTGCCGTTGCATTCAGCGCTATGTTAGGAATGTTTCAGAGACAACTCTGGTAGAAGCAATAAAATGTGTTTCTGCATGGTTTCCATCGGGGCTGAATGGGATATCGCCTCAAAGACCATTGTATACAGATAATACGTGTGCAAACGCATTGTAGAGCACGCTTGATCGCTTACAAAGGGGGTTGGTGCTGTCACTAACGATGACTGTGCCGTAGTAAATACCGTCTTTATGTACGCGCTGGTTTTGTGCGAATCCGAAGCGGAGGCAGTTTTTTTTTTTGATGGGGTAAATGGTTTTACTGCATTTTGCGCGTGCTCGCGCATGTTTGTGTGTGTGTGTGGCTTTATGTACACATACATGCAAAACTGAAAAAAAATGTACTTGGGTGAGAGGAGGGGTGGTTGAACCACCTCAACCCCCAACTTCTCCCTTCACCACTACGTCTTGGCTACGCTAGTATTAAAGATAATCAAATGGTCGTTGACACGACGTTTCTGCGTAGCGAGCTTGATGCCCGTTTCGGTATCGGCGGGTAGAACACATCTCTCTCGTCTCAGTGCTTTTCTGGACTTTTCACTGCACTTGTGGGGTGTATTGCCCCGTACGTTGCGGTAATGGATGTACAACCTCACGAGGTGACGTCCGACTCCGGTTCGACCGCGGCCACTACCTCGAGGAAGCGAGGAAACACTTCCAGTGAGAGCGATGACACTGAGCTGTACTCCGCATCCTGCGACGAGTCCTCAGACGACGGCTTTCAACCTGTTCTGCACCGCAAGGCCAAGCGACGGATCATCAATCCATCGCCGGTGTCAAGTACAGCCACCGTGAAAACGGCGCCCCAGCGATGGCCCCATTCCATCCTGTTCGTGCCAAAGAACGCTACCGAAAGCCTGCGTGCTCTGAACAGACAAGCGCTTTCGCTCTATTTCGAGAACACTGTGCCAAAGGAGATTAAAGAAGTATACGGCTTAATACAAGAAGAAACATCCTGGCTGTCGATGTGGTGCACCCGAGTGCGCTGAGCACGCTGCAACAAGTGACAAAACTGGGAAACATTGAAGTTAGGTCCATCATACCAGCCGATGGTGCGACCACATCAGGAGTCATTTACGACATTAACACGGAAATCCCAAACGCAGACCTTCCAATACTTATAAAACCAGCGAGTCCAGACAACGTCATTGTCAGTGTTGGACGGCTTGGTAACACACGCTGTGTGAGAGTAACGTTCAAAGGTGACTGTCTTCCCGCATACGTGAAGGTTGGGCACTTTCGTCAACAAGTTCGACCGTTTATTCCTAAACCCGTGCAATGCTTCGATTGTCAGAAGATCGGCCATGTAAAGGGTGTTTGACGGAGCTCTGCAGCGTGCCCCCGGTGCGCCGAACCACACGCGGAAGACAACTGTAGCGCTACCACACTGAGGTGTCCTAACTGTCAGGGTGCTCACAAGGCTTCTTCGAAAGAATGTCCGCACATAAAGAAAGAATTTTCTATTCTGAAGCAAATGGTACGAGACAGCTCAACCCACAGAGAAGCTGCTGAGAAAATCCGGCGAAGACGACGTCGCCGTCGAAGGTCTTCACGTCGGACAGCGCCAACTTCAGGCAATAAGTCGACGCATCAGGAAAGATCGCCAGCTGCAGTTTCCAGCACGCCAAACAAAGACGTTGGAAAAGAGCAAAGGGGCAGGCAAGTCTCTACAGAAGAGTGGCCTCCACTTACGCTTACACAACGCCTAGAAGAGCCGCAGCAGAAGCCGTCTTCTTCAGAGCAAGCTGCTGCAATGGAGGACTTGCGGAACACAGATCAGCAAGTGATAGCTCTTTTGCGACCCTTAATTAACGCCATTCGCTTGTTGTTAAGCAACATGCACACACCGTCAGCAAGAAGTGCATTGCAATTACTGGACGCTTTGAGTCCAGTACTCCCAGCGCTTGAGTAAATAATGGCTCACCAGCCACTGTCTTTCAGAGAAGAGGTTCGAAAGGCAGCGATTATTCAATGGAATTCCCGGGGACTGAGGTCACGCATCGCTGATTTCCGTCGGTTCGTGTACACCAATAAGTTCCCCATCATTGTCATCTGCGAGCCAAATTTAGAGAAATAAATCAGACTTTCTGGTTATGAGTCATTCATGTCGTCTACAACTGCGGACAATAGCAAAGTTCTGATGTTTATTCACCGCGACCTCACCTACATTCATCATCCGGTGTCACCCCATGACGACAATCAATATATAAGGATAACATTGAAAAGGAGACTTACCATCACGGTTGTGGGTGCCTACCTCTATCCGTCAAGCCGTTTCGACCATACAAGACTACAAGGTATCCTGTCAGCAACTTCTCACCCATGCATTATAATTGGCGACTTCAACGCCCATCATACAATATGGGGAAGTTCGAAGACCAATGTCAAAGGGAGAAAGTTGGTGTCCTTCGCCTCCGACAACCAACTTTTCTTGCTAAATAATGGCAGTCCAACGTTCCTACGTGGTTCAAGGTTTAGCAGCTGCCTTGACCTGGCCTTTGTCTCACGAGGCCTCGTCGGGCATGCTGAGTGGTTTCCAGACATAGAAACGCATGGAAGTGACCCCATTTCCACTTACGTCAAAATCGAAGGATTGTCCCATGCTAAGGTACGCGGTAGTGTTCAGAGAGTGGACTGGTTGAAATTCCAGTCTCGCATGGAAGAGCAATGTGAGGCAAACATATCCCTCGACATAGAGGAGATAATTAAAAGCACAATACACGATACTACGTGTACCTTCACCAGCTCTACCAAAGTAACGGAATTTGACATCGAGCTAGAACGACTTCGAGCAATCCGACGGCGTGCTGAACGAAGATACCGACGCACGGAGGCAATAGAAGACTTACGGATTGCGCGACGTATACAAAAGAAGATTCAACGCCGGATAATTAAACTCGAGTCACAACGTTGGACTGTTTTTTGTGAGTCACTTGACCCACGAAAACCTTTATCCCAATTGTGGAAGACGGTACGAGGTCTCCGCACAAAACCCACTCAGTGGTCACCATCCAAGGCTCTCGCACTTTCTGAACAGAGACGCGGCATTGACGTGGCAGAAGACTTCTGTGCCAGAGTATCTGCAGGGGCGACTCGCAGTGCCCAATAGCCTATTGCCCTCGACTAACTGTCCACAAACACTGGATTCCCGCATGGATATGCCTTTTTCAATCGGGGAGCTCAGAGCAGCACTAGCTTTGTGTGGGCGCACGTCGGCACCAGGGCCCGATAGAATTTCTTATAGGACCTTGTGTCATCTGGGTGAACGCGTGAGAATCCTCCTTTTGGAGTTGTACAACAAATCCTGGCAAGATGGAGCGCTCCCGACAAGCTGGAAGACAAGTCGCCTAGTTCCACTTCTGAAACCAGGCAAGTCACCGTTGGAGCTCTCATCTTATCGTCCGATCGCATTGGCTAGTTGTGTAGGCAAAGTTATGGAGAGAATGATCCTGGGACGCATGGAGTGGTTCTTGGAGTGTAACAACATCTACCCAGATGCCATAGCAGGTTTTCGGCGTGGTCGAGCATCGATTGACAACGTAGTCGACCTGGTCACTTACGTCCAACACGAGAAAGGCCGTAAGCGTCTCTGCGCATCTTTGTTCCTAGACGTTAAAGGGGCGTATGACAACGTTACACATGAAGCTGTTCTCACCGCTCTCGAAGATATAGGAGTAGGTGGTCGGATGTATCGCTGGATACGTAGTTATTTGTCAATGCGATCCTTCTTTGTGAGCACTGAAGACGGTCCAACCTCTCCACATTACAGCCACCGTGGCGTCCCCCAGGGTGGCGTACTCAGCCCTGTGCTGTTCAATCTTACGTTAATTGCTCTCACTGAGCATCTGCCAAGCACGGTGAGGCTATCAATGTACGCAGATGATATCTGGGTTTGGACATCGGCTGTAACGCGCCTGCAGTTACGAGGGAGAATTCAAAAAGCTGCCACTGAAACATTACGCTACCTACGAAATCAGGGCTTGGAAATTTCTTCCGAGAAATGCGCCGTCGTAGCTTTTACACGAAAGCCTATGGATAAGTGCACTATAAGCATCAATGGTCAAACTGTACCATACGTTCGATCGCACAAGTTTTTGGGCGTCATAATTGACAGGAATCTCTCATGGAGCGATCACGTTTCGTACATGAAGAAACGCTTAATGGACATCTGTAGTATACTGAAGTTCTTTGCAGGGAAGACTTGGGGAATGTCTCCCAGTGCAATGCTACAGCTGTACAGAGTACTTTTTCTCGGTTTTCTGCGGTACAGTTTACCGGCAATGACCAATGCAAGCAAAACAAGCCTTCGAACGCTACAGAGTGTTCAGTCCCAGGCACTCCGGATTTGCCTCGGCTTACCTCGTAGTGCGTCGACAATTGCTACTATAGCTATCGCCGGTGACCACCTCATCACGACACATATCGACGTTGAGGCACTCAGGACACATATAAGGCATATTGCTCGGACACCCTGCCACCACCTAGCCTCTTTACCAGCAGACAGACCACGTTCGTCATTTTGCCAAACGGTCACCACATATCACGATTCTTTGCCAACATGCTTCACACCCGCCGCCAGGCCTTCGACTCCTCCCTGGTGCCTGACTCAGGCTAACATCAGGCTAACTATACCTGGCATCCAGAAAAAAGCAGATATGTCGTCACCTGCTATTAGACAGCTTGCTCTGCTCTTGTTATACGAGACGTATCAAGGCTGTATACACGTATACACTGACGGCTCTGTTTTACAGAAGAGTTCAACGGCATCATTTGTTATACCGATAAAAGACACAAGAAAATTCAAGACCTCCCACCTTACGACATCAAAAGCAGCAGAGCTCACAGCTCTTCATGCCGCATTGCAATGCATCAACGACCAACAGCCACAAAAATGGACAATTTTCAGTGACTCAAAGGCAGCACTGCAATCCCTTCTATCACCTTTTCGCCACGGCCCGTACGAACAGCTGGTATTTGAGATTGCAGAAAACACTCACCAACTCAATGAGGAAGGACATGAAATAGCCTTTCAATGGCTCCCAAGTCATTGTGGAATAATTGGCAGTGAACGGGCCGATCGAGCTGCCCGTCCTGCCCATACTGAAAGCGATGAAATATCAATTCCGCTTTCCAGAACTGACGCTGCACGGAAACTTCGCATGCTTGCTCGCAAGCGCACCTCGTCACAATGGAACGAGTCACATTTCATCCATGCACGGTTAGGTACTTTGGACCCAACTCTTAGTCTTCGAATTCCTCCGGAATTACGCCGACGAGACGCTACTATGCTGTGCAGATTATGGTTGGGCGTCGCATTTACTAATGCGTACGCGTTCCGCATAGGAATGGCCGACACTGCTGCATGCGACCATTGTGGCAGTGATGAAACAACTGGGCACATTCTGTGTGAATGCCCACAATACTGCTCGCAGAGACAGTCACTCTGCAATGCACTAGACGAACTGGACAACCAGCCTCTTTCGGAAGAAAGAATCCTGCGCTGCCGACAGGACTTTATGTCGCAGAAGAAGGCTGTGAAGGCGCTCCTGCGCTTCTTGCGTTCAACCGGCCTGTCCAAACGACTGTGATCGGAACTCCATGAATGTTTGCGCATGTGCGTGTGTGTTTTTTTCTACTTTATTTTTTATCTCTCTATTTCTATCCTCTTTCCGACCCTTTACCCACCCCCGTACAGGGTAGCAAACCAGTTCGTCTAGGTTAACCTCCCTGTCTCTTCCTTTTATTTATTTCTCTCTCTCTGTCTTGGTATCGGCGCCTCTTTTCGGAGTAACGAGTTGAGCTCTATAACTCGCCATGATACCCTGGGCACGTATACACTGCTGAGTGACAAGGAGGAGAAAAGCTAGAGTGAGCTAGAGAAAAGATATATATATATATATATATATATATATATATATATATATATATATATATATATATATATATATATATATATATATATATATATATATATATATATATATATATATATATAGTTCCCGTGATTTTGAGCGCTAAGGATTCATTGCACGTAAAACCAACTGGTCCAATCGCCTGTTCGCTGGAGAAGACAGGATTTAGTATAGGAGTTGATCGAGGTAACATTGAAGCGAATCGATTGAGTGCTGAAACTTTGACTCATATAGTTCGTGCCACTGAGTCGTGCCGTGTCTGTGTAAGAATACACTATAGTGTATTCTTACACAGACATAGAAGCTATATATAGCTTCTGCGCATGTGCGCGTTGGACACACGTTACACTTTCTTCACTTCAGAGTGCAGCAACGGCGACAGATTTGCTTTGCATGGGTGACAAGATACGGTGGTATAACCTTTACAATTGTCGCAGTCATATGAGAACCCAACTAATGTGTAATTAGCTTATATCCGTGAAGAACATCAAATACATATTTTCGTTTCGTGCAAGTGTAATTGATACTAATTTTCTCTTTACAAATGCATCAACCGGGAGTTTCTGTTCTCCTACTTCTTACGAGGCCAGTCACATTTAGGGAAACAGCAAGTACTTAATGACATGCGCCTCCTTATTGGTTACGTTATAGTGAACACTATCAAGCGTAACCACACTGCGTTCGTCAAATCTCGTTGGCTTACAAGACAGACCCGCTCTCTCTGATTGGCATCGTCCGCCACTGTTACCGAATCCGAAACTATAGCGTGTAACCACGGGGTTGCTGGGTGCAAGTATTGTAATAGTGGTGTAAGTGAATGGAAAACACTCCGAAGCTAGGTTAGATTAATTTCAGATTCCATTAACATTAAACGTCGCGGAGACCTCGCGTGTAACCGCGCCGGGGCGCCTCTTTGTGTCATCGCCCATCATGCCGGTGTCTTGGAAGAGCTATGCGCAAGGCAGTTTTTCCTCAACGCCTGTAAGCACGTGCATCTTTCAAAGAATCTTCATGCAGTATACGTGTGCCTACAACTAATAGGCGTACACATTCACCGTCGCAAGCGTACAGTATACTGCACGCGGTCCTCGATTGCAGCGTCCTCTACGTGGTGCTTCCTGGAGATTACCTCTGTGGGTTTGCCCCAAGAAAAAGGCTGCGCATCGCGTCGCACCTGTATGTGCGCGCTCGTGGCATACTAATCAGGGGTGGCTCGCAATAACCACCATGCTAATTGCGCACGCGCGGCTATAGAAAACAACGAGTGGATGGATAGAGATGGAAATGGTGAACGAGGCTCTTCTTACAAGGGCGCGCCTATAACATCTCGCCCGGGCGCGTTCTCGCATATATGAAGAAATGCGCGCGCCAAACGCTGCGGCATTCGCTGCGCGCGAACCCCTCCCTCTGTGCAGGCAATGCGAACCGTCTTCGTATTCCTTGATAACGTTTCCGTTCGTTGCGTTGCTTGCGTTGCCTTGCGTTGCTCGCGTCGTGTTTACCGATTTCCCGTCGCGCCCGAGACGGGGAAGCCCGCGCATGCTGATCGGAAACCAGTTCTCTAACTCTTTCGTCGGTTGCGACGCTTCGTCGAACTTTGTTGTGTTCCTCTCTCGAATAGTTCGCCCTGGCCGATCCGGTTCTGCAAACGCGCGCTCTTGATAACCGGCTTTGCTTCTGCCTCAGCGTTCCGCCGCGAGGTTCAAAGAACCTTGCGACTGGCGGTGGTGGTGCACACACATCGGCGTGGCCTTTTTGTTTACGAGTGTACTTGTCTCGCTGTTATTATTTTCCGCGTTAGATTTGACTGAGTGGCGGCATTGCAGCGTACGCGTTGTCGAAGCAGGGCGCGGAGCGAAGATAACGTATACAACCGACTCGTGTTCGAGGTACCCGCGCTGAATGTTTAACGACTCGTGGTAATTTCGACTATTACGGCCCGCGTGGAGCCACCCACAGCGAGAAATGTAGGCGGGGCCTTGAGGAAAACAGATGCATGAATGGCGCCCACGAGCTAACCTGCACGTGATGAACCGAGTTGACGCTGCATCTTCTCGCACCAGCGCCCAGTTGGAGCATTTCGCAGTGTGAAAGATGCCGGGCAGCAACTTGAAGGTTGAGAGAGTCGACTGCTTGGGAGCCACAGCGAGACGTCGCTGCAGGGCCAATTAAGCTTGAACACCGCAGCATTCATCGAGTGGCGTAGTCAAGCGCGCAAGTTGGCCCGAGGGAGAGAGCGTGCGCGCAAGGGATGCCATTGATAATTTTGTCGTCGTTGTTGTTGTTGTTGTTGCTGTTGTTGACTGGATGGTGCGCAAGCCCTGTTCGACGTTGTGTCTGGTGCGCAAGCTCTTTCGCGGCACGTCGAACAGGGCTTCGGCTGAGCTTTACATTGCGAGATTGTTTCCGCAAATTCAGGTGTCTCACAGAAAAAAAACAATACTGTGAATCATGCATGTCAATATTTTTTACGAGTGTTTATCCCCCATGCTGACTCCCGCAGAACTGGCATGGAATTTTAACAGTCACATTAGCGCAGCTGCGAAGGCGTAAACAAAGAAGGGGCAGACATGGACGCGCGTCTGCGTGTCCGTCTTCCTTCGTACTAATTTCACTTTCTTAACATACAAAGCCAACTTGCCCGACAGTCTGTCCTACTGATTTGCGATGTTCTGTCATTTCGTAGAGCCTCTGAAACCGTTCAACTTTCTTGTTCAGGAAGTCCAGTTTTCCAGGAATGGATCTTTCTGTCAGAAATCTATAGTTTATCCCAACAGGGCGCGGGTTTGGTTTATTCTAACAGGGCGCGCGACACAGTAACGGTAAACGTCGTATCCGACTTGATTTCACCTAACTATGCTCCAAGAATCTACTCGACTCGCCTATAGCTGTTGAGCGATTAGAACGCTCCAGGGCTGTGCTCTGACACGACGAAATAGCCTGCGTTTTTTTCCTTGATCAACAAATTCTGACAGTTTGTCTACCGTGGTGCGACTTTTTCAATTTCGAGTGATCCTCGAGAGCCCGTAGTTATCCTGTGACCCTGCAGCTGCTCTGATTCACTGTATCTCGCACCCGCCGAGTCAACTTGATCACCTGCTTTGTGGCAGGAGGATTGACTCACTCTGCTCGCTCGTTCGATTCTGAGGCCCGCGGTTGCGACTATAAAAGGATGCTCGCGAGTTCTGTGTTCTTAATCAATCATGTGTGGAATGTGGCTTGGCAGCAGGTATGCATACGGTTGTGCACAGCGTTCACCGCAGTGCCCCCCCTCCCCCCTAAAATTGATCGAGCCCTGATGAAAGGAATCCTTGCAGTCAATGTAAAGACGAAGCATGTGCTTCTGACAGCGGCCTGTTCCTGGTCTTCGGCTTTCCGGAAGTAAAGGCGAACATTTCTTGGTGATCAGTGGTCCTCGGCCGCCACTATGCTATAGTGGCGGCCGGCCGATATGCGTGGCCATAAAGGTGACTAGCCATAACCCTGATCTTTAAACAATGGTTTAAACAACCCTGATCTTTAAACAGGTCAAACCGAGCCCCGCCGTGGTGGTCTAGTGGCTAAGGTACTCGGCTGCTGACCCGCAGGTCGCGGGATAGGATCCCGGCTGCATCCCGGCTGCAATGTTGTACGCCCGTGTACTCAGATTTGGGTGCACGTTAAAGAACCCCAGGTGGTCGAAATTTCCGGAGCCCTTAGCTACTGCGTCTCTCATAATCATATGGTGGTTTGGGGACGTTAAACCCCACATATCAATCAATCAGGTCAAACCGAGTAAAAGTATATGGGGCGGACTTGCCTCACCGTCCTTCCTGCCCCACCTATGCACCCCGAACGTCAGCTCTTCTATTATGGCGTAAAAGTAGTGCAAAAAAGAAAAAAAATAGACAAGGACCGGAAAGTAAACAGCACAAGCACTTACTCATCACTGAAAGCTTTTTGCTTGAACATAAAACATATGGAATCAAAACGTGACGCTCGACCAAGCCCGCGCATGTGCATCGTGGGCGAGGCATGCAAAAGGCAAAAAAACCAAACCAAGAACGCATCTCCTTCAGCAACTTCCCTCCCCCTTTTTTTCCAAACAACATACTCACACCCTTTCCTTGATTAGCACCACTTCCGTTTCCGATAAGGCAAAAGAAGGATTACTAACTGCAGCATGTGCAGTTCTGCTTTTTGCCTCGCCCACGATAGTCTAACGTCACGTTTTGATAATATATATTTTCTGTTCAAGCTATTAAGCTTTCAGTTGTGAGTAACCGCTTGTGGTGTTCACTTTCTTGTCCTCGTCCTTTTTTTTCTTTGCGCAACTTTTACGCCATAATGATTCAGTACTCGCTCGCCTCTCCGTTTCACTTCCTTCCCGTTTCCCGTATGGGATGTCTGACTTCGCGTGCACGATTTTGGGCGAAGTGACCAAATAGGGAGTTCGGGGCTAATCGCAAGCCGTTTCTTCGTGCGGTGATCTAATCCCGCCAGGTTTGACAAACCCTTTCGCTCGCTGCTTCCCGTGCGCGTGTGTGTTCGGCGTGCGGGGGCTGTTGCGTGTTCTGCTTGAATCAACCTTCGATCATCGACAAGGGCGTGTCTGCTGCGGACGCGTGGGGCAGCATCCCAGCCGGCCGCGGGCTCGGACGCGCAGGGCTGTGCCGCGCTGCGGTGCGAGGGCGCGCAGCCATAAAGGGTCCCGTTGCCGGGGCAACCTTCCCGTGCCCTTCGAAATCCCCGCTGTCGTCGTCGCAACATCCTGACATCGCCCGAAGCGTGGGCCCGAGCGACCTCGAAACGGACGACGCCGATCACCGTGCTTTCTTTATTCGGCCACTGATGTACATGCGCGCAGGATCGAAGGAAGTGGGGAAGCCTGCAGCGACGCCAGGTCGGCTGCTTCGTATACACTTTGCAGCTTCCCTTTCGCCATCTGCGTGGCGGCTAGATATGCGGAACACGCTCGGTAATTAGATTTCCGTTTCGCCGCTGGGCTGGACCTCCGTATATACGCTGGCGATCTAACGCGGCTCGGGAGTATTTCCTCGGCCGAAATTATATGCACAACGTGGCACATGATGTTATACAGAGCAAAACGGTAGTAGCCGCGTTTGTTCGGTTGAATGCCATATACTGCTACACTCGTTGAAGGGCCGCAGTTGCGCGGTTGTGGCGCCTATATAAATGACCCGTGAGACCTTCATCGAAGCAATCGACGGGATATTCGATAAATGCTGCGCGATTCTTATGCACTAACATCATTTATATACGAAATTTCCAACATGATGTGCCTGGCGATTTGACCACTCTCTCAGAATGTCGGTTCGAATCCGCGTGGTGTATACATGCATAAAGCGTGTTGGAGTCACTTCTAGGAGACTGCTAGTAAGTTGCATGGAAGCTCGCACATTTACATATAAAAGTGGGTCTTAGTACTACGTCTTCGACTCCGCAGGCACCGGAGGTGAGCCTCCCAGGCTCCTGAAGCGAACCTTCTGTCAATGTTGTTGAGCATGAAGACGCCCTTGCTTTGAGTTGCAACGTGCACACACGGTATACATATATGCACTCTGCCGCTGTCCACACATGTTTATTTGCTCCACACCCTTAGAAAAAAGGTGGTAGTACTTGCTAACTTTGGGGCGGTAACGGTTTGTTACATATGTTACAACCCTGGTAGTAAGCGCAGTGAGTAACGGCGAGGGTGGTAACAGTTACTAACGTTGATGTTACTACCAGCATTTTTAACTGTTACTACCCTAGCCATTACCACCCATAGGTAGTAACATTCAAAGTTTTCAAAGAAAAATTAGTAACCGATACTACCTTGTTTATTCATTCTAACATATTATTTCTCCACTGCTAATGTTAATCATGAATGTCTCAATACTTCACAACTGCGGGTAATGAAGCGTGGTGTGCCATGAACGCGAAGAATAGATACCCCTAACATGCATCACCATTTTTTACGCTAACACGTAGTATGAAGTAAGCGTGGGGTATACATAGCCCCTACTTTGCAGGGACATGTCTGGCACTGGGGAGCATTTGTGTTTCAAGGTGAATTACAACAAATTTGAACCTATAGCACTACAATGTATAGCACTATAGATGCATAGCACTACATGTGTTTGACGACGTACCACAATACGTTTAATCAGCCTTACTTATAAAACAATATATGTCATATTTATTTATTATAAAATGGCCACAAAAACACAATATGTGTAGTGGCCGAAACAAGGTACCGACCTTATTCTCAGTGCATTTGAATGCTTCGCACGGCTAATATATCAGCGTTTAGAATGTGATACTTGTTTTTGGTGTTTGATGGTGCAAAACAGTGATAATATTTGGGGACGCTGCAGTGGAATAATTGTGACCGTCATCAGAGCTAATTGTGACCGTCTGGGTATTTTGATACGCCGATCTTGTTAATATTTGCTGCAATTTACTAAGTTTGTTGCAATTGTCTATTACAACGCATGTAGCGCTTGCTTGCGGTTTGTTAACTTGTACTTCTCCATTTCAAAGATATCAGAATGACCTTTACATATCTCGGTTGCGTAATTTAAAACAAAATGTATTCTCTTGATCTATAGATACCTTTTGCGTTATTTTTCTGTTTAATGATTTACGTCGAGACGATTCTTCTCATAAATTATCAGAATAGGAATCACACACTATTTTGGATTAGATAGTCAACAGCTGGGTAGCGAAATGGTAGTAACAGGGCAATAAAGGTGGTAACGGGTGCAGTTACTACCTATTTCATTCCAGTTACTAACTTTTTACTAACGTAGGTAGTAAACAGGTCGCAAAAAGTTAGTAACGGTTGCAGCTAGTAACTGATTACTAACGCAGGTAGTAAACAGGTAGCAAAAAGGTAGTAATGGTCCAAGAAAGGTGGTAACGGCTGCAGTTACTACCTATTCGCTTGCAGTTGCTGCTGTTTTACTAACTTTTTTTAAAGAGTGCACTCGCTATACTGTGGGCGGTTTGCCATGTACCTTCTGGGTGGTTGAGTCGTGGCCTTTTTCGAATCGAGTGTATATATACGCTCGCGGGCCGCCATTTCGCGCGGTGCTCTTCCTTCAGGAACTTGTCGCAAGTTCATCCGATAGAGTGCCAAGAAAAGCTTGACGCTTGGCACCGCCGTTAGGACACGCGCAGCGGTGTGCGATCACTGCAAGGTCGCTTTCTTGATGGGCCTGGCGCTCTTAGCGGCTTCTGCGGGGGGGGGGGGGGGGGGGGTCGAGCGTTTCATGCCGAGATTAGAAGCCGACTTGAACATACATTCCCCAGAGACAGAGCGATCGATCGGATGAAAATGTTGTGCCCTGACGTCAAGCGTATTTGTTAGGTGAGCTCGGCAGGGAGAATTCACCATTTAGCTTAATAAATAAATAAATAAATAAATAAATAAATAAATAAATAAATAAATAAATAAATAAATAAATAAATAAATAAATAAAAAGCTCACGTAGTACCGGCTGAAAGCTTTCGCCTAAAAGAGAGCTCGAAGGCGAAAAACCTGTTTTGTTTTTTTCTCAGTCGATGTATTGATTCTCCCTTGCCTGCCTCCGAAAGCTTTCTGCACATAACATTTTTTTGCATTGCCTCCAGGATCGGAGGCATTGTGAGCTTTTTGCACCACTCCTGGTCTTGCACTGCCTTCATGATCAACACACCTTTGACCAAGCCACGATGTGTCATGTAATGACGTCATCATGTGACGCCGCAAAGTGTGGCTTCGTAGTGACGCCAGAAACGTACCGATCTGGGACGTTATCACGTGATGGTGACTTCGTGCATCACTTGGGTTGACTGACGCCACCAACGCTGACCGTCAATTTTGGCGTTTAGTAAGACATGTAAAGCTTTAGCTTTAATGAATAAATTTCTGAAGTCATTCGCAGTAGTAAGACATTTCGACCCGAAAGTCGATGGGCGGTGCCCTTACTGTGGGGGAGTCTCCGATAACTTTCACATGGTGTGGGCATGTCAGATGAATCCTTCCCTTCCCCCTGACCCTTCCCCAACTGGAGAGGCATGGGAGGCAGCCCTATACTCAATTGCTCAGGGCTGAAGGCTCAAAGAGATTAATCAATCAATCAATCAATCAATCAATCAATGTTTCTTTATTAGCATCAGAGAGAGAGAGAGAGAGAGAGAGAGAGAGAGAGATAAATAGAGAGGAAAGGCAGGGAGGTTAACCAAGCTTGGCTCGGTTGGCTACCCTACACTTGGGGTGGGGGGAAAGGGAATAATAGAACGGAAATAGACAGAAAAGAAGAGGAGTAAGAAAGAGAAGCATAAATAGTCAGCTGACTTTTAGCATCAGAAGTGTACAATGTAAGTATGCAGGAGGAGGTCCCAGGGTAGTAAACCGCAGGCGGGACCTCCTCCAACGGGCGCGGGTAGCGGCCTTGTCTAGCGGGGTCCCGGAATAAGGACTCCCCATGTGTAAAGGTTCCTTATGGGGCTGCGAACTCTCCACGAATAAATGTTTTTCGCACGTATTGCAGGCGTCACTGGAGCGTGGAGTGTGTCGGCGGCGGTGCCGGACACGAGGAGCCGTGAGACGGACAATGCCGGCAACTGCGGCGGCCGGTCTCCTTGGGACGGGCTGGCCCGGGGGACCACCGGCGCTAGTAGGACCTCGCCACGGCTCGCCTCTCCGACCGCCGAGCGGCACCTCGCCTCCCTGCTGCAGCAGCTGCGACGGGAACGGTGAGTGAGTAGGTTGTTCGAGATTGCCCAACCGGTCTATCCATCGATCGATCAGTCGATCAAACAGTGCACCTCGTCTCTCTTGAAGTAAGTAAGACGCGAAAGTTGCATGAATAAGAACTTCATTCAAGCACAATAAATTAATAATTTGATACGTTTATACCAATTCACAGTTATCAAATTGGTGCTATACACTGAAAGTATGGCCTATATGGCTTAAGATGCCTCTGGCAAGCGTGTAAAGGTCGTAGGTTTAACAAAGAATTTCATAGTAAGCTTGATGATATTTCGCTCACCACTTCGTTTAATGATGGTAGTATAGACCTCGATATTACAGGAGAAATAACAATAGAAAGCTCTAGAGTCGATTTGCAAGTAATCTACTGCAATAGGGTTTTTATATATACGATTCAATTTTGCTTCCCAGTCGGATAGCTTCCTTGGTTTTTGGTGGATTTTGGCCGTTTTTATGCCTCCGGAGGATATCGAGGCAAAAGGCTGTTCTTCGGCAGTTCAACGTTCGAATGGCCCAACACCTAAAAAGAGATATTCTTACATACTTAGCTGGTTGTAGTGCTCTATGAATAAAAGTAAGACGAAGAAGGGGGCGTTATTCAAACAAATCGGGCACTAACTATTCGAGATTGCCCAACCGGTCTATCGATCGATTGATCAGTCAATAAATCAGTGCACCTCGTCTCTCTTGAAGTAAGACGCGAAAGTTGCATGTATAAGAACTTAATTCAAGCACAATAAATTATAATTTTAGATGTTTATATTCTCCTGACATATACGGTATGCACACTCTCAAAAAAAGTTAGTAAAAAGGTAGCAACTGCAAGCAAATAGGTAGTAACTGCAGTGGTTACTACCTTTATTCGACCGTTGCTACCCTTTTGCTACCTCTTTACTATCCACGTTAGTAGGCAGTTACTACTTGTAACCGTTACTAACTTTTTGCGACTTCTTTACTATACCTACGTTAGTAAACAGTTAGTAACTGAAATGAAAGAGGTAGTAACTGCAGCTATTACTGCCTTTCTTGCTCCGTTACCACCTTTTCGCTACCCGGTTTCTGACTATTTAATTCAAAACAGTGTGTGGTTGCGATTCTTATAATTTATGAGACGAATCATCTCGACGTATAATCATTACACGGAAAAATGACACAGAATGTATCCATAGATCAAGGAAATACATTTTGTTTTAAGTTACGCAACCAAGATATGTAAACGTCATTCTGATATTGTAGAAACGAAGCACAAGTTAACGAACCATAAGCAAGTGCTACACGTGTCATAATAGACAGCCACAACAAACTTAGTAAAGTACAGCACATATCAACAAGACCGGCAGATCAAAATAACCTGATGGTCACAATTAGCCTCGAGGACAGTCACAGTTATTCCACTGCGGCGTGTCTCCAAATATTGTCATTGTTTAGGCGCGTAAAACCCCCAAAACAATTATTACATTTTAAACGCAGATATAATAGTCGTGTGAAGCATTCAAATGCACTGAGGATGAGTTCGGTACATTGCTCCGGCCACTGTACATAATGCCTTTTTGTGGCCGTTTTATAATAAATAAATATGAGATGTAATTTTTATAAGTAAGGTAAAATAAAAGTCTTGTGCTACGTTACCAAACACACGTAACGAGGTGGTATAATATGGTGCTATAGGTTTATATTTGTTAAAATTCATCCTGGAACGCCAATGCTCCCTTGTGCCAGACATGCTCCTGCAAAGTAGGAGCTATATATACCGCACGCTTACTTCTTACTACGTGTATACGTAAAAAATAGTCATTCTTTCGTCGGCACTCACGCGCGTCGGACGCAAGAATCATGTGCTCCGTAGGAGCGGCGTTTGCGGCACATACTAGCCGCGGTAACAGGATGACCGAAGACCAAGACGCAGGATATGAGATTATTTTGCCACCACTGCCCAAGGGACGCGTCGCGCAAAACACCGTGTTTTTACACGGTGATGTGCGCGGCAGACCGTATCGAGTCGAAGATTTCCGAGACGCGCTCGGACCTACAGGACTGCTGCCGGAGGTGTTGGCACTGGGGGCCTACCAGATAAATCATGTCTGGGCAGTCACCATGAACAACGCGGACGCTACGAAACGCTTGCTGGATGTGAAGGAGTTGAAAGTCAAGTGCCGACGCTGCATCATCGTAGACCCCCAGGATCAGCAGGTGCGGCTGCGTCTTCATTGGCTGCTGTACGGCGTCAACGATGAAGACGTGCGAACGGCGTTGGCGGCTTATGGGAAGGTCGTACAAGTCACAAGGGAGCATTGGCGTGTTCAAGGTGTCAGCGACAAGGGTTCAACCACACGGACTGTGCTTCTTAAGCTCAAGAGTGGCGTGAAGGTTGAAGATCTCCCCCATCAAATCAGGGTGGCTGGTGAACTGGCACTTGTGGTTGCACCTGGTCGGCCAATGCAGTGTCTGCGCTGCCAAGGTACCGGCCATGTTAGAAGAGAGTGTAAGGTACCCCGATGCTCGCGTTGTCGGCGGTTCGGCCACAGCGAAGATGCGTGCATGCGCACGTACGCATCGGCTATCGGATCAGCCGAAGGTGACGACACGGCAGAGTTGGTGATGTACGTGACCGAGGCTGAAGACGCGGCAAAAGGCGCAGGCGACGCGGTGAACCCTGAACCTTCAACAGGTACAGTTACACCGACTGGTGGTGATGAACCAACAGCCAAAGCAGACATAGCATCTGGGGAGGTGGTTACTCAAGAGCCAGCCGGCCAAACCGAAGAAGGCTTCACAAGCACCTCATCGAAGGAGCCTGAGCCGGTGGAATTAACCGAACTTCCTGTGTCGTGCGAGAGTATCAGTGGTGGGGCGCCAAGCAAAAGACCCCGCGAGCAGTCTGCAGGACGGCGTGAGGCGTCCAGCGAAAAGCAAGAAGAGGGGCCACCTGCGAAGGCGACTTCGTTCAGACGCAGCAGCACAAGGCTGCGTCCCAACCCGATACCGGACAATCACTGGCCACCATTGTCCTCCAGTGGCACGGGTCCACCTGGAGGCTCCGAAGATGTCTAGCTCTATGCTAGACGCCGAAGGTAAGCACCATGCCCCGGGCTAACTTCTTCACTGTGTAGACATGGCTGTTGCACCGAAACTTAGAGTGGCAACGTTAAATGTTCGAGGTCTCGCCGCCAAGCGGAAACAGAGCCAAGTCTACAGGCTACTTGTGGATCATGATCTGGATGTACTTGCTGTACAAGAAACAAAAGTAGACGGTGAGGAGGAGACTCGGGGCATGGTGCTGAGGTTTACAGCGCATTACCACGCAGTTGTAAGTCAAGCAATAGGCACGTCTGCAGGCTGCGTTTTGTTCATTAAGAAGTTACCGGGTCTGGTAGTGCAAGATACCTTCGCTTGCCCATCTGGTAGATTGGTTTCCTGTGATTTTGTATTCAATGAATGTCAGTGGCGTATAGTGTGTATTTATGCACCAACCATTTGTGAGGAGCGATCACTTTTTTTTTCAAGCCTAAAGCAGCACTTCACTTTGGAAAGGAAATCTGTATTACTTGGTGATTTTAACTGCGTCCTCAATGGGCGAGATCGAGCAAATAGACGCGCCAATTACGATAAAAGTAGTAGGACGCTAGCGGACGTAGTTACTCAATTCGAGTTAGAAGACGTGGGCAGCTGTATGGAGGGAACGCGGGAGGTGCGTTTCACACATTTTCAGGGGAATAGCCATGCGCGCCTTGATCGTATTTACGTGTCGCTTGAATTAATAGCCCACTGCAAGACATATGCTGTTTACCCAATACACTTTAGCGATCATTGTTTAGTTAAATGTGATATGGGAGAGAAAACACAAGGTGGAACTTTCTCATGGGAGCTGTGGAAGATGAATTCCACTTTGATCACTGACGAATATTTCTTAGATCAGGTTATGAACTGCATCAATGAAATAAAAATGGATGATGGAGCTAAACTTGCAGAACAATGGGAAGAGTTCAAGCACCAAATAAAATTAAAAGCTATTGATCGTTCTTGCACATTGAGTTATGAAAGGAAAAAGAAAGAAAAAGAACTCCGAAAGACTTTGGAAAGACTAGTAGACTTGGAGTGCAGACAACCGGGAGAGTATAAAATTGACATACGCAATATTAAGCAGAAACTTGCACTGCATGACGAGGAACGCTACCGCGGTGCACTCGTCCGTGCTAGGGCCGAGGCTTTAGCGGCTGGAGAGACGCCAACCAAAAGAGCGTTAGGGGTGGAGAAAACGAACGCTCGACGGAATCATATCGAGAAAATAGAGAAGGATGGTCACGAAGTAACTGATACGGACAGCATTTTATCCGTATTTTCAAGTCATTTTGAAAACCTTTTTGCGTGTAGACAGGCAAACCTAGAAAGATTTAAAAACGAATATTTAGGACTCATGCCGCAAGTGAGTGAGGAAGTGAAAAACGCTTTGGAATTATCTATATCTGCATCTGAAGTTGAACGGGCGATTGATAAGTTAAATCCTGGGAAATCTCCAGGACCAGATGGTCTTTGTGCCAAGTGGTACAAATGTTTTAAAAGCGAATTGTCTTCAATACTTGCGGGCGTTTTTAATGAGGCATATGAGGAAAAGAAATTACCACCATCCTTTGGTGAATCGCGTACCGTTCTGATTCCGAAAACAGACGAGGTTGAAAAGCTCAGGCACGTCACAGCGTACAGGCCAATCGCACTGACAAACGTAGACTACAAAATATTAATGAAAATTTTGGCGGCCAGACTTCAGTCAGTAATAAAAGATATCGTCGGTCCACACCAAACGTGTGGAATCAAAGGTCGGTCCATAGTTACAAACGTTCATAAAATGCGATCCGTGCTCGAATGTGTTGACACCTGTCATGCTCGTGTGTCCATACTCCAGCTGGATCTGGAGAAAGCGTTTGATTGCGTTTCCCACGCTCTTTTGTTTGCAGTATTGAAGCACATTAATGTTGGTAAGATAATTATTGACGGAGTAGCCATGCCATATCGGAACGGTAGTACGAGACTAATTATCAACAAGACATTGGGCCCCCCCATAAGAATCGAGCGCTCAGTGCGTCAAGGTTGCCCTGTTAGTCCACTTTTGTTTTGCATCTATATTGAAACTTTATGTCAGTCGATATTGCAGAATGACATCATTAATGGGTTTAGAGTACAATCTTCAGAGGTCAAACTACTCGCATACGCTGATGATGTTGCGATTTGTAGCACTACCTATGTCGGTATTGAAGAATCAATCAGAGTTTCTAAATATTTCGCCGAAGTTACAGGAAGCCACATAAACTGGGGTAAATGCCTCGGCTTCTGGCATGGATATTGGCCTTCAACACCAGAATTTTTCGCAGCCATTAAATGGACAAGAACGCCAGTTAAATATCTTGGAGTACCGCTCGAGTCATACAAAAGTACTGACGAATATTGGACACAGCAAACGAAAGAAATTAAAGAAAAAGCGAATAGGTGGAATGCAACTTATCTGTCCATGTTTGCTAGGGCTACTGCATGCAACTGGTTTTTTGTGTCTAAGCTGTGGTATGTGATGCAAGTGCTGTACTGTTCCCGGGTCAATGTGCAAAAATTACATCGGGTGTTTGCAATATTTGTGTGGGGGTCTAACTGGGAAAGGTGCAGTCGCACGAATTTGTTTAGACGGGTGAAGTGTGGAGGCCTTGGGCTAGGACATCTGTTTATCAAGCAGTTAGTAAATAGGTTTTTGTTTTTTCGTAAGACAAGAGATCCTTTCCTACTAACAGTGTGTCAAACAAGACTAAGTAGACTGTTGCCCGAGTTTGTTGTGAGCACCCATGTTACCCCAGGGGCTGTGCAAGGATACATGAAAGAAGTAGTGGCCAGCGTGCGGTTTTTGTGTGTTCGCTTTTCAACTGACTACCTGTGGTCTGTTGGAAAGAAAAAACTGTACAAAGATTTATGTGACACGATGCTCCCCGTCCCACTGTACAGAGCGCTATATACAGCACGCAAGGGTCAGAACGTACTTAAACGAGTAAAAAAAATGCCAGCAGCTCCAAGTGCGAAAACGTTCTTTTTTAAATTAGACACCGGAACACTTCCTGTAAGAACCTTCCTGGAGGAGCGTGGGTTTTATATGCCTTGGGGATCTCACTGTCTAATCTGTAAGAAACCGGAAACTATAGACCATGTTTTCCTGCAGTGTTGGGAAGGAGTTTATTTTTGGGACGTATTACAAAGGACAATCAAAAAAGAGTTTCCGTTAGACCCTCATGGTATCAGGTATTTGGCAATAGAGAACGAGGATGGATTACCTTACGATTTTATCATGATGACTGCCTTGCACAGTATATGGCGCTCTAGAATGGCTGGATTTCATTGTGACCCAGACAGAAGACCAGCAAGAGAGTATTTTAAGGAAAGCATCTCAAGATTACTTGAGGTAGTAAGAACAGACGAATGTGTACCTTTGTGGGTAGAAAGGGTAGAAGCCCTACTGACCATGAAGGAATTCTAGGATGCGATGTGTTATAGTTATGTTTTAAGTTTTTTTTGTATTGTATGTAGTGAATTGTAATATATCTTAGTAACCCGTTTGTGAAGTTTACCGGAAATAAAGAAAAAAAAATACGTAAAAATAGTGAAATAAGGAAAAAAATACGTAAAAAATAGTGAACTTCTTTGGTCTATGCATTCTTCGCATCCATGGCGCACCCCGCTTCTTAGTCAAATTTGTCTAGTTGTAAGATGTTTATTAGCCAACATAAGCAGTGGAGAGATAATATGCCAAAATAAATGAACAACATAGTACCGGTTACTACTTTTTTTCTTAAAATTTTAAAAATTACTATTAATGGGTGGTAACGGCTAGGGTAGTAAGAGTTACTAACTGCTGGAAGTAACAGCAAAGGTAGTAACTGTTACCACCCTCCTCGTTACTAACTGCGCTTACTACCAGGGTTGTAAAATATGTGACAAACCATTACTACCCCAAAGTTAGCTAAGTACTACCACCTTTTTTCTAAGAGTGTAGACCTATACTATACTATACTTTACTATACTATACTATACTATACTATACTATACTATACTATACTATAGGTGGGATAAAGTGCATATCTTCGAGCGTCCTTGCAAGCAGCCTTTTGGTCTTATACCGTTCAGTTGAATGGAACGGTACGAGAACAATAGTCCTAGCGATATCTACCTAGAATGCTCGATCCCCATGCAGGGAGCACGGGGATCTCCGGTGGATGCTTTTGCCGCTTTGCTGAGCGCAAAACCAACCCGTTATCGCGTGGGCTTTTTCTTCCAACTGTGCACCTTACAGGCTCGCTATAGTTTACCAATGCGCCGACATTACACGAAGCGAACGGAACTAATCGTTGGACACTTCCGGAAAGATTGCCCCTTATAGAAAGAAAAAAAGAAAATGATAAAAAAAGGCGAAGTTTGCAACAAGCCGCACAAGGCTTAATTCAACAGCGAAACTGGACGATTCTGAAGACTAATCTAGCAATAGATTCTATGGGTTGTTTATAGACCTTATCTATAGAAGGTGCAGGTTGTTTTTATATCGTTTCTACTCAGATCATTGCTAGGCTTTAGTTGGGTGATGCTTGTTGTTTATATCCATACGTTAATCTCCCAGCGTATAGATGTTGGACTGAAACTACATATATATAGTCACCAAGGGGCTAGTCAAGCCGCGTTTTTTATCGCAGCTTTTTTCCCGCATTCCACACCACACATTGTGTGGTGTAACACTGTAATGGTGAAACAAACTCCAAACTTCGAACTTCAAACCAATACCAAACGGATGTTGAAACGGCAGAGTCAGATACTAGCGCAGAGATTAAGCTTTCGCACCCCTCACAGCTGTATACGGGCATGTCATCGGTGACGTATAGTCATTCCATAGCATCGGAGTCTTCGTGCAGCCGCCGTTGCCCCTGTATAGTTCCGCAGTGTTCTCGTTGTGCATTACTCGGGCTCTTAGGCTTGCCACCTCTGCTTCGCAGTCACTTGTTGGGATAAAAGTTGCCGTCATTTACATAGGAAAGCACCGACCAGTCGTATTTCACCAATTTCTTGTGGCACATATACCGCTTATGATGATGATAGTTTCCTGATAGGTTACGGCTGTAGCTTAAACACGCAGCTAAAAAACAAAACTGGTGGTGGAGGAGAATTACCGTATACAAGAATTAAGAAAAAAAAATCTAGTATACGTCGACGCGCTTATTTTCTGTGCACCTCCAGTGAATGAGCGCTGGTCGTCACAATTAGCGGAACTATATATCGTCTGAACCTTGTAGAGTATAGAGAGCGCATGTGCGCCCGGAAATCTTACACTTTCTGGAAGAATTAAAGGTCACTATCCTTTCTATAACTTTGCTTCCAATAATAGGCGGTGGCCTGCGTCGCAACAAGCTGTCACTTATTTTTCGCCATTTCCTCTTCCGTATAGTTGAATTTATAGCTATTTCCTGCAAGCCGGCAGACCTTGCTTATCGAATTTCCGTGGAAATAAATGTTTAACTGTCAAGTAGTATACATCATATCTGCACATGCCCCGACTTCCTGGTTATGCATTTATTCTTCCTATAAATTACTGTTATCATAACTCTCGCTTCGTTCTTTCTGAGCTGCCTAATAAGCTAAATAGTTGGTACTTTTTTTTTCTTCTCCTATTTTATTTTCTGATCGAGCGGCTGCGATCTAAATAGTCCTGGAAATACCGGAGTGTGTCAGGCTTAGCCCGCAGATCGCCGTCCGATTGCGACGCCACGCTGCGGGGAGCGTGGACTACGGTCAAGCCGCGCAGTTGGAGCGGCTTAATTTATTACTTGCCTCGCGATAGCGAACGTGTTTCGCGCTGGCGGTCTTGCATCCCCGCTCTTTTTTTTTATAGTTTGAAGAAAAATTATCGTTCACTTCGTTTAGGGGTGGGCTATATTGTCGCCACCGAAACCGGCTTAGCAAGCTAAAACTGTCGCTCGCGGCCATTAGCGATATGGGCTCTTGTACGCACTTCTCGGAGCTCCTGTTCACACTGTGTCGTGCCATCGTATAAGCGCTTAGCGGGAGTTACTGCGTCGAAAAAAAAAAATGTAATGAAGAAACACCGCAACAGGAATCGCAGTTTGCCTGTGCGGTGTTGCTGGGGAACCGAAATTCTCGCGTTTTAACTTCTACGCGTACCAATACCATGATTTGATTAGGTGGGACACCGTTAATGTGGGACATCGGATTGGTTTTGACCACGCGAGGTTCTTTAAACGCGTTCACCTAAATATGATTAGTGTATATACACGAGTGCGTTTAGATTTCGTCTCAGTGTCGAAATGCGGCCGTTGTTGACTGCACTCGAACGCAAGATTGTCTGGCGACCCTGCACAAATGCGCGATATGCGCAAAACCACCGTGTTTGAAATTGATGGTGCTGTATGATGCTTTTATTGGTTGACCCTAAACTGCATGACGGATGGGAAAGAAAATTGGAAAGATTAGTCGAGTCCCACTCTCTGCCTGATGGACTGCAAGCTACAGGCCTTACTTTAATATTCCAAAATATGCGTTGCATTCTCGCTTTTTTAGTGTTTTAGTGATACGAGGAGTGAATTGAAAAAAAAAAGTGAGTAAATTTGCGGGAAACAGACCATTTGGATGTGGCATTACGTATATCTTAATTTTTTATTTCTTTTATGTGATGCAGACTTGTCATAAGGTAAGTACTAATAGCTAATGTTAATTCGACTAACAGGGCTGATATTGGCTGTAAGATAATTGAAGGTAATGTCATTATCATTACCGTTAATTACCATACAACCAATACCAGCCCTATTAGTCGAATTCACATTAGCCAACAGAGCTTACCTAAGCGTAAAGCTAACACACTTCTCTCCCAAATTACTTTCTTGAAATCGCCACTTAATGTTTGTACCGCCATATCACGACTCGCTTAAATTGACGCGACACTCTAATGCAATACGCTTTCGCACGCTCTGTCACGACGCCCCATCGAGGGAAGACGATGGCCGCCATCCACGTTATTTAGGCAACGCATGGGTGGAAAGGAGTTCATCATCATTATCGTCATTATGATAATCATCGTCAGCAGTCCGGTTTGCAGCGCACTCCCATCTCACCGCGGTTGGTGGCGTGGGAGGCGATTCACACTTGGAGAGGACTTCCTTCTTTATTCGCAGCACCGAACGTGGCGGGGCGCCTCAGAACGGCCGGGCAGCGAGTTTACAAAGGCGAGCGGATAAAGCCACCCAGAATGCACCGCGGGCCAACACTCTTGGAGGCTATGCATTTCCGCCGGCCTAACTGTGTCATCGCGCTGTCGCTCCCCGCACTTTCGTATAGTGTTGCAGCAGCCGCGCGGGGGGTCCCGCCCCTTGCTCGCAAAGGAAACCCCTCGCGGCTTTTGGACCTGCGGCGAGTTGAGTTGGATACTCGCGAAGAAATCGTGTGCGCCCACCTGTCGCCTCTCGCAACCGAAAGCCGGCTCGTTCATGACGCAAGTGGGCACTGGAACGACGTGATCAAGAAAAGGAAAACCCTCTACGATTGACATCTCGCAATCGGTTCATGTTTCAAGCAGTGCGCGCGCCTTGTATCGCCGCTGCGCTGCGCTCCTCGCTCTGCCCAACGTTTTGCCGGCCCGTTATCAACGATGTAAGTTTGGATGTTTACTAAGTCGTATGCAATCAACACAAAACGACGCGATCACGTACTTGTGCAAGCCTTGCCTCGTCGCTGGTCAGAAAGGGGCTTTCGGAAAAATCACATTCCGCTACGTCGCGGTCGTCACTTCAGGGTTAATTAGCTTTAGCTGATGCTCAGCACTGACTTCTAAGCTACGCATTATGAATAGGAACGTGCCATGCCACACGAAGACCTTCCAAACACCATTGTGCGGCTTAAAAAAAGTAAAGCTTCCGGCCTCGCCCGTTCATATATTCAACGCCTCCTTTGTATATTACACGGACAAGCTAATACGTCATCGTTAAGGCAAAAGAACGCCGCTGATTAAATATTGCCTATCGGTGCAAGTAAGGTTCGAACAAAAACAAAATTTTTCTGGTGCGTCCTGCAGAAAAAAGCGCTCGTGTTTTCTTTTCTTTTTTGGCGCTTCAGTGCAGCATGCATGTGTAATGCGGTGAAGCTGTGAGGGCACGCGCAACTTTATAATATGGGACCGAGCACCTCGACATGGTGTTTTTCTCTTTGTTTTTCTACAACCCGCCCTTGTCCAACAAGCAGTCATGCAAACTTGATGGCAAGTAAAAAAAAAACATGCCTGGCCACTAGTGCCACATAGCCGTCACATGAAATTGAAATAAAAGCAGGAGTGCAGACCATGCATAGAGATACACTGGAGGATGTTCTAAAGTATAGACGCTGCTCTGAATGAAACATAGAGAACTTTGATGCTAGTGTCTGTGGCAGCTACAACGCACAGCACTTCAGCTAGCATGGCAGGGAAGGGTAGTACACGAATGTGTCTAATGTTCGTTCTTTTAGCTCCGTGTGGCCTGGATTCGCTTTGCCACAAGACAAAGTTGAGCAAAGGTTTAAAATCAATGCATAGCTATAAACACAGCCACAAGTGCATGGGAAGCCTGCAAACACGAAAACTAGGCAAATCTGTGAAGTACCCATCATTCCCATGGCAACTAAACGACTGCAGTGCCAGAGTTACTTTTAGGAAACTATGAGACCATAAAAGTCACCCAGGATCTTGCAATTGCGCCTTGTTTTATTTTTGCATCATTTAAAAACAACGCTTTGCTAATGAAATGCCATTCGAAGTATCACAGGATCATTGCTTGCTTAGACCCCTCATCATCCAACCTTGTATAGGTGAGAGCCAGTCCTTACGCATGTACCTGTTCAAATAAACATCCGTTCATGTAACTGCCTGATCTGTGCAAGGATTATAAGATGCAATAAGACTTTACAATTCATTAGTATACACTTTAGAAACAGATATTGAATTCAATGCAGCAAATAGTTCAACTGCCTTTTGCAACACAGCATATGCCAGGTAGAAAATGCAGCAAAGGCAAATATATTCTGGAAATTGTTTTGCAAAGCTTTCACAGGCATGGTAGCAAATATATCGGTTAATGCCAGCAATGTCTATTTTCTGCGAAGCTCTAAAAAGCTTTTGCACGAGTTGTCTAAAATGCCTATACACCTCTTCAGCCTATGAACTTGGCGTTTCACTGCAATGTAATGTTAAAATCAGAGGAAATAGTAAACCGCCTGTAAGACTTATAAGCTGTTGTAAAAAGAAAAAGCAATATATTTCTTAATATTGAAGAAGCATTCTGAACAAAATTAGACCAACTGAGGCTGCCACAAGTGGCCTTGAAAATATAAAAATACTTGCCAACATAAGTTGCTGGTCTAATGTGGAGGCCATGCATTTCAGTCAGCTGTACACATCGATGCTAAGTCTTTGTAATGTTATGAAAATATTCATAATAGCACCTATAGACACAGCATAATACACCCAGTTTATTATGTCTTTTGGCATTGAGGATAAAAGATAGCTTATGCCTTTGCATACATTTCTAATATTTCTGCAGTTATGAAGATTAGAAGCTTGACGACTGCTGGCATACTAGTTTATGTTTCTCAAAGAGATGTGGACATCTAAAAATCCAGAAGCCCGAAATATAAATTTCAAAAAGTATGAGGGTATCCAAATTCAGAGCTGTGAAATGTTATGCTCACACCTCTTTTTAATCTCTATACGAAGTTTCGGTTCAGCAAGGCATTATACAAGTATCGATGTTCATATGCCTCATGACTGGCATGTGTATTTGCACAAGTTTTTCACTGCCATTCAGGGTTGTTGCAAGTACTGTACTGAGCATGTGTTCCTCTTTCCCCCTAAAATATCCCTGGTGACAGCACTGTTGCCAGCACCATAAATGAAGCAATGCAGGCAGTGACTACAGTGCCAAATGCATGAAACACCTCGACATTGAGGTCTCGTCATACAAACTAGCTAATCTCAAACTTTGCGAATGATTGGGCTACGGCCCAAGTGGTGCAAGGGTTTCTTGCGAGAAGGAAAAAAAGTAATAAAAGTGAACTGCTCTCTTAGCCCTTTCAGATACCACCTACGAAGAACTGTATGTACTTGTGTGAAACTGACATTTCAAGGCACTCGATATTCTATTGCAACAAAAATAGCGGCATAACACGAGGTGCATTCAAAAAGAAACCGAACTTGTGCTTTACTGTAGTCTTTGACTTTGTTTCTCGGCCACAAGTATGGCCAAACAAAAAATTTCATCTTGGAAGTGCCGCCTGCTGCCTTAGTCCATATCACAACTATGCGACATCTGGTGGAGGTGGTTTCTTTTATGTTCTGGGCGCCCCCATCAAGCCATGAACCCAGCTCCAGTGCCAAAAAAGATACCCGACGCCGACCTTGAGCCTGTAATCTTCAACTTCTTCAAACATTAATGTTTTTTAGATTACTGCGTAATTTTCAATAAAATAACTAGTGGTAATGGCAGTTCATTTCTCCAATCTTACCTCAACACTGTAGCAGCTTGGTGCAGCACATGGCAAATAGATTTAAACATGCGTAAATGTAAGCAAACATGCATAAGAAGATATGCAGACATCTTGCTAACATACTAGGTAAATGTCCTACGCAATCGGGTCAACTCATATAAATAATTAGGTGTTCTTATCTCATTGAACTTATCTCAGGCACCTCACACTGAATATGTTACTAATAATGCCGATCACAAGTTAGGCTACATACATTGCACCTTCTCAAAACCCCGATATACACTAAAGCTACTCCTATATGAAACATTATTACGCTTCAATCTTGAATATGCCTCTTCTGTGCGAGACCCTTGCCACGACAACTTGATTCACTTGTTTGTACAGAATAACTCCATCCACTTGAAACCTTCTCACTGTAATTGCATTGCTGGTATAACTTCAATTAAATCTAGCCGAAGCTTTGTTTCTTTTGCACCCCCTTGTAAAATATCCTATTTGGCTTCATTTCACGAATTATTCAGTCATACCACCCTGCATGACCAACTAATCCTGAATCCTCAGTACATATCCCATTGCAGTGACCTCGTCATAAGGTTGGCATCGCATTATGCAACTCCCAGTGTTTTCATCTTGTACATTGGTACATTGAAACCAACTACCTGAAGACATGTCACTATTAGTAATTGTTTTCCAAGAAACTTTACTCAGTATTCTGTAATTATGCAAAATAGACTAACTAACATTCTGTATTTACAGGCTGAATTATGTATTGTGTTTGTTGTCCTTACACAGCTAACATTGTGTAATGATGAGTTTATTCTTTGTTTAGTAACTTTTCATGCTGCATTTTCCTTGTCTACTTTGTAACCAGTCCCCTCTATTATGCCGTAAGGATATTGAGAGTAAATAAAATAAAAATAAATATGCAACTGTATGCTGCAAAACGAAGTTAAATAAAGAGATTAGAAAGTCAATATATATTGATGTTTCTTAGCCCCTACTAATACAAATAGAAAAATCAAGGGGTGTACACAATTGTGTACATAGCGTGTCAAACGGTTGACATTCACCCAGCATTCCTTGCAAGCACTGAAAGCCGATGATTCAGTCCTTTTTATGCCAACTTAGTCGGACATCAGGGGTTGGCACTCCTTTAAGAAGTGGAGTTCGCTTGTTTGGGATTAAACAAAACCAACTTCATGCTTCAAAAACTAACATTTTTCAGGCAAAGTAACATGAAGTATCAACATTTTTAGGCTTGCTCTTGTAATTATTACAGTTCATTTATAATTTTAGTGAGGTAAAAGGTTAAATTATGTGACAGCTTTGTGTTAGTAACAACAACAAAGCATTCAGAAATACTACACAAAGGCAGCTGCTGTCCCTATCACAGTACATGTTCACAATGAGGAGAACGTTACAATACCTTGTGTAGCACAAGTGAGAAAAAGACTCGACAGGTTTTCACACAACCAATGTTTTTTTTTTTATTTTCTGTCCCCCTCGCGCCAGTATTGCTGCTGCATCGCACGTGATCACGTGCATCCCCTTCTTCCATCACGACGCGATCCCCTTGCTGTTGGTGGCAACTACAACCCAGTGGCATTCAAGCCCTTAGCACCGAGGTTTGGTGGCCAGCCTGCAAGTAGGAAAGATACCAAAGTGTTTTTAAGTATCGCGTTCTGCGACCTGCTTTCAAGTCAATTTTTATTCTAGTTTCTCAGAACTTTGCAAGGAAATATGAGGAAATGGAAACAGTCAGCAATCCTAGATGTATCAGAACTATAGTACAAGTAAAAAAGAAGGCAGGAAATTGAACACACAGAGAAGCACACAAGCAGCACAATAAAGAGGACCCCAAGACATAATGCATACAACACCATGAGAAGTGCATTGTGGATGACATATTTTGATCATTAAGCTTACCAGATATATTTTCGGCAAGCAGCACACCTACAGGGTACTGCACATGGAGATGCATGTCAACTGTGGGCACACAGTATTGAGTTAACATGGCTCACATTTTTCTATGCTTCATGGGCATGTAGGACTGCCTTGTGGGGGTGCGCGGCAATGGATGGTGGCGCTTGTGCGCTGAGAAGCAGCAAATGTGGCTCAATAAGGAATGAAAGCACCATTTGCAAGAAAAAAAAAAGAGAGTTCAATTATTTTGTATTAACGACGTGTTACTATTATGTCTTTATTGTACCAAACTCATGAAAATGAACATTGGTGATTTTATTATTTACAAGTAAGCAAATACACAAGTGAAATAAAAACTGTCTGTTTGCATCATTTTTCACACACCCTACGGGCATTGAGAGACCATCTGGAGCTTTTGGTGGGTAGGGCACAATGACGATAAATCTATTCTAGCTTTATTTAGCGCTCATAAGTATGTAGGATGACTGCCAGTTGGGCGTGTTGGTAAAGGTTCATGATGAAACAAGTGCAAACAAGTGCAGTGTCCTCTCCGAGTCTGGGCTCATAAGTAATTTAGTCATTCAAATGCAAGCTCTGAAGGCCAGAATGCAAGGCAGCACCCCAAGTAAGTCTTTCACTTTCAAGTGACTATGATAGTCCTCCACTGCTTTGCTGTTTTGTATCGCAATAAAAACCATACGTCTGAAGTGTCCAACATTCCAACGGCTTCTCTGGCGAGTGTGTAGAAATTCTCGGAAAAAATTTTTTATTCTGCGTTCAGTATTTTTCCATCGGAGTGATGAACGCCCGGAACGATGGCTGGTGGACGTGATCACAGTGGTGTGAAAGTCAAAAACTGAAACCGTGTGCAGTTTTTGCAAGGCCTTCACCAATAATACTACATACACCGTACTGGTCGTATAAAGCATGGAAATTGTCAGATAATGTATTACTGAAGTTTCTCCAGCTTTGTTTAGTTAGCCTCAAAAACCACCACAGTTGAGGGGAAGAGTTTGTTCCAGCAACACTGGTACGCCAGCATTTTGAAACGAACTGTAGTGGTTTTACTCCTGCCAAGTGTGCATGCAACTAAAACAAACATGAAATGTCCTTCACAAAACAGCAGAATGTCCCCGCTGTCTTGCAGTTGTGTTTAGGTGTTCTGCGATGCATATGGGATGAGAGCCAGCATGGGCAACATGATTAAGCGAAACGTGATGGCAAAATGTTCTCCAATGTTAGAACTTTGATAAGTACTGTTGTGCACTTTAAGCACAAATGATCGCGCAACATTACTAGATGACACTGGACCCACGGGCAAGGTTTGAAAATTTACTGAAATCAGTTGTGCTAATACTTGCCAAAGACTTTTTTGTTGTTGTTGTTGAGAGCGGCGCCAGGCGCAGCACTCGCTTTTCTCCGCCGTAGGCAAGCACGCGACCGTCTCGCCGGCAGTGCCACGGTGCCTCCTTGAACGCGTGATAAAACAAGCAAAAGTGCTCTCTTGTGCAGTCTAAAGTTGCCTCAAGGGAATGAAATGCAATTTCAAGTTAAACATGTTTGTTTTAAAGCAAAGCCAGCCTACTTGCGAGCATTTCTGTGTGGATAAATTGAACCACATAGCTGCTGGGTGATGCCAGCAGTTGCTTTGTAGATTTTCAACATCAAAATTACTCCTTTTATATGGTAAAAAAACATGCTCATTGGTGCTGATGAGATTAACAATCTTCTCATTTTCACCATAATAAGCAAAATGTTCTGTGCAGTTGACAGTCCCTTTAAAAAAATTGTACGCCAATATTACAGCTTCATTGCACTAGAAATACTGCAAATTGATTACATATGTTGAGCCCTCCTCGCAGCGAATTCCGAATATGCATGAAACCTGACAAGACAGCTTGTATATGCTTGGTAATCTTCAGTTCTACCATTCAACATTTGATTGAAAAATATAGCCCTCCAACAGTTCGCCCTGTCAGAAAACATGCATGTGATTTTCGGCCACAACTTCTTTCACGCACCTGTCCAAAACAGCCAGAAGAAGCAAGAACTGCAAGGTTTAGTGATGGGCAAATAGTTATGTGAGGTTGAAAAAGTAGTAATTTGGTTGAATCATTTAAAATCAAGCATTTTTATTATAATAAATCCAATAACCTTAAACATTTTACGAATAAGAAATAGGCTTGTACGAATATCACATGCGCTTGTGTAATTTCTTCGCCTCTTAGCAGTGTCCTTTTTTGCTCTTATACCAGGAATGTCTCTTTCTTGTAGATATTAGCGAACTCACTTCGGAGTCTACTCACTCTGACTCGGATCGAGACGCTAGTCTCAGAATGAGTTAACATTTCTGTGAGTGTGCATCTAAATGAGTCCGTCTCTGGAAAATTTTGGTGTTTCTGAGTCCGAGCAAGTCCAAAGTGCAAGATACATTTCCTGAGGGAATCTAAGTTCGATTTTTGTTTGCCAAGCTATGGTCATACCTACTCGTCTTCAGTATTACTATCCGCTTTACCTAGATCAGCGTTCATACTCGCGTCAATGCTCACATATTTCAAAGCCGTGTCTTTTATATACCATTTGAATATTTATTGATCAGTGGCATGAATTACATGGTGGAAGGCCTCGATTTTTCCCTAACCATTGACAACTAAAGGAAGTTGGTGATAACCTCTCCTTCAATACATTTAATAACAAAAAAGTTGGTGATGAATATATATTGCGCTGTCATCTCTCAAGAAAAACGACCTTACTGGTTTACGAGCACTTGTAACTCATATTCGAAGGCACCATAAGAAAAGGTGCCAATAAGAGTATCGATTACGTGAAATTTTGGTGTTAAAAAGCACTGGCATTGTGGTCGAAAAAGACAGTGAGTCCGAGCGAGTCCAGCTGAACAAATTTTTGTGATAGCCGAACCCGCTCGGACTCACACTCACTAAAATTTTCTTCAAACAAACTCTCTCGGACTTCGACTCACAAAAATAATGCTTATCCAGACTCAGACTCATAATGTGAGTCTGAGTGAGTCCGTGCGAGTTGGCCAATGAGTGAGTTCGTGGACCTATTGCCCGAACTCTCTCTTCTTTTTAATATACTGGTAACAGATGCAAACTTACACTTGTCTTCAACCTTGAAACTTACCATAAATGTTACTGCTCTCTATAGTTTATTAAAAAGCAAATAGCAAACTCAAATTCAATAGAAAATTATTAGCCAAGGCTATTTATATTTTTTTATTCACCCACGAAAATTGTTCTCACAACAGCCACGACTTTTCTATGCTTTTATAACTATGAACAGCTTTCAACTTTATTGCATTATCTGCCAGGCCCCACAGATATTCATGAGTGACAATTCGAGTGCTGAGAAGGCCGCCCTACAGCAGACATGCCCGTCAGCAAGGCAGCTTTTGTGCCATTTTCATGTGGCACAAGCGGAGTGGCGCTGGCTGACGACATCTCACAACTCTGTCGACAAAGATCAGAGGAGACGATTCATGTCTGCCTTCCAACTGGCAAGTTTTTTTACAATCTAGTTGTAACTCTAGCTCTAAGATACGAGGTGCATTCGTTGCATCTGCACTTAGTGAACAAATTCACAATGGTCTGCTATTTTAGCATTCGTTTCATGTTTCCAAGATGATGGCGCTGGCATAGCAGCATAGGTGCATAAAAAGCACAGCTGTCCTGCAAGGCTAGTGCATGAATTACCTTCACTTCCTCGCGATATAATTTGGAGTGTATGCCGCACAAGATTCTCTAATCTGCAGATGAAAACGCAGACAGTATTTGTGTCCATTTTAATCACATTTAAAAAGTACACCAGTAAACGTCTGGTGGGTTCAAATGATTTCGAATGCCATAAAATGAGGCTTGTACAAATATTCAAATGCTTTGAATATTCAAAATAATAATGCAGTACTCAAATTTGATTTGAATCAAAGTTAAATTGCTGAAATTTTTGAATTATTAAAAACGAACAAAATAGGTGTATATTAGTCCACACATAACACTCTGTAAAGGTGGTTTCTTGGCAGTGGAGGGATGCTAAACCATGAAAGCAGTTACCCAAGCACATTAGACCAGATTTAAAAGTGGTTTCACTGCAATGAATTGGTGCTAAGCCGTGAAAACACGTAATCAAGAGAAATTCGCACTGCAGCAAAGCCCCACTTCAAGGTTTTAATAAAGAATTACAATGACATTGATACTGCTTTTTTTGTTGTTTTCAGTTTAAAAGCTCGTTACACAAATTTATATGCTCCAAGTAAAAAAAAAATTGAAACGCAGCATATTTTACTGGCTATTACTTGGACTGCACCAAAAGCCGAATGCTGCTACAATTCGAAGTTGTTGCCACTTCCTTTGATGAAAAAAAAAAAAGTGGCCTTTGCATAGGCCCTGTTTCAATTTTTAAAGATCTGTGCAAGTTTGTTTGGCCATGACAAATATGCCCCTTTTTGTTTATATTATGCAATATATATACTATTACAATTGAATTAGATATTATTCGACCAAAATCACTATTCGCTTCGAATTCACTTCGAACCTAAAATTCCCTATTCGCACAAGCGTACAGAAAATGTCAGCAGCATCAACTTTTATGGACCACCGCTTGGCAATTCGTAGAGCAGACCGCGGCAATCAATTTCCAGATTACAGCGCTGCGCACCGTGCACAGCCTCCATTTAGAAAAACAATTCCCGCGCTCCTTTCCTACACCTGACCAATCCTTCTTTCATGAGCAGTGACACAAATTCGCCGATCAGCGACTTGACGAAGCACGCAGCTCATCGATTGGGTTAAACCAGTCACGACGGCAGGCTACGCTTTTTCCTCCCTTTGAAATAGAAGGGTGGCGAGACCGCACGAAAATTTGAAACTAGCTGAAACCAATGTTCTAACCCCTGTGAATTCCTTAATAAAGTATTTGCAAAATCCTTGAGGAGGCAGCATGTTCACGGAGCAAAGGTGCAGATATTTTTTATTTTTGGTCCTTGGGGGTTGTTTACTGGCCTTTTGAACTGGGGCAAGCATGTGCAGACCACAAAGTGACTTCAATGCAGACAGTGAAGCATGAATCTGTATTATGGTGCAGTTTAAAAAAAGCGAAAATATCCAAATACGAGCACCTCATTGAAAAATTTCCTGCTATCTGCAGGTCATGTATGCAGACACAGCAGAAAAACTTGAAGCTGCCATTGCCGAAGTTAAGGCCCTACAACACGATGCCTTCGTGTCTAGAGTTCTGACATTCTTGCGCCGACAAGAAGAGTGGGTGCAGCTCTACCGTTTGGACGTGTTGACAAGGGGCCACAACACCAACAATTTTGCGGAGGCAACCATACGCGTGCTCAAAGACATTATCCTGAACAGAGTCGAAGCATTCAATGCAGTCGCACTCGTAGACTCTGTGGCTCTGGTGTGGGAGAAATACTTTGAAAGCCGTATCCTCCGCCACGCCTACAGCCGTGTTGCAGCCCATCAACTACTGTACAAGCGGCTGCTGTCGAGAATGCCGAAAGATGCAGCCGAGGCCATCCAAGTGGTAGGCCAGGGACAGTACATTGTGCCTAGTGCGACCCACCCCAGCTCCAGTTATGAGGTCTATGCTGACATAGGACTATGTACATGTCTCTTTGGTAAACAAGGTGCATTTTGTAAGCACCAGGCTTTGGTGCAGAAAAAGTACGGAGGACTGTTTCCGAATGCTCCGGCACTGAGTACTGACGACCGGTACCAACTGGGACAGCTGGCCCTGGGCGAGAAGTGTCCCCCCAGGATATTTTTCGAACCCTTCCAAGAGGAGGAGCCCAGCCGTAGCTCCAGAACCACGGCAGGTACCAGTGCCCAGCAGAAGGAGCCAGACGAACTCCAAGCATTGCAAGGCACCAGCACGCAAGAGGCCACACACCTCGCACCTGTACCGTCGGTGCCTGATGCAGCCCAACTTGCCCAGGTAGGACAAGCCCCTTGAAAGGGCCCTGAAGTACTTTTCAATTAAACATAGGGAATGCTACTGAACAGTAGTCAAGGCTTCTTTTATTCCTGTAAGCATATTATTGTGCTCTACCGCACTCACGAATTTACAATTTCATATTGGTGGATGTCATCATTCTGAGGGCGATTTCAAGATTTCAACACTATTGGTGTCGTATTGTTCCATGTTTGGAACTACAGGTCACCAATTGTTGGTATTAGCAGCACTTCCACTAACAGAATAGTCAAAACAGGTGACAGGAAAACCTTAACTTAAATTGACTCCTCAGCTTGAACTTTATTCTCGAGCTGTTGTCTGCAGTTAAAGAGGAGCAAAATAAATGTGCAGTTCTTGTTGGTGTGCTGTACACTTGAAGTATATTTCTTTCATCACTTTTGGTGCAGGCCCAAGAACATGCATACGAGTTCCTGGAGGTCCAGTTGCGGCGTGTGCATTCTATGAATGCACACAATCCAGCTTACCTTGATATCGTGAAGGGCCTTGCAGAGGAGCTTGCTCGTGTTCAGAACAGCAGCGATGGGACAGGACTGATGCTGGCATTCAAGGCTACCGCTGCAGCAAGACGTCGCCGGGCCCGTCACATAAGGGTGCAACCGACCAGCACTGCTAGGCGTAGGCCAGGGCTTACAAGGGGGTCCAAGAGGGTCCCTACAGGGCGCCCAGCAGTTGAGCCAGCTGCCAAGAGAGCAAAGAAGAGGCCCCATTCTTTGAGCCACAGCATAGAGAAAAATGTGCCTGGTGCAAGGCTGCACTGAATGGCAGCTGCCTCACACCAACTGGGCTCACGACAGTTCTAGGCACAGAGCCAACTTGGTTTCAAACATCATTTCTACGGTTTTACGTGGCGAAACGATGATATGATTGTGAAGCACACCGCAGTGGGCGACTGATGATATGTGGGGTTTAACGTCCCAAAACCACCATATGATTGTGAGAGACGCCGTAGTGGAAAGCTCCGGAAATTTCGACCACCTGGGGTTCTCTAACGGGCTCCCAAATCTGGGCACACTGGCCTACACCATTTCCACCTCCATCGAAAATGTAGTCACCACAGCCGGGATTCAATGCCACGACCTGCGGGTCAGCGGTTAAGTATTTTAGCCAGTAGACCACCGCGACGGGGCCCACAGTGGGTGACTTCGGATCAAATTGGGCCATGTGGGATTCTTTAAAGTGAACCTAAATCTATGCGAAGGAGCAGCTCATCGCCACCGCTGCACTTGATGCTTCATCTTTGATTGAACCAAAGCGAGAACGACTCCTCGCATTAGCTGTAATATCATAACCTTACAATTGGTCACCTTAGCCACAGGCAGAAGCATTTGGCTCTGCACTATTACCTCAGTATCATGCATACAGCCTTGTCAAAGCTGATGTTAAAGAATGGTGCCCACTAATCCCACTAGTCTCTTGGATCCACCAGGTGTGGCCCTCACAAGTCACAATCAGATACTCATCAATGTTGTGCAGTAACATTGTGCCATTCCACCATGAGCGACTTTTGTTTCGCCTTACCGTCAGGAGTAACGAGCTCTTCAATTGCGTTTTTTGAGTGGCGGTGGGGTTAATGTCCAAACCACGACACTGACAGTATAGTTATGTGCCGCTTACTTAGAAACCGAAGAAGTTAAAAGACTAGGTGGTGCCTGTCCTGGCCATCGTGGTTGTTTTCAACCGCAGTATTGTTACTATGAATATTGTAAATACACTCGTTTTCTGTCATCTCCCCGTAACATCTTAGGTGGAGGTGCTGGACACATCAGGAGCACACAACGGAACTTCGCAGCGGGCGTATTCTTGGACAGTCCATCATGCCGGCAGACAATTCTGCTGATCCAGCCCCCGCTATGCCGAATGCACCCAGTCACATTGTCGTGACCCACCTCCGAGGCCCAGGCCCCTTCTGCAGGACTGATAACAGTCAGGTGGAGAAGTGGCTGGCCAACTAAGAGTGCAGCAGCAAGACCAATCGCTGGGATTCGACTTTGATGCTTGCAAACGTCAGGTACTACCTCAGGGGTAGGGCCAACGTGTGGTTCGACACACACGAGGAGAATTTAAACCTACGTAACAAAAAAAAGACGTATATAAACAAAAAAAATGAAACACCTTTTTGGAAAGCCCATTGCATGCCAAGAGAAAGAACTCTCGTGCCGTGCCCAAACCTCAAAGGAGCTGCACATGGTTTACATACAAGATGTCTTAGCCTTGTGCGGGCAAGTTGATAGCCAAATGGCCGAAGCCAACAGTCACCCACATTAATGAAGGCATCGCTCACGACGCCCTTCACTTGCTCGTGTACAAAGACTGCTCCACCATTTACGACATTATCAGGGAGTGCTGAAGTTTCGAAGAAGCAAAAAGCCGACATGTTACGCAGCAATTTGTTCAGCTCCCTACCACTGCTGCCACGTCGTCGTGCAAAGACGTCTAGATCCAGCCGCCGCCCTGTACCAAAAACTTCCTGCGTCTCGTGCGGCGTAATATCGAGGCAGCAACTCCATCTGCTCCCCAGACTAATTCTCACGAGGAGGCCCGCCCGACAGTGTCATTAATTCAGGCCGCCGTGCGCGAAGAACTGGCGAATGCAGGCATCCAGCCTGTATGTGCCCAAAGTCGTTCTACGTCAGCCCTGCTCCATACTACCAGCCACAACTGACTTATTCCGGGTACCATGATTCGAACCAGTGGCGCACGCGAGAAGACGGGTCGATATGCTTCAACTGCAATGGCGCCGGTCACATTTCCCTCTATTGTCGCTATCGTCGGCCATCGTCTCCTCGTGCACCATGCCGTCCAGACGACACTTCATCCTCCCCTTTGCACGCCAATCCACTGAACACTAATGCCCGAACATCAACCCCACATTATGAGCCGTCGCCGTCTCCCCAGACCCAACGACTTTCTCGGTTGCTTATGTCCCGTCGCTCCCCCTCACCGTCCTTCCTCGGGAAAACAGACCAGTGCAGCTCCCGGAAGGTGATGCGGCCTTGACTGATCGACTCGGAAATCCTCTGTTAACTCTGGCATCTCGACAAAAGCTTACGGATGTAGATGTAGAGGGCATGCCTGTTTCAGCACTCATCCACACAAGGGCTCAATAATCATTGATGAGTGCTCACCTTTCTCGTCGTCTTCGTAAAGTCGTTACACGCGCCTCATCACCTGTTGTTCGCGAAGCCAATAGCCGTACACCTACCGTCCTTCGAATGTGCTTTGCGCATGTGAGCTTCGATGACCACAACACCTCAGTTCTCTTTGCTGTTCTGGACGTTGCTCCTTGGACGTTCTACTGACGCGAAGATTAGTTTTGCCTCACTATCTTGTGACTGTTTCTGCGAACAACTTTTGCACACCTGTCCTGAACTTTGGACGCTGCGCACAACTGCTTCCTGAAGGTATCTCGCTGGGCACAATATCACCTTTAGACGCAAACAACCCTGTTGCTCTGGCCATTGATGCCCCACAGTCGCCTCCAGGCAGCCCTGCTGCTGGCCCAACACCTGATGACACATTCGAAAACATGATTGCCTGCCCGAACCCTGATCCTTATAAAAGCCAGGACCTACACCTTTCGTAGGAGACATACCGCAACTTTTGATTTCGCTTCACCCAAACTTGGACAAACATATCTAGTGAGGCATCGAATCGACAACGCGGACACAACACCCATTCATCGACACCCTTAGCATGTCTCCGCGACCGATCGCAGCGTCATTCAAACGGAAGTTGATGAAATACTCTCTAAGGACATCATGGAGCCATTTTCGAGCCCTTGAGCGTCGCCCATAGTATTTGTAAAAAACAAAGACAACACCTGGCAGTTCTGCGTCGACTGCCGGCATTTCACCAGCACTTCAACAAAATCAAAAAATACTTCTGCCTATTGCTGCAAATAGACGACGCCATTGATTCCCTTTTGGTGCACGGTACTTTTCTTCCATCGACCTTCGTTTGGGCTATTGACAAATAGCTGTCGATGAAAATGATTGGAAGTTAAGTCATGCCCTTTGGGTTGTGTAATGCGCCAGCAACATTTTGAGCGTGTGATGGACTCTCTACAGAGGGGGTTTCAAGTGGTCCACATGCCTCTCTGCTGCCTGGACAATATCGTAGTTTTCTCCCCTTACATTCATTAGTCACCTGCAAAACTTGTCGGCCATATTGCAAGTCTTTCACATTGCTGATCTTCAACTCAACTCTTCAAAATGCTGCTTTTTGCGCCTGTAGATCGCCGTGCTTGGCCATCTTGTTGACGCTGCAAGTAAACGAGCTGATCCAGCAAAAATATGCGCCGTCATCAACTTCCCTATTACAAGTTCTTCCAAAGAGGTTCGCTCGTTTTTTTTGGCTCGTGCTTCATCCAATGTGCTTCAAAAAATAAAAAAAAACCTTTTTGGAAAGTCCGTTGCACGCCAACATAACGAACTTTCGTGCCGTGCCCGAACCTCAACGGAGCCGTACATGGTTTACATACAAGGTGTCTTAGTCTTGTGTAACATATACGTCGTAACACGAGGCAGCTGGCTGTTCGCCTTTATTTTATTTGACTGAAATCCAATGTTGCCTATGGACACCAATGATGCCTCCTTCAACATGCCCACCCACTGAATACGCTCAATAAGCTATAGCCCATGCCGACCATACACGTCAACTTGTGTGCGTTCGGCTAACCGACTCACAAGCGGGCCAACGATTTCGTTATGAGAGCAGTCATATAAACACTCACTTGCCTCCAGGATTCCTGTGCTGTGGTCTCCAGCACGCTGTATTGGGCTTTTTACAAAGCTACTGTTCCCGCCATCCGAACCGTACCCTATGCACTGCCAAGTGACCGTCGTGACATAAGAAATTGAATTGTCTTTGTCCTCGTTGACTCAACCCCGTACCAACATCGTTTACGTTGTACGTCTGAAGCCATGTCATACACCGGGCTGCCGCAACGCACATGTATAATAACCACCTCTATACCGTCTTTCTCTGACTGCACCGAGTCGGTGCCTTCACCGCCGGAGGGTAACGTTATGTGCCGCTCACATAGAGAGGACGAAAAAGTGAAGGACTAGGTGGTGCCTGCTCTCGCTATCGCAGTTGTTTTTACCCGCATTACTGTGACTGTATATATTGTAAACATACCTGTTTTCAGTCATCTACCAGTAACAATATCATTTATGAAACACCCGTTGGGGCACAGACATATTTTCGGAGAAGGTTTTTGGGCTATGATTCTATTTCGTGCCTTACAAGGTTTTACAGCGAAATACTGAAGTACCCTATGAGGTTCTCCCAGAAGGCACCTCAAGAAACTGCTATTAGCTTCCAGAAAGTGTAGTCGGGCGCGTTTTTAGACTTTAACCGTACTTTTCTTGCTCCGAATCGTCTAATTAGCAACATTACAGTGTATTGACAACTTAGCATGGTTTCTTTTAATTCATCTTCTCCATTTTGTTGTTTGCTGTTTATTCTTATTTGATACCTTGCTTGATAGCGGCCGATTGAGCTATTTTGCGTTATGACACGCCGTCCCATTGTATAGTGCACTCACCCTTTTTCATTCCAATGTGCTGCATCGAGACTGCCACCGCGGCCGGGATTTCAATGCCGTAACCTGCAGGTCACCACTAGATGTGGTGGGTTGGTCCTCAGTGCTGTCGGCCCACATCACTCAATGTATAAAACGGTACCAGAACACCACTTGTCACCACCAAGTTCCCTGCAATGCACCCTTATGTGTTGACCCGGCAAACTACCTGTGCTGTCAGCAATAGTATGCCCTTCTGTGAACACCACATCATCCAGTGCATCATTATATGATGGCCAACTACGGAGCCCACATTTTTAGTACCGATGTGCCACTTGCATTTTTAATTTTAGCTCAAAACAACAAAGCCCTACTCTAGTCTCAAGATGGCTGAGCCTAATTGCAGTATAGTGCTTTCTGGTCAACAGAAAGTCAAATTGATATTGCCTGTGTATGCACCATGCTTCATCTGTGTACCTTACACACATTGGCATGACAGCATCGTGTCGATAGTGTCCATTTAATATACGTGCCTGCTATGCCGCTACCACTGAAATTCTAACAAAGACTTTGTGCTTTTTGAATCAATACTTCTTTGCAGACTAGTTGGTTTCATACTTGAAAACTCTGCTTGCAGTGCAAGCTGATGGAAAAACGAGAAGGGGGACAGGAAAGAGTACGCTCTTTCCTGTCTCCCTTCTCAATTTTCCTTCAGCTTGCACTGCAAGCAGAGTTCATTTTGCTTTTCAAAGTTATTACCATGACTGTTCATACATAAACTTATCAATGTGTACATTCACGTATGTCTATGCTTGACACATAAAGTGTTATCTTTGTTGTGCCATTCTCCTGTAGATACCTTCAGTGTTCTCTCATGAAACAGTTTTCATGTTAATAAATTATTATCGCATGTATTGCATATTTATTTTTGCATGGGTATGGTGGTTACAACAGTTGGCAGCTGTGATTTTAGTAAGCTTTGCACTAATACATTATTTTATTAAAGAAGCCTCTCAAAGGAGACATCATGCAAAGTAGAGCCGCATGGAATGCACTCGACAGTTTCATAGAGAAGGGTGGCAGATTATTTTCAGACCACATAATAACACAGGGGGGGCGAAAAAAAAAAGCGACAACCACGAACGGGCGAGGATAACTGCGAGTCTAACTTGCCTTCACCTGAACACGGGGCCGTATTGCAGTGAAGCCATGAAAAAAAAAAAAAAAACATCCGATAAGTTTAATTCTCTTGTCTCAAATTAGTTCGACTAAAGACAATGTCTTGAGACTGCATGCTTTACTTTTAGTTTCGACATTGTGGTAGTGACGCACGACAAAGTTTTGCGCGCAGGCTTTCAAGGATTTTACGATCGCACGCATGTATCACCACTACATTTCTGTCCTTGCTGCCCGAGCACAGTTCGTAGCCTTATTTAAAACGACAGTATCGGAAACTCGCTTTCAATAACAGCATGCTGAGAATCGCCAGAAACTCACCAAGTGGAGTGCAGTAATCCCCGGTGTGGCGTTTTTCGCAGCAGGCATAGGTGTATCAGGCGTAGTCAGTCGACTCGGCTTCAATGCATCCTGAACGGCGCGGCTTTGCGACTCGGCAGTGAAAGGTGGGGCACACGCTTTCTTCATGAGTATCCAACTCGGCGTAGGGCGTTCGTTCAGTGGGAGGTGGGCGCACACGCTTCTTTCGCGAGTATCCTACTCGGCGCAGGGCTTCCTTCCGAGCACTTGGCAACAGGCGTAGTGGCGACTCGGCTTTATTGCGTCCTGAATAACGCGGCTTTGCGACAGTGAGAGGTGGGGGCACACGCTTTATTTACGAGTATCTAACTCAGCGCAGCACGTTCGGTCAGACGAGCCGCACACGATTACTTCGCGAGCATCCGATTGCAGGGCCATATGCCTTGGCAGGGCTTCCTTCCGCGAGCGCGACCCCCCGCTAGGCTGCTGCAACACTATACGAAAGTGCGGGGAGCGACAGCGCGATGACACAGTTAGGCCGGCGGAAATGCATAGCCTCCAAGAGTGTTGGCCCGCGGTGCATTCTGGGTGGCTTTATCCGCTCGCCTTTGTAAACTCGCGGCCGGGCAGGCTTGGAGGCAGATGGTGTCCTCCGATATTGTGCATGCGTATGTGTTGGTGCGCTGCAACGTTGTCGCGGCGCCGCCCTGGCGGCCGTTCCACTTCGTCGAGCAGTCGCTTCACCAGCACCGGGAGATCCCCCCACCCCCCCTTGTGCTGCATCATACCTAAGGCGCTTGTCTCGCTTGCGATCTTTCTCGCTGCGAAGACGACGCTATAGAGGGTTGTGGCGATGGTGTGGCAACCTTGTTGCTTGTATAGTATCAACGCCTCCTAGATTTGCCGTGCCTGCCGGATTATCGGCGGTCACTTGAGAAGCGGCGGTCGTCGGAACTACGGTGGTAGCGCCACTCAAGTAGGGTTGTCTTCAAATAGGTTTTTTACGTTTTTGGAGCTTATATGCAAGAAAAATAACGTAAAAAAAGTTTTACAAAGGCGTAAACGTAATTATGATTAACCCTACGTAACTGACGCCGTCATTCAACAAGCAACTATTTTTTTAATACAAGGCATCCTCTGAAATTTGTAGCAAACGCCAAAATTGCCGATCTCAAAGGCCGAGTACAGAGACCCTTATTCCTACGTAGGCAGCGCCGCCATAGATGACCGGCGTTTCGCGCTCGTTCGGCAGGCACAGAAAATCTAGGAGGCGTTGATAGTATATACACACTCGCACTATCGTAAACGGCCACGGTCCATTCGCCGTGTTCGGCTGCGGCCGTGTCGCCGAGTGCGCTGTCGTGCTCTAGATCTGCGCACAGTGACTCGGATTCAGCCGTGAGATCGCTCGTAAATGACACCCAAGTCGGGACGACAGTGCCGCTGCCGGTTGTTAGATGGAAGCGCGATAGCAAAGGCACCTCTTGTTGATCTGATATGCGTATTCTTGAGAGTGAAAACATCCCGCTTGGTTGAACTTAATGTATATACGTGGAAGTAAAGCCCCCCGATGTCAGGGCGTATAAATATTTCTCCTATCCGTACGCGTCTTCACTAATGACGCTGAACAACTTTGGGATAGCGAGAAGTGGAAAAAAAAAAAAACGCGTTTAAAGTTGCCTCTCTTCGAATTTTTACGACTTGCCTTGAAGCTCGGGAGAAGTCTGGTATATCATGCCGCGTTTCTTCAACAGACCACCTCGGGGCTCATTGGACGTCTAAAATTGCGTGATATAATGGGAACAGTGCTCTCTATGGTTTTCGTGCTTCTTCTTCTTTTTTTTTGCCGTATTGCGCATCTTTAGTTGTTAGTATACGCGTCTGTGGTGTACCGGCTTCCTTCTATTCTGTGTCCTTCGCTTTGGAATTAATACGTACCTGTTAGCTGCAGCTCTGTATTTCTGAGGTTCTAATGCGTGTTTTAGCTGCGATTTGACCGGGAGCCCGTGACGCGATCACCGCGTGATTGTCGAACGCAAATGTGACTGTTGCCATACTCTTATGGCGCAACAGAATATCACTTAGGGACCACAAGTATCACTTTCAGCGTAAACTCTCGCTGAGCGCCGGCCATCTTGCGTTGCTCGTGGAAGGGCGCAGGAGGACTCGACGTTGTCGCTTCCTATACACGGAATGTGTACCTCAAGGTCGTTGTCGCCGTGCTATCTTTCTTTGTTTTCTCTCCGTGCGGCACTGCACGCTGCTGAGCGCCGCGTTGACCGGGTGAGAAGGGCGCGCATGCATAAGGAGGTTGTCGCGCGCAGTGCATTCCATCGAAATCGCTTGGCGCGCTTGCGTATATAAGCAGTGTCGCCGCTGCGACGCGAGTTTTGGCCGTGACGCCGTCTACGTCGCATCCGAGTTGCGTACTGCGTCGCCGCACATCCGGACAGCTCAGGATGTCGAGCGCGCGCTATACGCCTGAACGCCCGAATGTCGAAGTTGATGATAAAAACAGACGCAGCTAGAAAGAAGAGAGATTTCCTCGGTGGGCTTTGCCATATATGTATAAGCGCATCGTAAAGTACATACGGTACAGGAATGGGTGGAATTTGTCATTATGCAGAGATTGCGGCAATGTGACTCTTTTTCAGGGAGCGGAGTGGAAACTTATTAATACCACGCGCTGTAATCGATTCGAATTATCTCCCGTAGCACATCGCGACTGAAACTGACACATGCAAGTATACCAGAGGCTGCTGTGCACTGATCACACTTTACGTTTAACCATAATAATCTTTATTTGGCGATTTTACCACCTCTATCCTTTTTATTATTTGAGAACTTTGAATCACTTAGGTTCTTACTTGGGGTTGAATGTCATTATGGAATCTGTTACGAGTGCATAACTGTGCCTTGTAAAGGCTTGTTTACACAGATGTGCACAAGCTGTGTCATGCTGTTTATTTTATCACTTGTATTTGTGTACTGTACCTTTCCTTTAATATATACTCTTTTCAGTGTAGAGAAATTTAGGGAGCCGAGCTGTTGTTTGGTGTCGTATGTTGGGATAGTTTGTTGTCGGTGTCGTTTGGCTTAGCGCAGGCAAAACCAAGTATAAAAAAATTAAAAAAACGAGGATGAAGGCGCGATGTGGAAAGAGAGAGAGAAAGAGAGAATTTACGAATAGAAAGAGGAAGAAATAGATCAAGAGAGAGGAAGAAATAAGCAGCAATAAGACAGAAAGAACGCGAAAAGAAAAAAAAGAAGAAATAGAGGAGAAAAGGGGGAAAAAGAAGAGAAAAACGAAGAAGGCTGCCCTGCTTTCCACTTCCTTCAGGCTGGGCACGCCTAGTGTGGAGCTGTCTTGAATGTTTTGTTTAGCATTGACCTCTCTTTTCCTATTCTGTTTGCCATTTCTTGTAATAACATTATGTCATGTTTCGTTTGACCCCTTTTGCACGTATACGAAAAAAAAAAAAAACAAGTTGCCAGACTTGCTGGTGAACTTTGTGTGTGTCACGAGTCGCTCTCGACGCACAGCAATAAATCGCATTAAAGAGAGATATATAGGCTATTGATACGTAAGACAGAGGTAAATGTTAGAGCATGGCACTACATACCTTTAGCCGTGCAACTGCTAAGCGCTCGGGGAAAGGGAACAGGAGAAGAATAGCGAGCATCATCAGTGAAGATAGCAATTGAAGGCATGCGCGAAAAGTTCACCCTCAGCTCAGCAGATGGCGCCGTACATTTCCACCACGTCGATTGACACTTTACTATACCCACTATACTTGATCCGTAAAGCTTTTTCACAGAACCGAAGCAACTATTTTATAAAAATATCCGTAGTTTTAAAGAAGTAGTGTTAAACGTGCATCATATATTGCGTTAACATGGCCGCGTGTTTCGTGTGTTCATTAATATATCAGTGTTTCCTCTGCTATATTCACGGTATATAGAACCCGTGACTAAGTTCTCAGCAGCAGGTCGCCGAACCATAATCAGCAATGCGCAGCCCTCAATGCCGCACGCTGCAAGCCTAAGTGTTCACGACATTACACCTACAACCTATCAGCACCCACTGAGGAGTTCTTTATGATCGCTTTGAAGTCGCGAGCCATGTATGCCTGTATATACAGCGCTACACAACTGAGCAGCCTGTTTGGCCGCGCGTGGCGTCTGTATGCGTAAACGATTTTGCCTCGTTCTCGCGGCCTGAATGCGTGCATCAACGCTCTCAATTTCATCTTCGCGTGCGTATACGCTCGTATGACGCATGAGCCTACAGCCTGCGGCGCTTTTGATGGCCACTCCCGTCTGATCTACCGCTGACGTGAAGGAATGAATGATCGTGCTTATATACTCTCGTTGGTCGGCCATTCGGGCTTTCATATATGGGGCGGTGCGGTGCAAATTGCGAGGCCCGAAATGCTTCGCCCTCGATGGTCCTGTTTTTCGTCCTATAAGCGGGCCACACCGCACGCGGATTTGCAACACTGGTGTCGTTCACGCTTAGTTTGTCTGTGTGCCGTCGATCTGATTTCGGTGGATACGGTTCCGTGCTCCTGCTCTGACTCGGCATTATATCCTTGTATATCCGGAGCAACAAGCCTCTTAACGGTTCCGATTGCTTTAATCTCGTTGTCATCCGGCGAAGCTTATTCCGCGCGCCGCTCTAGCGACGCAAGGCAAATGAAGTGTGAAATATCAAATGCGCATACACGAAGCATAATTGAGCCCCGTTATTTTGCGTGCAAGTCGAGGAACATAGCGAATTAATAGAAGTGTATCATGACTTGTGTATACTTACTTACTATTATCGTGTATTGTTAATTGTAGAGTTTCGCTCTGATGAGTCCTGTTTTGCTAACGGGGAGATAGATGTGTGCGGGCGCGTTGTGAACCGGTACGCTGGCTTACAAAGCCTCGTTTCAATTATTCCCACCCGTGCACGTAATGCTGGAACTGTTCTGCACCATCGGAGTCTCCTCTGCGACTTGTTTGGACCAAAATAAAGTTTTCATCATCATTATGATATCGAAGTAAAATTCACGCATTTCAATTGATTTGTCATGCAGCTATGCACAGACTTTGCCCCGGTTTAACCTGCATTTCCATGGAGGCGACCTGCTGGAGGGCCGTGTACTTACATGTGCGCTTTAAGTAACCCCAAGGGGAGAAATTTTCGGAGCTCTCCACTCTACGGCATTCCTCACAATCTTGTCGTGGTTTTGGGATGTTAAACCTTGACGATTATCGTATGCGATTTGAAATATGTCGAACGGAGCTAGTGCGAATGTTGGCCCTCGACACTTGGACAGAGGTCCAAGTTTTGCGATACCATGCAAGGTACGCATTCCCGCGGGCACTGTGGCCCCACTCTGTAGGTGCACCTGGTCCAACTCTCCGCCCAGTGCAAGCTGAGTGCAGTTGGGCAAATCGGGAAGCCGGTCGGAGTGCAGCCCTGTGTATGTGCCGGTTATTGCGAATAGACCAGATAAGGCTGTGCGCACTACAGCCCAGTATTTATAGGGTTACGGAGAGAAGGCAAGCAAAAAAAAAGGTGTACTGCGTTGGCCTAAATGGTCACTGCATAGACTTAAACGGCGTGCAAGCGAGCATTTGATCGCTGATGCGTGCCTGAGAGATATATGTTATCTTTAAAATCGTGGCTGGTCTCTCCCTGTAGGTGTCTTGTCATCTTTCGGGGTGTTAACATCTTTGGATGAAAAAGAATAGATTGTTTAAAACTACCTAAGGGTACGCGACTTTGACGAGAGCGAGCCTTTGAACGATGCCGCGCTAACCTGGTTCGGCGATGCGTTGCCCGCTAGTATTGCGCCTCACCACCAGGCGCCGCTGGCAGCGACAGCGATTCCTCGTTCTTTGCTTCTTTCGACGTCGCCTTCTCGCCGCCGCTCTCACCGCTCCCTCGCAGCGCGTTTGGCGAGAAACCATTTTGCTCGGCTTGCGCCGGCCGGCGGAAGAGAGAGAGCTGGCGGGAGGCTGCCGCCGCTCCTGTTTGCCGCGCGGCTGAACGCCGCGCATCTCAGCAGTTCGCGTGTGACAGTCGCCGTAGTGGTTTTACCGCTCGTGACGGTGATTTGTTGGCACCCAGTGTGCGTGCGCGATCTTGTGAGAGCCCTGTGCCAACGTCGCGTGCTTTGTGGTGGCGATCGTCAGCAGTGGCCGACTCCTTGCTGCCGGCGTTAGGAACGAGAGAGTGGAGGAGGGACGGCGCGGATGCCCTGCTCGGATGCTGCGCCGCTCCTCTCGGCTGCTCCCTTCTCGGCTCGGTTATTGATCGTCGGCACCGCATTTTCGGGCCCTGCGCTTCGACCTCCTCGCGTGTGGAGTGTCGTCGCCTGTGCCGAAAAGGGCGACCCGTGGATAACACGCCTCGGACGAACCGAGGACCCGTGGAGAGCCGTGGTACGTGCCAGCACTACGGTGCCATTCATTGTTCGTGTAGTGTCACAGCGGCGCTATGTCTCGCGAAAGATGTCAGCGCTAGGCGGGGTTTCCCGAGAGATGTGCGGTGATGGGTAACAATTTGTGCCGTCTCTCTCTCTCTCTCTCTCTCTCTCTCTCTCTCTCTCTCTGTGTGTGTGTCCGCCCGCCCGTCCGTCCGTCCGCGTTTCAGTGTAAGCGAGTACGGAAGTCTTCGCATTTGTGAAAGACAGTGTTGGCCTGGAGGATACCTTGTTCGTTTATTCAAGTTATTGCTAGTAACGTTTCTGGTGTTTTATGTAGTCGTGGCAGAAACAAAAACGTGCCACCTTGCGCACGCAACTGCGTTTTTATGAAATGGCTAAAGTTATTTACGTCAATTCGGCTACTGACAACGTGTGTTAGCCAGTGGCGCTTCCAAAGGGGAGGAGCGGTAAGGGCTCTTGCCCCCCCCCCCCCCCGAAGTCTGTCGCCTCCCCCTCAATTTAGTGCACGTGGTCCACCTCCATCCAATCACCAATTAGGACAAATGAGTGAAACCACTATGAGCACACGTTAACTGTCTTTCTGCTGCGAAGGGTTTTTTTTTCTGCTAGTAACAACAGAAAATGTCATAACCACTTCCCCTTTCCCTGTGTTACATTAGACAACCCCACCCCCTAAAATGAGTGGCTGGACATCCGCCCCTGGTACCAGCAAGTTTGCTTTCATCACTGTAAGCGAAGGTCGCGAGTCGTGCGAGCATCTAGCGACAAAATACGCGTGCCTACATCGCGCTAGATCTTACGCAGCCACAGGCGATACATCAAATATTTACCTTGGGAGGACACCGCTGTAATCTGGACACTAGCATCTGCTATGCTCCACCTGCACACTTCGTTGCGATGCGTATATTTTTTCTTTTCATCGTATAGTTGACATGGCCTCACCTGCCCATGGCACAGTCTGAATATAATTACGTGCTCCAGTGCTCCCACATTACTCGTATTAGTTTGGTCGCCGTATGTTTACCCTCCATCACTCTCGTTAGAGAATGCCGGCTGCGCTGTGCCACGCCCGAAGTTCACCGAAAAAAAGAGTGTACGTATACCACGCGTCGTCTAGCCTGTCGGTGCTGTGTGTGGGCAGAGAAATTAGCAAGCGTTAATCGTGTGAAAGAGATTCTCTGCTCTCAGATATCAAAAAGCCCGTGCACGGAGCGAAAACATTACGCATGTGATTATGATTATTGATTACTTAAATGGTCCATTCTATCGCGCTACAGTTACGTGGTTACTTTGGTGTCACGCGGTCACTTTTGATCGTGATCGGGCTTGATCCCGATCGAATCTCACGATCGCGATTGGCTCTCTTACGCAAGCTGCATAAGGGATTCAATATCGTGACAAATTCGGTCCTTAGTGGGCCAGATCGCGATCAGAAGTGCGCTGCTTGATACTGGTATAGAACGAAGGCACTTGTATTTGTTCGCCGAATTTGATTTCGCCGTCGCGTCTATACCGTCAGTGAATTAGGCGTTGAATGCCCATAGGAAATCAACTTCACATCTTGCTCGCCTCGTTTCGTCTGTCAGTCGGATGGAAATTCGCGAAAGGGTATAGAATACGCGTTTGCGTCTCACAAAGAAGGGAATGTTTCTTGACGCAACGACGTTGACGAAGGTCCATCAAGCCTGTTGTCAACTCGAGGGAATATGCAACCACACTCTCTTTTCTCTTTTGAACAAACGTGCGTACATAATCTTGCGACATGTCGCAGAACCACATCTCCCAGAATGGCTTCTTCCTTTTCGTCTACACAAGCGCGACAATCATTACCGACCTTGGCGCTTCTCCTGGGGTCTAATGGAGTTTTTATATCTGCCTCGTACTTCCTTATCGTCGTCGGGGGTTTCTCTTTTCGACGGGAGTTTCGAAACGGGGCAGCATTATCTTGTCCTACCACAAGCGGGCGCTGATAGCTTGGTCGATATGAAACACCAGTTCCTTGAAAGGAATGTCATGGCTTCTGTCAATGCCTTTGAATTCTTCTCACTGTGATGTGTTGCTTGATCGGCTGCTGAACACGGGTGACGAGACGGTGAAACCATGAGCAGAACTGCATGATGGCGCGACGCCATACTTTACCGTCAAAATTCGCGCGTCTGATGCATAGTTTTCCTGCGGCTCACTTTCGTTTAACAGTGTGGCGGTAATGTAGCGGTAATGTTGCGCGATTTTCAATGGTGAATGCACTTTTTCTGATCTAATGGAAGAAATCGCACTCATCTTCAAGTGTCAACCATCTTTTCTTATAATAATAATAATTGTTGGCGTTTAACGTCCCAAAACTACGATGTGATTATAAGAGACGCTGGGGTGGAGGGCTCTGGTAATTTCGTCCGCCTGGGGTTTTTCAACGTGCACGTAAATATAAGTATACGGGTCCCAAGCATTTTCGTCTCCGTCGAAAGGTGCGGCCGGGATTCGATCTCGTGACAAGCACCATAACCAACTAGACCACTGTGGTGGGTAAAAACATCTTCCCTAGAGCCAGGCATCTTTGTCATACATAGTTTTGTATGTAGGGCTCATATTATGTAGTAGTGTGTCATATTTATTTATTTATTGAACACACTTCAAGTACCCTGTACACAAGGTTTTACATGAGGAACATGAGGTTTAATTTACATATTCACTCGATTTTAACTCGACCACCATTGTAACGCCAATGATGGCTTCTCATTGTGTCCAGGAAGAAAAAGAAAAGATAATTTCGGTATTCGATTATAACGCGAGGATTGAATTTTGGTAGCGAAAATCTTAAAAAATCGCTTTAAATTCGAGTAAATATGTTACTTTCACCCACCTGATCGATCGATTGAATAGCCCTGGCTGCGAACTCTGAACGTCTTTACTCGTAAGATGTGTAGAAGAAACAAAAGCTGTAAAATTTTTTGCCCAAACGGAGGAAGTCAGTATTTGTAGAAGGTGCTGTTCTCCGCCAATGGTACTAATAAACAGCTGTGAAGACACAACGGCAGTGCTATTGTTGAAATTCCCGTTTGAAAACAGCACTGAACAACGAATGACCAACGTTAGTGTGCACAATATAACATATGCGATTCAGAAATGAAACGAAGCACATGAACTGTGGCCGAGCAGCGCAAAAGTGAATTCCACCTTACGCGCTGCATCAGAGAAGTGGTTCTTTATTTTTATACGAAAGTGGTCCAGGAGATAGTCTCATCACTTGAGTATTAAAAAAAAAAAATTAAGAACCTCTTCTCTGATGGAGCGAGTCGGCACTCGCTTTTGCGTAGCTTGGCTAGAGCTCACGTGCTCCGTTCTACTTTTGGAGCACCGTGCACACACGCATATATTCTTCGATTTCTAATCATCGCTATAACCCCCCCCCCCCCACCACCTTCACTGCATATAGTAGAGGATTTGAGACCACCAACTCAGGCCCCCTCCCCGGAGCTCCTTCTAAACAGAGTGCATTCTTGTCTCTTTCTCCGATCTTTATGGATTTGATATATGGGGTTTAACGTCCCAAAACCATCATATGATTATGAGAGACGCCGTAGTGGAGGGCTCCGGAAATTATTTTGACTACCTGGGGTTCTTTCTGTGATCCTTATGGACCGCGACTTCACTCAGTTGGTGATCGTGACTTCTTGGTCGCCCAGCGATGCGTCATAACTCATCACTGACCTTGGGGCGTTGCGAACGCTTTGGAGGACGTCTTCTTAATAGCGCACTCGCACAGCATGCGACCAAATCCTCCACGCGTTTGACGATTGCATAGCGAGACACGAAACACCTGCGGGTCGTTTTCTTCCCTTCGTCCGTTTGTAATGACGACGTCCTGCGTTCTCTCGTCGCGTGTTTGGACCGTCCACGTGGGCTACCAACGCAGCTGGAAGGTTGCTACGTGCCATACCGCGTTGTGGCGTATATAAGAAGACCATATATGCATGCAGCCCGGTGTGACGACCGTGTCTGTCGTGCCCCCGTGTATAGCGTCAGTCGCGAGTGGGTGATGCCGAAAGGGGGGAGAGGGCGTAATGGTTTCAGTGCCGGAATCGATTAAAGGTCCGCCCGGCGTGCAGGCACGTTTCGGCGGCGGTAGCCGCGGGCAGCGGCTTGTGCACGATGCGGTGCAGTCCGCTTCTTTCGATCGCCGCTGTGTCGCTGATGCGGGCTCCAGGGAAAGAGGCTGCCAGCCGCGACGTGTAATTTCGTGGGCGGGCTGGGCGCGCGTGTGTGTCTGCCCGTATTATAAGTTTGTTTATTTGATACCCACAGCGCCATAAGGCATTACAGTGGTGGGAATACAACATGATTACAGGACAGAGCACAAGCTCAATTTGCGGCAAGTACAGTACAGCCTATCCAGATAGTAGGAAGTACACTGAATACACAACGTAACGGAGATTGACAAAAATGTACGCAAAATGCCAGCGGGTAACATAAAGAAAAACAAATACAATATGTGTAGCGCACAACAAGACACCCGTCATCAACTGAACAATTCACTTGACTCTAACAAAGGAAAAAAAATGAATCACTGCCAACAGCGGCAACGATCGCTGAAGGTAATCGATTCCACTGGGTAACCGTTTTAGGGAAAAAAAAGAATTACTGAACCCTGCTGTCTTACATCGGTACTCCCGCACTTTGTAAATGTGATCGACTCGTTCAGGCACGTAATGAGGTGGAAAGATGTAACCTGTCACGAGGAATACAAGTTCGAGATAAAGTTTGTCAGGGTCTGGCCTATACTCGAGACACACACCCGTGCACAGGTGTATGAGGCAGTCTGATGGGCCTCCACGCTGCTGCCTTTGCGGGAAGCTACTTGGGGCGCTGTTCACTTCTCCGGGTACATCCTCGGCGTATCGCAGCTGCCGCCCCAGTAAGTCGAGTGACTGGGAGCTGTCGGTGGTGCGTCTCGCGCCAAGGCAGTCGGACTCGTGGGCTCCCTCGGTAGCCGTGCAAGGGCACACCCACGCTGAAGTAAGCTATATGAACGCAGCTCTAACAACGCCGTCTAGCTATGCTGCGTGGGCTGCAGTTATGTCGACCGAGGCAGTCGCTCTGAATCACGTTCCGATCCTTCTACGGCCGTTGGAGTGTAGGCGAGCTCTCTGTGTGGTTTAATCTCTCTCCGGGTATTGCCTGCGGCAGGTGTATACATACCTCTATATAGGAAAGCGATTGCGTTGCTTGGCGCACGTGTGCCATATAGCGTACGCTATTGCGGTTCTGCACATATAATCACTCTGAGCATTTGTGTATTTATAGCTTTCTGTGAAGACTCGGTGACTCAGTGTCGACGGTATAGTGGTAGAGAACACTGCATGTTTTACAGATGGTCTACCGAGAAATTCTTTACTTTTCAAGAATGTAGGTTTATAATTGGGTAGCACATACTCGAAAGAGTGAAATCTAACTTGGAAAACGTTCCAGTGCCAACAAATAATGACGCAAGGGATTCTTATACATTTGCTAATATCGTAGCAATTTCGATCATAGCTTTTACGCATGACACTGCGGACAATGTTGTCAATACGCTTACCTCTGTTGTTTCCCGCTGGCGCTTTTTAAGTTTTCCGGATTTATCAGTGTGCACCTGAATCAGGGATGCACTGAAAATCTTGCACTACAGCGTGGCATTAAATGTCGTTCCACCTTTCTTTGTTCCGAAAAAAAAAAAAACCTCTGGCGAGAAAAATTCTTCTCGGGGCGGGATTTGAATCGGCGTACTCTCGATCCGTAGGCAAAACGTCCCAATCACTAGGCCATCCAGGCATGCTGACAGCACATTGCAAATAGCTTTGCAGAATAGAGTGTATACCAAGGGGGTGAAAAAGGAAAGTGAGGGCAAAGATTAGAGAAAATAGGAAGGGAGAAAGTAAAACATAGCATAGAATGAATGAGAAAGAGAGATAAACAAATACAAACAAGAACGAGAATGGGAGACTAAAATACAGAAAGTGACAGATGGAGAAACACACAGATAGGAGGAGGAAGCGAGTGAGAAAAATTGAGAGATAAATAAAAGTATGAAAGAGGAAAAAAGATGGAGAAAAAAAAATGTGAAAGAATTCGAGAGGGCGAGAAATAAGGCAATACACTTCACATAAAAAACAGTGACAAGAGAGAAGGAATCAAATAGGAATGAAATAAGGAGAAAACTTGCAAAAAAGCAATGACCAGGGCTACAGAGGTGTACATCTGCTGCGCTGTCATTAGCGTTAATGGCGTCTCCGGTGCAAGCTACGCATTTTTTTTTCGAGGTCAATCGAGCTACGTGCAGGGTCGCATGTGTTCTCGCGCTCTGAGAAGCAACACTGCATTTTCGCGAGACGCTTCCCTTTGTGTACCGTGCCGCCTTCTCGATTTCGAAACAATAGGTCCACGGGGCTTCTGAGTGCTCCCCTCTCTATTATGGAAACAGTTTGTGACGTGAGCGCATAATCATTTTTGTTTTGTTTAGTACTATACCTGTCGGCTTCGCGGTGACAGTTCGAGAAGCATGCAGTGCAGTTCGCCTTGTTTTTCGCGAGCTAGCGTTGGCGATGTCGCTCTGAATTGTTCCAAGGTATCTGGCCCTTCGTGCGTCACGACTATAAGCGCATATACTGCTATACCGATGACGTTGGAGATTCTGCGTATGTACGGCCATTATTATCGTATAAGGTCTACAAGCGGTGGAGCGAATGCAGATTCCCTGCTTCTCAAAAAGAATCGCGTCGCGATTTCAGTGTCGTAGGCCCGATACTGTTGGCGAGCTCGTTGTAATAGGCGGCGATTTGTACAGTACCGCGCGGCTTTTTTTGTTGTTTTTTTTAACCGTGCATGCGTTTCACGAGCTTTGGAGTTCACGATGACGCCATGTCTGGGACATTTGGTTACGACAGCGTGGTGGAGTTCATCTGGGCCGAAACTTATTTTAGGGTGCGTAGTATTAATTATGCATGCTGCTGAAAAGTTCTTTTCTGATGACTTGGTCGAGCGAAAGACACGTTGATGTAACCCTCTTACTGAGAGGTACGCTGAGGAGTAAACGGAAAACGCGACCTATTTTAATATATTCAAAGGTGTCAATGAACGTGTGAAAAGCGCCGGCACTGGTGTAACCGGAGAGGGGAACTTTTTTTTTCAGTTTTTTTTACTTATGCAAACACACGCACGAACATGCTTTAAGGACATATGGACCCCCCTCCCCTTTGCAAAATATTTCTGGCTATGTCACTGTGTGCTGCTATGAACCAAGCAACGTGAAGTTCTACGGAGCTAGTTGGCTTATAGATACCACGCAAGTTACAGCAACGGAACTATAACAAGAAACAGCGTCGTCTGGCTGTCCTGCTTTGTCCCTCGTTTGCGTTTCGGCTGCCTATAATGTCTCAACTAGAGAACGCAAACTGCTATGCACGCGGCTGGCGAGATCCCATTTCACGGATATTAAGCGCTTGTGAGCCCATTTTTGTTCGGTGACACAAGGCGGCTGAAATGCCTCTCTCAAGAACAGGTAGTTTTATCACAATGCATCCACTGCAGCTTTCTCTGACAAGCGGCAGCTCTAGTGGTGACGACGGCGAATGTAGCAGTCGCAAGCACTAATGTATAGTTGCCCTATACCACTGTCGTCCACCACGCTGAGCACATTGCGAGTACATTTGTTGGTGTTGTTGCGCCCTCAAAACCGTATACACACACACAGGCTACTTCGCTGCGCGCTCTCATTCACACATTCTTCTTCTTCGTAGAAGCCTATTGAGTTGCGGTGTTGCTGCGCCTTCATCGTGTACACGCTACCGAGTTTAGCTCGGTGCGCCGATGTAGACCGAGATATTGGAAATCGTGCAAGCTACCGCAGCGAGCGAAGTTTTCGGCGGTTAGCGAGAGCTCTTCGCTATACTTACGCGAAAGGTGTATACGACTGAAGCTGAGACTCCGTCCTGACAATTGTGCATTCCCTTCTTTTGCTCTTTGTTCCATTTCACTCGGTATTCTATTGCGGGTGTCCTTTGTAGGTAAGCGCTAATGTTTCTGCGTTAGCTTGCCACATCCATACGGCGTACGCGCTCGCAGCTCAAGGCATGTCTCTGCTGCAAACTCTAGTTTTACATTGTATACACAACTGCACCGATGTGAGACGCGTCGCTGTCTCTCTTTCTCTCGCTCGCATAGTGATGACTTACAGTCTTGTTTGTAAATGCGCGCAGTGTGGTGAAAGCTATGGAGCCGGCTGATTTCTGGCACGGCGCGTCGAGACCCTGTTCACATTGTGAACGATGTCACCTGTGTCGATCTCGAAATGCCATATTGTTGTGATTATTGACGTCGATCTTCATTCTTGACAATGTCATTGCTCTACCAGACAGCATTACATCGAAGACACGGTTGTTTATAACCACTTGCGTAAGGATGGTGTAAGAATGGTTGACACAAAACCTATATATATTAAATGAAGCCAAAGGGCCATGCCAATTGACCAGTCCATCGGTGCTGTCTAGTTAAGTTGGCTGCTATGGGTGGCAGCACATGTACTGGTCGACAACCGATTAATGTGTGACTGACAAATGTGTGCAACGTTGTTGGACTGCTAGGTTACAACTGATTTTATTACAAACATCTGTACAAATAATGAAATTTAGCGTAGAACGACCGTAATACTCTTACCTTAGGTAGTAAAAGACGACAGTGCGAATTTAGGCGACGTTTGCCGCATCGGTTCTACAACGCTGAACGCTTTTAGGGAGTTTCTGCGGTCGCGTGATGGTTCGAGCAGTACGAAGGCCCTTCACGGGCTGGTAGGCGCCAAGAGCACGCATCATCACGCTGCGACCGACCTAGGTGAAAGGGGGGGGGGGGGGGTTGTATAATGAGCATCGTCAGCGAACAAAGCTCACTCGCTGTGGCCGCGTTCACGGCAACAAAACGGCCAGGGAGGAGAACGGGTGGACGCACACAGCGCCGGAAGTGAGCGGGGGGGGGGGCTCACTATATAGGTAGGGAGGGAAAGGGGGGCACGTAGTGTGAGTAGAACGAAAAACTGTGGGGCTGTCGTCGCTCACTTTGAAGGTGCGCGCGCTTTGTACCGAGACTGAAGACTTTCGACCGAAGTCGTGACCGCCCCGAGTGGCTTTCGCCCGCACGAGGGCAAGCGCGTGGCCGGTGCCTTGAGGGGGTCAGTACGACGGAACAGCACGACGCTTTGCACTCCGGAAAAGGGAACGCGGATAGGAGGAGAGGGACGAGGGGTATGGAAGTGATGAACATTCATCATCATCATTGCCCCGCCGCGGTGGTCTAGTGGCTGAGGTACTCGACTGCTGACCCTCAGGTCGCGGGATCGAATCCCGGCTGCGGCGGCTGCATTTACGATGGAGGCGGAAATGTTGTAGGCCCGTGTGGTCAGATTTGGGTGCACGTTAAAGAACCCCAGGTGGTCGAAATTTCCGGAGCCCTCCACTACAGCGTCTCTCATAATCATATGGTGGTTTTGCGACGTTAAACCCCACATATCATCATCATCATCCAAGCATATATGTAAGCAAATCACACGCAGAGGAGAGGGAATTGTCTTTCAAATGTGGAGGGGCGAAGTGGGTATCTAAGGAAAGGTGACGCTATATAGCTTGTGCAACCCGTAAGGGAGTGCAGCTGAGAGAGCAGCGGACCGCGCAGATGAGAGTTCGTAGTCCAGTGGTTGATGGTGAGACTCCAGCACACCCTTGTGAGCCTCTGCTTCGCAATATTTGTTGCGCAGTGCAGTATAGTGTTCGCTCTGTGCGTCGTGGTGTCGTTATTTTATGAGCTCCTCTCTCTTTTTCCTCCCCTCGTTCTCTCTTTGAACGTGTTGGTTGAGACGGTTAAGCATTCGACATGCATCTGCCTCTAAAACAAAGGGAGTTCTTCTCTCTTTAACGTTAGTTACGCATCGCCGAGGTCCTCTTCGGTCGCAGCTTTGTGTCCCCGGTCCGCGGCTCCTCCTTCAGACACCTCCTCAAGTTGCCGCATGCAGTCGTCCTCGGTTCCTATTCCTAGATAACCCGTGAACTATAGCCGCCTACCTGGCCGGTGTTGGTCGTGGATCCTGCCTGCCGCTGCGACCGCTTTCCGTGTCTCTCTTTCATCGTGGTGCTGAGCGGTGCCACACGAAGGAGCTGCAGAAAATGGCACATCTTCCTCTCCTCACTCGCGCTCTCTCGTTAAGAACGCAAGAACACCGTTCATGATCCGCCTTGGCGTCGCGTGACATCACCTACCAGCAAGCGAGTCCAATGAAAGGAGCTCTCGCAGGTGCGCCCCGTCCTCGGACTCCAGTGACCGTGCTCCCATCTTTCCTATCTCTTCTATCCCCTCATTTTGTCGTCGCTCGCTCTGGCTTACCACCTCACGTCTCTTCCTCTCTTCTCCTTCTTCGGCTTTCCTACACCTTTACTCCTATCCTTTTTATCCCTCCTCACCCCCATCCCTCGTGAGCTACTGTGGCGGTGTCGCTCACTGAAGCAGACAATAACGGGGCTCATTTTTCTCTTCTTTTCTCTTTTTAAGAATCACTTCTCTGACATCACCTGCGCGAGCGACAGTACATGTGCGAGTCGTTTTGTGGGGCCCTAGCCCGGTAGCCGAGCACACGGGAACACTAGCTAGTCGTGCTTTCTGAAAAAAAAAAAAGTCGGTACAGGTTTCGCTTGTCTGGCTTAATTAACGAAATGTGTATAAAACGCTCGGGGCCTGCCTTTCTTTCAGTTCCTTGTGATATAATGGAACCTGAAAATTCTATTTCTAGAAGTGATGTGATAGCAAGCGACAGTGTACTGATTCCTCTCTCAGATTTGTTACCCTCGAATCCAGCGTTCTCCACAACTTATAAGGTTTCGCTTTGGGATACTGAAAGTTAGTCCAGGCTCAAAATGCGCTCGTTGGCTCTTAAATTATTTAAATAAATTCTCGGGGTTTACGTGCTCAAATAACGACGTCATAGCGAAGCGCGATGCTCGGAATAATTTTTGACCGCCAGGGGTTCATCGACGTTCACCCACGTATATGGGTGCAGGAGCGTTTTGGTATTTCACCCTCCCCCCCCCCCCCCCCCCACTGAGAAATACCAGAACCAAAATGCTGACGCCGTGACCGCGGTAATCGAACCCGTATACCCTCGTGCTTTGCAGCAGAAGTGCTGTGTGTATACACGCGACAGGCGTGAAGCCACCACCACCACAGCTGCTTTTCCGTGTACACAGTCACCACACTTCGTATTCCGGAGCACCTGCGCACGTGGTTCCGCATCCGCGACCTTCTAGCTGCTCAGCCGATGCTTTGTGGCACTCGCGGTAAAAGTGGCTCCCACGAAATCCGTCACGAGGATGGTCCCCTTGGTGGGAGAGTCCGCGTACCTCCCCCCCTCCCCCCAACACACATGTTTTTTTTCTCTCGTCATTTGTCTTGACTATTTATTTATTTTTTTTAGCTTAGAGAGGCGCGCCTGGTGAGGTCGTGCGCATCGGTTTCGCCTTGCGTCACGGCCCGGGCCTTCTGTTCCCGCATAGCGCAGCGGTAGCTCCGTGGCGCGCTGTGGCGGTGCCTAGGATCTCGGAGGAGCGTGAGCGACCTGTTTACACGCTGCCGTTGTGCACGCGGAAGAAAACCGAAGCCCGTCACAGCATGTGTATACGATGCATATGTTGTCCACGTACGAAAGCCCGTGTAACGCGTATACGAGGTGCAATTAACGATTACCTGTCGAACCTCGGACGTGTTTGCTTTACGGGCAGGGCGAAAAATGGCCAGCGCTGGCTCCGCCTTTGCCTGCATCGCTCGCCCGTTGGGGAGCGCGCGTGATTGCGCTGCGGGGTATTAGCGTCAGTTTCAGTCTGGCTGCAGACAAATGGTGCTAGCTTACTCTCCTCGTTCGTTCAGTCAGTGGCTGGACTATGAGCGCACAGTCACCAGTAAATATAGCCCACCAAAGGCTCTTGTCGTCAGAACTTTCTTGTTCGGGGTTTCGCTCAGGATAGGAATACTTGACTTTCATCTGCGTTTAGATATTACATCTTCATCAGGATATAAATAGCTCAATGCAGGACATGGAGCCTGAATTGACGGGCACTTGAAGGGGTCATGATTGGTATCCGATTCTGCCGCCGCGTGAAAGTAATCTTCTTGCTTGCTATAAGCCGTCTGTCGACAGGGTCGCTCACCGAAGTTATTATACATCGAGTTGTAGTGTTGTTCTGCACCGTAGTCAGTGTCAATGCTAGTTGCATTGTTTGAAGCAGTCTGTCCGTGTGGCAAGTAAAAGCTCAGCCTTTGTGACGTCTTGTTTAGACAAACCAATGTTTCGTTTGAAAACCATAGGCTCTCGAGATGTCATATACGTGCACACAGATATACCACCGCGTCTGTCGCTGTTGATAATCAAGTCATATTCATGAGTACCACGTCGTCCTGATGCGCCTTGTTTATCTATCGGCAGTGCACTATACGTGATCGTTGGTTTTATGCTAATTTGTCACATAAACGTGTTCCGTGAGTCAGCGCTTGCACATGAAGCTCTGTCCCTTGTTTGCTTATAAATGTAGTATGTGTCATCGCATGGTTCAACAACGTCTTTATTCTCTTCATCTTTGTATTGTTTAGGTACATCGCCTCCATATGCCCTTCGCTGATCGGCTCTTTCCTTCACGGCCCACTTGCCCCGCCGTGGTGGTCTAGTGGCTAAGGTACTCGGCTGCTGACCCGCAGGTCGCGGGATCGAATCCCGGCTGCGGCGGCTGCATTTCCGATGGAGGCGGAAATGTTGTAGGCCCGTGTGCTCAGATTTGGGTGCACGTTAAAGAACCCCAAGTGGTCGAAATTTCCGGAGTCATCCACTACGGCGTCTCTCATAATCATATGGTGGTTTTGGGACGTTAAACCCCACATATCTATAAATCAATCCTTCACGGCCCACTTGCTGGCGTACGCAGCAGGCTTCGACTAGATGGCAGCGCTCACGCGAGCGTTATAACTAGGCCGTGATTACAGACTGTCACAGAAGGGAAGCCTTTACCAGTTAAGCCGGAACACGTGGGTCTGTCCATACGCACGCGCAATGCAACGTATATATACCATATAGCAACGTCTCGAAATAGTGTAGTTACCCGTCCATTTGTCAGCACTCGCTAACGCATGTGTTCTCTACTCTGCACTTGTGTTTTCGCTAATGTGCGCACGTTGAGGACGCACGAACGCATGGCCGGGCAGCGAATTCATATGTAGCGTGTTGATTTTGATCGCTGCCTCCGAAAAGGAAAGTTAGCTCGCAGCGCGGGTCTGTCCGGGCGACGGCTGCTGTATGTATACGCACGTCCACTGGATGAAAGAGCGTGCGCGTTTTTCATCCAGTGGCTGTGGTATATGTGCATGCGCGGGCACGCTCGCGCGTCATATGATGGTCGCGGCGTGCCTGTATGCGTTGTCTCGGCTTGGTATGGCGGAAGCGTGCTTCGACGCCAATGTGTCGATGAATTCCTTCGATTGTTTCACGCATATGCGCATGCGCTTAATGAACGCCCTGTATGGCGCGGCAGCTTGATCGGCCTATAGTCGGAATGGGTTCTGTACTTTAGAGGCTTCCGGGAGCGTATACATATACTTCGGTATGATAGTCCGATCAGCAGAGCCCCTCCATACGACTAACTACCGTATGGAGTTTGCCTGATCCCTTTGTAGTTAACATATACAGCAAATTTGGTGATTGTGATTTGAACGTTCTGTCGGGACGCCTTTGTGACGCACCCTTCTCACTTACACGCGGTGCTTCGATAAGCGGAAAACCAAGGGAAAAAATGGCAGCATATCCACGGAGTGAATGATGGAGAGTGAGGCGAAGCATTCATCCGTCCATGCGTCCATCTGTGTGACCGTCCATGCGTCTGTTTGTGCGCCCGTCCCTGCGTTCTTTCATGCATCCGCCCCTGCGTCCGTTCATGCGTCCATCCATGCATCTGTTTGTGTGTCCGTTCGTTCATCTATTCAACACTCCAAGTCCCACCATCTCGCATCTTTTTATCATATATTCCCCATATAGAAGCACCGCCATCCAGCGGACATTCCAAGGACTAAACGAGAGGTGGCACACGCACACTTTCTTACGGCTGGCGCTTCGGGTCCACTTCCCACCTTTAACCACCTCGAGGTCATGGTATATTCTAGTTCACTGTATTCATGGCAATGCGACCAAACGCTCGCTAAACCTTTCTAAAGCTAAGGAGGTTACACCCAGCGAGTATAATGTAGCATCCCTTTCTTGTCCGATAGTGCTCAATGTACATGCCAATGGCTGCTAATGGGGATCGCAGCGTGCGCGTTGACTAAAAGCCGAATGCACCTGTCTCTCATTCCTCATTAGCAGCCATTGGCATGTACATTGAGCACTATTTTTTATTGTTAAACAACGCACAGAAGAAATCTCTCACGGGCACCACCTTGGAGGTCAAGTGTTATACCTATTTCGGGTATGTGCCACTGGTGGTTACATACGAGGGACGCCCAAGTCACGCCATAAGGAGCTTCGCCCCTAAAAAGAAAAGCTTTTGCGGGCATCTCGCTTATACGAGTGGTGTTTTCGCTTGGCGATGAATACTCACCAAGAAAAGATCGTTCTTGGCGGCCGGTGGTGCCGACGTTCGGTTCACGTCGGTCTGTTCTTCTTTCCTGCCGAGGCGCACCACCGCTGCATGCCCCACGCTTCGCGCGAGAACAGCTGTCTTCGCTCTTCACCGCCGCGGGTCCCTTTTAGCACCAGCTGCTCCTCGTACTACGGCGGTTGATGCGAGCGACGATAGATAAAAAGGTCCCGTGGTGCTGCGTCTCGTTTAGCCCGCCGCACGTTCCTCGCTATGCAGTCGGGCCCTGCCCTTAATGGCTCCTATAATGAGTGCCGCGCAATTATGCAATTATACGCCTGGTTCAAGCTTGGTATATACAGTGCCAGTTCTCCTCCAGCCATTGCGCGCGACGATGATACGCAGCTTTCTATGATAGTCTCGCCAAGTGTTTTTATTATTTTTGCTTTCGCAGCCACTCTTCTCTCTGTCTCCATCTTAATAGACGAAGATTGATTGCCGTGAACTAGTAACCCGTATTTCTGCCATGCTTCGCGTGGCTTGTAGTCGGTGTCTGCGGCCGTTCTATATTTTGCGCTTCGTCGTCTTGGTGCTCCACGACGACAAACAGGCAAATCGCCTGTTCTCTATGTTTTGTTATTTTCGTTTATATAGTTCGGCGCTCTAACCAACGCCCACAAAGGTGCTTTCAATCTACTTGCGCATTCTGCACGATGCACATTTAGTGTTCATGCATGCGAGCAACTTCTGCTCATTCCGCGCCTATAGGGCGGTTTGGCCTTGTGGATTATAACCTTGGCTCTCTGCTTTAAGTTCGCGCTGCAGTTCAGATTATTCCTCGAAAGGCCGTTCGACGTTTTCATAAATTTAGAAGTGTGGCAGCTTGGGCTATAGTTGGTATGGCATGACGATAGTCATAGCGCGAGAATAGAACGACGACACTGAAACACTGTGACACAGAGACACAGAACGACGATACAGAGACGATACCGTCCCTCTTGCCTCTGTGTCGTTCTGTTCTCGCGCTATAACTATCATTTTCGTAAAGCTTGGTTGTCAAAGCATACCACTTCTTCCTTAGGCCGAAGATGGGTCGCGGGTCCATTGGGATATGTTTCATTGTACATTGCTCAGAGATAATCGTGTCCTGCAGTGGTTTCATTAGGCAATGACGACCACGGGTGTGCAGACGAGCTAAAATCCTCTCTATATAATCAAACAGTGTCACCGGTGAAGGTGTTATCGTTCTTGGTCTAACGACAAATGCCCGGATGGAACTATTTGTAGCGCAGGAAACACGCACGCGCTCGCACGCACGGACTGCGTTTCCCGCGCTATAACAATAAATACGCTACAAATCGTTCCCGAAGTCCGCCGGAACTTTCTCTCGGCTTCCGTCCTTGACAATCGCTGTATGTATATACGCATGCGGCAGGTACACACACGTATATATACGTTATATATCGTCCTTCGGCTTTATCGAAATGCAAGGCAATCTTCGCCGGGCATATGCAAGGCGGGAGGGGGAGTCCGCGATTTGTTCCTGCACAACCAGCCACAAAGCTGATGGAAGGGGTGGGCCGGGGACTCGGTCTCTTCGTGAGTGGCCGGGCGGGCCGGATACTCGACGCCGCTTTCCACGTGCATGGCGCCGGAAGCCTCGCATGCATGATGGACCTCCGACGCGCCTCTATTGTCTCCGCAGCAGACCGCCTTGATTCGCGTTTTATAGCCTCTTTTTTTCTCTCTCTCTCTTTTCCTTTGTTTTCGCTTTCCGTGCACGGGAGAAAACAATGCACTGCACGGCGATCGCAATTTACGGGCGCTGCCAACCTATATAGCGCTCGTTTTGTTCCGGCTGTCGACTTGTCTCGGCCGCCCCCTGCCTGCAGTCAAGTGCTGTAGCGTGAAGCTCTGACAGACAGGCAGGCATTCGCGGCGACCAAGACCGTGCACGGTCAACACCACCTAGACTTTTTTTTCGAAAAAATCTAGGTGGTGTTGGCACGGTCCCCTAGATGATGCGGTTTCTTATTAGAAATGCGTTGTTATCCCGCGGCTTTCTTGTTTCTCCTGTCAACGTGTAGGCTGTAATTGCAGTTGTTCCATATCTGCCTGACGGTAGCGCAAACTGTCATGGCAAATGGTAAAATGGTCCTGAAATGAAGCAGAATAAAAAAAAAGGGAAGAGACGTCACATGTCAGTGTCTTTTTTTTGTTGTCATTCGTACAGTTTTCAAGATAGGAAATCATAAAAAAAAAGAAAAACGCGCATAGTTTCGCAGCAGGTATTCCATTATTTTACAGAACCTTGTTGACGTGCCCTATTGTTTTCATGTCGACGTCGTCACAGGTCGTCATAGACCTGGTCTGAAACCGTATGCATTCAAAAAAATCCTTCCAACGTCACAGCTGTGGTTCGCAACGCAGAGCAACGTCAATGCTGCGTGGTCGTTTTTGAGGACTTTATTGCTGTGACGTATATTCGCTACGTGTGTGCGTGAATCGCGGTGTCGTCACACGTGTAGAAAGAGGGTTTTGTTTTCTCATTGTCAGCGGGGAATGAATACATTGCGTAAGAGTGTCTTCTTTCAACTACATTGATTGATTTGTGGGGTTTAACGTCCCGAAACCACCATATGATTATGAGAGACGCCGTAGTGGAGGGCTCCGGAAATTTCGACTGCCTGGGGTTCTTTGACGTGCACCCGAATCTGAGTACACGGGCCTACAACATTTCCGCCTCCATCGGAAATGCAGCCGCCACAGCCGGGATTTGATCCCGTGACCTGCGGGTCAGCAGCCGAGTACCTTAGCCACTAGACCACCGTGGCGGGGCGTCTTTCAACTACATTGCTAAGCGAAAATGAATTACGCATTATTTGCGTGGGATGATAAACTCAACACGAGTATCGCAACCATGCATGCACTTGCTCACGCAATGTGGGTATTGTGTTGATTCGTTTTGATAACACCGGTGCTCATTACTGCACCCCTCAACAGGAGCCGGAACTTTGAGGATAAAATGGGTTTAATCTAACCGTCGTAAATCCTCTTCTGGGTTCTATATGTGTAGAATCGAGTTTATCCGAAAGCGAGGGAGCCTATACCGCTCCGCGTGCGAAATTGCTGCTGATGAATAATTTGACAACTTTTTTTTTTTTTTTTGCCTGAGGGACCCCACCCATCCGCTGTTGGAAAATGGAGAACTGATTCATTGATTGATCCTGTTACGGGAAATACTTCGCCCCAGATACAGGACCTGACTTGTTACTTAACACGTCAACAGCGGTTCATACATAGGCAAAAAAAAGGAGGCGGTTTTATATCGCGAAGTCACGATATGATCATGAGGGGCGCTATATATATAGTGGAGGGCTCCAGTAATTTCGATTACCTGGGGTTGCAGTAAAACAGATAGCTGGGCGAGCTAGTATATTGTATAGCTTTTTCAGCGCGCACTAGCTAGGAAAGAGACAGACGAGTGCTGGAATTCTTTAGCGTGTGCTTAAATATAAGCACACGGCCTGTGTGCTGTATTTACGTACACGCTTAAAATTTGAGACTTCGTTCTAAAAAAAATGGCAGTTTTGCTTTTTTTTTTGTAATCTGCCCTAGGAATTTCGATTGTTATTCTCCTAAAACAACATTTTATCGCTGCAAGAATTGCCGCGAGTCGTGTTTCGGCTGCTGCAATCCTGCACGAGCCACTGTAGCGCGTTTCGCCTGCATCAAAATGCTACCGCCGGGGCCGAGATTCGATCCGGCGACCTTCGCGTCAGCAGTCGAATGTAATGGCTGGACAACAGTGGCAGGTATAGGTTCGTTTTACATTTCAGTAAACACCACTGATATGAACCGTACTCTTTTTGTGGCGCCCGAAAGGCTGTCATGCTCGAAGTCTTAAGCATGACGATAGTTATAGCGCGAGAACAAAACGACGACACAGAGACAAGAAGGACACGAAGGATACGTGTCCACAGAGACACAGATACCTTCTTGTCTCTGTGTCGTCATTTTGTTCTCGCGCTATAACTATTGTCATGCCATACCAACTAGCCCAAGCTGCCACACTTTGAAGTCTTAAGACACTTTTCGACGGGCGTTATGTGCACGCGTGTATATATAGAACGGCTGCAGCGTGTGTGGTCCTTCGCAGTGTGCGTCCTCGTTTGCGGGACACTCTTATCGTCGTCCCTGTTCGAATAGCAGCTTGCAGACGGGTCATTTTGTCCCGTTTGGCTTCGCGGCAATTAGAGGACGCCTGGAAGCGGGAGCATCATTAGCGACCCGGACAATACGGGCGACCTAAGAAGCCTCGCCGATGGACTGACTGCAGCCACGCGCTGTGGCTGCTTGCACACAAGGAGACCTTGCTGCGTCTCTCTGGAGAGTTGTATGCTTGTGCGACGCTTCGCAGTATGGTATAGCGTCCGTACATCGCATGACAGTATTTAAATGAGCATGTGCGAATATTTGAACCACCTGTTCAGCCCCGCCGCGGTGGTATCTAGCTATATAAGGTACTCGGCTGCTGACCCGCAGGTCGCGGGATCGAATCCCGGCTGCGGCGGCTGCATTTCCTATGAAGGCGGAAATGTTGTAGGCCCGTGTGCTCAGATTTGGGTGCACGTTAAAGAACCCCAGGTGGTCGAAATTTCCGGAGCCCTCCACTACGGCGTCTCTCATATTCATATGGTGGTTTTGGGACGTTAAACCCCACAAATCAATCAATCAAATCAATTAAACCATCTGTTCAGCGCGTGTGACTGTCCCATGGCCGGTTTTCGGCGTATCTCGGTCGGTTTGTAGAATTCTAACGATTAGTGCCAATGTTAGGTTGGACGTTGAGCAGCGCTTTGCCTCGTGTAGTCGCTGTGCTTGTCGAGACCGTGACATGGGCACAAACTCTGCTCTCAATGTGCTAGAATACGTCGATCGACCTCATAACGCCTGTCTCCAAGCTAAAGATGCGGCGTAGGCCGCTTATATAGTTGTCCGCTTCGCGTAAAATAGATTCCCACAATGGGTCTGCTTGACATTTTCCTCCTCATCCCGCCCCCTTTTCTTCTTCTTCTTCTTAACTGATCGGCATCAGAGGTTGATATCTATGAGATATCAACTCAGATGTTCAACTGTTATCAACTATGTTATAAATCTATGAGATATTATTATTATTATTATTATTATTATTATTATTATTATTATTATTATTATTATTATTATTATTATTATTATTATTACGTAGATATAGGAAAGGGGAACAAAACGGCTTAACGTGTCTTCCAACTATGCTCTGTTGTTTTTGTTTGCGAAACGTGTTCGATCAGCGTTCGGTTACATGAGCATGCGCGCGCGCGTTTGTGTGTGTATTTGTGTTTGTGTGTGCCGAAAACACCCTTTGTTATTGATTGCTATAAGGATTAAAAAAAAGAACTCAAGAGCGTACGAAAAAGACGTCTGTGAAGATATTACGTCATTTTCACTCGTCTATAGCCCGATGACTATTTGTGTGACTAAATTTCCCGATATCAGATATGCCCTCAGCTTAGGCTGAATTGAAGCGATCGAGTTAACTTTCAAAGAGAAAGCGTGCCGTGAGGTGCATGCGCAGCGCATTCATATCAATGAGCGTCGTTTTAACAGCGGATCTCTTTGATTTCGGACAAACTTCGTTAGTCGTAGCGATTTGGCCTGCAAGGGATTCAATAACTCTAATGGGTGGGAGATGGAGTACAGAAACAGAGAGAGAGAGAGAGAGAAAGCGAATAAAAACACGAAAATGAAATGCAGTGGAAAAAAACAACTTAATTTTTGTCCTACAGGACGCGTATCGGGCGTTTCCCACATATGATGATGATGATGATGATTAAAGGCCTCCCCTTTGAATCGGGGTGACGGCATGCGCCATCTAGCCTACCTTAATAGTTCGAGTTTAAATTCTGTCCCTCAACTCGGATGTCTTTTTAATTTAGCCCAGCCGCTACTCTTGGCTGGGATGTTATTTTATCGACTTCTCTGCTTTTCCTCCACCAATACTCCAGCCGCTGCTTAGTAATACCTACTGCTGACCAGTTAATGCTTCCATCAACCGCGAAGCCCAGCGCCTCAGGAAGTGTGACCTTCCCCCCATTTCTATCCGGCTGAATCTTTTGACATTCCATGACTATGTGGTCGATTGTTTCTTTATTTATGCCACATCCAACACATGTCTCATCCTGTGACGAATATTTGCTCCTGTAAGTTAGAGTTCTCAAGCAGCCAGCCCGCGCCTCAAAGAGCTACGCACTACCTTTATTGTTGTCATAAAAGTTCTCTTTCCGGATCTCTTGTTTGCTTGCCTTGTAGATTCCCAGCGATCCCTTCTTATATAGGGACCGACCGGGAACACCTGGCGGCCGTTTCGTGGGCCAACTGGACAGCCTATTGCTTGTCGGTGAGAAGTGAGCTTTTGAGGGACCTCTGCCGCTTGTTTGAAGTAGAGTCGGGATGAGAGTTTCTATACGCTCCCAGAGCTTGTGTGCGAGTGTCGCGCTGTGTCCGCACGAGGGGCACGTGTCGCTGGCGTTCCCGTAGGGATAGAAAAAGCGTGAAGCTTGACAAGGTTTGGGCACGTGCGCGTTTTAGATGCGGAGCACCTAATACTCGAGGCTTGTAGTGCGGCGCCGTCCGCAAGCTTCCTCCTCCTTCTTCCACCATCTGTGCATCCCTTCCTCCTCTACACACCGCGCGCGCTTCACTCCTCCACCATCTGTGCACCCTTCCTCCTCTACACACCCAAGGAGGATTAAAAAAATTGCTGGAGTGGAAATGATTGCGCAGATGTGAAGCCGTTCCTCTGGCAAGATGGCGGCTGTGGCGGCCATCTTACTAGGGGCATGATAAAGTGTCGCCGTTCAGCGATTGATTAGAAAAAATTTATTGCCACAAACGTCAATAACACTCAACAGAACATTTCCGTCTTAGACATACTCTAACGATGATGACAAGACAGACGTCATTTACATGAACATGGATATGAGATGACGTTGAAACGAAGCGTTTCCCTCGCACGCCCAACGAGTTTAATGCAACCAACATTTTTGGGGCCTCATAGTGCTCCAAGTGCGTCTTAAAGTCACTTGTTTTCCGTAGTGAGCCTCTAATTGGAGGCAAAGTTCTTTGAAGATTCAGTCATCCATATTTGTTTCTGAGTGTTATTTCGTCAGGAACAACCATCCTTTAATATAGAACTACCGTAGTATTTACATAACGTATCAAAGCCACTTGATCTTTAAGCGGGCACTATCAGAAAAGAGCATGTTTCCGCCATCCTGGCAGTAGCAATAGGTGGCTTCACTTCTGCTGGCAAGGCATCGCGGGAGCTTCCACTCCAGCAACTTTTCTTTAATTCTCCTTGTACACACCGCGTGCGCTTCTCCTCTTCACGAACATTCGCTAGCTGTATAATGTAGCGCGCATGCGCCGTCACGCTTCGAAAACATCGGCAGCTGACGCGCGCGCATGCGCCGTCGCGCTTCGAGAACATCGGCAGCTGACGCGCGCGCATGCGCCGTTGCGCTTCTTCCCCTTCTCGAACATTCGGCAGCTGACAGTGCATGCGCCGTCGCGCTGTATATATACTCAAGGTCGGCGCTCGCTCGCTCAGTTGCCGCTCGTCGGTTGGTTTGTACGGCGCGTCGACGTCCAAGGTCGCGGTGAAATGAATTCCAACGAATCCACAAACACAATGATCGACGTCCCTTCGACCAGCGCCGCCCTTTCGCATACGTGTGTACGTGTTCACTCATTTAACACCCCCTCCTACAACCACGTTAACCAATTTAGCCATCGACCCAAGTAAGTCCCAATTTAACACCCCATTTCACAACCACGTTAACCAATTTAGCCATCGACCCAAGTAAGTCGCACTTTAACACCCCGTTAACCAAGCTGTTAACCAAGTTGTTAACACCCCGTTAACCAAGCATCCTCCTCAGTGTTCCCCCGAGGGAAGCTGCGGGCAATTTTTTTTAATAAGCGTAGGGTTAGCGCCTGCGGTCTGTTATGTTTAGGATGTGGGGGCGGTGAAAGGCGGCGTTCGAGGTAGAAGTGTTGTGATGTACGTTGTACGTAATGGGTTCATACTGATTGGTCTCTAAAAGATAAGAAGAAATTGAAGTACATAGAGAAAGATAAAGGGATAAAATGAGACGCAAAATGAGACACAAAATGAGATAGAAAAACGCAGAGCAAGTTCGAACAAAAGAAGGAAAGAAAGAGTAAGCGAGAAATATTAGAGAGGAAGGGAAGAAAAAAACATGAAAAGGTTGAGAAAAAGAAGGCAATAACAAAAGAAAGAAATATAAAGATGCATAGACGAAAAGACGAAAGAGCATGAAAAAAAGAGATGAAAGTAAGAGGAAAAAAAAAAAGCCGTTCAGCTTCGCCGTTCCTTCAGGTTTGGTACCACTAGGGCGAAGCAGCTTTTTTTTTTTGCCGCTCAGACTGACGTGAATTGGCGAAAAAGGTGCGGCAGAGTCTTTCGTGCTGTGCATGCATGTCGGCGTTCCGCACTACGTTGCGCGCAATGCATGCACGCACTCCGTATATTCATGCATGCATGCATGATGAATATACATGCATGAATATACGGAGTATACGGAATATACGGATGCATATCCGTATATGCATGCATGCATGCATATCGTATATTCATGCATGCATGCATGAATATACGGAGTGCGCGCGAATCTGGCTCCTTGGGAAAGTGCGTTTGCCGCTTCTCTTCTCTTTTGATGGTCGAAAAGCGTCGGGTATACTTCCGTCGCAGTGGTCATAAACAAATAATTCTGAAAACAACGTCTTTGTGGCGATCTTTCACCCACTTCTTGTAATTGGTTCTGTTGATGTCCACGATGTCGACAATTATTTCTGGCCGCATTCACGTTGACCGCAGCATACGGGGACCTACCTTCCTTGGCTATTTAATACCGCATGTACCCGCGTTGTTGGCTTGCACATTCTTTCGGTAACATTGGGGGGTGCCAAACCAGACATTTGCGAGAAATAGAGACTGTCTTTCTCGTTCTTATATCTGGTTTCGCACTCTAATGTTCCCAAAAGATATATATCGCACCACCTTGCCGAATTTCAAGTTTTGATAAATTACAACTTGTGTGTCGACAAATGTTGGCTATCCGCTATTATAATAGCAACCTTATTCTCTTCATCAAGTCTTAGTCCGACGATATTGCTGTCTGCCCACTTTTATTTATTTATTTATTTATTTATTTATTTATTTATTTATTTATTTATTTATTTATTGCTATGAACTGCCCATTAATGCGCCTTTGGAATTTCCCCACGTTTGCGGGTATAATTCGTTTTACCGCACACTTTCTATCTCATGGCGTTTTTGTGCGACAGCAGAAACCATGTGCAGCACAGGGCAATTCCTTTTTTTTAATATTTTAAACGCTTTTTTTTGGTGGCGCTTCGTGACTTAAAGTAGTGATTAAATGCTGATTAACCCTGATTTTTACCGTAGAACAGCATTTCAGTGCCCACAAAATTAACCAGAAACTAAATAACGGCTAACACGGGTATACTCACCGACAAGGACGATCTTGATTCATATGTTTTCTATTGTTCTCAAACTGCTTAGCCGATGCACGATGGCGCCTTGTCGCCCGTAACGCGGTCACTACTCGTTTTGTGTTGATCTGTAATGACGTACTTTATGCCAGGGTGGTGCAGAAGCTGCCGTCATCAGATGCTGCACAAAACAAAAAATTACAGCAATAAATATGAGTCAGCTGTTCATCCCAAACCGTATTTATTCGAATGAAACATGAGCTTTCCTTTCTTTTTTTTTCACAGACTTTTGCTGCCTAATGTCGACTTTCATGTTATATTATAAAGTACCTAAATACATTTTTTTTCTTCCTGGACGCGATGTAAAGTGCAAATTGTGGTCGCGTCGCAATCGAGTCAATAAGGTGCGTTTATTATGTTCTATATGTGCGCCGCGCCGAAGCACCCTACTTGTTAACGTATCCCAAACTATATACGGTGCAAGAAAAATAATCCTCATAGCCTTGCTTGCGCGAGCGGTTAGCGGGAATAATATGCAAAATGCGCAGCTGTGAAGCGCACTCCCTTGCCACGGGATTGCGTGCGTGTGGCTGCTCTAGCGCCAGCGCCTTTGCGCTATTTTGAAATCAAGCAGCTTTCGCGGTCTTGACGCAAAACATGCTTTGCGAGGAACGTCCGTGGTATTTGTCAAGAATAAAAGAAAACTGGCTGTGTTGGCTTAACGCAGCGATGTATACAAGGTATACAGCTCAGATATCGTGCTTTCTCTTTACATCGCTATCGGTGGCACCGCTATTCATCTTGGAATATGTTCGAAATGCATTGGATCGCTCCGGTCGACTTGCGAGATTGCCGCTGGTGTCGGATGGTGGACCGTCTTCTTTGCGCCTGGAGATGCGTCAAAATCTTTCACTGGTGAATTGACAGATGAATTGACATTTGGTATATGTATGATTCAGCCTGATTTACCTCTATCTCGTGAATCTTAATCGCTGTACTGTATATGGAACTGAATAGACTCCCCCTTCCCCTGCCTTTTTACGTCATTTGGTAATCGGTATCTCGGTTTTGTGTGTTAATCACGTATGTAAACCCTCGTCCTTGAAACATGTTGTTTTGCGTGTTCTTTCTTTCCACTCGTGGTGTGCCACGTTGCGCGGAAACGTTCGGGCGTTCTTTCAGACGTAATAGAAAGAAGAAAGAAAACCATTGAAAGACGTTACCAATGGAAGATGTTGCGCACGCGTATAAACAGCACGCGGCGTTGCAACCGGGTTTCCGAGCGGTTTCGTGCGGGGCGCGCGCCCCGTGCCCTGGCCCCGATATATACCCTCTGGCCTCGCGGTTTCTAGGTCTCTGCTGAGTCTGCGGGAAAGGCGAGGCCTCTCCTCCTCCCTTTGCCTCCAGCCGTTCCCGACCGTCGACCATTTTCTTTTCTTCGCGATTCACCGCATGCGTGGTTTTGATATTTCTTCTTCATCTGCCTGTTGCAATGGCTGTCTATGTGGCTCAGCGTATAGTACTTCGCTGGACTGGACAGCCGCCGCTGCGTTTTCCTTGGAACGTTGCTACTGATGTGTACTGTTCGCCCGACCCACTAATTGCACTCCCCCCTGCCTCAGCCCCCTGCTCTATATAATCTTCCTCATCACCGTCGACAGGTGATTGGAGTGGAGGACATTCTGTGGTTGTATAAATAGCGGGAACCTCCCGGCCTCGATTCTCGCGCTTCTATATATTTCGTTGTGATCGCGTGTGGACCCTCCTTTCTTGATTTTCCCGTTTGAATTGTTTTTCTGTAATAAGGGCCAGGACTTCGACATTTGCTGCTTTAGTTCCAACAGTGGGAACAAGAAAGGTCATATTGCCGCAGAGATTGCTCCTACTAATCATTTTACGAAAAGAACGAACGAGACGCTGTGTGGGCGTCCGCAGTGCCTCGCGCGTGCTCGCGCATCTTGGCGCCGGGCAGCGCATGCCTCTCGTGCACGAGCACGAGAGCCGAGAGACTGACCTGGTTTTGTTCGGAGAGGGACACGTGTGCGGAACGCTTTAGCGGACTCGTCTTTGTATCATAGCTACTTTTCTGGGCACAAGTTAGCCCTTAATAAATCATTGTGTGTGTTCCCCTTCTTGCATTACGTGACATTCTGGTGGAGGTGCGGGGTATGATTGGAAGTACCCTTGTCGCAAGAGAGAGGAGCCCTGACCCTCAGCGATTGGAACCTGGCGAACTTACTCCAGTACACTAGCGTTCAAGCCGCCGCCTCCGAGGTGAGTCACCTGAATTTGGACCGCTCGTCAGTGCTCTAGCAACACAGGCAGTAGTGACCGCCAACTCCAGAGCGATGGCTAATGCATCTTCAGCATCTGAACTCATCGTGTCTTCCCCGTGCTTACCTGAACTTTTCCAAGGTGACGCGCACGAAGATGTAGAAGGCTGGCTGGGGCATTTCGAGCGTGTCCCAAGGACCATTGCCTGGGATGAGGCGAAGAAATTGGGCCGCGTGTACTTTGCGTTGAAAGATGGAGTGAGAATATGGTTTGAGAACCACGAAGGGGCAATAGCGACGTGGGAAGACTTTCGGCGGCATTTGCTTGCTGCGTATGCCAGCACCCATCGCCTGGAAGGAGCAGAAAACGCCCTTCAATTCAGAAACCAACGCACGAACGATAGTGTCAGCATGTATATCGAGGACATATCCCGCCTCTTCAAACGCGCCGATCCGAACATGACAGAAGAAAGTGCGCCATTTGATGCGTGGAGTCAAGCAGGACTTATTTGCAGGCCTGGTTCGCATTCCTCCACGTACCGTTGCTGAATTCTGCACAGAAGCCACGGCCATAGAAAGAACACTGCAGCAGCGTGCCGTTCACTACAATAGGGATGCCAGTAGTGAGGCCGTGGATGTCCTTTTGGTAAAGCGAGACAACAGTAGCGAAACACTGAGGGATCTGGTGCGGTCCATCGTAAAAGAGGAGCTTCGAAACCTTCTGCAACCGCAAGTCGTGCCGACAGTTTCATCCCTCACATCTGTCTTTCGTGATGAAGTTCGGCACGCCATTCTTCAGCCGGAACCAGAAGTGCAACCTCTTGGACTTCAACAACCACTGCAGGAACGCCGTGTGCCAACGTACGCAGACCCTTTACGTCAACCTGCCGTCCACAATGCCTCGTTCGCGACTCCCGGTGCCCGCCAGTCAGCTCCGCCCAGCTCACCCTTTCTCGGAGAGCAGTGTTCGCGGGAAAGCGACGTGTGGCGCACACCTGACAAGACACCGATCTGTTTTCACTGCGCGGAAAATTTGGACATCTTTACCGACACTGCCCACACCGAAGAGTCGGTCCGCGTGGGTTTTCTGTGTGTGCACCATGCCGGCGTATTGGTGAACAGCCTATAGATAGAGAGGAGTACCTTTCAATGCAGCAATCTCCTGCTGCTAGCTTCCAGTACCAGCCAAGGTTAACAGCAACAAATCGTTATCGATCGCCAAGCCCGCGACGTTCAAGTTCATCTTCAAATTCACGAAACCATCGGTCAATGAGCCCGCGCCAGGAAAACTGAATCCAGCGACCTGGGAAGGCAAGGCCGCTGATGTCCAACAGAGCGAAGATCATCCGTCAAGGCCCCAGCGAAGCGGCGACGAGCGGGAAACGACGACGAAGATAAATAAAGAAAAAAAATTCTTCAGACTTGCGTGTAATGGTGGACGGGCGGGAATTGAACGTATTGGTAGACACGGGTGCTGATTATTTAGTCGTAAGCTATGTGATCGCAAAAGATTTGAAGAAAGTTTTAACGCCATGAAGTGGACCAAAAATATGCACGGCTGGGGGCCATGTGACAACACCTCTGTGAAGATGCACTGCCAGAATCGGCATTCAGGGTGCTACTTGCGTCGCTGATTTTCTCGTTCTAGCAGGATGCTCAAGACACGTAATACTCGGGATGGACTATCTGCTAGCTAACGGTGCCATAATAAATCTGCAGAATTCTAGTATTTTTTTTATCGACAAAGCTGGCCATAGACGAGGAGACAGGGAGTTCTGCATTGCGTGTTATCGGCGGCGACGTAACCGTGCCACCGCGATGCAGCGTGCTGGTTGGCGTAAGGAATGACGCATTCGTAGACTCTGAAGGAATAGCGGATGGCAATGTCTAACTGCTGCTCAAGAAAGGAACTGCTGCTCAAGTGGGCTTGCCAACCTACTACTAACTATTTTTTGAAATGAAATCCAGCTTGCCGCAAGAGACACTGCCATCGCTTTTCTACACAGCTTTACTGAATTGACCGACTTATGTACCATTGCGTCAGGGCCACCTGCTTCGGAAACTAAGCATGACCTTGGAATATCCGTTTCTATCAGCTGAAGTCTATCACCAGCCGAGAGGAAAATCTTACAAGACCTAATAAGTGAATTCGCAGATTTTTTTCCACCTCATCAAAAGTGCGTCGTACACAGATCGTGAAGTACTGAATCATAACAGAGGAAACAACCAGGCCAGTGTATCAACATCCTTACAGAGTTTCGCCGAAATAACGAGAAGTTATAAAAAGTCGGGTGCAAGATATGCTGCAGGACGCTGTCATTCAGCCATCTAGCAGCCCGTGGGCATCGCCGGCAGTACTTGTGAGAGAAAAAAAAAACGACAGGTTGAGATTTTGTGTAGACTACCAGAAACTAAACAGCGTCACCAAGCAGGATGTATACCCCTTGCCGCGTATCGACGACACATTGGATAGGCTACGGCACGCCAGATATTTCTCTTCGCTCGACTTAAAAAGCGGTTATTGGCAGATCGAAGTGGATGAAAGAGAGCGTGAAAAGGCCGCTTTCGTAAAGCACTACCTTTAGGCCTCTGTTGTGCGCCAGTGACGTTCCAGCGTATGATGGGCAGTGTCCTCACGGGGCTGAAGTGGCAGTCATGCTTAGTCTACTTGGACGATGTTGTGGTATTTTCCACGACGTTTGACCAACACGTAGATGGACTGCGGTGGGTGCTTCAGGCTATCCAGTCAGCAGGCTTGACAATCAAGCCAAAAAGGTGCCAGTTTGGATTAGAGATGCTTCGTTTTCTGGGACACATAATCAGCGCGGAAGGTGTTGGCCCTTATCCTGACAAGACTGTGGCTGTCGCGGGATTGTTCGAAGCCCAGAGACAATGAAGAGGTGCGTCGATTTTTGGGCTTATGCGCTTACTACAGGCGATTTGTAGAAAATTTCTCGAAAATCGCTGAACCTCTAACCGAACTCACAAAAGACGAGGAATCATTCGCTTGGGGTACAGAACAAGAGGAAGCTTTCAACGAATTAAAGAAACGTCTGCAAAGCCCGCCGATCCTTGCTCACTTCGACGAGACTGCTGACACGGAACTCCGTACAGATGCAAGCAATCTTATATATATATATGTAGTCTCAGCGCGGTACTTGTGCAATGGCGAAATGGAGAAGAAAAAGTCATAGCTTACGCCAGCTGCACCCTATCAAAAGCCGACAAAAACTATTCCGATACAGAAAAAAGTGTTTGGCAATAGTATGGGCTATCAGCAAGTTCAGAAGGCCGTTTCGTGCCGTCAGCGACCACCTCACTTTGCTGACGGGCGAACTTGAAAGACCCGTCGGGACGTCTAACCAGATTGCTAGAATACGACATTACTGTTGTATACAGGTCTGGCCGAAAACACAGTTATGCTGATTCCTTATCACGCTCGCCACTCAACTCTTCTTCTTCAGAAGGCTACTCGACATTTCTTTGTGTGATGGAAGCCTCAGATGAAACACCTCGAAGGGCGTGGTGACCAGGTCCCACGTGTATTTAAGAGAGCGTTATCTTCAGTCTGTCTCTGTGAAAATGTGCTATACAAACATGAACTTCGGACACAACAAGGAGAATTTCGTACTCGTCATTTCGTTAGCAATAAGGCCCGAAATCCTATAGAAGCTTGTCATGATGAACCATCACTTGGGTCACTTGGGCGTCAGCCGGACATTTGCCAGAATCCATCAGAAATATTACTGGCCCAAGCTGTTAGTGACCGTGCAGCATTATGTGAAGACATGTCACGAATGTCACGCAAAAGACCACCTCTGAAGACGGTCGGCCTGCTCCAGCCGATAGACCCGCCTGCTATACCATTTGAACAAGTAGGAATGGATCTTCATGGGCCATTTCTGATATCACAATCGGGCAAGAGGTGGATTGTGGTTACCACCGATTACTTAACGCGCAACGCCGAAACCGGCTTCCCTGAGCGAGGAACGGCAGCTGAAGTAGCCAAGTTTTTCGTGCACAGCATAGTTCTTCGGCATGGTGCCCCAATTGTAGTAATCACCGACCGAGGAGCAGCCTTCACATCGGAGTTGATGCAGTGTTTGATGATAATGACAAAACTGGTCATATGAAAAGCACCGTGTAACATCCCCAAATGAATAGGTTAACGGAACTCCTAAATCGCACCATCGCTGACATGCTGTCGATGTACCTGGACTTGGAGCATAAGTCGTGGGACGAAATCCTGCCTTATGCTACATTCGCCTATAATATGGCCCTCCAAGAGACCACCCGCGTCACTCCACTTCAGCTTGTCTATGGTCGCATATATTCAACTCTCGACGCCATGCTACCAGTCGACAACGACCGCTACGAGCCATCCGACATTGACGAATTCCTGCAGAGAGCTGAAGAAGCATGCCAGTTGGCAAGACACCGAATACGTCAAGGACTCGGACTACTACAATCTGCACCGCAGGGGAGTCAAGTACCAGCCAGGTGATCATGTTTGGATCTGGACACCATGCAGTACGACGCAGCGGCCTGTTAGGAAAGCTCCTTCGACGGTACATCGGTCCATATAAGCTCCTTCGCGGACTAAGTCACTTAACTTATGAAGTATTATAATCCCGGATGGACAAGAGTGCTCGAAACGGCAAAACCACGTGTAGGTCGGCCACGTTGTCCGCATGAAGCCATACCACGAAAGAGAATCAAGCATCTACCCTCTCGACAACCTCCCGAATCCAGGCATCGGGACGATGCGCATTTCGGTGGGGGAGTAATGCCGCAGAGATTGCTCTTACTAATCCTTTTAAGAATAGAACCAACGCGACGCTGTGTGGGCGTCTGTGCGGTGCCTCGCGTGCTCGCGCATCTTGGCTCAGGACAGCGCATGCCTCTCGTGCACGCGCCGAGAGACTGCCCTGGTTTTGTTCAGAAAGGGACATGTGTGGGGAACGCTTTCGCGGACTCGTCTTTGTATCATAGCTATAGTTTTCTGGGCACAAGTTCGCCCTTAATAAATCATTGTGTGTGTCCCCCCTCTTGTATTACGTGACAATCTTTTTAATCATTGAGATAATCACCACCCACCGCTCTCGCTTCGAGAGACACTAACCTGTGGAGAAAGGGCGTACTTCGCCAGCCTCCTCTCCATCCTTTCCCTTTTATTTCCCGGTCGCGGTGTAAGTGTTCCTGCGGTACACGGCTTATGGCTTCACTCGATCTTGTTAGCCTTGGCGGATAATCGTTGTGCCAACAAAGTTAAGTGCACATTAAGCCACCATATTACATCACCTCTCTATCGAGCAAGTAGAACAAGAAGGAAAACGACCTGCCACTTACACATAGCCCCAGAGCGCGCCCTTTCATCTCAATCCTTTCGCGTTGTTACAAGCTGCCACTCTAGCGTCGCCAGCGCGAAGTCGGCGACGGGAATGACAGCAGGTTGGTTCGTTCCGTACGCAAGCAGAGACAATGAAGAGATCAGAGACGTGAGAAAACAAAACAACTTTACTCTAGTGATATTGCAGCACACGGGATCTAATACAACACTTCAATACAACTAACAAAATACATCGACACTTGATACAACTAAAGAAATATATAACAGAAACAATAAATCAGCTTACGGGAGAGAACTATTACAAACTACACAAACTAACAAGAATAGAACGACGGAGGAGAAAGTTCGAAGATATAAACAGGTGAATGCATACGTGTGATGACCGGCAGCGTTGCGTCCCCGACGATCGGATGCGAGAAGTCGAAGAAAGTTCTGGCACGACTGCGATGTCGGCGGTGTTGCAATGCTGGTGGCTCCGGGAGGCTAGTGCTTGCAGGTGACTTCGAGCAGGTTGAGCTAACTCGAGGCGAAGTCCCGATGTCTACGTTGCAGACGTTAATATCGCGTCACAACTAGACGAACGGCTAAGTTTAGGTGGCCAGCCGATACAGAGCCACACTAAAAACTTCTAGAAGAGATGCTTGTTGATCTGTTTCTACACCATGTTGGTCAGCGACTTGTCTGCCTAGCAGGGCAAATACCTGCGCTTAAATCGCCCTCGTGTCTCCTCGCTCTCTTCCTTGGGGACAAGAGACCTCTACATGGGTCCAATCATGCGTGTTTAATTGATGGGAAACTCTGCCCCAAAAATATTTTGACCCCACCCCTTTTTAATTGGGAGAGGGCCTCAACTAGCGAGAGTGACAACCTGTCGGGTTGTTGTCATACGGCTTGGCCACCAGAGCGTTTCCCACGCTTTTCCCCGTGGGAACGGTCAAACGTTTGGCTCTCAGCCGGTGTGTCTCGTAGTCTAATCCTTGTTCGGGGTATACCGCGGCCTTCTACGACCTTGCAGACGCCGCCACAGTTACAAAAGGATTAACCGTCGGCGGCGACGTTCTAAGAAGAGCACCCCATTTTGCACTTCTCGGCTCCCTTTCATCCGCCGCCGTTTCTCACGGTCAGTCGGGGAGTACGGCGCCCGTTAATTGCCGTGACGCGGTGTCGCCAAAAATGGCCGTCCGTGACACGCGTATTACGTCTTTTTGGTTGTGGCCGAAGCGTCAACGCTATCTGTGCACAAGCGTGCAGTTTGTCCATTGTCCGTGTAGTTCACCTGTATTCAGCGACGGGCGATGACGTCATCGCTGCCTTTATGCGAATATCACCCGGCCTGTTGTGACGGTGGCTGTGGCAGTACAATATATATGCGTCAGCATTAGTCGCTATCTTTTTCCTTTTTTTAATTGTTGGCTGCGTTATTCGTTATCCTGTTATTATTCTCGGCGTGCGTAGTGGTTACTGTGAGCTTGTTCAGGCGTTTTATTTGCTTTCATCTAAGTGCGTGTGCAGATTTTTAGAGAAAGAATCGCGAGATCAGTCGTTATCATTCAATTCAATTACAATTTTATTGACCAGACAAACAATCTGGAGAGACACCGGGGCAAATAGCTGCCGCAGCAGCCTGACTGTGTCCCAGGGTTTTTTTTTTTTTTTTGCATACGTACGGCAATAGCACACACATGACATATTTGGCCAGTGATTTTTACGTGGCATTCACAGGGAAATACTCTATACATAACACACCTTACATGATACATGTATACATAAAATGTGACATTGCAATTCACTAATGAATTATGGGTTATAAGAATTAATAGTAGTCATTGATGCATCTTTTTATTTAATGCGACTGTGTTTTTGTATATTCGTTCAGTATGGTCGGAATATAGTGAGTTAATAATTACAGACTGTATAGTTGTTTAGGGGTCAGTATATATACCTTGGATACTTTAGTGTTTCGAGCGTGCTTCGTCTTGCTGTAAGGTTCCGGCTTCACGAGTGATTTTGGATGGGAATCCACGATTTTGGATGGGAATTTTCGTCTAATAATCTGTATTCGTGTAATCTGTCGACGCGGTGTTATCTGTGCTTTTGTTTGTATTTGTGTGCTTTCGCTTTTATTGCGTTTGGTACAGCAAGTGCAATGCGTAGCCTGACGCAACATATAGCTACCTCTAGGTTCTGATACCGCAAATGCATTTACCCGAGGAAAAGAACAAGTGTTGAGAAAGCGTTGAAGATTTATGCGACGAAGTTGCTTCAGTTTGAATTTCGATTTAGTGCGAAAAACACTCGCGGGCGGTTGATCAAAGCTAGATTTTATCGAATAGCTACGAGTTTCACTGACCATTTCTGGTGGAGCATAATCGAATCGCCCGAAAACGTAGTTAATTCTCATAGTTTCGTGACGTGGAACCCCAAATATTGCTATTCGTGTCGGAGGCTATGGAGCGCACCAGCTGTGGCCGACCTCTCTGCATTCTTCCTCCTTGTCCGAGTCTGGCGGTCTGGCGTTTCTCGCCCGGCGTTTCTCGCATACAGCAGGCGGTCGCGTTCTACCCGCGCCTCTTGCGTCGCGTTGCTCTGGACTCCTTCGCGGCGGAGTTCCACGAAGTCGTTCTCGCTCCCTCGCCCGGATTTCTCAGCGGAAGCTGTGTGCTTCGCGGCAGTCGGCAGCGCGCTGTTCACCTCGACGATTTCCGGCGCTCGTTTCCGATGAATCAGCGCGGCAGCTGCAGCCCGCAGCTGCCCTGTAACCCTGTGGAGCGCGGCTTTTAAATAGACTAGTAAGAAAGAAACTGCGGTGCCGAAGTGGGAAGCGACGGATATGACTGGCTGATTCAATCTTTCTGCCAAAGCGTCCGTCCTCAGAAGGAAGTTCAGTCTAAACCCAACTGGCATCGTTATCAAGTTTGCGCAAACACAACACACACACAATATATATATATATATATATATATATATATATATATATATATATATATATATATATATATATATATATATATATATATATATATATATATATATAAGGGAAACAAGTGTATTCTTAAGGGCTCGTTTTTCGTGTTTTACACAGTAATAATGAAATATAACAGACAATAATGCCAAGGAAGGTATAGGGGAAGTTATTAGGCCAATTGTAGTGTAAATGAGAAGAAAGAAAAGTGGGTGAAAAGATAACTTGCCGTGGGCAGGATCCGAACTTGCGACCTTCGAATAACGCGTTCGATGCTCTACCACTGAGCTACCACGTGAGCTATCCCCCCAGCCACCTTATTGGGTATCTATGTCAATTTAAACGTGGGAGTGTCAGTCAGCGCCACTAGTAGCCATGGCGGCGAGTGTGGCACACTCTTTATGAGCCTGTTTGGCGTCACGTAGCACGTGAACTTATTACTAACTGGCAGCTGACTCAGACCCAAGCGGTGATGATGATTACCCACAGGTGACGAGATGAAGTGTACGAATAATGCTTACACTAATTTTCCCAAGCGCTGAAGCGTCCAGCCTGCTCTCGACTTATACTGGGTGGAGACGTCGAAAGAATGGCTTGAGACGCGGAACGTGGACTCTCTCAGAACCACGGCAGCGATAGTCGGAAGAGGCTGCGACAAAAGTGACACGGTAGATTGTAGGGGATGTCTGTTCGGTAATTATGTAGTGTCCAACGAATCGCGACTGAAACTTTTCGCACAGTCCGGGGACACGAGTAGGCGTCCGAAGGAGCACTTCGTCGCCAGGATGGAAAGAGACGTAGCCATGGGAGCTGCCGTATACCGCCGTTTGCGATCGTGCTGACTAGCATACCGCATGAGCCGAGCCAGTTGCCGACATTTTTGAAGTCTCGAGACCAACTGCTCGGGTGTAGTCGTGGAATTGATGGTGAAGAACGAAGCATCGATCGTGAATGCCGCCGAACGCCTATAAACGAGTTAGAATGGTGCATTGGGCCGTGGTATTTTGAGCAAACGTCTCAAATGGCAAGATGGTGTCTAAGTTGTCATGAGGAGGTCCAACTATACATGGATATCATGTCATTTAATGTGCGGTGGAACAGCTCTGTTATGCCACTGGTTTGAGGGTAGTATGCTGATGTTGACGTGTGAACTTTGCCACAAGCTTTAAGCACTTGGATAACTGTGGACAGAATAATCTTACCGTGATCGCTAACTATAGGATGCGGGGCTCGTCATGACGCTAGTCAAAATCTTCGAGGAAGAAGCTGGCCACGTCTGAGGCAGAGCTTGAGGAACGGTCTCTGCGTGCCGGGTGAGATGGCCTACCACTGTTACGATCCAGCGATATCCTGCTGACCCTACAGGAAGAGGTCCGACAAGGTCCATTCCAGCAATGGCAAAAGGTTCCTCGGGACGTGGTATCAGTTGTAACAAGCCAGGAGGAGGTGAGGTACGTCCGCTGCTTGCGCCGTTGACAAAGTGCGCACGAAGAGACGTACTTGGCAAACGAAGTGGAGGAGGCCAGGCCAGAAGAAGCGGCTGCTAATGCGGTTGTAGGTTTTATGGAATCTCTAGTGGCCAGCAAAGGGGTCGTCGTGAAAGGCCTCAAGTACTTGCGCACGATGTGAGCGTGGAAGGGCGGGAACGCACCGGTGCCCATCTTTAGTATAAACGTACCTGTGCAGCTCGTCGTTTGCAAGTTTGAATTACCTGAGGTGTCGGCGCAACCTGGCATTAAGAGGTGGGGGACTTTCCGCAGAGGCCTTGAGCAATGCGATGGTAGTAAGGATATTGCTGTTGACAGGAGGCCAACTGAGGGCATCAAGTCGGAGACAGCGTGCCAGCAACCGATAGTTCTGATAACGTAGGTGGATGTTGAACCTCACCACATGGGGCGCGACATTGGCGACATTGGCGCGCCACGACATTGGCGCGCAATTAAGACGCTTGTCCAGAGAATATGGCAGTGGGAGAGGGAAGCGAGAGATGACGTCAGCGTCTTAGTGTTTTTTTTTCTGATTTGTAAGCAACGTTGAATGTGTACCTTTGTAGCCGGATAACCCAGCGGTCAAGGCGTCCGGACGAAACCCAGCACATCCACCATTTAATTGTGAGGCATCGTTCAGGCAGCAAGCCACTTCTTTATTGACACTCGAGTGTGAGCCCCGTACTTGAACCCAAGCGGTGATTATGATTATCCACAGGTGCTAAGATGATCAGCGTTAGGGGTGGAAGACCGACCGCTCCCTTGTCGATGCCTTCTTCTTTCTTGTCTGTGTGCAACAAGGGCATTCGTTTGCACTGGTACATCGCAGCTGCGATAATACCCTTAACAAGTAATTTTCATCGTCTCTGGTACAGGACTAAGTATACATGCTAATATATGAAAGTGCAGCCAGTTGGGCTAGTTGGTTTTGCATCGTGGCGTGAGCACGGCGCACAGGAAGCGCCCGCACAACTCCCTGTTTCCTTCTGGGCCTGTCGCGCTGGTCTATACTGGTTATGGTGTTAGACTGCTTACACGAAGTTCGGAGGATCGAATCCCGGCCGCGGTGGCCGAATTTCTGATGGAGGCGAAATTGGTTGTGGCCCGTGTGCTTGGTATATGTGCACCTTAAAGTTCCTCAGGTGACCGAAATTTCCGGAGCCCTGTCCGATGGCGTCACTGCGATTACCGACATGCCCAATAAGCCTTTATCCTTACCAGTTTTTTCAACTGTTCATTACGTTCGCGCTAAGGTTTATTGGACCTAAGGACGCTCAGGTTGTGCAAACTGTTTTGAAGTCACTCGATCGTCCTCGCTGTACGAAAACGTGAATCCTGCGTGATGTTGACTTTCGACGTGCCAGATAAGAGACACATGCGACGTGCGTGTGACTCGCCCACGAGCGCGAAAATATAGCGCTCCGGCTCCTCGCAGCGTCTGAGCCCTGGCCCAGTTCCCCAAATCTTGCTCGCGGTAGGAGAAGAAATAAAAAAAATGAAAAAGAGAGGCTCGCTTAGCCTCATTTTCTAAAACGAGACGGTGAAGACGTCTCCCCCTTCTTTCGTTTCTCTGAATCTTCGTATTTCATTGCCGGTGTGGCAAGAGCACCGCTCGGGTATTTCGCCAACTTCGCGCCTGCGCGTGTCTCGAGAGGTTTCCTTCCCCGCACGCCTTGGCTGCAAACCAAGGGAAGAAGCGCGGGCAAGCCTCAGCGACAGTGTAGTGTTGTGTGGTATAAACGACAGCCGCCGCGCTTGCCCCGCAAGCACGCTCGTCTCTGCTGGCCCAACTGTATGGTTTGTGCCGTTGGCGTCGCCATCCCCAAATAGAAAGCGTCTGGAAGATCTCTGCGGGCCGACCTCCCTTCCCCCCCACTGCCACCACACTGTGAGCTTCCTCTGACTCATGGCGCGTCCACGCTGCCCCGCCGCTCTCGTCGTCGTGTGTGTTGTGCACTGTGTCGGGCGCATCGTCGACTCTTGTTTGTACTCTCGTATCTCGGCGGAGGAGCTCCGCTCCGGGAGGACCCTCGGAGATGTAGAACAACCTACAGGGGGTCATGTTATGCGCAGCAGGATACAGATGCACGCAGGCACGGCGAGCTGGCGCTGACGTACGTGAGGATGGGAAGTGGCAGTAAGGAGAGACATGGGGGGGATTGGTTGTTGGCTAACATGGAAACGCAACGTTTCGTTGTTCAGAGATCGGAGCCATACTTCTATCAAGTCAAACGTGTCGAAAGGTTCCTTAAGCCCTCATAGATGTCTATATTAGTGTGTTAGCGAGCGAGTGTGTGTGCGTGCGTGTGTTTGTATGTTTGTTTGTGTAGTCTTATAGTATACTGATCACACCCCCGAGCACACAGGCAATGATAATGAAGAAAAACCCTATTCCTCTCGCACGTTTAGCCACGTCGGTCGCCTCGCGTTTGTGACGGCCCATAAATGGCGCCGCACAACCTTCCCACAACTATATGTGCTGCCGTGCAAGGCTATAGCTTGACCGCAAATAACATACGCCCTTGACGTACACACGTACTACGTGCCCGCTTGGGCGATTCGTGGGCGTTGCTGACCGTCTTGTTCGGGGGCGCGCTTGTTCACGTCGGCCTGACGTGTGGCACTGTTGCGCGTCACGCCTTGACGCACGGCGATCTCACGCTGTCCACTGGAGAAGACGGCTGGATGTAGCTGGATGACGTGCGATTTCGATTCGGCTTGCCGTCTCTCGAGACAGTCGAAGAGTGCGTGCCGTGCCGCAGCGACGTGTGGGCAGTCGTGACGGTCGGCTTTGGCACGCACACTCTCGGCTTATAACAGGGTCTGCGCCGCGAAACGATTGCCGAGCCCGAGAATCAAGCGCGCTCAAGAGAAGGAGAGCTACATAGTTCCTCTATACTTAACACTCGAGCGGCTATTTTGATCACGGAGCGATGGGAGCCGGGACGCGCGGACGCCCGAAGATGCTGCGAACGCTTCTCTCTCTCATCATGAAGTAGCTTGGATCGTCGGACCATTCATCTAACTAGAGTGCTTGCTGCACGCCAACCCGGCCCTTAGATTGACGAGGCGCATCTTATTTTTCCTCGGTCCAAGTCGGCGCCGAAGAAACAATCGCCGCAGCCTGTTGGCGTGAAGACCAGCCACTCTCCTCAGTGTGTGCTTGCGCCGCTGGCTCGTTTCATCTTCTTTATTGCCCGCTGTATGACGCTGGGTGGAGCCGCGAAGGTTCCTATATAGCGGTCGACTTTGAAACGTCGATCGCATTCTCTGTGCGTGGCGGCGGCGGCTTAAATTTGGCCATTCGTGCGACGCGCGTCCGCGTGCACAGCTACAAGAGGGTGTGGAGGATGTGGTTCGTGCGAATGAAGCCCCGTTTCTCGCGAACGTCAAATTTCTTTCTTTCTTTTTTTTTGCCTGCGGTTATTGGCCCGACGCATTGCACGCGCCGCTCATGCGTTTCGACGTGCATATTCAGGGGCTTAAACGGCGTGCCAATCCTGTCGCAACACGTTGATAGCGGAGCAACCTTATCCATATTACTATTTCTCGTGTGACGGAGCTGTGGGATGAAACGAGGCGCAATTTGCGTCTGGCGAAAACACGGTGACGGCTAGCTAAGATTGTATACTCGCCATCTGAGCAAACTGGGTGACTAAGCACTGTTGATTGCCGCTGATGCGTCTCTGGACGACGCTATATATGTAATCAGTATCTCCTGTCGTGTGCGTAACTTAGCGCGGGAGTTCTAATTGTTTAGCGAATGTCTATACTCTTATCCATTACTGCGCTACAGTTACATACTTGCGCGCAGTTTCCTCTATATATACATTCGTACCCGTGCATGCTGTGCCATTGGTGCCCCGCCGCGGTGTCCTAGTGGCTAAGGTACTCGGCTGCTGACCCGCAGGTCGCGGGATCGAATTCCGGCTGTGGCGGCTGCATTTCCGATGGCGGTGGAAATGGTATAGACCCGTGTGCTCAGATTTGGGTGCACTTTAAAGAACACCAGGTGGTCAAAATTTCTGTAGCCCTCCACTATGGCGTCTCTCATAAACATATTGCCACCTCTTTCTAGTAGTGGGTCGTATGCCAAGGTGAAGGCCCACACCACAGAGAAGAAAGAAGTGCACGTGGGCCCTCGCTCTGGAAAACAAGCCCAACCGACGCGCTTGGTTAGAGCCCTGTTGCTCAGACGTCAGTAAATCTTGTCGACACCCCCTGGAGTGACGTGACAACTGGTGGAGGTGCTGGGTAGGCCCCTCACGGATGTTGCAGACCCCTCCTGGAAGCGGCACCACAAGCCCAGTTCGAGTCAACACTCCCGTTCATCGGACAAGCCGCAGGATCAGGGGATTGCCTCCCGAAGCTGACCCTACAGTTCACACCAGTATGATGAGCACGTCCGTTCAAACCACTCTAACAGGTACGGAAAACCCCCCGGTGACTCGGTACACCCTCGAAAGTCCGCAGGTTCCGACACCGTTTCATGGCACCGAGCTCGAAGACGTCGAGGACTGGTTGGTCGACTTCGAGCGCGTGGCTGCTTTGAACGACTGGAACGACGCGGCCAAACTACGACGTGTGTACTTCTATTTAGAGGATGGAGCACGTACCTGGTACATGAATCACGAGGAACAGATGACATCGTGGCCCGAATTCCGCCGCCGGCTGTTGGATACTTACAGAAGTGCTGATCGCCATGAACGAGCGGAACGAGCGATCCAGGCCCGCATCCAGATGCCCAATGAAACTGTCATGACCTATGTGGAAGATATGACGCGCCTGTTCCGACGAGCCGATCAGAGTATGACAGAAGAAAAGAAGGTGCGTCACCTGATGCGGGGAGTTAAAGAGCAGCTTTTCGCTGGTCTTGTACGGAGCCCTCCGAACACGGTCGCCGAGTTTTTGTCTGAAGCTGTCACGATGGAAAAGATGCTTCAGCATCGATCCACCCTGTATGAGCGGCAAGTGAACACGTCCACTGCTCAAGTTCTAACGAATATTGGGAGCAACACCGAGTGTCTGCGCGACCTTATCCGCTCCATAGTACGCGAGGAGCTGCAAAAGGCTGCCACACCACCACTACCTACGGTGAGTTCCATTGCAAGCATCGTGAAGGACGAGCTGCATCATGCCCTTCGTGACCCTGTCAGTCTGAATAACGCTTGAATTCTCTTGCTTGAATTCAAGTCATGCTTCGCTGCTTCCTCTAAGGTGCGCCAGACTTCGATCACTAGGCACAGAATCATCACTTACGACGACGCCCGCCCAGTACACCAACAGCCTTACCGTGTGTCAGCGAAGGAACGAGAAGCCATTCGTACGCAAGTTCGAGAAATGCTTGACGACGGCATCATCGAGCCTTCCAACAGTGCGTGGTCCTCTCCGGTCGTCCTAGTCAAGAAGAAAGACGGAACGCTACGTTTTTGCGTCGATTACCGGAAGCTGAACAGCGTGACTAAAAAGGACGTGTACCCGCTGCCACGCATCGACGACTCGTTAGACAGATTACGCCACGCCCACTATTTTTCCTCTTTGGATTTAAAAAGCGGGTACTGGCAGATTGAGGTTGACGAACGAGACCGCGAGAAAACGGCATTTGTGACCCCTGATGGCCTGTATGAATTTCGAGTCCTTCCTTTTGGTTTGTGCTCAGCGCCCGCAACCTTCCAGCGAATGATGGACACTGTGCTTACTGGTCTGAAGTGGCAAACTTGTCTCGTATACCTTGATGATGTTGTCGTTTTTTCTGAAACCTTCCAGCAACACCTTCACCGCCTCAGGAGTGTGCTACAGGCTATTCAATCAGCAGATCTTACACTCAAACCGCAGAAGTGTCACTTTGGTTATGAAGAGCTCAAATTCCTTGGCCATGTAGTCAATGCGAATGGAGTACGACCCGACCCCGACAAACTTGCCGCTGTAGCCGCGTTTCCGCATCCTACAGACAAAAAGACTGTTCGGCGCTTTCTAGGTTTGTGCGCCTACTATCGACGATTTATTAGAGGGTTTTCGAAGATAGCGGAACCCTTGACTCGCCTTACACGCGACGACACACCGTTTGTATGGGCTACCGAACAACAGGCTGCTTTTGCCGAGCTACGACAGCGGATGCAATCAGCCCCTGTTCTTGCGCATTTTGACGAAGATGCTGACACAGAGGTGCACACTGACGCCAGTAACATCGGCCTCGGCGCAGTGCTCGTCCAGCATCAACACGGCAAAGAACGAGTCATAGCCTATGCCAGCCGCTCACTGTCCCGTACCGAGGTGAATTACACGACCACAGAGAAAGAGTGTCTCGCAGTAGTGTGGGCGATCACTAAGTTTCGCCCGTACCTCTATGGTCGTCCATTTAAAGTGGTGACGGACCACCACGCCCTCTGCTGGTTGGTAAACATTCGTGATCCCTCTGGACGACTGGCCCGATGGAGCTTGCGTCTACAGGAATTTGATGTTACCATCGTATATAAGTCTGGACGGAAGCATGAAGACGCTGATACGCTGTCACGTGCACCCATACCTTTAGTCAATCAAGAAGAAGAGGACGATGACGGTTTCCTGGGCGCCCTTAGCTCATCTGACTTGAGCAGACGCCAGTGAGAGGATGAAGAGATTCGACCGCTCATCGACTATCTGGAGGGCCATAGCGCGGTTATACCTCGCCATCTATCTCGCGTCGTGACATCTTTCTGCCTCCGAGATAATGTCCTGTACAAAAAAAACGCCCGTCCTACGAGCCGCGCTTACCTCCTCGTCGTTCCGAAGGACATGCGGGATGAAGTCCTCTCTGCGTGTCATGACGAGCCCACATCTGGTCATCTAGGTTACTCGCGAACGCTCGCCAGAGTAAGTGAGGCGTACTACTGGCCCGGACTTTCTGCAAGCGTGAAGCAGTACGTTAAAAGCTGTCGTGAATGCCAGCGTCGAAAGTCGCCACCAAGCAAGCCGGCTGGATTACTTCAGCCAATTGATCCACCCCACAAGCCATTTGACCAAGTTGGCATGGACATTCTCGGCCCATTTCCTTTATCGTCTGACGGCAACAAATGGGTCATTGTTGCAACTGACTATTTGACCCGCTATGCTGAGACACAGGCGATACCACGAGCCACGGCTTCTGAGGTAGCACAGTTCTTCATGTGCCACATTGTTCTGCGCCACGGTGCTCCATCTACAGTGATAACCGACAGAGGAACAGCGTTCACTGCACAACTTATTGATGAAGTTTTTCGACTAAGTAAAACTAGGCATCGAACGACGACTGCTTACCATCCGCAGAGCAATGGCTTAACCGAGCGACTAAATAAGACAGTCACAAACATGATCTCCATGTACATCGACGTCCAACACAAAACATGGGATCGCATTTTGCCTTATGTGACGTTCGCTTATAACACCGCCGTTCAAGAAACAACCCGATTTACACCGTTTCGCCTTCTCTACGGCCGCGAAGTTCAGACGATGCTGGATGCGATGCTTCCTTGTGAAGGCGCCGATCAATTAACAACTGACGCAGAAGAATTTGCAGAGCGTGCCGAGGAAACTCGCCAGCTCGCCCGGCTACACATTGGTCAGCAGCAACAGGTTGATGCACGACGTTACAATATGCGTCACAATGACGTATCTTACAGACCGGGAGACCAAGTTTGGATTTGGACCCCTGTTCGACGCCGTGGCCTCTCCGAAAAGTTGCTCAGCAGATACTTCGGTCCGTATAAAGTATTACGCCGCGTGAGCGACGTAAACTACGAAGTGGTTCCGGACGCCACGTCGTCACGATGGGTACAACGAAAACAACCGACCTCTGACATAGTTCACGTGGTGCGCATGAAGCCTTATTTTGCGCGTTCCTAAAAGACCACTTTTCCTGTGTGTTTTTTATTTGTGCTCCGACAATTGCCTCATCATTGGTGAACTTATCGCGTCTAACATTTCATTATTGGTGCCCTTTTTCATTGTTTAAACTACTTTGTTTTGGTTTTTTTTCAATAACTTTGCAGCATCGGGACGATGCTCTTTTTTTGTTGTTGAGGGGGAATATTGCCACCTCTTTCTAGTAGTGGGTCGTATGCCAAGGTGAAGGCCCACACCACAGAGAAGAAAGAAGTGCACGTGGGCCCTCGCTCTGGAAAACAAGCCCAACCGACGCGCTTGGTTAGAGCCCTGTTGCTCAGACGTCAGTAAATCTTGTCGACACCCCCTGGAGTGACGTGACAATATGGTGTACAGCTTTGGGACGTTAAACCCCACATATCAATCAATGCTGTGCCATTGTGTTCTTCCTTTGCGTGCTAAACGTCACGAATCTCAGTGCTGCTACAAATTATAGCAGGTGCCTCAAATTTCAGCGAAATCATGCACAGTCTATAGCATTATTTGAACATTTAACCTATAATATTTGAAGATAACGTGCATATTTAGTGAACGTGTTTGTCATGCTTTGACGTACCCGTTTACCATTGTCACGTATACACTTTCATCGCAGCACTTACATTCATTGATACCCGTTACAAAGTTGGTGCTATATTGATCAGAGTTATTCGCATCCTTGCAATCTGACCATTGTAAATCCCCTTTACCCACATCTTGTTGCCGTTTTCTCGAGAGCGGCAGAACAGATTTCATTAAACTGTAGCTGACCTTTGCACGCGCTTTTGTAAATTAAATTCTACCTTCCTTTTGTTGATACGCGAGGAATTTTAATTAAGTCGGTGTTGTATAGCGTGCAGATATGACAATGTTGAAGTACTTTTTGCAATGTGGGATTGAGAACAGCGCCATAATTGACAAGGAGAGAGTAAGAGAACAGAGTGGAACTATTTACATATGTACATACACTGTTCATCAGAGCCGGCAGTTTCAACATCTTTAATTTCTTGCCCACCCAAAATAAGAAGAAGAGGGAATTACACGAGCACACACGTGAACGCAATGGAGTTATTTGCTAGAGCACTTCGCGCGCGTGGTGCCATTGTGAGTCATTGTGAGTCTTCAAGGACGCAAGCTTCAGCCTCGATCGTGTCTGGTGCGAAGCATCTCAGGCCATAGTGCCTTGCTGCTTCGTATCGCAGGAAATTAGCACATCTGTGTCACTCTTCGTGCCTCTGCAGCAACGTGTCGCGACCATCGTGCTTCTTGTGAAGCCGGAGTGCCTGCCTATATAACAGCACTAACACGTCGTATAGCGAACAAACACGAAGTGTGCTACCTCCTGGAGCACCTGGAGTACGGAGGTTCGTGTCGAGGCGCGTCTGTTTTTCTCGCCCAGGCCCGCGTTTTCTTCGTTGCTTTCCGAGCTGTCGGGCTTTGAAAGAACGCAGAGCCGCGAATTCCGGCCGCCTCGCCATCTGTCCATGTATACGAACGCCCGGCGGCCGGCCTCGTGTGGTCTGCCATCTGGCTGTTCTGGTGGCGCAACTTGCCCAGCAGTCAGTCCTAACATTAAGCCATCCCGCATAGCGTTTTATCTTCAGGAAGGTGGGGTGTGAGGGCATTCGTCAAAGTGCGCGAGGCCCCTATAGATTGGCCTAATTTTGAAGCACTTATGCGCCCTCTTTGAACCTCTGTGAATATCCCCCGAATACGAACTTTAGAAGCGTCTTCACTTGAACTGTTTGGTATTCGTGCATCTTGCCAAAAACAGCAGGACGTTGTATGTCCAGCACGCAGTGCAGTATGTATAGCAAATCACCACATGGCTGATATAGTAACTTTGTTGGAGTTTTACTTCTTAAAACCTCGATATGGTATAGTGATAAGCTCCGGTAATTTTGACCACCTGCGTTTTTTTTTTAACGTGCACGTAAATCTATGGACACGGGGGCCTCTGTTTCATTTTGCTTCGAAATACGGCCTCCGCGGCCGGGATTCGATTGCACGACCTTTGGTTCAGCAGTGAAGAACCACGTGGTCTGTATTCGGTTCATTTCTTCGTCTTGCGTTCATGCTGTTCATTGTTGCGCTGTTTCAAGAGATCCCAGAATTCATAGGTCGGACGAATGGCCTGGCAGACCTGTTCGTAGCTTTATAGCGCAGCTCTCTCAAAGCATCGCGCAAGCATGCAGAAGCTGCTGCTGCTGCTGCGCTCTCTTTTGTCATTCGCAGCCGGCTGAGAAATCGCTCTCCATCGGAGCCTTCGCTAAGCTTTCTGCGCCCAGCGGCCATTCGTGCTCTGTTTACACTGCACGCTCGTGGTCCTTTAGCAACGGCGGCCTCACACGGCGAGACGCCGAAGGTCCGCCGGCTGTAGGCGAGCGGGCGGCGAACCGTTTGAACAGTTTCGAAAGATGTTTACCCTGTGCGTGTAGCTGCCTTGTTTTCTTTAACCGGGGCGATGGTCTGAACTATTCGGCCTCGCGCTGCAAGGAAGGTAACGGACGGATCCCATTGGCTCGGCTCCATCTTCCTTTGCTTGGTTTCGTTGTGGCCGGCTTGACTTGCATCGCGTCCTTGTGCTGTTGGACGGCTTTACTATAGCTCGACGATATGTTATAGCGTGAGAACAAAACGATGACACAGAGACAAGAAGGACACGAAGGACCCTCTTTGTCTCTGTGTCGTCGTTTTGTTCTCGTGCCATAACTATCGCCATGCCATACCAACTAGCCCAAGCTGCCACACTTCTAATTTACTAGCTCGCCGTGCCTAGTCTTCATGACGCTATAGTGATAACTGTATAGCTATGAAAGTAGCACGACTTAATGAACCAATCAAGTTTTCCCATACATCCATCTGTATCTCACGAGATATATAGTGGAATAAGTCCCGGTCACGCATGCGCACGTGTCATTAAATGGGGGTCATGTATAGCCAGCGCCTCAGGCGTTGGTATAGTGTACTGTCGTCGTGATGCCCACGCGTTCCTGTACTTTCAAATGCCCATCCTAAAAGAGCACAGTTATTGTGTTCTTGCAGTCTCTGTGGATGCTGAAAAATATCACTTTGTATCTTACACCGCGTAGGACTCGCAGTGACTTTTTTAGTACCCGTCATGGGGGCCATTCGCCCTCTTGGCATTCAGCGATATTCAGCCATGCACGCCACGCATTTCTTGTTCTCCTTTAATAGCAACCACTCCTAATTAAAGGCATGCTCATACTCACGAGGTCACACGCTGCTGCTCGGCCGGTGCAATTAACTCGGTGAATTATGTGCCACCTCCGAGCACGTGGAGGCGCGCCGCTCCTTCGCCGTTACCTTCCTCGGCGTTGCGTGCAACCTTTCGCGTGCCTCGATCGAGTGGGGGCAAAGACACCTCGCCAGGGGTAAACGCTCTCAATTAGGCCTCCGAAGGGGACGGACGGCCGTGCAACAGCGCCTTCGGGTCGCCCTCTTCCGTGCGACCATGCATGCCTGGCACGCGGGGTGAAAAGCAAACACCTCTGCGGTCCTCGCCGTCGACCCTGTGTGCTCTCCCACGCGCACTTCCTCGAAGACCGCTGCGTTCACTTGACCGCGGTCTGGTGCCGGGTGGACGGCGTTTACGCTGGCCCTCGCTCGAAGAAACGCGCTCGTACAGGCAAGCGAAAAAAAGAATGGTGAAACAAAAAAAAAATTGACGAGCCCAACTCACTCGTCTTTTGCGTGACGGCGAGCATTCTGGTCCCTCTCTGAACCAGACTGGCAGCTTCGCGGCGTTCTGTTGTCTTGCAGCTCAAAGGCCATCAAAGTGAGAATCACCCGTTATGGCGCTCATTTGAACAATCACTTTTGTACTATGGCGAGAAAGAGAGAGAAAGAACATTTATTTGGTCCGGGGGGTATGTTATGAGGTGCTCATACATCCAACTCCTAACTCTATACCATGGGGAAAAATTTGTTTTTTTTTTGATGAGGTGGAAGCTTTCAAGAGAAAAGAAAGGAGAGAAGAGCGCGCGGACAGGTTTTATTTAGTTTCTCATGTTTTCTGTTCCTGCCCCATCCCGCGAAATGTAGGATATATAGTAACCAGCAGCAGCCATTAACCTTGTTATCATTTATGCCTGTCTTCTCGTGTTTTTTTCCTCCTTTCCAAACATGTGACCGCTCTATATACAAACGCTTGCGCAGCCGATTCCTTTGTTAAATGGTTTACACAACAGGGGCACATCTCCCCGCTCGTTGCGTTTCGTGCGCTTTAATAATGCCTTTTTGTCTTTCAGACCCAGTCGTGCGAGGTTTTCCTCGTCAGTGCTCTATCGCTCTGCTTCACCCGAGCTCGCATGTGTTTTCCGCGATCTAATCGCTGAAGCACCTTTTCCTATCTGCGACGTTCATTCAATTGCATGTTGCTAGTATCTGAGCTCTCTCTACTTTCTGACTGACCACTGAGGGCGCGCGCTATGCACTTCTCGTATGGACAGATAGAACGAAGTTCTTTGTGTCCTCTTGAGGTGCAATGTGTTTTCATCTTGCAAAAAAAAAGAAAGAAAGAGAAACGCTGACGGGGCTGATAACGTCAGGTGAGAAGCTGAGTGGTGCCACACATCTGCGCTTTTGTTGAGGCAACGAGGCAGGCATGCGATACGACAAGGTTCTCAACAAGGCCCTTCACTGTCTCTCCTTTATCGAGGAAGCTGTATAGGTGCAATCATCTTCGAGATCGCATGCACTTGAGCCTAGGGTTGCGCACAAAGGCGTAAAGCTTCGAAAGAAATCCACAGTTCGGACTGTGCCATCACTCGGGTTGGCGCCCGCTTCTATATCTTCGCTTACGTTTCGTCTGAAGAGATCGCTCTTTTTATCTCGATGGCTCGTGTGTGCGCTTATGCTCTTTTTTTTTTTCCTTCTCGACGTGGACGCTGCGTGAAGGAACGCTATTGTCCACAGCCGCCGCCGTCATCTGTAACCTAAATCTCTTATGCCATAATGTAGCTGCATCCACAGAAAGATAGATCCCATCGTGCTGTCGCTTTGTATGACGTCCCCGCAGAAACAAGACTGCCATCGTGTGCCGTGGGTGACAGTAATCGCATCGGGTACGTGCCTTCCCCTTTTCCTGTGCGCGATCATTTGTATTTGTTTGCGTGGCAAAGGCGCCTTGTCGGCTTGTGAAGCACGAGAAGGCGTTGCCCGTTGTCAGTGAGGATGCTTCACTTTGTGCGTCAGTTCACTGGCTTGCCCATTTGGAAGGAGGCCAACTTGCAGTGTAGAATAGATAGATAGATAACTTTATTGTACACCGAGGGAGGAGAGTCGGGTTTTACCCCGACGCCCCTGCGGGCCGCTCCCACGTTGGAACAGGCAGGGAGTACCTGCCTGCGGCATCGTGGGCCCCTTGGATTGCCCGAAGCTGACGGTGACGATCCGTACTTTTGATGGCGGAATAAAACCCTTGTCTTGGGATGATTTGCGCCTTGAGTTCCTTGGGTATGTGGGGGCAGTCCCACATCATGTGCTCAAATGTACACACACACCCACAGTCCGGGCAGTCAGGAGATATATCCATATAAATAGATACATTAGCTGGGCAGGGGTAAACCCCTGTCTGTAGTAGTCTGAGCGTGACTTCTTGTCCTCTGGTAAGATGCGAATGGGGTGGAGGAAAGACCCTACGACTCAAACGATAATGTGAAGTGACTTCGTTAAATGTCGCTAGAACGTCCCGCGACCCTCGATCAGCCGCACCCCCATCCAGAGGATCGGCCCCGGGCGGGGCGGAGCGGTCCAACGTGCCAGGGCCGTGAAGCCCCGCGCGGAAGGCAAGTCCTCGCGCCCGGGCGTGGGCCAATTCGTTGGAGTTGGTGATGCCGCTGATCGTGGAGCCCATATGGGCCGGGAACCAAATGATCTCGTGTGGAGTGATGGTCCTACCTCTGAGAATTCTAGCAGCAGGTGGGGAGACCCTGCCAGAGGCAAAGGCTCTAACCGCCGAACGGGAATCAGAGTAGATCTGAACACGGGATGAATCCAAAAGCCCTAGTGCGATGGATACCTGTTCAGCTATTGCTGGGGAGGTTGCCTTGACAGAGCATGCCGACATTACTGTACCTCGCTCAGAGACCGCAACGGCCACATAACGATTCCTATCCGCACGCGCAGCGTCCGTGAAGGTCGACGATCCCGACTTCGAGTGCACCTGCTCCAAAATTTTCTTGGCTCTAGCCCTTCTCCTTGCGACGTTAAATTGAGGGTGCATATTCCTAGGAATAGGATAAACTACGAGTGCCTGTCTAACGGCGGAGTCAAGAGAAGTCATCCGCTCTTCCTGGAGTATTGTAGAAATTCCGGCACGTGCCAAAATCTCCCGACCCGCCCGGGTGACCGAGAGGCGAGAGATCTGCGCCGTGCGTTGAGCCTCTATAATTTCATCCAACGTGTTGTGAATTCCTAATGCTAACAGCCCCTCCGTGCTAGTTCGGATTGGAAGGCCGAGTGCCCTTTTAACAGTTTTACGGATCAGTACATTGAGCTTCTCCCTTTCTGCAGCGAGCCAGTGATGCATAGACGCAACATAATGAACGTGACTCATGAGGAAGGCATGAAAGAGGCGAAGAAGATTGTCCTCCTTCATGCCTCCTTTCCTGTTAGAAACTCTAATAATGAGGCGAAGCGTAGCCGCAGTATGTTGCTCTAATCTACGTAAAGTTTCCGTGTTACGTCCATCCGCTGAAATGAGCATGCCTAATATCCTGATACAGCTAACCTTGGGAATTCTAGCCCCACTAGCAGTCAATAATGTCACATCCACCTGCTCAGGGGGGACCCAGTTGCAGTGTAGAATACACCCGCTCCCACTTTCGCGCTCGCGTCAGGCGCAGCACCTTTCTGAAAGGTTACCGTTAGTGGCCATACCGAAAGTGCGGCGGTGGTGTGCAGCATCAGCGAGCAATCTGATCTTGTCTTTTGTAGTATCGTTTAATATAACACACATGTAAGCAAAACACAGCGACGACACGAGGATATTGCAATCGTTGGGGGCGCGAAGGGTGGCTGTTCTAATCATCATCATCATCATCATCATCATCATAATCATCATCTTCTTCTTCTTCTTCTTCTTCTTCTTCTTCTTCTTCTTCTTCTTCTTCTTCTTCTTCTTCTTCTTCTTCATTATCATCATCAGTGACAGCTGGTGTGAAAAGCTTATCAGGATTATCTCCAAGCGTACTCTGTCTTGAGCAAACTGATTCCGTTTCCTTGGCTGAAGTTTCTTTGATGCATGTACTGAAGTACGAACGAAGTAAACGTTTATTTTGAAACAGTGCCCCGAGCAATGCCCGGTGTCACCCTGAGGTGGGAGGGCTCCGTAGTCAAAGAACCTCTAACGAAGGAGAAAAAAAAAAAGGAAATATGGCGTGACGTGGGTTGTTGATCTTGTGCGGGGCTTTTACCGCGAGGGTCACAACGTTCCCAATACGCAGCGGTGCGCAGGGTGTTTTCTCTCTTTTTCTCTCTCTCTCTCTTTTATTCGTTCACGTTCGCATGTTGTTGCTGCTCCTTTGTCGTGCTCAACTCGGTGGAACCATTCTGGTGTTTTTTTCTTGTTTTTTTTAACTCTCTCGTCTGTATCCCCATTTCATTCAGACGTATCTTTAGAGCGGCCCGTACGTAGCGGTCTGTGGCAGAAATCTTCATAAGAATGGAACTTCTATAGTGCTTGTTGAAAACAGCAACGATAAAAAAGGTGTTTGCCGTATATCTTTTCTGGTCATCTCGACTCTCGCTCGGTCGCTTTGCGCGGCAACTTTCTTATGCTAAGTATGCTCTCCACTAGTCGACGGGAACTTTACGAAAACGAGATGGTTTTTCCGTGACCTGCTTGTATATATACCGCTTGACCTGCTGCACCGCTAACGATGGGCGACGTCGACAGTATAGCTCTTTATATATAGGCGGGGCCGCATTCTAAACAAAGACCGGATTCGCAGCTGCAATCGGTTTCTTGTGGCTGTCGAAACTTATCAGATCGAAGTATTCAACTTAATCTGTGTCACCACTGCTGTGTAGCGTTAACTTCTATTTTTTTTTTGTTTTTCCCTCTTCCCCTTCTTTCTTTTTTTTTCTTTTCTTTTTTGAAAGTCGCAAGTAGCGGCCCAAGGCACTATATTTAAATAAAATGCCGCTGATGGTGGTTAAAATACAGTATGGTGACTTGTTCAGAATTATATGTGACGCCTTCGGCATTTCCTGGACGTCTTTCTCGATCCCGAAGTCTAAAATTACCGAATTACCCTATCTGGGGTTTTACGTCCCAAAACCACAATAGTGTAATGAGAGACGCTGTAGTGGAAGGCTCCAGAAATTTTTACCATTTCGTGTTCTTTAACGTGCACTCTTTAACGTGTTCTTTAACGAGTACACGAGCCTCTACTGTTATGCCTCCATCGAAATGCTACCGCCGGAATCGAACCCGTGACCTCCGAGTGAGCAGCGGAGCACCCTATAGCCACTGTTGCGCTCAGGTTGCCGTCTAAAATTACCTGCTGCGATGACGAGCAAGCGATCAGAGCCCCCAACGATCGCGTTTTGCCAGTAGAAAAGCGAATACACCCAGGTGGTCGAAATTCCCGGAGCCCCCTACTACGGAGTCTCATACTCCTATCGTGGTTTTGAGTCGTCAAACCCTAACAATTATTGTATTATTGTCTAGAAAAGCAGTTTTTGATACATCCTTATTCTCGATTGGCAAATGTCGGCACCTCGTTAGAAAAACGATGGATCGAGTCCTTTATTTTCTGTCAGGTAATATGATTCTGAGGAATTATTCTTCAGCGACAACTTGCTCGCTATTCCACTAATAAAGGAAGTTCATAAAAAACCAATCAAGGCTCCACGTTGGTGATGTACTGGTCGCTATAGTTAGCGACATTGATGTGCTACTCGTTGATTTACCGTTTGCGAGCTGTTTGAACGCATACGACATACTGTTTGTTGCGTTGATGCCATGCAATACCGCGGAAAAAGCGGGAACCAGCTGTATTCCATGCAACTGTGGGTCGCTGTTGCTCGGCTGGGGAGGAAACATTGAGACATACATAAGCTGCTTGCGTCTATAGGTAACATGCTTAGATATACCCTTTGAATCCCCCCCGCCTTCCCCCATTTTTGTTTTTTTTCTTCCTCTAATGTGATGTCAAAACATTTGTTCGTGAAGGTAGACATGGCATGCTGCTTTGCTTGTGAAGGTATACATGGCATGCTGCTTTCGTGAGCGGATGTTTACGTGTCGGCAAGCGCCCCCAAAACGTTATTTTTCCCAGTAAGTATGGCGAGAAGCAGGTCACGAGCAAACTAAGCAATCCCGCATTCTTTATTTCACGTAGTGAACGTTTCACTGAGAGCGTGCTCCGGAAATTGCACCCTCGCTGCACTTCTAATGACGAGGCATTTCCCTCTGGGCTATGTGGACGGAGCCATTAGGTTGGCTGTTTTCTGCACTACCTTTTCTGTGTTCCATTTGCAACTAATTCTTTTGTCAAAGCGACAGCTTGGCACTGTTTATTGTGATCTACAGAGACCGGGAAACCGCGATCGTTCTTTCTTTCTTTCTTTCTTTCTTTCTTTCTTTCTTTCTTTCTTTCTTTCTTTCTTTCTTTCTTCCTTTCTTTCTTTCTTTCTTTCTTTCTTTTTGCCCCGCCGTGGTGGTCTAGTGGCTAAAGTACTCGGCTGCTGACCCGCAGGTCGCGGGTTCGTGTCCCGGCTGCGGCGGCTGCATTTCCGATGGAGGCGGAAATGTTGTAGGCCCGTGTGCTCAGATTTGGGTGCACGTTAAAGAACCCCAGGTGGTCGAAATTTTTGGAGCCTTCCACTACGGCTTCTCTCAATCATGTGGTGGTTTTGGGACGTTAAACCCCACATATCATCATCATCATCATCATCATCACCACCACCACCACCACCACCACCATCGTCATCATCATCTTTCTTTCCTTCTTTCTTTCTTTTCCGCTGCATAGGTCATTGCCGCTTCGCCGTAAGAGCCGCCTGCGAGCGCGTATACACCGCGTTTCATTGTAACGTTGAGGAGCACGCGCCGGCACCCCGCAGCCCTTTCCCCTTCCCAAGGCCAGATCGTACACCGCAGGTCGTTATCGAGGGAAGCAAGTTATCAGAGCAGAAAGCCGCCGGCGCCGAACGAGAGGTTAGCCGGCACGTTCGACAGTCTCCCCTTTCTTCCTCGATCCGCGCATTGTGGCAGCCATTGGTGCGCGTGTGAACAGAAACCAGAGCAACGAAACGTGGCCAAAGCAAGAAAGAAGGGAGTGTGGTCGTGCGGTCCACACTGCAGCGCCTATCACGTGCACGATCCGTTTTTTTCATTTTCGATACATTTGTTCTTCCCCGACCTCTAGTGTGTTCGCGTCAGCAGCGTATGTTCTGGCTTCCCCAAAGTCTCGCGCTCTTTGTTCAGTTTCTGCCGCTCCTCGAAGCAAGTGCCTTTTTTTGGTTTTGACAGCGAAGTGCAAACGTAACAAAAACACAAGAGAGGCGCGCAAGCAGAGCACTGCGGCAGCTTCCTGCATGCACCTATCTGCATGCGACTCTGCGCAACGTCCAGTCGACAATGAACCGGTGGCAGCGTTTCGCCATTGGACGCGGATACGGCATACTAGTTTTGTATCGCTCGGGCACCACGCAAACACAGCACGCACCGCTTACTTTCATTCATATTTTCGTAGTGTATATGTTACAGAGCACTGGTATGATATGCAGGCAAAACCGGGATACGTGTCGCACTACAAAACCCACATATTTTCATCATACCCGTCTGTATACATAGCGCACGCACTTGCACACTCTTATTGCGTTTGAGCTGGTCCACAGAAGACGGAAAAGCAGCAGTTCGATAAAAGCGGTAAATGTAAATCTATTTCTTGCTCCAGTTTTCAGATATATAATTCCGAAACCGGAGTTGAAATGAAGTTCTTATATGGCTATTTTATTTGCACGGGTAATCTACATGTGCTGATGAATTACTTTGGCTCGATACAATTTCGTACTTCGCCCTACCAGTCTACGATAGTGTCCTGTTTTGTTTGAACTCTGACCAATTCTTTTTGCGGGCTTATCATTTCGCATTTGTCGATAACACGGTCCCCCCGAAACTTTCGTGAGACATGAGCACTGGAGAATCGCAGCTGGTTCGGCGAGTCGATGAGGTATGCAGGTGTAATTCAGCGTACGGGTGGCGTCTTGTTGTTTTTTTTTTATCGCCTACTGTCGCGCAGTAAGCACATGTGCGTACTGCATATTCGAAGAGATTACACTCTAGCGGCATTGTATAAAAATCCAGTGGCCGTGGTATATAACTGCGTCTGGAAGTACAAACTGTGAAGAAACGTACTGGGGAGAGGTTCCACAGTGTACCCCGTCGTCGCAGCTGCTCACATTGCTAAAAAAGAAGAAAAGGAAAAAAAAGAAAGAAAGAGAAAACCCGGATACTACTACTTTTTTCTGGTCGTTCCTGGCTCGTTCTCAGTCGCACCTCCCACGATTCTCCGAAGCGAGTGTAGTGGCCTTCTAAAGGGAGTTAACGTGTATTGGGAAGTTAACGTCAAAGGAGTAATGGGGAACCCCCCTCGCCCCGCCCCTTTTATTTTCTTTAAGTGTACGTGTCCTGTTAGCTTCCAGGAGACTTTCAATTAAATTGCTGCACATTTGCTTGAATATGGCTTAGCGTTATTTTCCTGGCTGTTAAAGCAAAATGATTTGCGTGGCTTTTTTATTTGCCGAGGCGCCTCGGGCAGCCGACGCGACGCCTGTCGGTCGGATGCGGAGAGAGCCGGGAAAGCGCGCGAAAATGCGCCGCAACAGCTCGCTCTTCTCACGCAATACGCGCGCGCATTCGTCGTCGCCATCTCGGACGTGTGCTGTTTCGTGTGAGCGGAGGAGGGTGCCGTGCGTTCGTTGAACCGCGATACAGCCCTCTCCGAGAGTCCATCCTGGGAAGAAGAGAGACTCCGTCGAGGGCTACGCCTGGGTGACACGATGTCGCGCGTATTTTGACTCGGCACCACAGCGATTGACGTCACCCTACCCGTTACTGCGCTCCGCGTCAACAGCCGGCGCTGCTCGTATATCACGATCGCCAGGAAAACAAACAAAAACAACACGAAAAGACGCGTACTGGAAGAGGGACGCAGAGAGGCGCCTTTACTGGCGCCTACCGGTCGATTGATCATCCAATCTTCCGCGACGAGAATGGCCGTGCGGAGGGAGACACTTCTTGCAATAGCCACTCGGTAGTAAGGACGGAGTGATATGCGTAAAGTTAAAGGACTCAGAAATGCACGAAAATTAGTGAAATACAACAGCTTCGAGCTGTTCATATCGCATGTACGAGGAACATGATAATACGTCCGTCCTGCTTTAATGTTATTTCTGGTGCGCGGGGTAGCCCATTCAAATGTGTACAGTATCTCATCCAGTATTTCACTTCAGCGTGTGTAGATACTGTACGTTGTGCACTCACTGTAACCTCGAAGAAGCCCGTTAAATTACGGCACATCCTGCTTTTGTGTGACAGGAGAATGACTTGCACGGCTTTTTGTGGGGCCGTGTTGAGTGTTGTGTTCGTGTCTTTTAATATCTGTCAACACGTAGTCGGCTGTAAATTGGTTTTTCGTTGACATGGCTTCTTGGGAGCTTTGTGCTTTTTGGGCACAGAGAAAAGTCGAATGCTGTTACTCAATTTCCTACTTTTTTTTCCCCTTTTTGTCTAATTCAGATCACATCATCTAAACCACCTTCACCAGTGCCACAGGCTTGAGCTGTGGCAAGGGGCCCAAGTTGGCAGCGCCGACAATAACAAGCCTCCATCGCCAGGGCTCCAGGTACAAAGGAAAAACTTGGTTGTTTTACCATAGATTCAAATATCTGATATATATTCGTTTGTTCTAACATGAGCGAGGAAATGCACAGTGTCCTGCTGAAATCAGCTATGGTATTAGTCGGCACCCTCTTATTACAGTAACAAAAACAACAGTAAAAATAAAATAAAGTGGTGTGAATTGCAAGAGGGGGATTTTTGTGAAAGCTAGACATGAATCTCATTTTTTATAGGCACCACCTTTTCTGAAAGATTTGGCCCACCCCCTTCCCATATTGAAAATATTTTATTTTAGACCGTCTCTCTTACAATTGTTGAGATCAGTAGTCATATACAATATGCATGATATCACTATATCTAAATGCTGCCTTAGAAGAGTTTAAATGTGTGTTGTTGTATGAAATCAAAAGTAGCTAGACGATTGGCAGCCTCTTTGCTGAAAGTATGTGCGAACAGTTTCTGAAAAAGGCCCAGCTGCCGAACGTATGCAACCAAGATGTGCGCTTTCGAATCAGTGAAGCTGAAGCAGATAGAGGAAGCTATTTTTCACAAAGGCGCTCCTTGATTTTCCGGGGAAGATGTCCTATCTTGAAGTAAGAGCAACCAATGCTATAGGTTAAAGGGACACTATAAAGTCAACTATTAAGTCGACGTTGATTGTTGAAATGGCGGTCCAGAAACCTTGTAGTGTTACTTTTGTGCCTATTTTGAAATAAAATCACGTTCTAGTGCTCCGCATCGGGTTAGCGCACTTCAAATTACCCGCCTTAAGAAGCAGACCGACCGGGCCGTCTCACGTCACTGTTGCCGTGCACAACGTCGCCTGGCTATACTGCGCTAGTAGGAGCAGACCAAAAGGAGCGGGAGCCACAGCAGCAGCAACGGTGATAAGTCAATTTCCCACCATTTGTTTCAACTGCGCTCTGCTAGATGGCATCACCTGTATCGTGTAACCACACGAAAATTGAATTTTTGAACCACTCGCGCAATTCCCCACAGTAACGTCCAGCAGTTCTTTTTTCCATGAATCAAACAGTAACGTACGAGCAGCATTTGATTGCGTCTCTTAATGCACGGAACGTTCTTTATTTAGTGCTGTTAGATCGATGACTAGTAATTAATTGTACGCTGTCTGTATCATGTCATCGAGATCATTTTGAAAATGTTCTATTGCGGCGCTTGTGTTCTTGTGCATTTTCTTTAATTTCTCGGTAAGTAGGGCACTGTTGTTGATAATATTGTTGTTTCAGATGTTGTCATAAATTGAGCTTTCGCTCTGATGTAAATTGTTATTTGACTTTAGTCTCCCTTTAAGAAGAATGGAAAAAACACACGGTGCTTGGACTGCACTTCTAAGTGTCGTATGCATTCTTTATGCATACGACACTGCAGCAGACTCACACAGCTTAGTCTTCTTTCTTGATGATACAATGAACCAGACAAATTTTAATACTGCCCACGTGTCTTCGTCTCCTGATATAGTTAATTATTACTATGACAATCCCTCCATGAGCTCTGCAAGAAAGAATACGCACAGGCGATATTAAACACTCCGGAGGGGCTTAGAATAAATATTGGTTGTGTTGTCTGCAGCTAAATCTAAAAAGTGTCAAGTCTCAAGCATGACCAGATGTAGATGACAAAGCGGGAAAGAAAGGGGGTGAGGCGAGGAGGGAGCCCCCCCTCCCACCCGAGGGGCTCCCCTTATTTTTTTTACTCGGGCCTTCTAACTGTTAATCTGGCCCTGCTTGCAGCCCTTTATATTCTTCTGAGTTAATGCATTTGTAGGCATTTTGCTCCACAATTTTTTCAGAGCTTTTCAATGTTATATTTGAATTTTTGGTATGCAGTTTATAGATTACTTGCCTCCTTCTTAGTCGTCATGTCATATGAATCAAAGTAGTCCTTTAGAAAATGTGTGTTGGGGAAATTTATTCTTAACAGGTTCGCTGTGGCAAATTTTCTTGAGGTCTCATTTTACGTGTGGAGTGACCCACCGGAGGGCCACATGGTGTATCTTCCAATTGTGCCATGACCCACCGGTGGGTCACAGCATCGAACACCAGAAGAAATTTTTTCTGGTTATTTACAACCTCCTGCAAGAACAGTCACCTCTGCGTTTATATTTGAGGAAGTTATTGCCTCAGCAAGCAGATGCACGCTCGTAGCATAGTGGCCACATAGGAGGAGCACAGTCCGTGACTTAACGGTGACCCACGTCGCAGTAAACGAGTTAAACTATCACTTTCACTGAGCTGACTGAAATCTTCTATTTCTCATTTTACACGTAATGTGAATTGTTTGCCATTTTGGGCAGTGTCCGCAATAAGTTCACAGAGAGTGTGTCCATTGCAGGTTTGCAGTAACTATGTGTCCATCAGCCCCAGTGAAGACATGTCAACACATCGCACTGAGGTGTTCAGGCACGACAATAGAAGCACGAATGATATTCCTACCGGGTCGTTCTCTACAAGAATAAACATGGCAGATCCTTCACATTTTCTTCATGGACACGTGAGTACAATATTCTTATTGTCTAGCACATGGAAAGGCCTATCTTTAAACTTTAATTAATTACCAATGTTGGGCTGCCAATCTACTGTCTGTTTCTATTGATATTGCCAAAGGTTCTCATGAAAACTGTATGCATAGTTATATCACTGACAATCAACCAAAGAAAAGAAAGAAAAAAATGTGACAAGCTTTCAATAGATATGTCACAATGAAGAAAATGACAAAACAAAGCGTACTATTGGCTGCAAGATAGAGCAGAGTCGCCACTTGGCGGCTACTGGCTCGAGTGCGCCTAGTGTGCATTGCTCTGCTTTGTCTGCTAGAACATCGTGTTTGCATGGGGGTGTACGTCACACATGTCCTCAAAGAGCAGTTGGTTTCATTATGTTCATGCAAGTAGGTATAACTGCTTGTACGTATGCCTAACATGATGTACAGCAGCATTTGTCCTTGCTCGGCTGCATATGCACTGTAGCAAGACCAGTGACTGGACTTGTCGAGAGTGCTCCGAAATGTCATCATACCCTTCGTTTGCCAGAATCGTTTCAGAGTGGGTGCCGCTTTCTGGGTTGACGCACAGAATAAAGTGCACTTAGCTTTGTCCCAAACACAACGAGTATGAAATAGCGTGCGAATGCCATGTTTTGGAGACTCGGTGCTAACGAAAAAAGGCCTCTAGGCCACGCATATTGGCATTGTTAGGTGTAAAACTGCGACACTGTAGTGTGTCAGTTCTGTGACAAACTTTAATTGTGCCTTAGATGTCCTATTATTATATGGTCACGGTTACACTACAGAGGAACATTCCTATCAAATGAACCCGGATCACTTGAATATTTTAAAATTTCTCCTAAACACAGCAAATGAAGTGGCACAAAAGTGATAAAGTGGAATTGCCCTGAGCAGTCTTAGCATTGGGTGAAATTTATGGAGAAACACCCGTGTACTTAGATTTAAATATAGTTTTAAAAAACTCGTATCCAAGATTAATGCGGACAGCGGGCCTCACATTTATATTGTATAATTTCATGCTAAACCAAATCCTTTTGTACATTCTCCTGAGTGTTTTTGTCATGGTGTTATAAATTAATGGAAGGCAACGGTCATTGTTTTCTTGAAAAAAAACATACCTGTTCAATGAAATAACTAGACCTTTATTACATCACTGTTATGTATGTAATCAATGACGGCTCTCTGCTGAACTGTTATGTTTTTATACTTTTACTGGAGTGATAAAAAGTGTTTACATGTTAAATGCCTCTGTAGCATTAAACCGCTGTCAGCCATGTAGCTTTCCTGACTAAGGTTATCAACTGTCCTACATGCCATGAAAAACTGAATAAGAAAGAAAAATTGCATATGTGTGTTTGTGTGAACAGGGCCATTAAACTCATCGCACAGGAATACAGGCTTTCTTTCTTTCTAATTCATTTTCGTATTCAGATGAGCAAGAAGCAGTTCAGTGAAGAAGCAAGTATAGTTCAGTCGCAATATAGCAGTGGTAGTTTTCGGAACCCTAGCTAAATTTGTACAAATGAAACAACAAAAGTCATATCGTGCAACAGCACGGACTGTCGCCCAGGATGTGCATCCCTTTTATTGGCAGATTGTGCTTCTCGCAGTTCTAATTGAAATGTTGGATGGGCTTCCTGCATCGATGTGGCAATTAAGAGCGTAGATATTGCCAATAAGCTACAGTCAATGCATATTATTCGCCGACAATTGGCTCAGGCTGCTCACAACGAAGCTCTGCTGTGCCCATTCGTATAATTTCTACCAGCCACCTATCCACACTACTGCGGCAATGGTGCTGCCACCTATAGACCGAACGTGGTGCAAGCAACCCGCAAATCATTGCAGAAAAAAAAAAAGAAACACATTTGTTCTATGAATAATGTCATTGCATTGACGGCCAGAATTTCTTGTCAGTTTTGATTGCAGCGCAATTAAGCTCTCACATCAGAGCTGTCTGGAATGGCTGGAATGGTTTTTGCATAGGCTTACAACTATGCAGTGTTCAAAACAAATCGAAACATTTCAAGGCTCACTTATATAGTGTTGTGTTTCCTGCATTTCAGTCGCTACCCCAAACTCCAACAGGGGTCGGCGTGTCACTGAGAAATGGCATGGGCCTGTCATCAGAAGAGCACATGGCAGGACCATTCTGCCAGGAAGACTGGGCAGATGATCAACGTAAGTGCATAACAACTGTTCAAACATCTAATTGTGTCTTGCCTGAAGTATATGTAGGATAGGCATATGGGACATGATAGAGCCTTTCACCAAGGCCCATTTCAAATGCACTGGAAGTTAGAAAACACCATGTAGGAAATGTTGACCACATAATACTTTTCAGGCAAATTCGTTATTGAAGGAGTTGAAGGAAATCGAACTGTTCTGTTTACATGCTACTGAAGAGAAGTCCACATTGAGCAAAGACACTTGCCCCCTATCCCTCAGCCAACTTTTGCTAGTGGTGTGCTTTCTCCGAATAGTTCCATGTGATGAAGTCGAGAAATTGAGCGAGCATGTCATGTCCCACGACAAGCTCAGTCTCCCATTTTGCCTACTTCTTTTGTGGCACATGTCGAGTGGTGTCTTTGTGCACACCATATTTGACTGTGCTCAGTTACACCAGAGAAGGACTCTGGTTACACTGTACACACTAAATCTCTCTCTGAGTGTGGCTCCCTCAAAAGGAAAGGCATGAGATGTTATGTTTGATCTTTGGTGTCACAAAACGAGCGCTCAAAAAAAGGGCGCGCCGCCAAATTCTCGCTCCGAAGCGCCGAAAGGTCAACGATAAGAAAAAAAGAAAACAAGCACCCAAAGACTCGCGCGTCCGGGGAGTCATTCATGACTCCCCGGGCGCGCGTCCTTTTCCTTTCGGAAGCATAGTTTCGCCAACAAACCTCCTCGCATTGACGGCCGAGCAAGCCCTAGAGAGTTCTTGATTGAAAGGGGCGTGGTGATGCAGAGTTGCGTCATCTTTCGCGGACGACCCTCGTACCGTCTCGCCCTTTTCCCAGCCTTCGCTGCGTATCGCGCCGACGAAATGATGAGAACTTTCTGGAATCTCGCGCGGAAGGTATTTAATCGAGCAGCCGAAATTGGAGATCAGGAGAAGAAGGAAGTTGGCGCCATTGTGCGGGGGGTATTCTGCCGCGTCTGTCGGTGAAGGTTTTTTCCGTAGTGACAAAGCAGGAGAAGAAGAAAGTATGCGCCAGAGTGCGTAGGGTGTTTCGCCTTGTGGGAGAAGCCTTTTGTCTTCCGTGACAAAGGAGAAGAAGAGGATTTCCACCTGAGGGGTGAAGACTCGAGCTACAGGCAAGAGTGTGTGTCTATTGCTATCGAGCGAAGACACGTGGCAACAGCTGCGTGTGTGAAGCCGACGTGTTTCCGGCGAAGAAGTTTGAAGCTTGGAGAGCGGCCAAGTGAAGACGCAAGGTTTCCAGGAAGAGAAACTTCGGGGGCAGCAGAACGACAACAATGCTGGACTTGAGATAGTGATTCTCGGAAGAGTATCATCCAGACTTTTGTTCCAAGAACTTTGGACTGAATAAGTTTCCTAACTCTTCAATCTTTGAGTGTCTTGGTTGTTCGATGCATGTGACTGCATTGTAGTGCGTATTGTTGTCCGTGTCTGTTGTTTCGGGTGTGGCTGATTGTACTGTGTAGTACGTTGTTTGATTGGTGACGTATTGTATTCAGCTATTGTCGAGTGTTCACACTTGTGTATCGTTTTGATCTGCCATAACTGAGAATATAAATATGTTTTGTTTATCAACTCTCGGCTCTGACTTGTTCTTAGGGCCACAGCCGGCGTCCGCTGACGCGCCAAATAGGACCACTTTTAAATTGTCCACGCTTTCGTGGTGCGGTTCGGGGGGCCGCTACTTCGGCCCTTGGAATTAGCCCGGCGATCGCCTCCCGAATTAACGGGACCTGTGACATTTGGACTATCTTCAAGCTACAGTAGGCTCCCTTTAAACGAAACTCTCTTAAATGAAATTGCTGCTGAAATGGAACAACTGCCACTAATATGTATGATTTCCTACTTGGATTTTATACCCCTGTTTATCTTTCAGTAAACGAAACTCCTCTAAAAAGAAACACATTTTCCTGGTCCCTTCAGGTTTCGTTTAAAAGGAGTCTCCTGTACATGGCCACTGCATATTTGATAGACACTGTCACCACTGAGCTGTCATTGTGTTACTCTTATTTCTTTGCTAAGGCTAAATCTAATAAGGTGCCCTTTAAAAGAAGGGAGAACAGAAAAAAAAAACAGTCTTTTAATCGCAGGTTTACTACAAGACAAAATTTGGAAAAATGCCGTATTTTCTTGCATATAGTCCTCACCGAAAAAAAGAAAAAAAAAAGTGCTTCAAAATAGGAGGTGTGGGTTGCATGCAGTGGTTGTATGCATAACAAAATAAAGGTTAAGTGGGCTGGTTGGTTAGGGGTCATAGTGAATTATGTAAGGCAGCGCTAGAACGAATCCAAGGACAAGAAAAGGCACGCTGTGCACTGTACTCACAACTAAAGTTTTATTGAAAGAAACTCGATCCACTTCCATATCCAGCATTATTCAAATAATTGTCATTAGAGGTGCCATGTGAACAACATCAGGGTATTATCAGCTGGAAAACAGCCTTGTGGAAAAGATACACAGCATAAAAACATACAGCAGATAAAAACAGCACAAACTAGTGCTATGTTATGTATGTGTGCATGAGATAATCTAATTCTTTAAATGAAAGGTCTAATTATGCTTGAATGATGCATTTCTCTTTCAATCGGTTGACGTGAAAAGCTTCTATTATTTCTCTTATCTTTTTAATATGATGATGTGAAATAGTGACGATTTCATTAAAATGTGGATCACACGAAAACCTGTGGTTGGCTGGATGATAAGTAGTGGCATTAGCGGAGAAGAGCGAACGTAGGTGTTCTTGCAGTCTAATATTGATGCACCTCACACTTTGTCCAACATATGGTACTTTACTGCACGACAACGGTATCATATATACAGTACCTATCTTGCAAGGTATGAAGCTGCGGGCATGATTAGTTTTGCATCCAGCTTTTACAGATGAGCCTGCTTTTTTTTATGATAAGTGGGCAAATTCGTCCAATCTTCTGGGGGGCGAAAAACGCCAAATCAACCTTGCACGGGTTCGAAACATTTTTTAGACAATGGGAAAAGTGATGTAGGTATGGCACAACAGTGAATTTGCTAGTGCAATTTTCGCCCTTATCACAGGCGCCCACGTTGTCTTTCTTGACCCACTTAATGAGCTTATTGCGTGCAGTAGTGATGGCAGCAGTGCCATCACTACTGCACTACCAGCCATCTTTGGCCTAAGGAGTAGGTTATTGAAGCTATCTTGAACCTCATGACGGCACGACTTTTTGAATGAAGAACGCAAAGTAGAAAAAATAATGTTGTTTTTGATGAGCTTTGAGTGGGCTGAATTACCATGCAACAGCGTTTTTTTTACATCTGGGTCGGTACTTCCACCATACATGCTGTGGAGTGAACTGCTGGTGCTGCTCCATTAATTCAGAGGTGAACCGTAGGCAATGCCCACAATGACGAAAACATTTTATAATCTTGTCGGTCAGCTGGCTGCAATTGTGGTCGTTGTCAAAGATCACCAGGTACTCAGTTTGTTTCTCTCTTTGTAGAGTTGAATTCGGGGTGTGGTTTATATTCAGGGGCCATTATATGGTAGAAAATATAGTACACACTTAGAAAACATGTAGTGGAACACACCATAATGCAACCGAAGAAAGTCACCAGATCTGTTTTTAATAGCCATCGTATGCTAAGCAAGCATTGTTATGTAGATATGGTTCAAGTACATTAATCATTTTATAGAGAAATTAAAGGCTAGCTTATAGCTGTGCATTGTTATGGCTACGACATGGTTCAGCTATCTCATGGGTGTAGCGACTTTTTCTTCACATTAGCATTCGCTTAGCTGCGGAATTAAGCACACAGCTGGATAGGTGACAGAAACTAAATAGTCAGTGGCAGCTGGCGTACCTTTTGAGCTTCTTTTTTCTTTCGGTCCTTGTCCTCCCCATTCTGTATTAAATAATGAACAAGGTGTAGCTGCATAGGGTACAGCTTCCTTTCTTAATTTCTTCTTGATGTGTGTTCTTGCTACTTTTTACTTTTGGCTAGCTTTGTAAATTTAGAAGGAATGTAAATGTAGTGATGAAGCCACGCTACACCACTGCTATTGCTACTAGATTTCTTGGCTATTTTGATATATGTCCCGCTGTTTTGCTTTTCTAGTTCTGTGGCGGAGCTTGCCAACCAGTGTGGCTGTGAGTGGTGTCACTGATGGCTCTCACGGATTTCCTGACGACGATTACATGGCAGGGCCGACATTTGGCGTCGGTATGAGTGCGAGCTACTATGGCGGCCGGCGACCACACTCCCGTCATCTGAGCTCAAAGGTGAAATTGATGTTTCGAGACATGTTTTTTGGTGCCCGTCCCCATCAGACGTGTAGGCGGTACTTGTAATGGGCATAAGAGTGGCACAGGGGCAGGCAAGGAAAGTGGTCGCTCTCCGGTCATTCAAGGAGTTGCGAAGTCCACTCCATACCTTTACTCAGCCGGACCTGTCTTGTGATTGTTTTAGGTACTATAAGGTTAAGGCTTTACAGGTTATTGATGATAATGGTGGTCAAGGACCTCTGATGTATTCCAATGCCTGTTTACTTTCTTACTTTCAACTTTTAACCCTGAAAAGCTGAGCACCAATGGCAGGCTCTTGTGGAGAGCACATCGTTGCTTACTTTTTCTTGTTGCTTCTATTAACCAACGAAGGAGGGCAGGAGGTTACTGCGGTGAAACTTTGCTCCTCTCAGCGGAGAATCTCCTGTGCGCACCTGTGATAATGTGTAGATCAATTCGTAATATGAAAGGCAAGTGCTAGTACATGCAACTTGCACTGAATCCTGCTGTCCTGTTTCACCTTCTAAACAAGACAAATTGTCCTTTGTTTATAAGTTTCAGAAAATGGCCATGTGTTCAAGGTTGTCAGAGTAGTTGGAGCAAGTTAATCTAAACTACTCTGTGTGACCGTGATATCAAAATAGGTACATTTGTTGTTTTTTGTGCGTAAAAGAAATGAACACATGAATTGTAACTGTCCGCCATTTGCAAGGGCAATTTAACTGTCCTATAGTCAGGGGAGTCGCAAAGTGTAGAGAGGCAGAGGGCATCAAAAGACCATGCGATTTCATCCCCCCCCCCCTTCTTTTGCTGTAAGAAAAACCAACATGCGAAGCATCAGGTTGCGAGGAAACATCACAGCCATGGCCTTTATTTTTACACAAGGACTGCTGATTCTAGTAATCTAATCTGCTGTACCATGCCTCGGGTATAGTACATGGTCCCCTTGGCTAAGAGATGAAAAATCCTTGCAACACAGAGTGTCACTGGAGCCAATGTTCCGACAAGTGAACATGCCTTCTTCAGGGCTGCAACTGCAGCTTCAAAGTTGCAGTTGTAGCCTTGAAGAAAATAAGTATGCTTGTCAAGATGTTGGCTCCAGCGACACTTCATGTTCCAATAATTTTTCATTGCTTTTAGACTCTATCATTCCCTGAGCGTCTACCTTACTTGAATTTCTGCATGGATAGGAGTTACACAAGGCGATCCAGAGGCCCTATTGCTGATAAGGACATCTGTAATGGCAGCATCATGTTACGAGGGTCACTGTAATATAACAAATTTATAAGATGAGTAGTTGCTGGGTTTGTGAACTCTTTGATGTTAGTAAATACGTCTTGTAAAACCGAGAGACCGAAGATGACCAGCATTATTTTATTTGAGACATCCCCATGCATGGCACATTTTCCTTCAATACTGCTGGACCTTCATCTTTTCACTACTTCATAGTGCTAAGGTCAACGAGTGATTGTAAAATGTTGCTGCCGTGGCTCCACACTGTTTCAGAGTGTGGGCATTCATATTGTCGTCTGGAAAATACACCTGCAGGTGGAGATGGTGTACTCTCTGCTGTCCATGCTGGGGACACATGACAAGGAGGACCTGAGTCGGACATTGCTCACCATGTCTGGTTCCCAGGAGAGCTGTATAGCTATGAGGCAGTCGGGTAAGTTAGCTTTGGCATGAAAATCGCTGCTATTGTTTCTCAGTACATTTTCTTGTAAAAATATGTTGGTGAACACTGCATAAGACAATCTCGTGAACTATTGCTAAGCACTTTTTCCAGCTGGAAACAAAGGCAGTTGAATTTCATGGGAGCTTATTCTCTGCTGTGGTTTTTAGTTCCTGTGGTGTCTGAACTCAGGGTTCACAACTACAAGTTTTTATGAGCAGGTCACCAGTGTGGTGTCAGGAGCCTGCTCAGGAGTGTCAAGCGTGCTCTGCACACACTCATTTACTGAACTAGTGTACTGGCTGCTTGCAGTGCGCTGCTTGAAGACCAAAAAAGGCAGGAGGAAAAGAATTTGTAGTACACAAAATGTGTGCATCTTTTGTGCACCTTTATTTGTGTTCGAGCAGTTTGTCGCAACTGTCAACTAGTCCCTGCTTTGACTTTTTTGTACAGTGACTCACATGTACTATCAAAGTGAGCTCGATGAACTGCCTATACGTGGCAATATTGTTCTTTCTTTTTTGTGCTAGGCTTGAAGTTTACATCTTCTACTCCACACAGCAAGAGGCCTTGTCTGATAAAACCTTAATTACACAGTAGACTAACTTTATGTTACTGTAGCATTGCAACAATTTTAGCACTAGTTGATCAAGAAGACCATCTGTTTTGTTTTGTCGGGCTCTTTTGCTAGCATTGGGGCAGTGAAGCCATAACAATGTGCTGTCTCGGCTCACTGCCTGTCACAGGCTGCCTACCGCTGCTCATACAACTCCTGCACGGCAGCAACCAGCAGCAGGAAGGGGAATCACAGGAGAGCCAGGCCGAGCAGCGCCGAGTTGTGCGAGAGCTGCGGTTGCGGGCGAGCCAGGCACTGCATAATGTCGTGCACGCCCACCCGGACGACCGTCAGAGCCGCCGTGAGGCTCGGGTCTTGCGTCTTCTGGAGCAGATTCGAGACTTCTGCGACTACTTGCACGACCTTGAAGCATGCATTGCAGAGCCCAACCAGAATGGTGAGTTTTAACCACCGTTTTGAAGGCGGTCTGAGCTCCTGCAATATTGTGCTAAAAGGTAGTAAAACATGTCACCTATTGCACACATTATGTGAAGAAACTAACCAACTGTAGGTGTTGTTGAAAAGTCACAAATGAGCCACATATTGGACAATGAAAGAAAGAAAATCTTAAGTGCTTGTTTTTTTTGTTAGAGTGACACTAATTAAAATTAAAATACAAGACACCCAAGAAAAGCATTTGACATGTTACTTATAGTAATTATGACATAAATTTGTAGAAAGTAAAGTGAACAAAGAGATAAAAGTTATTTTTCGTCCAATTTACGTTCTTCACATTTGTATTATAAGTACTAGAAATAACATCCTCAATACCTTCCTTAAATTTCCTGTCTGGTTTAATTCTAATATAGTGGACCATGTAACATTGAGACTCTCTGTGAGGCCTGATGGTGACTGCTAGAACCTATTTGGGACTCCCATGATTTTGTGCTCAGGGCAGCAAGTGAAGAGGAATGCCCTTAAGGGGCATTATTATTATTAGAAATGTCACCACTGACACCACCTGCCAATATGTGCTGAGTGCAGTAGTGAGCAGGTCTGACCTGCTCAAGCGCAAAGAGAAACTGGCATAACCAAATAATCAGGGGAGAGCGGTGTCCAAAAGTTTTCAGATTTGCTTGTGTATCTATGCACACTCATATACAAATACACGCACAAACATACATGAAGTATAGTATTTGTTACCATTCCCCCCCCCCACCCCCCCAAAGGAAAAAAGGAAGCTGGCTATGTTACTGCACTGAGCACTGAGGCGATTAAGTGACGGCCAAACTAGGGATGAGCTGCGTTCTTCCTTTACTTCCAAACAATATTGTCATAAATGTATGCACATAGAGACAACATGGAAATGCCATGTGCCACCTCTTGACAGTGACAGTACCAAACTCTACATATTTCCGCCTTCTGGTGTGTTAACACAAAGGCGCCACCTACCATGTTGTGACAGGGATGGTAACAGCCTCTGCACATTTTCTTCTTCAAGCACATACCTAAGTGCAATAGCTTTGTGGAAATCATCATGCATTTATGGCACATGCACTAGCCACTGAGTGGTGCAACATTTATCTTCAAGGCTATGTGACAGGTGATCACGGAACTCTACTGTCTGATGGTTGTTTCACTGATGCTGAAACATTGCTCTTATATATGTTTCAGTGACAAAGTATTGAGAGCAATGGCCAAACACAACTGCAGCAACTTCTTACAGGAGAGCTAGATCACAAGCAATGCACCTGTGGTTTTGGTCTAATGCTTGTTAAGCTTCTCGGTGCAAAATTAGACGAGGTACACATAGACGAGACGAAGGACCAGGTACACATTTTCTGTGTGTACCTTGTCCATTTTCTATTCTGAACAGTTTTAATGACGGAACATGATCTAGCTCAATCCCACACTTCAATAATTCTTGTCGCCTGCAGCCTTTGTATTGCTTGGCAGTGCAATCTAGCAAGAGTGTTTATATGAGTTTTTCTTTCTTCTGCGGGACCTCAACAGGTGTTGCTCAACTTTTGTTCAAGTAAGAATGGAGCTGGACTTTCGCTGGTAATAGACAGTTTTTGGACCATGAATGGCTCTCTATGCTTTCTCCTTTGGCTGCTAGGACCTGTAGCTGCTTATTTGGTGCATGAAGTCACAGGCATTAGAAATCTTGGTAATTTAGGAACTACGGGTTCTTGCATTACAGTGAGAGAAATGTCTAAACACGAAAAAAGGTTTTGCTGTCTTATTGGTGTTCATTGGTGAACATGTATATGAGAATTTACCCTTTTCAAAGTGTTTTGGCTCTAATGTAAAAATAAGGGCCATTTACTTTCTTGGATCAAAAATGGGTGCAGGACCTCATGTTACAAGGATGATGTTGAGGCTTAAACAGCCTTGCCGGAATAGCAGACAGGCAATACCTGCAGTTGAAATGATAGTACGGGTTTTGCCGTATATAGCACCACCATGTGTGAGCAAAAGTTGAAATGCCATTTTAATATGATATCCGAAAGTGCACTATGTTCAGGAACACTTCCTTGAATACGTTTTTCAGAACCTGGTGACCAACATCCAGGATCAGCTATTGCAGCTCTCATGAAGCTGTCCTTTGATGAAGAACACAGGCATGCCATGTGTCAACTTGGTAAGTGCATTGCAGCTAGCTGTTAAAGGTACCTCCTCCAGTTTATTCAGCATATGTTGCAGGTGCTGCCTACATGTTACTATTTTTGTTGATGCCATATATAATCTTCTTTATATCTTCCGTAGCCTATGGGCAGACACTGTCACATCTTAGTGCATGGTCTTGCTCTACTAGGCCAGGCATTCTTAAAAAAAAAAAAAAGAAAACGCCGCATAAGCAAAAACAAAATGAAAATTTGTCACATTCACTCAAGAGATGAAACAACTCAACAAAAAGCATAGGCAGAAATTATTTTCGAGGGAAGGGAAGGTGCCTCCTTGACCTGAAGTGGATGCCGGGCCGGACGATGTGGTTTAGTGTTATTGTGCTCTGTATACCACAGCGAGAAAATTGGGGGCAGGGGGTGTACGTGTCACACCCTGGCTACGCCACTGATGCTCACAGTTTCCAACTTGATTTTTTTGTGGGTATGAGGCGATTATTTATTCTTAGCTTAGACTACTCCCAATAGACATCAAATGAATCAACTCGATCATACGTAACTACTGGTGTTTGTTGCATAGAGGCATGTACACCGTAGGACTATTGGAGACAAAGGCTGCTTACACAAACCGATCGCTTATATATAACTGCGTACAGTCAGGTAGCATGACAGTGTGTACAATGAAGCCTACGAACATTCGGGCCAAATGTTCACTTATACTTGGAATATATAAGTGCAACACTTACCTCCAATTGGAAGAATCAGAGCTGAGAAAATCACTGTCCCTTTGTCGGCGTTCATGTATCCAAGACGTCGCACACAGTACAGCAATAAAAACCACTCGAACCTGCTGGACATCACTCGCAACAGTTTCCAGACATACCGTATTTACTCGCATAATCGGCGCACTCGCATAATAGGCGCACCCCTAGTTTGGTCGCGGAAAATTCGATTTTTTTTTAATTCCGCGCATAATAGGCGCACCCCGAACTTGGCCGCGATCAGAAACGATTCTACCCCCCAGCGGTACAGTTGGAACGCGGTTCCCGTACCCTGAAGAAAAAAAGAAGGCAAATCGACGAGCAAATAAAAAAAATTCGAAGTGCAACAACCTAACCAACGTGTTTGTCGAAATAAAACTTGAAAAAAAAAAAGCGTCCATGAGCGAAAAAAAAAAGGCTGTTCCATCAATTACTGATACCCCCCAAATCGCCGCGCTTTTTGGAGGTCACGTGTACAACGCCGGGGGCTCGATCACCATCACCACCATCAGAGAAAAAGAACGAAACGCCATTTTGCAAGCGGTGTGCGTATGTTGTGGTCCTGTATTGAACTTTGGTTCCACCATGGGGAAGTACGCGAGCTACACGGCTGGGTTTAAACTGAAGGCAGTGCAGTACGTGCTGGAGCACGGCAACCGGGCTGCAAGCAGGCATTTCGGCGTTGGAGAAACCAGTATTCGGTACTGGAGGTACCAAGAAGAAAAACTTAAGGCGACGAAGAAGACACGACGGGCTTTCCACGGTGCCAAGACCGGCAGGTATCCGAACGTCGAAGAGCAACTGGTCCGGCATATACGGGAGCTACGACAATACGGCTGTGCTGTGTCGTTGGATATTGTGCAGACTGAAGCGCGCAGAATAGCCCGAGCTCAGGGCATCGAAGCAAAAGAGTTCAAAGCCAGCTCCGGATGGACAACTCGTTTCATGCGGCGCCATGGCCTCGCACTGCGAAGGCGGACCACCTTGTGCCAGCGCTTGCCCGCAGCATATGAGGACAAAGTGGTGGACTTCCACAGTTTTGTTATAAAGCTCCGACAGCAGAAAGACTTCATTTTGCCCCAGATCGGCAACGTTGATCAGACCCCCCTTTGCTTTGATATGCCGTGGAACACGACAGTGGAGGAGAAAGGTGCACGCAGCGTCATCGTCAGAACGTCTGGCGCTGATAAACAACGATGCACCGTAATGCTGGCGGTGACAGCGGATGGGCGTAAGCTACCGCCTTACGTTATTTTTAATGTAAGACGCTCTCAAAGGCAAAATTCCCTCAAGGCATCTACGTCAGAGTCCAGGAAAAAGGCTGGATGAGCGCGGAACTCATGGTGGATTGAATGAAAACAGTCTGGGGTCGGCGGCCGGGTGGTCTGTTGTTGCCGTCTATGCTTGTCCTGGACAGTTTTCGTGGGCACCTAGTAGACCGCGTACGAGATGAGCTAAAGGAGCTGCGCACAGATCTGGCAGTGATTCCGGGCGGCCTCACATCGATACTGCAGCCTTTGGACGTGTCCTTGAATAAACCTTTCAAGGACAATGTTCGAAGGCTGTACACCACCTGGATGGCGGGAGGACAACATCAGTTGACTCCACGTGGTAAGATTAAGAGGCCGCCTATGGAAATGCTGTGCGCTTGGATCGTGGAAGCGTGGCAGGCGATCTCCGACGAAGTCGTCAGGAAAAGCTTCAAGAAGACGGGTATCTTGAACGCACTGGATACGAGTGAGGATGACATGTTGTGGGGTGCGGATGATTCGGACACCGAAAACGAATCCCCGCTCGGCGAGGATGAATGTGTGATCTCCGACTCGGACTCCGAATAGGGAAAAGGAGGAACAGCTACGACTTTTGTGTAAATAAATTTTACGTGTGTGTGTGCAGTTGACGGCTCTCGCTTGTTCATTAAAAGGTACGTAGGTATGTTTGTTTTATGCTGAATCAATTGCTAAACGATAAAGTCGCCTTTTACTTGACAAGTGTGCAGATTTAAAGCGCGAGAACCGAGTTGAAAAAATTTTCGAAAATTTTACCCCGCGTAATTGGCGCACCCCTAACTTCGAGCCGGATTTTCTGAAAAAAAAGTGTGCCTATTATGCGAGTAAATACGATAAATTTGACCAAAAAATAACTATTTCATAACATTCACATAGGGACATCTCACAGAAACTCGCCACACTAGCGAACACCGAGCGCACACAAGCACAGAAAACTAGTCGCATTGCACTGTACGAAAATGCACTGGCTTAATAATATATACAATATATTGAACCACTGTATTTGGTCATTTTACCAATAAAAATAAAGAATACAAATTTTTCGTGCAATAATAATAATATATTATAGGTTATTTATTTGCAATAATGTCAGAAAGGACCGAGAAATGATACAAGAATAGTGCTAGTGAGGTGTGAGGCGTGGCGAGGGAACATCTACCGCTGCATGGCCGCTGCATCAGCGAGAGCAAGCTAGCACATGCAGTGCTAGTTGATCGTGGCAGTGAATGGTGAACCTTGAAAGCAAAGCTCCTTTTCACGAGGAATTAACTGCTATATGTTTGTTTACAACATTAGTTATTTGCGCAACGGCTCAATGAGCAAGCAATTGGTTGGACGTCTGCAGTTGTAACATTTGTAAAACCGCGTCGACGGGCGCGCATCTCTGTAGTACTGCAAAGGTAAAATAAAAGTGCATTTTACCCCTGGCCTAACTTTATTTTGGCAAGCCCAGCAGTATAGGTCACTCAAGACCACATTTGCGAAATCTGACTATCGGCTGTGTGATGGAGTATTCTAAGTCATTTTTAAATGATTCTGCTCTCAGTTGTAGAGCAATTTTTGTGTAGCCAGATTCCTTTTGTCAACTATAGCACTTCCTCCTCACAAACATTATAACTTCTTGCTGAGCGAAATATTGCCCATCTGAAGCTAGAAAATTTTCCCACTGGAAAGATAACTTTCCATTGAGACCGGAAAACTCCTAGCTGGAAATGGCTTTCTAGCCGGGAGTCATTTCCATTTCCAGCCTAGAAATACCATTCCCCACTGGGAATCGAACTCTCTCCCGGCTGGAAATGCCATTTCCAGCGAAAAATAGAAAATTCCCAGCCTGACGAGCCATTTCCTGCCAGAAATCTGGCTGGAAACTTGATTTCCAGCAGGAAATTCCTGACCCATATTCATGTGGGATGTTTTCATGGTAAAAGCTCAGTTGGCAGAAATAGGAATTTTTATTTGAAATTGCTCAGATATTGACTCACATTCACGACAAGTAAGCAGTTGTATCATCATCTTTTAGATGCGAAGCATCTTATGGTCGAGTTCAATCCGGTGTGCGGTGTGACTACCCTTACTGCGCATGCGCGTCCTCTCCCCCTCTCTCACCCGACCCTAGGCTCACTTCCCTCTCTCTCTCCTCCAGGCATCCCTCCTAGCAGTGTTTACACCTCTGTAGTGCATGCGCACCCTCTCACTCTCTCTTCTTGTACGCTGACCCCCTCTGTTTATTTGCTACGTGGATGCAGGCAGTGTCTGCTAGCAAGTTTCTTGATTGAAAAAACCAACTGCTTGCGCTGCACAACTGCTCACTGGCCACCCACATATATAGGCACCGTGCAGTCGAGTTTTCCCGTGTGACTGCAGTGCCAGAACGCAGTGCTTAGCGGAGAAAAAATGCAAAAATAGGTTGGGATCAGTCAAAATGGAACGCGATGCTCACGTCTCCCTGCCCTTGTGAGTGGGATAATTGCAGCAGGGATACACGGGGACGCGTGTGCACGTCTGTTTTTTTTTTTTTGCTCTTAACGGCCAACATCAGCAGACTTAGGATGGAGGATGGGCTAGTGCCAGAAACGCAGCTCCCTCTGATCAGCGCACGGTACCTATAGGCACTGGATCTTGACCTCCAAGGTAGTGCCAGTGGGAGATTTCTCCTGTGCATTGTTGAACAATAAAAATTTGCAGCGTGTATGTTAACTGAAAGTGGACTGTGGGTCTAATCAAAGTCTTCTGTCTCTCATTGCCCATTAGCAGCTATTTGCATTTTCTGGTAGGAAACACCGGTCCATCACTGCGTGCTTTGTGCCTCTCCGAGTTTCTCTTTGTGCCTCCCCGCGAATTCGAATACTGTATTATTTGTTCGAATATTCAAGGCATTCGAATATTCGTACAAGCCTGCTGCAGACCCTTAAATGATAGCAGGTGCACACTTTCAATATGACATAATTAATACAGAAAGTGGCCTGAAAATTGCTTGATTTTGGTGTGTATAACAACCACAGCAACACAAAAGTGTTTAAGAAAACTGTTTTGCAAATAATGTGACTAACAGGCATAACAAACAAGAAAAAAGAAGCTACATACCAATAATAGATTATGTTTCATGATTACGTTAGGAAAAATTACTACAAATGGATACTAATCTACAACAGAATGATTTTCACCATTTTAAACAAAATAGGGCTACATTGAAAAGTACATGAAAACTGAAATAATTATAGCACTACAATGAAAAATATATGAAAACTAAAATAGTGCGACAATGCTATTTTAGCGAAGGATGAATGAATGTGGAGGAGGAATAAATATTAAGAGAATGCCTGAGTTATTTAATTTTAGTCTAAGACCATGCGTGGAAAATATGAATAATTAAAAGCATCAATTCTACATAAATAAGGTGTGAAGTGTTTAGCTAAATTATGTTTTGTAGGTGTGTTAATAAGAGTGTTAGTTGGGGGGATTGGTCAATTGCAAGTTTGCAGTCGAGAAGCAGAGAATTCTGATCTATTTTCAGTACACGGTAAAAGGGGGAATGCCATTGGCTTTCATTAGCTCAGATGGAGTGTAAGTTCCTCAGAATTCATTGAAAATAAACCGGACTACTTTCCTGCATATTTTTAACAGTTAATGTCAAGTTGAGCCATAGCGAATTGCCATATTCTAATTTTAATACCATTAAACAAAAATAGCACATTATTTTAGGATAGCTTGGAGTGGCGTGAAGATTAAGTTTTTATGAAGCAGAACTTTCTAAATTCAGATGAGAAAATGTTATTGGTATGTGTGTTCCAGGACAAGTTAGTTGTTAATGTAACACCAATATATTTCCAATTGATGACTTGCCTCAGTGGCCAAGAAGCAAGTCAGTAAATAAAAGGCAGGGATGTTTTTTTTACCTAAGAAAGTGTACGCTTTTATCTGCATTCAAAACCATTCCCAGTTTCTTGCACCGTGGAAATATGTTATTTGACCGTCATTTAACTTGAGTTGGCTATCAGGACGAACGAAAGATTTTTTCAACCATACACAGTCATCTGCAAACAGTCGGATTAGAAAACCAGGGTTCATTAGCAATGATAATAATATCAAGCAAGAAAAGCAGATTGGTTAGGGACACTACCCTGTGGAACCCTCGAAGTGACTTTCAGAAAGCTGACCTCCGATGTCAGTGCATTGCCTACTGTCGGTCAATATAGCAGGAATCCAGTTGATGAAGTGTTCAGGGAGGCCAAAAATTCTAAGCTTTGTTATGAGTATATCATGTGGAAACTTCTCAAAATCTGTACTAAAATCAAGAAATATTATGTCTACTTGGTAGTTAGAATCAATATATATAGGAAATGAATGAGCTATTGGGTTATTATTGAACACCTTTTTCAAAAGCCATGCTGGTGTTGTGTTAATGCAGCATTGTCTTTCAAACTTTGGCGTACGCAGTTACCGATAATATGCTCTGCAACTTTGCAGCACTGGTATGTTAGTTATATTAGTTGTTAGGCAATAACTTTGAATAAGTATTTTATCATTTTTTAAACTCTGGGGCAATCTAGGCAGTCTTCCAAATCGTTTGGCTATTGTACATGTTCTGGACTTTATCAAGATCAGCAGAACATTTATACCTCTGTCACTAGAGTACACAGAAACTCTATTACATAAGCACTATTTTACAAAGTCGAAAAACTTTTAATGAAAAGGCATTGCCTCGAAGACACTCAGCACTGACAATCTCTATTTTATTTATTATCTTTTTTTTATTTATTGATTTACTTGCAACAAAATGTTGTGGGAGACCATGGGAAAAGAACTGATACAATCAGATTTAGGGTGTCCTGGGCACCCTACACGTATTAGAGCGTAAATGATGGTAATGAACAAAAAACAGAAAAAGGAAATGCACTCATAATATATTGCACATGAAGATCCTCCATGTGAAAAAGAAATGGGCTTGCATAGACATTATAAAGAAATATGAAAAAATTATTTCCCTTGAAGAACAACGAAAATGAAAAATAAATATATGGCATTGTTTAGGAGGCAAGTTCATGATAAGGATATTGTGGTGAAAAAGTCTTCATAGTTCATCAAATGAGGTTTCCAAAATGTTAAAGCTGCTCATTACTGTTACTATTAAGCAAAGCTGGTAGCGTAAACCGAAGCATTTGTTGACTGTAGGTAATGCGCCATTTTTAAGTTTTCCATTCATCTGGTACATTACACTTCATTAGTGTGGCCTGTCATCCTGCTAGCGGTTGTAGAGTACTAGGTTATTAAGCTGGATTTATACTGACGACATAGATTATAGTTAAAGATGGACTTTACCGGGACAATGTTGTGTGTTATAAAGAGGTCACTGATGTGTGAGAGGTATGAAACCTTGAATCTAATCAAATCGCACGTGTTTGTTATACTGCAGCTTGTCAATATTTTCTTTTGTAGTAATGCCCCAAACTAGCAATCTATATAATTATTAACCAAGTATTGGTTCGAACAGAGCATTATACAAGAACTTGTGTTGATGGTTGTAGTGCATTTGAAAGAGACAAGTTGCATCACACCTATTGTACTACATTGTTTGCTAATTAGGCGATTTATGTGGTCATCCTATGTCATGTGTTCATTGAAATAAATGCCTAAAGTTCTTATCGGTGATACAAACTCTATTTCTGCATTATTTAACATTATTGGTGCTAGTTGAATGGTTGTGTTCCACGGTCGAAACCAGGTTGCCTTAGTTTTGCTAATGTTAAATTTTAAGTGGTTTTCAGTCGTCTAGTAATTTACTTTCGAAAGCACTTCAATACCTCTATTAATTAGGTACTCTTCTGAGTTCCCTGAAAAAAAATTAACTAGTGTCATGTGCATATATAATAAATTTGACTGTATCATCAATTGCCGGAATATCTTTTATATAAAGTAAATGTAAAACTGTTCCTAGGGTACTTCCCTAGGGAACACCACATCTGACCGGTTTTTCCATGAGATTTTTCTCCCGCAACAATTACAGATTTTTATGTTTCAAATACGAGTAAATTAAAAAATGTTCTATGCCCCTGATGCCATAAGTTTGCAACTTTCTCAACAAAATGCTATGGTTAACAAGGCCGAATGCTTTTGAAAAATCTAAGAATATACCCAGCCCCATTTCCTCAGATTCAAATTTCTGTAATATCAACTCTTTTTGTTTAAGGAGGCCAAGCGCGGTGGACTTCTTCTTACGGAAAGCAAATTGCACCGGATGCGTAAGATTATGGCGGTTTATGAAAAATTACAGGTGCTCTAAAATTATTATTTTGAAACCTCTAGAAAACACTGGTAATATGGATATCTACCTGTAGTAGCTGATTTCATTTTTATCCCACTTTTTGACCATCATTGTCAGTTTGGTGGTTTGCATGTCACGTGGAAATATTCAGAGTGACAAACTTTGGTTAAACATGTATGTTAGAAATGGTGCCAGAATATCTATTACATACTTCACTGGTTGTACTTGAATGCCCGACACATCAGTGGCTTCAGACGCATCAGTGGCCATAAAGACGAGAAAACTTCATTGTCGACCATTGGTGTAAAAGTTATTGTATGTTCTGTGTAAGAATTCGTATAAGTAAATTATGGATCATTATCCAAAGAATGGCTGAGGGTAAGAAAAAAAACGAAACAATTTGCCAAATCACGGCCTAATAATTCTATGCTGTTCTGTAATATCATCATTGTTTGTTCCTGTGATTTTCCAACCATTGTATTTAGAGTCTTCCAAATTTTAGCAGAGTGTCCCACAGTCATAGTGATTAACCCTTCAGAGCTGCTTTGTAACGGAGTTTCTAAACTGCTTTTAGTGTCTTCTGAACGCACTACCAAAAGCGTGGCACTAGCCTTCAAGATGGAACCAGCCAAAACAAAATTACATTATAAAATCTAATTTCTGTCTCCAATTACTGTAGATGTTGTTTTTGTGTGCATACAGGGCTATTTGGTCACCAGCATCGGCCATACATGAAATATACTTCCCGTCATAGCCGCTATAATTGGCCTTTTTCTTCTCATTCTATGTTTACTGCACCAAAGACTGTTTACTTTTATTGTTTCACAGCTGCAAAGACCAGCCGAACTTTGATGTTTCTGCCCCAAACGGCTGCATGCTACGGCGATTATATATGGTACTGTGTGTTGGTACATAGAGCAATATGGCTCTGACTGTTAGTTCTCTGTAATTGTCTCTTGGATGATGAGATCAAGGCATCCTGTTTGCGCCTCATCCCCCGTCCCCCCAGCTTGCACATCATGCTGTGGTCCTGAGCCAACTCAACTGCTGAAAAATGCCACTCAGTGACATGGCATACACATGCTGAACTTACTTTACTGTGCATAGTACTTCCACCACCTGACATTGAGTGAAGCTGCTCTAGCACATGTCATTGAGATGAACCTTGTTTGGTCCCGATTGTAAGTCTGTAGCACCTTCTCCACTCAAGCACTGTTCTGCTTTGCAGTCTTTCGCTGCCGATAAACCCTCACAGACCTGCAATCAGTTGGCCGCCCAGTGCCTTTGCTTTATGAATTCTTGCTCTCAGGCGCAAGGGATTCTTCGTATTGTTAGCTGAGGGCACGAAAGCATGCATATTCTACTGTTCTTGCGGTGAGCCTTCCTTCGCTCGCAATCTCTGACTGTCTCACTTTCCTGTATTCTGAGTTTATAAGCCTATGTTTGGTTATGGTTCTGTCTGTTCTGCCTTTTCTGCCCAGTGCTTGAGAGTCGACAAACCTAGCTATAGTGCCTTTGGACATTGTGGTGGGAAAGAGTGTTGCGTTTTTTCCTGGCTGTGCTCGTGTGATAATAAGTCTTGCACAAGCCAGTCTCAACATCGAGTGCACAAGTTTTTCATGTGGGTGACTGTGTACTGTATTCCTTGCCAAACAGGTGGTCTGCAGGCGATAGCAGAGCTGATCCAGGTGGACCAGACCAGCCATGGCAACACAGCTGAGCCGAGCTGCGTGACATTGCGACGATATGCCGGCATGGCGTTGACGAACCTGACCTTTGGTGATGGTACTAACAAGGCACTGCTCTGCTCCATGAAAGGCTTCATGCGTGCCCTAGTCTCACAGCTGCACTCACCCAGCGAAGACCTGCGACAGGTATGAGGGTGCTAGCTTCATTTCTCTGTCAATTGTGGAAGGCAGTTTTGGTAGACACACAACGCATGAGGAAGGCATACAACAGCTGTATCTTACTGGTGCCTATCTTCACAGAAGAAACCTGGAGGACTACAAAGCAGAATAAACATAAATTTGCAGTGAGCAATGGAAAGGAGAATGATTGATGTGAACTCCAAGAGACATGAAGAGAGCTGAGTGGCTCAAAGAACAAACGGGTCTGAAGGACATCATAGTTGAAATTAAGAAGAAAAAAATGAACATAGGCAGGGTACGTAACATGTACACCTGGTTATTAAAAGGGCCTTGTGACACTTTTAGGACAACCTTATTCAGCACCGGAACATGTGTTGCAATTGTTACTGAGACGAATGCAACAAGAAATATGGAAATTTGTGCACAGGAAGTGAAGTTATGAGTCCTCATAGTTCAGAACTCGAGCAGACGATGACGATAAACGTTCTCTTTTGCATTTCACTCGCCTGCTGACGTCGAAGACCGCTTCCAATCACAGCGTGAATCACATAAAGACATATTGGAAACGTGACATCATGGTGGCCTTCCTATAATACCTCGCTACCGCTCGTTTTGGCAGCATTTTTAGCATGGTTACTACGAACCTCGTGCCTCGTGTTGTAGCCCCCACTTTCAAACTGTGTAAGATATACACATACGCTTTGGACGGATGCCTTCTCGGCTTGCTTCCAAAACGCATTCTACGGCAACGCCGGTGTCCGCCGCCTGTCGCATTTTTCGCTCTCTAAAAACACGGCATGCATTTCCACCTTTAGTCGCTGGCGTACCATAGCCTCGTTCGAAGGCTAAGTATTGTGTTCATTGTTCTGGAAATACCTACATTATTTAAAAACAGAAATGATTTATTTCTGAGAAAGTGTGAAAAAGTTTTTGCTGTTTTTAGCCTTCACACGTATGGCCTAGCTACCACTATATGGATATTGCATGCTATTTGTTACGTCTAGCCAATAAAAAGCCAACGGTCCGTGTCGTCACGCCACACGACATGACGTAACTTCCTATCACAAAAATAGCCGATGTTTGTCGCCATAGTCTGAAATCAAGGTAATTTGTCCAGTGAATTAAAATGATAAAAGCGTCGATTTCAGCGTTGCCATTCGCGATATCCGCACGTTCCACAGCACCATAAAAACTGATGAAAAATACATGCTCAAATAGCGTTGTAGGGCCCCTTTAAGGGTAACTGTCGGGATTCCAAGAGGAGGCAAATGCGCAAAGGGGAGACAGAAAGTTTGGTGGGCAGATGAGATTGAAAAGTTTGCGTGTATAATGTGGAAACAGCAAACACAGCACTGTGCGGATTGACGGAACATGGCAGAGGCCTTTGCCCTGCAGTGGGCATAAGTCAGGATGTTGATGATGATGATGAACAAAAACATTGTGGTATGTAGGACCTTAATGGTAATTTGCTATGGTCTTTAAAAACTTGTAGTCTAGGGCTATTACAAATATGTTCTAATGATGAACTTGCAGATTAGCATTAGTAGACTCTCAGTAAACGTAAATCTGTTGAATGGAACTGTTGCTTAAATGGAACACCTGCCTCCAGCATGATTGGTTTTTTAATTGGAGTCTCTATCCTTTTTCACCTCTTAGTAAACGGAACGAAGCACATTTTACTAGTCCTTTCAGGTTCCATTTAATGAGAGTCTAATGTATATCGTCGTCCTGGTTGGGTCGGCAGAACTGTCCTTGTGCACAACTGGTTCATTATCATTGCTTTTTGTGGCCCTTGCAAGTTGCTGCCATTGACACCCCTACAAGTTGCTTTTAACGGGCAGTGTGACAAAGGAAAAACTTGGAGGATGCCTTCAAGAGTATAACTTGATAGCCTAATTGTACACCATGTAGATAATCTTTAACCATACCACAAGGAAAGAAATGTTTGTGCTTGTAACAAGGGTTGTTTCAAGGCATCCTGGAATATCTAGTGCATGGACAGTTGCTATGTGCCTACTACACCATAGTTCTTTGTTAAGTATTCACTACTGGTTTGTAAGTTGCCACGTGCAGTTGTGCAGCTGCACACTTTGTAATGGGCGGGATGCTTAAAACCACCCGCACTTTGTGCAATTCACTTGTTTTGGCACCTGGTGCAATTCTAAGATTCTGCAATGCAATAAAGATAGGTTAGCGTATACTCACTCGTGAGTTGACTCACTCGAACTCACTCAGACTTAGATCAAGCTGTGAGTATGAGTGAGTCCAGGTGAGTAATATTTTGGTGAGTTTATGTCCGAGTGAGTCCGGCTCAGAAAAATTGTGATGGGTCTGAGTCCGAGTGAGTCCAATGCGAAAAATATATTTCTTGAGTGAGTTTGAGCAGGCTCCACTTTTTTTATGACCTGTGGTCCTATCTATTCATTTTCACCATTACTATCAGCCTTACTTCAATCCACCTTAATGCTAACGTTTAGTCACACTTAGTCCAATTGAGTATCGTTCGTACACCATTTCAACATTTATTGAATATAGAGGCGTGAATTACGTAGGGGGGTGCCTTGACTTCCGAGCCATCAACTCTTCCAGGGAAGTTGTTGATAAATATATTTATGTTGTCATGTCTTTCAAGAAAGACGTCTTTACTGCTTTGAAACCACTCATAACAAGCACTCGGCAGTACACTATCAAAAGGCACCTAGAAGAGTTCAGACTACGTGAGATGGTGGGGTTCAGGAATATTGGCACCATGGTCAGAAAAGCTAACTCTAGGCTCGTGGACTCATGAGTAAACTCATTGAACTCAAATCAAGCTGTGAGTCTGAGTCATGAATGGGTCCTGGTGAGTGATATTTTGGTGAGTTAGAGTCTGAGTGAGCCGGACATGCAAAATATATTTGATGAGTGAGTCGGAAAGAGGTCCACAGTTTTTCTTAAATTATGGCAATAAAATATGCCCTAAGGAGACCCTTTCCACTACATATCGTATAGTGTTTTTTTGCAAATAATTTTGAAGCAATGACGCGGCTCTGTTGCAGAACACCTGCTTGCCATGTAGAAGGCCTGGGTTTGAGTCTCACTTTGAAAGCATATATTTTTATCATTTATTTTACTTGCATATTTCTAGATTTTTCAGTCAGGGACTGAATGATGATTGTTCGCACACAACCAACGATGCTGACACCATTGCCTATGCCAGAATCTCTGAAAAATGAGCTTTTTAATGCCATCGCATTAATAATAGTGGTAGGAACCTAAGAGCAACAGCCCGTTTTTATTTGCACCTCATTTTTTTCACTCCCTTCCCCCCATCAGGTGCATTGCTGCCACTCTCATTGTTGCTGTGGCAGCAGCAGTCTTGATGGCATATGTCATGGTCATTGCTCTTGATTCATTATTGGTACAATTGATTACTGACCATGTAGCTATTTCAGCATGGCATGCAGCTCAAAACTAAAATACAAATGCGAACTTGTAAATTACGAAGTGAGTAGAAAACACCATACATAATGATATCCTTTCGTGCAGGTGACTGCCAGTGTGTTACGCAACCTGTCATGGCGAGCTGACTCGGGAAGCCGCGAAACCTTGAGGGAGGTTGGCGCGGTGCCCCTTCTTATGGAGGCTTCAATGGAAGCCCGCAAGGAGGCCACACTCAAGAGCATCCTCTCAGCACTCTGGAACCTCTCTGCACATTGCACTGCCAACAAGGTGTGTCTTGTAATACGGCTTAAACACATTTCTTCGACGTTTTTAGAGGTGTGCGAATGTTTAAAATGTTGAATATTTTTAGAATAGGATATGCTATTTGATACCCACTGAAATTTTTACTGTTCAAACTATTCAAACTTCCCAAAGACAATTGCGGTCAACGTCCGACCAAAAAAAAAAAAAGGCTTCTTCAGATCTTCTATATGCTTCACCTCATTGCGTTCTCGTATAGTGACAAAGCTGCCTTTCAAGTTCCTTTTCAGTTGAATTTTTTAAAGACAAATATAGGCAACGTTCGACTAAAAGTGGCCCCTTCAGAGTTTTTTAAATGCTTCACCTCATTGCGCTCTCATATTGCGTCAAGGCTGTCTTTCAGGCTCTGCTATGGTCGCAAATGTAATGACTCAAGAAATATGGTTTCAATACGGAGGTGATAGATCTGGCAGAGGTGAGGGATCAATTAATTCTGCGTTAAACCCAAAATTTGGGTAGGAAGTCCAAGAAGTTACACAACAAAGATTTTTAGCATCCAAAACTTCAACTGTTCTTGTATGCTGACGTCTACGAGGTAGATTTGGAGCTTCTTATTTTAAGAGAGCACAACCTTGTCTGCCACATCAGTTGGGCTTCCACAGAAGTTGAAAGAGCAGGAGAGGCTGAGAAAATAGCATCTTCGTCTTTTACGTGTAAAGTGTTGGCAATACTTTAGTTGCTCCAAATCATGTACTGATACAATTCGGCCTCTGCATTGACTCATTCTCGATAAGACAGCTATGAAATATTATCACGTACCCACCAGTGCCTCATCAGCCTAGCCAAAAGAAACACTCTCATGTTGCTTTTTCTCATAAAAATATGGAACTCTCTCCAGCTTTCTTTCTCACAATATTGCTTTTAACTATTAAAAAGATATTCTATTTGCACTTTCACTTCAATATTAGAATTCGCTTCACACCCAAAATTTTGCTATTGGCACAGCTCTACTGAAAACACTGTACCACATTCTTTATATTGCTTGTGTGTGCAACGAACTTATCTTAATGACTTTCATTTTTGTTGACATTAGCAAACAAACATACCATAACAACACATTTGCAAGTAGTATTGTAATTCCTTGGATCTAACTGAAACTTAGTTTTTGTAAAAGTGCATCTGTTCTGTCATTAAAGAACAAACCAGTGTTTCTGTATTCTCGTTTTCTTTAAATGTAAATCTTGTCAGTTATCTTTAACAAAGCATATTGTGAGGAACCGGTTTATTCGGCCAGGCTCGAGCTAAATCACGCTGGTGATGATATTTTTAGATGAAGAAGATGTACAGGTGATGATGATTACAAAGAGAATAAAAAGTCATTAGCTTGTCGCGCTCGCACTAATTCCCCCGCGCGGTGAAAGCGGCCGCCTGGTCGCTTGACAGTATTATGAAATGCGTCGCGCATAAGGCTTTAAACGAGATACGTGCACTATCTCTGTGCAAACGAACGTCGGTGGCATCGTAGCAAAGGCGAAGAGACTGAAGCTCGTCAAGTCACTGACAGATGGTTATCACGTCCTGGGTGGTGGCAGGATTTTGCGTGGCGAGGGCGTTAAAGGCGACGGTGTTAATGCCTTTAATAATGTGGCGTATTGGGTCGTTCTGAGACATGCCGGTGTTAACGCGCTTGCACAGCGCAAGGACATCCTCAATATAAGAGGTGTAAGATTCACCCGGCAGCTGCATACGTTGAGCGAGTTTCTTCTTTGCTGCCTCAGTGCGAACTGCAGGGGCACCAAATATCTGACGAATTTGCTGCTCGAAAGTGTCCCAGTCGGGAAGATCCGGGTGGTGGTTCCAGAACCAAGTTTTCGCAACATCGGACAAGTAAAATGGGACGCTGCGCAACTTCTGTGGATTGTCCCACCTGTTCAAATCGCTGACGAGGTCGTAGTTCTTGATCCAGTCTTCGACATCATCGCCTCGGAGACCGGAAAACACAGGTGGATCACGCAGGCGAGTGTTGTTGGGCGGAGCGGGTGGCGGTGGCTGCAGTAAGACGGCGACGTTGGATGGGCCAGGGTTTTCTTGGGCCGCCATGGCAGGGGGTTGTTTGCGACGACCCGAGTGGAGCTCCAGCGAGAACGGGCGAGAGGACTTGAGGGAACGAAAAGCACAGTCCACCACTTGTGAGGAACCGGTTTATTCGGCCAGGCTCGAGCTAAATCACGCTGGTGATGATATTTTTAGATGAAGAACATGTACAGGTGATGATGATTACAAAGAGAATAAAGTCATTCGCTTTTCGCGCTCACAATATTGTAATTTTGCTTGCCTTATTTTTTTTCCCTAGGTGGACATCTGCAATGTGGAAGGGGCACTGGCCTTTCTTGTTGGCACACTCACCTACCGCAGCCCTTCCAAGACGCTGGCCGTCGTCGAGAATGGGGGTGGCATCCTTCGCAATGTGTCCAGCTACGTTGCACTGCAGGAACAGCACCGACAAACCCTTCGGGCACACAACTGCCTGCAGATTCTCCTCAAGCAGCTCAAGTCTCCGAGCCTCACTGTCGTCAGCAATGCCTGCGGCACACTGTGGAACTTGTCTGCACACTGCGCCCAAGACCAGCGCACCTTGTGGGAGATGGGTGCTGTGTCGATGCTGAGGAACCTTATCAATTCCAAGCACAAGATGATTGCCATGGGCAGCTCGGCAGCTCTCAAGAACCTGCTGACAGCTGCTACGGAGCTGAAGCTGGCCGACTGCGATGGTTGTAACAACAACAAGGACGACAATGACAATGAGAGCCTGCCATCATTGGCGGTTAGAAAACGCAAGGCTCTGGAGACTGAGCTTGATGCTAGCTTATCGGAGACGTGCGACAACATTGACAGTCCCCGTGCAAGTCCCACAGGAGACCCACGTTTTGGCTTTGACTTTCACCAGCCAGACATTTTGAAACGGTTCCACACTTACCTTCCAGGGAGAATGTATCACAGCATTGGTGGCGAGAGAGACGTTCCACGGTCGGACAGCCGCGACAGCATTGGAAGCACGCAGTCAGAGCCAACACACTTGAGGCCTCCGCAGTCGGTGTTCTCTAGACAGCGGCGCAGGGGCAAGCAGCTTTTGGAGCGATATGGGCGGGGTGGTGATTTCGGCAACTTGAATCTGGCACTTGTGCATCCATACTTCCCTCATCATAGCTTGGAGGAAGAAGATGCAGAAGCATTGAATGGAAATGACTTGGAAGAGCCCCCAAATCAGACCTTGGGTCATAGAAATGGCTTACCAATGGGACCCCAGTGGCGAGACCCCAGTGAGTGTGTGAGGAGAAGGTTGGATGACAGCCTTGAGGAGGATGATGAGGAGGATGCTGAAGATGGCGAGGAGGATGACTTGGAAGTGGATGCCTGCAGAAACAACTCTGACTCTGCTGGCCTGAGGCACCTGCATAGCACGAAGCCTCTAGAAAGAAGCCGCAGGGAAGTTCAAGAGATCCAGAGGATCTTCGAGAGGGCACAGAGTCCGCAAACTTCACTTCGAGGCCTACATGTCCAGTGTGCTAACGACACAGTTATTTTGACTGACCTGGGCAGCTTGGAAGACATATCAGATGTGGTTGTTTCGTCTGCTTCAAAGCAGGAACTTGATTCTGAGGACAAAGAAGAGGATGAGTGCCTGTCTGATGACGAGGACCTTTTATCTCCTCCTCCCCAAGTGGACGAAGACGTAAGTGTAAGACTGCTCATTTATGACATGCATGGGTTTTTATGTTGATATATTCACACATTTACATAACAAGAGTTAGTACTTTTGTGAATCACCAGATCTAAAAAAAGTAAATTCAATATTTTTCTTGTTAATATAACTTTTTATGGAAATGTTGGCTGCCACATATATTTCTGGGTTAGACGTCGCTTTGCAACATAGTGCATCGATGGTGACGTCAGTTCAGGAAAAGTAAACGCAAAATTGCACTAGACGGAAAAAAGACAACACACCACTTTGTGTTGTCTCTTTCTCTGTCCTGTGTGTTTTTGCAGTTTTCCTAATCATGAATCTCTCAAATAGCCTACACGCACACACTTCTAAGAGGTGTCGGTGATATCTGTAGACATAATACACATAATACAACACATACATAATACACACATAATACAACTCATACATTTTATTTCCTGAGCCATGCATCAATTATGTCCTTCAATACTGCCAATATTCATGGTATCACTCGAAAAGTTCTTGAGCCTGTTGGTAAGCCTCATGATGGAAAAACAACACGAAGAAAACAAATATACAAAAAAGAGAGAATAGGGTACTTCTGCATTTTTCTGGCAATTATCTGTCATGTTGCAGCATGCATTATCAGTATACTCTTCTTCATTGTCACATTGTCTACTTTTCTTCTTACTGTGTTCAGGAGGCAGCTGAAGGAGACTGCAGTGATGCTCGCAGTCATGCTCAGACAAATTTGGCATTTGGTGGCTCAACCAAGGGCAGTGGGATTCCCATTAAAGCTAGCTTCACCAAACCGCCGCCCAGGAAAGATGGAACAGTCACAACAACTTGGGCTTCGCGGCCTTCGAGTATCCCACAGAGGTCGATTCCATTGAGCCAGCCTAGTGCTACGAACGAAAAGCCGGAACGACATTCCAGGGGGTCCTCGGAGCTCATGGATACCACGCCGGGCACCCCAGACACGTTGGAGCAAGTTCGTTCGGAGACGGGCACTGTGACTGTTTCGCATGCACCAGCCAGCATTGAAGCAGGTGGACATCCAGGTGCAATGCCATCTTCGCAGCTGTGTTGTCAACAACAGCAGCAGACTGTTGCACCCATGGTCAGCAGAAAGCCAGCTGGCCACTGCTGTAGCTTCGCCCACTCTACACCGGCACCGTCTTTGCACGAATACATTTACGGCAAGAAGAAAGCCGGTTCCAAGCCACCGGTGGCAGTGAAGCCACTGCAGTTGCAGCAACACAGTGTGCCATGTCCAGAGCAGTCCGAAGGTTCTCAAGCTGACACACCACAGCCATTTCTACTAGCAAGTGGTTCCAGTCTGTCAATCTCCAAAATACCACAGTCTGGTAAGTGAATGAAGGGTCACACTATACTGTTAGTTGTGGTTGACAGCCTGACAATGCCATACAGACTCCACAGCAACAGACTAAGACTACAGTGACATACAGGCAATTAAGTGCACATATGTTTGTGGCATTGGGCACTTTTGTGTAGTTAGGAAGGATGCTGTTTTTATACAGGAGCAATCTCTCTTAGTGTCAATGGTCTTGGGATCAAACTTGGACATTCTGGCAAGTTTTATACCTGATCCTGATGTCAATGCTTTTTTAAACATGATATTTTAGCTCAACAGAATGAATTTATTTTTCAGTAAGCCTAATATTCATACACTTAAGTCTTGGTATAACGAACCCAAATATAATGATATATCTGTTATAAAAAAAGTATAGGAAAAATAGTGTTGCAATAAATATAGTGCTAGGAATAAACCTTCATAATGAATTTTTGAATATAACAAACTTATTTTGTATAATATTCAACTTTGTTATAGTGAGGTTTGAACGTATTGGCTGGCACGGCTGACTTGCAGAGGGGTTTAGTCTGTGGAGTTTGTACTACATGCTAAGCTTGCCACTCAGCATAGCTTCTGCTGGGTGTCAAGAATTTTGAAACATGTTTAACAAAAAAGTGTTTTATGCCGGTGTCCACCACCAGTCCGCTGATGTATTTCCATCATGGAAGTGATGTTGAAAAATATATACTAAGAAAAGATTGCAAATAAAAAGAAACAGGAGGTAAGCATCTGTTGCACAGAATCGAATCAGTAACTTCTCGATTCTCAGCGCGCAGCGCTAACCACTACGCTGCTGAGTGCACCTTGTCTGGAATGCTTACGGCAAGGCATTTATATACACCATACACTGTTTGGCAGACCTCAGAGTTTCGAAACTTTAGCGCGTTTTCTTTATCAGTGGCAAGATTGCGCAACAGGCTCGCGTTTGTTGGCGCGCGCTCGTCCTGTGTATGCTAATTTCGTGCGTGCTTTTTGCTTGAGGTGTGCGCTGCAAGTTTCGAGCTGCTTGCCATTTCTAATGTGACTCTGCAATTTGTTGATGTTGTTAAAACAATATCCACAATAAATGCTCACCTACAAAGGCATGTCTCACTTTTGTGTTGTGCCGATCCCTATAAAGCGGTATCAGCCACGTTTTTTTTAACAAACTTGTGTGGCTGTGGCGCTGGGGACGTGGTTGGCAAGAGAAATAAAAATTAGTGCAGATGAAAAAAATCCTGCTCATTATTTAAAAGCTGTTGCTGTAGTTACCTAATTGTAATGCGCACCGGACTGTTAAAGCCTGAAATTTAAAATTCATTGCCCTTGATTTTAAGGAATCTGATTTTTATACCTTTAGAAAAAATTATGCAATTTTGTTATCATTTCTCTTGGTGGAGTTTCATGGGTCGAGAGAAAGAGAAAAGCAACAGTTTATTTGAACATGAAAAGAGGAAATTGATGCATCTGAGATACAGTGGATGAAGTGTCAAATAAAGTTGTGGTGCAAGCTCTGAGCGCGCCACTCAGTGCCGCTGTGGATGTGGGTTTAGATTCCGTGGTCCTGCCAAGTCACACACCGCTGTAACCAGAGCTCGCACGCGCGCATGCATTCCTCTTTCGCGGCCCATCGGTACTTTGGCGCAGGAAATAAAAGTCCGCTACCATTTGGGATTCCTGGCATGCAGGTGATTCCGTCCTCCTCTGCACTAGCATTCCATAGTCATTGCCATATGCATTCATATTGATGCTAACATACCCATCTCAATGCCACGGCTATTGACAGAAATCTTAGCACCACATTTTTTTAAATACCTTGTAGACTTCTGTAAACCAGACATAAAGCTAGCAGTTCTCTTGGAGCTGTTGTTTGAATCTGCAAACTGTAAAACTCTGAAGTTTCTCTACACTGTAAAACTCCATCTTGCGAGGAAATGGAACCTTCTTGAGAAAATGTAAGTGCTGTTTGAATCGATTAGGGTTGACAAGATGGTTAATCCAACAGCATGGTAGATTTTCAGCGAGTACTGAGTATGAACAGTAACCATGCAGTAATGTGTAGATTTAGATTGGAAAAATAGAAAAACTCAGTTCATACTACAATAGATTGTTGATTTAACAGCTTTTGTTCCGAGCTCGAATCCAACTCTTATGCCATGCTTTATCAGAATTTTCCTCATAAATTGCACATTATACACAAGTGAATAATTGCAACATACTGCACTCATGAACTTCTGACAGAACCTGTAAGCTTGTATACCCTTAAAGGGACACTACACATTGAGGCTCTATGGTTGGACTGGAATAAAAATTATTGGATATTAGTGTTTTCTCAGCTGTTTGGTAAATTTATGCTGAATGAGGGCTCAATCTTCCTCCTGACATGTGCACTTCACAAAAAGTGTCGCAAATGGCAGCTTCTCTCTCTGATAATCAGAGCAGTGTAGGACATGCTGCTGCCTGTAAGCCACCTCTGTACACAATGGTGTCTAGCAACTTTTAAAGATGATAGTCTTTCTTGGGGACCTTTGTCGGAAAAATTTAGGTCTGTCTGTCTGTCTGTCTGTCTGTCTGTCTGTCTGTCCATCTGTACATTTGTCTGTTTGTCCACCCTAACGATACCTCAAACGGCACCAAATGGCCAACCCCATCCGCAGCGCCCACCATTATTGCTCAAGGTTTAGCGTTCATAGTTGTGCGATTGTCAGGCACACACAAATAACTTTAAGGAATGTAGAGTTTAATCGCGCTGCGCTGACACTGCAATGCGATGCTCAAAAAGGTGTTTCCAATGCTGCGCTACGACGTCACGGTGGTGGCACCTGCCCGTCGCTTTGCGTTCTACACCTTGTCACCTCCGAGACTAGCGCGCATCTTTCTCCGCGGGCTGCACGCCTTCGTTTTCGAAGATAACTGCCAGATGGCACTTGTGTCTAACGTGCCTCGATGCGCTCGTTCGCCTCCGCTACACGCTCGAGGCACTCTAACGCAGCGCCTGCAGAATGCCATTCGCCGATTTTCTGGCGCAGAACATCAAATAAACGTTTTGTTCACTCTATCCAGACGCAAGATTATCGTGACAACATTTACAGTGTAACATGTAGATTCGGGCCAATTTTTTTTGTCTCTCTCTCTATCTACACCATCTACAGTGTAACATGTAGATTCGGGTCAATTTTTTCTGTGAGCCTCAGCCACACATACAATTTGCTGATTTCGTAGAAGTTACGTGTTTGTTCGTTATATCATGATACTATGATGCACTGTGTCCATAAGATGTATCGAAGTGACAATAAACGGTAGTGTGTTTAACTAATGCTTTGAATGCAGACCTTGAGTAAAGTTTTAATTAGCTGAAGAAGAAACGAAAATGAAGCATGCTTAATGTTAAAATGCAAGTTTCTTATGGCATCGCGAGGCTAGCTTAGAACTATCCACAGAAGACGTAACAGTTTGCCTCTAGCAAGAGTTACGATGCATTTTAGTTATGATGCATTTTAGTTACGATGCTTTTTACCATTTTTGTGGGATCCACGTTTTCAATCCAGTATGTTTTAAAATACTTTCATACAGAAATTGTCCAAGTTTGCTAAACTACTCCAAAGTCTTTGATTTCAATGACACTGATGTTTCAGTACTGCAGTTTGGGCATGAAATTTAAGGCTTTGCTCTTCATTTTTGACTTATATAAACACTTTTGTATAATGTAATAAAGTTATAATAATCGCCGGTTCGAGCATCGAAGGACTAGTTCAGCAGCTTAAATTGGTGTACATTCAGTGCCCGTATTTGTTGACCATCTTTTTACGAAGGGCATCACTACTGCATGTGGGCTTGACAAGATAATAACTCTTGTTTCAGGGAGGCCTAGCCTTGTTGCTGCTCCGAAGGTCTTCCGGACAAATGCGAACTCTCCTGCATTGCCACAGGCTTTCTCAGGTAATGCTGGGAATCCCCAGCATGCATCTGACAGCATGTGCCACTCTGAACCAGGGCCATCGACTTCGAGAACTTCAGCAGCAGACGAACCCGCCATGTCCTTCAGAGAGAAAATTCAGAGGTTCAACCAGCTACCGAAAGATTCCTCTTGCATTCCCCAGAGGCATTTCGGTTATCAAAACAAGACGAGAAAGACTGAATGCAACCTTGGCATGGCAAGCTCTCTTACCCAGAATGACAAAAACATTTCCGAAGAGAAGGGAAAAAAAGATGAGAGGGCTCAGGAAAAACTTCGACCTCAACCTGCTAAACTAATTGATGATGATTCGGAGATGCCAAGTTCTGCAGAATCAAGGTGCACAAGCCTTCCGTCATCATCGAGTACGAGCTCATCAACATTGAAAGCGCCCCCGTTGACACAGCATGTTCAGCCTGTCATGAATGGAATGGTTGCAAGGCTCTTTGATGAGGAAGTGCCAGCTATAACATTAAATGCTGGAAATGCAGCCCTTGAGGCTAGGTCGGTGAGACCTGACATTGAGGACGTAATGATGCAAAGTACGACAAGCTTGATGTCCGACCTGGAAGGTGCGAAGCCTCCATCTGTCATGGGAGACCTTCTGTCCATGAGCATGACGAGCAGCGGCCTTTCTGAGGACGTCTCATCGAACGGAAAGTGTGGGAAGGCGCCAAAGCGTGGCCGTGTACCAGAGACTGTGCGGCGCGCCCTGGGAGCATCGATGGAGTCACCTTTCAGCGATTGTGACCTCCTAGATTATGTCGGACCACCTTCCGCCATGGGTTCAATCGAGAACCTTAGCATTCGCAGCAGAAGCGGTCAGTCCGACGATCTTAACAACGTCAACCCACCTTCCACGATGGATGACCTCTCAATGAGTGGCAGCTGTATGAGCCTAAACAGCATACCCAGTGACGATGACCTAAACAGTCAGTCCAGTCCACTTGTGCCAGAACCCAGTCCGAGAAGGATGTCTAAGAGGGGCAGTGACATGTCAGAGCGACTAAATGCAGCTGCCAACATGGCACAAGTATACTCCCGTGAGCTAAACTCACTTGTAAATGGCAGCATGAAGAGCAGTAGTGGTACTTCGGAAATGCTTGAACATGTGCAACCTCCCTCAGTCTACCAGGATATGAATGAAGTGACATTCGAAGACATGACAGAAATGGGTTCTGATGGGTTTGCATCTGATGTCGAATTCGACGGTGACCTGATGCACGATGATGATGTTCCGCTGACGTCCACAACGGAGACACTGCGACCTCCAGCCGTCTCCTCGTTGCAGAAGGAAGAGCAGTTTGGAGATAGCACAGAAAATCTGGCCAGCACATCAGCAGACATAGAACCCTTGGAATCTGATGAACACTTTTCATCACCGGCTCATCATAGTTCTTCTCTTAGCCGCAGCAGCCCATCAAAAAGGGTCCAATGCCCAGCTGTTGACGTCGGCCCACCATCTTTGCTCGGAATGCCAGTGAAACAAGCTAGGGAGAGGTTCTATGACGTTTTTTGTCAAAGAAAAGATGACGATGCAATTGATGATGAGACCTTCTCGCTGATATCTAATGATTCTGACCGAGAGAACACAGATGATGCCGTCCAGCCAGAGTTGCAGGAGAAGGCAGAATCCCTGTTGAGGCCCCCCTCATCCCGAGGGCCACGAATAGTGAAGCCAATAAACAGGGAGACAATTCGGCAATTACAGGACAAGAAGGAGCAGGAAAGAGCCAGCGCATCTCCGCCGGTCGTCCGCAGGCGAGAATCACTTCCTTCAAAGGTTGGTGCCAAACGTACTGGTTCGCCAAAGCAGTCCATATCCCCAAACCCTTCCCCTATCAAGCATACTAAGGCCTCAGCGCTTAGAGCTTCACAAAATCAGAGGTCCTCGTCTGAAGGATCACGGCAAGTGAAGAGTACATCTCCACAGCGGTTCGTGCGTACTGCTCCCAGCTCACCCGGTAAGACATTGAGCGAAAGGCCAGGACTTCGAACACCTCGAGTCCAGACAAAGACCATTACAACAAGTGCAGGGAATTTGCAGGTTCACAGGCCTATTGGACGGCCGAAGAGTTTGGAACAAGATGCCAGGGCAACAGCGGCAACAGACTGTCCAGACACTTCTCTGGCTCCTCCACCCCTTGTTAGACAGGGTACTTTCACTAAGGAGTCTCCCACAGACCCCACAGCATCAGTTACAGTGGGCACAGATCCAAAACAGTGCAAGTCTTCGGTGCAGGATGGTGCTGCGGCCAATAGTGGACGATCGAGCACTCACAGCAGCCCTCAGCACTCTTCGCGAGGACCAGCAAAGAGCGCTTCGACTCCAAGTGTTCCAGTGAATAGCAGCCGATCATCTTCAAGCGGTGGTGCAGTGCAAAAGAGGAGGACAATTCCACACTCTCCAAGCTCACATAGTCTTGGCGGTGACGACAAAAAGGGGCCTTATGTACGTAGTCTCAGCAGTGGGGGCTTTCTGGCTTCTGGTGCCCAGGTTCAGAAATCTGGAAGTGCCGCTAGTCTGAACTCACAGTCTAGCTCTGGCAGCGCAGCGATGCCCCGTGGCAGAGCACCGGCTCCACCCAGGAAAGACACTGTTCCAAGCAAACTCTCATCTCTGTGGAAGCGCAAGGGCTCCTCTCCACCTGCTTCCACCACAGCAGTTAATTCTGCAAAGCCTGGTGTCAAATCAACGGCTAGATCTGAAAGGTAATGCACAAGTATCTACATGTCAGCTTTTTGTGAAATTACTTTGTACTTGGAATATAATGTTAGTATCCTTATTTAGATTCAGCTTGTTGAGAAATCGGGTCGGGCGTTTCTCTGAATGGTTTTCTGAAATACCTGGTTAGGAATGATAAATTATTGGATGAAAACTTTAGGGACTTCTCAGATTTACATGTGAGCGTTTTCCTCTTGACCCCTTGCATTCTGTAATGCTGTGATGGTGGCTGCAGTTATAGTGTTGGTATAAGCTGATATGTTTTCTCCAAGACAGATCGAGCGGCTAATTTGCTGTCAATTTATTTCTGCTGTCATGATATCACTTTTATGAAACTTGCATGTCTTTTTCAGCTGTAAGACCACAGGACGAGGGGAGTCTAGCGGTCCTTCTGCTGCAAACAAGCAGTCGCAGCAGCCTGTAATCTGTAGGAGTTCTACTTACGAAAAGCTGACAGACGTCGGTATTGAATCGGAGATTGACCTGTCGTCTTCTTCAAAGGGTCGCTCGAAAATGTCAAACTTGACTCAGCAACAGCAACAGAACCTTCATCGGTCTTCTGTGCCTCCGGCTCAGCCTGCGAAGGCCGTACGACCAACTAATTTCTGGAAGAAGCTGGCGGAACCATCCTCGTCTCAGGCTTTGTCATCACAGTCTTCCACGAAGACAGTAATGGGCTTTGCCGCAAGCACTAAGCGTGTGTTTGGCACCAGTCGGAAGATATCAGATGCCTCAGCGAGTCCCGTGGTCTCTCCTTCCTTGCTGCCTTCTGGTAAGGAGAGTTGCAGACCCACAGTTCTCGCGCTCAGGCTCAACAGCCCTGTAGCGGCAGCATCCCCTTCACAGCAGCCACTGCACTCACCCATGCTTCACAGTTCAATGAGTCAGCTGGGGGCGACAGCCTTGTCGCCCACTGCAGACTCCAAGGGCTCATCGCCAGCATCGGCTGTGGTGTCGCCGTTCAATTACAAGCCGAAGACGCCCACCACTCCTGGAGGCACACGCTCCCTGATCCCTGCTCCCGTCAAACTGGCTGGCACCCCACGGTGTGCCGTTGAACAGGAGCTGCAGGTCAAGTAGGCATTGTGTCATTCTGGGGAAGCTCATGGACAGGTGTTGCGTCAATAAGTTGAGCGGTCTGGTGCATGGTGTTGCTGGAAGCGTGTGTCATAGACACTTGCTTCATTGCGCATGGACGGTATGCTTGTAGAGAATGTTTACTTGAATCAGGTGGTCACATGTGCAAGCTCATGCTTGCTTGAGAATGTCTTTGGGTGTGGTGAAGTCTTTAGGTAGTGCTTCACCAAGTTTTATTGGCAGTTTTGGAAGAGCCAATAAATAATATAAAGTCTATTTCCATCAAGTTACTTAGGACACAAGTAAGAGCTGTGCCAACCCTTATTTGCTTTTTTTTGCCTCCTTTCACAAGGCTGGAATTCCTATATTACTACAAACACCTTGAAATATCAATAATAATTATTGTATACTGCTTACGATACAGCTTTTAAGCTTCTGTTCAATCTATGTGTAGTGCACCAGGTCCTGCGTGCTTCACACAATGTAGTCTTCATTCGCCGAGTGCGTGCTGACGAGCTCCTTTGCTAACACATGAACACATGATATGTTCGCTAACCTGATTTTTCTGCATTCAAAAGAAATGGCACATCCAAAGTGCTATTGCATAATGTACATCATATAATAAAGAAAGTTAAAAACATTGTAATAGAAAGGTTACAGAACTTAGCCAGTCAGTGGATATTCGACATTTTTAAAGCGTATGCTGAAGGGAGATGAACTCTGTGCAGCGCAATGAAAACGCGGGGAATTTCGGTCTAGGTTTTGCTTGAACACCACTGACGATAATGAGATGGAATCTAATTTTATGCACTGGGAGCTGATGTGAAACCAAATGTATGCCCGTTCCATCCATCATACCGACTAGTTGACAGTAATAAACTGTCGGCAGAAAAGTCACACATCCGTCAAATATTTCGGTCCAGCCACTTAAGTAGAAAAATACATAGTGATAAACCATTTAAGTGCCACATTAGCCAGCACTGACCAACATAAAAAACGATGCATGTTCTTGCCAAATTCCTGACAGCTTTCATAGGCAGCTGTTTTGTAAAGCAAATGTCTCATTACAACCACATAGAGTATGATAAACACATATTACTTTGAGGCTGAAATGCATATGAGCAATTCGCTTATGCATCTTGAAGTGCTGGAAAGATTAGGATGCTGCTTTTGAAAACTTTTCATTGCTGTGTTGTGCTCATGCATACACTGAAGGCGGTGTTTTATAAATCTTTGTCCATTCATTGCAAGTGTTGCTTGCCTACTCATTCATGCAGCAGATTCGGATGCAGTGGTGTTCGTTGGTTTACTGAAGTTTCAGTAGAAAGCATCTAAGCCCGGGTCAACATGATGACTGCACTATTGCGAGAAAAAATTTCATGTGCTCCATAGTGCACATGTGCACATCCATGTTCATTTATGATAAGGTTTTGTTGGATGGTGCTTCTGTGCTGCAGTCAACCTGGAGCCCCATGTCACTGTTGTACGAATGAGGGCGTGATGGGTCATCTTAAGTACTTCAGGTTGTAGCTGTGAGGGGCTTGTGTTGAAATTCAGTATGTTGCTTCAAGGCTTTAGTTATTCATGAGAGAAGCTATGAAGCTCTGGAAAAGCAAGCCACTAGTAACAACAAGGGAAGCTGTGGAGAGGCTTAGACACATTATAACAATGGCTGTGTCACATGTGACTTCGCTAACCAAGAGCATCACCATTGGCAACATTTCTTTGCCTCAAGAACTCTGATTTTTGTTGACGAGTTCAGTGCTAGCGAAGCCATCGGGAGTGAACCCGGCCCACTGAGCTAGTGATTCGGCTTTTTCAAGTGGCGACATGTAATTGTCATCTGCTATTTTGGCCTACATGCATAAACCACATTGGTGGCGCCATCCCACAACATTATGTACAGCCAGGCTGGGGCGCAAACTTCTTGAGTTCCAGCACCTTTCATGCCTATAAAAAGTTGAAAGAGAGCTGTAAAAATAAATCGCTGCTGGATCCCTATAATAGAACAGGATGAGCAGTATTTGTACGCACATTGCTGTGAGAGGCTTGCACACTTTGATTAAACAAGGACTTGCAAGAGGTCGCAATTCCAAGCACTGACTTGGTGGGCAACAATGGCACTAACAATAAATGTGCTTGTACAGACTGGCTTTTCACTCCCTTGCAGGCGAGTGAAGAGCCACCATCATTGGCTGCCAGCTTGAAAAACTTCTCATTGTTTGTTTGGCCGCAATTAAATCTTTTCGTTACGAATAAGCAAGAGATGAAAAGTGGCCATATCATGTTTGTTTCTTTTCTTGGGGACATCTGCTGCAGAGTACCAAGGGTATTCTGGGGCAACGGTATTTATTGGAGATGTGTGTAGATTGGCCACTTCCATATTTCACACATCCTCATTTTTGCGGTGTTTTTGATGAGTGGTGTCACATCTGTATCATCCTAATAGTTATGTCTAACATTGTTAAGATCATTAATTGTGTATTTATATAACTTTAAGGCATCGCTAGGTTTTATTGTCTTAAGCAGCTTATGTAGCTACTATATTTATGGTCCCTGTGAAAAGAAGGCAACACTTGGTGCTTGCTTACTGTTGATATGGAGTAAGCACTTGATGTTCCTCTAGGATTTTAAACAAAACTTTTACATATTCTAGTCAATACATTATGAGCTTCAGTGTAGCGACGTAACCTTGTGCAGCTGTTTGTAGCAATGGATGCGTCAGTATTGTGTGACGCATCTAAGAGCTGTCATTGTCATGCATTTGTGCCATTTTTTGTGCTCTGTGTACGAAGTTTAAAAAATTTTTTTGCTTGCTATTAGGTCTCTTCATAGACTTGTTTAACAGCGATTTATCTCATGTAAGGGGTACTTTCTGCTTGTAACTCTGTAGTGTGAAATTTTCAGTCATCCGTAGACAACTTATCCGCTGTCATGTGCTTGAGCTTCAGTCGTATTGTTTTTGTGCAGCTGCCGACAGGAGGTTTGAGCACAGTGTATAATGTAACGAAATGTACAGGCGCAGCTCCTAGTGTATCTTGATGCCAAATTTTTGTAAGATCAGTAGGCAAAAGTTTTTCAGTGGGTTTGACTCATACTTGAGACAGTCTCCTTTTATCTACTGTAGTTCGTTGTTTTGACATCCCTGTGTTTATGTCTACTATTTGTTCAAGCGATGCACTTGCTGTAGTCTACATATGCTATTGCAATGCTTCTTCGATAAGCATGACAGTTCGCTTGCCGGCTGTACATTTTCACCTACTGTATGAGTGTTCGTGCATTATAGTTTGTACATACTGTACAAATAGATGGATATTCTATATGCATTCAGTTACAGATATGAATACTAACCATGCTTACAAATGCATTGCAATGGATTTTTATGTTGATTCCTCCTTCAAGTGTTGAAATTGATAGTTTTTTTCTCCCTCTGATAATTGCTTTCACCATATTTCTCTTTCTGGTATGCTGCCTGGCTTGCTGCAACAGAGGAGTTGTGTAATGGAAATAGCATGACATGCCAGTCATATTTGCACATTACATCAAAGAAGTGTGTGTGAGTGGAGTACAAATGAAAGGTTACGAAGTTACCCAATCGTAAAATAAACGAAAACCCAGTCATCAGAAATTGTCGTGTCTTTGTGCACTTACTCTAAAGTGTGCAGCCAATAGAAACACTGCCACTAGTCATGTTCTAGCTACGTAAGAGCAAGAAAATTCTCTTTCTGCACTGAGTTCCCACTTCTGTTCCGAATGTTCCTGCTTTGGCAGCAAAGACAATATGCGCACCATTCAAAAAGTGAAATGTCACTATATCATTTTCTTCCAAATCCTAAAGGAATCCCTCAAAATATGAAGAAAGGGCTAGTTAAGGGGCTTTTCAAGTTTGGCCATATTACATTGGATGCCGTTTATCACTGAGCATGAGCTGTAGTCAAATATTGTGGAACAATAATGTTAAATATCACACACTATCACGACCTGGTTGCCTTGAACAGTGCTACAGAAGCTGTGGGTAGAAGCTGTGGGCCTCATATAAATCCATGAAACCTTTGGCAGACTTTCAGAGTGTATTTATTTTGCCACAAGATAGCACAAGTGTTATAGCATATGGCATTTTGTGCAAGAACTGGGGAAAAGAAAGGAAGAAAAAACAGGACAAGCATGGTCTCTTGCACAAGTGTTACATTAATGCAGAATAAGGAGGGGGAGAAGCTCAACCCCCCAATTGTCAGATGCGAGGATACGCGGTGCCTAGAGGCATTTTGTCCAAGAAAGCTGACATACTCATCAAGCCGTCATAACTTTATAAACTTGGGGAAGACAGTATTAGGCATTACTATGCAACCACTGAACCAAAATGCATGCATGCACGTTATCAAAGACGTAGGCTTTCCATCGGGTCAAGGTCTTCTTGCAGTAGCCGTTACTTTTCCCGTTTTTCGTTGTAAGTACTCAGGGTCTTTGGCTTGTCTCTGAAGCTTCGCAGCCATTTCTTGGGCTAACTGTTGCATTCATTTTCGTAAACCAGTGGTGAGTTGTGAAACTTACCCAATTCTTGCGAGCACATATGCGTTAATGGTGATAATTTTCTGATAGGCCGCCATACAAATTGCGGCTTAACCGCTTCGCAGCTTAAAATCTAGATTCGAGGGAACATGGATGTGCGGAAGCCTTCACTTCAACATGAATGCCAAGATTCATGATCATGAATCTAAGCGATCGATCGCCTAGTCTGTGACGCAACATTACTTCCTCACTTGCGTGAACCAGATGGCCGCTGGAGAACATTTTCGAGCTATTTAATAAGCTGCTTGGCTGCCTAGGCGATGAGCTGCAGTTACGCTTCGGTCATCTTGCTCAAAGTTGCAAATTTTGATCAATTGCTGTGCAATGGCAGATTTATTTTGCGTACCTCATTCTGATTGCACAGCCATTTAGGGAGCTTAGGTTTGACTACCCCCGTCAAATGGGGAACATACGTCTCTGCACCCGAGTATACACACTGCACTTTTCATTGACGTAACCGTGGTCACCATCTTTAGGTACCAGCTGGTCGAGATGCTGTGTGAACTCTATCCGAGCACGCAGAGCAAGAAACGGTGACATCAGGTTAGTCGCGGCCCGGTGCCCCCTTATATTCCTTTGTGTTATTCATTGGCGTGGCTGGTGAACGGAAGATCACATGGAATGAATGACAGTGTGTCGTAGCCGCATGTTGGGCTACCCAGCGCAGGGAACCCATCTGTGATGTCTCGTGAAAACTATGTTGGGCTACCCAGCGCAGGGAACCCATCTGTGATGTCTCGTGAAAACTATGTGTTAGGTCAATTTACCTAGTCATGCGTCTTATTGTTGATTTTGAAGAATACAGACAGCAATGTGCGAGACACCTGTTATCATGCGAACTTTCCGAGCGCGTTTTTGGTTATTGACTTTTGTAAGTACGCAGCGGTGAACTGAGCCGGCGAACAGACGCATTAGGCTTATGCGCACATGACTGGTGCACTGTGGTGAAAGTTGCGAATACTTAACCCAGTTGAACTGATGGTACTCTCGTTACCATTTGGATTAGCCTAGCAGCAGGTGAGAACTACTACAGTAGACTCCCAGTAAACAGAACCTTAAGGGGCTGGGAAAATATGTTTCATTTAACAGGAGTTTCATTTACTGAAAGGCGAACATGGATGCAGAATACAAGCCCGAAACCAAGCATTGCAGAGGCAATAGTTCCATTCAAGCAGTAGTTCCGTTTAACAGATTTGCATTTAGTGAGAGTCTACTGTATACGTCATGTGCGAGTGAAGCGATTGTAGATTTGGATGGCACGCGCAGGGAGAGTATCAGCGATAAGTTGGTGTTGATATATGCTGTAATTTGTACCAAGCATAGTGATGCTGTAGCACGGGTAGTATGCTGGGACAGTTGCTGGGCAATTGTAGAGGACAGTGTTATATAGGTCTTTTTACAGACGGCTCCTTGGGAACTTTACCTAAGACACATGTGGGTGCCACCATCTTGAGCTGATAAGTAGACGTTTTCTTGTTTCTGCCTATTGCGATGTGTAGGCCATAAAACATCATGTGCACCAACCCAACCATTTTCATGAGTATGCATCTACCGCAACACGGTTCGTTTAGTTGTTAAAGAAAACACAAAAGTTAACAGCCCAACATTCTGGCACTGAAACCCCTCCGTGAAATATCGCAATGTTCATGTGTGTGCATCTCCGGAGACGCGCGTACATGAAGGCTCCCTCAACGTTGCCCCGCCGCGGTGGTCTAGTGGCTAAGGTACTCGGCTGCTGATCCGCAGGTCGCGGGATCGAATCCCGGCTGCGGCGGCTGCATTTCCGATGGAGGCGGAAATGTTGTAGGCCCGTGTGCTCAGATTTGGGCGCACGTTAAAGAACCCCAGGTGGTCGAAATTTCCGGAGCCCTCCACTACGGCGTCTCTCATAATCATATGGTGGTTTTGGGACGTTAAACCCCACATATCATCATCCCTAAACGTTCATAGACTGTAGCGCCGCCTAGCAGAATTCAGGAGCGTCCTCTCGAGGATAATAAGTAGGCAGACGCCGCCCTTGTTCGTCGAACACAAACCATCAGTAAATATACCGGACCGTTCGTGACGCGATAAATCTTATTTGTTACTGCGAGACGCGAAGTTTTCGGGAAAATATTTGGCAACTCGCATGTTCGGTTATAGCCTGCAATCATAGAGTTGATATACAGACTCATATTAACTCTACCCCCTGTATTCACAAACGCTCCTCGACTCGACTTTCAGCCTTCACTTGACAGAGTTGAGCACTCCGCCACCGCTCGGATGAAGATGACGCTGCGTTACTCAAGAATCGCAGCAGATTATCGCTGATATGTGTGGGGTCTCGCCGGCGAGGCGAACGAGCGCCTCGCCACGCCACGCTCTTGGAGTGAACGGACACAGTTGACGCGGTCGGTACAAAGCACACAACATACATACATTTATTAACTAATTTAGACGACGATATCGTCCGCCGAATGTTACATCACTTTTAATTAACAGGCTACCATACAAACAACATAACGCAGGGACACACTAAACACACAATAACATGATAAACACACACTAACACACCCAACACTAGCACATACCGAAGGCGGCGTCGCCAACGCCTGACCTTCCACGTGGGACCCCGGCGCGAAGCCCGCGGTGCCGAGAACCGGGGGGGCCCACGCGACAGACAACCGTTCGCGGCAGCCGCCACGCGCAGAAGAGACTCGCTTAACGCTCGCCCACCACCAAGGCCCGCCTTCCGCCAGGGGCCACCGCCGGCGCTACCACTCTACCAACAGTGGTACTTAAAGCGAACACAACGCCATCTATCGCCTGGCGGTGGTCACCACCAAAATAAAGCCTTGGGGCGAGACACGTGCGCCACGCGGCGCAGACAACTTTACAGGGGGGGGGTGTCAGCACCCCCACATATGCAATGACTTGCCGTGCCTAGAGACTGCGCTCCCATCGGCTTTCTCAGGTGAAGGTGAAGCGTTGAGTGAAGGGACGTTCTAGAATACGGGGGTATGTCATATACCTGTAATGTAATATACCTGCAAGAATACTTTAGGTGAGCGAACGCCGGGACTATCCGGTGCCTGATAGTGTTCTACTTCACAAGGAGCCCGAGAGATGGCGCTACAAACTTTGCACCGGCTTCCCTCCTCCCTCTTGGTTTAGGAAAGCCCTGTACGTGGGAAAGTAACGGCGCTCATTGATCGGGATTCGCTCGCAGGATTTCAAGCTGGACGGTTGTGCCCTCGCGATCTCCGCCGTCAGCGTAGCTACCGCCGACTGGTTCGCCCTCCGCGGTCTCCTGACGCCGTGCAGCTCTCGCATTGTGGCGCCCCGCCCTTGGACTGCTTCGACCGGATCCCCACTTTCCTATCTCCATCTTTTTTCTCTCGTTTGGCTGTCTTCTTCTCCGTCTATTTTCCTTCTATTCTTTTTATCCCTCCTTCCCCCCACCCCTATAAGGCACTGCGCCGTGTCGCCTGAAGGCAGACAGAAATTAGGTGCCTTTTCCCTCTTCATTCTAACCACTACCACCACCACCATTTATCGTCGCTACAACACCCTCGCCGCACTGTCAACCTCCTCTGTTATCACCCCCGCTTTCGCGGCGTCACTTTATGCGTGTCACATATTTTGTTTGTTGCGCGATAACCGCGTTTTCTCATATTTGGAAACCGTCGCCTTTTTGTGTCGGGTGTGCTTTGCGGAATTTGCCAGCAGCCCGCCACGGTCCCCAGTCCGGCGAGCCATCTATCGGCATACCGCAAACGAGAACGTAATCGGACCCTCCCCGCCAAGCGTTCGCTTCACGGCGTTCACTCACCTAATATTCTTGCACCGTGGGAGGAAGGAAAGTAGCCCGCAGAGTACACATATCAGCTTCGCGAGATTTTCTGCAGCCACGTTGGATAGTTAAATGTTATCGCGTCTAACCTTTGCAGTTCGAAGTCGCCTTGTTTTACGTGTGGATAGCATTCGTCACTGTTTTTGTAGTGCGTGGATCCTATAAAATTCATTGTACGTGGAAAGTAGTGCCACAGAACACCTACATTCTACCATGGTAGTGCAGGCTCGTGATTTGTTCTTCCAAACCATGTTCGAAACCTTGGCCAACGCTGTGCCGCTTGATTTTTACGTTCGTTGATAGATGGCAGCACACTGCAAGCGATTCGCTTTTTGCCGGGTGTCTGAGCGAATTGCTCTCCGCGCCCAGATAAACGTTGTGAGGGACGCGTTGTCAGTGCTATCAAAGTCGTTCGGCGGCGAGAATGAAATTCGGTTTCATTGAACCCGCCGTTCGGCGGGCTCAATGAAACTGTCTCGACGTTGAGGATTTTTCACTGGATCTAGAACGCACCGAGAGTGACAGCGACGATGAACTATCAACTGTGAACTCACGAGCAGCGAGTTGCACTCCACGTCCCCTCGTAAGTTGATGTTTTTTCTCGCTTGTAAGTCACTTTGATTGTATTTACTGTATAATAACCTTCAGCGAGCTCAATATAAAAGCGTAGTTTTTCTTGTGCATTGCGTGTGGCCTAATTGCAGTGGATATTACGGAACGCCGCATGCCGCCAACACACTCGAGCTCCACCAGCGAAGTGAAATGGTTAGAGCAATGAAACGCGCAGTTACGACAGCAGTCCACGCCTCTCTGCTAACTTCTGCCGCACTTTACCGGTACCACCCGAACGACGTTGTCAAAGAATTTTCGCAATTTTGACGTTGCGAAAAGCGTATGTATTCGTTTCGATACCCTTGTTGCGATCGCGTTGATGGAACCTGCAACATCAGAGTGCAGTAAATTGCGCACTTTAGTCTGGCCATAGATGTGGCACAAGTGCTACTTAATGGGAAGTTAGGTGCTCTTGTTCCGTTGAAGAACAACTCCATGGTGCTTACAGCTCAAGTATTGACGAGGACGTAATATGGTTGCAAGCCATCACTACGGTGAACGTTCCGATCCCGTGCAGCCGCGATGGCCCTCGCTGCTCGCAAGTCCGTCAGACAGGCTTGGCACAAATGATCCCGGAGTGCCGCTCAGTTCCCACGTCAATTCGAGTTCGCGCTGCTTTCTGTAGCACGCGCAGGATTACGCAGGGCGTCTTTGATACACAGTAGATCAGCTGACACCATTCAGCTGACACCAGAAGAAATCAGCTGACACCATAAAGTTGAGGTTCCGTCACAGGTCGTCGAGTGCCGCCACGCTTACCGTTTGAGCCACTCAGAAAGTCTGTCGTCACCTTGTGTTGGCAGTTCTGACCACAGTGGGTATGACCAGAATCACGTGGTCAGAACCTAAAATATGGCTGAAAACGATATGGCTGAATTTGACAGCGTCCGGAACGGTTTGGCCACTTGCTGCGACCACATATAAAAGCAGGGTTACCAGCCCTGTCCATTTCTAGTGGCAGACGTCATGATAACCGGCTCGAGAGTCATGCGAACTGATTACGAAGCCCATAAAAAGGGGAATGATATGTGAAAATGACTTGAAAAATCTCTGCCGATGTGACCTCACGAAGGTGTATATTTTACTTATCCGACTGTTTTCGCCAATGGCCGTTGGCTTGCTGCACGCAGTCGCCACGCTGTCATCACTGTATATCGGTTGCTCGCAGATAGGAATGGCCACGTAAAATGGCAGACAGGGGCATTCGTAGCAGCGTGAAAGAGGCGGACCGCGAGATAAATCGCTCTACCTAATGAAGCCGACTGATTTTGGTCGACAATATATTGATGAGTGCTTGAGAATATCCCCCCGCAGCTACAATGGTGTGTGCGCCGTGGCCATACTACGCTCGTGCCGCTCAGTGATCACCTTCTGCTGAGTGGCGTTGGTAATAACAAAACGGATGCTTGGGCTATAGTTGGTGATTTGAAACCAACGTATACTTGCACAGCGCAGCAGTGTCAGGAAAGAGCGCCGAAAGCGCACCTTTTGGGGCGTACTGCTGCTTGGCTATCGCAGTGGGGGACCTCGACGCTTCACAAGACTCCACAGCGGGGGCGAAATTTTTGGGATATTTTCAATTTAGCTTATATATGCAACACGTGCACATACATATAAACTCACGCATGAACATACATAAAGTATGGTTGACCCCCCCCTCCCACACACACAAACACACACGAAAAAAGTTCGACAAAACCCACGTACCTTGAGAATCGGCGCAATGCGAAACGTGGGGAGGGAGGGAAACTGTGTTGTATATTTTTTTTATTGAGCGATATGTTGCGCTGGCACCAAGTAGCGTAAGGCTATAGGTCACAGCAGAGCTGGTGAACACGCATAGCTGGTACTGGCTTGGCTAGGCGTTTGCCTTCTCACCTCCCTCTTTCCAACCCGTTGTTGTGCTGTACCATGCACGCCTATGGTATGATGCCTATGCTTGCTGCCTTTTCTTCTTTTTTCTGTCTGTTGATTTCTGTTTGTTTCTTTCTCTTTCTCACTCCGTCTGTCTTCGTATCTCGTTTTTTTCTTTTTATTTCTCAACTTGTTTTTTCTCTCTTTCTTCCTATGCTTTGTTTCCCTCTGTCCACTTCTTTCACTCCTCCTTACCCTCGATTCTTTTTCGCAACCTCTTGCTATTCTATAGTATAGCATATGGGGCTATATGTAAAGTGTGTGTACGCCAGGATTGGAAAGCCAGGTGATAAACCAGACTAACATCTCCGGTGATTTTACTAAATAGTTATATCTCTCTCTGTAGCGTGCCAAGATAGCCGAGTATACATATATAATTAACATGCTCGCCTTCGAATTGTGGGTACGTGAGTCAGAATCTCGCCTCGCCAAGAATTTCTGTCTATCTCTCTCTTTTTTTCATCTCTGAACTCGTTCTGGCGCCAATCGGAGCATTCCCCGCAGCAGAAAGCGGCGCTCGTGTTTTGGGAGAAATGCAGGAGAGGAATGAGGAGAGCGCGAGCATGATGGTGACACCCGGCGAACCTGCGACCATAACAGTTCTGCTGTGGAGATTTCCGGCTGCGTTACTGCACCACTAGCGGCATAGCCAGGGTTGGCCCAACAGGACCGTGCCCTGCCCCCCTCCTCCTCTCTCTCTCTCTCGGGAAAATTTCTTTTCCTGTGGTACAGAGCACAAAATGACACTCAACCGCACTTATCTGTCCTGACTCCATGTATCAAGGACGTGTACCCTGCCCAGGGGCGCAGCCAGAATTTTTTTTCTTTGGGGGGGGGGAGGGGGGGTTAATTAATGCTTTATGTATGTTCATCCGTACGTTTGTATGTGTACGTGCACATATGCGCAAACCAAATTAAAACTTTTCGGGGGGTTTTAATTCCACCTTTGATTATATGCGCCGACTACCCAAACAGGCGTCTTCCATTATTTTAGGTTATGGCAAATAAATCTATTGCTACGAACAATTGGTTATTAGGACCGAATTTTAATGATTGTGAACATTTTTTCCTATGGCAGCCTGGGAGAGCCCTTCCCGAAAATTCTTTTGTTTTGCCTGCACAAGCACACGCAAGAACATACATTAAAAATGACAGAACCCCCGCCCGAAAAAAAAAATCACAGCATATCTACAGGGTGAATGATGATGAGTGGGCGGCCCCGCCGCGGTGGTCTAGTGGCTAAGGTACTCGGCTGCTGACCCGCAGGTCGCGGGATCGAATCCCGGCTGCGGCGACTGCATTTCCGATGGAGGCGGAAATGTTGTAGGCCCGTGTGCTCAGATTTGGGTGCACGTTAAAGAACCCCAGGTGGTAGAAATTTCCGGAGCCCTCCACTACGGCGTCTCTCATAATCATATGGTGGTCCAGAGACGTTAAACCCTACATATCAATCAATGATGAGTGGGCGAAGCTCCGAAGGGAATCGTCGGTAAACCGTGAATTTTTCGTGTAATTCTCCCAGTCGATCATCATTTAAAGACGTAAGAAACACTGTGTGTGATTGCCGTGCCGCTTGGGCCTCCCGCTCTCGTACGGCAGGGATCTTGGTAGCGGTGTCGCGCCGGTTCACGGTACGCCAACAGCGAACGAATTTTATTACAACGATCTCCCTAGCATATATGTCACCGCACTAAATCGAACGATTGCCTTCCACCAATGACACGCGCCATATGTGACATCATTCCTATTATAACATCTCGCATCTTTCATTATCAACTACAGGTACCGCCATTTAGTTTTATAACATCTCGCATCTATTCATCAACTACAAGTAACGCCATCTAGTGAACGTTCTAAGTACCGCCATCTAGTTTTATAACATCTCGCATTACCTACCGCCATCTAGTGAACACTGCAAGAAATAAACTAGAGCTGGTTCAGCCTGGCTATTGACTACTACTACTACAGCTACATATCTCAGAGGATGTACAGACCCACGCCTTAAGGAGCTTCACCCCTAAAAAAAAAATTGTCGCACCTTGCAATGAGTCGCGCAAGGCTGGGTCACGGCAGAACTGTTGCGAACCTTGCTGCAATCCCTGGCCTGGCTAGGCTCTTATTTCCTCACCTGTCTCTTTTAGCCCCTTATGACTCGCATTCTCCTTCGCCAATGACGAGCAAGAAGTAAGAACTTCGATCCCGCTGAAACTTTCATCTATTGGTTCAAATGCGCATTTTGTGTAATTCTGTAAACAATACCCAGTTTAATTTTACCGCATATATCATGATAAATTTTTCCGTTCATTTACCATTACAATATACATTCCACCTACCATATTAATAACGCGCTCGAGCCCAGAATCTACCCGTAAATTCCTGCTGTATATTCTCTGTTATGTCATGCCACAACAGAGCGTCACAGTGACACCAGAAACTTTGAAATAATCCAGTCAGTGCGCGTCAGAAACATTTTGAATGTATTATTTATTTATTATTGATGGATGTGAAGTGATGTGTGCGAGTGACTCGCAATAAATTAAGAGTTTGGTGATCGTGAGTTTCTGTACATTGCACACGCAACCATTTTGCAGCACAGAGGAACGTAGTAGACCGAAACGGGGTGCGCGCACACATTCTTCCAAAGAAGTTGTCGAAGAAATACTGCGGCATTGACCACTGCTCGCTGCGTGTCTTAGCTGTACCGAGAGCGTCCGGTGCGCCGTGGGCTCACGCAGTAACTTCGCATATCACTGGACTGTCCGGTATGGGCCACTCGGCCCACTTGATGTGGATGATATAGTATCCCGGCTCGATGACTTTGTACGTGACTGTATACTTGTCCTGGCCGCAGTAGGTGACCGAAACACTTGTGACGGAGTCGGCGTTGGGACCGAGCACACTGGCCGAGAGGGGTCCCTTCCCGGCGTCCTTCGTGGAGACCTGCAAATATAGAACGGCGACGATATAAATACACGCGCTGACAGCCGTTTTCGGGAATAGTAGCAATATCGATTCCTGCAGCCGAGCGCGTGCACCCGGTACAGGTTTGTTTCGGTTCGCATTTGGAAATCGTGCTGTATCCACTCGACGGAGAAGCGTCACTCGCGATCCCTTTCTCCGTTTCCATTTTATTGCGGTAGCAGTTATATGCACATTCCCGGCGGGTTTTTGACGTCATATACCGCCAACACCCCGACTGGCTTAAGCGTGAGCTGATACAACGCGGGGCATTTCCTGGTGCTGAGTACGTAACCTCGGTGTGCACAGTCCTGCGCACCACACTTAGTTCCAGAGTTTTGCTTTTATTTTGTGAACACTTTCCACGACTCTACCGACACGCCTTCGATTGGCAAGCGCTTTTTCAGTAGATAAAGCTAAACATCGTAAAACACAGATTGAAGTGCTGATGCGCCCGGGCAACTTATCAATATTCCGTCGTTAGTTGCTGTGAGACCATCGACGTCACGTCATGGCTGCAGATAGTCGGGACTAACGTAGTATACTGAGTGAATAATTACGTACGTTGGAGCGCGCTTAAACCTGTATTTAAGCACTGAATCGTCGCACGCATTTTCGCGATTCCACTGCCAGGAAAACGACACGAACCTGGAAGTGGTTTTCGGCGCCGACCTGTCCGAAGTAGAGCTGTGCGCCGGAAGCCATGCACTTGTCGGGTCGAGAAGTAGGCTCGGCGAACAGCGCGTCGTCTCGCTCTCTGAAGTTGTAGTAGAGGCCACCCACCGCATCGCTCGAAGACTTGACAAGCTCGAACGAGGCGTAGGAGTCCAGGATCAGGGAACAGTCGTGCAACGCGTCGTCAATGAATTCGGAACCATCCTCGCACGAAGAACAGTCGCAACTGCCTTCTTCGGATTCTACATCGTCTTCTTCGGAAACGTCTTCATCCGACCGACGTCTTGCTGCCATCGTAGGACGCTTCCTCGGCTGACGTGCTCGGTCGGCTCCCTCGGTGCCGCGGCTGCACCCCTCTTCTTCGGTGCTGCAGTAGCCCAACCAAAAGTCGTACGAATACCTCTGGGAAGACTCGCGTTGTCGTAGGCCGTTGTTGCGAGAGTTACATAGAGGGGCGTCTCGCTTTCGAATGGAGACTAGAGTCGGGCTGACTGGTCTCATCGCGGAATGTGCAGTGCTGCTACCGGTGCTGTTGATGCCGCAACGTACGGCAGAACTTCCCTCGACGGAGCCGCACTCGACCAGTGATCTATCCAGATCAGTCGGTGGACGACGCGTGTTGCTGTGGTGATCCCCGGGAAATCGAAGGGTGTCCGGGGTGTTGCATCTGCGCTGCCGCTGCGTCTTGTTGGACAGCGCTTGATCACTTGATCCGGTCGTCCCTGCGCAAGTGAAGCAAGCAACGCATCGGTAAGTCGGAGCCAGTAATTTTTTTTCCATACCCCAAAGCGGTAATAGAATCCATGCTGCAACCTTGCCTAATGAACGCATGGGCGCGCTGAAGTATAGGCGACAGCGCCTTATATGGTCGTAACTTTCGAGATAAGTACTATGACATTCAAACTGTGCGATTAATCAGCTTCACTTGTCATGTAGTTTGTAAGGCTATCGGTCATATGCAGCACTGTGATACTTCGAGGTTATTCTCCCCTTCAGTTGGTTGGTATACGTTTTCTGTTGCTATATCACAAAGTGGGCGAGTTATATTTGAGTGTATATTCGGCTCACTATTGGGAATTCGATAAGATGGCAACAAAACAGAACAGTATATAGAAAGCAAGTTGACCCGTCGTTATAGCAACGACAATCATATGCCATTTATTTGTGTCTACCCGACTGAGGTGCTCACAATGTTTGATTCTCGCTCAGACGGGTTCGTTTTCATTCGGCATTGAATATTTTACATAGATGCTTCCTAATAATCAATGTAGGTTGTTGTGACTACTACACATAGGCAGATCAGCGCAGCTAGGTGCCTCAGTATACTGTTGTTACGTACGTATTGCGCTACAAGCGCTTATTTAGCGCCTCCTATTCGAACACGTGTGAAGGTCTTGCTAGAGGGTTGCGACACACTACTGCGGACGTCAGACAGGCCCCAGTGACATCAGTGGTGCAGGAGGTCTGCGTAAGTACGCACGAGCATAAGCGGTTCAGTCGCGAGGAACGTCATTAACGTGATCAAAAGCGATCGCGCTCGATGTGCTGAAAACGTCTGGAGGGCACTTCCTCAATTATTACGAAGGGATTGTAGTATTCCTTCTCGAGCCTCGTGCTGGCGGTATTCGTCACATTGACAACTTCAGGGACGCCGCTCATAACAGCGCATCCAGGCAAGGTAATCAGTGGGTGCGTCATCGCCCGATGTTGTCATATGGAGAACATTGAGCCATTTGCTGCTGTCATTGCCACATCACGAAGGGCCATGTATGCACGAGTCCTGCATATGCGTACGCGCCCAAGTGATCCAACCACTACGTGTAATCTTTCCCACTAATTCGCCCAGTTGTAGCGATTGCGTCGAAGAAACATACACAGTAAGCTACGTGCCTTCATTATGAGACAAAATACAAACTAATCACCGAGTAACGAACTTTGATCACGCTAACCATGCTCTTCGGGCAAACGCTTAATGCCATAATGCAAGGCTCCTTTACAACCACTTTGACAGAGTATATAGTTATCCAACAGGTACGTCTGTATACTTAATCCAATTAACATAACAAAACAATTAACAGAGCTCAACAATACAACCAACCTGACAGAACAGAACTATCACAGGACAGAATAACAAACGTACCTTGCCAGGAAGTGGCGGACAATCACACAGCTATGGGCGGTAAGCGACGTTGTGGTCTCATTTGTCTTCTCTTCTTGACTTAGATAAATGCACAGTCCCGGTCAATGATGCGGGAGTTCTCTCTGCCTAGCGAACACAGACGAAAAGACACCGAGACGACAGTTACAACGTTGGCACAAGAAAACTTCAGTACCAGCACATAGAACACACAAGTACACGAACATTATGTCACTGCACATTGCACCGTGGGACAACAGAGTCAACATGACGACGATGGCGACCTATCTATCCCCCGCGTACCTTTGTCCTCTGACGACTGACCGCTGGACCCAACGCCACTGTCCACAGATGCCTGACGACGCGCGGCTTGCGGAAGAATAGCGTCTTTGACTAAATCCGGCTCGTTCTCCTTACTGGAAGCTGCAACCTGTGTTACTCTGAACCTTCTGTCGCCATGTCGACCGTTGCTGGCATCGCCGCGTAGGCTGACCTGCTCAGGGCTACCGCACGGGCTCAGGCTATGCCGATGTTCCCACACTTTGACCATGTCCCTCACCGACAAGAACTCATCACGATCGCCAGACGAGGTAAAGGTGTGCGTAGTGCTGCTTGTCTGTATTGTCTTCTTGAAGTTTTCAGTGAAGAATTGCTTCAGCTTGACTGTGTCCATGTATAACTCGTCTAGTTTCGACAACGGAGCTTGCTGAGACGACGACACGTCGTACTGCGATAAGTGCCTCTGTATGTGAGACTGCTGCGGAAACGCACTTTCGAGTGATCTCGCTCGTTCGAGAACAGACATCCGGCTAAGTCTTTCCGAGGGAACGGGACGGCTCCCGAAGGCAGACTCATCAGACTGCTGCTGACTAGGCTCGGGGACATCGTCTGCTTCGACAACGTTGTATTCACACGAAGGCGGGGTGTCGAGATTGTCCGCGACATCTGCCGATTCCGACGGCTCCAACTGATCGGACGGTGGCCTGTCGCTCTCTTCTGATATGATTGATAAGGTCCTTTCCAGCTGCTTGTGGCCTGTGCAGTCCGGAAGGTCGTCGCTCAGCACAGGTGACTCAGCTCCTACGAAAGTTACATCGCCGGCTTCGCTCAATGAGGACAAATGTGCGGCCGTCTGTAGCTCGTGTGATGTCTCAGTGTAGGATACCGCTGTCTCTTGATGCAACATGTCGCTCACAAAGAGTGCACGCGCAGCACTGCTTCCTCCGCTTGAAGAGTTTAACGTTGCGGAAGAAAGCTCGTCCAACTCACAGACTTCGGAAAATGTGCTCGGGGAAGTCCTTCCACAGGGAGACACCCTCCCGCTAGGAGTAATTGTCCCAGTCGGCGATACTCTTCCACTCGGTGTGATTGTTCCGCTCGGGGACACTGTCCCACACGGAGATGCTCTTCCACTCGGCGAAACGTTCGGGGATGCTTTTCCGCCGAGTGCACCTGGACAACGCCGTTCGGCTGAAGCATCGCCGGCAACCTCCGGAGTGCGCTCTTCTTCACTGGCAGGCGGACTACACGAGGAGACGACGATCGCCGGCATAGCGAGCTTAGAAGGAACTTGCTTAGAGCGCTCCCACAGGGACTTGCTCCCGTAGTCCACACCGCTGTATGTGTCGGGAGATGACTCCGGACTGCTCACTGGCGAAAAGAAAGGCTTGACTACTCGCGTACCGTCGGCTGACGTAATAGTGCGCTTCTCTCGTCCCGAGCTATAGTCCCCTCCATTCTGCCTGAACACGTTGGACGACAAGGACCGCAGGACTTCGAAGAGTTTGTCCTTGTCGTCTCCTTCGACCACGATGTCCTGGCCGTTGACGTTGACTATTCTACGGAGGACGCGGCGCCTTTTGATCCTTCCTTTAAGCTGCGCTGCTGAGGTTGGGCTTGCAGGAGCGGGGTACTCTTTGTCGGAGCTCTGCGAATCAGCCGAGTCCTGCCGCTGGAGGAGCAAGTCGTCCGTGTAGTCGGCAGAGTCATCCACGTTCACCGTGAACGGACTTCCGGCTAGGTGCTGTCCGTGCCAGATGATGCTCAGCTGGTGCTTGCCTTTTAGCAGGGGCGTGTACTTGACGGCTACCATACCAGGCTGGATGTCGTACTCTATCAGGATTTTCTTGTCGTCCTGACCAGCTCCATCGGGCGCACACTTGTCGGCTTCTCGGCTGCTTGCGGTGACCTTACGTCGGGGTGATTTGTTAGTGATGATTTCCTTGCAGACTGTGTTGTCGGGTCCGCGAATCTCGACAACGATGCAGAAGTTGTTCGTGGACTTCGTGAACACGTTGAAGCTGGCCTTGCGTCCCCTCACAGCCAGGATGAGGCCCATGCCCTTGGCGAAGCAATTCTTCCGTGCCACCAGGCTGCTAGAGTCGTCACCACCGTCATTTTTTATGGAGGGTCGCTTCCCCAGAGCCTGCTGCAGCTGAGCCTTGGCGGAGATCACCTTCAGCCGAGAAACAATGGCTCGCACAGCCTTTTCGATGCTCGGACTGCCTTCAGCAAGCTCCTCCGCGGTGATTTCCTGTCAAGAGTAGAGAAACATATTCCATGAGCAAGTGCGAAACAGTTTAGGCGTGATCAAATTTGGCATCTTAGGGTATACGAACTAAGGGCTTAATTTAACACTGTCAATTCATACAGCTCATTTAAAAACAAGTCACAATCCTGTACAAAGTGTTCCGGGAAGACAGTAGTATACTTACAAGTAGCTTTGGTTTATAAGCCGTCTATGTGAAATAGCTCGCACGCCTCAAAGGCACATGCTGGTGTTGCTGAATCTTTCTGGCTTCATTACGCTTGCCACTGTCGCGACAAGACTCGGGAAATTCTGTTTACAGATACGTACAGCAAAACGGATGTAAACATCACACCGGCTCCAAGCGTATTGCGATACGCATCTTGAGCAACCGAGTGACTCTAGCGGAAGGCTTGTCTAAAGGGGGAGTTCAACAGTATTGCTTTGTTAATCGAGCAGCCGTAAGTGCGGCCTGCCCTCTGAAGGCCATGCAGTCTATAGTGATGACAGCTCACCGGTCTAATGGGTGTGTGCTTCTCCAGGAGAAAGAAGGCCAGCTGTGCGTTGCTGAGGGAGTTGTCTGCGTTGAGCAGGTCGTAGCGAGGACACGAACCCGGGTACATGGAATCGAGCAGCGCGCACAGCAGGATGCCGTCCTTCCAGCCCGATGAGAAGTTGTCCGGCACGGGGTAATTTTTGACGCGGCTCCTGACCCAGTCGAGGAGCGTCTTCTTCTCGTGGTAGCCCACAAATATAGCTGCCGAAAAATAGACCACACAGGCAAATTAAAAACTTTGCGTTAAAAATTAAATTGAAAAATTAAAAACGAGCAATGCTGCAGTGCTAACTCTATAGCTCCATCTTGATGCCACCAATCGACTGTTTTTTTTTACTTTAGCTGCGACTATGCCGAAATTTGTTGACGACGCAATCACATGCACATCCATTCAGATCTTGCGCTTTCGGCAGCTGAAAGGTGTTGGATATCACAAATAACCCGAGTATTTCATCGTTAACCTAGCGTGATTACATTCGTAAGCCAGTGCGCAGACTTTCTAGCGCACTTGGGCGTTTTTTGTGTTTTTTACTCAGTAAAATTGGTTAAACCTGCGTACGCTACACATCTCTGTGCGCTTTCAAGGTCGATGAGTGCGCCCAGCTGCACCCTTACCTCTGATTGTGCTCGCATTTAGTGCCACTTACAGCTTTATTACGGATTGGTGTCGGTACTGCCATTTCGGGGTCTAAACCTGCCGTTTCTTATACAAGAACACACTCTTTTAACAGTTCAGGCTGTCTTGTTCAAAGTAGTCGACACTTACAGCTGAGGATGTAGCAGAAGAACAGCTGCACTTTGTGCCACAGCGTGCTCGATCTCCAGGCGCTGGTCGGATGTAGAATGAAGTGGCCGAACCATAAGCACCATGCCGTCAGCCGACTCAGCGTCGTCTGCCGGTAGTTCTCCATCACGCTTAGTATGTCCGCTGCAGGCAAGAGAGAAGCGCATGTGAGGATATACCTTTTGTGAGCGCCATTACTGAGCGAACAAATACACATCACGTCGTCCTCCGACGAAGGCGACGAGTACGCACCAGGCGCCGGAATCGTACTCATACTTTATATCGCTCCTTATACCCTCGGTGCTGCTCGTTTACCTCGGCAAGGCCCGCGCGTTACCACCGAGTTACTTTCGGTTTACATCATGACCTTGAAGGCTGCCCTCGGATGCATGGCTTCTGGCAACCGAACACCCGCGCACGTCTTCCCTCACTTGGCACGCACTTTTTGAAAGCGCGTTTACTGAGTATATGCACCGAAAGGAATGTGCGAGATCAAGCAGGGAAGGTTGTGACCTCAAGCCTTTATTGACCACATGTCATTGGCCACATGTCTTTTTGTCTTAAACAAATGACCGCGCACTTTGAGGTTTAGTCCGACAGAGAAGTCATAGGACGAAGGTTCCTGTTGCACGAAAACATGCGCGAGCTCACTTGCTATGCACTTGAATTTACTGAGCGCATGTTCTTCGCGTATAAACCCGAGATGCCATCCCCCGCATTCGTATAAAAGGTTTAAATTGTCCGTGGCAAAGCTCTCAAGTTTGAGAAGCACGAAGTGCACTGCACCTTCTGAGCAGTCAGTTGTTTCACGTTCTTCATCTACAGCTTATTTTGAGGCAATCCTTTAAGTGTGACTTATCGGAGGCTTGACAAGTGATGCTGAGACCCATGCAGACTCTCTGCTTCGCAAAGCCTATTGGAAGTCGTGCGTGATGTGAATTTACAGCAGTATTCAAGTTCCGGTGATAAAAAAACTCGTCCCGGCCGCGTGTCCGGGATGTCGATTAGCTGCAGTTCTACATTGTTGTATTGGTAACAAACAAACGACTCGGGAGGTAGCGTAGATATATCGGAAATGCGTCCCATGTAGGCGCCGCTGACTAGCGCCACTCGAAGATCACATATACAAACGTACAAAGAACGCAATTAGTTGCGGTGCTCATCCGAAGATTGGGAACTCGGGATCAAATCCCGGGTGCGGCAGGCTCAGTTCGTTGGAAGCGAAATGATAGAAACCCGTGTACTTAGTTTTAGGTGCATGTTAAACACCGCATTAATGGCCAAAACTTTCGGAGCCTTCCACAACGGGGTTCCTCATAATATAGTAGTTTGCTGTCGTAGAATCCCAACAATTACATTTCAACAAACGCAACACCTTGACTTCAACTACGGAGCCCCGCTGTGGTGGTCTAGTGGCCGAGGTACTCGGCTGGTGACCCGCAGGTCGCGGGATCGAATCTCGGCTGCGGCGGCTGCATTCCCGATGGAGGCGAAACTGTTGTAGGCCCGTGTGCTCAGATTTGGGTGCACGTTAAAGAACCCCAGGTGGTCGAAATTTCCGAGCCCTCCACTACGGCGTCTCTCATAATCACACGGTGGTTTTGGGACGGTAAAACCCCACAAATCAATCAATTAATCGACTTGAACGACGGAAAAAGAAGACTTACGCTTGCGCATGCCGTGACGCACGTATATCACGAAGTGGATTTTACGCATGTTGGCTTCCTTGGGCATCGGTCGTCTTCGGCGCGTTCCCGCCCTGCTACGCACATCCACGAGAACACATGCGTCGATAAGGCCGCGACGCGCGGGGCAGTAGCCGGTTTCCGTACAACGGCGTGACAGCGCCGATCGCGCACACACAAACACAACCGGTCCACCGCGAGGTCGAGGTTGAACGCGAAAAGTCGCGCGCACTGCTGGCTGGCGTCCTCGACGGACCGACTGCATCTCGGATCGCCGCGCCGTTGCGTATAAGCGACGTCTGAGAAAGGGAGTTCGACGTAGAGGATTCTTCTCCTTTTTTTTTTTCACTTTCTCATAAACGTGTGCGCCGCGCGTTGTGTGTTTGTATGTGCGTACGAAGCCTCCGGTGACAAGCGGTGACGGAGCAGCTCCCGGGAAGTCCCAGCGGCGCGCGCCGGGAATTACTCGGCGAGAGCCAATACGTGCCGAGGGAATGCGCGTCCGCTTCGTTAAAACTCGACGGCGCGCCTTGTACGAGGAGGTATGCGTGTGTGTACAAAAAAAAAACTTGCACGCGTGCCCGACGTTTCCCTTTAAAACGAATCCGCGTTAATTGTGTTCCGTCGTTGGACTGAGCAACCACTTATTGCGCTCTGATTACGCAATCTTCCGAGCGGTTTCTGGAACCGTTAAATCAAGCGAAGCGCGCGTTTTGGCTGTCCTCCACTGGATACAGCCACTCGTCGCTCGGTTGACACGCAGACGGATGGCGCGTTCCGGATTGAAACGCTTCCGTCGAAAGCGTCGACAAGAACGGCATGTCCCAACCGTGTGCGACAAGCACGGCGTGTCGCCTATTATGGTAGGGACAATACGAAGACTATGACATATTGTCAAAGCTTGTCAGTTCCGTTGACAAGTCGAGTGCCATGCAACCCCTTGAGAAGATCAACGCTTTCTCACGTGCTCCGGGAATGATTCCTGAACGAACTTACACAACCTTGGCATCCATGTAGACAATGTAGACTAGTGTTTTAGCAGTTCAGGTTTGTCGAGCACGGTAATGCCGTCGTGCTTGGCACTCAGGTTTTCTCTAGATTTCTAGCCGCTCAAGTTGCTCATTGCGTACGGTAGGTGATGATATGGTAAATGTGGCTGATAACGGTCGCGCAGGTTCGAAGAAGGGAAATCCGACCTGCAGAGCACGACCGAACGGTCACTGCTAAAAGGTCTTGTTGCTTGTCTCTCTGTGATGAAGAATTGCCCCTATCGCGAAATGTGATATCTGCGCGAACGAAAACACGCAGTTGTGCTCCCCGTACTTTAGCGCTTACATCGCACCTCGCGCGCAGCCATGTCAAGCCGAGCCTTCGTGTACCTGACAGCTGTTCCCTTCACGGACTGTGCAACGAAAACAAACAACTCATTGCGAGTCTTTCTTGCGGGGCGCGCCTTGCGGAACGCTTTTTGCACGAGAGAAAAATACCCCGGTATGCCCAAGCAGCGTTCAAAACAACGCCGGCTTCGGAGGGAATGCGAGTATTTAAAGAGACACTAAAGTGAAACGGTTCATTGATTTAGGTTGATAATGTATACGTTGATAACTAGATAGTCGTTAATTTCATCGTCATAGGTTCATTACCAGAAAGTCAGTGTTTCTTTTTGAAATTTCGCGCTGAAAGCTCTGAAGGTGACACTTCGGATTTCATTTTTTTCCCCATCGTATTTTGGCGACATGAGCTTAGCGAGATTTTGTGAAACCTCGTATGCAATGTCTTTCGCCCTATCATGGAACTATGTGTTTCATTTTTACTCACTAAGAAATACGTTGGCTCCAGTGGATGCCGTCAAAAATTCATGACTTCACGGCTTTTGGTGTGGCCACTTCAAGGTGGCGCCGCCACCGGCATTTTCTGTTTGCGCGTGCTTTCGCATACCAAGTGTCTGCTCGCCGCAATCGTCGTGGTATTGGTATTGTGAAAAAACAATTTACTAATGTGAAAAAAAAGTTGCTCCTTTATGTTTTAGTATCCCTGTCAAAGCGTATGCTCCGTAGCGTCGTCTCACGAGCGGCGATAAACAATCGCCGCGAAGTGCGATCTTACTGCGCCGCCGGGGCCCCGTCTAGTGACCTTCGACACTTGGCACAGGCAAAGTGCTGATAGGCACGGAATGATTGCGCCGTAGAGAATGCACCGACGACTCGCGTCCCAAGGCAACAAACAGGGTGGGCAATGACTGCAGCCTCATGCGTCTCACGTGATTCGCCTTACAAGCGGGTAAAAACACATACACCACCGTATATATACACCCGTGAAGGCGGAGTTTATTAACGATCCACTTCAACGTCAAAGCGAGAAAGGTGGTCTGAAAGGATCTCTATAGAGCCTCGCTATGTACATTTGAGGTGCTTCTCATAGTATAACAAGCATGCTGGGAAGGGGTGTAACCAAATTATTGTTTTCGGTGGATGGTTAACGGCCCTTTTTATGTGTGGTAGTGCGTGCGTTTGTGTGTATGCGAAACAGAAAAAATGTCTAGCGGGGGGAAGGGGGCTCAATCTTTCCTACCTTTCGCCCGTGTTCCTGCCTATACGCCAGTTATGCGAGTGTTCGTAAAGTTCGGCAGTGAGACCTATAAATGACGTCGGCGAACTTATAACTACTCCTCGACGTGAAGTTATAACAACCACCGAATGAAGAATTCGAACCTCATGTTTGCGCCACTCTGTGCAGGTGAACACGAACACAACATGGCGTGCTGATGTGGGAAACAAACAAACAAACCAACAAACAAACAAACAAACAAACACTTTTCGGACAGGACACATAACCGCGTATGCCACGCCGGCAGCAACGACGTTAGTTGACGCATTGATACATGCAATTGTCGACACAACACATCCGTCTTCAGCATCTTCGTAGTCACCTAAGCCGGTTATTTACATTTACTTTCCACGTAATCTCCTTCCCCCCCTAGGTATCTGCGGTTCGCAGTATCAATTATCATTATGGACCATAGAGTGTCATCACGGTTAGACCCGTTAAGAGGAAGCCCGAAGGAACGGTACGAGCAAGGGCGTTTCGACGAAGCTATTTTGTACACAAGCTTCCTTTCTTCGAAGGGATTTAAATCGCGGGGAATCCATTAGAGGAGTCAAAGAATGCGACGATCCGGAGAATGCCGCGTGCGGGAAAAAAACAACCAGGAAAAGAAACACATGCCGGACGGCCCCTCCTCTGTTCGCCCGACGAGGCACATTGAGTGTATGCCGAGGTATTTCTCCCTCTCTCACAGGGACAATGGGGCCTCAGCCAGATAATACTGTAGCGAGGTCTATCAAGTCGGCACCGGTTTGTCTTTCAAACAAGCGCTCGCCGCTGGCGTGATAAGAAGGGCGATGTCTTCAAGGCCCGTTTTGTAAACCGAAGCACCATTCCGTGGCCTCAACCTCACAGCTTGTCGTCGTACTACGGGTTATGCCACTCTGAGCTGAAGGTCGCGTGATCGAATCCCGGCGGCGACGATTGCATTTATATGGCTGTAAAATACCATATCGGCTCGTGTGCTTAGATTCGGGTGGACGGGGAAGACCCCGCGCAGTAGAAATATCTGGAACCCACCACCATACGGCGTCTCTCATAATAATGGCGGGGTTTTGGGCTGTGAAACCCCAACACTAGTTATCATTACCTTGCCGTCGCGATTTAACGGCGTATCAAATCAGGATCAGAACCATAAATGATAAGAATCGGAACTCGTGAATCCAAATGGACACCAGGTAGGGAACGATCTTAACTTGGCAGTCACGTATCTGGTAAAACCTGACAGCGCTTCATTTCTCACTGAGAAAACAAACAGATAAACGAAAATTGCGCGTGGTGCTTACTTGAAAGAATGCTGCAGTTGAAGCCACTCGGGTTCACAAAGTAAATTTGCATATCTGAAATATTAAGTGTTTCGCAAGCTGTCATTAAAGGAAAAAAAATAATACGTTGTTTCGAGCTAGACACCTTAGTATCTTGTAAGCCGCGTGGGGTGAGGCATTAGTGCTAGGCTATAGCTCCCAAGTCGATCGAAGGAACACAATGACCACTGCATAACGAAACCTCTTTTCGCACGTTTGAATATCCCACTTTGCATGATGAGCCAGCACTTAGTGATAACGTCATGGCCGAGTAAATGCGATCCTGTAGTACCCCCGAGGTTCCAAAGCCCCCTTTTTGTTATATTACGTGTTTTATAAGTATACTATCGCTCGTTAGTGTAGCAGGGCTGATAACTCTTCAAATGCAGTTGCTTCTCCTGAAAACCACTGCAAAGAAATGCGGCATATTCTCTACTGCTGGCCCAAAGGTCGCTGGTTCCAATCGAGCCGCGGAGGTGGCGTTTCGATGGAGCTGAAACGCTATATGGAAGCCCGTGTGTTGTGCCATGTCAGTACATGTTAGAGGACACAGGATGGTCAAAATTTGCGGAGGTTTTCACTAAGGAGTGCATCATAATCCCGTCGTAGCTTTGACTCGTAAAACCACTCACATTATTATTATAAAGGTGGTGCAAACACTCAATTCAAAGTGTCACGAAAGTTGCTGCATTCAGCTAATGTTGGTCTCCTTCTCAAACCACGTAACCCGATTCAACAGTGAATATAACGCAAATGCACTCACCGAAAATACATATGATACGCCGGGTTTCGATACGAAGCATATACGTGCACAGGTTGGTGGTATGGAATGAACTTCAAAGCCTGAAGCTCAACCCGTCGTAGTCATCAAACAGATAACATTGGAGAGAAGCAGCAAACTCTCCTCAACACACCTTTGAGTTGCGCGGTAACGTAAATACACGCTTCGCATGCGGCAAACTAACGCTAAAAAAACATTAGCACAGATCCAGACTATACACATGACATATCCTGCGCAGTATACACTACAATTTTGAACGCGTGCGATCTCGAATTACTGATGTACAGCATTGCGAGCACGGACAGAAGCAGTCAAAATGATCAACACACACATGGAACAATTCTGGCGTGTATACGTACGATCGGTCATCCGTGCAGGTTTCGAAGGCACATTTCAGGACGCGCTATGTTCTATAGAGAGGGACCGGTGGCTTCTCACTCAAACGGTGCGATCGCGGCAGAAAACTAGCGCTCGAGTGGAGGCAGAGGCAATCGTGCGACTTCGCACGCCGCACAAGCCGAGTGTATACGGCGATCCGCGAGCAGATCGCGATAACGACGCCGGCGCAGTAGACGCATCCAGTGATCGCGAGGCTCGCCATACAACAGCGACACCTCTTGAAGGAACGTCTTGCGCCGTGGTATACGGGACACGCCTGCTTGAGACAAGTTGCGCGGCACACATTTGTATATATGCAGTGTTCGCTATTACACAGGCGCACCACGTGGGAACGCACATAGGCAACGGAACGACGGATACTCGAAGGAAGCTGCAGGCGCCGACGTCAAGGAGCCGACTTGATAAGCGAGCTGCTGGCGTCGGGAGATTCGACGCTGACGCGACGGCAAGTCGTGGCGCCCGACCTGTATAATATGACCGCCAGTTTTTGTGAGAGTTCGTCCCGAGATAGATAGCTTGCGCAACGACCCCGCCGAACCCCCGCGTCGGCGACCCGAAACGACGGCACAGAGAACGAAAAAAAAAAAAAGCTTTACAAACAAGCGGAAAAAAAGAAAGGAGCAAAGACCGCATTGTTCTTGCGTATATATAACCGCATAACGCTGTTACGTGGAACTTGCTTGCTTGCGTTGCACGATAAACGTTTGCCGTGGTGACGTAAGCGGCCCTCGTATCTTGAAAGTGCGCGCGCGTCACGACTGCTATAGTTACCGGAAGGAGGTCACCTAATCCATTCTTCTCGGTTGGATTGGTAAAAAGAAATGACTGTACACTGCGTTTAGCTTCTGTCAGCGTGGGCCAGCACGCGTGGTACGCGATTCTAGTGCTGGTTTTGAAGCGTTCAGATTTATTGTTTTATTTCTTTTTTGTTTTAATCATGGGTTTATATTGAGGTTAGGTTTCGTGTTGGCGTTACATCTTCGGCAGTCCAAACAGATTATATGCGCCCCCCCCCCCCAAAAAAAAAAAGTTGAGTGATAGAGAGCTAGAGAGGGTGAAAGATAAGTCGGGCTGCTTCAAAGACCACATGTCACCGCCATATTGTACCCAGCTTCATCAACGAAAAAAAAAAAGCGCCAGGCCTACGTAAAAGGCGCAGCATCTATAGTCGCAGCGAAAGCTGGAAGCGCGGCCTGTCAGAGCCCTTTCGAAACACTCATTGGGTAACAACTGCAAGCACATTTGCTAGGTACCCACCAGGTCATTATTAATAAATTTATTTGGGTTGTAGGCTGGTATTTCTATGCCATTTTTGTTATTCTTCTCAGATGCGTGGTATCCGCTAAACACATGCAAGGAATTTTGTGCCAATTGTTCATGCAGAGGCTGACGACGATGAGGAATTATGGCGGCAGTAGTTATGCGTGTACAGTTAATAGGGGAGCATTGGATGGCCCGCTCGTTACGCTATTCGCAACGTGCGACGACTGGTTGTTCTTTCGCTGTTTTAGAACGCTTTATCAGTCGTATTAACGAGATTGCTTTCCCGAGATTAACGAGATTATAAGTCGTAGTAACGAAATTGCCTGTCTAAGGCAAGTTTGCTAGCAAGTCACAAGTACCAGCGTATCTCAGTCGTGGAATACTGGGCTGCAAAACCAGTGGACCCGTGTTCGAGCACCACTGTGCCATTGGTGCTAGGTTTTTTTAGGGGCGAAGCTCCTAAAGGCGTGGGTCTGTCCATCCCTTGTATGTATGTATGTATGTATGTATGTATGTATGTATGTATGTATGTATGTATGTATGTATGTATGTATGTATGTATGTATGTATGTATGTATGTATGTATGTATGTATGTATGTATGACCACCAATAGTTCCACCTTTCCCAGCTGTCCACTACTTCGTCCTTGCAAACATCCCACTACGCCCCATCACCGATCCAGAACTTCACCTACCATAAAGCCGTTATAATGAAGGGGGAACGGAAACGACGTATGGCTACCACTTACAAATTGTAGAATTTCTTGTATAAATATATACACTATTTGTATATATAACCCTCCAGCGCTTCACCCCACTCATCCCCATTCACTCCGTGGATATACTGTGCTTTTTTTTTCTAATTTCGCGCGGTGTGGTTACGGACACCGGCGGCGGCGGCGGCAGATAACTGCGTGTGACCAGAGTTGTGATCTCATAACAGCTTTCGCTGTTAAAAATGCAAGCGAAACTATAGCTCACTAATCATCGCAGCATACACAAACTAGTTGCCTCGTTCGATGCACATAGGCAGGATTTTCTGGTAATGTAACAGGCAGAACACTCGCGAGAAAACATTTGAATGGTATGAGGGGGACATGTGCATGTACAACAAATGTCACTCACCACTTACTGTATATAACTGTTTCTTGAATAAATGCTGTCTTCCACACATTGTGTCGCGGTATGCGTTTCACTTAAGCGTCGCACAGCAGCACCAGATTCGCCGCTGCGCCTTACCAAAAAATAACGATGCAGGAGGGATACCTGTAGCAGTTGTGAGTCACCCGCATAACATGACTTCGACGCGTTAATAACGTGACGACGACTGAAAAGTTTACTTCAATACTTTAAAATGGCAGCCTATATAAAGCCTGCAGGCCTTGATGCGATTAAGGTATGTCGTTGAATGCACTTTGCCTGTCAGAAGCAAGAAAAAAAAATACCGATGTTCAGGATACTACCTAATGCAAAACTTATATCGCAACTTTACGCATGATTTCCGGGTCCCCAGACAGCGGCGTCAATCGCCCAACGGCATCGATTGCGCGTGTTTCCGCACAAGTAATGTATTCCTTGAAGTTACCCGACGCTACAATTCTAATGATTGTCCTGTATACTTTGAATGTTGCTTTATATATATTGAACACTTTACAGTGACAGTGTGGAGAGAAATGGGGATAGAATGCGCGAACGTACGTTAGCAGCACCTTGAGTCAAAACGCTTTCAGTGCGTATGCATGCTGGTTCCGCCGGGATTCGCAGAAGGCAGGGCTGTAATAACATGCCAAAATACCATAAGATGCCAAAGTCCCGAGTCACATGACTGCAATGTGACTCCTGATTGGCTGATGAACAATCGACGCGTCGCGATAGCCTGCCCTTTTCACCTTTTCATCTTCCTCTGCGCTATGCCCCCCTCCCCCCGCTGTGATGGTATATGTGCTCGGCTGCTGACTCACAGGTTGCGGGATCGAATCCTGGGTGCGGCGGCTGCATTTATGATAGGAGCGAAAATGCTGTAGGTCTGTGTGCTCAGATTTGGCTGCACGGTAAAGAACTCCAGGTGGTAGAAATTCCCGCAGCCCTTTACTACGGCTCCTCTCATAATAATATAGTGATTTTGGGACGTTCAACCCCACATATAAATCAAATAAATGAAACCATGTTTTGAAATATACTAAACCCCACATATCTTTTCTCTACGCGCGTTCGCTCGGTTACGGCGAGGCACGCCGGTGCTTGACCACCGTGGCACAACGCAGCAACGGACGCGTCCTAAAATGAAAGGTGTGTGATGCATGGATGGATGGATCTGTGCTTTTTAGCCAAGATGTTATTGCTTTCGCTAAGGCTTCTTACGCATACGCGGTACGAATAGCAATGTTGACGCTGACGTATAGTCACCGCTCGTGGCCAAGCGTTACGCCGGCATTCGAGACATGAGAAGGCAAACGCACGAGGGGGATACAAAAAGTTAGGTGGGCAGATGACATTAAAAAAAAAAAAAGGTTCCCAGGTATAACGTGGCAGCAGAAAGCACAAGACCGATTGGATTGGCGGATCGTGGGAAACGCGTTTGCCCTGCAGTGGGTGAAGTCAGGCTGCTGATGATGATATCGACTTCAACTTGAGTTAATCCGCTAGAATGATTCGTGTTCTGCGGATTTATACGCGACGGTTGCCGTCCCTACACAGCGTAAGCACACACGAAACGAGTCTGAGTGACCCGTGTACTTTCTTAAACAACTGTTTGTGGAGCGTCAGGGCGAGGTAAACAATAAGTGAATAGCCGCGTGACCGATAAGATAGCTGGTAATGGAGATAACGAATAAAAGCTACCAGGGCCAAAGTTCGTTCACGATTGTGTGACGGCGTCCGCAGCAGTTGTGTATCCAATGTTACCCTCAGTCTGCGTTCCGAGCACGCCACAATGATCTTCGAAGGCGCATGCTCTATTTTATTATTAGATGAATTTGGTTTGGTACAATGAACAACGTATGTGATTGATATAATCTCACCATGTTTCAAGTGGCTAATGTCGTAACAAACAAGATAGATAGATAGATAGATAGATAGATAGATAGATAGATAGATAGATAGATATCTTTAATGTAGTACAGTGTATAAAACGCGCCTACATGGTACTCTGAACAGGGGAAGGGGCAGGAAAAGAAGACAAAAAAAGTCGCAGCTTTGCCGCAAAGACGAATCAATGAACGTGATAGCAACAAGTTTGAAGGTCACACGCAGAATGGCCAGCGGATAGAAACGTGCCCCGCGTTTCTCACGCATGAATGACGCGCGAAATGTACTCACAGGTACAGATGAACGCGAATAAGTGTCTCAGTTGTTACTTCGCTGTGTCTGAAAGCGCGCCCTTTTCGCAAGCGGAGACTGTGCAACAATTGCAAGGACCTTTGTGCGCCCGGTCAAGAGAATCGTTCCGGTGAAAGCCCAAGGCCAGCCAAAACGTGCGATTGTCCCCCCCCCTCCCCGCGCGATAAGCGCGTGCGTTAGCGTCCACCCTAATCCCTCTCAGTGGGGCAAAGTACACGTGCGAGATGACAGCACGTGTCGCCTCGTCGTGATGCGCGCTTATGGCGCCATCTTGCTGGTAATGCTGAAAATACGATAGTTCCCTCCGAGATATGCCGATCACCAGCGGCAAGTGGTAGATATAAATAGCTTGCCGTTTGAACACGCGTGGAGGTGCTCCTTCGTGGCTCGGTGGTTAACGCCTCATACTTACACCTTGGAGGTCCCACGTTCGATTCTGCGCGCTGGAGTCTTTTTCTGAGATATTTTTTTCTTTCTTGCGTTTTCATATATATAGATATGTATAATATACGTGGAGTGAAGGTGACGCCGGCGGCGAAATTCAGCCGAGAGTGCCCATATAATTGCTATCGCAATAAAAAAATACGATAGTGAAATGTGCATGGGAGAGCGCAATGGTTGCCATTTAAGTCACTTTATACGTTGTCAATTAAGTTAGTATCCTCAAGAAACCTGCACAGGAACTTTAAAATTTGATGTTGCTGAAAAGTGACATGTGCCCTAGAACTTTTTTTGAGTTTTAGCGGTAGATGAGAAGTTGAGCAAATTCTATTTTTCTAGGCAATTTTTTCTTTGTATATGCCCCGCAATCTTACAAAATATGTTCTATTATGTCTAATGGACCGAAGTTGATTCATTATGGGTCAGATAACGTTGTTTGTTGATGCAGTGCACCTCGCCTCTTCGCAGCATGGCAACGTGTCATTTTCATTTCTCTAATGCCCTAACAATGAACACACATTAAGGAATTGTTGCGGTTAATAGCTGCATAGTCGGTACCCTATAACTCGTACTGTATCTCGGTAACTTGCACATGGTCTGACGAGGTTTTTTTTTTTAACAACCACAAAGAACGTCATTCAAGGGCCACACAACTGGCGTTCGCACCACTGGTAGAACGAATTACCGTTTGAACGTAATAAGTCTGAAAGTGTGTTGTTGAGGCGCCGACAAAAAGAGCTGACCGATAGAATTGTGGGGATACAATGGAGCGATAGGGCGATACAAAACACGTTGCGCATCAAGATGGCCGTTGTTTTGAAAAGCTAACACTACTCACGAGTATATTCTACTACCAACAGAAACCCTTAAACGGACTTCTGGGATAGCCGTATAGTGTTCGTTTTTACGTGGTTGAATTATACGACAGTGTTGCAACCACCTCCAATACCGATTTAAGAAGCACAAATCTATCGAAATGAGAAGCTACGCGAGAAGAAATTTCGTCATACTGGGAAGCGTACAGCACATTGTAACCGGCAAATACAGCGCAGATTTGTAATACAGCGTCAAGAAAAAGGAGACACCGCAACGAAGACTGTATACGTGCGCCACAGAAACCGGAGCAGAAGCGACGAGGGGGCCGCCGTACGTACTTGACGCACGAATCGCACGTATCTCTTTCGAACTCTTCATCTTTATGCGCGCCTGCTTTACATCTGATCGCTACCCAACTTGCCATTCAAATGAGAGAGCAACTCGTACACTTACTTCATGGCACGTACCTTGCAACGAGGCTGCAGTTGCGATGCCCTCCCTTTCCAGCCGACATGAATGCACTCACAAAAAAAAAAAAAACGGTGGTGTCAACCTCACGGTGTCTCTACGGTTGCGGGAAAGTCATCCTCTCGGCAAACGCCGTGTCACGCTACAATACACAGCGAGACACGCGTAAAAAAAAAAAAAAAAACACGAGCGAACAGCCGAAGGTTACGCTATGCAGAGGAGTAGACCAGGGAGCACTGTGGAAAAACACTGGTCGCAAAAAAAAAAAGAACCCCGTCGGCATAGCGCGAAAGACGTTTGGCTGCAACTCTTCCAGCGAGCGAAGCCACCGTACCACAGCCACTCCAGAGTCGCATGTATCGACGAAGTCTTGAAGTCGTAGGTGCGCGAGAGAGTGCGAGGCACACACACGTGACGTTCGCGCATGCATCGGCGTAGATTAGTGTTTGTTCAGCGGTGCGCTTCCCCAGCGGAGCGGCGCAGCGGGAGTCATTGTGTGCTAATGCCGCGCACACTAGCGAAACGACACGAGTCACCGCCGTTATATGTGCTGAAGGAGGATTGGCAAAAAGAAAACTTCCACCGCCACAGCTTCCGACCACAAGCGCCGCGGTCTTGTTTTGTCTATTCCAAACGCGACGTGCTTCCGCTGTGCGTTGCATCGGGTCGAAAGCGGGACGCGACTGCATACACTGTCCACTGACGCTGCCATTTAAGGCGCGAACTAAGGCGGAGACAAAAGTAAATCAAGCGTCGTATAGTGGCTGGACTATGTATACCATACACATGCCCGATATTAGGCAGCTATGCGTAATATTCTTTCTTGGTTCGCCATAAGGACGTTTACATGGCATTCGTTGTTAAAGCAATTAGAAACGATCGCAATTAGTTTTGCTATTTCATTTCATTTCATTCATGGCAAAATCGTTACAGTTTGCATTGGAGGACACGACTAAAGGCTAAATAAACGCCTGACTAGGTCGTGCCACCCTGGCAGCAAAAGCATATAGACACACCAACAAGCATTTGTCGTACAGAATACACTGGTGCATAATCACCCAGAATGATTACAGGAATAAAGGGAATCGTAAGTGAACAAAGATACGAACACGGCTGTCTTAAAGTGATATCAATACAACGAACGCGTACTCATATTGAGCCACAAACAAAAGAAAGAAAATAAAAATAGGTTTTCGCCGCTATTGCGAGAGGAATGCACATAAATATAACCAACATTCATTAGGAAAAAAAAAACGATATGACTGGGCACACTTATGTACAGAAGAAAAAACCTACGAACGTACCGATCAGAAATTTTTAAATGAAAAGGTTATCTATAACTCAGACATGTCATTACAAAATTTAATGAACAATCTCAGGTCATAACAAGGTGCACACGAATACAAGACTTATAAAGTCGCAAAATATTAAGGATCGATGGGGTCATTATCATCATAGCTACCGCATTCAAATTCTGGTTACTTTTGTTGGTGCCTCGGGCTCTCCAATCCATGTTTCTTTAAACTGACTGATCGTCCTTTTTATGGTGCATTCAGACGACGGACCGAATCCCGATGTGGCGGGACGGACGGCGCGTCACGTGACCTCACATCAGCGATTCCCCTCGTCCGCGACTCGTCCGCGCGGCTCGCGGACGGATGAACACAACCTGTTTCTCACATCGGGATTCTGGCGGGGGAGAGCCGGTACTTCAGCGGAATAGCTTGGGGTCGGTGGCAACCAGTACACTTTTCGTCTGCTCGCGGCATGTCCTCCATGGCTCGCGGACAGCTGCATGACTGGTCGGCATCATCTACACTTTAGCATTGTTTACTTAGTTTCCGGAGACTTTGTTCTCAGGTGATTAAATATGCAGAAATTACTTTTGGTGGTTCGGGAAATGTCGCCGCCGTCGCTTAACACGCGAGATTCTTAGCGGTCATGGTGGTGAAATATTCCAACTTCTGCAACCGGCGACGTGCCGCTTCTAAAAAAAAAAAAAAAGGCGGGAGACACGTTTAGAAGTTCTACAAGTGGGGAATTATGTAGTTGAAAGAATATCCTGCTGGCAACTCCCTTTTCTCCTGAAAGAATAACACTACTCGTTCATTTGTCACAACACGACAGACATCGCAGCCAAGCTTCGCTTCTTGCGGGCATCCATGTTGAATACTCTCAAACCGGTCTGCTGCCAGCGGGCGCAGGTGAGCGCCGAATCTGCTGTCGAGGGTAATCCGGCTGTTTTCCCCTAGGACACCGTCCGTCGTGTGGATGCGCCTGCAGGCGGACCATCCGCGGATTAGCTGTCCGCGCCCACGACAAATCCGGATTCGATCCGTCGTCTGAATGCACCATTAGCAACCGTGAAGTGAAGTTCACATTGAAAAATGGATGACTTAAAGGGGTGGAGACGCATGCGAATGATGATGCAGAGAAGGCACTCCATCCTTGTGTCGCATTCCGTTGAAGGTTAAGCGTTGCTTTGTGACAGGCTAGGAAAACTTCCATTGTAATATACCAAGCGCAAAATGGAATGGACTTGAGCAATGGGGGCAACAGGTGATGTGGCGAATGTGACAAGCGTGGCGAATTCGGCGAAGGAACGGAGAGAAAGGAGATATAACGCTCGCGGCTACGATACGCATTGATAAGACTAAAAGCCGCCGCTCGGGTTTTCATGCCTGGCCCCATCGTCTCCATACATAAAAGGCGAGTCAAATAGTCGCACCATATTTGTTCTCGGCCTCGATTGCGCTCGTTGGTAAATGATAGCAAGAAATGGAGGGCTTGCGCGATGCATTTACGTCTTGCCGCCCCCGCTATGCCGCATTGAAACCGCTATAACGCACACGAGTAGCAAAAATGGAAGGGTCATTAGTCCGCGAGGTAGAATCGCAAATGGCACTCACGTATACGAATACCAGCCGGCATCATTTGCGCTAATTGAAGCATGCAGAGAATGAACTAAGGAAATGCTGGTTGGCCAACCGTACCCACGATCTCCGCTTATGCACGTGTAGTGCGGCGTTAAGTGAAGCTACTGCCTGAATTTTCATGCGAAGGTCATAAGGGACTTCGAACTTAAGTACGCAAGAACTAGGACATAGAAACAGCTGCAGTCAGGGGAGTAGCCAGAATTTTTTGGGCGAGGGAGAGGAGTTATAAGCATATATTCGTGTGTGTGTTCATATGAGTGCGCGTACGTATACACGTGAAAAACTGAAAATTTCTGGTGGGGTAGTGACCTCCTTTGGCTTTGCACAAGGGTATACTACGAAGGTATGCTACGCGACATAGCACAAGGGTATACTATGTCGCGCGCACACATAAGTTGGAGGTTGTAGGGTCGGTCCCTCGCGGCAGTAAATTGTTTCTTCGCCCACATTCATCTGCCTTCATCTAATATTTGCTGCATCCCAATTAGAAGTTACAAGTAACACCTCACGTGGTTACCATGGCTTCATTTGCTCGTGTCTCACGAAAATCGGGCCCGTCAATCTGTTACACTTCCTTCGGCGACACTCAAAGTATACACAGTGTCCACAGCCATTAGTGAGCCGGAAATACTCGAGACGTAAACGGGTTCTGTGGAACCTGCGAACAACAAAGAGCTCATTTCACGCGGCTGGACCTCATGGCGTGTTTAATTTAAGGCATTATCACATGAAACCCCCAGGTCCTTCAGAGTGTCACGGCTGTAGTCAGCGAGAAACACGTGTGACCCAATGTGAGCGGCGGTCTTCATCAAACTGTATAGTGATAGAGCAGCTAAACAATGGGTGCACAGGAAAGCCCAAGGTGCCGCAACTGCTACTTTCATTTAATTCCCATCTCTCTCTCTCTCTCTTTTGCGCGCGCGTGTGTGTGTGCCACTTAGTATCAATGATAACGAACCATAACGACCTGCTTTCCACCGTGACTCGGACGTCCGCATTGTGCGAGATCTGACTTCGTGACACGAAAGCTATAGCTGTTGCTGAGCAGCTGCGAGAAACAGCCCGTGGTGGCCACCCCAACCTGTCATTGGCACAGAACGAAACAGAGGTGCATGTCGAGACAATTACGCCCTAAAGAGACACGAAAACATGAGCTCATGACGAAACAACATCGCATTCTTCATCTCCTTTCTTTTCTCTGGCCTTATACACTCCATCTTCGTTCTTTCCACTCTGCACACAATGCTTCTTTTTCTTTCTTCACTGCACCAACAGTCACGGCGTCTGACCGCTTATCTAAAACCGCCTATTGCCGCCAACTTCAACAAGCAAAAAAAAAAAAAACCATCATTATTTTACTTAGGGATAAGCGTTAGTGCACAGTTTTGCTCTAGCGGCGGTCCCCACCTCGAAAAAATAATACGAAAACACGTCAGGACTTCTTGTCCTGCAATCGCCGAGGTCAAGCCTGACTTCTCAGTTCCTTATCTCTGCAACAGAGAGCAGCTAAAGCTTAGAGGCCGAGAGAAGGCACGGACGGCTATCGCAAAAGCAAAAAAAAAATCCACTCGCTGCTCACTACGTATACTGCTCGCGTTTTTGTTGCGTTCCCGCTCACTAGCCCTTCTCTCTCTTTCCTGTCGAGAGCCCTATTCATATCCATGGCGAAGAGGACAGGAAGAGGGTAAGAGTGGAGGGAGAACAACGTTAAAGTTGAGGGAGAGTGTGAGATGATATCGAAGCGGCCTAAGCGACTGCTTTTCGCCGACACTTCGCATAAATTGTGTCGCTTTCTTTTCTCTCACTCCCGTGTAGCTTGGTCGCGCCGTACAGTGAAGCTATACTACCGATGTATGTATGCGAGAAGCATATAGGTACACGGGGCGAAGGCACAAGAGAATGATGCGTTTAGAGGGTCAAGTGCGTCATGCAGTGCAGATAAACCGGTGCCTGCCACTGTTGTGGCCCGCATCCGTCCGGCCGTACTGGAATTAATGCAGCGCGCACATATGCGCACAAACAGGACACTCAAAGCAGGCTAAGCGACTTCACAAAAGCTACCGAAGGATGAGAGAAAAAGCGAGGGAGACCGGGTAAAAGGTCTGGGGTTAGTTGTATCATTATTTTCAGGCTTCCCACCTGACGTCGTGTGTAAAATTTCGTATTCGAATTGAGAGGTAAAACAATCTAGCGATCGTATACGGTAAAATACGATTGCGACTGCGGCGCTGCAACTGTCCCGAATTTCTGTTGTACTTCTAAGAGATGGTATCGTAGCATTGCCCTGGGGAGCGTTTGAAGCCGAGAACTCTGAGGCGTTGTATAATTTCGTGTCCATTTACTGCATGATTGATTAGTTATCCTATATTGTGTTTGGCGTACGATAACAGACGGCAATATGAAAAGACGTCACACGCGATGGATACATAATGATGCTGACGACGACATGAGGTTCTAACATTTACCATATCTGATTAACATCCCTGCCTTTCCTCTCTCTCGTTTTTCTTCTCTTGTACACGATCAAAATCTTTATTTTTCCCAACCTAAATGTTCTTTTACATAGAATTCGGGGAAAAGAAGAAAGATTTAATCGGTTTAACGTGTACGATAGTTTCTCTGGGATCGATTGTCTTCTATATTCTTCTTTTCTGTTTTCTTTTACTACAAAATATTAGAGTTACGAAGTGGCGAAATACATGCACATAATTCGCTCACGCCTTAGTTTATTGATATACAAGTGCTTGCTTGCAGTGTGAAGAGACGCACACTATATATGGACGATCGAAGACGCTATCCTACACCAACTATATAGCACGGCGAACCACCTTGAGAGTTTACTGATCGTCTTTTGAAACTCTTTACTATGGCTTCGTTTACCTCAACTCGACGCGAGCGGGTCAAGTTCAAGTAAGTCGATCTCGTGGTTGAGTTCACGTCGAGTGGACCCAGATCTATACGACCTCATTTACATACATCTCGCAAAGCGGACCGGGTTAAATGTGTCCATGTGTCCACCCCGCCGCGGTGGTCTGGTGGCTAAGGTATTCGGCTGCTGACCTGCAGGTCACGGGATCGAATCCCGGCTGCGGCGGCTGCATTTCCGATGGAGGCGGAAATGTTTTAGGCCCGTGTGCTGAGATTTGGGTGCACGCTAAAGAACCCCAGGTGATCGACATGGCCGGAGCCCTTCACTACGTCGTTTCTCATAATCATATGGTGGTTTTGGGACGTTAAACCCCGCATATCAAATGCCATGTGTCCGCCTTGTTGACCTAACGGTTACGGTGCCCGAAGATCACGGTTTGGATCCCGGCCAAGAAAGTCGCATTTTGATGGAGGCGAAACGCTACAGGCCTCTGTACTGCGCCATGTTAGTCCAAAGTAAAGAACACCAGGCGGTCAAGTTTTCGGAGCCCTCCACTACGGCATCACTCGTAATCTTATCGTGGTTTTGAGACGTTTAAAACCCCAGATATTATATTTACTAGTCGCCAAATGAGTTGAGTAAACTTGTCTCTGCGTTTGTTTTACAGTTAAACGCGACAAAGAGATGTCTAGTCTGCCAGACAAGCCGACTCGACAAGACTTTGCCATTGTTCGAACAAACGTGCAGCTCAGTCACCTCGTACGTGACATTGCCTGTCACCGTGAGCGCTGTGCTGGGTTGGGTTGCACTTTTCCTGCAAGAAAATTCCAGCTACGATTCCGCCAAGTGCGTGTCCTTTCTTTTCCTGCTGACACAGTAGCTGGAAAGGACAATGGCACCTTCCACTTCGCACTCTTTGGACAAGCACCGGGAGATGGACGAGCACAGTTGCCCGGCAAGCGAGGGTTTCAATTAGCTGCTGCTGCAGCCTTCGTTCGCGGTCATTGAGCGTCCACTACGCTGTAAGCGACGCGGCTATCCCACTGCAAGGCCGAACGGTGCCCCGTAGACAAGAAACAGCCGTGGCGCAACTGTTGTAAACAAACGCGCAGGCATATAAACCACAACCTTCGCGTAGGCCATTGTTAAATGCTATAGCAAGCACCCTTTAGGGAGTCGAGAGCTCGTCCAAGCTGTATGCCACTAAAAGTAAACACTCTTTATAAGAAACAGTTGACCGTTACTAGAGAAAATGAGTCGCATACTTGCATCTAGAAACTACGATTCATCTAGAAACTATGTTCATCTAGAAACTACGATTATGATGACGCAATTCCGACATGACGCTTATAAGGTTGCGTATGCTTACCGCACAGAACGAATCTTTTGCCTCACTAATGCACACGAGCTACCTTGAGCGGTATAATGCCGCATGGAGTCGCATACTGTGACGTCATGAGGAGCTTGCTTTGAGAGCTTATGAGAGGGTGTCGTCTTTCGCATGTTTCGTAATTGCTTCTTTTTAAGGGGGCGGGGGGGGGCACGAGGGCTTTAAAAGTTTTTTATTTATTATCCTACTGGAATTGAAATTATCATGCACGCGTACTGTTGAATGAAGATTTCAAATGTGCAAACAGATTTTAAATATCAAAATTTAGAAAAAGTAATCACAAATTTTCACAATATAGTTAGTCAATTTCTTACGAGTTGTTATGGTAACTCGCAATAAAAAAGATAGCTTTCAAAACTACATGTTTCCTCTAAATAATTAATCCCACAGGCTAAAGCAAACTAGATGTCAGAATGGCTATTTCTTTGATGAGAAATTTTTAAACTGGGAAGGTAAAAGTGAGCTTCCAGTAATTAGCTCGTATATGTCATACAATCATACATTTATCAAAGTTGAGAAAAAAAAGGAAAGCTTTAGCCTGTAGTTCAAGTGCTGCGGAAGAAAATGGTACCAAGTTTGTTTAGATATTCTTACAGAAACTTGCTCAAAACTTCTGTATAATCAGGCAGATTTTCTTCATAAAAGTAAGAATGCCAAGAAAATTAAGTTTTCAGTTTTAAAAATATTTGCGAATTCTTGTATTAAGCTTTTAACTAAAACAAATGGTATTATGCCATATGTTTTTGTCAAACCATACTTTCGAATACAATTACCTCAAATTGCAATTTGGGAAAGTCCGAATTTTTTTTACAATTTTCTGCTATTTCAAGACCCTCGTCCCCCCTTAAATGTGAAGAATTTCTTAGCGAACTTCGGCGACTTTGACCGTACCTATTTATCTATCTATCTAGCCACCTGCGACATTCCGCTTTTCTGGCCGTTTCGTTAATGGTATCTATACCAAAACTGTTACGAGATTTCCTGGCTGTATAAGTGGCTAGTCATAATATGAAAATCATGACATGCATGCCATCAATGTCATAATTTACATTTCATGGTCTTGCTGCTCTTGCGGTGGCTTAGTTCACATGACATATTGCAAAACTGGTATGGTATGACATGACTGCATGGCGAACATAAGTGACAGACCCTAACGTGGAAATCATGACATGCATGCCATGTAAGTCACGACTGCATGTCACGCTCATGATGCACTCGCGGCTGTTTCGCTAGCTTCCCATATACCAATGGGATTATGTGACGCAAACGTTCGACAAAGATAAATGTCACGTCCGAACATGATAATCATAACCTGCGTGTCATGTAAAACATGACTACATGCCTCGTTCATAGTGTGCTTGCGGCCGTTTCGCTAGCTTTACATATACCGAATCTGGTGTCACGTGACTTCAATGGATGACGAAAATACATGACTGGTGTAATTTTAATGATGATGACATGGAAGTCATGTACGGTATAATTTACGTCCGCCTCGTAAATTTGTGCTGATTTTAAAGTGGCATATCAACCTTCCCCATACGGGCTTCTCATATCGTCGATTCCCACAGTACGTGGGATCTGTCAATTTTTTTTAACTGAGCAAGTGTGCTCTCACGGTCAAGGCCTATTAGCATAATTATAATCTGATAGGTTTTCTAGAAGTCTGCAATGTGACCGTGTGCAACACTCGAGCACCAACAATCCGGCTGCTGCATGGTGAACGGTTTCTAACGCACTGCTTGCAGCAAGGTAATCGCTGAAGATCAACAACAGAACACCGGGACAAAAAAAGTTTTATTGCTATCCTCATATACTGCATCCGCCAAGTGTATTCAACACGCGTCAGAGACAAAAAAAAGTGCAGGAATAAAAAAAAAGAGTTATTCGCGGTGTGCTTAAAAATGTACTGGGTAGCTTTAAAAACATTTTGCGTAACCGTTTACACGATAGTAGGGCAAATAGTATTCTTATTGCGTTTGAACAAGCGAACTGGCCATCTACGCATTTTTTTTCTTCAACGAACTGTGCACATTTTAGTTGATTTGTCAACTTGAACATTGTTTAATACAATGTTCAAGTTGACAAATCAACTAAAATGTGCACAGTTCGTTGAAGAAAAAAAAATGCGTACATGGCCAGTTCGCTTGCGCTAAAACGAAGACAACGCACTCAAATTTTGCGGGAAAAAAAATTGTCGCCCACGCGAACTGTCGTCTAAAATTGCGCCACTTTCATGTATACAATACACAGGCGCCTGCGACACCGCGCCGCAAGAAGGGAAATGGTCGGGCCTGCTTCGATATTTCGGTTGCGTTACGTATATGTAGTTTTTCTACACAACGCATAGCATGAATTAGCCATGATTTGCGGGCGTTGGCATAGCGTGGCACTGCGCACGAAACTCCCCCCCCCCCGGGGGGGGGGGAGTGTGTGTGGGCCCACACACCCCACGTACACCGCTGCCAAGAGTCTCAAGAGATCAGGGCGTTTTGCCACGTCCTTGTCTGCTTGTCATGTCTCGCAGTGCCAACAGCCTCGTGATTAGTGTACAGGTATAACACATATCCGTGCGCGCGCTGCTGAGGTGTGCGTGAAAGAAGACGTCGCGCTTACAGTTTCCAGACAACTCACCTCCGGAGCCTGTATACGTGAATTATCTGCGTGCACATTGTGCGTCCACTTTCAGGGCGAAGCGATCATGTTGCCGTGATCAGTACGAAACGGAACACTGAACTTGTCCTTTAAAGGTCGTATAGCAGCTAACGCAGTTGTCTTGCAAGCGCGGAAGTGTTCATGAAACGAAGTATACTCACGTGTAGAGGCATATGGAAAGGTATCTCTGGCAATTGACACGCGTGCATGTTCAGATCACTGTATTCGTTGAATATACGTGCACTTCGTATACCTCCTCACAGTTTTCACGATAGTACGCGTGCATTTGCTTGAACACTATAAAGTATACGAGCTACTCGTGCATACGATTATATACTGCACTATCGAGGACAAAGGTCTACAAGATAGGGGCCCTATGGCGACTGCGCAAGTTCCTTACAGAACTTGTGCGGTCGCCAGGACAGCGTAAGTTCTGGCGTTTTTGTATAAAACTGCATAAGTCCCTTACGGAGATTACGCCGTTCCTGTATAAGACAGTTACAGAACTTTGTGCGGAAGAAGCTGCTTTGTTTTCATATTCTATCATTGGAGGAAGAATTAAAGCGAATTTCTCCCGTGTTGTTAATACATAAACCTTGTAATTCAGTGAATGCAAAAACTATCAGAGACTGAGAAACTTTGATTAGAACTACGTTATCAGCTGATATGCGAATATTCAGTTTCCTCAAGAATCTTGTGATCTGGCGCTGTCATTCCCGACAGTACCATCGTATGCATTAATGTGAAAAATCGTAAAGAGGTCAAATGTACATCAGAAGTTTATGTAGAACAGGCATACCGAATAGAGGGAAGGAGTATCGAAATGAGAAAGGGGGTGAGGCTGTCTAGAATGTAATGGCGCCGGAGTGATATGTGCATATGTAGCGTCCGAAAAAAAAAAGTATACACTGAATGGACGAGTATAGCTATCTTTTGTCTATACAAGGGAAACCGCACATGTTTTGGATTTGCATTGTATAGCGTCGTATATTGACATAACAGTGCACCCTCGGGGAAGTTGCCATCTTAGAAGCTAATTTGTAAACCACAAAATTGCCAAAGAACACCGCTCTCTGAATTCAGCTCCACTGAGATTCTACTCCATTGCCCAAGTGCGCCGGCGACATGGTGACCTTTACGGGCCAATGATATTTAACCGACAGGTTTTCGCCTATTCGGGAAAATATCCGAAGGACGAATCTCATCGGCTGATCAGTCACCGAAAATCCTTCATCAATATTATCACGTGGTCGATAACGTCATTACGATTTCGCCTTATTCGTTACAGTTGCCCCACAGTGCACGATCTGGGGTGCATACTGTCTTATTACGGAGGTCATACGTTTGCGCTTTGCGGTTAGAGGCGTAGCGCCGCCGCAGAGATAGGGGGGGGGGGGGCTGTGAAAGGACGACGGAGGCAGTAAACAGGTCTGACGTCACTCGGAAGCTGTGCCAGACACGAGTTCCCGCTATGGCTCCTTTCTTGTTTCTTCTGTTGTGCTTTAGGGACGACAGACACAATAGGTTTTGGCAGATGTTACGGAAGAACCGAGGCGACCCGGAGGGATAGTAAATTGCGATTCGCCCTTTGTTCAACTATTCGTTATCGCTCTTGGTACGCTTCCATCGGAAGTTAACTAAGCAAAAACAAGTCCGTTAGCCGAGCATCTCATTGTTTCAAGAGAATGCCAGGATATTGGCGTCTCTTCAAGTCAAACATGCCTTGATCACCTCAGAAAGCAGTGGCATTTGGAAACGGTATGGTGAAAGTACTTTAAGAAGTAATGAAAAGTGAAGGGAACTTGGAATCATTCCGGTTGTTTGTTCAGGATATTGCTGATCACGTGCTTCTTGTCACGTGCACTTTTGTCGGACAGTCGGCAAGCATACTCAAGTTAAACGCATTACCTGCATGGTAATTTTGAGAAGCTGAGTTACAAAAAAAAACTATTACATGCCCAGTTTCGTTACCAGGGACCCTAAAAGAACGCAACTATGTGTCTTATGAAAAAAAAAAAAAAACGCCAGGCCTGCGCAGAAGGCGCACAGTCACAGCAAAAGCTAGAAGAGCGTCCTTCCAGAGCCTTTTCAAAACACTCATTTGTTAACTACTGCAAGCACACTTGCTTGATACCCACTAGGACATTAATAGTAAATTTTTTTGGGTAGAAGGCCGGCATTCGCTATATGCTGTTTTTCGCCATTTTTCTGAGAAGCGTCGTAACAGCTAAACACTTGCAAGGAATTTTGTGCCAATTGTTCATGCAGTGGCTGACGACGATGAGGAATTATGGCTGAAGTGGGCATGCGCCACAGTTATTAGGGAACAAGAACCAACTTATGTAATGGATTGGAGCATTGGACGACCCACTCGTTACGCTATTGGCATTGTGCGACGACTCGTTGTTCTTTTGCTGTTTTAAAACGCTTTATAAGTCGCATTAACGCGATTGCTTTCCCAACATCAAGCCTGCTAAGGCAAGTTTGCCATCAAGTCCCAAGCAGCGGTGTGGCTCAGTGGTAGAATACTTGGCTGGCACCCAGCGGACCCGGGTTAGAGTCCCACTGTGCCATTGGTGCTAGGTTTAACATATGTTATTAGCACCGGCGTAACTCAGTGGTAGAATATTAAGCTGGCACACAACGGACCCGGGCTCAAGCCCCACTGTGTCATTTTTTTATGTAGTTACGGACACCGGCGGCGGCGGACAACTGCGCGTGACTTGAGCTGTGACATGACGATAGTTATAGCGCGAGAACAGAACGATGACACAGAGACAAGAAGGACACAAAGGACACGAGCGCTAAATCTTCGTTCTGTTCTCGCGCTATAACTATCGTCATGTCATACCAACTAGCCCAAGCTGCCACACTTCCGAGTTGTGACGTTGTGATCTCATAACAGCCTTCGCTGTAAAATGTCATGTCCTGCTTGCCTTCATTCTGTAGACTTGGCGTTCACCAGCACTTGGTCAGAATAATACGTAATTCTATATTCTCAGTTGTTGTATACTAGATTGATGTCAGCGTAAAATGTCGCTGCATCTGCGCGTCACGGCCCTGGCCGTAACAACCAGTAAAGAGAAAAAATAGAATCTATGCGCGCGTACACCTGAGGCAGTCGTCTTACCTCGCCGCTTTCGGTAGCCTGTCAGACGCAGCAGGCCGTTCGCGTTGCTCTGCAACCGGCCTTGCATCAGGTTCGCCTTGGAAGGTCGCCTGCCGATGCAGCCGCTGTAGCGCGGACCCACGACCGCGTCGAAGCTGGTGTGTCGACACACCACGCACGGTACGGAACCAGCGCTGATCTTGCGCGTGCGACTCGATCCCATCTGCATCTCTGCAATCTCCTCGAGGACGACCAAACGTCACTTGAATCTAGAACGTCTTCACACGAACGTCATGTTTCCAAACTTCGAGGCAACCGACAGCGATCCCAACACCGCGCAACAACCTTTGCCACTGGGAAGGTCTCACTCGATCTTCTTTTGACGAGGCGGCTCCTGATATCCGCGGTTCCACAACCTGAAACAGCGTGATGTCTTGCGGCGTCACATAAAACGACGTAGAAGGAGCTCTAAGCCGCCACTGAGGTGATTATAGTGGACCCCGAATTCGATGCTTGTACACGAAGCACCGATAATCCTCGTTGTCCCTCCCGTACCGTACCAGTTGAAGGTGTGCTCTCCACACTCCGCGACAGCTTCTGTGCAGTTCACCGATCGGCTGAAACGCCACCGGATTTCCCTGACAATCTCAGCCGCGCTGTAACATTGTGTGACGTCCGTGGTGATAGAAAATCGGGCCTCTTTCTGTCTTGCCTCGCATCCGACGGTGGCAGGGGGACGTCCGCGCATGCTTGTCCTGGGGAGAGCGGAAGATGCGGTCGGGGCAATTATTATCGATTGTTTCTGGGCTCGCATTTGGCTGGAGATAAGAGGTAATCTGCTCCCGACACCATTTTTTTTTCTGTGAGGGAAGCACACACAAACGGAGGGAGCTTTGTTCTTATCGATGTGATGCGATAAACAACGTGTTGCTAGAGAAAATGGCAACCGCACTTCGCCAACAACTTCACCAGCAACGACCTCCCTGCTACAATAATCAAGTACATGCTAACAATTCATACAGCGGAGTGTTCGTGAGCAGGAACATCGCAGTTCACATAATGGAGTAGCATGCAGAAATAAAATGCACGTCAATGAAGATGTCTCTTGAATGGTCTTTGCGCACCGATGAAATAATTGACCACTTACGAAAGTCGTTTCACATAACAAGATCTCCAATCAGCAGTCAGACGCCATTGGTGCTAAAGAATACCCGTATGTCGACAGTTTCTACGTGGAGTCATATAGCATGTTCGAGAGTTCGATTGGGTGGCTGTTGGAAGCTGAGCGACCGCCAGGACGAGCGTGCTGCTCCATAACACCTCGGCTGCTATGGCCAAATGACCCATGTATGAGGAGCCAAAATTACGAATCTTCTCGCAGATTTGACATCTAGACCGAGTGTGCCTGGGTGAAGACAAGACCTGTGGACGTTGGCCTTTTTTTTTTCCAAAAACAATTACACATCTTGAAATTTGACGTTATACTTAAGGCCTGGTCTACCGCACGGTAGTCAGCTGTGCAAAAAAAAAAAAAAAACACAACATGGCTAAGGGCTCTCATTAGCAGGCAGGTATGTCCTTAACTGATAAATGGCTTGATACTCGTCCAAACTTATTATCTTTCGACGACTGTATTGTTTTAGCGTGGTCAAGCAACTACTGGGGCTTGTTTAGACCAACCGCAGCAGCCCTGGATAAAATGCTGCATTTAGAAGAGTCGCTACATACAGTGCATGCAGCCGTGGCCGAAAACAGCTTTTACGAAGCAGTGCAAATGAATGAGTGGTTTTGTAACCACAATGCCACCGCCTCACGCAAATTCGCGAATAAAGCGACCAACGTATACAACGGGGCTGCGTGTCCAATGACAGTGAGGCCCGGTTAAGTGGATTATCATAATCACCGTCGTTTAATACATTGAAAAAATCACCTTAAAACTGATTCGTCTTAGCATTAATTTCCCCCGCATTCACCGTACACTCTGTTTCTAGTCTACTTGAAGGCGAAAGTAATAAAAAACCGGGACCCCCGCGCATTTCGAATACTTGAGCAGACCTGTCGACGTAACTCACAGGTAACCCTGGACAGAAAAGCGATACCATCTTTTTTTCAGCAGAAACCGTCTCAGCCAATGAATGGCTGGTAGATAAAGCATCTGCATTCAGAGCGCTCGCTATTGCGAACCATTCGCGAGTGGGAATAATAAAACAGGCCTTCGAATGTTGGAAACTTTATGTCGCCTCTCGCATTGAAGGTATGCTGCGGCATTCGTTCACGGCTTGTGGTCAAAGGAATAACGACCCGAAAGGTCTCGACAACGAATAGTAGTGCGGCAAATTTATCAAGACATTATTGGAGACTCGGCATGTAAGGAAAGCTCATCACGCCTATATAACGCGGGGTTTAGCAGCCGACGAAGAATGATAACTTGCTCGTGACACAAGCTATACACTGGAACAAAGCGACCCAGGTGATGCTACACGATTATAGCAATGTATCTCTGCAATATAGATTTCTGAACAATAATTCCAACATATGACCGTTTGATACTTGTTTTGTGCCATATCATGTACACAGCTGTTAAGCGTTAATCAGAAAAATATGGTCAGTGAACTCATTCGTGAACAGTAACCATCCTGCCATACCTAATTGGAGTGCAGAGTGCCCAGCGTGACATGCCCTAAAATTATCTCGTTTGGGCAGTGGGATAAGCGCTTATACATAGATAAAAGATGGAAATGGGGATCCAACATGGCGGATATTTCGTTAACCAAAAGAATCTAAACCATGAACGTTATAAGAGAGAATCGCGTTGCGCTGGATTGACTGGCGCTAGGTTCCAAAAATATATGGTCAAAATTTCCAGAGCCCTCCACTGCGACATTCCTCATAATTATATAGTCGTTGTTGGATGTAAGACCCCGGGATATTATTATTACGTTCCAAAGCTGCAATCAGATGATGAGGCACGCAATGGAGAACTTAGGGTTAATTTTGACAATCTGCGTGTGTTCAAAGTGTGTCTAAATTTTTATATGTTAGCGGGTTGTGGCGTGTCGCCTTCAATCAAGTGCGGAAGCCGTGGCTACATAGGATCGAACCCGAAGTGGTCTGCAGCGTCGTGACGCAACAGCATCTCGGCTACCATTCTTTGTATCTCTGTTGTACTTTACACTAGTACGTGACACTTTTATTGTGGTATTCACGAGCACCAGAAACGAGTGTTTTACGAACTCAAATGGCGTGTAGAGTAAAAAAAAAGTTCTTGTAATGACATTTTGTTCACTATATTGCAACTCATATTGTAACCTCATATTCTCCATCGGAGCACATTCGCACCTCTTCGCCACTTATCGATATGCTTCTCAAAGAGGCCTTACTCCTACGTTCTTTCTTTTATTGATTGCTCGACTAGATTGCACCGCTTATTTTACCTCAGCGATATGAATTGACGTCAGTATGGACGCTAAATTCTTCACTGCACAATTGCGTTCCTGTTCAACCTCCAAGTGGTTCTATTACCTGGGAGCGCATCTCGCACTACGTTCCGCCTGTAGTGACGCACGTAAATGTGATAACGAAAGAAATTAAAGAACTGTCCTCACACAATAGACGTGAGTGTACGGGACTGCGCGAGACACGCCTCCGAGACCGCACAGCCGCGGGTTACACGCCCCCATTTAAGGTCAACACGCGTTGAGCATGTGCACACTTCTTCAGCTCGAAAGAGTCTCTCATTTCAGGCACCGATAGCTCCTCACTCTCAAACTCCGAAGACTTACCCTCCCTTAGCTTCCCTCCACGAATGACCCGAGAAGCATTTCGTGGTTTTCGGTGGCACGCCGACGTCTCCGTAATCTCGAGCCGTCGGTGGAAGCCGGGCGATAGCGCCACAGTTTTCTCTCGAATGCAAAGACAAAAGGTTGAGATGCGCCGCTATCAGACGCTTCGTTTGCCTTTCCCCGAGAGGTCTGCTCTTACCACTTTTGCAGTGCTCAGTGAGCTTCACTGCAGCCCTAGTCCACATTTTCACAAAGCTGTAGAGGTGCGTATGTACGAAAGAGCAACTAAAAAACGAAAGAAAAGAAGGATAAGCCGTCTAAGCTCGTCTTTCACTTACGACACGCATCGCCTCAGCTCCGTAAGCAGGAACCGTATCGAGGCCACTTTCGGGAACGCCGTCCGACAATGGGACGTTAACGTTAGAGCACGACGTCCCACATAAGCGATGGTTCCCTCTCTCGATGTGCTCAGATTTTAGAGTACCTCCAATGAAAGTATCATCGTTGCTTTCATCGAATTCGCTCAAGTGGGGCTCTCAAATCAGCACCGGCAGGGGCACAGCCCAAACTTTCGCACCCCTTCCCGCCACTCATCAATAACAAACTGTCGTGTTCCAAGCACCCCTGTGTCACGACAACACCGGACATAACACAAACATAATCAATATACAGCTCGTAAAGTCAATTAACCGCTCCTCTGTACCCTCACAAGGAGCTCACTTGTCATAGCTGAAGCCCTCCTCCCCCTTCTTGTAAAAAAACACACAAACACACACACACACACTCACCCCATCCCGCGTACCTCAGAGCACTGCATGGTGATCTGATTCCCAATGCGCAGGGGAAGCGAAGAGTTGCAGCTGTAGCGTGAAAGTTCAGGAGGGCGGCGGCGTTCATGGGCAATACAGCGCGAAACCTTGAACGCGAAACTAGAGAGGCTATAAGGCTCTTTAGCGAAATAGTCAATTTGCAACTCACCCCTACTCCTGCGTCGAGTTAACTGCAAGTTACTGGGCAAGTGTGTCAGTGCATGGATGGGAAGAAGCTGTGGAGCTTAAATCAACGGCTAGTGTGAGGAAGACTGCATGCACACAAAGGTGGAAAACGGGTGGAGCATAAATTCCACCCAGACCCATCCAGACCATATATAGGGGAGCGCCAATTTTCCTTGTTACCTTTACTCAGTCGGACCTCTTCCGCAATTCTAGAGAGTTGAGTGTTATGGCCATGCATGTTTTCTACGATAATAGCGACCGAGGTTCCCCGATGTTTAATTGGCTAGAAACGTTTTCTCCCGGAGAGAAATTACCGGCCGTTATCACAAGCACGTCATCGCTTCATTTTATTTCTTGCATCTATTGTGACGCTTATTCTTTATGGATCCGACACCATGACAGCAGGATGTCGCAGCGGTAAAGCTTGTCTCTTCTTAATGCAAGACCCAGCGCACGCCTGTGACTAATACCGCATATTCGGCCTCGTCGAGCATATATACTTTACTACGGTTACGAGCAAATGGTGAAGCGAGAATTCGGCCGATGTGAGTTCGTAGCCATTTCACGTCTCAGTAACGTTCTAAATATAAGAACGTAAACGCGAGAATGTTAGAAGATGCGCTTCTCGCCAAAAGCAACCGTGAGAATACACCGCACGAACTTTTTCAACCTGCATTAAAGATGAACACAACGTACCGAAGTTGGTTCTAGATAAAAAAAAAAGTATGACGCTCGAAAAAATACACTTGCCTGTACCTTCCAACGCGTTTTTTTTTTCATTGTGTGCGAGCAGGAGGTGTCGTCATGCGAGCAACTCAATATGGAGTAGTGTGCCTTTTGAAAAGGGTAGAACAAAACAATGACAGTGGAAACTTGAAAGAGCGAAAACATCAAGTTTGATAAAACGAGGCTGTCAGAGGGAGTGAAGACAGATTTTGAGGGCGTCTTTTGTTCTGGTGGGTCATTGTTTCATATTCCATAAAGGCTAGAAAACATCAATAATAGCTGAATGCTTAATTTTGTTACATCATCAAATTTAATTTTCAACAATTATATCAGAACAATTGTACGCCCGTTGTGCGCATAAAAATTAACGTGCCTAAAAACAATATTTGAAAGCGAAACTATATAATGTTTTACGATGCCACAGCTTGGAATCAAAGGAATTCACAGACAGGCATACTGGCATACTTCTTTCTTGCCGGCCTCGTTTAGAAAACGCATGTAAACAGGTTTCTCAAAGCTAGTAGGGATGTGTACACTCAATTAATATATCATGAAGCGTGCCATGCGCTAAAAATTAAGAGAAAAATGAACCATTCAAGACATTTCAGAATCCTTTCATTTCCGCACAAAACAACGGGCTGACCCCCCCCCCCCCCCCGCCTTTCCTCTCCCTTAACTAAGCGGGAAATAAATTACAATAACAATGCTAAATCCGTTTTTTTTCCTGGGCCCCGCCTCGGTGGTCTAGTGGCTAAAGTACTCGGCTGCTGACCCACAGGTCGCGGGATCGAATCGCGGCTGCAGCGGCTGCATTCTCGATGGATGCGAAAATGCTGTGGGCCCGTGTGCTCAGATTTGGCAGCACTTTAATGGTCCCAGGCAGTCGAAATTCCCGAAGCCCATATGATAGTTTTCGGACGTTAAACCCCGCGTATCAATCAATCAATCAATCAATCAATCAATCAATCAATCAATCAATCAATCAATCAATCAATCAATCAATCAATCAATCAATCATTTTCTAAGTCATGCACAAGAAAAAATTAAGCGAAATGACACAGCATATTGATTGATATCGAAAGCTGATTCAACTTACTGTATCTCGTTTGGCGGTGTTACAGGAACCCTGCTAAATGCTTCGTCATTTCCTTCTTTCTTCGTATCGCAACACTTCAAAGATGATTACGTCAGTGCATGCACAATAATTGAAAAGGTTTGCACCAACTTGTGTAGACTTACGCATGGGCACATGGGAAGACATGCACCCTGGTCTCTCAATCCGTCTGCTCGTCATGATCACCAAAGCCGCACCTAGTATACCCATCCGCTGTGGGGCTGCGTTCTTTCCAGCGCGCATATCCCGGTACAATCACTGAGAAAGCGTCGTCTTCGAAACGCATTCCGGAGTGTATTGGCAGTCCGTTTACTTCGTCGATGGCCAGCGCACAATTCCTGGACATCTACTCGACGTCTTGGTGTAGACGTTTTGGTCACTATCCGACTTCCTCAGACGATTCCTCGCTTTGTTTTTCGCCTTCGCTTCTGTAGAGGCACGCGCAGTCTTCTCCAGGCAACGGCTTCCAATTTGAACGGTCCACTACTGGCTTTTCCGGATGTACACGCTCTTCTAGACATATACACAACGCCACGTACACTGCTCGGCTGTGGCTCGACTCTCTCGAGGGCCTTGGTGGTGGCGCTCCAGTCCCTGACCCCGTAGGCCGTTATACCCGCTCGCCGCGGGTTACCGGCGTCGGCGGGCCAGCGTATTGCAGCCGGAAAGGCAGCATGTACGACTCGAGAAGAAAACGGGTCGGCGATAGTGGCGTTTTCAGTTTTCTCGCAGCTTGGTTGCGACGGTTGTGAAACTCATGGCGGTGCATTTATTATGATTTTTTTTCTCTCGACGTTGTTTATACAGCTGTCACGGTCACTCGAATTGGGTCCCGAGAGTTGTAAGGGATTCCCGTCGCGTTTGCGTAGCGCTGAGGCTGCACGAATTGTGAGAGTCGCGCATATATACCACGCTTACTCAGATGCAAGCTACGCATGTACTATTCAAGAAATATCGAGAGAGAGAGAGAGAGAGAGAGAGAGAGAGAGAGAGAGAATTTATTTACAGAAAGATAGAGAGGTCGGCCTGAGCTATAGTTTGCTCTACAAAACGAATGCGAACGAGTCGGGTCGGCTCGGATTAAAATGTGTGGTTCCTGGGTCTTCACTTTGCCCCGCCGCGGTGGTCTAATAGCTAAGGTACTCGGCTGCTGACCCACAGGTCGCGGGTTCGAATCCCGGCTGCGGTGGCTGCGTTTCCGATGGAGGCGGAAACGTTGTAGGCCCGTGTGCTCAGATTTGGGTGCACGTTAAAGAACCCCAGGTGGTCGAAATTTCCGGAGCCCTCCACTACGGCGTCTCTCATAATCATATAGTGGTTTTGGGACGTTAAACCCCACATATCAATCAATCAATCATGGGTCTTCACAGTCCGCTTCGAGCATCATGAATTGTCTGAGAACTACCGTGTAAATGGGAATATGGTTGGGAGAAGACAGGTATCGTACTCAGACAGGTGGGTTTATTCCTGCTATATTCTGGTGCAGGAAAAAGGGAGCAGAAAAATGCGAGAGAAAGAGAGAAAGAAAACGGAAAGAAGAAAGCGACAAAGGAAGGAACGAAGGAAGGAAATGTGCGGTAAATTCACGCACTCGCGTAGGAGTTCGCGAAAAACCAGTCTACCTCAAGAACCGCATATAAGGCCGGCATTACGTTGGGCCGCCAACGCCACCTTGATAAGTTGTATGCGAGGATTCGCAACATCAGGTTAGCTGATACAGCCCCATTACTCTTTGCGTGCATTCAAAATAACTTCTATATTTACAGACGTCCATTGCGCTTCTTGTGCAGGCCGGCTTATATTCGAGCACGTACGGCATCTGCCGGCAGTCTGGGCGCGATGACTGCATAAAAGCGCGAAATGGAAGGCAACAAAAAGCCACGCGGCGACGTCGGGGCCTTGAGAGCGAGTTTCTTCGTGACGATCCTTGGCGGGGAGAAGATTCCGACGGGGGGTCAGGATACGCAAGGTCGGCTGGCGCGAGAGGAAAACTGTGTGTAGGGATGGGGGGAGAGTGATTGCGAGAAGGGTATGGCCCATCGGTAATGAACGGTAGCATTAAATAGCTCACATGCTCTGTGTTTAGTGACATATGCAACATCTCTCAAGCACGATGGCGACTGGCTCGTGGAAGGATCATTGATGACGGGGCAGGATTTCGCCCAGTGAAGAGATACTGCTTTCCGTATTTTCTTCCTCGGGCTAAAGTGCACGTGAGCGACACAACAGGCAGCGGACAGAAGTCAGTTCTCGCTGATTACGAATAGAAGCATTTACTCACGCAGAACGCGGCGTATTGCGGCTTCTTGTACAAAACTACTGAAGAGAAGGAACACTCAGGTGCGCTTGCCTTGTCCCGTAAAAGTGGAGCAAGTGAAGCTCGGCGTGCGCTTGACGCCTGCATTTAATTTAGGGGCGAAACTCCTTAGGGTCGAGCCATGTCTCCTGTCCGTCGGCGTGACATGCTATGGATATCCATATGAATATCTCTATAGGTTCCATATCCATATCTCTATATGAATATCTCTATCTCTCTATGAATATATCTATCTCTAATATCCCTATAGGTTGAGATGTCATATATGGACATCTCAACCCCGCATGCGCATTATGATTAATAAAAAAACTTTGTACATACTGTAGACACATGTCACGTCTTTGCATGATCGAATGGGCAATGTACGGGGGTTAATGATCATCCTGCGGAGCTTCGCCCACTCACCATCATTCACTTCGTGGATATGCTGTGATTTGCCTTCGTTCTCTCTTCGTTTTCCTCTGTCTCTTTTCTTTCTTTTCTTTCCTCTTTTCTCGTTCTTTCTTTCTCTTCCTTCTTTCTTTCTCATTGCGCAATACCCTTGCGTTTTCTTCCTTGATGCCCCGAGTCGGACCTTCGTCCTGGTGCTTCTAAATCCAGGCAACAATGAAATGTGGCAACGTGAAAGTACGAGTCGCCTCTATGAAATATCAGATTACCATATCAGAAATGGCTAATCACCGATAAGCCCATGACCGAGAGAGCATCAGTTATTCAAACAAACGACGCGTACAATGGCGCACGCTACCGAAACACCATCGAGGGCCGCTTTTCGGTACGTTCGCCGGCGCCGCAGTTTTCGCGTACGACCCGTCCACTGAAATCGGAGTCGTGAAGATTTCGCTTAAAATGTGCAGTTATACGTAGTATAGCTTTTAGCATCAGGAAGAAATATTACTATGGTGATAGCACAAAGAGAGAGAGAGAGCGAGAGAGAGATAATAAGAATGAAAGAAAGGCAGGAAGGTTAACCATGGCTGAGCCCGGTAGGCTACCTTGCACTTGGGAGAGGGTGACAGCACATAGAGAAGCATACATACTTAAAGGGTGGACATTCTCCCGTAGAACCCTGTGGCCGAGGTATACTTCACTGCTTTCAGAGCCACGAGCGGCTTCAGACCGACAATGTCTTCGGCATGAATAAATAAAGCAAGAATTTTTTTTTGTGACGCTGTTGTTTGAACCCTTGCTCTCATGCTCCGAAGGTGAGTGTCTTTACTACTAGGCTACACACCCATGCTTTATTAATGATGTACTAGAGGGGAACAATGACTTGGTTCAGAATCAAACTTGTTTTCGGAGAACTCTAATGCCATGAATTTCACAATATTACGTTCTATATCAGCAGAGAAAATCAAGGTCTAAATGTCATGTTTGTCCCCGCCGTGGTGGTCTAGTGGCTAAGGTACTCGGCTGCTGACCCGCAGGTCGCGGCATCAAATCCCGGCTGCGGCGGCTGTATTTCCGATGGAGGCGGAAACGTTGTAGGCCTGTGTGCTCAGATTTGAGTGCACGTTAAAGAACCCCAGGTGGTCGAAATTTCCGGAGCCCTCCACTACGGCGTCTCTCATAATCATATGGTGGTTTTGGGACGTTAAACCCCACATATCAATCAATGTCATGTTTGAATCTCGTGCCCTATTCACCGCTTGCGACGTCAAAGAATTCAAAACGTATTTTTTGGTGTTTTTGCGACATTTACTGGATAAAATTTTCCTAAACTTCGTATGTCAGGTCTGTGGTACCCACAGACGACAATGTCCTTCATTTTTATCAATTAGAAGCTGCGTAGGACCCAGTGGACGCTGTCCAAAGCTATGACGTCACGATGTTTGGTGCGAGAATCTCAAGGCGACGTCTTCACCCGCATTTAATTTTCGCGCGTTTTCTCGCCTTCGAAGCGCTGTCTCGCGGTAGGAGTGGTGTTTTCGAAGGTTTTAAAATTTTACTAATACTGCGTGCAACATAAATGCAGAACGACACTTTCTATGCTGACTCTATACTGACTTTGGCGGCAGCGCATTAATCGTTCTCTGCAGGACACCAAGTAGGACCGACATGAAGGAATGTACTATACATCAGTAATTTTTTCTTTCAAGAAATTTAATGGCGAATTTATGTTCCGATGGTCTTTCTCAGGTGGCTAGCAGATATGTTGTCTGACGAGGGAGCATAGGCAGACATATATGTATAGGTACGCTGTCTGGTAGGTATGTTCAAGCCACGGCCGCGAAACACATCGAGCGGTCACTCTGTACTAAAGCATATCTCTCTACGGCCAGCATACGGAGTACGGTATACAGACGACAGAAAGATTCTCCATTTTCCCCTATTTTTTATTTATGTCGTCACTGATGGGTTAGCAGAAAGTGGTTGAACCGTTATCCTGTTCCAAGAATCTCTTTCGCCCTCTGAAACGATGCGGTTCGTTTACAGCTGTGGCATATTGAAGCCTTTATAGCAGTACAATTGTTGACCCGTCATCACGACTTTCCGCAAGTGTTGTGGGAGCAGTAAAAATAAATTTTATATATATATATATATATATATATATATATATATATATATATATATATATATATATATTGATTTGTAGTGTTTAACGTCCCAAAACCACCATATGATTGTTGATTATGAGAGACGCCGTAGTGGAGGGCTCCGGAAATTTCGACCACCTGGGGTGTATATATATATATATATATATATATATATATATATATATATATATATATATATATATATATATATATATATATATATATATATATATATATATATATATATATATATATATATAGTGTATACCTAAGGGCTCGTTTTTCCATGTTTTAACACAATATTAATGAGATCTAACAGACAGTAATGCCAAGGAATGTACAGGGGAAGTTATTAGAACCAATGGAATGTAAATAAGAAAGAAAAGTGGATGAAAAAATAACCAGCCGTGAGCAGGAATCGAACCTACGACCTTCGAATAACGCGACCTTCGAATAGAGCATCGAACGCGTTATTCGAAGGTCGTAAGTTCGATTCCTGCTCACGGCTGGTTATTTTTTCATCCACTTTTCTTTCTTATTTACATTCCATTGGTTCTAATAACTTCCCCTGTACATTCCTTGGCATTACTGTCTGTTAGATCTCATTAATATTGTGTATATATATATATATATATATATATATATATATATATATATATATATATATATATATATATTGTAGTGAAGAAGAAGAGCTTCAGCGGCATTTCTCGGCGCATCAGGGGCATCGCCATCATCATAAGCTCGTGCTTGCTGCGCTTGGCCGGACGCTGCTGACTGCTTCGCTTTCTGCGTTCTGCGCTGCAAATAAACCCCGTTACAAGTGGTGGAGGTGCTGGGTTTCGATCACCCTGGAGCTTCGGAATCGCATTTTACCATCAATTATGCCTACCGACGCAAGCGCCGCTCCAACTCCTCCACCGGCACCGCCTACTGTTCTCTGCGCCGGTTCTCTGCGTCTGCGAGATCCCCCTGTCTTCTCAGGCACAGAAGACAAGGACGTTGACGACTGGATTTCAATGTACGAGCGAGTGAGTACTCACAACAAATGGGATGACACCGCCAAGTTGGCCTACGTCTCTTTCTACCTGTCGGACGTGGCCAAGCTGTGGTTTATAAACCACGAAGCGGAACTCCCTACATGGTCGGTCTTCAAAACGAGCCTCACACAAGTTTTCGGGCGGCCTGAGGTACGCAAACGCCGTGCCGAACAACGCTTACATACTCGGTCCCAGCAGCTTGGTGAGAATTTCACAAGCTACATTGAGGATGTTCTGGACCTTTGCAAGCGAGTGAACGAGTCAATGTCCGAAGAGCTTAAGATCAAGCATATCATGAAGGGCATTGAGGACGACGCTTTCCAAATGTTGCTTTCGAAGAGTCCTCGCACTGTCCTAGAACTGACCGAGTTATGCCAGAGTTTTGACGAGTTGCGCAGGCAACGTCTTTCCACCCGACGTCCCTCGGTGCTCGACGACTCTTCGTCCAGCCTTTCCACCCTTGGCATAGGAGAAGACCATGCCCCTCTTCTCTCCAAGATCCAAGAGTTCATCCGCGCTGAGGTCGCTCGTCAGCTCTCTTTGATGTCCTGTGTACCCGATCAACCACGCAGATCACCGTCTACACTCCGCGACTTCATTCAGGACCAGGTCGCACAAGTTCTTCCTCCCGCCCGTGAACCTCCCCCAGTCGCCGCACCTCTCACGTACGCCGAAGCCGTTGCTCGACCTCGACAGCCTGCGTTCCAGTCAGCGCCTATGTATTCGCCGCCGCCCTTTTCGCCGCCGACCTATTCACCGCCGACCTATTCACCGCCGACCTATTCACCGCCGACCTATTCACCGCCGCCTATGCCGATACCACCTCGGCCGCAGTTTTCTGCCCCCCAGCCGCAAGTCGGAGTCTACTCCGACCAATGGCGGACCTACGACAACCGTCCCATATGTTTTTCTTGTGGTGGTGTTGGCCACGTGGCACGTTATTGTCGTCGTCGCCAGGCTGCCCAGAACATTCGACGAATGCCCTCTTTCGACCCTCAGTTTTCGTCTACGCCTTCAAGCCCTCCTTCCTCTTCATTTTCTTCTGATCGTCCACACGGCCCGACCCGCCGCTCCCCATCTCCACGTCGACGTTCGCTTTCCCCTATGCGTCGCCGTTCCGGACCCACCGACCAGGAAAACTAACGGCCGCAGTTCCCGAGGCACGAACTGCGTCCCCGTCGCCATGCACAAGTCCTCGCCCCTGTCCAGCTAACGTCATTGAAGTGTCAGTCGATGGTATCGTCGTCATGGCGCTTGTTGACACCGGAGCCGCTCTATCCGTCCTGTCCATGAACCTGTGCCGCAAACTCCGCAAAGTTCTGACGCCATTATCCGGCCTCTCTCTTAGAACGGCTAACGCAGAAAGTGTAACACCTCTCGCAGCCTGCACCACACGAGTCGTAATCGAAGGGATTGTGTATATCGTCGAATTCGTAGTGCTACCCTCGTGTTCCCATGACATGATACTCGGCTGGGACTTCCTTGCGAATAATAATGCCGTCATTGACTGCTGTCGCGCTGAACTTGAGCTATCTGCACTTCCTGATGTTGATGCTGTTGAAGCCTCCCTGCCGTGTTATAAACTGTTTGTTTCCGACGACACCACCGTACCACCGCGCTCTTCTCTGCTGGTGACTGTGTCGTGTGACGCTATTTCCGACGGTGATGTTTTATTTACGCCCTCTGCCCAGTTCATTCAACGGAAATGTTCTCCACTGCCCGTTGCTCTCCTTACTCTCCACCATGGCGTCACGAAGACGCTCGTGTACAATACGCTAGAAGGGCCTTTACCTTTATTCTATGGTGAATGTCTCGGTCACGTGCATCCGATCGACGCCCGTCACATTTTTCACGCTCCATCTAGTTTACTCTCTACGGACCTCAGCGCACTTATTTCTGACTCTGTTGTTGACCAGTCACTCCTTGACGCTTTCCACCGCTCCATCGATGTCGCAACGTCTTCGTCAGAACGAAGCCAGTTAGTGAACCTGCTGCAAAAGTTTCGTACTTCTTTTGACAGCCACGCTTCTGGCCTCAGTCGCACATCGAACATATCTCACAAGATTGATACAGGAAGCCATACGCCTCTACGGCAGCGCCCCTACCGAGTCTCAGCGTCGGAGCGCCGTGTTATTGACGACCAGGTTGCTGACATGCTCCAGCGGGGTATTGTACAGCCTTCTAACAGTCCCTGGGCGTCACCGGTCGTTCTTGTTACGAAGAAGGACGGCTCCATTCGGTTCTGTGTGGACTATCGACGTTTAAACAAGATCACCCGCAAGGACGTTTACCCGTTACCTCGAATAGACGACGCCCTTGACTGTTTGCAGGGAGCAGAATACTTCTCTTCGCTGGATTTACGGTCTGGATACTGGCAAGTTCCTATGGAAGCATCTGACCGACCGAAAACAGCATTTGTCACACCTGATGGGTTATACGAGTTTACCGTTATGCCTTTCGGCCTTTGTAACGCTCCAGCCACTTTTGAAAGAATGATGGACGCTATTTTACGAGGCCTCAAGTGGAACACATGTTTATGCTACCTCGATGACGTAGTTGTCTTTTCCACCGATTTCGACACCCATTTAAATCGTCTCGAGCACGTCCTCACACGTCTCACCGACGCCGGCCTTCAACTCAACCTCCAGAAGTGTCGTTTTGGTGCTCGGCAGCTCACCATTCTTGGCCACGTCGTATCGCGGGACGGCATACTTCCCGACCCCGCCAAGCTTCGAGCAGTCGCCGATTTTCCGAAGCCAAAGAACTTGAAGGAACTTAGAAGTTTTGTCGGCTTGTCGTCATACTTCCGACGTTTTATTAGAAATTTTGCTTCCATATGTGCGCCCCTTACGGACCTTCTTAGCGGCGACAAGGACCTTTCTACCTGGTCACCAGCATGCGACGATGCATTCACCAAATTACGCCACCTGCTGACTTCACCACCCATCCTCCGCCACTACGATCCTGCCGCTCCCACGGAGGTTCATACTGATGCCAGCGGTGTTGGACTTGGCGCTGTGCTCGCGCAACGAAAGGCAGGGTTTGATGAATATGTCGTCGCTTACGCAAGCCGTACTTTGACGAAAGCCGAGGCTAACTACTCCGTGACCGAGAAAGAGTGTTTAGCTATTATTTGGGCCCTTGGAAAATTTCGCCCCTACCTGTATGGCCACGCATTCGACGTCGTCACTGACCACCACGCCCTTTGTTGGCTATCCACACTTAAAGACCCTTCCGGACGACTTGCTCGCTGGGCGCTCAAACTTCAGGAATACGACATCCGCGTTATTTACAGATCTGGTCGTAAGCACACGGACGCCGACGCCCTTTCTCGCTCACCCATATCGGATGAAGGTGTTTGCCTCTCTTCCCTCGAGCCTGCACTTGCGTCATCCGCCTTGCGCAACATGACGGTGGAACAACGAAAGGATCCCTGGATCAGTGGCCTCATAAGCATTCTTTCTGATCCTCTCACTCCTTCGCCGTCTCGCGCTCTCCGCCGCCAGGCTAGCAACTTTTGCCTAAGGGATGATCTTCTTTATCGACGCAACTACCTTTCTGACGGTCGCAAGTGTCTCCTTGTGATACCCCGCTATCTTCGAGCTGCCATCTGTGAAGCTTTTCACGCGGACCCACAGTGCGCCCACGCAGGCCTCTTCAAGACATACGCTAGGCTTCGACTCAGATATTATTGGCGTGGCATGTATAACTACGTGCGAAAGTTCATTCGCTCGTGTGCTCAGTGCCAACGACAAAAGTTACCTCCCGGGCAAGTCTACCCGTCACAACCTCTTCCTTGTCCTAGTCGACCTTTTGATCGCGTCGGCATTGACATTTACGGACCACTACCATCAACTCTAGCTGGCAATCGCTGGATTATTGTTGCGATAGACCATCTGACACGCTATGCCGAAACAGCCGCGCTGCCGACTGCCACAGCCCGTGACGTTGGAACGTTTCTGTTGCAACGTTTCATTCTGCGTCATGGTGCCCCTCGCGAGCTCTTAAGTGACAGAGGCCGTGCCTTTCTTTCTGACGCCTTGAAGGCATTACTCAACGAATGCCGAATCGTGCACCGCACAAGTACAGCGTACCACCCTCAAACAAATGGCATGACGGAGCGCTTCAACCGTACTCTTGGCAGTATGCTGTCGATGTACGTCGCCTCTGATCATTCAAATTGGGACCAAGTTCTCCCGTTCGTCACCTACGCGTATAATACTGCCGTACAAGCTACTACTGGGTTTTCGCCATACTTTCTTTTGTACGGACGAGAACCTTCAAATACAGTAGACACTATTCTTCCATATAAACCTTATGAGTCCGAAAGTACAACTCTGTCCGAAGCTGCCCGACATGCTGAAGAATGCCGCCAGCTTGCCCGCTCTTTTTCTACCGAGGACCAGTGGCAGCAGCAATCCCGCCAGACTGGGGACCGTTCGGCTCCAAACTTTCCACCTGGTTCATTAGTATGGCTTCGGGCACCTGCTACCGCGCCTGGCCGCTCCGCAAAACTTCTTCCCAAATACATCGGGCCATACCGCGTTGTAGAGCGAACGTCACTCGTCAACTATATCGTGGAGCCCATCATCCCATCCACAGACCTACGCTACCGCGGCCGCGACACTGTCCACGTCTCTCGTCTCAAGCCATATTACGACCCATTAGTCGTTTCTTATCCCTAATCCGCCAGGATGGCGTCTTTTTGTGCGGAGGGCGATTGTAGTGAAGAAGAAGAGCTTCAGCGGCATTTCTCGGCGCATCAGGGGCATCGCCATCATCATAAGCTCGTGCTTGCTGCGCTTGGCCGGACGCTGCTGACTGCTTCGCTTTCTGCGTTCTGCGCTGCAAATAAACCCCGTTACAATATATATATATATATATATATATATATATATATATATATATATATATATATATATATATATATATATATATATATATATATATATAGAGAGAGAGAGAGAGAGAGAGAGAGAGAGAGGAGGAAAACGCATAGATATGTGCAGTTGAGGTTGAACACTACCACATGGCATTACAAGCTTTCCCCTTCGCGCTTCCTGTTGTTTCATAGCCCGACTGAATATTCTGCGACCTTGCGCACAATGCTACCAAATCTGGAAAACAACAGAGCACGTGCAACTATATTTTTTTCTGTAGCAGCTGTCGCGGTTTTCGCAAACTTGTCGCCACCTGATAGGATATATAAGGACTGTGCACGGATATACTAGCAGGTACACAGTTCTGAGTACAGCCGTCAACAGAATTATATATATAAAGAAACATTTAAAACTCCAACCATATACAGACAAGGACGCGCACGCCCGTATACTTCGTGAATTTTTTCTTCATTGCGTGCTTTAATATTGCCACAAAAATGTCCGTACACGAAGGCGCACAACTTTAGGCATTTCTCAGTGGTTTCAACTAAATGAAAACAAAGTGTTTGTTTGAATATGTAGCACGTTTTGACTAAAAATAAAGCGAAAGTCAGGTGAAGCACTCAGATGAAATGATAGGGGAGCGCCCGGTACTTGTTTCGCATGATTCAGCAATTCGAAGAACGCATCCAGCACACTTCTATGAAGTATACTGCTCGCGTCTTTTACATAAATGATTCCCTGCATAGAGTTTCATACAATAATACCCAGAGTGGAATCAGGCGCTAGTGTCTACGCGGGCTCCTTCAGCGGCGTTTATACCCGCATGGGAATGATGGAAAGTACAGGCTTCGGATCTGCTTCGGATGGATCACGTTCTTGATATTCGCGACACTTATTTTCCGAGTGTGAAGCAAACTAATATGAAGTTATATCGCATTTAAACTTGCTTCATTTTTTGTACGCAAACTTTATTGGAAAGCGTTCTTGTGACTATGCGGTAGAAGTGAAACCTTGACAAATGTAATCACCAGGATACGCATTGCTCTGCAATTGCGTTCCAGATTTGGCATCAAGGTGTACTAAATCATTCTTTACAACATTTCAAAACAAACATTCTTGGTTTGCCCTTGAAAGTACGCAATATCTATTTTTGGAAATAACAGCACTGTATTAAGGGAGGAATACTTAACGTTTTGTCTGCTGCGATGCCTGGTGCGTCTGTTCAAGTGGTCGGCCCCCAACGCACCCCTCGTTTTGTTGTGAAGTTGAGTCAGAAGACCGTGGCGGTGCGTCTACTTCGCGTCGCCGTCGTTTGGTGCGTCGCCGTCGTTTGGCGGATTTCAACGAGATTTCAACTAACAAGAAACGTGATATCGGTGTAATATCCTGCACTGACATGAGACGCTACATCTATGTGCAGGGGTTAGTGGACGACGCTTCACTTAAACTGTCAAACACGACTTATACAGCTCCAGCGTTGCAGTAAATTGAGAGGCCTAGCAGTTTTCAGCTTCTTTGAACACCAAAGGCGCAGCTTAAGTCCTTTGCACCCACCCCACTACCCATTATACGCGAAGAACAAAACTCAAACTGCAGAAAAAGACCCATAGACAGTTCACTGGCTAACGCGATCCAATTCGAAGCCTGTACTTCTCATAATTACCATGAGGGTACAAGATCGCAGCGCCAGAGTGCTCTCTAGGTATTATTGTATGAAACTCTATGATTCTCTGTAATGTCTTCTCATGAACTATGTACAAAAAGTAACTATTTACTATTGCCATAAAGGAGAAACGAAAACAAAAAGAAACTCGGGTCTCTCGATGTTTCATCATTTCGAGTTCACAGCAATCTACAGAGCCAAACGCCCAAACGAAGATTCGAGAAAGTGGCCCGAATCCCGACCCATGGGAGGAAATTGGTCCCCTTCTTTGGTGGCGCGAAATAAAATGGGCGTCGCCTGCATCAAATACAGTGTTAATGATAACGAAACGCAGCCCGCAGGCGATGTTCTAGCGGTTATTGTTCTCGACTGCTGACCCGTATATAGGTTACGGGATCGAATCCCGACGACGATGGCCGCGTTCCGATGGAAATCTTAGAGGCCCGTGCAGCTAGATTTAATTGCGCGTTGAAAGAAATCTATGTGGTAAAAATTTTAGCAGCCCTCCCCTGCGGCGTCAGCCATTATAATATCGTCGATATGTGTCGTAAAACCCCAACAATCATATTATCGATTTCAGACTGGAGTAAACATTGGTGTGACTCCTTGGCACTGAGTGACAGTTGCTGTCTCCGAGCAGCATGCAATATTTTGCATCTTGTTTAGCACAACAAATCCGGCATTGCCGAGTCGACTAATATTTGTGCATTTAATCTATATGAATAACGAAAATTGCAGATCAAGACGATCTCATAATGGCCTCCCTGAAATTGTATAACGTTCGTCCATAGTTAAGCGATCGAGATCAGCCATGGTGTAGAACCGGACATAATCAGGCATGTGCAGATCGCAGTTCGTTGCCCGTAATATAGAAACAGGGGTACCCGTAATGTTAGAGAAAACGACAAAGAAGGCAGCAATTACTTCCTATATCGACGATGCTTTTCGCTTACTTAAAAGTCAGAACGATGGCGATTTGGTCACGTTGAAATGCTACTATGTATGAATATGCTATGAACATGTATGAAATGCTATTTCAAATGCGAAGCACTCTTTTGGGCTAGTTGGTACATGAGCAGAGATTCGAAACCTTATATCTGCGTTGGTGGCACATTACTGAATGCCCAGCAAGCACAGAAAGCACCTCACAAAAGGTCCAAAAGGGAGGGCGTAATGTTCCCCAATTCATACTTCAAACGTATGTACTAAAGTACGAAAGTCCACCTCGGTGGATCAGTGGCTAAAGCGCTCATCTGCTCACCCGCAGGTCGTATGTTCGATTCCGGTGGTCGCATTTAGATGGAAGCGAAATGGTAGAGACCCGTGTACTGTACGATGACGGTGCATGTCAAAGAAACCAGATGCTCAAAATTTCCGGAGCCCTCCACTACGCCGTAATCATATTGTGGGTGGTTTAGGGACGTAAAACCTTACGTATATATAATATCTCTGAAGTACGAAAGTGAATTAAGTATGGGCAGAGTAAAATAGACCGGAAAGAAAAATAACAGCGAGGGTAAGCCTCACGAAAAAAACTGGAAAACGTTCTCTAAAAAAGTGGTCGACTGTGAGACCATGTTGAGGCCTCTCCACATTCAAGAAACTCCAAAGAATTTTCCGGTGCGCAAGTCGCTATCAGCACTTTCTCGTGATGCCATAGGCTGAATAAAGATATCGCCGTTGTCAAGTGTCAAGTTATCGAACGAAGAAGCATTCTAGAACTACGGATGGGAGAAAGTGACAGAGGAACTGCCTCTCAGGCGATGACAGATTTAGTGAACGAACCACTCACGAGTTATGCGAGGCTGGGAGAGGCTGGTGTTGTGAATGGGGAACATCCTGACGCGGACGCGGGTGCAAGCGGATCCTGGCATCGGGTGGCCGATTGACCGCAACCGCGGTCCGACGTGGCTGGGAGACTCTCTTCAAAAACACAGTCGACAAGAAGCAGGAACAGGCAGTTTGGCGGCGACCAGAAGAGAACGTTCCCAGGCGCCGCGTGCAGTCACTGTGAAGTCCAGGAAGACGACGACGACGTCCAAACACACAAGCTTGATGCACGCGCTACCCGGCTCCGTGCGCGTCGGTCACTGTACTTACACTCCGAGAGTAGCTGCCTTGCCCCTTTACTAAAGCGGCCGCGATCTCGCCGCAACAAGCAGCAGCAAGAGGGCCAGGCAGCTCAGCCGTTCTACGCTGCGAGAGCCTGCAGCGATGAGGAGAGAGGAAAAGCTCGGAGGGCTGAACCGCTGCTCCAGGGCCGTGCGGTGGTCCTCTGCTAGTCCGTGCTGGCGGGTTTTCCCCGCGCTCGCTAGTTCCTCGCCGAACGACGCTCGCCGGCGGAGTGAACGTGCAAGCGGGGAATGACCCTACTTGTTGGGATGGTCGTTACTGCTGCCGCCGCTGCTCCGTGCACAAGGCGCTTGGAGGCCTTTTCCTGCTGGGGGCTAGGTCGCGGGACTGGCTTCTGTGGACGGTGCAGGGGAAGAAGACCTGATGGCAAAGAGGAGGCCCCTCTCTCTCCTTCATAAGTGGTTCCTCTCTTGTTTCGCATTCCAAGTGAGAGCGAAAGCTGGCTGGGTATCTGTGTCAGACGTCGGGCCACGCGTCCATTATTTCATCGTCCTTGTTGTTTTCGGCCGTTCGGCTCTGCTTCGTTGACCGCCGGTTTTTCTGTCTGTCTGCACTGGTATTTAGGGTCCCGGCGTCGTGGGCAAGGCCGTCGTGCGAAGGCAACGCGGGCTTTTGTTCCGCTTTATTCTTTATTATTTCTGTTTCCTCGGGCGTCGCCACGCATGCCGGTAGTTTTCCGATGCCATGGGTCATTGCCAATGTCAATGCAGGGAGAATCCCCCAGCGTGTGCGGGTGGTGTTTTTGCCCCTGATATACGGGCATACCCAGCGTGCCTCTACAGAAAACAATTGGTGGGGGTGCGTTCGCCCCAGAGGTCAAGGAAGCAAGCTTGAACAGAGTGATCAAGCCATCCATCACTGAACGAGGCTTCTCTCTCAATCATTCTATTGAACCCGTCTATGCGTCCTTAAAGGCATGCACGCACGCACACACACACACACACACACACACACACACATACACGCGTACACATACACATACATACATACATACATACATACATACATACATACATACATACATACATACGTACATACATACGTACATACATACATACATACATACATACATACATACATACATACATACATACATACATACATACGTACATGCATACATACATACATACATACATACATACATACATACATACATACATACATACATACATACATACATACATACGTACATACATACAAGACAGCAGAAAAAGACACATTAATGACCCCGTCATCACGTCGAAACCACATTTTAGATGATATTCTTTTTGATGCAGTCTATTAGTGTTGTTACAAAGCAGTAACGAAGTCCTTGGGCCGGATGCCCCCTAGCGTGCCTTCCCGTCATCTCGGACATTCTGTGTGGGGGCGGGTTGTCACCTGCACCGGCTCTGTGCGCTTTGCCTGCGGGGCAGTGGCTACGGGCGGGCCCCTCTGGAATGTGCGGAAGGCCGGTTGTGTGCTACAGGAGGGACTGCCGTGAATTTCTCCTGCGTGGTCGCTTCCGAGTCCCCGCGCGTGTGCCACGTGCATCTGCCACGTGTGTGAAGGGACACTTGTGTTGTGCTCTCCATGAGTGGTTGGTTCCCCGAAGAGACATTCCGCCTATATCTTCGGAACTGCACGGCGAGGCAGCGGGAGCAGCCCGCGAGAAGAAAACAGGAGAGTGTCGCGAGAAGAGTCGTCGTTCGGACGTTACTGTCCAACATGTTGCAAATAAACGTCTTGTTAAGTTTTCCTTTACGACTGTCCCTCTGCCTCAGCTCTCGAGGGTTCTGAACGTCCCCATGGCCTGCGGAATGACGACCACCACCCAGCTCCATGCTACCTACTGGGTCCGCTGCGGCCACCGACGCGGCTCGTAACAGTGTTGATAAGGAAACCTGTGAAAATCGTCCTATGTAGCAATGCCAGTTTGGCGTAATTAAGTACACCCATGTGTGTGTAGAGCAGTTTCCGCATCGAAGGACACATTTACTGCAAATACCACGAGGAAAAGGGAAGCTGCGTACGCGACAGAACCGGCGGCGATATACTGCCCCATTTGTCGTCATTCCATTCGATTTTATTTTTGTCGTATATTTAGCAAACATGTCCTCTAGCGAGAACAATACTCTTAATGTTCCTGCGTTTTTTTTATTCATTATTTTGGGGGGGGGGGTCATTCACTTCTGTTGAAAATGGAATGTTCGAGTCAGCGTTCGAACTCTCGATGATAATGAAGTAAATGTTTCGACGCGTGTTACGTCGCGATTCAGGTCATTCACAGTAAGAAATGACAATGTACCCAACCAGAAATTATGTTAACAGCTCTCCGTAAAACAGTATTCTTGAATAATAGGCGGGGGGTGGGGCAATCGACTGAAAACACAAAGTAATTGAAGAACGAGTGTCTCGATTGATATATGGGGTTCAACATTCTAAAACCACCATATGTTCATCAGAGACGCCGTAGTTGAGGGCTCCGGAAATTTCGACCACCTGGGGTTCTTTAACGTGCACACAAATCTGAGCACACGGGCGACAAGACCACTGCACTGATACACTTTAACAGTATTTACGTACATGTGTTTCATAACAAATCAGCAATGTCATTTCCATCTATAGCACTGCTTTTTATAATGCCCCACGAAGGAAAAAAAGAAAGGAAATCTCGACAGTTGTCGATTAGTTTCTCTGGTTTCACGAATATAACGCTACTTCTCATCTTTAAGCTTTTTGCTTCACTTTGTCGATCGGTTTATCACTTTAACAAAACCTTCATGAAGTCTGTTGATGCAGACTTTCGTAAAGTTTCGCTCTATGGTCACGGACGACGTTAATCCATCACTTTGATGCTACACAATGTGAACGTCGTGAATAAGAACTTTTAATGGCTGCCTAATAAGGGTTGGTTAAATAAACACTCAATTTGAAGTAATGATTTTGTAAGTTTGTCTTAAAAGGAACTCAAACACAGCCTGATTCTTCAAAAAGAGTGCCTGTGCTTCACGTCGTGAAACTTCGTAAACTATTTTTTAAGCGAACGCTGAACCATACGCCGCAAAAAGGTTTGGCAAACACATTGATTGGCATCAGTGGCTGAAAATGGCACTTCTGTTTCACAGCTCGGCTGATTGGTTCGTGGATTCTGCAGATTATGTTTATTGGTTTCGTACCTAATACAACAGTTGTGACACTTTCGAAGAAGTATCTCTCGGTAAAGTTTCTCGTATACATCTTAGTCAAGGTTGGGCATGTGGTTCGACAGGAAAATTTACGAGTACGAAAAAAAAATCGTATACATTAAGTTTGCATGGCGGAAGAGGTGTCCCACGCCACAAATGGCATCGAGGGCTTAATAGGCGAGACTGGCAGGATTTTCGATTACGTAATGAGATGGGACGGACTCTGCATCAGCTGGATGAAGATTGATGTCTCAAGGAAGAGGAAAACCGACACCAGAACTCTTACGAGGAGGCAGGAATGTGTCATCGAAGATGTTCAAGCGAAGATACCGTGGAATGAATGAATAAGAGGTAATGTAAAAAAAGGAAATAAGAAATAAATAAAATGTCCAAACGCAAGTTATGGTGGCGTTTCAGAAATAAAGACAGGTGCCTATGCTACGCAGAGCTGACGCGTGCCAAGGATCACAAAATGCTTCCCGAATTGCGCAAGTTTCCACAAAGACCACCTTCCATTTAATCGTAGGCGTATTTGCATTTTTTGTTTGTATGCAGCACTTGTACTTGTGGAGGCAGGTTACCACGCGTTGCCGAGAGAAAATGCCTCATATACTCCTTGTACGTCTGAAGGGAGCATATGCTAATTTCTAGATGCACAGGAGTAGTTTTACGTGCTTGTGACAGCTGTCATGGGCACGAATCAGTCACAGGTGTCTAGGAACATGCAGTCGATCCAAGGTCGTCTTCTGATTAGACAACCTGTCTTCCTCTCTCAAAATAAATGCGAGGCTACGCTCTGAAACTTCGGTCTAGCGCGTACTGGCAGATGACGGAAGTCAGATGCATGCATGTAAGCATATCGTACTGCACATGTGACCAGTTTCGCTGACGCAATGTGGATACGACTGCAGTGACACAACAGTAGATCGCGGAGGCCAAACAGAACGCATGACATCGCTACGAAATGCGAAAAAAAAAGATGCTTCCGGTAACGTCTACTTTTCTGCTTTTACAAGAAGATGAACTTTTCTTTTCCCTTTATTTTAATGTGTTCGCTATCTTATAGTGATATCAAGATATTTTATGTACCGTAAAAAGAAAATAACGCCAGGCTTGCGCGGAACGCGCTGCACACTCGCAGCGAAAGCTGGAAGGGCGGCTTTTCTAGAGCCTCTATTTTGACATTCTTTGGGTAACTGCCACAAGAATACTTGCGTGGTACCCACTACCCCATAAGTTATAAGTTTTGTGTCATAGGGCAGCATTCACCATACCGTTCTTCGTCATTCTTTGGAGGAGCATGGTGCCCGTTATACACGCGCAATGAATTTTGTGCTAATTTTGATGCTGTGGCTGACGACGATGAATAATTACGGCTCAGGCTTTTGGGATGGGTTGGAGCATCCGACGACCCACTCGTTACACAATTCACATTGTATGACGCCTCGTTGTTCCTTCGCTGTTCTAAAACGCTTTATTACTCATATTAACGAGATTGCTTTCCCCATAACAAGCCTGCCTAGTGTCAGTTTGCTACGAAGTTTCAAGCAGCTGTGTGGCTCAATGCGTGCGAGCCCTGTTAAAAAAAAACAAGAACGGTGTGCCTCAGTGGTAGAATACCGGGGTCGCACGCAGAAGACCTGGATTCAATCCCCATTGTGTCATTGTTCTTTTTATTTACTTAGTTTTTGTTATTTCGTGCAATAGTGGTTACGAACGGCGGCGGCTGACAACTACGGCGCACGCCACTCTTGTTGTGATCTCATAACAGCTCTCGCTGTAATAAAATTTGTCCCGGCAATTCGTTCTGTAGTGTGTGTGTGTGTGTGTGTGTGTCTGTGTGTGTGTGTGTGTGTCTGTGTGTGTGTGCGTGTGCGTGTGCGTGTGTGTGTGTGTGTGTGTGTGTGTGTGTGTGTGTGTCTGTGTGTGTGTGTGCGTGTGTGCGTGTCTGTGTGTGTGTGTGCGTGTGTGTGTGTGTGTGTGTGTGTGTGTGTGTGTGTGTGCGCGTGCGCAGTGTTACTAATTATGCATTTCATCACGATAGCCATGGCTGAAAGGCCCCAAACCAATGCTGTTACACCGGCAAACGTGAACCTGATTTTCAAAATGCCAGCAATTCAAACAGAGTTTGTGTCACTGATTGTTTTTATGCCGGCGCCACTATGCAGTGTTTTTGCCGTTTTGGTGGGTACTATGTCTCCCAAATGAAAGGCGTCTCAGTAGCTATACCATGGCCGTTTTCTCTGCTGCAAAACACATTTTAGCTGTCAAGAGGGATCAAAAGTCATGCTCAAGTAGTATTTATAAATTGAAGCTACCCTGCTGCCGTACGCGGTGATCGTTATTGTTGCTACCGTCGTTGTTGTGCTCTTGCGGGTATGTGAACCTAGCACAAACGTAGCAAACGCGAAAAAGGCTGTGCTGGTAGGACCAAACGAAACAATGAACGTATGCCATGCTTATGTATGTTGCTCACTTGTTGGCACGTTCTCACCGCGAACCTCTCTTGCGTCTGGCTTGTTCAGGCTGTTTATTATTACGCAAGAAGATTGTTTAGCACATGTATGCTGACTGAAAGGCAAGGACACGTGTTTGGATTCGTGTTGCGAGCACAGTGTGTGGCTTACAGCTGATGAAGATGCGAGCTGCATGTCATGCGGCTCGTGAAGCGGCGTTGGCCAGCTTTGGAAAGTGAGACAGCAAAACAAGCTACTTTCGCGCCGTTGTCTGAATCAGAATGAAGCGGGCCGAGGACTTATACTGGACGCCATTCCTCTCTCGCCGAGAGGCTAGATTTTGTAGTTTTATGGTTCTTGGTGTGGTCGTAGCGTCATTGTGCAGACAGTAGAATATCCTAGAGTTATGCAACTCCTGGACGGGCTCGATGATATTGTTTCGTATTGTGTTGGAGTCATTCTCGTTTTCAGCTCCCTATTTCTTTTTCTTGTTTGTATTATTATTTCTTCCATGCCGTGTTTCTTCTCTTGTAGAACAGGCTTGAAGACTACACAGATGCGGCTGCTGCTTTGCTCATGAATTTGCATTTTTTGAAACAATGGGTGGGCTGCTTTTAAATACTACGTGCGTAACTTCCTTAATCTGGCCATCCTCCAAGTATTGCCACATACTTTTCCATAATCTCAAAGAAATACGCTTTAAGAGAAGTCTCGAGGTACGCATCCTCGCAAGGGTGCTGGCAAGCTATGCAGTCCAGATGGGTTGAATAAATGCGTGTCTGATACAGCTGCAGCCCGTATATGACAGCTGACGAAGGATTAGGAAAACATTGCTTGACTTATTCAAGTGGAAATTATAAAAGACAAACAAAACTAGGTCTCAGCAACTTTTAGGCTGTTTTAGTCTGGAAGTATTTATATACGGGTCATATTGCGATTCACATAAAAACAAAAATATCAGTGAAACACGAGGACAGCAAAATCGCACTGCTGTGTCTCCCACACTGGTATTTGCGAAACGAATAAATAAATAAATATGTCAATCAAATCTCTGAATGAAGAAAATGGCGTATGTGACGACCGAGGCAAATGACCGTTTTAACCGGGTAGGGTAACCACGTTTTAGACAGGTGACAGGGAAGGTAATGTTACCGGTGAGTATGGTTTTCACAGTTATATGTGATGGATACAGAGAGGGAATAATAAGAGAACCTTTATGTAAAATCTATTTTCGGCGTTACATATTTGCCGCCATTGCCTATAGGGAGACACATGTACTGCTGAAAGCCTACTTAAATGACAGAAAGGCAACTGAACTTTTTTTTTTTGTTGAAGAACTGAGCATCCCCATTTTCGTGCGTGTATCTATTGCACGTGCCCGTACTGCAAAGGCGCCACCAGAATTTTTTTCTAGAGGGTTCAACCACCGTTTTTATATGTTGTTCGTGCATGTGATCTTATTCATGTGTACGTAACCATGCTGATCCCGCTCACGCGTGGCTTCGCCAAAGTAGTAAAAGTTGTAGAAGTAAAGAAATACGACCAGCACCTTCACCCTCCTCTCCTTCCTGTTCCCAGCTACGCCAATGCTGATTTACTTAAGTAAATTTAGAAACATTTCTGCTACGTTTCCTGATGGACAACTGATGGCAATTCTCAAATATTGCTCATATAAACAAATCAGTAAAATTGATTGATATGTGGGGTTTAACGTCCCAAAACCACCATATGAATATCAGAGACGCCGTAGTGGGAGGCTCCGGCAATTTTGACCACCTGGGGTTCTTTAACGTGCACCCAAATCTGAGCACACGGGCCTACAACATTTCCGCCCTCATCGGAAATGCAGCCGCCGCCACCGAGATTCGATCCCGCGACCTGGGGGTCAGCAGCCAAGTACCTTAGCCACTCGATCACCGCGGTGGGGCCATTGCAGTGTAGAGAGACTAAAGTATACCTAGATGAGCTTGAATTTTCGATAACCTTCCTTGAATTGCTGCCTTACTACGCCGAGGTCACGAGCTATGCGAACAACAACAACAGAGAGGGAAAAGAGAAATGCAAGAACATAAGCCACGCATTTACGATGGCTCACGTATTGCCGTTCATTGCGGGTTCTCGGCGGAGAGGACCTGCACCGGAGGTCGACCGGAATTCCCCGTTCGCCGAGAAACGTGCCCCGCAAGTCGCCACATCTGAGCCGTTCATCTCGGATACACAGACGAGCGAAACGAATTGAGAATGATATCGCCACACTCGCCCCAGAGCTGCGCACTTCCTTGTCGGTTTTATTATTATTATTATATATTATTTATTAATACTGTAACCCTCACTTGAGGGTCATTACAGGGAGGAATATAAACACAAAACAAAAACAATACACAATGACAAAACAGACATTACGTTTCATGTTGCCGGTAGTACAATTCTAGCGAACACTCAAACGCTTTGACATTTGCGCTAGTAACAGCGTACTCTGGAAGTCTATTCCACACTTCTATACTATACGGAAAAAAAGAATTTTTAAAGCCATCCAGACGCGCCCCAAAAGGCCTTATTGGGTGACTATGGTTCAACCGAGCTCCTCGTTTGGGTGCAGGTTGTATGTATGTGTATTTGTTTATTTTCATTTCGCCCCTTATAATTTGAAACAGGAGTTTTAACCTTTGCTTTTCGCGGCGCACTTGCAGGGGTTCTAGCGCACATGATTTTAACAAATTTATGACGGATTCTGTCCTCCGGTACCGCGAGCAAATGAAGCGCACTGCTAGCCTTTGAATTTTTTATATTTTATTTCTCAAAATGCAAATGCATGTTTTCTCATGCATTTGCACGCCACGTGAAGCCGCCCATATATACTCGCAGGGTCTCTTACGCATTCGCCTAAAACGATTAGAAGGCGAAAGCCATTTTTCTTGTCCTTCTCGGTAGATGCGTTGATCTTTTCCCGTTACCCTCCGAACGCGGCTTTGCACTGCCCCGAGGATAGGAGGCACTTTGTTTTGCACAGTCAACGCCTCCTTTATTAAGATGCCTGACGAATGGCTCGTGTTGCCAGTGGAGTCGCGCTGTCTTTAGTTTTGAGCAAGTGCCGCGCAGTGGCGCTTGCGGCCGACACTATTATCACGGCGTTTGTTACTTGTGGCCCCCAGGGGCGCGTCAGTCGAGGATTATTGGTGATCTTCAACTATACACGACTATTTCGAAGGCTATGCAAAATGTCGAGTTGTTGCACCGTCCGCCACAAGTGGCGCTAAAGACCGACACTAATTGAAAATGAAGGAGGGAAAGGATCTTGCAGCTGTTTTCGTTCTCACGCGGCAGGCATCTAAATTGAGGAGGCGTTGGCATAGCCTTCGTGATCGTCCAGCCCAAGCGACGATGACATGTTCTGGCGTCATCGTGTGACATAACGTTATGTGACGTCGTCATCATCATCAGCAGAGACAGCAGCAGCCTGACTACGTCACTGCAGGGCAAAGGCCTCTCCCACGTTCCGCCAATCAGCCCGGTCCTGTGCTTTCTGCTGCCACGTTGTACCTCCAAACCTATTAAATACCACCTGCCAGCCTCATTTACTTACTTCTTCCCCTCACGTGCTTGCTTTCTCTTGGAATACGTTCGCGAATCTTAGAATGACATCATGATCTTTTGTATTCCAAGAGGATCATGATGTCATAACGTCACACATTTTTGCGATCTGTTACTTCTGATGATGAAATGTGGTTACGTCATCACATGATGCTTTTTTTTTTCACCACACACCTTGACGCCCGTTCCACCAATTTTAGCGTTTGATGAGGTATATATGGCTTTAAATAACCGGCGGCGGCCTGCCAATGGCTATTTCATTCCACCGCAGTGCATAAGGTTAATGTCGGGTTGGACTACTAGTTTGGCCTCGGCTCATGGGGGCGAGGTTCGATATAGACACTTACGCTCTTGAATTTAGCTGCGCCTTTGACAAACTCTGGAGGCGGTAAAAGTTAAACCGAATCGCTGTTGGCGCTGCACCGCTGTTTGACGCAAACGAACTACCTCATAAACTGCATAAATAAACAGCACACTGCGATAGGGCTTTACACGGGGGGAGCAGCGTACGTATGACTTCAATTTTTGTCTGCACTGAGTCGTTTCTTTGAAGTCACACTCACACATGAACCACAATTACTTAATTCCTTTTTGCTATAGCTATATATATCAAAGCCATTGTTAATACAGAAGTGTTTCATGACATATAATTCACTCTCAGCACTTAGCGTCTCTCCAAACATAGGCAGTTTTAAAAAACGCTTAATTTCCTATTTACTTAATGTTTAAATAATTTTGGTGTTTATGCTGCTCAATCGGAACTAATCGTTCATTATGTTTGCTCTGTTTTGTACCAAATTAGATGAATAACATGTGTCTGGCATTGTTGCCGCTTTGAGACATACCACTTTTAACTTTTCTTTTTTTTTACCTATTACTACTCAGCACATGTGATATTTGTATCGATCATTTATTATCTAACATACACTTATGTGTATATACAATTCAAGTTTCATTTCTTCTGCTGCCAGGTGTTATTGATCATTTGCTGATGGATTTCATCTGCTATCAAGTGTTTCGATTTTTCAATAATTTACTGTTTCTTTCTTTTGCAATGAAATGTACTTGATTCCTTTAAACTTATTCTATTGTTTGCCGAGTTGCTTTACATGTATTGTTTTCTTTATGTAACCAGCACAGGAGGTCCCCTTGCAGCCTAGAGCTTTGGGACCTCCTTCTGTATAACATTTTCCTATGTATTATCTTTTATTGAATTAATAAAAAATATTATCTATCTATCTATCCTGTCAAGTTCTCTCCTTCTATTCATACTGTTTGTTTGGTCATCATCATCATCATCATAATCGTCATCATCATCATCATCATGACTGCGACGATCTATGCAGGACAAAGGCCTCTCCCAAGTTCCGCCAGCCGAATCAGTCCTGCGCCTGATGCTGCCACTTTATTCCAGCAAACTTCCTAATTTCATCTGCCCACCTAACTTTCTGTCTCCCCCTCGCCCGCTTGCCTTCTTTGGGAATCCATTCAGTTACCCTTGATGACCAACGGTTATACTGCCTACACACTACGTGCCCGGACCATGTCCATTTCTTCTTTTTGATATCCTTAACCCCGGTCCGTTCCCTCAACCGCTCTGCTCTCTTCTTGTCTCTTAAAGCTACACCTACCATTTTCCTTTCCATCGCTCGCTGTTTCGTCCTCAGTGTAAGCTGAACCCTCTTTGTGGGCCTCCAGGTGCTCCGTTGGCAAGTACCGGAAAGATGCAGCTGTTATATACCTTCCTTTTGAGGGATAGTGGCAGTCTACCAGTCATGATTTGAGAATGCTGCTTGCTGAATGTGCTCCACCCCATTCTTATTCTTTTAGTTGCTCCATTCTCGTGGTTTGGATCCGCGGTTACTACCTGTCCTAAGCAGACGTACTATTTTACAACTTCAAGTGCACTGCTACCTATCTCGAAGCGTTTTTCTCTTCCGAGGTTGTTGTACATTATTTTCGTTTTCTGCAGATTAATTTTAAGACCTACCTTTCTGCTCTCCTTGTCTAATTTAGTAGTCATGAATTGCAATTAGTCCGCTGAGTTACTCAGCAACACAATGCCATCGGCGAAGCGCAAGTTTCTAAGGTATATTTTCATTATTTCTTATCCCTAACTCCTCCCATTCTAAGCCTCTGAAAACCTCCTGTAAGCACGCGGTAATATCTATAGCAATGAGGAGATCGTATCCCCTTGTCCTACACCCTTCTTTATTGGCATTCTGTCACTTTTTTTATGGAGCGCTATGATGGCAATCGATCCTCCGTAGATTTCTTCCAGGATGTTTATATATGTTTAGTCAACGCCCTGATTATGCAATGCCGGCAAGACTGTTGATGTCTCTACTGAATCAAATGCGTTCTCGTAATACATTAAGGATATATGTATAGTGTTCTTTCGCTCATACAATCTTAAATATGCTCTCTCGAGAGCTTTGGATGATTGTCACTTTGGCCAATGAAGCAGCATGGTTGATCTGTTTCGTTTGCTTCGAAATATACCAGAGAAATGGCCCCCGAGAAGCGACTCCTGTCGAGACTTTCGGCATAGGCTGACCATCTATACTTCGAAGTACCGCGAGATTTCGGCAGATCAGACAAAATTGAGGGCAGAAGGGCGGGAGGTGATGTGACTGCGTGGTTGAAACTAGGCTTGTGCCGTTCATGTGCATTACCTTTAGGAAAATCGTAACGTGTTGTGAGAGACAGTGCTCGCTTCCACTGTATATACGATCAACCTTGGAATCGAGTCGATATCTTTCGCATATTTGCGCTACCCTGGCCCTCTCTTCAATACTTATCGGCTCTTCGAAGCCACATGGGGAAATAAATATACGAGGTCGGCTCGCCTATACGAAACCCCATCTCCTTCGGGTTTAACCGCGGCCGCTTATAAACAGCGATAGCGTATAGAATAGCCCGGTCCGCACCGGTTCTCGTCGCACTGACGACACGTGGAAGCTTGAAAATTTCAACGTCACCATTTATCGAGGAGATTGCGAATTGCTGAACACGGATTGTCACTAAAGCCGACAAACAGTTCTGCTGTCCTCTTCAAGACTGCAGCTGCCTATTTTAGTGTGTGCTAAAGTATAGGCAAGCTCTATCTTTGAAGAAGACAAAATTTCTTGTCGTCACGTCGGCTTCAGTGATAATCTGTGTGCAGAGATTTTCAATCTCTTCATCTTTCCTTATTTTTGCCTTTTCATTGTTACGATTCGCGAAGATGTCAAGTTTTCGGTGACATTATACCTTATTCGGCGCGTCAGCAGTGATACGCTTTAGGTATATACCAGGTGTATAAGTGACCAGCCGCCGGGGTCAATTGGCGCTTCACTATACTCACCATAAGGTCACGGGATCAGCGGCGGCTGCATTTCCCATGTAGGTGAAATCGAATGCACGTTGAAGAACTGCAGGTCAATATTTGATAGAAAAGGGTAGCATTCTAGTACGGCGCCTGCATTGATCATATCATGGTTCTGCATATCACACGAGTGCATTGTAGAATAGCGCGTCATACAAATATACCCAGGATTGTCTGGTCCGTGTGTTTTACGCGTTAAAATACAACGAAATCATCACAGATGTTCAGTGTCAGCGCTATATAGTTGCGGGGAGCCAGTAGTAATAGGCCCTTTAGGTAACAGCTTTTCTGGGACGCTCTCTGGCATGTTTGAAAACTTCCATCTTTGCGCTGACAAAACAATGAATATATGACGTTACGTTTTCTTTGCACGAACTAGTCACAGGGTCTCCCGTATTTCGTATAAGACGACTCTAAGGTGAAAGCCATTCGATCCATACCAATGTGCCACTTCACGAGAATGCCACTTTTCGCTTGATGATGATGATGATGATGAACCTTCAGCTTTGCTGGCACTCGCCCACAAAGGGGGATCGGCCAAGAACCGGGTGGCAGGATCATCAAGTGTGCTAAGTCAGGCGTTCAGGTAGTCTCGTAGCCGTAAATAATAACAATAGACTAACAAGGTAACCTTTTTGTTGCCATTGTGTACTCGCACACAGCAGAGAAAACCTCCCTGTGGCTATAACCTAATGTAATCCTTCCGAAGGATAAAATTAGTTCCATGTTTATTTTTAAACCTAGCTTCTCAATCGGTTTGACCAGGTATCTTTTCCTTTGATAAGCATATCGTTGACAGGATAAAAAAAATGATCTATTGGTTCCGATTCCTTGCAAAAGAGACACAACGGAGATGCTGTTAGTCCAGCTTTATGTAGGTAGTAATTCAGATGCGGAATTCTGCAGCTTCATCGTAGTCAAGCGCGAACGCCGTGAAGACGGAAGTGAGCACGCAGCTCATGTGCCTGAAGCAATTGGTCTTTTTTTACTGCCACTGCCCGGTTTGACGCCAATATTTCAGGCATAATCAATGGCAACGCAAGCTCCCAACATGCATATCGTAGGTGGTTATACTGACTGATTCCTTGTCCGTTCGCACTGCTCTGACACTACCAAAGACATCACCTAGTTTATGAGAATTTCATTCATATATGTCCAATCCTGTTAGTGTTGCGCGTTTGGTTTGAGTGCCAGGTCGCACTGGACTAACACTAAATGAAGCGTACACGTTTGCGGCAGCATAAATTCAGGGCTCCGTCCTGAATATTCTAAGATCCTGCTGCTTATACACAGTCGCGCGATTTCGAAATTTCTCTACGGCAGGAATACACCAACTGTTCTGTTCTAAATGGCGCATGTTTCCAGCTCCTTAAGTTTCAGTGGTACAGCTCATGGTGTGACGATTTGAAGTGACATTCACTTAACAGGAATGTAGGATTCTACCTTTAAATTTTTATTTGTATAGACCTGGCTTTGTTACTTCCCCCCAAATGCTACTATTTTAGTAAAGAATGCAGAAACCATAGAACACCTTGTCACAGAATTCCGCAGGTATCGATATTTAAGGCGAAAATTTCGGACACCAGCTTTCCGAAAACATGGGCTGGAGATGTCTGAAACGGTATTACTCTCTCGAGGGACGTCGGCACTGGGTCATTGCAGCAAGGAAATGTATGGAGTAGTGTATAACTATATAAAAGTATCGAAACGGCTACCATGCTAATATCACTAGTATGCAGTTATTACTTAATTCTGTCTTTAGTTTATGTCATGTATTCTTTACTCTAATTTTTAATTATATGACAACCCACAATAGACGGATAGCACAACTATTCCTTTTGTTGATCTAAAAAAATCTCTTTAGGCGTCAACCCACCGCCCTCATTCCCCCCCCCCCCCCCCCCAAATTTTATTGCCGCGTGACTCGTGCCCGATCCTCCGTGGTGTGTTCAGCCACTCACTCCTCTAGCGTCCAACGAACCAACCAACCATGAGGTGCGCAGGTGGTCATGTGACTTTTTGTGCGACACGCTGTTTTTTTTTTTTTTTGAGAGAGACCATGGTCCGTTTTGTTTGCCTGCACCGCATGAACCAGTTGTTTACGAGGTGCTTCACCTTGCCATTCGTTTCAGCGGTGCAGCATTGACGACCTATGAACCCTTCCATTCGTTTCAAAAGGTGCAAGAGAGGCGCAGCACTGGCTCACGATTTTCTTGCACCCCTACGCTGACGGTGCCGGCTGGGTGCAGCCGTGCGTGCAGCTGAGCAGACGACGCAGCACTTACGCGTAGGCGCCGTACCCGCATATGCTAACGCGGTGTGCCCTGCCAAGATGTTTGAGTCTCACAGACTGTCCACATGCGTGGCTTCCCATCGGTCAGTGTTGGGTGGTGTAAATTAAGCGAGGAGAAATGACACCTGTGGGCACCTCGTCATTCGTTTCGGGTGTCTAGCTGTGCCTGCACCGCTGAACTCGCGCTGCACAATTTATGGACTTCTCGTGCACCGCCGTGAACCGGTTCCAACTGGTGCAGGTGAATCGAATGGACCCTTTCTTGCTTTTTTGTTACTACCATATGAAAAATTCGGAGCCTTATAGGCTACTTTACGGCCGGATACTCCCAGCATCAACATATGAAAGAAACACAGAAAACAAAAAAAAATTATGGCAGCTTCGCACTATAGTGGTTCCAAGCCTGAAGGAAGAGCAGGGATGGGTGGCCTTTCTTTTTTCTCTTTATTTATTTTCTATTCTCTTTCTCTTTTTTGCTTTCTTGAATCTCTTCGTCGCTCCATCTCTCTTTCGTGTCGTTTCATTCCAACTCTTTGTCTCCCTTTCCATGTCTCTCTCTGTCTTTCTATTCTTTTATGTCTTATTCCTCTTTATTTCCCCTCATTTTCTCTTTCTAATCTTTCTATCTTGCTCGCCGTTTTTTCCATCTCTTATTTTCGTGTCAGTTTCTTTCTTTCCCTCTCCATCTTTCTCTGTCTACATTTTTATGTCCTCATTCGCTTTATATTGCTCTATTATTTGTTATGTTCCCATCTATCATTTTCTCCGTCCCTCTCCATCTCTTCCACGTTCTCCACTTCGCTGAGCAGAGTTTTCGTTTAACGCTCGCTCTAGTTGTACTCGCTATAGCGGGGTTTTGTCCCATTCTTGCGGTACACAGCCATTTGTTAAGCTTTGCACGTCGAAGCACAAGTTACCGACAGCTTAAACAGTTTTGCTGTTAAAAGCAAGAAGCAATGAAAGAAAAAGAAAAAAATTCGATCAGAAGCGATTCTGTACGCATACGAAATCTGGCGTACAAAAGTATCTAAGGGCGAAGTTGAATACATAGAGGTTGGTCATCACCCAGATTACCGCGGGTGGTGTCCGTGCGGATAGCAATCGTGCTCTTGCATATAAGATGGTTCTGAGATATATAGATATGTCACTTACCAACACAATATGATGAACAGAAGCAATAATGTCATTTATAACGAATTCACTGATAATGTGACCATTGAAATTTGCGAAGAACGCTCACAGCACGCCTTTGATTGTCAGGCTGGGGCGTGGTCCAAGCACCCTGCTCATTGTGAAAAGTCGTCCCTCGAGGCTGTTCAACCAATCACATTATCATGAAAAATCTAAGGCTTTGTGGTGACACCTACAATGTCGGTGACCGGTGATCGCGCACGCACGTGCGATTTTTCGTTGTGTGGCGTTTCCACATTAACGCGTTCCTATGATGGCGCTTTGATAGCGCTGCCGCATGTGTCATCACCCTGTAACGAAGGAAAGCCGGCCCTGAGGCACCGAGGATAGCGATAAGGCGTCCTTCTATGGCGTCCTTCAAGGTGGTCTAAATCAAGAATACGTTTGGGCATAGCTCTCAACGCGCGCACCTTTACGACGACGTAGCGGGTGTGTACACAGTCCCATATATGGAGGTGTTGAGGGTGAGCCGCGGTAAATGACAAATTATGCAAAGCAAAATAAAGAGCAAATAAGTAAAGTGAGTGGCTGGGTGGGTAGTGGACATACTTGATTATGTATTTGCATTTCCTGTAAGGACGCGCCGGCGTTAATGTCGTGTCACTAATTTGCATTTGATTAGGCATCTATACTTGCATTTCAGTGGTACTCCCGCTCCCCCTCTCCAATTCATGCCTAATTCGGGCGCTATATGTATTGTAAATAAGCAAAATAAAACGATCTGGACCTTTGTTACCGGGCTATGTGAACGTAAACGAACGATACCGCCTGAATCGCGTGCTTTCTTAGAAACGAGAGTTGCGCAACGCGTCATTCCCGGCTAGACCGCAGAGAGAGAGAGAGAGAGAGAGAGGAAGCCACGCGCCGTTGGACCTCCTCTCTGCGCTCTGTAGCCGCTTCTCGGCGGTTCCTGCTTCCTGACCCGAACGCTATGTCCTCGCGCACCAGACGCACGTGTGTACACACGCCGTCACCCTTCCTCTCGTTTGTACACACGTTCGACCAAGGATGGGCTGGGGTGAGGAGGTTCTCGGTATGCTCTTCGAGTAAAGATGACGCCGAAGATGTTCAGTGCGAAACCTTGGAAAGTACAACTTTCGCCGTGTTCAAAACACACTCACACGCGCACTCACACGCACACGCTAACACACAGACTCACTCGCACACACTCCCTGTAACGGGGTTCATTACAATAATAAAGATATAAGAACAAGTTGCGTCGGGGACAGCAACGTTTTAAAAGAACTGGCGAGGAGGCTGCTTTATTTTTCTTTTCACTTTATGAAGAGACATACAAAAAGGACACACAACAACGGCGTTATATGAGGACACAATGCGTTATATAACGGAAACAAAACGCTAGACGCAACACAACAGCCTATACTGAGTCTCAACACGCTACCGCCTCATCGGCGATAACTTTGTTTGCGGGGTACGTCCGTCCGTATGAGATGTCGGCAGCACGTTAAAGAACCCCAGGTGGTCGAAATTTCCGGAGCCCTCCACTACGGCGTCTCTCATAATCATATAGTGGTTTGGGGACGTTAAGCCCCACATATCATTCAATCAATGAGATGCCGGCACCGCAGGAGTTTGGCGAAGAGCAGGGCAACGCTGAAGTAGATGCGCCGACGGAGCAAGCCGGTGCCGAAGACCGTGGTCGACGAAGCCACGCAGACTTCTATATAGTGGTTTTGGGACGTTAAACCCCACAAATCAATCAGACTTCTCCTCGGTTGCCTGGACCAGAAACCCTTGACGCTTGAGGCCAAGCGAAGCGAGCCATTACGCCCCCTCGGACCCGGCCAGGCACTCGGGACGAAACCACGGTCGTAACCCTGGCGAACCGTTTTCATCGCTGCCGCCCCAATCGATGCCACCTTGCCAACCGCCTCCTGTTGCAGCTGCTCCTGTCGTCTTCCTCTTCACGCTAGTTCTTCCACCGTGCTTCTGCCCGACGAATTCGTCTGCTATGCCCGTGCTGGCGTTCTCACAACACCAAACACCACATTGACGCACTTCTCCCATCACACTCCCTCTCACACACATGTGTGTGTGTGCGCGCTGACTTAAAATTTTTTAAATAACGGACTTCATACTCAGAAAAGACGAATAAAAAAGACTGGTTGATGTTTTTCATGTCAATGACTAATTTTGTTTGCTTCGTGTAGAATGAAATCGGTTCACTTTGTCATAATTTGTAAGGTATGCTCTGTTCTTATGCTCGTTGTTTTTTGCAATCGTTTTAACAGGAATCGTTCAAGTGGGTGCTGTGCAGTGGTTACTTGTATGAATGACTCGACTCTGCTGTGGAACCCCAGAGGTCTGAAGTCACGCAGGGCTTTATTTCTCCCAGAATTTCAACACCACTTCTTATGTTTCTACCGAACAGGGGCGAGGATAGACGGACGGATGGACGGACGGACGGACGGACGGACGGACGGACGGACGGACGGATGGATGGATGGATGGATGGATGGATGGATGGATGGATGGACGGACGGATGGACGGACGGACGGACGGACGGACGGACGGACGGACGGACGGATGGATGGATGGATGGATGGATGGATGGATGGACGGACGGACGGATGGATGGATGGATGGATGGATGGATGGATGGATGGATGGATGGATGGATGGACGGACGGACGGATGGACGTACGGACGGATGGACGTACGGACGGACGGATGGATGGATGGACGGACGGATGGATGGATGGATGGATGGATGGATGGATGGATGGATGGATGGATGGATGGATGGATGGATGGCACAGTATCTGCCACATACTTTTTTTTTGATAGAAAGATACGTCCCCCACTAGCAATGTGGCGGGAAATACAAACGATAGCGCTGGCAAATCGGAAATCTACGCCGCGATATCGCTCCGTGTGCACACGCTTCCACGTGCCCGATAAGCATCCAACTGGCCTTGACCCTGCTGACCCTGCATAACAGTCGCGCAGCATGAGGTCACACGCCATGATCCCGTGTAGGTCGCGCGCGTGCGTGGGGGCATACGTATACGGAGATCGCTCGTCCATGTACGCCTCGCAAACGTCTCCACTTGCGACTATTTATAAACACTGGACGCCTTGACTGCACGCGAGAGGCCAATTTGGCACCAAGCATGTTTTCGCGTGTGCCGTGTGCCGAGGTCTGTTACACTCTAAACTGCCGCTCACTTGGGGGACATTGCGCGATTTATAATGGCTTAAAGGGTTCTGGGCGTAGTTTATTGTCACAGGATTACGTCCAGGTGCGGTAGCGAGCGTAACCTGCACCCCATTTGTGACGCCACATTCCGCGCCCACTGGAGCGGCACCATAGGTAAGTCCAGTGACATCCAGTGACAATCAAAAGCATAAGAGCAGGACGCGAAGCCCTGGACCCCATGGTTTCAGTCTGCATGTCCAGTCACTTTGCATGCGCACCAATGGAGTGAATGCAGCAGGTCATGAAGGCAACGCTCTCAATAGGTCGCTCTTGCAATAAGTAGTAAGTGGCGGTTAAAGTCGCAGTGTGCCAAAAAACTTGGGTCACTTGGCACCTGGTGTTTGTTCTTTAATGCGCACCTAACACGGGCTGCAAGCATTTCCGCTTCCATCAAAATTTCGGCCGCCACGACCGAGATCCAACCCATAACCTTCGGGTTAGCTAGCAGTCGAGCACCGAAATGACTAGACCACCGTGGCGGGTAGCTTCGTTTTCTTTAGGAGTAAAGGACACCTAAAGGTTTTGTCAGTCGCCCCGGGGAGATATCAATATTGTATGAACAGTCGTACACGTAAGCTTGTGTTTTCTACGCTTATTCACCCACCACTTCTTTCCACTGACATTGACAACTCGGTGAAATTTCGGCGTTTTTTCACTCCTCTTTGTCCCTCACGCAATGAACTCTGGAGTACCCTGGGATGGGAGGGGGGTGCATCCTATAGCGCTGCACCCCCGTTCGACCACGTTGTATTAGCGCGACATTCCGCATACCACTCGTGTCCTTCAAGACGAACACCTTGACTACGCTAAATGTGTGCCGTCGCGCACCGCGATGCTGCGTTGTCTCACAGTCGCACGTATCAGTGGTACTCAGGGACGCGGTCGCCCGGTTATAGAAAGACGGCACGTGGCGCTTCCACAACGTACGGTACTGCTGCAACGTACGCCACTAGAGGGCGAGACGGCTTGGGAAGCCTCGCGGCGTGTTCTTCCTGCGTACGACGCCGTCTGCTGAGACCCGACGCGAGTTACGCGAGACTCTCTCCCGCATGTGCCGTTTCCTCTCGACGCAGACGCGCGGCAATTTCTTCGCTCGTCACGTGACCGACCTCGTTCTCCCCTCGCTTCGTTTTAGCTGAACCGCTTGGCTGATCGCACGCCCATGTTTTCTCCTTGTGCGCTAATACATTTCGCGTCGTTTTAATTTACCGCCACTTTTGTCGCAACCTTGTTACGAAATAAACTCAATTCAATTCAATTTTACTCGTTTATTCACAGTTGGACGCACCAAAGGTTATACAGGATGGTTATCCTTTCACCGTGTGGGTTACAACAGTGAAAGAAAAAAAAACGTCAGTAGGGCAACCACGGGAACTTGTTGCTCTCTTGAATCCACCGCGATGGCCTAGTCGTTGTGATTGCTCCATTGCTGACCCCATGGTCGCGGGAGTAGGTAGGTATAAACTTTATTTTTCCTTTGTAAAGGAAAGGTGCAATGGAAGAGAGATGAGGAGAGATTGCTACGCTCGATAGTCCTCCGCAACCCTCTCTGCCCAACCCAGGATGGCCTCCTGGACGTCGGGTTTCAAGCTGCGCATGGCAGCCTCCCACTGCTCCTCATTACTAATTAGTTTTCGAAGGGACGGTGGAGGGGGGTGCTTAGGGCACCCCCACATGATATGATTAAGATTTGCTTTCTGTGCGGAGCAATATTTACAGGAGGAGGACGGGTAAAGAGAAGGGTACATGAGGTGAAGAATGTAAGGAGAAGGAAAGGTGTGAGTCTGCAGCTGTCGCCACAGTACTTCGCGCCTTCGTATGGATTTCGACATTAGCGGCGGTAAGGATAAACGACCAAGGCGGTAGTGACTACAGATGTCGTGAAATGTTAAAAGGCGATCCCGCGCAGCAAACGGTGCCGTTGTCGAAACGGGGCCTGGCTCTTCCAGCGCCTGCGCCCGGAACGTAAATCCTCGGGCGCTGGCGTGAGCCGCCTCGTTACCGGCAAGGCCCGCGTGCGCGGGAGTCCATATTAAAGCCGTGTCTTGTTGCGGGGGATGGGCCAAAAGGAGGGAGAGGGCTGTTTTGGACACCCTACCCGCTCCAAAATTGTAGATGGCAGTTTTTGAATCACTAATAATAAGTGAATAATTTGGAACTGTAAGGGCCAGAGCTATGGCTGCTTCTTCCGCCTCCTCAGAAGAGGAAGCAGAAATAGAAGCAGCAGCAGATATCTGACCTAGCGAATTCACAACTGAGAGGGCGAAAAAAGGACGGGTACTGTATTCGGCAGCGTCAACGTAGAGCACTTCTTTAGAAGTAGAAAATCGTTTTTCGAGAGTTTTTGCACGCTGTCGTCGACGTTGCTCGTGGTGCACAGGGTGCATGTTTTTAGGGAGCGGCGGAATGTGTAGATTCTTGTGTATTTCACGCGGAATAGTGTGTTTGGCGTTAGTGGTTGGAGTTGGCCTGATACTGAGGGTATCGAGTATGTATCTTCCGGTCTGTGTGTTGGAAAGACGAGCATATTGTGAAGTTAAGTGTGCTTCAATAAGTTCAGTTAAGGTGTTCAATGTGCCTGTCTCCATGAGCCGTGCGGTGGACGTTCGAATGGGGACTCCGAGAGCGAATTTGTAGATTTTGCGTAACAAAGTGTCCACGTTATTTTGTTCTCTTCTCAGAAGGAACAGATAAGGGAGAGAATAAGTCACTTTATTGAGGACGAAGGCTTGGATGAGGCGGAGGAGCTCTGCCTCTCGTAGCCCGCCATGCTTATTAGATATCCTGCCTATAAGGCGTAGAGTGTGGTCCACAGTTGTTTGAAGTGCTTTAATGGTGTGTGTGTTTAGTCGATTTCGTTGTATGTGTAGTCCAAGCACCCTGAGTCTGTCAACTTTAGGCACGGGTGTATTGTTCAGTGTTATTTGTATATCAGAGATGTGCTTTTCAGAGCCCCGATGGGCAGGAAGGAGGAGCAGTTCAGATTTAGTGGGTGAACAGGTCAGATTCATGTTACCCGCACAAACCACCACCCTGTCAGCAGCAGTCTGCAGAGTTTCCTGAATGTGACCATCGGAGCTGCCTGTCATCCAGAGGGTAATATCATCTGCATAAAGTGAAAATTTGAGATCTGATATGGATCTCAGCGTTCGAGCCAGCGGCATCATCGCGATGTTAAAAAGGAAAGGTGATAACACTGATCCTTGAGGTGTGCCGAAACTCCCCAAGGAGTAAGAACAAGAGTGTTCAGACCCAATGTAAATAGTTGCCGTACGGTTCGAAAGGAACGCAGATATGTAATCATGAATCTTTTTACCAACGCCTATAGCGCTCAGTTCACTCAATATGGCAGTGTGGCTGACGTTGTTAAAAGCCCCATGGAGATCGAGACTGAGAATTGCTTGAGTATCGAGGCTAGAGTTAGGGATAATGATGTCATGCTTCAGTCGAAGCATGACATCTTGGCTGGAAAGGGATTTACGGAAGCCTATCATTTCGTGAGGGTATAAGTTGTGTTCTTCTATAAAGTTGCTAAGGCGGTTGAGGATTACATGTTCAAGTGTTTTTCCGATGCATGAAGTGAGGGAAATCGGACGTAGGTTGGCTGTGTTTATGGGCTTACCAGGTTTTGGTATGAAAATAACTCTGGCGTCCTTCCACGCAGCCGGCAAGGTAGAAGTGTCGAAGCAGTGGTTAAAAAATTTAGTGAGGGCTATAATTGAGTTTTCATCTAAGTTGCGGAGAAGTTTATTATTGACGAGGTCAGGGCCTGGTGCAGATGAGGTGCGAAGGTTCGCAAGCGCGTGTCTAACCTCAGCCTCCGTTATGGGGCTACTGAGATCATCATTTGGTTGTCCGATATATTCAGGTGCATCGTATCGATACGCGCTGGGTAGGTGTTTGTCGCGAAGATCATTAAAAAGAGTGTTTAAGTTACCTTTGTGCGAGTGAAGTAGTTTGTTAATGTGATGATTATTTGCGGTACGTGATATGGTAGGGTCTAATAAATGCCGCAGGAGCTGCCATGTCATCTTGCTGTCTAGGTGGCCATGCATGCTTTCGCATTTCTGGGTCCATTGTTGACAAGCAAGCTGTATGGCATAGTCCTGGATTTGCAAATCGAGTCTCGCAATTCTCAGTCTCAGTCGGCGATTGTGTCGCCTCTTCTTCCAGCGTTTGAGGAGAGATTGCTTAGCTTCCCACATGTGAAGAAGTCGGGTGTCAACTATTGTAAAAGGCGTATCAGGTGGTAACATGGTGGTATGCGTTTTTGTGTCAGTGTGCAATTGCTGTACCCATTCCGAGATATCATCTATCTCAGTAGGCGCCGAGCAATGACGGGCCTCGCGAAACTTGTTCCAGTTAATAAGGCTCAGGCGCTTGGGAGCTAAAGGTTTGTGTCGGAAGTGTATGGTAGTTTGAATAATGTAGTGGTCACTACCGAAGTTAATGTTCAGGTTGGTCCATGTGACAAAGTGAACGCGATGGCTGAGTGTAAGATCGGGAGATGTATCTTTAGCTACACTATTACCTAATCTAGTGGGCATGTCTATATTGTTGTGGAGGGTGAGGCGGTGATCCTGTATGTGAACCCATAAAGCCCTACCCTTGGGTGTAGAAACAGAGTGGCCCCATACTTGATTTGGTGCATTAAAATCACCAAGTATTAGGAGAGGGTGATGTTTCGCGGCCGCAATGGCTCGGGCAAAGAGAATATTGAAGCGATGGTGTTTCGCCTGTGGCCTACTATAGACGTTTAATACGTATAAAGGCGACTCTTGAGTTTTACAAGGAAGGACCTCCAAAAAGTTGTGCTCCACATCGATGCCGTCGAAATTAGAGTGAGTTACCGTCAAATGTTTTTGCGTTAATATTGCAGTATCGGGAGAATTTAGAGATTTAGTTTGGTGTACACTGTAACCGGGAAAAGTTATGTTTCCGTGGGTCTCTTGTAGGGCAATGACTGCAGGGGGTTTGGGGCAGGAGGCCAAATATTGTTGAAGAGTCGCTTTCTTTTTGCGGAACCCCCTGCAGTTCCATTGCCATACTACAAAGTTCGAGCGATTAGGGTTTGCAGCCATTGTCGGGAGGGGGTGTAGGAGAGAGGGCGGTTACGGCTATATTTGGATTGTTGGCCGTGACGGCCGCAATCCATGCAGTGGTCTGCTGCATTTGAGTTTGTACAAAATCTAGAAACTTGTCAAGTTTGTCATTTATGGCAGCTTGGCCCGTCTCCTGAGCTGTGAATCTGCTCTCTATGTGAGAAATCTTACTTTCAATGACGGCGAATTTCTTCTGTGTTTTATTTTCGAGGGCGTTTATCCTATCGTTAAGAGTTAGAACTGAGTCGCTGAGAGATTCTTCTTCGCGTGGTGTGGCAGGGGTTTTGCGCTTATTTGAGGGTGGCAGCTGGGAGGTGTCTCGAGGCATTGTAGTGTCCATGTCAGTAGGAGGAAGAGGTATCGTGGGTTCAACAGCAGGGGGCGAGTGAGCAGGAATGAGAGATCGTGGTTCGGAATGCTGCGAAAGATTGCTAAGGGGCATTCGGGATTGTAGCTCGAGCTTTAACTTTTGAATTTCTGCCTTGAGGCTAGCGTTTTCAGCTAGAACTGTTTCTAGGCTAATGTTTTGAGATAAGGAGCAGTTAGAGGAAGCTGCCTGTGCCCAGCTTACCTTTAATGGGTTTGGCAGATGACTTGTGGAATGGGGGTTCGGTGACTGGGTCGGGAAGTCAAGTTCTTTGGGAGTCGAGTTTGGGCCCCGCCTCTTGCTCTTGCTGCGACCCCGCTGTGGGCCACGCTCTTGCGAGCGATTAAGGCTCGGTGTCCGGGATGATGGAACTTCTGAGGGCTTAGGTGTCTGGTATTTAGGTGTCATGGTCTTGTAACGCTGTTTGCACAATGGGGAACCGGTGATGTGAGCTCCACCACACACGACACAGACGGGTTCACATTCATGGTCCATTGAGGAATCCTTCAGTCCGCACTTGTGACAGATTGCATCGGGAGTAGAGGGGCAGACATCCTGGCGATGTCCAATTTTTCGGCAACGGGTGCAGGCTTCCACCTTCAGTCGGAATGGGCGGCAGCGAAGCGTGCAGCCTTCGTAGTTGATGTAAAAAGGGACGTGCGTGCCACGGAAAACAACCAAGATGGTTTCGGAGGTGCTCAGTCGGCGAGCGGCCCCAATGGTCATGGCTGGATTACATCTTTGGAGGGTTGGAAGGATTTCCTCTTCAGCGTAATCCAGAGGGAGATGAAACCTTCCACGACAAGAATCTACAGGGTCGGCAACGTGGGTGACGACTTCGTAGGGGACTCCGTTGAACTTTAAGGTCCGGATGTTGTGGTATAAATCTGCTCGGTCCATGCTTGACGTACTCACGAGCACTGTGTGACTGGTGGGATTGACCCTGATTTGATCAGGGCTGCTGATGGGAAGTCCAACTGCTTTGAGAACGAGTTGTCGTAAGACACAGGGGTGCAACTTGGTACAGTCGAGACCCCCGCGTATCCGAAGAATCACCTTGTAGTCCGCATCGGGCAGTGGTGGAGGTTTAGGCTCCCATGAAGATGGTTTCTTCAGATCCGCTGCGCAGGTGTCAGCCGATGAACCAGTGGGACGAAGGTCAGCATGTAGAGCACGCCATGAGCGAGCGGCGCCGCCTCCAGCAGCGACGCCCGCTGCGACGCTGGCCGCGTCGCGCTGGGCGCCTCCACTCATACTAGGCCGGCGGTTAGGCCTAGCGCGGAAGCGGTCGAGCTGAACAATAAACAGTCAGCACTGTTCTCAAGGAGCATTATCACATCCCAACAAGGTGTCGAATGGGTGCCAGGTCCACTTACAGTTGGTGTGATGTGTGATCCAGTGTCCAAGGACCTGAAGAGGTGGTCATAACACGGTAAGTAGCCGGAGCCAAACGTACACACGTCAGCGTTTGATCGGGATCAAGACGCGTCCTCGCGGGAGTAAATCTCGGCCGCTGCGACCGTATTTCCATGGAGGCAAGACGCCAGAGACCCGTGCATCTAGATCTATAGGCGCGCGTCTAAGTGCACCAGATTACCGAAACTTCCGCAGTTCTCCACTTTGGCGTCTCTCATATCCATGTCGTTGTTTTAGGACGTACGACCGTAACAATTGCTGTAACGTTGCACTCGTCAAACTTTCGCTTAGCTCTCGGTACGATCAGATTACAGGAGGGCACCACTTTACATTCTATGAGCAGGCGCTTTATGCTTTGATCGCACGCACAACCAACTTGCCTGATCTGGCAGGAGTAGCTAAGTGCTCCTATAAAATATGCAAACAGTGGCGTTCATCGTCGTGGCAGCGTTCTTTTCTGTCCCCCTTCAGCTGCGGCTCATCTCTACGAACGACCACACTGCTTTATTAGTTTCTCCTGCTTCGCCTTTTACCTGATCAACTTGGCGTGGATATCGCGGCACCACTACACCTATGAAGCTCTCCAGGTTCAGGTCCCGCGTCATTACGAAATCCAAGCGCATTTAACATAGCCTCCCAAGTGGTACCTGGATTCGATTCGAATAGACGTGTTTACCACACCTTAGATGTAACCGGCTTGGGCGTCCCAAATCCTTCTGTTTGGAACTCCAGACAACGCCTGTCAAATATCTGCATCGAAGTTCAAGACATGACAACCATGATAAACATGACAGGTGTAACTTCCCACCATAAACACAAGAAATTCGTACAAGTGCTTAAGGTTCTTCCGCTCTGCCCCTGAGTATATATATATATATATATATATATATATATATATATATATATACTGCGCGTTGTAACCGATGCAAGCGCAGTTGAGTCTATCCTATTTGTCGAAAACGTCACGCTACGTACCGTTAAAAAATTGTGGTCTGTAAGCTGCTTAGCAAATAAGCCCTATTGTAAGTACTTATGTATCCCAAAACAGAACATTGCAAGTCAATGCACTCGAAAATACGTGATTAAGCTATTCATGCGTGGCCACCACACGTAATCTTACGACGCCGAAAGACTCTAAAAAAGATGCAACAGATAATATTACTTGTTTTTCGTCTGTGTTAAATACGTTCACAGATCTGCAGCGCCTTTACGTACAAGGCTCGCTAAAGCTTTATCTTGTGTTTTTTTTTCACTCGACGGAGATAAGTGGGCATTCGTTCCGGATTCAAAGACCAGCGGACAATTTCTTTTGTCTCTTGATTATAGATGTATGCACAAGGGGGGTAAAGGGATTTGATGTTGGTAGCGCATACCTGAAGCGTCCGCACAGTATAGACCGCCGGACAGCGTTTGGTAGTGTTGCGGAACAGCAACTTCTTAGATTAGCGGTTAATTTGAACTTTGTTTTGCCTTACGTTACGCTATAGCCTACCACGCGATGATAGGGTAAGCTTAAAGAGCTGGGATAGGAAATAGAAACCCGTTAGCGTTTGCAATTAGTCGACACTTTCTATCGAAATGAGAAGAAGAATCGACTGCGTCATGGATCGCATAACGTGTGGTCTTATCTGGAGTAACAGACTATAGATGCTACGAGAAGGAAAACGCAGTCAAGGGCCTCAGCGAATGAGAGAAACGATCAGATATGAAAATTAGCAGACGCGAAATGAGTTCAGATGACGTATACGACAGAGGTATACTTGGAGATTTACGGGAAATGACCTTCGTGCTACAGTACAGTCGTAAAATAGACAACGTTTGCGACAATGGCGTATATTAGAGGCACCTTCATTTAAACTTAGACCAGCTTAGCGTAGAAGTGACACTATGAAACATTGACGTAGAAACCTGGAAAGGCGATGGAAGAGAGAGGAAGAGAGAGAGAGGGAGGAAAACTTACGCGGCTCAGCGTAGGGATTTCCGGACTCGCGTGCGCGGGCCGTAAGAGGTCTTGCGTCACGTCGGATCGTGCACCACCGACGCCCTTGCACCCTTTACCCCCTCTTTACAGCGTCTCGCTAAATATAGGACATCCGTCGAAAGTATAGAAAAGTTCGCGTGCATAAGGTGTTGTCACCGGTTGCATGGTTCGTAGCAACGGACCGTTTTTGTGTGCGATTCGAGAGTTATCCAGCAACGAGGTTGCCAAGAGTGGCGTAAGACTACCCGTACAAAGGGTCCGTATGCTATGTTTGTTATTACGTAGTAATTCTTCATGTCCAGGCGTCGGTGGGTGAAACTCTGGGCATAACCCAGGTATCGGAAACCCGGGGTTATCCTGGAGGTGGCGTTTGTTTAATCACTCGAGTGGTCCGGCAACCCTTCAGGAATTTTCGGCTTCAATGGTAAGACGAACGAGGCAAGGTGGCCGATATAGCGGTTCGCATCTTATTACCATTCGGCCAAGGTCAAACACGCGTATATTTATAACGCATACAAGCTCCTTCGCTGTAGTGTTTTCCCGCTCCGCGCTTCTCGCGTGTTTACAATTATCGATGCTGTGTACACATATATATAGTATGGCTTGTGTACATACATTGTGCCCCTCCGTGGCTGAAGATAAGTCTCCCACATACATCGGCATTTTGATGTATATTACATATAGACGATTTTACGCAAGCCACATGGGCGCTGCTATCTTGGGAATTTCGTCCTATTTTTGTATGCTGATTTGATTGATATGGGGGGTTTAACGTTACAAAATCACCACATATGATTATGAGAGACGCCGTAGTGGAGGGCTCCGGAAATTTCGACCTCCTGGGGTTCTTTAATGTGCGCCCAAATCAGAGCACACGGGCCTACAGCATTTCCGCCTTCATCGAAAATGCAGCCCCCGCAGCCGGGATCCAATCCTGCGACCTGCGGGTCAGCAGCCGAGCATACCTTAGCCACTAGACCACCGCGGTAGGGCAGTACGTTTGTATGTTGCGACGCGAATTAGTGAGGTTATGAAACGTCAAATGCACCAATACAACCGTTTTGATGCGTATGCCTATGCCGCAGCGAAATTGCTTTAGTTGGTAAATATTGAAGTCGTTATGCCCTTCTGCGCCATGGAGGCGTTGACGCGTCGACAGGGAGAGAGAACATTCTCGATATACGAGGTATAAGACTCGCCTAGTTGTTGTTTGCGACCATCAAGTGTTCTCTTCGTCAGACTGGCTCTAACTGCCGTAGTAGCAAAGACTTGTCGCAGATGTTCTTTGAAGAAGCTCCAGTTGGGAAAGTCGATCTGGTGGTTAAAAAACCAAGTCTTCGCCACGCCAGTAAGATAGAAGAAGACGTGGCGGAGCTTGTGCGGATCGTCGCAACGGTTCGCTGCACTCACAATGTCATATTGGTGTAGCCAGTCGTTCACGTCCTCATTTCGGAGTCCAGCAAATAGAGGGGGCTCGTGAGGAGGTCCACTGACGATCCAAGAGTGAGTAGCTGCGGCAGTCGTAGCCGGAGGGGTAAAAGGAGAAGCGCCCGTGGGTTCGTCCTGCGGCATGCTGGTGGACACGTAGCCCAAACGGCGACCTGAGCGAAGATCCAGGAGGTAAAGCGGGCGAGCAGGAACGGGGAGTCGAAGAGCAACCTCCACCACTTGCGACGAAGTCCTTTACACGCCTTTATTAGGCATGGAAGACGTGGCCAACAACAGTCACCTCAAAGGCACAGAACCGACTCAAGAGCCATATTCACTAACGATGAAGATGAAGAACACTAGTTGATGATGGTTTTGTACAGGTTATAAAGAAGCGCGCTTTAACTGCCCACAATATGCTAAACGGCAAAGTTAACAGAGCCCGATGAGCGGCACAAAAACCCACCCGTAAAATGGTCTATATAGTGTACTCATAGTTTGTGTGGTTGTAGTAAGTGTAGAGCCTTCTTTTGTGTTTTTCTTAACATGCTTTTCATTGAACGGTGAGCTTGAAAATTAGGTTGTATCCGGTCCTAAAGAGGACAAACCTTCGACTTTTGCCAGTTTCAAGTAAATACGAATCGGGAGCAGTGGAGGGAATTAATAAAAAGAGCGGCTGTTGTTTTGGTGGTAACATGTGCGTTGGCCGCCATGGCGTTTAGTTTCTCTTCGTCTGTAGCGTACGTGTAGGGTACGTGTAGTCTCAGGCGCGAAGCCAGGACGAGGACGAATTTGTCATGACTCAGAAGCTCATCTTTCTGAAAAATCTGTTTGGCTGCAGTGTCTTGTGCATTGTATGCACTGTCTTTTAGGGGCGAAGCTCCTTAGGGCGTGGGCTGTGCGTCCCCTGTATGTAGCCACCTCTAGTTTAGTTCTTGCAGTGTTCACTAGATGGCGGTACCGTCCCCTGTATGTAGCCACCTCTCGTTTAGTTCTTGTAGTGTTTACTAGATGGTGGTACTTGTAGCTGATGATGAAAAGATGCAAGATGTTATAAACTAGAAAGCGGTACTTGTAGTTGATGAAAAACGCGAGATCTTATAAAATAGGAATGATGTCACATATGGCGCGTGTCATTGGTTGAAGGCAATCGTTCGATTTAGTGCGGCGACGTACGCTAGGGGGAGCGATGTAATAAAATCGAGTGGGCAAAATGTACAGAGGATTCATGGTTTACCAGGTTTACCTCCGGAGCTTCGCCCACTCATCATCATTCACTTCGTGGATATGGCGGCACTTTTTTCCCTCTCTCTTACCCACTGCTTTATAGCTATATACCTGCATAATATCTGTGATCAGTTCTTGTATGTTCGACTCATATTAACTCCAGCTGCAACTCAGCAAATTCAAAAGAGAAAGAAATAAAGAAAAAGAGAGAAAGAAGTCAACTGAAATCAACAGACAGACAAAAAAACTAAAAAAAGAAGAAAGACAAAATAAACGAAGAAGGCCAGCCAGCTACGCACTTCATTCAGGCTTGTCATTTGTTAACAGGGTAGCCAGCCGGTCTGAGAACTAGCTAACCTCCCTGTCCTTCCTCCTTAAATCCTCCTCCTCGTTTGTTAATTTTGTTTTTGCTATTTGTGCTTCTTGGTCACCATCTTTAGCAGCGCAACACGGCAACGTCACGTGTTCCGTGTTGCATTTGATGATCATCAATTTTAATTACTCTGAAGTCCAGTTCTTCGGTGATCGCATCATAGCTATTATGCCATATCTTCTAAAGAAAACAACTTTACCTTATCATTTTAACGAAAAGTGACACATTATGCAATAAATGCGTGTAGCATTTCTTGAAGCAGATGTTACATCCTTAAGGACATAATAAACGTGGCGCAAACTGATCTTGTTTGCTACGTCGTTGTTATTTCTCACAGTTTGTCTTCCTTCTTGCGATAAACAGCTGTCCACGTAAATATGTGAAATAAGGCAAAAACCGAGACAAAATGATATTCGAAGTGTCGAGACAGGCCTGCCAGTTTTATGACTTTTTGTATAAGTGCGCCTAATTTCTTGCATCCTGGCCATTTGGCGTACATTTTCCTATATCTCTCTTCTACATCTAAGCTAGCGTTAATGAAACATTTGGTCAGTGAGGAGCACTGGACGTTGTCTAATGTCTTATTTATCGATCGTGGATGCTATCGCCTCATTTCTGGAATTACCACACAGTTTGATGTACCTGCACACATGTGTGTTTTCTTCCGTTCCTGTCTTCTCGCGCTGGTTTGTGTTTTTTTTTTCTTCGTCTTAGTACGTCTCATTGCTCCCTTGGCTACAACGAACATGGCGGCGACAACTCATCCTATTGCACGTAAATGTGTGTATACTATGCAGGTGAACACCCGCGTGCACCTGTTTTACCCTCGTCCATGGAATGAATGCGTATCCCACTCGTTCCGTATTGTTGTCTCACCTGTTCTGTCTTTCCTTGTGCTCCGTTTTTATTTTAATACCACGGACCAACTCGCCCAGAAAACCATTGTATATCATGCACATCAAGGCTGTCCTTCGGAGATAGACTTTCATTGAGCCGGAAAAACAAACAACTCTGGGCGGCTTTCGAATGCTGGTCGTTGATTGTGCGCGCGTGGCCCAATCGTGAACCCCAAATACTTGACATTATCACTTTCGCTTACGCCCATGTGGAAAATTCGTAATTATGCCTAGAATACATCTATGGTATGAGTGCGTTAGACGGCTCTTTGAACCCGACGCTGCTGTGGTCACTGTAATCTGGTCGTTCTGCAATGTTTACGTAGACCTTCCCTAAGTCTTACATTTTATTTTGATTAAGAGAAAGAGAGAGAGAGAAAGAGAAATTAATAAAAGGAAGAGACAGGGAGGTTAACATACGAGAACTGGTTTGCTACCCTGTACATGAGTGGGGAAAAGGGTCGGAAAGAGGATCGCTGCCAGCCTCAGCACCTGGCAGTCAAGAATTTTGAAGGTGCGAACCTATAGCGCTGTTCTGAAAGGAATAAAGAAACCGCGATTACATCTAGTAATGACGGACGTATGCTCAATGCTGCCCTTCATTATTTATAATAAATTTCTGTAAGTCGGGAACAACACGTTATGTGGTTTCCAGCGCTTTCAACGTGTTCCGAAACCGGAAACCGAATCGGTTACTTCGGCATAAGTGCTTGGCCACCTCGGCTATGTTCCGCCCGGTATCTCAGACACCGTCGCAGCTCAAACGCATTCCACGCGATTGCGTTGTACCGTCGCTGTAATGCTTGACACACAATTCAGTTCTTAGCGGACGCCCATCACTGCGCAGTGTGAAAACGAACGTCCTCAACTGCGTCGGAAACCGCTAAAAAAATACGTTTTATGCACACGTGCTCCATACTTTCGTAAGAAGGCCACGGCGTACCTGTGTGCACACGGTGCTGTTCTCATTCAGAACGGAAACAGGTGGTCTCAAGCGAAGGCGTAGAACACTGGGGCACTATGCAGTGCCCTCGAGGGAGCGTATACGTAGACGTAGTATTCTGTTGCAGGAAAACAGTTCTATCATTTTATATTGATGCCTAAGTGTTGCTCACCTGTTGAACGAAGCGTAGTGGCAGGCACACAACTGGGCTTAGTTGTGCAGGATGGCAGATGATGCAGTGACTGACGGAAATGTATAAATGCTACGACTATATGGCGCACTTCGATATGTCATTCGAAAGTTGGGCTGTAATGTGTCTGTGCGGAAGAGAGGGTGGGGCTGAGGATGCTCAAGAACGAATACCAGCGTATTAGCCGGAGCTCTGCACAGACGTGCGGATAACAGTTTACATTGACCCGTCTTTCACACGTCAAGGGCGTCTTTGCCCCCCACCAATTCATGTGATTGTTTGACTTTTGATAAAAAAAGAAAACCCGACGAAGAGACGAGGAACAGTTGGTCTCCATTGTTGTTTCTTTAATTTTTAGCACTAGCTTTGGTTCCTTGCATTGCAATATTTTAGAGGCGAAGCTCCTTAAGGCGTAGGTCTGTCCATACCTTGTATGTATATGTAGTAGCACGCAGCTACCAGTGGCACATACCCACTCTAGAGCGGGTATGTGCCACAGGGAATGCAAGAAGAAAGATGGCGGTACTTGGAGTGTTCACTGGATGGATGCACGAACGGACGCACGGACGGACGCATGGACCGATGGACAGAAAGGCTAGCAGACGGACGGACGGATGAACGGACGCACGGAACGGGTATGTGCGACAGGTGATTCGAGATGGCGGTACTTGAAGTGTATGCACGGATGGACAGACAGACTAGAAGACTGACGAACAGATGGACGGACGGATGGATGCATGCACGCACACACGGACGGACGGACAGACGAACGGACCCATGGATGGACGCATGGATGCTCGCGCGGACGGACGAAAGCAAGAACGAACGGACGAACGGAAGCATGGACGGACTGACGGACGTTTCGCCGCACTCATCATCATTCGCTCCGTGGATATGCTGTGATTTTTTTTTCGATTCAAAGGCAAATGTTATACAGAAACTGAATTTTTTTTCAGACATCTTAGCAGTCATATCAATCGATGCAGGGTGGTTACAATGTTTTTTTTTATATAGATTTCAACAGCACTCAGCAGGTAATGCAAGACGAGAGAAGCCAAGATGAAACAATTGCTTCAGCATCCTCACCATCAGTTCCCTTGCCCTAAAGTTACTAGGCTAGATCTTGACTGATAACGTTGCCCCTACCCAGCCATTTTCTTTCTCGCATCCCTTTCTTTCGTAACACGTGCGATCTGCGAAAGCTCAAGTGGAGCATCTCGAGTCAACGCTATGCGAAGCGCTCCGTGAGTTGACTCACGCGCGGGCAAGACAACACGGGGTCGACGTTCTGAAGAGAGTGTGTGCCGTATACGACATGTGCGCCTACAGGTGGAGGGACCATAGCGTTCATACAGTTTGCTGTGTCAAGTGTCGCTTTTCAGACGGCGCCGCATCAAGATTCTCAACACGTCGAAAGAAGTCGTCACGGATCCCATCCTGTGAGATTGGTGGCAGGTACGCACGTGATGCAACCGTGTCCTTGGGAGTGCACAAGGTGCGACCTGCGCCCACTGGTCAGATGCGGCCGTGCCTTTTCCGAGCAGTGTACGTGCTATTTCAATCGTATCCTCTCACCGCTGCTGCTATCTACGTGCTCCACAGTCTAACCGTGGGCACGCCTCTTTAGTGGCACGCCGAGAGGATGTCAGATATCAGTCATTCCACTCAGGTCGCAGCGATGGCGGGATCACATACGAGTAGGGGCACATCCCGCTCAAATGAAGACATCATATATCATTATCGGCAGTCATCTTTCGTGTGGTGCTTCGCATTCCATATTTACATTTCATGTCGATTAAAGAGATCACGAAGATTAAAGACGACATGCGAGAGCACTCAGGTGAGCTGGTATGTGTATATTTCCTGACCAGTACATACGAATCTGTTTCGCGGCTGAAATGTGCGCTGAGCTGCACTGGCAGCCGTGAAGGTGAGATTATACGCGTGTTTATTTAATAAAAATAAATGCTGAAGTTTAACGTTCCACAACTACGCCATGAGTACGAGAGGCGCCGTAGTGAAGGGCTCCTCAACTTTAGACCATGTGGTATTCTTTAACCCAAGGAGATTTAAGTAGACGGGCCTCAAACATTTTCACAGATTCTATTGAAAATTCGGTCACCACAGCCGGTATTCCATGCCACGATCTTCGTGTCAGAAGTAATGCAGTATAACCGCTATACCGCCGCGACGGGTGCGCGTTTATTTGTTTAAAGCTACTTCCTTACCATCGTAACAACAACAAAAATTATTTAAAGGTACAAGAAAACATACTACCACCTAGTGAAGCACTTTCAAACAGGTGATGCAATTTTAGACGATGTCTTGTTCTTGCAAATAAATAATAAATAAAGAGAAAGAGAGATCAATGTCTTGCTTGCAAATACATATTATGAACATGCTTTCTCGAGGAACCCGACAATGTGAGCTACTCTTTTGCCTGATTTATGCCAAACACGTCTCGTGTGATTACATTGTTAAAGCACAGTCCGGGTTCAACAAGCCAGATTTCTCCGAGCCCGTTTTATACCAGAGGGGTCCTTTTTTCGAAGATGTCAAGGCGTGGCCTTTTCCGCTCTACGTAATTGCCGAAAATACAGCAGGCAGCAAATCGTTGAAAGCGAGATTATTGAGCAAATGATGCATTTTTCGTTATCTCTCTTGCATAATAACTTATGTTTAAAACTTGGCTGCCTTTTCGTTTCTCTTGTATTACTTAAAGCGATGGCGCTAAGGTCGTTGACTTCCTGTACGTTTCGGTGTTACGGAGCTCACAAAGGTGAAGGAAGGAAAGGTAGAGGGAAAGTAAAATAAAAACAAGGTCGTCGTTTTTTTTTTTCACGTTTAATTCAGGAGCGAACGCTGAACTATGATTTGAGCGCGAATACAGAACCAGCAGCGCATCGGTGCGAAAGAAGACTTTCCTTGTTATAGCATGTACCGTTAGCTGCACTCTATACACAGCTCGAATAAACGGCCGAGGAGACGTGATCGCACTGGTAAAGGGGCTGACCGCGTAAAGGTGCGTCGACTGCGTAATATTCATTACGCGTAGTCAGTCGCACAACCTGCGTGTCGTAAGCGAGAGAGATCATTTCATTGATAAGCGTTCGCTTGTTAGTCGAATAAGTAACCAAAGCGAAATGCTAAAGACTGAGTAGATGTTAGGATACATTTTGAAAAACAATGGAGTCTGGTGGGGCCCATTCTATATGTATGTGCTGAGAGCTGTTGCGAAGTAAATAACAAAACGACATGAATAAGAGACAGTGTTGTAATGCGAAGTACGCCGTAGTGAGCGCACAGAATCTCGAGCAGACTGAAGTGATCAACGTCGATTGAAGCATCAGCATAGACACAAGCGTAAACAGGAAGAAGTTGTCTCTGTCACCCATAAATATGTATCCTTGCGAACCCTTGTAAAGTTTGAAGTATGTAAATGCTGCCGAGAAAATTGCGTGCTGCCATAATTAAGACAAGTTCTCTTGTTGCCTGCTGCTGTTTTCGTCAGTGGGTGATCAAAGGAAGACGCTCTTGATTGCCCATTGTCCCTATAGCAAATGACACTTCTGCATACGTGTTTCTGTGCCTTCTGTGCCAAGAAATCTGGCTGAAGCAGATAGCCGAGTGGTTTCAGCCGAATTTACATAATTGAAAATATGTTTGAATGAATCTAATTTACTTTTTGGTGTATATAGACGGTTCACACATACATAAAAGAAGCAATAGCTACAATCGATACGTCGATCGAAGGCTTTTGTTCCTGCTACAAATCGATACGACAACCACGCGCAGCGCCGAAATCGTGTGCACAAGCCGATATTAGATGCTGTTTGGCAACACAAAACGTTGTTTACATTCGACAAGCGTTGAGGTATACAAAAGGTGCGTTTTGTTTTGGCAAATTTGGTCGATTCGACAACAAAGTGAGAGAGCATGATTTGGCCGATTAGGTTCCAGTGAAGTTCCGCTACATTATTTACTATCTCGCCATGTACATTCACCCATTAATTGAACAGAGTTACCATCGACGTGCACGAATGTCCTACTCAAATGTCTCAGCTTGAACAGTTTCGAATGTCGAAGCCTTAACCACGCGTCATTGAGGCGGATTGGACAAACTGAACAATATTTCCGGAATTGGTGCACACTAATTCAATAGTATGAATGTTCGAACTTAAAGTACACACCTTTCGAAGTGCTGGAAACATACAATTATTACGCTGCGTGAATTCCAAGACAGGAGCTTGCTTGGCGACATTACTATTTGCTCTGGCATAATTGGCTCGATACCCCGATTCTATGCACCTGAAGTGACCGCCTGCGACGACGGAAACATCAGTGCGCTTCATTTCATGCTATGCATTCACTATACGGGAGCGGGAAACCACTTTTAGGGAGTTTTAGCCCCCCCCCCCACACACACACCAATTTCCTCCGTTGTTGCGCGTGCATACACACACACTCGTTCACGTGCGCACTGCATACGTGTGCGGTATGTGCAGTGCGCACAGATGGAAACACGACATATGATTTGTAGATGGAGGCGAAAATGCTGCAGGCCCGTGTGCTTTGATTTGGGTGCACGTTAAAAAACCGCACGTGTGCAAAATTTCCGGAGCCCTCCACTACGGCGTCTCTCATAATCATATGGTGGTTTTGGGACGTTAAACCTCACAGATAATTCAACATATCATTTGTGTTACAACGACTAATATATAAGTGATTGCTTGTGATAACCACGTCCTTTCACAGAAAATCTGGCCGCTAAAGGTAATGCTAGTTCTAATATAAGTGTAACGTCTGTATAACACTATCAGCGTTAGAAACCACAGTACGAGCGTTATTTTGCCCTAAAATTTGTTGTTTTAATCCGTGAGTGCTGTACAGTGCGTACTATATCAGATTTCACACTGCGTTCCCGACGAGCTTTTTTAAGAAGCAGTCTATTTTAATAGAGATTTTCCGACGTTCATTGAAGGAACGACATCCTTACTTCGGTCCGATTTTTGCTGCACCTAATCCAATCTAGAGTCTTTCCGAAGGAGTCCGTCCACAACATGGCCGTAAAACTGTGAAGGTCTGTCCAGGAGCTCCACGGCCATGCTCGATTGAAACAGTAATTGTGAGTAGGCAAGGTCAGCGGAGGCCCTGCCGAAACGTAGTACACCTTCGGCAATCAAACAGTGCTTGCATGAGTGGGCAGCGCGCAGTGTGGCACTGCTTAGGTGCCGCGCAACGGCAGCTGCCAGCCACGCAATAAGTCTTAAGCAGGCGAGATGGCGCAAATGAGGACGCACGCACGTGATAGCGAAAGGGTTCACAAACGCTGCTACGGCACGATTCCACAAGACACAGCCTCTATAGATCAACAATCAGCAGTGGTCGCATGTTTCTTGGTCATGCCAGAAAAGGAAGGGAACAGCAGTTATGGTATTCGATAGTACATGATGCAAAATCACACAGGGCAGATGAACCGATGGGTGTCAATATTCAAGACCAAATAAAGAAATCACGGAATCCCCACAGCGCTGTTATTAATCAAAAGAAAACAAAACATTCGCAGCATTCTCACCTCAGATAAAACCTCGCCGAAGTTCTCAACCGTTCCTTACTGCAGCAGAAACTCACGACACGTTGCGGAAGCCAAGTTCAGGATGGGTCCACGTCCGGTTGTACTTCGAGACCACAAGACATCCGAGAGGACACCATCACGGTATTAATCACGGCGAACTGATGGTGCAACGGAACTTCAAGTGTAAAAGGAAGCCGAGGTAGTCACATGACGCTTTTTTTCAAACGGCTCGCTTGTCGTATGTGCGTGCCTGCGTGCGTGTATCAGACACAGCTGTGGTCGGGCCGAGAGGCGTAGCAGCAGCAGCAGCAGAGGGAGCGATCGCGGCCTCGGGGACGTGTGCGCTCTCGAGGTACGTGCATGTACGCGTACATGCTGTGTGTGTGTGTGTGTGCACCAACAGGCGGCACACGCGGCAGCGACGATCACAACGGCACGGGCTGTGCAGTGACGGCGACGTCGGGGAACGTGCGCATCCTGGCTGCCAGTTCGAGCGTGGCCGGGCGCATTCGAACAAAACGCTGCGCACCGGTTCCTGTTGCATTCCAGCCGTGCCGAGGACGGCACCACCATCGGCGATGCTGCGGCGCTTCGCCGTATAGGAGCACAGCACTCGAGTGCTTCATTTAATGCAGCCGCCTCTGGAAGCTCAAAACTTCGCTAACCTCGGTTCAACCACGTGTTCAACCTTTCAACGGCCTTGTTCCGTTCGCTAGTGTATGTACGATTCGTACAAGAAAGTTACGGCTAGACATTTGCCTTTCAAGGCGCACGCCTTAGTTTCGCCCATGCGCACAAGGCAGCGAAGGCCTTCTGTATGAATAAGAAACCATACACACTTTGCCACGCAGCACTGGGCGTGCCGTTCCGCCGATGAAGACGTCTCGGTAGCACTGCACGGAAATAACGAGCTGTGCGCCTATACCGCGGCGTGCATGGGCTCTGTTGTCTTCTGGCTGCATGGCACGCCCATCGACCATCAAGCAACATCGGGGAAAAGCGGCCCTCTCTCGAACTGCCGCTTATACGCGCGAGGCCGCAAGGAGGTCTGGGTTAAGCATCGTTGTTTAGGCGAACGTTACGTCCGCAGTACATGGCATTTTCCACGACTTATCAATTGCGAAGCATTTCTTGGCGAACTTCGGCGACTTTTAGCGCATCTATCTATCTATCTATCTATCTATCTATCTATCTATCTATCTATCTATCTATCTATCTATCTATCTATCTATCTATCTATCTATCTATCTATCTATCTATCCGCCTACGACATTTAGCTCTCCTGGCCGTTTGGATAACTGTATCGATACCAAACTTGCTATGATATAACTTGACTCTTTGACAAACATAACTTACTAGTCATAACATGAAAATCATGATATGTATGTCATAAATGTCATGATTTACATGTCACGGTCTTGCTGCTCTTGCGGTGGTTTCATTGACATATGTTGCAAAACTGGTATGGTATGACATGACTGCATGGCGAACACAAGTGACAGACCTTACCATCAAATTCATGACATGCGTGTCATGTAACAACATGACTACATGCCACAACCATGATGTGCTCGTGGCTATTTCGCTAGCTTTGCAAATACCGAATTTGGCATTACTAGATGTGAATTGATGACGGGTGTATGTGACTGGTGCAAACATCATAATCATGAGATGCGTGTCGTGTAACTAACATGATCATGCCATGCTCATGATGCGCTCGCGGCCGTTTCGTTAGCTTCAGATGCACGAAATTCGGTATTACGTGACGCGAACGGAAGACATAAGTAAGTGACACGTGCAAACATGATTATCATGACATGCGTGTCATGTACGTAACAACATGAATACGTCCCACACTCATGATGCGCTCGCTGCCGTTTTGCTACCTCCACATATGCCAAAATTTGGTATTACGTCACGTGAATGGATGACGAAGGTATGTGACTGGTGCAAACATGATAGTCATGAGATTCGTGTCCTGTAAGAACATTAATGCACGCCACACTCAAGGCGCCTTTACACTTCGAGGTGAGCCGGTGCGCGTGCGCGCCGGCGTTTGTTTTATCGCGTCACGCCGGTGATGCCACGCCAGGCACCGATATCCCCCTAGTAGAGATCAGTGGATGTGCCCACTGACCTTCATTGTGGACCTGCATGCCATATACTCGCAGGCGCGCGCCAAGCTGCGTTGCTTTGACGCATGCGCGTTTGAGCGCACACGGCGCCCCTCCGTCACGAAGAGAGGCAGACGCGGTGCTAAGTAACGTCGTCGGCGCGAAGTGCAGCTTGCCGCATTTCGCGCCGTTTGCCACCGGGCTGCGCCGACGGACGCTGGTGGCTGGTCGCGCCGGTGTCACACTATAGAGTGCTCGCGTTTTGCTAGCGTGGCGTCGCTGCGCCCAGCCTGCGCGTGCGTCAACGTTGCGTCGGAGTAAACTGGGCCCTTCATGACGCGCTCGCCACCGTTGCGCTAGCTCCACATGTACCAAATTTGGTATCACGGGAAGTGAATAGACGACGAAGTTAAACGACACGTCCAAACCTGATAATCATAATATGCGTTTCATGTAAGACATGACTACATGCTACGCTCATAGCATTCTCGCGGACGTTTCACTAGTTCCACATATACCAAATTTGGTATTACGTGACGTGAATGGACGATGAATCTAGTTGACACGTCCGAATATGATAATCTTGATATGGATTTCATGTAAGACATGACTACATGCAACGCTCATAGCACGCTCGCAGTCGTTTCGCTAGCTTCATATATACCAAAGTTGGTATCAGGTGACGTTAATAGATGACGAAGGCAAATGAAACGTCCAAATATGATAATCATGACATATAAGTCATGTACCGCATAATTTACCTCCTCCTCTTAGCGTTGTGCTGATTTTAAAGTGACCTATCACCCTTACTCATTCATGCTGCGCATATTATCGATTGTCACTGTACATAGGATCTGCCATTTTTTTTTGTGCTCGTATGCCAGTGGGCTAAAAAGATTACCAAGCGTACAAGGCATCGGTTGGTGCCTGAGAGCAATTCGCGAAAGGGCGATGATACAAACGTAAGGTTTTTACAGAACTGTCACTGCTACAGTAACTTGCAGGTGATCAGTCAAGTCTGGTCTGTTGGTGCAGAACTTCATTTTGCTTAGGCAGCAAATCCAGGGCATTTGCATCAAGTATAGGATAATTTAATAGCACAAGTTGCTACACTGCAAATCATTTCACACCCTTAAGGGTGGATTTTTCAATAAATCACCCATCTTACACCTATTATTTCTGTCAAATTTATCCGCACGGGTGTAATTTCTGCAATTCCACCTTTTGTACACCCATTTGTCATTTTTAGGTGTACTATAGGTGTATGTTCGCAAATTACACCCAAGCGTGTTTTCTTGAATGTTACACCTATCATATATGCATATAGTTTAGAGCATCAATACATATCACATCTCAACAGATGCAATCAAACCGCACGCCAAAGTTCTGGTGAAAATATCGATGTTTTGGCCTTTGTTTTCAATTCCCGTATCATTCGCCAAAATACATCGTGCTATGTATTATATCTATAATACCACCGCTTATTTACATTATTCAGAACATTTCTGACATGTTCAACGACTTACTTCATGGGTTATGTTTTTGGGATTCTTACTAAAAATATTTTGCTGCTGCTAATGTACATTCTTCCCTACTTCTCACAGAGACATCGATAAAAGAGATTAGGTTGCGCTTAAACATAACATGAAACGATTACACATGGTTTTCGACAGGCTATCGTGCGCGCTGTCTCATTTGAAATCACACTAAGTTTTTCGTACTAGAGCTCCTGGTTTATTAAAAACGATACTCTTTCTTGGAGACCTTCGACGCAAAAATTTTGGTCTGTCTGTCTGTCCGCCTGCACATTTATCTGTTTGTCCACTCTATACGGCATCTGGTACTTGAAAATCAGCCGGCCCCATCCGCAGCGCCAACCAATGTTGCTCAAGATTGAGCGTTCATGCTTGTGCAATCGTCAATTAAAAAGCTATTATTGCGCATGTCTGCGACACCATTACAACACGTATATATTCTGCATGTGCATATTTTACTAGAAAAAGCATACATAACTAATTTTAAGGACCGTAGCGCTTATCACGCTGCGCTGACTATGCAATTATTGCACGGAACGGGGAGTGTTTCCAACGCTTTTTTAAGACGATACGGTGGTGGCACCTACCGTCGCCTTGCGTTCTAAACCTTATCACCTCTGAGATGGGCGCGCACACCCGTCTCAGAGCCATGCGGTTTTTTTTTTTCAGAAAACTGCCAGATGACGCTCATGTCTCATTTGTGACGTGACTTGATGCGCTCGTTCGCCTCCGCTGCACGCTCGAGGCACTCAAACGCAGTGCTTCCAGAATACCACTCACCGATTTTCTTGCACAGAACACCAAATAAATGTCCTGTTCACTCTCTCCACACGCAAGACTATCGTCTTTCGACGACATTTGCAGAAACATGCAGGTACGGGGCCAATTTTTTAATGGGGGTCCACATATTTTCTCACACTGAAGTATTTCGCATCAATACACAAGTCCCTGATTTATTCAGTGAGTTATATTTAGATCCATGAACATGGTTGAGTTCGAATTGAATGTTTGCAGCATTCGCATTGCCGTGGAACTAGGCATGTTTACAAATAGCAGGTTAAGCTTACTCTAATGCAGCTGCTGTGCACGCATGCCGCGCCGCAGGACAAGCTTAGCGCACATCGGCTAAGCACGGGTGAACTCGTACAATGGTATGCACCACTCAGTGGGCACATACTGTTCTTTTTTATATCCTTGATATCAACGCTTACGCGTCACTTAATATACACGTGAACGATCATAGACAACACTAGCGCGATGTACCCGTGCCACAAGAATGGAGAATAGTTGACTAGTTGCAGCATTGTAATTTATAGCTGTTACTGTGGCGTTACAATGCACTGATAATCGCCCATTGCTATGCGCACACACAATTTAAGACTTGAAATAAAAGCAAGCGTCATTCATACTTTGTCGGTAAAAAAAGCCTAGTCGCCAGGTTCTTGCTGAATGGCAGAGTGTTATTTAAAAGAAGCTAATAGCACAGCGGGGGTGTTGCTAGGATTTATGCATGCAGGGGGATAGAAAGAGAAAAAAAAAGGGGGCCTGACCCATTTGCATGTACATTTTTACCTGTGGTTGCATACTTAAGAAACCAAATCGGGAGCTTTCATTCTTTTGTGCGAAATGGGCCAAATCCTGACCCGAAAGTAGCACCAATGACACTCAATAGGCTCATACATACTCAACGAAGTGAAAAAACAGCGCGTAACACAGGACAGAGAAGAGACGGACGAGGCGCTCTGTCCTGTGTTACGCGCTGTTTTTTCACTTCGTTGACCATGTACCAACCGGCCCAAATAAGCACTTTAGTACAGCTCATACATACGTTCACCTTTCCTCTAAAGCAGTAAAATTAAAACATTCTTCATACTTATCACTGTTCTAGAAAACGTTGATAGCATGTATATGCCAAGGCAGCTTTTTTCGGTTCTTTGACTCCAAAATGTCGAAACAACGCCACAATCACGCCTACCTCGGGAAAAGAAAAATGAGCATTACGAAGGCTACGCACTTGCCACCTGCACATGTCAGTGGCAAAAAAAAAAAAACGACTTCGAAGCTCTGCAAGCAAATAAATATGTTGTCAAGCATAAAATTTACACTATATCTTGGAGGCTTGACATAGCTTGGAAATTATATCATAAAACGGTGCTGCTATGAATTTCGGTTTCGGTTTTGAGGTCTCGGGGCAACTGCGCATCGCCATCGTCAACAGGCAGACTTTGAATTGGGTGGTAACATGTCGTATGCGTGTTTGCTGCAGGCTGAAGATGGTTTATTATTTCACTATTCACTTGCTTTGTCCAGGATGTGTACTTATACGGCTTGCACGGTTCAACTCGTGCTTACAGTAGGTACAGTACGAGTCACTGCAATCTGTGGCGCGTCGGCAAGTACAAAACAACTTCGGTGCGGCGGAGTGTGTCTCCTCTGTCAACGGCTTTCGTTGAAGCTTGTGCACGCCGCAAGCAGAGTGTTTCCGATCAAGCAATCAACGGAGTGTACGCTGGGAGCTACATGGAGAACGCTTTTGGACTTCGTGCTATTGCTGAAAAGGTAAGCTTTCGTGCATGCGAACAACGAAGTGCAAAAGTGCGTGCCTGCCTGCCTGCCAACTCCCGATTTGCCCGCGATACTCGTCATTGCAGGAAGCGACCGTCTCTTGGCGCCGGTGACCTTCGCTCGCTGTGTGCTTATCAGCTGCGATGTCTCAACAGTCGCAGCGTTCGTGAACCTCGCTCTCGCTGTCGGGCATGGTTAAAGAAAACGGGGGGATGTGCCGCGCGCAGATAGACTTTACGGCATGCGGCAGCGGGTGAGAAAAAAAAAAGGGTGGGGGGTGGGTGAGCGAGCCGAGGTGGGCGAAAGAAATGGCATAATAATAATAATAATAATAATAAAACGAAGCAGATCAACGGTAAAGGAGGCGCCAGTTGTCAGTTAGCGGGACTACAGTGGACAAATAGGGCGCGTTTATTACGCGGGAGAAAAAAAGCCAGATTTCAGTGACTGAAGACAGGGGTGCGTTTTTAATGCGAGTAAATACGCTATTTAAAGCAAGAATCTGAAAATACTTAAAATTTGTATCAGTACCCCTTTGATGCTTGCGCTTTGCAGTGGCGTGACATGTGTTTTGTTACAAAGCGTGCAGCTAACCAAAAAATTTTGATGTACCTTGTTTGGTCAGCGATTTGCGCTTTTTATGCCTTGTTAGGTTTGTTTATATTTATACTAGTATATCGTAGATAATCAGGATATAGAAATATTGATGTGTTTTATTAAGGGATTGAACAGCCACACTCAATTGCACACATCTTTTTGCATTTTTGCACCATTGTAGTGCGGCACATAGAATATTGTAGAATAGAATATTTCTGTATATTTTGGTGTAGGGTTTTGGTGCTGTTGTTACATATGAAAGCTTAGCCAAAGTGTACCAACAAACACCCACAAAAAACTTTCAGTTAAGCTGATACAGCACAGATGATAATGGTGTAGGCATAGTTAGCCACTAAAGAACACGCTCGCGAAAAACGAAATGAGGATGGCGACACAGGTGGCTGTAAATGCAAGCAGGCAGACCTTACAGTTCTTGTCTGTTTCATGCATTTTGTCTGTGCAGGTTTCATCCTTATGAATGCAAACACACTGATCCAACTAATAAGCCCACCATGCATATATTCCTGTTAGCTACTTCTCCAATAAGTTGTGCATTTTTTTAATTATACATATTTATAGTCCAGCAGTTCAGAACTTATTGAGCATATATTTAACTTACTTGTGATACATTATCTATTGCATGGCTGTTTTTATGAATTAAAAGAAAAATCAACTGCGAATTAGCTGCTTACGCATGCACTCGAAGAATAAGATTAGCACGTCTTATTGATTTTTTAAAAAGTCAGTTTTACTCAAGGGCTAAAGTAATCATTTTGTTGACCAATAAGCAACCTGTGAAAGACATATTATAAAATTATCCAGTACACCAAATTTATGTAACTGGAGAAGAAATATAGAGGTGAGCTTTTACAAATACACAGTGCTGTGTTTCCAGCAGCAGTTGTCATTTAACAAGTGCTGTTGATCCTTTCAGATTGGGGCTTGCTCTATGTTTTACACTAGTTTCACACAGTAGATTGTACATCTGTGATAAGTTCATATCTACAAAACTATCCTTCAAAGTAAATGATAAATATTGCTACTTTTCTGTCTTAATGGGTTTATATAATTTTTTGTATCACCAATGTACTGGCCTATTGGTTAGGGTATTCTAGCTAAGCAAGAAAACTTGGTAAAAAGGCTGAAATGTGAGCATCCCAGTATATTTCAAACTTCTTGGTAGGTGCATGATTCAAGAGAGAAGCACTTTTTCACCACCACCATGGTGTAGACTCAAACATGGCACTTGCATTCGTACACTAATATGCACAGATGCTTGTAAATGTAAAAGTGAATAGTGGTAAAGCTGAAGGTGGGGAAGCTGGAGCTTCTTATTATATGACACATCATAATGAGGTTCTGATTGTTCCCAGTATTTTTTAAATGCTTAGTTGAATGTTGCGCATCTCTTACATGCAGAATGTTGAAAGGAAAGCACACTACGTCTTCTATGATGGACTGGGTGCTGACGATGCAGTGCACTCTTCATCACAACATGAAAGCAGCTTTTCCGGGCTCACGACCTCACTCAAAGGGTTGCAGCAATGGTGGACGCTGCTCACAGGGTGCACCAAATATCTTGTACATTTCAGGAACATTTCTCTGATGGGAAGGCTTCATCTCAAGCTATGTGTTCTATATACCTATTTATTTTTCCCATATGAGTATCAGTTTGCCATCAGATTACCAGCAGTGCATGTAGAAAACTGTGTACAATGCATAATGTTAGAGTTGTATGATAAAATGGAGACGGCCTAGATGTCCCCAGCTTAAAATGTTGATTCACTAATGGGTCATTCCACGCCAAACATCCCAGCTATTTTAGCGACCATCTCAATTGTATTCGAAAAAATTGTAATGATTTACTGCATCAGAAACAGTGAAACAGTAAAGTATTTCTGAAAGAAAAATTTTTTGGTCACGTAGTTGCCTTATGAACTTACCGGAATGTCGTTTTAATCTTGTTTATGCAAAATTTTGTTTTAAAAGTACTGCTCCTTGCTTCTATACCAAAATTTGTCTAAATGTTGAATGTGTTCTAGCGATTTTCTACAAGATATTATTTACTTGTGGACATTAGCCAAACAGGGCCATGCATGAATGATCGGTTGAGGGAGCACGCTAACTCTCTAGAAGGTTTCCTTCCCAGCCACTTGGCAGACCATTGTAATACGTCTTGTTGTCAGCCAATTCTTGACAAGTGTTTGATCACGGAGGGTATAAAAATCGGCGCGAGCACGAGATTAGTGAGGCCTTCTATATTCAACAACTTCGTGCTCCCTGTGTTAGCGTACCCTCAATTTTTCTTAACTGCTGTAAAGTTAGTTATCTGGGGTTCACTTATATGACCGGTTGTTGATAAGGTAGGCCGTATGGTGCATGTGTGTGCAATCCTGCTTATGGTGCCTGGTTATGTGCAGATTATGTTTTCTATATATTGCAGTTGGTTTGCAATAAACTTTGGTTATATGTTCAGGGCTCTGTTCTCGTGTCTTCTTTCTCTTCTTGTTGTTTGCACTGTTAAACACTTTCTTCATCTACAACGCCTTCAAGAACTTAGCCAAAATGTGTTATATTTGCATTTTTTCTATTGTAGTACTGCACTTTCTATGAATGTCTGAGTAATGAATAGTAACTACACAAAAGGTATATTTTGAGGAAATGATATTATGAGACCTCTTAAGCTGCTAAACATTACGACAAAAAATTACGAATTTCGCAGAATCGTCATTTTCGTCTGTATTGAGACGCGATTTCCACTGTCGAGTGGCCAAAATAAATATGACCTTCAAACCTAAATCGAAAGGAAAAAAAAGGTATTTTTATATGCCAATTGTTTTCATTACATATTTTTGTTTTAAGGAAGAAAATAAGTTTTTGAACTTTCCCATTTATGAAAATAGAGAATTTCAAGGCGGCAGCTGTCGTATGACCAAATGGGAAGATAGGCGCCAATGAGAATGCTAAAAAATATTTTCTTCCTTAAAAGAAAAAAATGTAATGTTGGTATATGAAAAGAATTGTTTATTTGCTTTCAATTTATGTTTAAAGGTAATTTTTAGTTGAGCCACCACATGGCATAATCGCATCTCAATATGGACAAAACGATTTTGTAAAATTTATGATTTTTTTTCATAAAGTTTACTAGCTTGAGAGGTCTCAAATATTTTTTTTCTCAAAATATACCTTGTGTGGAGTAAGTATTCACTACTCAGATATTCATACAAACTGCAGTATTGCAATAAAAAAATTGCAAACATAACACATTTTGGAATAATTCTTGGAAGCAAATGTGCCAGTATAATTTCAATAATATTACTGAGCTTCAAACACCTTACACAAGAACCTTAACTCAACATGTAGGCCAAGTTTGCTATAGAACGTACTTTTAAAATAATTTTTTCACAAACACCCAAGCGACATTCCGGAAAGTTCCGAAGGCAACCACGTGACTAAACATTTTTTCTCTGCGAAATATCCTACCGTTTCACTGCTTTCAATACAGTTAATCAGCACAATATTTTCCTAATGCATTTGAGATGGTCGCCAAAATGGCTGGGCGTTTGGCATGAAATCACCCTAACAGCATGTCATGAGCACAGAAAAAAGTCCTATGCTTGTTAGGCCCTTTATTTACCAAGAAATATATTGAAAGTGCCTCCTCTGAGGCACTGTATAACGCTGCTTTTTTTCACAGTTCTAAGGCGGCTGCACGTGCTGTTGTTGTTTACATGTGCAGCAGTGCCGTTCATATCTAGTAGAACTCACTGTTGGGATAGTTGGTGCATGTTTGCAATAAACATTAGTCAATCTTGCGCCAAAATGATGACCACACAAAGAAAACACATAAACGGGATGGGCACTCATTTGCAATTGTTTATTTCTTGAGGAAACAGGCTGATATAAACCCACTTTTCTTCAATGCTGTGCAACCTACTTGGGCCGTCCCTTACCTAATCATGCTATAAGACACATGATCGCTAGATACCGTGCTTCCAGCTCATACAAGATGAGTGAAGTTTCGCTAACGCAATTGATACCCCATTTCTTTTGTGAAAGCCCTTCGAAATTGCTCTTGGTGTGAATCCACATGAAGTGACATGCGCTCTTGAACGGGCACCGTCGTTATTCTTTGCCATAAGGGCATGTTGTCTCGCTCGATCATTGACGCAGCGCCTCGTCGTCTGGCTAACATGTCTCTTACTGCACGATAGGGGTATTTTGTAAACCACTTCAGTGGCAGACTTCGTGAATGGCCACGCGTGCTTCTTTTTACAGCCTTTCAGCTGCTCAGGATGATTTCCAGCGATGCACCGGCGCAACTTTGCTAGTTTGTTAGGGGCACGAACTCCATCAGTACTTCATGCCGACTCGCCACCTTTTTAAGGTTGTGTGTATGAATATATGCCATATTATGAATATATGATACAAACAGCTGCTAGTGAGCACCCGTCCTGCCCATTTGTTTTCTTTGTGTGGTCGTTGTTTCCTCGCGAAATTGACTATTCAATTCAGGCATTCATGTCTATTTACAGCACATGTTTAATGTCTGTAGCACAATATTACATGCTATTTTCGTATTGTATTTTCATGCTCAAGAGAACAGCAGCCACGCCAATTGTGTCAATTGGATACAATTTCCTAATTTTGCACAAAACCATTATGAAATGCCCAACCAGCTTCAATTATTTCTCAGTATTGTTAATTTTATCAAGAAACATAAAATCCATTATTCAACGTAAGTTTGTGCATCACCATCCAATTGATTGATGTGTGCAGTTTAATATCCTAAAGCCACCATTTGATTATGAGACGCCTTAGGGGAGGGCTCCAGAAATTTCGGCCGCCTGGGGTTCTTGTGCACCCAAATCTAAGCAAATGGGCCTATAGCATTTTCGCCTGCATGAAAACTGCAGCTGAGTACCTTGGCGACTAAACCATCGAGGCGGGTTCATCATCATCTAATCTAATACAGATGCGCCAACCGCAATTATAACTTTAATTGACCATATTCTAACCTCACAGCAAAAGAAAAGAGTAGAACGGTTTAAAAGAAAGTTCTCCCCCCTTTTCTATGACGTCCATAACGCTTTTTAAGTCGCTTTTGCCAGAGTACGCTTTCACTGTGCGGAAAAGTGTTTTATGATTTGGAAGTGGCTACTAATACTCGCTGTCACAGGGCACAAAGTATTTTTTCCCTATATTACTCTGCCATCCAGATGCCATTCAATAACGAGTACTAGTATGAGTGCTGGCCGTCTTTCAGAGTGATTTATGAGGTTTTTGCACCCTTAAGCGACAAGGAAAATTGTATGCGACTTTTCTCTTTTCGCCACCCCCTTGAGCTCCTCCTTTACGAATATCTGGAATTTCTGGGTCGCCTGTCAAACAGTTTGACAAGCTCGGCAAATACTACTGTGAGTTTTACCCCCCGTATTTTAGAACGTCCCTTCACTAAATGCTTCGCCTTGACTTGACAAAATTGATTCCAGCGCAGTCTCTAGGCAGAGTAAGTCACCCAATATCAGTGATAATCTGCAGCGATTCTCGAGAAATGCAGCATCATTTTTAGACAAGCGGTGGCGCTGTGCTCTGCTTGTTCAAATAAGGACGAGATTCGAGTCGAGGAGCGTTCGTAAATAGGGAGGTTAGCATTGTTTGCACTGTGGGACAGTACAAGAGTGCTTTTATTGAAATAGCTGTGCTCTCCTTTATTTTGAATGAATTAGCGGATGTCAAATAAGTTCTACATATATTTTTCCTTTTGTGTGATTCAGTCTAATTTTTTTTACTACTGTATATTTGGAGTCCCACCGCGGTGGTCTAGGGGCTATGGTACTAGGCTGCTGACCCCCAGGTCGCGGGATTGAATCACGGCTGCGGTGGCTGCACTTCCGATGGAGGCAGAAACGCTGTAGGCCCGTGTGCTCAGATTTGGGTGCATGTTAAAGAACCCCAGGTGGTCGAAATTTCCGGAGCCCTTCACTACGACGTTTCTCATAACCATATGGTGGTTTTGGGACGCTAAACTGCACATATCAATCAATGCTGTAAATATTGAATATCAGGCTCAAAAATGCTGTATTTGTTTTTCCTGAAACCTGCTCTAAATTTAAATTTTCTCCCTGGAAAAGCAAGATATGATGCTCCAAAATATTGCTCCAGATGATAGCTTGGCTGCTCCACCTCTGCTAGCTGTAAGTGGTTACTCTTTCACCCTGCTTTTGTGTGTCCATTTTATGTTCTTTGATGTTGCATTGTTTCAGGGAGACATATGTGATGCGCTTGATATTTTACATCTTTAAATCAATTATTCTGCATGGTTAATATCTAGTGACACTGTTAAGCTATTGTAACTTTGCCTATTGTTTTCACTCCTGTATTATTGTTTCTCCAGTATTATGAATGTCTGAACACACAACGGTTATTGTGAAATGAAAATGCCGTTTTAAGACTGTTTTGTCATTACATTCATTGGAATATCACTAGCCTTGCATAATATGCATAAGGCATGCCACAACACATGCAAACTGTGGCGTATCAATGAGGCAATTATAGTGTGCATTGATACATTATTTCAGTATATTGGAGGAATAAGGCATGCTGCATTGCACTACTCTTCTTGCTGTTTGTATGCTTCACTGCACTGTGCTTTTGTGCTGCATTGAAGCGTGTTAAAATTAGTTCTTCTTTTTTAAGTGCAAATAAAGGCTCTTCGGTTGTACTTTGATATGCATGCATCGGTAGTTAGAGCTCCATGCCGTACCATTGATGTCTTATTTTCGGTCTTTTGTAGCAAATGGCATTCTGTTCTGCACAATTGAAAAAGGCTTTTGATTAAGGTACAATTTGTCTCTGAAGCCTGTATGTGCTCTGTGTCTAATAAAATAAAGCTTGATTTCATTTTGCACTATGGCATGACTTTGTGAACGTTCTGTTATGTGTGACAGCTCATTTTGAGTGATGCCTTCGCATTCAGCCAGGATTACATGTTACATGTGAGAGCCTTATATGCCGTGCTTCATATATGCACCATAAAAGCTGTGCTAGGGCCAGAATTACCACACTGTGGCAGGAGTCACTACAATAGGACATCTGCACATGAATAGTAAAGGGTAAGCTTTCACGTGCTTCCACAGGGGCCTACTGAAAAGGGGGCAACACTCGAATCATGGTATTTTTCGCATGGGTGTTGGGGCATTATTCAGCATGAACACCGCCACACCCTTTTTGCTGTTTGGGAGAATTACACCCTTACACTACTTTTGTTTTTTAAGGGTGTTAGGGTGTTAGCAATATTACACCCCACTCCCTTAAGGCCACTTGGGTGTACATTTGCTTTTACACCCCCAAAAATGTTTGTGCCATAGGGTGTAAATTCGGAAATCCGCCCACGGTAATAGGTGTAGTCCTGCTTGATACACCCATTTTGTGGGGTGTAGGGGTGTGAGTTATAGACACTATAAAACAACTATATAGGTGTAATTTGGTTTACAGTGTATATAGGCGTGCGCAGGGAGTTTCCCCACTTAGTGCGGGATTTAGAGAGGTTAACATTCTTGACAACGCAGGAAAAAAAATTAAAACGGAGCAATGACGAGCATGTCACAGAACGGCCCGCCTCTGATTCCTGGCTTTTCAGTTGCAAATGCGGGAAGTGAGCAATTATCGGAATGAAGCATCCGGGACCTACGCACGCCATTGTCGTCAAAAACATGAGTGGTCATAACGATGCTCTCAAAACAATCACTGAACAGGTACGATGTAGTGAGAGTCCACTCCGTCCCTCCATCTCCGTGCGCATGCCAGTATCGTACTGGAATTGAAAGATATAATCTTTTTTGTAAAGGACGAAGTGCCAATCGTGCAATCACAGTCCATGATTCTGCCCTTTTCGGGGTGTTGTAAACGAGGTATACGAAAGTGTTCGCTCTGCTGCAATGACATGTTCTATGAGCAGTCGTGAAAAAGAGGGACGTGAATCCTTAATCTTTCGTCTAGACGTCGCAGCCGCTTCACTGAGCCTTCAAGGAACCTGCTTGCTTGCCGCCAATCCTTTCCATCCGTCTCTTCCAAGACGTGAAGCAATATGAATGATTACCGACTTCATTTGCACAAAGCTACTGGCCTGACATTCGCCGACGCCGAATGTCATTGCCGCACAGTCGCATTCAAGGTAAAGCGTTTGCTCTGCGTTCGGAGGTTGCTGGCCGAAGGTCGGCACGCCTTGACAAATAAGGAAAAATGAACTTGCGCGGCTTAAGTGTTGATCGAGCGCTCTTCTGAGAGAATCTTTCTTTGGTCGTCAACTTTAGGGCTAATGGTAATGTCATACCGGAGTCAAATGAAGTGCGTGCCTTGTAACGAGTTTGCTTAGAGCCTTGAGCAGATATTACAGTCGACAAAAAGTGGACGTCACATGATTACGCACAAATTGCTATACCAACGTAATGCATAATAAAGCTCATTCGGCAAATGTTTTAAACGCCAGCATATCCGCTATACCGCCCCTGTTTTTCGTGCCTATACATGCTTATTAACCTCCATGCGTGATGATGAGAATTCAACTTATTTTTTTTCTATCTTGCAGCCTGATGTAACCACGTACATTAAGGTTGGCAGTATTATTTCCTTAAAATAATTCGTGCTGTAACTTGCGGTATTTTCATACTTTTATACAACTTTGACATTCCTATTTGAAAATGCCATCAACATTGATTTCACGGAAGTTGCAGACTCGATGCATGACTGAGGCGTTCGAGCTCACCCCCGAAATAAAAATGTTTCATGGGATGACTAATGGACCCACATATTACGTACAGGTTATGCCTCGTCCCTGCAGACTCGATGTGAATGTTTATTGGCGATATGAAACTACGCACAAAAGTCATGCCGTGTGATGCCTTCGAGAAGTGTGTTTCACACTCGGCGCCTTGGCCATAGATGGCGCTGACTAACCCTCCGGGGCATTACAAGCACATAAACACTCAAAAAAGTGGGAGGGAAAGCGCGCCTTCCGCCGTAACTCCAGTGGTTGAGCATGGGAAGCGTATTTGAATGTTGTGGGTTCGTATCTCACCGACGCAAAGCGTGCCTTTTTTTTGTCCGTTTAATTTCGTGCTACACGCGTCATATATATAATGGTGAAATATGTCATCAGCACTTCAGATATGAACTCAAAGGCGTATGGAATTCGCTATTAGGAAAAGTGTATATAGTACGTGTAGTTCACACAAGTTGTATCGCCAATATTGTGAATTTGACGCATATACAACGAAATAGTTCATATCATTAGGCATTTGTCCAGCAGCCGGTTTGCAGAGTTTCTTGCCGTGTGTGCGCGTAGATGTTCTTTCCAAATAACGTTGCCGCGAAACCATATGCGAGGTGTAAGCCATGGAACGAATGCTTTCAGCGCATCAAATGTCGTTTGAATTCCAGAATGTTTTCACCCTCGAAACCTTGCTGATGTAACCAGGCACCATTTGCGTTCCAACGACGGAGCGAATCCAGTGCGGTCGTTAACTTTTGACCTTGAGCGTCACCCGCAAAGGCAAAATAACAGCGTTACAGTGTCTACATCTTGCTTGCTGTTCGGCGAATCGGAACAAAGCGACCGACTTGAAACTTAGATGTTCTTGTTTTATTTTAAGGTTTTTTTCTGTCGACCGAACTTCTAAAATTACCCTACATCAGATGCACGTCACTCACGTCAGCATAGTGCGGACTCATTGAAACGACGATCCGCACCTGTACGTCTGCCCACTTGCTCCCGTTATATATTTTGCTTTATAATCCGCGTCACGCGAGATGCGACCGCAATTGAAATCTTTAGTTTTATCCTTGTTTTCATGGTGTAGCTGCATTCACCTTGTTCATGTTTTTTTCTTATGTCGGTGCCAACTTGCAGTGGCTGTCTTCACTTTGTTATTGCCATCCACGCGAAACCATCACACGCTGGTGCACCAGCGTGTGATAAGTGATGATGGCGGCAACTTCCTTTTAAAGAATTCCGCCATATCCACGAAGTGAATGATGATGAGTGGGCGAAGCTCCGGAGGTAAACCTGGTAAACCATGAATCATCTGTACATTTTGCCCACTCGATTTTATTACATCGCTCCCCCTAGCGTACGTCGCCGCACTAAATCGAACGATTGCCTTCAACCAATGACACGCGCCATATGTGACATCATTCCTATTTTATAAGATCTCGCGTCTTTCATCAACTACAAGTACCGCTTTCTAGTTTATAACATCTTGCATCTTTTCATCATCAGCTACAAGTACCACCATCTAGTAAACACTACAAGAACTAAACGAGAGGTGGCTACATACAGGAGACGGTACCGCCATCTAGTGAACACTGCAAGAACTAAACTAGAGGTGGCTACATACAGGGGACAGTACCGCCATCTAGTGAACACTGCAAGAACTAAACTAGAGGTGGCTACATACAGGCTACAGGGGACGCACAGCCCACGCCCTAAGGAGCTTCGCCCCTAAAAGGAGCGTTGTACTCTACTGCTGTTTAAATGCTTAGAACAGGACTAGGGAAAAATGGGTGAGTTATTTAAGGCTCGCTCGCTGGATTCCCTGCCGACCGGTTGTGCCCTCGCGATCTCCGACGACAGTGCAGCTCTGGCCGACTGGGTTGGTCCTACGCCATCTCCTGATGCCGGTCCCCGACGACGACGGCAGCGTAGCTCTGGCCGACTGGATTTGTCCTACGCCATCTCCTGACGCCGACAAGAGCTCTCGTCGAGTGGTGCCCCGTCCTCGGACTCCTGTGACCGTCTCCATCTTTCCTATCTTCTCTTTACTTCCGTAGTTCGCTGTCCCTGTGCCTCGCTCTCTCCTTCCACTCTCTATATATAGACCTTTTAATCCTATCCTTTTAATCCCTCCTTACCCACACCCCTTGTGAGCTACTATTGAGGTGTCGCACCTTATGCAGACAGTTACGGGGCTCACTTTTCTCTTCATTTCCTTTTAAGAACCACATAAGAGTTATTGAAATTGGGGGGCTGCACTGTGCGTTCATTATCCATCCTGATTAAAGAACGGCAAAAAAACGTGTTGAACAGAGATATAAGCGTTTGTGATGATAGAATGTGGGGTCAGGACCTGGAAAAGTTCAAACAGCATTCAGGTGATTCTGTACACACAACAGAGACTCGAGTACATAACTCTGACGATTCGCACACAACCCACTATAGCACACCTTATTTACATTCTGAACGTCCTACGTGCCTCGGCACACAAACTGTCCTGCTCACCGTTATGAAACGTTTCCGCTCCGGTGAGGTCGGTCGTCACCGGCGTTCCTTGCGCACTCAATACTCGCACTGCCGTGACCGTGGCGAAGTGGTGGTGGCACTGCAGGCCGGTAGATCACCAGACCACCGCAGGGCAGGTTAATTACCCGTCGCCAACATGAGCCGCGGCCGCATCGTGCCACTACTCGGGCCCAAGGACCACGGGCCAGGTACAGGTATATAGGCTGCCGGTCCCCGTGTCAGCACCGGGCGCAGAGCGGGGATCAGGCCCACCAGGTCCGCAAGGCTGGCGGACGCCTGCAGTTGAGGGGCGCAGCTCTAAACAGGGAGCCAGGCCCACCAAGTCCTCAAGGCTGCAGGACGCTTTGTTAAGCGATGTCGTGACACGAACCGCTGGTCAGCAGCTGCTGTTCATGGTCAGGTCAAGTTCCTTGAATATGGGGTGCACGCCCACTCTGGTGGATTTGCCAAGAACCGAATAGTTTTCATGAAATACCTCTTTATAAAAGGTTAGGATTGCTCTATTAACGAAAAAAAAGATGAAACAGGATAAATTTGATAATGGAATAATAACCTGTATTGGAATACTATAAAGCGGTGAATTTGAACTAAAGATGAATTTGGAAAATTAAAAAAAAGTGTACTGAAAATAAAACCTCTTTTCACCTTTGACGAACTCCTACAATGCGACAGCAAACTTCCCGTAACGGTGGCCAAGAAACAAAGCCCCAAATAAAAGCACATTTTGCGCATTTAAATCTATTCTAAGGAGGCGGGAAAGACACCTAAAATCTTTTTGCATAAGGCAGAACTTCTACTATACAGGAAATGGGGAAATGTTCGGTTGACTCATTTACTCCACAAGAAGAACAATGAGGGGAGGCTGCCAGACCATCGTCATCATCATCAGCCTGACTACGTCCACTGCAGGACAAAGGCATCTCCCATGTTCTGCCAGTTTACCCGGTCCTGTACTTGCTGCTGCCAATTTATACCCGCAAACTTCTTAATCTCATCTGCCCACCTAACCTGTCTCCCCCTAACCCGCTTGCCTTCTCTGGGAATCCAGTTAGTTACCCTTAATGACCAGCGGTTATCCTGTGTACGCGCTACATGCCCGGCCCATGTCCCTTTCCATGTCCATTTCCATGTCCACAGAGCCAGACCAGCTCTGTGTAAATATAAATTTAGCGGCCGAGTCTGACAACGCAGTCTAGTAATGCCTTATTCTGATTACGTCGGCGAAGCAATGTGTGAGGAATGAATTCTTTAGTGAGAAATATACCAGTAAAGATATAGCGCGTCTGTGCGCTGTTGCGTGGCGCTCACATGGTGCCTTTCGAAGTTATAAGGTGAATCGCGTTTATGCCCGCGTATGCGAATGGAATACACGCCTGAATAATAGTGTCTTTTCCTTGAGTGAGGTGATAGGTCTCTTACGGCCAAGAAAGAAATTAGTGCCAAATACATGCTTGTCTGATGTAAAGAACAAATTAAAAGCGCACGCACGTGTCAGAGGTGGCTCTAAAAGGATGTTCGTGTGCCGGAGTTGGCTTATTATTATTATTATTATTATTATTATTATTATTATTATTATTATTATTATTATTATTATTTATTTATTTATTTATTTATTTATTTATTTATTTATTTTTTTTTTAAGTGTGGGGTGTTCAGATGTGTGCCCTATTTATTCGCCCTATTGCCTTGTAAAAAAAAGGTTATCACTTCGACCTTCCACGAAGGCATAAAGCACGTGATGTGTATGACGTAACAAGTGCAGAACAGAAACTCGCGCGCGCATGTTCCTGTGCGGGGGCGTATACATGCGTGCGTGTATGCCTCTCACTTCATATCTTATCACCTTTATTTGGAGCAGCTGAGCGAATCTTTTTCGGGGCAAGGTACATCTTGCAAAGCTTGCAGGGCAGACCTTTCCAGTTTCAATCAAAAGGTTTCAAGGGACGCATTCCGCCCCGCCGCGGTGGTCTAGTGGCTTAGGTACTCGGCTGCTGACCCGCAGGGTGCGGGATCGAATCCCGACTGCGGCGGCTGCATTTCAGGTGCATGAAGGCGGAAATGTTGTAGGCTTGTGTGCTCAGATTTGGGTGCTCGTTAAAGAACCCCAGGTGGTCGAAATTTCCGGAGCCCTCCACTATGGCATCTCTCATAATCATATGGTGGTTTTGGGGCGTTAAACTCCACATATCAATCAATCAAATCAATCAAATCAGGCACGCACTTCTATCCAGCACGGACGCCGTATTGATTGCGGCATAGCTGCGTGTACGAAGGCGCAATGATTGTGAGCTATACATTCTCCGAGTCACAGCGGCTGTAAATGGCGATGCTCGCACCAAGTCGCAAAAAAGCCTGAAACAGCGAAAGTGGGCGATTCTCAACTTTAATCTGGTTGCTTCTAGGTTGTTGCTTCGCCTTGGTGACGTGATGCTAGGTTAACTGTTTCTTCGTGGATTCTCAGCGCAGAGAGGGTTGAGATAAACCACAGACAGTCACAAGCATGGCACGGATGTTTGAACCCTGCAGAGACAAAAGCTGGCACTGAAAGCGAGCTTTCGCACCTCTCGTATATAGACATGTACGGGTATGTCATCGTTGGTGTAATGCTTTCATCGCTTCGGGGGTCTTCGCGCGCAGCCACCGTTGCTTTTCCCGTTCCCTATAACATTCTATCGTTGTACCTAATCGGTGTCTTTGGGTCGCCGCCGTCGCTTTATTTTATTTTTCCCCTTATTGGAACTAGCGGTGGTGTTCCATTTCTATGGCGAATAGTCGTTTATGACGATGATTTTCGTCCGGTGCCCTTTTACCTCCAGCCTTAACAGTTTCACTGTTAACGAAAAGTACGACGAAAATATTTCTATAAAAACAACGATCAGACAACAAGGTCGCCGGATCGAATACCGGTAGTGGTTGTCGCATTCAGATGGAGGCAGAGCGCTATAGGCCAATGTGCGTAGATTTCGGTGCAAGTTAAAGAACCACAAGCAGTAAGACGGCTACTGGGGCGAATAGTTGTTGGTTCATACTTCAGTGTCATCATCATCATCATCATCATCATCATCATCATCATCATCATCAGCCTGACTATGTCCACTGCAGGACAAAGGCCTCTCCCATGTTCCGCCAGTTAACCTGGTCCTGTGCTTGCTGCTGCCAATTTATACCCGCAAACTTCTTAATCTCATCTGCCCACCTAACCTTCTGCCTCCCCCTAACCCGCTTGCCTTCTCTTGGAATCCAGTTAGTTACCCTTAATGACCAGCGGTTATCCTGTCTACGCGCTACATGCCCGGCCCACGTCCATTTCCTCTTCTTTATTTCAACTATGATATCCGTAACCCCCGTTTGTCCCCTAATCAATCCACTTTGCTCTCTTCTTGTCTTTTAAGGTTACACCTACCATTTTTCTTTCGATTGCTCGCTGCGTCGTCCTCAATTAAAGCGGAACCCTCTTTGTGAGTTTCCAGGTTTCTGCTCCGTAGCTAAGTGCCGGCAAGATACAGCTGTTATATACCTTCCTCTTGAGGGATAGTGGCAATCTACCTGTCATAATTTGAGAGTGCTTACCGAATGTGCTCCACCCCATTCTTATTCTTCTATAGTTACTTCAATCTCGTGGTTCGGCTCTGCGGTTATTACCTGCCCTAAGTAGACATAGTCTTTTACAACTTCAAGTGCACTATTACCTATCTCGAAGCGCTGCTCTTTTCTGAGGTTGTTGTACATTAATTTCGTAATGTACAACAACCTCGAAAAAGAAGGCAAAAATAACTACCAATATGGATAGGATAGTTAAAATAGCAGAGGAGTTTTACAGAGATCTGTACAGTAGCCGGGACAACCACGACTTTAATACAATTAGAACTAGCAGTAACCCAGATGACACCCCACCAGTAATGATAGAAGAAGTCAGAAAAGCTTTGGAAAGCATGCAAAGAGGCAAAACTACTGGTGAGAATCAGGTAACATCAGATCTGCTGAAAGATGGAGGACAGATTGTGTTAGAAAAACTAGCCACCCTGTTTACGAGGTGTCTCCTGACGGGAAGGGTACCAGAGTCTTGGAAGAACGCTAACATCATCTTAATACATAAGAAACTCATCATAATACATAAGGACTTGAAGAACTACAGGCCTATCAGCTTGCTCTCTGTAGTATACAAGCTATTTACAAAAGTAATTGCTAACAGATTAAAGAAAATATTAGAATTCAATCAATCAAAGGAACAAGCAGAATTTCGAACAGGCTACTCATCAATTGACCACATTCATACTATCAATCAGGTGATAGAGAAATGCTCAGACTATAACCAACCACTATACATAGCATTCATAGATTACGAGAAAGCGTTTGATTCAGTAGAAATATCAGCCGTCATGCATACACTGCGGAATCAGGGCGTCGATGAAGTATATATAAACATTCTGAAAGAAATCTACAGGGGATCAACTGCTACCATAGTGCTTCATAAAGAAAGCAACAGAATACCACTCAAGAAGGGTGTAAGGCAGGGGGATACAATCTCACCAATGCTATTTACCGCGTGCTCACAGGAGGTTTTCAGAAGCCTAGAGTGGGAACAGTTAGGGATAAGAGTTAATGGAGAGTACCTTAGTAACCTGCGCTTCGCCGATGGCATTGCATTGCTGAGTAACTCAGGGGACGAATTGCAACTTATGATTACGGAGTTAGACAAGGAGAGCAGAAAGGTGGGTCTTAAAATTAATCTGCAGAAAACGAAAGTAATGTACTTCAGTGTAACAGCGCATAACAAGACGAGCAGGCTGATAGAAGAAATCACCCACACCACCAGCGCTGACTTGCCACTGAGTGGTTTATTGCACGCTACACATGCATATACGAATATGCAGCAAGCATGTATGACGCGGACTGCACCCGCTGACTTGTCTATGTAAGATTAAATCATGTAAACACCTGCCGAAAAAAATCGCATTCTTTGTCAAAGAGATCAACTTACACAGTTGTCTGTCAGCCTGCTCGTTGTGTTGTGCGTTGTTACATTGAATGAAATACGAACCATAGGTAGTAGCGTAGCGAGGGGGTGGCACATCGAGCCCATGCTCCGCCCCCCCACCCCAAAACTTTTTTTCGCCATGAACTAAAAAGCACAAAACACAAAATTTCACTCGACCACACCTGCTTGCCCGGCCCCCATTTCAGATCGCAAGGCCCCCTCCCCCCGCCCTACGAAAAAATATTTCTGCCTGTGCCCCTAACCACAGGTGATAGAAATTTCCAGATGTCTCCCCTATGGCATCTCTCATAATTATATCGGGGTTTTAAAATGTACAGAACACCAAGAAATAATGTTATTTGCGATGTGTTTGATATTTTCAGGCATATACGAAGATTATTAGGAATTATGACACCAAAACTTTTTTTCGTGTGTGTACTTTTTCATTCAATGTATAATATTTTGCAAATATCTCCAGCATTGCTTTATTGATAAAACATAAATATTTAAAAGAATACGTATTCACTGTTAGGAACAAGACATGCCTGCATTCTGCACCATCGCCAACGCTCGTCTCATGCTTCTGATCGCTGCTGTGCCTCTGAATGGTTCTTTGCGCTACCCCCTCGCTGACGACTATAACGTCCTTGGAGGACTAATAAACCTGTTCACATTAGTTAAATAATTAAATAATTACGTTTTCTATTTCACTAATATCGCCGTGTACACAGTGCTCCATATAGACAAATAACCAGTTGCAGTTTAGCGTATAGGCAAAGCTCTCTCCATTCAGATGACCACGACACGCACGCTGTAGAGATCCATTCAACTCTTTCCACGCGCTCATGACGAAACCGGCATCCGGGCTTTTTTTTTTTTTCCACGCGTTTTCCATTACGTTCGCCACAACAGCGCTTCAACTTACGCAGCCTCCAACGCCGACAGGCAGCACAGTCTGGCGTCCTGTTAGCTTCGCACGTTACAATTCCTGACGCAGGAAAAACCCAGCGCCATCCAAAAGCACCTGCCGTGCCGCTTGCCTCAGACGTATCACGTTCTTTAGTTGGACAGTGCCGACACGCCTACGCATTCAAAGAATGCGGTGAACGGCAGTGCTGTTCCGTTTGGGAATCCGGCGTTTGACTTTTCTTTTTTTTTCTGCGTCTGTGCATAGCACTCGCTCAGCCTTGATTCTCACTTCTTTTGTATTTTGTCGGCACACTTCACGGATATCTCAACCAGCCATTACCCGCGTTGTGCAAAATAAACTATTACTAGAGAAGCCTTCTTTGATATCACTTTCCGTTCGTGTGTGTGTGAAAGGGGCGGAGGGGGATGATGTGTACGTCTTAAATTAATTAGGTTAAAATAATTCTTTTGAATTGCAGTTTATATGGTTCGGATTCAACGTTTACCAAGGACTGACTCTGGGCAAGGTCGTGCGTTTGATCGGGTTTCTGGCAGGCTCCACCCCAAATATAATGTAATGCTGAAGCGCAAGTGTCCCCAGGTTTCGGTGCACGCTAAATTGTTCAAGACGTTGGCGTAGCCAGGTGGGTTCACCCACCCCCACGAAAAAAAGATCAATTTTTGCATGAGTATATGATTCGCGCAGGCACGATCATACATTAAGGGTGGACGAACATAATGAAGGAAACTTCTAGACGCCTAAACCACCACAGGAAGAGGGGCACACAGAGGTTCCTGTGGTGGTTTAGGCGTCTAAAAGTTTCTCTCAGTATGACGAACCACTAGCGTAGCAAAAAGTACTTCTAAGGTGAACGAACAGTTCCATGCCACGCCCTTACCTTCATGAAAAATATTTCTGGTTACACTCTGGCTCAGGACGTCCCGTATTTGAACAGACTGAAGTCTATTATGTTGAAAAAAACACTATCAACCGTATGAATGCATATGTTGCGACTGAGAACGTAGGCAGTTTAATCGCTACGAGTCCAGCAATCCAGATTAACAGTGGCGCGTCCAGAGGGAGGTGGTAGAAGTGATCGTCCTCCCTAAAGCCTGTGTCAGCACGTCCTCCCCCCCCCCCCACCTGTCCCTTCAGTGCCACTCGAAGACCCGCTATCACCAAGTAGGACAAATGAGAGTGACCACTGAGAGCACGCTATTAACAGTACGTATGTTGTGATGAGGTTCTGGTGATGATAACTACTAAAAAAAGTCAGGACCGCCTCCCCTTCCCTCGCTGGTTTTATTTCAAGCAACCACCTCCCCTAAAATGAGTGGTTGGATCCGCCCCTGATTAAGATGTCCCCTTAACTGCCCTATACTTCAAGTTCACGCCGCAAGCACATTATCTGAGACGCGTTCTGCTTACAGTGATGTTTGCATGACCTTATTGAAGCAAGCTTATCTTTCAGTGGTCGCGTGGGTACTCTGCATTCCAGTTTATCTCGGTTCTTTATCGAACGTGCAACACGTTATTCATCGGCCCGAAAACGAGCGTCCTTCGCAGCTTCCGCTCTGACATCGGTGTTCGGACAGGCTAAATCCTATATAGTTTACAGATACGAAAAAAAAATAATAAAACCTCTTCATTCTCTCCCCGCGAGCTGTCATACGTATGCGACAAGCTTTCTAGTTGGTTAAGTCCGCATGTTTGACGAGTGAAACCTCTAAGTGGGCTGTTATACGTAGCGTCACAAGCAAAACATAAAACAACGAATCAACAGCTTTTCGCGAGCGTACGGTAATTAAAAAAATATGCACCGAAAGCGGGAATGTCGGAGCTTTCCGCACAAAAACGTTTTTATTTTTGTTTGAGGTCCGTCGGGGGCGTTTATTGACGCAACCAGTTAATCGGGCCTTGCCGTTTTGGTGACGTCATTCACTCAGCTGTGTCGTCTATGACCGTGTTCGGCGCCAAACTTGAATGCCAGGCGCTCGCGACGGGGGCGACATCTTCCGGCATCTGGCGAAGTCTTGCGCTGAATCGACAAGGTCGTCGATTCAGCGAGCATAGCAGTATATGGGCAAGTGAGGGGCTAGTTTGCGTTTTGTAGCGTTTGAGTGTCCGAAGCGACGTGCGGAAAGTGCGTGCAGCTGTTCCCGAACATTGCAACCAGCGCGCGAAATTGAGAAAAGGCCCAAAGGAATTGTCTACGTGCTGCTAGTCGCAGGGGTCACACCGTATTAAACATGTCACATGTGCCTCTTGAAACATCGTCCCACATCGCACCTTCTGAGACACCCTACAGAAATTCACATTTTCTCCTTCTGTGGCGTTTTTTTCTTTTCTTTTTGTGCGACAGTATTGTTAATCGTCCTTGCGTGTATTTTGTTGTTCTAAAGCCGTGCATCCCGCACTTGCAGATCATATAAGTTTGTATACTCTATCATCGTGATGGGTCTCTTTCTTTTCTTCTTTTTTTTCTTTCTTTTTCAGTGGACAATGGCGAGCGCGAGTTTTTAACGAAGATGACACAAATGAGACAAAGGGTTGGTTATTTTCTGTAGCACAAGACTCCCAGAAGGGATCGAAGTTATTACAGTGTATGCTGTTTTAAAAAAAGTGTGGGGGTCGCAGGATGTAAAAGGGAACTGCGAAAATCTAACGTACCATTTCCGGAATTTATTCATCATCGCAAAACATTTACAAGAATGAAAAGGCGCGTGGTTTGTCAAATTCACGCAAATGCTTCACGCGAATGCTTTTATGTTATCGACATTATTATACCGTATGATCAACCAGAAGATTCTCAGTACTATGAACAACCAGATCATAATTTCAATGACAGTATTTGACCCGCTTGTCTAGTGCTTCGATTATGAACTTTGCTTGATCCATTTGTCTACATGCATGGGAACACGCCATGCTGCTTTTGCTGATGCGTCTCGTTTAATGCAGCTATATACAGTTGGCCGGCCCGTATCCAGGAAAAAAGAGTGCCCTATAGCCTCCCCCCGCCCGCCTCCTCAAAGTCCGGATGGAATAGGCAGTTTTTTTTTACCTAGTAAAATAATAAAAGTAAGCCTTTTTAAAAGCCTTCAACAAGTCCCCTCCCCCCTTTCGAAACAATTATTTGCTTTACGAGCCTGATAGCTGGTAGGGATAGCGATTTCAGATTAATTTATCGGCGCTTTCTTAGTGCATGTGGATTTTTTCTTTATCCCTCTCTGTGCTTGAGGGCGCGGGTTTGATTCCCGGCCATGGCGGCCGTATCTCCATGGTGAGCATAGGCGGGTGCCAGCTAGGGGGCAGGTGGCGCCGTATTAACATGAGATGGATAGGAGGGGGTGCCAATTCTGCCACATGCATTGACCTAATACGGAGGGGGCACTGCAATGAACCTCCAAGGGAGAATGCTGGGGCTGGCATGCAGCGGACCCGGGTTCGAACGTGACTGTCTCCTCGGGGATTTTTACTGAGTTTTTTTTATTTCGTGCGATTGTGGTTACGGACGCCGGCGGCGGCGGCGGCGCACAACTTTGGCGCCGTGCGTGAGCCGTGTTGTGGTTTTAAACACTGTGCAAGAATACTTGCACCATGATCTCATAACAGCTTTCGCTGTAAAAAAACACAGGTGGTCATAGTTAATAAAGATTATGAGGCATTACCAGGTGGCTCATCATCACATCGGGCTTTTGGCTCATATAAAACTTCAGAAAATACTTGTTTATTTTTTTAAGGATTGATGAAGTTCTCGTATGTATTCGATGACATTGCTGTGGAGAGTTATGATGCAAACAAAAACACACGTAGTGATCATCGATACGACGTGGCCCTATATGCCATTGGTTTTCAATACGACGTTCCCACTTCTGCTTTGAGGAGGCATGACTATGGAAGTACTTCTTTTTGCTCGTAGTACAGCGCGAATAACTGACTGTTCAGAAGTTCAAATTACGGCAGTGTTCTTTGGTTCATTTACGATATCTATAGGGTCGATACGTGTGCGAATAGTTCGCCAAAGGAGGAACAGCCAAGAGCCGCTGCTTCGTGCGAAGAATGGTGCGTGCCCCGTGGGATAAGAGTACATTCCGGCAACTGTACGATGATAGCTACGATGATAAACACACTCATGTCACGTGCCTCGGTTACCGCAAAGGGGGGACGCTGATCCGCGCTCCCAACTGCAGGGCTGCAAGAATTAGCTTCTTTTCCTCAACCTAACCTCCTGTTGCTTAGAAAGGGGAGTATATATGTAGGAATTGATGTTAAAGCGTGCTGAAGGAGCTCAGTGAGTGCCTAACGATGACTGAATCTAAAATGAAAATTTAGGTAGACCTGCTTCTTTTTTTTTTACATTTAGACGTACTTCGATGGGGGCAGTATTGTGTGACATAAATCCCGCGTGCAGTTAGCCTTCAGTGAGTACATTACTGAACGCTCGGTGAATACCTTGACATCGGCCTCTGTATTCGCTGTGTTAGGATGAGGGGTTTACAGTTAGAATAGTTTAAAGCTTTGGTACGTAATCACTTGCGTTTGTTGTCACCACGTTTGTTGTCACCACGTTTGTTATCACTGCACATTCGTCGTATGCTAACCTTTTCGTGATGCATGCTATTTTTTCAAATATTGCGGGCGTATCCATGCAATGAAAAGCCAAGGGGTATACAGTGATCCGGCCTTCGCTTCACTGACGCAACCATTCACGATCACTGAATCTATGACAACACATTCCACGAGGCACTGCTTCACTTCACACACAACATCGGCCTAACAGCATCGCGGATGGTGCGAGGATTTGGGGGAAAATAATGAACGATTCTCTTGCCAAGCACGACGCTGCGCTCTTTGTGTCCTGAGTTGCCAGGGACGATTTGTTAACATACATAGAAGCACGCCAAGCAAGCAACGAAAGTTACCTTTGCTTTGTGGGTTTTATATATGTATTGCTGGCAGAATGACACAACGAAAGCACTACCTGCCGTCAGGCAGCACTTTCATTGTCTGACGTCAACACCGTTCCTAATTGTTCTGTTGTGTCACGTTTTGAACTACCGCAGGGTGCCGCAAAGACGACTTCCAGGAAAGAAAGCGAGAACCTTTATGTCACGACTGGTAGCGCTGCATGTTACGAGAGTGGCGTTGTTCCGGCTACATACGAGGGGAAACCGCATGGAGCGTCGACTCAGCGTATACTCGTGGGCCTCCACACGGTGAACGCCGTGCCGCCGCCTCGCTAATTGGCGTCGCTTCCTCGAGGACGACAGCATCGGATAGCGTCGGCGCTGTTTCCTGCGGTCGGCGCGGTCCGATCCGGTTCATAGACGACGACCGCACGTCGCGACGTTGTGCGTCACAGAAGAGGAGCGACGGCGCGCTACCGGCTCCTGCAGGCGCCGGCGTGAACGCGAAGAGTTGGTTGCGCCAACGCGTAAATGGATCCGGGCTGCTCGATGGAGATGAAAAGGAAAAGGAAGTAAAATAGGGGAAAACAACGGCAGGGAGGCTAACCAGCCTATAGGCAGCCGGTTTGCTACCCTGCGCATGGGAGGGGGATGGGGGAGATGAAAGATAAAGAGCCGCTGAGAGAGGAAAGGGAGACAAACACAGCACATTCGGCAGCACACGCGCGCACACTCAGTCATTTTCCAGTCTTGTCTTTCGCGGTGTGTGACATTGCTGTTACAGCCGTTTGTTCAAGTCCGTGTCGCGTAGGAATTTCAACAGAGCTTTTGTCGCCTTCCGTTGCAATGTCTTCTCTCGGACACTTGACAGAATAGTGTCATTCGGCTGTTGTCGATGCGCGCAAGAACGGATGCCAGTGACTGTCTCTGGATGTCGTACAACGGACAGTCGCACCCGATGTGGTGTAGCGTCTCATCGCAATGACAGGCGTCGCAGAGAGCGTTGTCGGCCATTCCTACGACAAAGGAATAAGATTTTGTAAATGCCACTCCTAGCCATAAGCGATGAAGAAGGGTGGCTTCTCTTCGGTCGAGCTCAGTGGGCATGCGGAGAGCCATCAAAGAGGACAGGTGGTGTAGACGATTCGTCTCGTTGCTTGGTGGGAACGGATGCACTGGCCGCACGTGATAAAGACACTGCATGGTTTTGCGAGCTGATACCACGAACATGGGTGACCAACGTAGAATGTTGGCGGCCGAGCATTTGCTTTCGGACAGGTATTTCTGGTCACGAAGACTTGGGCAGGCCGAAATGCACGCTCTTTCCCTCCATCCAGGGTTGCCAGATCCTCGAAGAGATAAAGAGCCACCAAATTTACCAAGGTAGCCAGAACAGTAGCCTACCAGCAGCCTTTATTTTATTAGATCCGAAGTAGCTCTTTGACTAGCCGAGTAGCTCTTTGACTAGACGTCCCCGTCTCCGTGCCAACGCGCCGTACTGCGCTTCCCACACCGAAGGTGTGGGGCGGTGCCAAGTAGGTCAGGTCTTCCCTCACAGTGCGCAGTGACGTCACTCTGTCTATCGCCTGCTGCGCGCTCGCCGCGTGTCACATCTCTCTCGCTTCACGCTCTCCACCGCTCGAGCGCACATCGAGTGAACACTCTTTCGGATCCCTTATCTGCGATGGAGATGACGCCGGAACATGCGCCGATGTGATTTGGCCTAACCAGGCCGTTGCAGACGTTGCGAGAGTTAGCAGGGCCGATCGCGTTCGCGAACGGTGACGTCGTTTCCTGCAGCACCGATGAGGCGCGAGCCAGGGAAGTCGAACGCACGCGTCAGCAGCGGAAGGCCAATGGCACCGACGATGCGCGAGTGTCCGTGCGCAACGTTTCTGCTTCGCATCCCATCAGGGATGCGAAGCAGAAAGAGAAGATGTTAATTTTTTTGAGCAAGAAAAAGTTGGCAAAGGTAGTTTCAGTTAAATTATCACTGCTTTCTGACACTGGAAAACACAAAAATATACATCACAGCAATGTCTATAACATCTAAATGAAGTAAAGAGAGATCAAGGGGCTTCCTGAAGCATTATACTAAAGAAAATTGGCAATTATTACTGCACCGGCAGTCAAGCGTACATAATCGAATTCGCTTTTGCCAGCTGCCCCGCGGCGCTGTTAATGTAGAGTGAGCAAAGTGCTTCGTTTTTTGTAGTAAATGTAGCGCAGTTTTTTAATCACGTTAATGTAGAGCTTGTGTAGAGCGAAAGGGCTGAGGCCTAGTGTTATTATTTTTAAACCACGCGAAACGCATTAAAATCCGTGCATATTACGCTTGGAAGCTGAGCGTGATAAAAAATGGCAGCATATCCACGGAGTGAATGATGGATAGTGGGGCGAAGCATCCGTCCGTCCATTCGTTCTTGCTTCCGTCCACCCATGCGTGCGTTTGTGTGGCCGCCCGCGCGTCCATCCGCCCGCCCGTGCGTGCGTCTGTTCGTGCGTCCGCACGTTCATCTGTGCGTCCTTCCCTGCTTTCGTCCATGCAACCGCTCCTGCGTCCGTTCATGCGTCCATCCGTCCGTGCAGCCATCCGTGCGTCCGTCCATGCATATGTCTGTGTGTCCATTTGTCCACCTATTCAACACTCCAAGTACCACCATCTCGCATCTTTTCATCATATATTCCTCATATAGAAGCACCGCCATCCAGTGGACATTCCAAGGACTGAACGAGAGAAGGCACACGCACACTTTCTTACGGCTTGCGCTTCGTGTCTACTTCCCACCTTTAACCACCTCGAGTTCATGGTATATACTGGTTCACTGTATTCATGGCACTGCGGCCCAACGCTCGCTAAACCTTTCTAAAACCTAGGAGGTTACGCCCAGCGAGTATAACGTAGCAACCCTTTTTTGTCTTCTGTGCGTTGTTGAACAACAGAAAATTTGCGGCGTGCGCGTTAACTAAAAGCTGAATTCTCCTGTCTCTCATTTCCCCTTAGCAGCCATTGGCACGTATACATTGAGCACTATCTTTTATTGTTCAACAACGCACAGAAGAAATCTCTCACCGGCACCACCTTGGAGGTCAAAATGTAATACTTGTTACACACTATACTACTACGGCCACGAGGGACGAACGGGTGCCACTATAAGGAGCTTCGCCATCAGCGTTCGTGTTTTATTGTGTGTGTGCGGCTCTCGCCGACGCGCGCGTCCAGTGTTTCGGTGGCGTCTCTTCGGCGTCTCACCCGCATTCAGGTTCCCCGGGGCTTCGGCCGAGACGTCGCCGACCCCTGGGGCCCCTGGGAAGATGGCGTCGAGGCCAGTATGCACCCCGCCAAAAGAACATTGTTTCACGTTTGCCGTTCCTGAAGGCGCGGTCCCCGTCGATGAGATCATCGAGTGTCTCGAAGAGACGACCGGTAGCGAAGGGGTGTCGTTCCTGCAACACCTCGGCGCTTTGAAGTTCTTGGTAGCAACGAGGACATCGGAACAATTAAGCCACCAAGCTCATGGTGAATGAAGGTTTTGTCCTTCAGAAGAAAAAAGTTCAAGTGGAAGTCGTCGGCCCACCAAGTGTGTTCATGAGTGTGTACAGGTTGCCGCCGTACATACCCGATGACACGGTCGTCTCTGCTTTGCAGCCTTTCGGCAAAGTACGTAGTATAACATATGTTACTCTGCAACGACGTCAGTCTACATTTACCCCTCGTCAGTCTACATTTACATTTACCACGTCAGTCTACATTTACTGTATATATGAGTGGTGAAGATGGAAATGGCAAAGCCGGCACCGAACTTCATTTCAATCCACGGACACCGCGTTATGTTGGAGTGCCGTGGCATGCGTCGCGTCTGTGCGCGTTGCCACAACGAAGGCCACATGGCCGTGGTCTGTGCAACACCATTTTGTCATAGGTGCAGTGCGTACGGACACGCTGTGAAAGAGTGCATAGAAGCCCGCAGAAGGTGTGGAGGTGATCACCCGACCAAAGAATGTTTCAAGCGCAGATCATACGCAGACGCAGCTCGGAAGACGCCGTCACCGAGTGTCCAAGACTTCCCAACAGTTGAAGAATCCTCTTCAAGCTCGCCCCGCCGTGGTGGTCTAGTGGCTAAGGTACTCGGCTGCTGACCCGCAGGGCGCGGGTTCGAATCACGGCTGCGGCGGCTGCATTTCTGATGGAGGCGGAAATGTTGTAGGCCCGTGTGCTCAGATTTGGGTGCACGTTAAAGAACCCCAGGTGGTCTAAATTTCCGGAGCCCTCCACTACGGCGTCTCTCATAATCATAGAGTGGTTTTGGGACGTTAAACCCCACATATCAATCAATAAATCCTCTTCAAGCTCCTCAAGTGTGGCCGCGCAATCTGGCACCTATGAAGTACTGCGTCGTCAAAAGAAAACGACAAGAGTCAAGACACCAGACCACTGTGATGAAGAGAGACTGCCCGATGATTTCGTAGACGCGCAGTCGGAAGACGCTACTCGCGTCAAGCCGGCCAGTACGCCAGGCTGGGCAACTTCAGATGAACAGCCCGCTCAGACGCAACATGAATACCCAAATGGGAGTTCCACGGAAACGTCCAGTGATTTTTCTTCACTAGTAGGCAGCATCAAAACTCGACATAACTGCAGCGCATCAATGGCGTCCGAGAAGCGCCAAACGCCGGACGACTTGGTACCCATTACAAGAGGCATCGCAGAAAGCACTGCTTTGATTTCCTCTGCCACGACAGCGACAGACACCAGTGACAGCACACCAAACGCTAACCTTGGAATGTCGACAACCTCGAAGAACATGAACGCTACGCCTTCGACATCGATAAAGCAGCTAAGAAGCCGACCACCAACGCGGAGCAAACCGGTGGACACCGAGGTTTCTACCAAACCCGCACGATCTGCAGACGCATCGAGTCCTTCGAGTTCACAATGCCGATCCAAGCCAGGCAGTGGGAGCAGCGGCAGCGACTCCGCTAAACAGGGAACTTTAAAGAAATTCCGCGTGGGATCACCACCACGGCAAACGTCACCAACTATGAGCGACGACGATATGGACTTTTAGCATTTGGCGCTCCTCTCTCTTACCTTTTCTTTCCTTTAAGCAACTTCCTCGCCTTTATTTCAACGATGGCATCACTTTCTTTTATGTCGTTCAATGTTCGCGGTTTCCGAAATCCGGTGAAGCCAACGTTACTAGATACTTTTTTCAGTTTGCAAACTGCGGCGCCGCGAGTGTCACCCTTCCCTGTACTGGTAAAAAAGCCGCAAGCGCGTCCCCTCTCGGCGGTGCCCGGACCCACGCCGGCGGAGTTACTGCAGTTGTGTTCTTATGCCGGGTGCTGCTTTGTTGCTTTCAAGTGTGCTTCGTAGTCATCGCTGTCACTGAGTCCCAGCAAGATTTATTTCGACGTAACTCGCGTATACTGTGTGCTCTGGCTGCAACTTACTACGGTAGCGATCAACGTGGTGCCCGGCGTGGCACCGACGCTGTCAGCGTTGGCGTGATCTGCATGCTTCCGGGTGTTTTTTAATGTCTTCAACTCAGTCATCGCTTTCCCTGTGAGCTACACAGCTCACATGTGTCATGTGACGGTTCTTGAATGTGAGAAAACATGCCTCGCTGCTTTGTGACTGGTTGCCGAAGTGGGTACGATTCGACGAAATCTGCGGCCGAAAAGAGGCATTTTTTCAAGCCTCCCGCTGACGAGGTGCGCCTTCAACTGTGGCGACGGGCTATACCGAGATCGGATACATTTAGACTTAATGCTGTGGCCCACTCTCAATGGTTTTTTTTTTACATAGGCAATCGAATTTTAAAGAACAGGAACGCAAAAGAGCTGTATGAACAGAAGTCCCGCAAGATTCGGGCATCGCGCTCACGTCTCTGCCGTGTGGCATCGCCTTAGCGGCTCAACTGGTGATTTACTTGCACACTCGTAATAACCTTCGCTCACCCTCTCGGGAAATAACTCCCATTACACAAAATTAACCGCGTAAATTCCGTTTAACATTGCGCGAAGGCTCCGTTACGATGCGGCGACCGGTCAAATACTAGATTACCTCAGTTTGCAAACTCCGCCGGGATGCGGCGGCGAAACGCGGCCCCCTTCGTTTCCCGCTCTCTAGGTGGCGCTTCCGACGCCATTTGACCTAGAGAGCGGGAAACGAAGGGGGCCGCGTTTCGCCGCCGCATCCCGGCGGAGTTTGCAAACTGAGGTAATCTAGTAACGCTGGGTGAAGCAGCAGACAGTACTTGACCTCGCGCGGGCACATCGCGTAGACATGCTCTTTTTTCAGGAGACAAACTTTTGTACTAAGCTTGACGTTGCAGAGTTTCAGGAAAGGTTTCATGTAGAGGCCTTCTTCTCACTCACAGATGTGCGTGCACGTGGCACAGGAGTTCTTTTCATGAACGCAACGCTGAGGAGGGGTGCTCACTGTCTTGTTGACACTGAAGGCCGCATCATAACAGTAGATGTGGTACTTAACTGCAAACGAATCAGATTTGTCAACGTATATGCGCCCGTAACGAGTTCAGAAATGAACGGGTTCTATAAAGGTGTGAGAAATTTTTTGATCGAGCCGATATCATATGTGCTTGTCGGAGATTTTAACTACACGAGGCGTCAGGGGTCCCGGCCAAGGCGCCAACAATTATTACGCTAGAGAACTACAGCAATTAGTTCAAGGTTTCAAGCTGTCAGATGGGTGGTTAACTCTACATGGAGTCGGGTTTGTCGCAAGCCGCGCTTGTGGCATTCAACAAAGCCGAATTGATAGAGTTTATGTACCCGAAGACTGTTTAGCGAACCTACAAGCATGTGAGGTGGTCCAGCTTGCACCAAGCCAGCAGAAACTCGGCGATTACGCTCCGTTACTCTTCACGTTTAAGGTGAGCACAACAACGAGAATCCACAAACCATGGAGGATGGACCCAACTATTCTTCATGACGACGAAAGCATTTCCGTACTTCAAACTGAGCTGGCGGCCTCACTGGCAGAAGTGCCTTCCATAACTCCGACTTCGTGGGACCACTTAAAATCTCGCTGGCGCCTCATAGCTCAACAGGCAGGAAAAGCGCGCCACGGTCGCCTCACGGCCAAGATAAAGGAGATTCTCCGACGCATTCAAAGTATTGAAAGCGGTGGGTCAACTACGTTCGCTATGATCGAATACCTTGAAGCACAAAAAATTAAGTATCAAAATCTTCTAAAGCAGAGGTCCCAGGCTACAAGGCTCGCAAGAGAAATGCACTTATCGACAGATGAAATTGAAAACTTGACATATGCGCAAAGAAACCGAGATCGTCGATGCCAGCCCTGCTACATCAATGAGGCGCTGAGAGAGGATGGTACCATTGTTCATGAGACCCGGACGAAGTTCACAAAGTTTTCCGAGACTACTTTGCAAAACTGTTTACTGCAGACCATGACGCACAGGACGACAGGTTTACTGCTAAACTCTCAGCCTCTTGCAAAGGTTTGCCATCGCTAGGCTAGGAAGACTGCTTAGTATTATATGCAGAAACTGATAAAGAAGAAGTATGGTACGCCCTAAAATCAATGAATATGTCCACGTCACCAGGCCCAGACGGAATACTCACGGGATTTTATCTGCATTTATTTGATATCTTGGGAGATGCGATCACCGATCTCGTGAATATTTTGTTGCGTGATGGCCATAAACCGCAGTCCTTCAGCGAAGGAAGGGTGATTCTATTACTGAAAGAGGGTATGGAGCCGTCAGATCCTAAATCGTGGAGGCCCATTACTCTTCTAAACACAGACTATAAGTTAGTAGCCACGCTGCTATCACGGCGTCTGCGGCCTTTCTTGGAAGAGATCGTGTCCCCCTTGCAGTCATGTGCAACACCAAGACGTTCCGTCTTCGTACCTCTTACAATCATCAGAGACCTTTTCGCATATGCCAATGAAAAACAAATCTCAGGTGTATACATTTCTCTTGATCAGGCCAAAGCATTTGATAGAGTTGAACATGAGTATCTTTTCGCTATTTTGCGCATATTTGGCCTCCCAGAGCAGTATGTGCGACATGTAGAAATACTTTATCAGGACCTGTCAAGCTGTCTTTATTTCAACGATGAAGGGACCAGAAGCTTTGAAATTCAAAAAGGGGCGAGGCAAAGCTGTCCGTTGTCTTCGGTATTATTCATTTTGTCTCTAGAGCCTTTGATTAGAAAGGTTGCAAGCTGCGAGCGCATAGTGGGTTTCCCAATGCCAGGCAAGGAAACCTTCAAAATTGTCGCATACGCCGATGATATTTCGGTATTTTTTTGCAACTTGTTTAGCTATAGTACATTTCTTGACATTTTTGCTGAGTATTCCTATCTGTCTGGTGCTCTTTTGAACACCACCAAATGTAAGGCATTGCGCTTCGGAGGCTTCTGAGAACTATTGCCAGGAGACTTAGAATACGTTCAAGCTGTTAAGGTGTTAGGCGTTTACTTTGAAAGAGATGTGTAAAAAAAGACCTGGAATGACGTGCTTAGGAAATCTACCGATGTCATAGCAGCAGCCACTCATTTTAACCTGTCACTAACGGCAAAAGCAACAGTCATCAAGACACAAACATGCGCTTTTGCGTTTTACATACCACACGTCGCCCTGCCACCTCGCCGTGTTACAGGACGCCTCGCCTCTATGGCGGGGATCTTCATCTGGGGAGGAAAACCAGCAAAGGTACCGAGTAAATTTTTACGGCTTCCCACAAACCGTGGAGGCTTGAGCCTCCCAGACATACCAACGTTCACGAGAGCGCTGGCTGCAAAAACAACACAGAAGCTGTTCGATGACAGCAACTACCCCGGGTACAGGCTCATGATGTACTGGAGCAGTACACTAAAAGGTACTTTCACGGCCAATCCGTACATCGGACCACGAGCAGAAATTCCGCTTAAGTTTTACTGAGCTGCCACTGGCTTAAAACGAACAGTGGAATCAATAGGTTCATGCAGTCTGGAAGATGTTTCATCGCAAGAATTAAGCGAAATGGTGACAAGTAGCACACTGAGCAAAGAGGAAGAAACAGCATCCTGCACGAGAAAATGGAAACGTTGGCGTTGCAATCGCGTGCCTAACCAGGTGCGCGAATTTGATAGGTTGAGAAGATGGAGGGCATTGCCTACGCGTGACCGGTTAGCACATTGGGGAGTCGTTCCAAATGACCGCTGCCCATACTGCGGCAAAAAAGAGACGGCCCAACATGCTCTGTTTCAGTGCTCGGTGGCGAGGGGCGTCTGGCACATGGTACAACGCCTCTCTGGCTTTCGCACGGCGCGCATGGGAACATAACGTGGGCTGTTTGCAAGACTGGTCTTTACAGTAACCTTGTACGTATACTTTGGCGGCGACGCTGTTTATCGAAAGTATGGCACAAGCCGTATAGAGGCGCCTATCCCGCACTACAGAAAATTCAGCTCATTGTGTGGAATTACCTAGATCGGCAGCTTGAAACGCACGGCGAAGAGGCCTTCCGTCGACGATGGCACACACGTTTCTTCAAAGTAAGAGAGGGACAGCTGAGGTTTCTCGTTGTCCCGTACTAGCCATGCGCCCACTCTAGTACGCATGCATAAGTGTTATCCTGTAAAATGTGACTGACCTGATTTTTTAATTTTCCTTTGACTTGTAACATTTGGATACCAAGTGATCAATTAGATGTTGGTGCTCATTTGTAAGATGTATACACTGTCTTCACTTGTTTTCGATGTTTCGTTTGTGTACGTACAAGTTAAGTGTAAAATAAACTTCCCCTTTTCGCCCCGAAAAAATGACAGCGTATCCACGGAGTGGATGATGGAGAGTGGGGCGAAGCATCCATCCGTCCATTCGTTCTTGCTTCCGTCCGTCCATGCGTCCGTCTCGGTGACCATCCGTGCGTCCATCCGCCCGTCCATTCGTGCGTCTGTTCGTGCGTCCACACGTCCATCCATGCGTCCGTCCCTGCGTTCGTCCATGCGTCCGCTTCTGCGTCCATCCGTCCGCGCAGCCACCCGTGCGTCCGTCCCTGCATCTGTCTGTGTGTCCGTTCGTCCACCTAGTCAACACTCACTCCAAGTACCACCATCTCGCATCTTTTCATCATATATTCCGCATATAGAAGCACCGCCATCCAGCGGACATTCCGAGGACTAAACGAGACGTGGCACACGCACACTTTCTTACGGCTTGCGCTTCGTGTCTGCTTCCCGTCTTTAACCACCTCGAGTTCATGGTATATACTAGTTCACTGTATTCATGGCACTGCGGCCCAACGCTCGCTAAACCTTTCTAAAACCAAGGAGGTTACGCCCAGCGAGTATAACGTAGCAACCCTTTCTTGTCTGATAGTGCTCAATGTACATGCCAATGGCTGCTAATTGGGAATGAGAGACAGGGGAATTCGGGTTTTAGTTAACGCGCAAGCTGCGATTTTTTTTTATTTTTCAGCAACGCACAGGAGAAATCTCCCACCGGCACCACCTTGCAGGTCAAAGCGTAAGACTGGTACGACGAGGTACGAACGCGTGCAACTTTAAGGAGCTTCGCCCCTAAAAACTGAAGTGCGCACGAAAAACGTAAGCATTGGCGACATGCATTTGTTATATCAGTTACGTACTGCGTCTGCTCGAGTTACACATCTGAAATATTATTACATACAATCAAGCCTTATTAAACTTGAACTCATCGATTGTGAAGAAAGACCAAGTAAATAGGCTGTGTTTTCTGTCTCAAAACCTGCGTTACAGGGCCTGTGGTCACTTCTCCGACGCGGATGTCACGACCAGTTGACCCACTATACCGTGAAACTTCACCACCTCTTGATACAAAAATGCCGCCACATCCACGAAGTGAATGATGATGAGTGGGCGAAGCTCCGGAGGTAAACCTGGTAAACCATAAATCCTCCGTACATTTTGCCCACTCGATTTTATTGCAACGCTCCCCCTAGCGCACGTCGCCGCACTATATCGAACGATGACACGCGCCATATGTGGCATCATTCCTATTTTATAACACCTCGCATCTTTCATAATCAACTACACGTACCGTCGTCTAGTTTATAACATCTTGCATCTTTTGGGCGGACGGACGGACGGACGGACGGACGGATGGATGGATGGATGGACGGACGGACGGACGGATGGACGGACGGACGGACGGATGGATGAATGGATGGATGGATGGATGGACGGACGGATGGACGGATGGATATGGCTGTACCCTTTAGATCGGGCGGTGGCTAGTGGAATACTTAATGCCGTCAGCTACAAGTACCGCCATCTAGTGAACACTGCAAGAACTGAACGAGAGGTGGCTACGGACGGACGGACGGACGGATGGATGGATGGATGGATGGATGGATGGACGGATGGATATGGCTGTACCCTTTAGATCGGGCGGTGGCTAGCATAATACTTAATGCCGTCAGCTACAAGTACCGCCATCTAGTGAACACTGCAAGAACTGAACGAGATGTGGCTACATACAGGGGACGCACAGCCCACGCCTTAAGGAGCTTCGCTCCTAAAAAGGCCGTGACATCGTCTTTCAATGGTTACCTGGGCATTGTGGTATAAGCGGAAAGGATTCGGCAGATCATGCTGCTCGCACGTCACATGAAGAAACAAACAGCGTTCTAATTCCGCTTTCAATAGCGGACGCGGCGAGGCAGATTCGTCGACGGGCCCGCAGTCTCACACTGACTCAGGGGAACACACCAAGCATACAACGTACAAGACTACACGAACTTGACCCTTCACTACAACTCCGGCCTCCACCCGGCCTATCGCCTTTGACTGGGAGTTGCCTTCGTGAAAGCTTATACCACGTTAATTGGCATGACTGACAGTGCGGTATGCGATGTTTGCGGCACCGATGAAAATATCGAACACCTCCTGTACCACTGTTCTCAATTTGCTCCAGACAGATAAGTACTTGCCAACGCAATGCGGCGACTGGATTTTCGGCCTCTTTTTGTGCAGGTGCTATTACAGCCGCGTCCACATTCCTCGACAGCCCACCAGGAAGTGAAAGCCCTCTTGTGTTTCTTAAGAAAGACAGGCTTGTGTGAACGCCTATGACATAAGGTGGAGTTCTACACGCTGCAGTGAAATTGCTCTCAGTCTCTCTTCTTTTTCTTTTCCTTCTCTTCCCTCTTTCTCGTCTTTCTTGTCCCCTTCCCTAATCCCCCAGTGTGGGGTAGTCAACCTAATGTCTTTCTGGTTAACCTCCCTGCTTTCTCCCTTTTGTTTTTGTTGCTTCCTTCCTTCCTTCCTTCCTTCCTTCCTTATTTACTTCCTTCCTTCCTTATTTACTTCCTTCCTTCCTTACACACAACATACCAAACCTAGTTATAATATAGCAAAACTTAGTTACAACATTTCGAAACCTGCGACAACTATTTATCATATAGCAGCGAACGGCATCAGCCTAAACACGTCAAGATCGAACAGCTATGCTGTTCCAAGCCTTGCACAACTAAGCGAAAACTTCCAGCATTTTAGGAGCGAAGCTCCTTAAGGCGTTGGCTGAGTGTCCCGTCGTTATCGTATGTAGCCACCTCTCGTTAGTTCTTGAACCGGCCGTAGAGGGCGGTACTTGTACGTAGAACGAAATGCATATACGCTGAAAAATGCAAACGGTACGATACGAGACGACGTTACTTGTAGTGTGATAAATAATAAAAATCACAGCATATCCATGGAGGGAATGATGATGAGTGGAACGGAGCGTCCGTCAGTCCATCCACGCTTCCGTCCGTCCGCTCGTTCATTTTTCCGGCCATCCGTGCGCCCTTCCGTCTGCGCGTCCATTCGTGCGTCCGCCCGCCCGTCCATACTCTCGTGCGTCCATCTATGCGTCCGTCTGTTCGCCCATGCCTCCATCTGCCCGTCCGTCCATGCGTCCGTCCTTGCGTTCGACCATGCATTCGTTTGTCAGTCCATCCGTCCGTCCGTCCGATGTGTCCATCTGTTCATCCGTGCGTCCGTTCATTCGCGCATCCGTCCTTGCGTTCGTACATGCATCCGTCCGTTCGTGCGTGCGTCCGCCCGTGCGTCAAACAGACAGACGATGGACGGACGCGGCCAGCGGATGATTCACGGTTTGCCGAGAAAGAGTATGATACGCGCAAGGCAGCTTGGCTCGCGCTCGAAGACGGAACCCCGGTGCGCGAGCGCGCGAGAAAATGGGAATGACGTCGCACGAAGACGTTGGCGATCACGTGTTCGTCGGCGGCGCCGTACGCTAGGGGTGGGGTGTAGTAAAATAAAAGCCGTTATGGCGCGCGTGCGTGTTCAGAAAGTCGGCGGATGGACAAGGCTGCAGAGCGGCGTGCGCGCAAGGCGGCGGCGGTGGCTCGCGCTCGAAGGTGGAACCCCGATGTGGGAGCGCGCGAGGCAGAAGCGGGCCCTGAAGGCATGCCGACAAGATTCCAGCGCACGAGAACGGCAGGCCGAAGCGGCGCAGCAGTGGCATGCGGACCCAGCTTCGCCCTCTTTCTTTCTTTCTTTCTTTCTTTCTTTCTTTCTTTCTTTCTTTCTTTCTTTCTTTCTTTCTTTCTTTCTTTCATTTTCTTTCTTTCAAAGCTGTTGAGTCATTGTCTTCATCGACACCATATTTTCTCCTCTATCGTCTGCGCGCGCTGGTAATCTGTTATCCTAACTAAAAGCTGTGGAAAACTACAAACGAAGATCGCACAGTAGACAGGCTTCCACCATTCGGCCTCCGTCGAAGCGCAACCACTGCGGCCAGTATCGAATCCGCGAAATTCGGTTCAGCGCCCGAACGCCATTACCATTGCTGCGGTGGAAAAAAAAACCGCTAGGTCTCGTTATACCGGAGGTTCGAAACAAGAGTAAGCTAAGGCACAGACGACGTTAACTCCATAGTCATGCAGGATGCCGTCGATGCTTCTTCGTGTCTGTGCGAGAGGAAATCGGTGTAGTGATATATATGCTCGGGTGTCACGATCAAAGCGCACCATTGTCTGGCCCACGTGGTGCGGATGCGCACTTCGATCGGCGACGTTCGCAACCTGACACGCAGGAAGCTCGACGGATCGGCGGCCGGTCGTACGTGTTCGTCTCCCAGTGTGCTTCGCTCGCCGAGACACAGCTTGGACGCAGTCGTCGTACGAGATCACCCGATTCTGCGACTGGCAGCCATCTCCTTTGCGTAGACGTGAGTATACCTGCTCGATGCCGTTCTCTCACTTTGGGTTTCTTCCACGCATTGAATTCTAACTATGTTCGGCGCGTGTCTTGATGCTGTGTTCTCACCTTTGCGTTGTAGCAATGTTTAAGAAGTTATTCGGACTTGAGTGTCATGCACTGTTTGCTGAGGCTTGGCTCCAACCACGTAGCAACGAAGCTAAGTAACATGCAGGACCACGTTACGTTAGCGGGTCGACCCTTGTAGAAAGTATGGCGAACGTTAGATTCAAACATCAACTAACATGTCAGATGTATCTATATAACGTGTGCTGCATGAACCAAAATAAGTGAAATGCTTTAGTTTGTCGTAGATCACACCGCAGATTTGAGTTATTTCTGTGCCAGTAGCTAAACCGAGGTTTGTTCAGCATATTGAAAAGCAAGCGTCTAAACACGAGCACTGTAATATAAGCGAACAAAAAAAAAAAAGCGCCAACGTTGTTGTTCACCAACGTCCTTTTTGTTCCTGCTTGACCCGACTTTAAACGACTGTGGCTTTCATGTACAATTTATTTCTAGGAACTTGCTGAATTGCCAGCAATTTGCTGTATTAAATTAGGTTTGTTGGGAAGCGCAATGGAACGAGACGGAGTTTGACAATATTCGTTAGTGGGGTCTTAGTCTTAGGCGCTGCATAGCGCAGATTCGACAGAGGACAAAAAAAAAAACGAAGGAAAAAGGAACACTAAAGCAAAATACGAACGCTACTCGCAACTTTTGCAAGTAGCATTTGTCCTTTGCGTAAGTGTACCTTCTTTTTTTTTTCGTACGGTGTCCTGCACTATCCATCTTTAAGTTCGGGTTTGGTGATAGAGCTGTGGCTTGTTGCCAGCCCAAGAACGGAGCGCAGTACAGTAGGGTTCCTCGATGCGCGCGCCCCCTTCCGCTGCCTTGGAGGGTAGAGACAACAGCGTCGTCTGCTACGGCGTCCGCCATTACGATGCCTTTTCCGCAAGCCGCCTATAGCCACGATGGGCGGCCAACGGATGTCGCGCGGCAGCATAACAGTTTGTTGTGTCAAAACGTCTATTACTCAAGCAACATGGGAGAAATACAAAGTTTTTGAATTGGGAGTCCGAAAGTCTCCGATTTTTTATTCTGTAATACTTATATTTAAAGCGACATTAGCAGCTGGAGTTGATCGCGCAGCATAAACCTACCGTCCATGCCAGCCGCGTTAACACTTCCAATAATCATCTTCTTCGACTAGTAGGTAACTATTTATATAGGTTAATGGGACCCAAGTCCCATTACCTTTCACTGCATCTGTGTGTTGTGTGCCTTCCACAAAAGTGTAAAAACACTTTGTCAGCAGGATGAAAAAAACAGAAAAAAACTGTGATTGCGCACCATATTTTTGTATGTTGTTTTCGAATTATTTATCAGCTACCTCATTTACTGATCGTACCCTGCAACGCGCATTTTTAAAAAAATATTCCTTTCGATTCCTTTACTCCAAAATGTAGACTGGCAAACAATTGTTGAAAATATATACTATTTGGTGCTCTTACTTGTGTCTTTTATGGCATTAAATGATTACTCGCGCGCATATATTGACTATAAAATCAGGTTTAGCGTGGTTTACACAAGAATACCTTGTAAATGCTATAAACCATTCATCAATATTGTTAAAACGAAGAGACCATATGGCTTTACAACAAGAATGAAGCAAATTGCATTCAATATAAGGCAATTTCACGTGCCTCAGCTTTATTTGGATGATTTAAAATACTTCTAAAACATGTCTACAACTCACATCAAGTTAACCGCAGCGCATGTCTTTTCTGGGCAGACGGCGATCACCGCTCAAAGCGCGTTTCGCCTCGCCAACCCGGCCGCCGGGTTGCTGCAGGTGAAGCCAATAGATTAATATAAAGTGAATGAGTGTCGGTTTCTTTCTAAAAAAAAGAGGAACAGTGAGAAAATATTCTTTCACAATGAACTGACGGGATGCGTGCCTTCAATGTGATGTTACCAGAACAAATAGTGTAATGTGCCGGTAGCAACAAGCACACAACATAGGCGCTCATCTTCGCGCAACTGCAATTTGTGTACAAGAAACGATTAAGAACAATGCATTTTGTGCTGACCAAAATGAACGAGTTAAATATGCATGTACACAGCACGCATATGAACGTGTATTGCAACCATTGCACTATAGTGGTCGCGGTTGAGCCTGATCGGGATAAAGTTTCTGAACAGCGATTGGCGTGCTTCTGCAGCTGGCGTAAGAGAGTCAACCACGTCAGGCTGGATTTCGATCGAAAGTACCCGTGTGGCAGCGCTTTAAGTTACAACTCTCCAAATGCTGAAATGTCATTAAGCTGCACAAACACAAATGGTCCGTGGGCTGCCGCTTTCCGCGTTTGATATTTAACAGCTACAAGAATCGCCTTTTCGGATCTTTTGGAAATTTGAACATACTATAGCCATTTCGAAAGCGGTTTGTGCACTGTGGTATGCAACACCGGGCTATTTTGCCCGAGAAAACGCCGCATACTTGTCTTACTCAAACAGCCGTGACGAGATGGGGGGAGGGGGCGAACGGCGGCCGCCAATCGGAAGGTGGCGCTCACCCCTTCGAAGAGTGGTTCCACACCCTCGAAAGGGGCGCGCGCATCGAGGAACCCTACAGTACAGGTCACAGCAGCGTGCTGTATAGGTTTTTTTTATGTAGTTGCACCTCCTCCCCCCTCCTGGCATCTCCCTCCACCTCGTTTGCTTATGGCGCCAAATGAAAGTGCCGTGTCAAACCAATCATCCCAAAATTTTTGCAAATGTCTTGGCAAGTAAGCTCTGTTTTGTGAAGAATCATTTTGTCAGAGACTCGATTAGACCACCCCTATTCATATCTGCACACCCTGGTTTTTAGTATGTGTATCGAGAAATTTATTATCTCAGTTTGATCATTACTGATAAGTTGAGATTATCGGGTCCCCTAGAAATGCCTTTCATTGGCTGATATGATACTCTCGCTGCCAGGCGCATACCAGCCACTTCTGGAAATTATTTTGAGAACTTAAACTACACGGGGGGACGAGACACCAGAGTTGAAGAAGAAAGAACAAATGAAACAGAAAATGACAGCATATCCACGGGGTGAATGATGGAGAGTGGAGCGAAGCTGGGTCCGCACGCCGCTTCGGCCTCCCGTTCTCGTACGCCGGGATCTTGTCGGCGCTGCCGTGCAGCTTCACGGCGCGCTTCTGCCTCGCGCTCTCGCACATCGGGGTTCCGTCTTCGAGCGCGAGCCGCCGCTGCCTTGCGCGTATCAAACCGTTTATCGGCAAACCGTGAATCATCCGCTGGCCGAGTCCGCCCGTCGTCTGTCTGTTTGACGAACGGACGGACGAATGGACGCAGGGATAAACGCAGGGATGGACACGCGGGCGGACGGACGGTTGGACGCATGAACGAACGTGGGGACGGACGCATCGATCGCACGGACGGATGGATGGACGGACGCATGAATAGACGGACGGACGCACGGTTGAACGGATGGAAGCACGGACGGACGGATGGACGCACGAATGGATAGAAGCAATAACGGACGGCCGCAAGCACGGACGTAATGACTGGCGCTTCGCCCCACTTTTCCTTATTCACTCTATAGATACGCTGTGACTTTTGTTATTTATCATACTACAAGTAACGTCCTCTAGTATCGTACCATTTGCATTTTACAGCGTACATGCATTTCGTATATACACAAGCACCGCCGCCTTCGGCCGGTTCAATAACTAAGGAGAGGTGACTACATACAATTACGACAGGGTGCTCAACCAACGCTTTAAGAAGCTTCGCTCCTAAAAAAAGAGAAAAAAAATGTGCTCGTCTCCTGTCTTCTGTACTCTCGAGGAGCTCCCAGCGCTGTTTACGTTCTAAGAATAACATCTTGCGAACAAGCCCCCTAACGTTGGTGTAAGAATTACTTCGCCAAACACACCCTCCTCCGTTTCTGGAAAGTTGGATCGGGGATGATCATTGAGCCGTGGATTTCTTGCATTGTAAATAGTAGAGTCAACGGCACACGTTGTAGATGCGGCCTCATCAAGTCTGAGGCCCACGGAGCGGCTTTCAGCTCTTCCATAGGGGAGTACATGGTAGCCTAATCATTACCGACTTTTTCTAAGCACATCGGTACGTTGTCTGGTGCGATGTTTTTACCATCGTGTTTGTTTGCGCAGTACCACAGCGTACGAAGTGAATTCTCCAATGTTAGCTCGCGAATCGTGCCGTTACACAAATGTGTTGCTGGTACTACATCCCCTGGGGGACAATCCTTGAACTACGTGCGTACTTGATGAATAGTGAAGGGCCGACTGGCATAGACAGAACAAGAGAGGTAGAGGAAGAAGACCTAAAAATGAGTGATCATGGATAGGCACACTTGCATGATTTTTATTTGTTAATTTCCGCTCAAGCCGGTATACATATTGTCACCCTCTTGCTCGATATTATCTGTAGGTGTCTTACCAGCAACACCAACGCTAAAAGAAGCGGCGGAATGAGAAGTGCTTGCCCCCAAAACCAACACTGCTACTTTATTTGGCGAAGAAGATGAAGAGTAAGGTTGGCTTTATTTTTTGCAGCTTTTCATCTTCAACAATGCTCGTCCAAAATTGACACGGCTTATGGTATCTCCTTCTCAACTCATACTTAAGCAGGTAAGCATTTCGTTATATTCAACGTCTCGTTTGCTACGTGTGGGTGTCTGCAGATCAAATATTGTCTGTAATGCCGATTCATGGAGACAGAATGAAATGTTGCGCGCTAATAGTTAAAAAATGGGACCGTGATAGAGAAGCTCTTAATATTGAACTAGGTGTTAATGCCGCAGGTTACAATGGCAATGTCGTCTGCAGCGTCTCAATCGTGAAGTGCGTAGCGCTTATCAAACATGATGTCCATGGTTTCTATATCTCCAGTCTCTTTCGCATGGGTTTGTAAAACAAAAGCTTCCATACACAAATTATTATTTGCATCTAAAAACAGTAAACAAGAACCTACAAGTGTGGTCTTGATCGGCAGAGCTGGCCCGAGGCGCTGCTAAGTTAGGTACTTTCCTTCGAAGATTACGTCATACGTGTGACGACGCTGTCACGAAGGCGCGATGTTGCCAAGGGTCCAATGCACTGTCGATATAAACATAAATCGCGATGTGACCCAAACGACAAAGAGCAACGCACGTCCAATGCTCTACGTAGACATTCTGGTAAGCAAAGTTACGAGCGCTCACTCAGGTGGCGCCAGCGACATGCCAACACTAGAGTGCCTCGATGCGAGCGCCCTACCAAACACGGCTTGTTGACAGTATTTCTACACTTCTTATAACATGAAAGCGTTTAATGACTTGGTCCGCCAAGGCTCCGCTGACGTATTTCCGTCACGTATATGACAGAAGATATGCAATATATATACTAATAGATTGAAATAAAAACAAATAGGAAGAAAACTTTTCGTCGCCGGGCGTCTTACCTACGACTTCTCGCTCCGCAGCGTGCGATGCGATACCTCTAGGCCACAGAACGTGCGTTGTTTAACTTTCTAACGGCGAGCTAATTGTATATAGACCACATATTGTTTGCAGACCTCGGAGCTCAGTAATTTCAGTGCGGTTTCATGATCAGTAGCGAAATGGCGCGACGGGTGTGCGGTGGACGCATTCTGAGGGTCGTCGCCCCACGCGTCGCTAAGCGCGCGCGCCTCCACGGTGTGTGGTCACTTGTGCGTACGCGCTTATCTCGTGATTCGGGCGTTTTGTACGTCTTGTGCTTCCACCGCGAGTTTGCTTTGAACTTGAGGTAGTTAAAGAGAGCATGGACGATGTCACTTCACTCACTGCGGCGGCCGCGTTTAGGAAAGGAGAGCGCTGCTCGCGCACGAAGTAAGAATGGTGACAGTTCTTCGCACTCGACCTGTGTATACATGTGCGTTGATTTTGTGCGTCTTCCTATGTGTTTGGGAAGCGTGCCTTGAGTGTCGAGCTGCGACAGTTAATGCCTGCGCGTTGTGTATGCTCATTTCGTGCGTGCTTTCTGCGTTAGGTGCGCGCTGCAAGTTTCGAGCTGCTTGCCGTTCTTCGCGTGACATGCCAGCCGCGTTAACAGTTGTTAATGCCTGCGGGTTGTATGCTCATTTTGTGAGTGATTTCTGCTTGAGGTGCGCGCTGCAAGTTTTCAGCTGCTTGCCGTTTTTCGCGTGACATGCCAGCCGCGTTAACAGTTGTTAATGCCTGCGGGTTGTATGCTCATTTCGTGAGTGATTTCTGCTTGAAGTGCGCGCTGCAAGTTTTCAGCTGCTTGCCGTTTTTCGCGTGACACGCCAGCCGCGTTAACAGTTGTTAATGCCTGCGCGTTGTGTATGCTCATTTCGTGCGTGCTTTCTGCGTGAGGTGCGCGCTGCAAGTTTCGAGCTGCTTGCCGTTCTTCGCGTTACAATACCATTTGTTTCTGTAGCATTCATTCCTTCGCCCTTGCAATGAAACAATGCACAGTAAACGCTAACTGCCTCTGTGGAGGCACGTTTCGCTTTCGTAACATATCGATTCGTAGACAGATGGATCATCCGCGTTTTTTTTCGTATTTTGTGTTAATGAGCCATTGAACGTGTTGATACTGCCTTGCAGCGCGCTACAATATCTGAGATCATTGCAGACTATTTTAGGATCATCGAGTAGGCTTGAGCGCGTGAACGCGAAGTGCTGAGCTTGTCCTCGATTGAACGCAGCCGCCAGCGATAGAGCGATAACGCTGGCGTGCACGATGCCTTGTGTATGAGTGCCCAAGCACATTGCCGTGGATAAGAACAGAGCGTTGAGGGTCGATGCTCTGTTCGTCGATATTAGGGTATGCAGCGTGCATTGCTTGCTGTAATTTTGAGTTTTCGTTTTCCGGCCACAAGTTCAGTCAAATAAGGAGTTTCACCTTGGAAACGCCGACTGTTATCTCTGTCAGCACAACAACCCCGTGACAATATTTCGGAGCCATCCAGTAAGTTGCCAAACATCAGGAATTGATGAATCGTAGTGGTGTGTGAATAGCGGAAATTCACCATAATAATAGACCGCCTTGTTCCATTGGATTTTAGGACTGACAATGGTGTTATCTCGGTGAGAATGTCGCAAGCAAACGCAAAGTTGTAGTCAACGTGCGATAAGCGTCGTCCTTCATGGTAAGCGTAGCACTCGCCTGTTGGTCCAGCGCATCTTATTAAAGAGCTTGTTTTGTAATACTGATCTACTCGTAGTTATAAATTACACATGTTAACGTGTAATGTGATTAAGAAGTTTCGTTCTGTATATACTATACATGATAAGAAGGTAGTTTTATGAACACTGATGACAAATGTTGTGGCTGATACAAAAAGAGCTGAAAATGTTCCATGCCATTGGTATCATATTAGATGTCGAAGAAATATTTTTTTCACACCCCTGTTCAACCCATAACAACGTTGATCATCCCGTACATCGAGAGTGAATCACTGATTGACAGCAGTGGCTCTATAGTGCCTGCTTATGTATGGCTGAGGGTGGAACCGTACTTTTTTTTATCCTTTTCTTTTTATGATAATTTCAGTGCTGGGCGAACGTATTGGATTATAAGTGAAACAAGGCAGGCGGAAAATATGGAGGCGTGATCAACATTGAACGAACTCGTGTTACCGGATGTAAAAAATTCGACAAGAGAAGTCGTTTTCCTTAGAACATACTATTAAGACAAACCGAGAGGATTGTGTGACAAATTTACAATATGATAGTCTTTTTATACGTGGACGCGTCTTTATTACTTTTTTTTCTTTTTGGTTCAGGCGAAGAAAAAGTAACCGAGGAACTTTCACTTAAAACATTTCTTAAATTTCTGATGGACATACAACTTGACTCGTCTTCATCGTGACCAGCTCAAAACGAGAATTTTATTTTCGTTGTCACACGCTGTGGCTTCACTTGTATGGCGAGCTGTGTTTTTCGTTTGTGCTCGAAGTAACGGAACCCCGAACACGCCATGCCATCATTGTCTTTGTGTTTTCTTTAACCGAATCTCTCGTTCTTAGGAAATGTTCGTGCCCATGATAGTTCTTGAGCTTCTCTCTACGCATTGTCTGTTGTTGTAGGTGTTCAAAGTGACTTGTTCTGCGAAGTTTAAAGAAAGCACAAGTCCAGGGTAAGATGGAAGCATGAAGTTGCGAAAAAAATCTTGAAGAGGGGAGTATCTCTGAAGCCGATGTTTCGACAAGGAAACTTCTCGTCAGCAAAGGTGCAGTAGATACCTTGAAACATACCGAAGGTTTCGAGCACTCAGCTTGCATAGGTGTTTGTGTTAGGATACCACTCTGTGCAATATAAAAAAATCCAGGGGTATGGGCGCGAAATTAGAATTTATCTTGCTGTCTTTCTTTCCGTGATTCAGTATGCACCGGCTGAAACGGCAGAGCGACTCGTCAAGCAACGACGAGAGCTTTTCGAGCGCATCGAGCGACGACGATGTCACGTCTGACGAGGTGCAGTTTGAGTCCCCGCGGCCGCCTCGCTTCAGGGACAAAACCGCGGCCCAGCTGGGGCTCGCGAAGGCCGGCTGCCGAGACCAGAAGGGGCGTCCGGGGAGAAACTGCCACACCTACAGCAAAGGGGCAGGGTTTTCCCTGGCCAACGATGGCGACTATTCACGGTTGCCAATGGAGAAATCAAGGTCAGCAATGGCACCAGTGTATAATACACATACATAAAGTGTTAACTTAGGGCGGTTGGTGTATATGTGCTTGAAGAATTGGGTAACGATGCAAGGAACGGGACGGACAGGCCGAGACAGACGAGCCATTCCTTCTTTGTTCTGATTGAACTAATTATATATATATATATATATATAAACGTGTGTGTGCGAGGAAGATTTTACGTAAGACATTTTGCAATGCAAGATGTGTTTTTTGTGTGTGTGTATCGTGATGATAGTTTGCGAGGTCAGGAAACATCGAATGTGCGAACCGAAGCGTTTTCATGTATACAAGTCCACCGTATAGCACTGTTCGTTTAGTCGTCCAAGGTGCTAAAATGGCGAGGTGGACGGCCCAATATGGTGCCACAAAAACCCATCCGTAAAATAATATATAGTACTTTATAGGACACTGCGACGTTTTGGCGCTTTTTATTCTCTTTTGGGTTTCAGCGTAGCCAGAGCTTTCTTTTTTTGTTGAGGGGTGGGTAGAGCCATATTATATAGATGTGGGTTACTTCGTGCTCTGTATGTATTAGTGTATACATACGTGTATACTTGTGCGATAGAGGAATGTTTCAGGGAAGAGCTTCGCACCATTAGGAGTGGGGTGGGGGGGGAGGATAGGTGCTGTAACACCAGCAAGTCATCAAACAATGGTGTGGGGCCTCGCCAGTGTTTGGTGGCTTGCTGGTTCACAAAGGGTTGGGGAGGGTGATGACTAGCGGGGTAGTATATGGCTAGGTGAGCTCAAGTATGACCATTGCCAGCTTCCTTTTTCACTCAGACTCAAAACCATGATGTGATTTTGATTTGGTTTTGAGGGGCGCCTTTAGTGGAGGGTTGCGCAAATATTCGACCGTCAGGGCTTTTCTGATGTGCACCAAAATAAGTACACAGACTTGCAGCATTTCGCCCCTTTAGAAACACTACTACCGCTGTATATGGTTCGAACCCTTAGTTTAGGGGCCGGTTGCTTAGCACCGTAATCACTTTACCACCAAGGCGTAGAATTTTCTTGTACACTATTGTGAACCTTGGCATAAATATAAATATTTATCTAGGCCAAAAGGTTATGCTGAATCCTAACACATCCCCATCTTCCCTTTAGCGACGTGCTTCACATATTCGACCTGTATTTGTTTTGCACATTATTTCTTTCACTGTGCACCAGGTCGTGGAGGCATGTCTCCGGGAGTGCGGACGCGTTCGTGCTGTCTCAGTTGCTCGAGTCTTCCGACACGGAGGCCCTGTTCACGCTCGTCCTCATGGGGGACAACCTCGGCGCCCTGCTGGAAAACGCCACGCTCGACTGCGCAGCGCTCAACACGCTTGTCGCGCTGCTCGCCAAGGCGTGCACGTGCCGCCAGACTGAACACCTGAGGCTCCTGCTGGGAACCGTGGCGGTGAACGACATGTTCCTGCGGAACGTCGAGCAGCAGCTTGTCTGCAGGTACGGCCCCTTCTGCCCGTGTGTGTGAACTCGGAATTTGCGGAATACGGCAACATATGCATGGAGTGTTCTTGGCAGATCGTTTCTTCGACAGTCCGCCAGCTGAATGAAGGTTAATAAAATCCGAAACTAAAGCCCTACAGCTCTTGCTGTAAACGGCTGTAGAAAAGTTTACCTCTTTCCAGAAACAGTTTTATGTTTTTATATCTGCTTATTCGGAGATCAGGTAAGGGAGATTATTGCTACCTCAGTATTTGAAAGACGTTTAGTAAGAAAGAGGGAGTTAGTTCCTGCAACAACAGAAAGCGGAGGTAATTGGTAAATATACGCGTTAAACGACCACGCGTGTGAACATGGACACAAGCGACGTAAAAAAAAACAACACAAACACCACCAACATTTCGTATTATCTTCACTTGTCATGTGTCCATGTTTGCACATCCAGTCATTTAACATGAATTTATTCCTGCGCACGCGCGCATGATGTAGGCTTCCATATATCCCTCATTATATATACAGAGACTCGTACTTCCTTACAAAACTACTGGTTGAGGTGTACTTCAAGTGTATCAGTGTAGTCATTAACAACGTCAAGCGGGCCACCCGATGTGTCCATAACCGAAAAGAATGGATCTCGGCTCACCCTTTTAAGCACGGATGCATTTACTCGGCTTCAGTTGGCTGTGGTATTGGATGTCTTGATCATGTGACAGAAGCTATTTTGTTATTGACTCTTGTTGCTAAATAGCCGGACACTTATTGCTATATCTTAAATGAGGTATGCACACCTACACTGTTCGTTGGAGTGCATATTAGTCAGGGCTCTTGCCCTTGATGATTGTAGGAAGACGTGAAGCGGTGTGTCATGAGTGTTGCTTATATTGTGTATGTCAGTGAAAAAGCAAAGAGTGCTCAACCCTCCGCGGTCTTATTATAGTCCCCCCTTGAGCTGTGAATTTACACTAATCTGTTTAGCGCAAATGTTTCTGCAACCCTAAATCATTTTTCAATCTTCCGTTCCAGGCGGCGGTTGCCAGCCTTTTGGGACGAGTTCGTCGTACCCCTGGTGAAGGTCGTGGAAAAGTCGGTGAAACTCCTTCCATGCGAGCGTAAAAACAACTTCTGTAGCCTCGCTGCCGTTTTGCTAGATTTAGTCAACAGCAGTCTTCAGGACACGCAACCAATTGACGGGAATGTTGTGGAGGCAGTTGAAAGCATTGGCACAGTCTTGGCCGAGGCAAACAAGCTTGACTTTCGACAAGTCGTCGGGAGGACTCATTACGCCTCGTTTCCAGGAGACGGAGATGCCGGAGAGAAGTCGTCAGTGCTGCCAGAGGAATTCCTTCAGTGCGCGCAACTCGGCGAAACAGAAGTCGGCTCGGTTCGTCCAGCTACGACGACTGAATACTTAATGAATCAGTACAGCCGTCTCAGGCAACTGTTTCTCCAGCCGCTGGGAAAGGTATTGAGCACGTTGCAGTCGTTCCCGGTATCGGCTGACCCCATCAGCATTGTCATATACACAGAAGTCAAGATTGGTCCTCCTGTATGTACGATCAACGGTGTCGGCCACAAGGTAAGCTTCAGCGTCGTAGACGGCAGAAATTGTGAGTCCAAACTGCTGCCTGGATGCATGGTTTGCCTAAGCAACGACGGATTTCAGACAGTCGTTCACGGCAAAGTACTGCGGCGAAGTTTCAAAGACAGAGAACAGGGACATATGATTGTATCCTTTACCGATGCTAGGAGGTTTGAGGCTGCAGCGTCTGTACAAGGCTTTGTCATGGTGGAGTGCCCAGAGTTTTATGAAGACTATATTTCAGTCTTTGACGTGATGAAACAGTTTGAAGCAACACAGTTGCAGCTGCCTTTCAAAAAGTACATCGTTGATGGACGCAGCGATCCCGCTGCTCCTGGCTACATGAACAACAACACCGTCTTTGACATGAAAGCGCTGTTCAAGAAGAGTCTGTTTATACGTCCACACAATGACCGAGATTGGCCGAGTAGTGGAGAGACTGAACTGGATCGGTACCAGTACGACGCCATACAGACGGCAGTTTCGAGGGATGTCACACTCGTGGAAGGGATTCCTGGAACGGGCAAAACCTTCATGGTGACCCGGCTTGTGTCAGTCATGTTGGACAACATAAACGTCTCCCATGGAGGTCCCATCATGATCGTATCAAAGGACAAAGAAAGCATTTGCTTGATTATGGCACAATTTGAAGAAGTTCTGGATGACGTTGAAGTCGTGAGCGCGGACAGTGATATTTTTCAAATGAAAAAGAGAGTGCTGACTGCCGGACCCAATCCGGAGGCAGTCGAACCTTCACATTTGCGCTTACTGAGGCGACATGTTGATGAGATAGAACAACTTAAATCTCGAACCAAGAACGTGCAAGATCATCTAAGACGTATTCCGTCTAGGCTCCTGGGAGAGAGCGAACTGAAATCTGTGATGAATGACAAGCATTACAGGAGCTTGTTTTTCACGATGGTGACTGGCGCAGAAGACAAGCTGAGAGACTGGCTGCTTGCTGACAATGAGGATGTTGTAGCGAGGTTTTCCTCGGGAAACCACAGTTTTCTCTCTGAAGATGAAGTGTGTTACATTGGCGACGTGTGGGAGCTTGACATGGAGAGCAGGTACAGGCTGTATGGCTACTGGAGAAACAGTTATTGCGAGAGAAAATCACGCGAATGGTTTGATCTCGTGGAAAGGTTCAAGACGCTGCTTTTGCTGAAGAAAGAGGCGGAAGAAAAATTGCAGCTCGATGCTCTTCGCGGAAAGAAGATTCTAGGAGCAACTCTCTCTTCCCTACCAAAGATATGGGCGATGCTCAGAGACATCAAACCACAGATCATCATCGTGCTAGGATCACGCTCAATTCCAGAGCCCTTCATGCTCCCCATAATAACACTCAACCCTCATCACATTGTTCTCATCAGTGACACGCGAAACATTTTTGACCTACCGGGAGAGATGGAGGCCGCTCATGGCTCGTTGTTCGAGCGTCTGGTTGAACAAGGGGTCACCTGCTGTCAGCTTTTGACACAATACAAACTAAACCCAAACACTGTAAGAGTTATAGATGCTTTCAAGACCAACACATTTCTCGAAAGGTACGAGTTTCGGACCGAACTTTCGCAGATACGGGGAGTTTCGTCGAACGTGCGGTTCGTCGACCACTCTGTTTGCTACAATAGGGACAACATTATCGCATGCGCCTTGGAAGCGGAATTCTTGGCCTCGCTGGCTAAGTACCTGTTAATACAAGGGTACCACCCATGTGAGATCTGCGTGTACGCACCCACCGTGGATCAGGTTGACCTCATCAAGTCTAACTTGTGCGGCTTGGAAGAAGAGCCTCTGGTCGCCACAGTGGACAAGGCTAAAGGCTGCAAGAACTCCATTGTTCTCATGTCATTTTCGTGTCCTAACACGACGTATGACTTCGAGGTCTCGTGTCGGGACCACTACAACGCTATCGCGTCTTCGACGATAGGCCTGTTCTGCATCGGGAACCTTACGTACCTGTCGGATAACACCAAGACTTGGAAGCAAGTTGCCCCTGTCCTTTACGCAGAAGGTATGGTCGGTCCCCTTGAGCTTAAATGCCAGATACACCCGGACAAGACTACGGCTGTGACGAAGGCAAATGACTTCGCTGATGTCATTGACGGCGGCTGCAGTACACCGTGCAACGCCTCCCTGCCTTGCGGTCACCCGTGTCCCAACACGTGCCACCTTAGCGACAAAGACCACCAGCAGACATTGTGCACCAGACCTTGCAAGAAGCTGCTCCCTTGTGATCACCCTTGCAAGGCGCTGTGCGGAGACCCATGTCAGACTGAGTGTGAAATCATGGTAAACGCGCTTAGTCCCTGTAACCACGTCGTTCGGGTGCCTTGCTCAGCCGTGCTCAATGCGCACGAGGTGCGTTCTCAGTGTACCGAAGTGTGCGGAAAGAAGATCAGTCGAGGGGTCCGCTGCACAAGGAAATGTCGCGACTGCTTCCTCGAGTGCACTCACCTTAACGACGATGTCTACTTCGAAGAAGAACCCCCTGTATGCATGAACTGCCAAATCATGTGACGATGCAACATTGTTCTTGGCTTCATCGCATACAGACATTGTACATAATCTTCTTGGATCATTCAAAAAGCTTGGATTTTGTGTTTTGATTTTGCAGCTGCTGCCAGTAATAAAAATAAAATGTAAAAGCTGTAATATCATGGCCTTCTGGTATTTGATAAACATTAGGAGTATACAGTGTCCACTATAGCGCGAAATATGCGCACAGCAACTTATGCGCACAGCGAATTGCGCACAGCAAATATGCGCACTTTTCTTTCATCTCTCTGTTTTCTCAGAGTTAGAAAAAAGAAACAAATCATGAGTTTTTTCTTACGCAGCTGTGTGTAAAGCATACACTAAAGCATAACGAACGGGCACGAAAGGTAGATCAACAAAAAATTGGCAGATCCCACGTACAGTAGCAATCGATGATATGGGAAGCATGAATGAGAAATGTTGACATGTCACTTTAAAATCAGCAGCACGTTACGAGGTGGAGGTAAATGGGGCCGCACATGACTTCCGTGTCATGATTATCACGTTTGGATGTGTCATTTACCATCGTCATCTATTCGCGTCGCGTGATACCAAATTTAGTATATGTGGAGCTATCGAAACTGCCGTGAGCACGCTATGAGCGTGGTATGTTGTCATGTTCTTACATGACACGCGTGTCAGGATCATCATGTTTGCACCAGTCATATATTTCGTTATCCTTTGACGTCGCGTTACGCCATAATTGGTATATGTGGACCTTGCGAAACGGCTGCGAGCTCATCATGAAGGGCCGAATATACTCCAATGTAGCGTGGACGCGCGCACACGCTGGGCAAAGCGACGCTACTTTAGCAAAACGCGACCACTCTATAGTCTGACGCCTTGCCGCGACCAGCGCCTCCAGCGTCCGTCAGCGCGGCCCGACGGCAACCAGTGCGAAATGCGACATGGTGCATTTCGCGCCGATGTGTTAGCCAGTCAACACTGCGTCTTCCTCTTTTCGTGATGGAGAGACGCCAGACGCGCTGAAACGCGCATGCGTCAAAGCAACGCAGCGTGGCGCGTGCCTGCGAGTATATGGCAGGACCAGCGCCTGGCGTGGCAACGCCTGCGTGACGTGACGCAACGAACGCCGGCGAGCACGCGCACCGCGTCACGTCGAAATGTATTGGCTCCTTGACTGTGGCACCAGTCACATACCATCGCCATCCATTGACGTCACAGAATACCAAATTCGGCATATGTGAAGCTAGTGGAACGGCCCGCGAGCGCATCATCAGTGTGGCATGCAGACATGCTGTTACATGGCACGCATGTCGTGATTATCATGTCTGGATGTGTCATTTACCTATGTCGCCTGGTCACGTCGCGTAATACCAAGTTTGGTACATGTGAAGCTAGCGAAATGGCCGCGAGCGCATAATGAGCGTAGCATGTAGTCATGTTGTTACATAACAAGCATCTCATGTTTATCATGTTTGCACCAGTATCATACCTTCGTCATCTATTCACGTCCCGTAATACCAAATTTGGTATTAGTGAAGCTATCGAAACGGCCGCCAGCAAATCATGAGCGCGGCATGTAGTCATGTTACATGACACACATGTCATGATTATCATGTTTGCACCAGTCACATGCATACCTTCGTCATCCATTCACGTCGTCCTCGCTTCCTTTCTGTTTATTTGTGCGCTTGAACTGACAGTTATACCATTCACGTACTGTAATACCAAATTTGGTATATGTGACGCCAGTGAAACGGCCGCGAGCGGATCATGAGCGTGGCATGTAGACATGTTGTTACATGACACGCATGTCAGTATTTTCATGTTAGGATCTGTCTCTTGTGTTCGCCATGCAATCATGCCATACCATACCAGTTCTGCAACATGCCATGTGAACGAAGCTCCCGCAAGAGCAGCAGGACTACGAAATGTAAATCGTGACATTCATGACATACATGTCATGATTTTCATGTTATGACTAGTGAAATATGTTATTCATACAGTCACGTTGTGCCATGCGAAGTTTGGTATCGATACCATCATCGAAACGGCCACGAGAGCTAAAAATTGTAGGCGGATACATATAGATATAGATAGATAAATGATAGATAGATATATAGATATAGATAGATAGATAAATGATAGATAGATATATAGATATAGATAGATAGATAAATGATAGATATATAGATATAGATAGATAGATAAATGATAGATGGATATATAGATAGATAGCTAAATGTTAGATAGATAGATGGATATATAGATATAGATAGATAAATGTTAGATAGATAGATGGATATATAGATATAGATAGATAAATGTTAGATAGATAGATAGATAGATAGATAGATAGATAGATAGATAGATAGATAGATAGATAGATAGATAGATAGATAGATAGATAGATAGATAGATAGTCGCCGAAGTTCACTACGAAATGCTTCACATTTGAAACGCATTTTGTTCGAATATTTTTTATTTCAGTTGTTTTTGTAGTCAATTTTTTTTTCCTTTTCGAGCATATTTATGTCATGTCGGGCTCACGCAGAATGGAGCTGGGAGTGGAAGATGTTCCCGTAGTAGGTGCAGTTGATGCACGGATGAGAGTTGAACGTGCTGAAGGCCTCCATGAAGTTTGCGATATCGCTTTGGCGCACCTGCGGAGCAGATCGGCAGCGCAACACAATAAGCACACCATTCAAAGCTATACCTTGACGCTACATTGTTTAAAACAACTATTGCGTTATTGACCTAAATCCTGATTTGAGAAGAATACACTCGATTTACAATGAGTGCCACATGACAGAAAATCTCATAGAGAGCTGAAGAAAAACTGGACTGTTATAGAGAGAGCGTCAAGGGCCCTTGCATGGCTGTATGAAGAGAAAAATGGACTAGTTAGCGTGTGCAAGAGCCAGAGTCACCAAGCAGTCGAACAGCGTCATTTTGGGTAAGAGCGAAATATAGATATTAGAAAAGAAAATCGTAAGCGTCGTAACAGACGCCGATCTCGCAACTGCGCTCTTTGTCTCACGCGGCTGCAAATCGGCACTTATCCAATTCGCTCTTAAACTGTAAATTCTCACCCTTTGTCACCAAGGTGTCTTTGTTGCGTTTTTTATAAGGTTTTGCACAAGAAATCTTAAAGACATATCACTGCTTATGACTGCAGAATAGATAGGGGCCATTCACGGCCGACGAAGTCAAGGTGTGCAAACACACACAAACAAGAAAAGGTAAACAATGTCAGCGTGACAGTTTATGTTGCCTGGTTCTGTAATGTGTTATTCGCAGCTTTCACCTCCTAGAGAGGGCACTAGTGCAAGCCAAATATGGCTGTCGTTTGGGGGACTGTGCATCCGGCATGCCGGCAGCTGCCACCGGTGCGCCCTTCACATCGAACTCCGTAGTGTTTTCGGCTTCAGCCACCGTGTTGTCAAGGCTTTGCAGAGAAGGTCATTGACTCTAGCAGGTATCATATCCCACACTGCGTGTTCAGAAACGCGTGTGCGGCGTATATTGAAGGAAAAGAAGTTTTGAACGCCGGGCACATCGTCTGCTGCGGTGCGAAGGAACGCACGCACAGCTTTGTGAACGCAGCTCGTGCCCCGACCGGGGAAGATCGAGCGGCCGTGCTCGTGCAAAGCAGGAAACCTCGCCTTATACTGCACGGCGTCTGCACAGCAGCATCCAACATAATTTGCGATTCTTCTAGCTCAGAAAACAAACAAGAAAGACTAAATCATAGCGATACTATACGACTCACAGTATACCTGTCCGATTTCGGTAGTTCACTACCAAATTCAAAATAGCCGTAATATAAATTGCCAGTAACAAAATATAAAGCACCATAAACCCTTAAAGTGAGGCCGACTGAACGATATTATGGGCTGGCTCAAGGAGGATGAAAGAAAAATTGCTGTAGTGGAAGCTCTTGCAGTGCCTTGCCAGCAGAAGTGAAGCCACCTTTTGCCACTGCCAAGATGGCGGAAACATGCTCTTTTCTGATGGTGCCCACTTAAAGATCAAGTGGCTTTGATATGTTCTGTAAATGCTATGTTCGTTCTATGTTAAAAGATTGTTGTTTCCGACGAAATAACACACAAAAACGAGTGTAGATGACAGAATCTTCAAGGAACTTTGCCTCCACTTAGAGGCTCACTAAGAAAAACTAGTAACTGTAAGACGCACTTGGAGCACTATGTGACCAGAAAAAGTTGCCACATTAAACTTGTTGGGCGTGCGAGGGAAACGCTTCGTTTTTATTCGCTGAACGGTGATAATTTATCATGCCCCTAGCAAGATGGCCGCCACAGCCGCCATCTTGCCAGTGGAACGGCTTCACTCCTGGGAAGTCATTTCTACTCCAGCAATTTTTTTTTTAATCCTCCTTGGGCTGGCTGCGTGGGCATCCCCCCAAACAACAGTACCGACAGATGCCGCATGGCGGCGCAACCATCTGTGAAAGTTGCGTCTGCACGCCTTGCATCATTCCCCGTCGCTGTTTTCAGTTGACTGCAGTTTGAGGGGAAAGCAAACGCAAGCACGAGAATTTCTTAAACAACGCGGCGAGACCGCATATACCGACTCGGCGACTTGCATACGGAGCCCAGCCTGGGCGGGAATATCTATAGCAATGTGCATCGGCTTCCCGAAGCTTGCCTCTTGAATCCTAAGCAGGAGCACGTGCATACGACAGCAGCGCAGGTTGCGTGGTCGCCGTACACTATATACTCACGGGAGTTCTGAGTGTGCAGTTAAAGTACTGGCAGCCGCTCCACGAAGCGTCCGATTCGGCGGGGAGTGCGGCGAGAACTGCGACAGCAGCGAGCAACGCGCAGGCCGTGGTGCACTTCATTATCCCGCTCCGTAGCCCGACTGTTGGTGAAAAGATGCAAGGCGACACCTAAGCCACTAACTATTGCAAGGCGACACCTAAGCACCACGAACATATTGTAGTATACTACAATATGTTCGTGGTGCCTCCTGGAAGAGGCCGTTAGCGTATAGGGTGCCAAAACGTATACACCTGACGTAATAAAGAATGTTCGCCGTTTAATCGAATTAGGGTGAAAACCGCAGATGATCTATTTATTGGTAATAAGGGTTATAGTGCATTTAACGATGCAAAGGTTCTTCCGCATTCTGCCTATAGATTGCAGAGATTTCTGTGGTCAACTAAACGTACATGTAGTACGTGCAAACTGCGGCGTCTATAAATTGACACTTCCAGGAAATTTCAGTTTAGACGCCGTACCTCTGATAATAGTTGACATGCACACCTTAGATCGCTGCTTATTTGCGCGAACACTACGTCGGAAAATCGGTACTCCTCAATGAGAAAATACACTTGAAGATAAAATACTTGATGGCATCGTGCATCTTGCAGAAACCGCTATAGTGGCAGCAGTCATCGCGAAGAGTCAATGTAACGCTATGTTGCACGAGCTGGGGACCCGTTTCTCACAATTTATCTCCCATTCCTAAAACTTTTCTTGACAATGAAGCGAAAGATATACAGAGGCGAAGCTTCTACACATGAACCATTATGGCAAGTAGCGCAGTATCTGTCATGCATTCCGTACCACTGTGGAAAGTAATAAATAATAAAATAAATAATGGCAGTTCGCGACGAGCGTTTCATATATCGACGCAGACGCCGCTTGGCTTTCGATGTACACGCAAAAGGCGCGTGTTTCTTACGCATTCAAAAACGGAAAGTGACAAGGAATAAATTAAAACGAATAGGGATATATTGCTAGTGTAAGTTGCATGCGTTGTTGTCAAATATCTAAACGGGAAAAATGAAGGCAGTATTTTTCACATCTCGCGTTGAAAATAGGGACACAGTTGTACGCCTGCATTCATTAGCGGTAGGATACGTGCGATTTGACTCAGTATAACATTCACTGCATTGCCAAGAAAAGTTGTTCGTGAGTACAGCTTCCACGATTGAATGAAAAAACCACGCAGCTTTGTAGGAACAAGAACAAGACAGCGATGTTAAGTAGAACGCAAGGGACGCAAGAGAAACGCTGATTCTACTTGCGTGTTTTACATTCAACGAGTCATTACCACAACTCGCTCGAGCTTGTTATCCGTCATGACTTACGTCGGCCTAAAGGGCGTGCCGCGCCACTCAAGAACAACGCAGACGAACGCGAACTCCGTTGTAAGCCTGTCCGCTCTTTTTCTACATCTGTCAGCTGTGGTGCCACGTATCTATAAATTCACATAGCCCCTATTGGCCTCGAGGACATAACCGTGGCGGCACCTACGCGATGACGTCACTCACGGGATGCCGGGTGTACTTTGTCTGATAGATAGAACACCGCATTTCCCGAGCTTTTGCTGGGAACGTGAACCGTGCGTGCTACTTTTTTTTAGGCTCGGTGCTTAAAGAAGTGGTAAGAACTCATAATACGGGCAAGCAAACTACCAATCGGTTCCCCCCGTGGCACTCTCGTGTCTAATTTGCATCGTAAAATCGCGACTAACAACCGGTGCAGCCATGTGGGACGTTGCAAGTGGTGTCTCGAAAGCAAAGATGCCGAATTCCACAACTATACGCATCTACCTGTGACGTCAAAATGATCGCAGCGCTAGCTGGCCTCCCTAGTGCAGGCCCTTGCGGCCAATAGTATATTGTTAGTGATGGCACCTACTGTTGGCATGCGACGCTACTATGACTTTACGAAAATCGGTGCATTAGGCCTAACATGGCGCACGGCGGCCATGAAGTGCCGCTTGTTCGACTCCGCTGTCTGCATCACGATTAACGCGGCTATAGGCGAGACGCTTGCCTCTAACGTATCGCGCAGTGAGTACGTTTCAGGGCTAGTAAACGTAGTTTTTCCTTCGGAGCATCACCCACCTGTGCAAAGGATGTCACCTCAGGCTTTCTTGCACCGAACTCTTCCCGTGCTGCCAGCCAGACGCGCAAGGAGCGTGCACTGCTGGTTCGAGCCCGCGCGGCACGTTCTTGTACACTGCTGCATCGTCCTCATCGTCTTTGGAAGATGTTTCAAGTTGGCGAGAAATAGACACTGTCGTGTATACACTAGATGGCTTTTCATTTAATTAGCGTTGTAAATGTCTCAAGCAAAACTTAACTATAAGGGCACATGTTTTAAAATTATCTTGGATCGTCTGATTTCGGACAATATTTTATGGCGGCAGTGAGTCATTCATTTATCGTCGCTCATCAGGATAAGCGCACAAAAGCTCAAATCGCATCTGATGGCCTGCATCGTTCCCTGCTCAGATATACCCCTTTTTCGATTTTCGTCTTTTCTTTCTATATTTTTTTTCAGCCCAAAATTACGTTTCTTTGAAAAACCATTAGCCTTTTAGTTAAGATCCTGCCGCCCGGTTCTTGGCCGATCCCCCTTTGTGGGTGTGCGCCAGAGTGTGAAGGATCATCATCATCATCATCATCAACACAAAAAAACACAAGATAGTGAACGACACAAACGCTGTACAACGTCCAACAACTGAATGTTTCATGGAAGCACGCAATCGAGTAAGCTCCTGGTACGAAACCTCAGCATCTGTGAGAAGAATTGCAGGCTGGCTCACGTACCTTGCTTTTATGATTTCTAGCTTTTATGATTTCTTACGCTTCAGCTGTTTCACGCGTGCGCTGGCCTCTATGCCTCATCATCCTGGCGATTTTGTCCAACATCAGCTGCGCAGCCGCACTGCTGGCAATGGAGGGCAAGGCATGCGTAGATTGTGTACCTTTCAGAGAGCTATAGCGTGCTCCCTTAGATGGAGGCAACGTCCCGCCTGCGTACCTGCCCCCGCATGACACAGGGATAGAATGGACAACTCCGCTCGCGCAGTCATTGAAACGCTACGAGTGAAGGTTCGAGAAGAACCTTCAGCGCTGGCGTCTATTCTCAAATGGACTATAGGACAACAAATAATCTCGCTAAGTTCCTTTGGAAAGCCCTGCTACCGACGCTGTCTTCGAAACCCAAGCCACCTATACCAGTGAAGGACCTGTGATTGTTCATGAAGATACTCAGGTACTGGAACGTTTTGAGCATATTCTTCGTTTAGGGTCCGAATTTTTCTTTTGAACCGCACGTTTCTTCAGTTCAAAAAGTGAACTTTCACGCCTGGTTTCTGAGGCAGAAACCATGCATTAAATAAAAGAGTCGGTAATAAAAGAAGCCACGGCATGGACAGAGTTTGCGGGGACTTGTACACTGGTTCGTAGATAAGGGCCTTCGGGTTCCACTATCTGGCAAGGAAGGGTGCTGTCATGCCGCAATAGTTGTTTAATAAAAATTCGATGAATATTATGGAACTGAACTTTGAGCTGGTGTCGGAAAATGCCTCTAAGACAAAGAAACGTGCCGTGACACTTCTTGAGCATTTAAATTTAGAGCACTTGTGTTCTGGTATTACAGCAGCTAAAGGCCTTGAGCTGCAGATTTTTTCCACCGCGAAAACCCATAAGGCTGATGTCTCTTACCGGACAATTGTTACCGAGCGCAACTCATGGCAACACGTTGTCTAATTTTTTTTTTTACAGAGGCATTCAGAGGCGTTGCATTTGTTTGATCCTTAAGTTATTCGCAACTCGTATGAGGTGATAAAAGTGCTCGTTGAGCATAACCCTTCTACTAACGCTTTTAATAAATCATTTCTTCCTACGGCTATCGATGAGTGGAACGGTTTGACGGATGCTATTGTCAGCGAACAAGTTGCTGTTAAATTTAGAGATTTGTTACTAGCTACCCTTGACTCTTAATCGCTGTTTGTCTTTTTTTGTTGTTTGTTCTCTGCCGCCTGTATATTTTTGACCGCGAATTGACTGTTGAATATTTCGTTTGACATGCTCTGTTTTCTTTTTGTTTTTTGTTGCTACCTGTATGTTTTAGTAATTTAAAAACTGTAACCATGAACTGCATTTTCATTGAAATTTGTACTTAAATTGTTCCCCCCCCCTTATGTAATGCCCCGAGAGAGGCCCTTAAGGGTAAAATAAATGATGATGATGATGAACCCTACAAGTAGTACTGAATTTAGCGTAAATATACAAGACCTCTTTTATTGCGTGCCACATGGCTGCCGCATGAATTGTGTGAAAAAAGCTATTGTCGAGGATAATGACAAAGTGGTGCTCAGAAATAATCTTGGCATTCCAGTGGAAAGCTCCTTAGAACTACTTTGGTTTTATTTATGCTTTACAGTTGTTTCACTTGGACAGAGTCCGTATAAAACGTACAGAAATTGGGTGTCTGTATTCAGTCAAGGGTAGCCCCAGTACTAAGCAATATAGTTCTTGGAAAAGTGGGCCGGACCCTTAAGGAATATTTCGAGGGTATTGTAAGGCATGTTTTTAGATAAGTGGACTATTACTCGGTGTTTGTCGATCGCGTCAACTTTACGGTGTCTATGATGCAGGTCATAAGTACGTTCGAGCAAGGGGACAAAGGTCTGTGCGTTACTTGTGAAGTCCCAAGAGACAATGTCATGTCCAGCAATTTTTAGATGTTTCATAACAGTTGCAGAGGGACTATGTTTGCTGGTTTTATTCCCCTCGTTCCACAAAACCACTTTTAAGCTATCGCTCTGCTCATCCAAAAATTTGTAAAGAATGCATTGGCAACGTCTTGTCTTAATTCGGCTTTAAAGATGTACTGTCCTCACGCTGTACATGTGAGTGTTTTACGACTGGTTATCAGATTGGAAGCGGCCAGCTTCCCGTGGCTGGTCCTTGCCTCCACTTCACAGCGACTCTTTCATCGCCCGAAAAGGGAACAAAAAAGGGCCTTGACGCTGCTGTTGTGGCCTCGAACAGGCGAAAAAAAGTTCGTCGTTATCCCATATCTGCACATCGTGTCGCACCGTTTGAAGAAGGTGGCCAGTCATTATGACACTAGTGTTGTTTTTCGTGCTGACAAGCGTGTGCTCTGAAGTTGACAAAAGAGTGCAGAAGGGGCAGGCCACTGTCAGCGCTGAAGGTTGCTCTATGAAGCACTCTAAGTGTTTCACTTAGTGTGCGAGCGGAGTGGCGTACTCCATTCCTTTGTCATGCGGGGGCACGTACATTGGGCAGATTGGACGTCGCCTCAACGTCCGTCCAAGGGAGCACGCTAGCTCTCTGCAAGGTACTCTATCTACGCATCTTGCCCTCCAATGCCGGCAGTGCGGCTGCGCAGCCGAGCTAAACAAAGCCGCTGTGCTGGTGAGGCATAGAGACCAGCTAGCGCATGTGTGAAATTGCTCAAGCATGTGGAATCATAAAAGAAAGAGACAGGTGAGCGAACCAACCTTCAATCGCTCTCACGCGTGCTGCGATTTCGTATCTACAGCTTACTTTTATTACGAGGTCGGTGGCGGCTGCCAAGAGTTTTTATGCCCTCATATTTGCATACATATAACACTTTCTTCCATTGAACTTTCAGTTGTTAGACGGCGCCTGTGTCGTGCACTTTCTTGTGCTTTTTGTGCGCTGATCGTGATGAGTATGCCTAATTTGCCGCTTTGCTTTCATTCATATATGTTGAAGCAACAAAAAAGTTTGAATACGCATGTGTGTATCTTCGTATGTTGGTGTATTTTTGCATTCTCGAATGTGGCGTGGCTCGTACTTCAGGTGAAACGCTTACAGACAATGATTTTACCAGCAGCTTGTAAGTTTGGTTGAGTCGGTTCAGCTTGCGAATAACTTGAAGTAGCGCTGTAAAAAACAAGGACAACGAAAAAACACACACAGCATGCAGAACTAGCACTGAACTGCCAACTGAATTTGCATTGAAAATTTACCACTTACACATATTTCACAAGAAACGCCTACATTAGTCAAAGATCGCGTATGTATATATATACGTTCGTATTGCTAATACTATATACTGTTTATCACTCACCTGAGTTTTCCCCATTTGAACATTCAGATTTAGTAACGTAATATTCCACGATTTCTCTTTAGATTTTCCAGACACCAGAAATGTGTTATCTCTGATATAGGTTGTTTATGAGTATTTTTTACAGCGGGAAGGTATAGTTGACAATCATACTCATTTTTTACATTGTCCTTGTGTTACCAAGCCGCATCATTAGCACAATGCTTAGTTTGTCCAGTGTACACTCTGGCACAGCACTACGGTATTTGATAAACAACGTTTAAGGTGCACCTGGGGAATTTCGTTTTGTGGTTATCAGATAGCAGTTCATAGCTGCCGCTTTCGATTTTTCACAAAATTACACAGAATCGAATGGTTACAGAGAACAGAAAACGCGAGGTTGTCGTGGTGCTTGTTTCTTCAAGTTGTGTGATGATCTTCCGCCTTTTTACAAGCTTGGAGCACGCAGTATAACGTGACATTGCTTCAATTTGGGTAGACATGCCCAGCAAATGTGTTCCTTTAGACAAATGAAATAAAATATAATAACCAAGAACTGCATATTGTTATTCTTCAGTGTTTCAAAAGCAAAGTCCCATTCCATGCATCATAAACAATTTTAGAATATTGTGTACTTCGTCATCAAAACGGTATCCTGGCTACTTGTTGATTTGATTGATATATTGGGTTTAACGTCCCGAAACCACGCGGTATGAGCACGAGAGACGCTGTAGTGGAGGGCTCCGGAAATTTCGACCACCTGGGGTTCTTTAGCGCGCACCCAACTCTGAGCACACGGGCCTACAACATTTCCGCCTCCATCGCAAATGCAGCCGCCGCAGCCGGGATTCGATCCCTCGACCTGCGGGTCATCAGCCGAGTACCTTAGCCACTAGACTACCGCGGCAGGGTTACTGGCCACTTGCTCAAAAGAATGTAGTCATCAACGTAGCGGTATATGCAGGTAGTTTGAGAGTTATTTGAAGTGGCACAAACACGGTTGTCAACGCTAAATAAAAAAACGTCGCCGAAAATGAGAACAATGGATGATCCACTATAAATACCGGTGCGTGGAATTTCTAAAAAAATCATTGTGATTAATGAAGGTCGTATTAGGATAAAACTTGAAAAGCGAGATGAAATTGTCACCGTTTATGCCTGCCGAGATTTGGAAGTCCTAGCTGTTCATTTCCTTTACCAATTTTTTTTACGTATATAGTGAAGTCAGCAAACCATCATATGGAAGCGAATCAAACACATATTCTACGACGACAGAAAACCCACGCATACCATAACCATGCGTGATTCAAAGACCGCTTAGTTTCTTAGTTCATTCGCGAATTTCTCATAACTTTTTTTTAGATTAGCGCCATTGAAATGAAGCTGCTTGAAAGGTCCTTGCAAGAAAATTTCGACGCGCCACTGCTGCGATGTTGCCTACCATTAAGTGGTAATTTTCCATAAGGAGTCCGTTGGCAGTGCGTTCCTTCGTTGTCTTTTAGTCTTTTTTTTCATTATTGTGCTGCTTCAAGTCAGTCGCAATAATTTTAGTAGGGCAGCACATTACTTAACTAGGCTCAGCACAATATAGCTGAGTGTAAATAATCTTTTCCACGCAGGAAAGGTGTCCCACACTTTAAAATTGATTGGATCTTTGCTGTGGTCCTAATTACTCAAATGTATTGATGTCGGCATTTTTGACAGCGGTTTATTTATTTGTTCAATGGGCGACGGATGTTGAAAGTACAAGCCGCATATTTCAATCGAGAAAAGAAACAGAAATAAAAGTGGTCGCGCGTGTCGTTAGGTGCAGTCCAGGAAGCGGATCTCATTAAGATATATACTACGCGGAGAGGTCATGCTTGCTAGACGTGTTCTGAACTGGCGTCACGAACGTGTCTATTATACGTATACGGAAAGCGCACCCGCCTTCTGGCGTCACACGTTTATGTAGCCTGATTCCGTCGCTGTGACGTCTAGGGTGATTCACTTCCTGCAATACCCGACTGAATGTCATGCTCCGCGTCAGCCATTCATGATTAAGCGGTCAGCCTCATGCAGAATAACCGTCTCTAACAGATACAATGTTTCCAACTAATACAACGAGCATGAAGATAAAATTACAAGTCCAGATAAGTCGCCAATAGAAGATGCTATCAAGGCCCTTAAAAAGGTGATGCAAGGGGAAGAATATATTTAAAAGTATCTTAGTGAAAATTCTATTAAACAAAAAACCGAAGCTTTAACAGAACATGCGGTTAAAGACGGCCATTCTCAAGATCAACAGCAAGTTGGCGCCGACCAAAATCGTCCAGCAGATCCCCGAAAAAAAAGTATACTTGATGCTGCATATGTAGACATAAATGATAAAAATAACATATATCTGGTTATAATTTAGCAGTTAGCTGGGGAGTCGTTTTTAGATGAATAATGTGAAAGCAACTTGCAGTTGTCTGTTAAAAATAATACTATTAATACATAGAATTGTTTGATTTCATACAAATATGAAAAACGAAATTGAGTTGCAAAATGTGTGTCATAGAAAATTTTGCAGTGGAAACTTACAACTTAAAACCAAGACACTGGTACAACAAAATTTCAAGCCTATTTCGCTGAATTTATTCGGCAATAACCATTTATACATTAAACCACGGCCGTCGAGAAACGCGATTCAGGCCAGTCGAACAAGACCGCGATTATCAAAGTACAGGCATGGTACGAGCATAATTTTGCGTACTAATATTCAATGTTACTTCTATGCCGTAATCCCTACAGTATTAATAGAATAAATAAATAAATTCGTTATCTCCATAACATATTTATCACAGATTACATAGTCATAATGAAAAAAAAAATCCCAACCATATAAGCGTCGCTTATCAACTGCAAAGAATATAAGCGCCGCTAATGTTCTCTTTCCCTGGGCTTCGACTGCAGTAACGCTGCGATTACTAAAAAAAAAAAATAACTGAACGGTCGCCATGTCGACAACCGGGCGTGATCCCAATATTGATACAGAAAGTCTGCGAAATTTCACATGCATGTACTTAGTTTTAACAACCAGCACTTTCTTTTTGTCGTGAATGCGTACACGTTTGTATTGTTGAATGTGCAAATCTAAGTGAGCGGCGTTTTCGATCTCTATTCCTGAAATGTTGGCTGCGGCAGCGTTCTCTGTTAATTGATTTCTCGAGTCTAAGAAAGCAGGCACGAAGTGCGATAGAAAGCATGGCTATGAGGTTTGACCTCCCGTCCCGACGTGGGATTAGCTAGGCAGGTGACAACACCCTGCACAGGACTTAAATAATGTTCTTTCCATCCATTCAAACTGGTTGTTTTGTCGAACTTTTATTGGGCTGACATAAGTCGCACAAGACAATCTTTCTTCTTGACAGACTGGAAGGTATTTGAAACAAGATGCTTGTTTGAGACATGTTGTCAAAAGAGAATGTTTGTTTATTTTGTTCATTCATAATAATATATTCCAAGTTTAACGAATGTCTAACAAAAGGATTGCTGATCAGCAAAGTAATAGGAACAAAAACTTTCACAGTATTCGGGACATTCATTAATAGTTAAAAAAACAAGAGACAATACGCAGGCATATCCTCTTAAAAGATTACAACATTACACGTCACGAAAAAAAAAAAACTGGCTAAATTTTTTGTGAGTGTCGAATGGCATAATATTTGAGTTTCAAATGTCTCCATGTATTGAGTATCTTGAAAAATTTCAGTATTGCTCACTGTGACACTCATAAACTTACACTAAGCTTTAAGTAGCTGATGTGGGAATAATGAGCGTTTAGTCCGAATCAAGTTCGACTTGAACAGTGCCAAATAGCATCAAATTGAAGTGAATAATTATTACCTTCGAAATAGTTTTCAGATACTGAACAGCCATTTATACGACCATCAAGTGATGTTTACGTGCTAGTATCTATGCTTATAGAATTAACACCACGCAATAGACAGATGAGTAGAGTATTTGCATGCGAATAGCTCCCCGGGAAATGCGAACGATCACAGTATGGTTGGTAAGATCTAACTCCGTGAGTGACGTAGTCTGCTGCATTACGTGCAAACCGCGTGAGTTGTGTGCCCGCGGAGCCAAAAACTTGGCGCAACCGTTTGCACCGGCGTCGTCATTATTCGGGGGCCATTGATATTTTTAAACGCTCGTGAACAATGAAAAACAGTGTTTACAACTATTCTCTAACGTGTTAAAAATATATATTTACAATAGGTATCTACATTATTTTCGGTATTGAATTTTAATACGAAATCGAACGCGCACAATTAGACTCAAATGCAGTACGTTCGAATATTTTCACACGTCTAGTCCTAAAGGGTAGCCTTGTGAGTGAAAGTCAGTGATGAAAATAGTCCTTTCAATTTACAACGAAGAGATGAGCTTCACATCTTCATGCAGTTATGGAGATTAGGTATTATGTTTATTTGAAAAAAAAAAAAAAACTGGCACGGCTTCAACAGATAACATCGTTGCTAAGGCGTCAGCGCTAAAAGACACAAAGTGAAAAATTTCACGCTCGACGCCTACACGGGGCTCTTAACAACTTGACAATGAATTACTACTATGCCTATATTGTAATTACATCGCAAGGATTCCGTCTTTTGTTGAGGTTTGTGCAAGATGATCATGTTCGATGCAGTCGCTTTTCACAGCTTAACAATGACTATAGCAGACAAGAACATCCTCCCTGAGACTGTTCTGTCAGCCAGACAGGTGTGATGTCGACGGTGCAACGTATTAATATTGTTTTAGGCTGGAACGCGATGTGCAGTTGCTCAGAAAATGCGGTATTCGATACGAGTGCACAAGCAGACCACATCAATCCTTAAGCTCAAGGGATGTTTGCCTCAAACAAGAAGGTTGCGACATTGCGTTTCTCTCATTTCATTCACTGATATGTTTTTTTTTTTTCACACAACGCACGTTCAACATGTTCACACAACGCACGTTTTTTCACACAACGCACGTTCAAAAAACCTTCCTTACCGTACAGTCAAAGCCTCCGTGATCACTCGTCCACGTGGTGGACGATTACAGAGGTCGTGTTTTAATATTTATAATTTTGTTATTGTACACTCGTATAGTCTTCACAAACCAAGCAAAAGTTTTTTTTTTTTTTGGGGGGGGGGGGGGGGGGAACCCGTGGAATGTCCGCAGTGCGTTCACGACACGAGCAGCAGGTGACAATCCACCGGCAATGTACTTAGGCACGAAATTGAAATCATGAAATCGTACGTAGCATTATTCGACACTCTGTCTGCATACGAGTGCGTGTGAATGTTCATCTCAGGCCACTTTTTGCTTGACAGTCCATGCGACGCTGCGCAGACTAGCGGCGAGGCAGCCCAGCAACGATGCTGCGTACGTTGCCCGGACGATGTTCAACAAGACAGAGGCAGCCACCGAGTCCACCATCGAAGACAATTGGAACACGCGGGCGTCCAGGACAAACATCAGGGCGCACCTGAAAGCTTCCAGAGCGCAGGCGTTCTTTCTGCAAAAAGAAAACGATTTTGACAAACGACCACTATGATCAAAGTTTTTTGCGCAAACTTTAAAAAACATGAACCTGAGACAGTGACGAAACGCGTGCAAGAAACATCGAACGTCTTTGTTCACCGTCTTCAGTTTCTTTTTTTTTTAGCTACTACTGCATGCACCCACCCGTAAGGCCACCTAGTGGGTGCATGCCAAGTTCGAAAATGTTTCATACACTAAGTTTTTGAAGCACGCACTATAGGAACATGATATCGTTATCGCGTTCAACCTTGAAGGCGAAGCTTAAGGGTCTCAAATTTTTTTTTTCAGGGGTGTTTATGTGTCGAAGGGCTAACTGCGGCAACTGGGGTACAGTGTACTAGATTCTAGAAGTACACTGTAACTGTGGGTCGATGTGAAGGCGTGTAAATACTTTAGTATCACCGGACAAGTTCAAACATCAAATAATTTCGGGAAGTGTCAGAACCCTCTAAACTCCCCCGAGTTACGGCCTTGTCTGAGAATACATACTCTATACCCTGATGTATTACGTTCTACATACATACTAAAAAAGCCCGTGTACTAAAAAGCGAAGTAGTTGCCCCGCCACGGTGGTCTAGTGGCTGAGGTACTCGGCTGCTGACCCGCAGGTCGCGGGATCGAATTCAGGCTGTGGCGGCTGCATTTCCGACGGAGGCGGAAATGTTTTAGGCCCGTGTGCTCAGATTTGGGTGCACGTTAAAAAAAAACCCAGGTGGTCGAAATTTTTGGAGCGCTCCACTACGGAGTCTCTCATAATCATATGGTGTTTTGGGGACGTTAAACCCCACATATCTATCTATCAATCAATCAAAAAGCGAAGTACTCGGAGCAAAAAAGAGTAGTAAGATATTGCAGAAGAGAAGATAGCAACAATGAACCATTTGTTGCTCATGTACTCACCTCTTGTCCAAGAATGCACCCATTGCGCCGAGTGATAAGAAGATGTAAAGAATTCCACAAAGAAGTGTGCCGGTAGATATTACCTATAAATGCAAAACAACGAAATCGCTTGTTTCATTAAGCCGAGTAACATCAAGCTCTTCACTATATTTCACGAACTCTGTGGGGTTGACGTAAATTTCCCATCGCGAAATAACAGCTTACCCCTCTTCTTTTCAGACTGCAGGCCATTTTCAAGGCGAAGACCGAAAGACGATTCATTTGGAGCATGTCCTGACCAAGAAACTTCGAGCGGGAAATATCATACGGACCAAGGGTGAGAGACCGACACCAGCGCTGGGGTCATCCCCTCGCTCTTCGTACCTGTCATAGTTAGCACTCAAAGTCTCTTAAGACCATCTACCACGAGGTTCCAAGACAATATTCCATGAGGTGCTACCGATCGTAGCGCCGTCTATCATCGGGATCATTTCGCTGGTGAAGGTGTATGAGGCTGCGCACCGTATACGTGCTATGAAACACGTAGCGCACGCCTAGCAATTTGCTCTGTTAATCGCTACCTCGCGAAGCCACGCATGACCAACTGCTAATACGGTCAGTAGTGTGACCACTACAGAGCGGAGAGAAGTTAAAAGTGAGCGTGGTGACTACGTGTTTGTTCTGCCCATAGGAGAACTTATGCTCTCACCCATGTAGGACTGTATATATGTGTATATGCTATTTTTTTCTTCTTCTTTATTTGTAACAATGAAGTGGAAAGGGGTAGCCGTTGCCAAGTAACGGTGACAAAAACTCCTTCGTTTATCTTCTACTTTAATAATAATAATAATAATAATAATAATAATAATAATAATAATAATAATAATAATAATAATAATAAACGCGTGCGAGGAGCACTGTGATACAGCGCGCTGGTTCGAGGCTATGTTTTTATCTCCACGAAAACGGTCTATACAGTTCTAGTTGGCTGTGGACGCTGTTTACAAACATACTCCCGATCTGGCATTGCCCACCGGCGTACCTGACTTGAGCAAAGAAAAAAAGTAGGCAAAAAGGCGAAAAAAGTATAGTAAAACAGAAGTGGCGCGTAGAACACTCTACCGCGTGTATAACCAAGTTTCGCAATGAATACTCGTCTAAGATGTATGGAAAATTGTGACGATAATCTATGAGGCCTTATGCGCCTTTCTTATGTACAAGAATGCAGAAAAAAATAATGCCCAAGTATTCTTACGCATGAGCATGCTAGTATTATGAAGCTTGTTATCAAATGTGTCTAAGAGACTCGTACTGCTATTTATGTACTCTAAAAGTTGTACTCACTGTGCTCCAATGTTTTAACTTCACGTATGCGATGACTACAATTGCAAAGTGAACTGTTACGTAGATTTTGCAGAGCAGCGTAGTTTTGGGCGCGTAGGTTTCGATGGGTCGGCGTACCTGCATGAAAATGAAATTGATCTTCAGGTAACAGCACAATTCGTTGACACACTATTTTAGACACATAATGTGTCAGCACATACACTCTATGCACGCAATCTCTAGCGTGCTCACCTATACGTAACGACCACTATTAATAAATTTGTAGCAACGTGATGGCGTCCGATGTAGACGTGCCGTCGTCGTTTGTTTAATGAAAGGACGAGAGACGTGCAGGAGGAAGTGAGCTGTCGAAGTAGAGCAGCGGCCGTGGCACGTCTACATCGGACGCCATCATATCGCTACAAATTGTTGACCCGGACGTGTTACAAAGCCGCCGCAAACTCCTCCAACCACGACTCTAGGCGAGAGGTCCGAAATGGCGGGAGTGGCGGGTCGAATTGGGGCGGCCAGGCCTTGCGCTGACTGGAACATGGCCGCGGAGCTCGGTGGCAGTAGTGCAGCGCCAGTCGCTTGTCCGTGTGTCCGTGGTCATTTGTTGATTACTTTCTCTTGATTTATGCATGAATTTCTCTTGAGCTGTCGGCGTAGTCTGTCTACAATGCCCGCAATAATTGGATCGCACCCAACGCTGCTATTATATAACAGTGAATACACAACATCGACTGACACTAGGAAACGTCAACTGTATTATAGCCAAGGCTAACCAGCAGTCAGTCAACTCAAGGCAATGCTGATGGCATGCGAGTAAGAAAGGCAGTCGAATTCAGTTAGAGGTTGTAGTTACCGGACGTCATGCTTCGTTGCTTAATACACATAGGTAGAAGTAATAGGAAGCTATTGCATTGAAAATACATCATCGTCGCCAGCGTACATTCACTGCAAGGCATAATGTGCCCGTTTCCTAAGTGCGTTCCCATGACGTAAAGCTTACTGACTCACGTCTGGAATGTCATTCGGATCTCCAAGCCTTGGTTTCCCTGGTTGCCATCCAGGACCTTTAAACAAGGTGGAAAGCTTGTTGCACAGTCCTTCGATAGTCCAGAATTGCCGGCATACGTACAAAAAGTGGTGCATCTGAAAAGGTGTGCAAAAACACGATGACGCAAAGGGCGCCAGTCTTTCGAAGTATGCCTCGTGTCTTGTTTATTTATAAGACAATTAACGAGGTGAATCTTCTACACATGAAGGCCCTCGTAGTTGGATAGCACGGTCGTAAAAAAGAGAAAAAAAAAGGGCTCCGGGGGAATCGCGACTTTGTTGTGGTGTACCTGCAGAGTCCACGGGTCGAACGTGTTCACGGAATGGGTCAGTCCGTACGCTGGCCGGCGTTGTTCGGCCGCAAATGTGCCGAAAAGACGATCCCAGATGATCAGCGTGCCACCGTAGTTCTTATCGATGCAGTAGCGTTCTCTACCTGTCGAATAGACGTGTGCATTACAAGTAAAACGCGACATTAGAGTATATCACTGCGCTTGTCAGGCATAAGTGAACAATTAATAATACTGGTTATTGCCGGGGATTAACGTCTCAAAACCACCATACGCTTATGAGAGAAGCCGTAGTGGAGGGCTGCAGAAATTACAACCGCCTGTGATTCTTCCAACGTGCACCTAAATCTAAGCACATGGACCTCTGTCTTTTCACCTCCATCTAAAATGCGGCCGGGATTCGATCCCGCAACCTGCGCCTCAGCACCCGAGTACCTTAGCCACTATACACCACCATGGCGGGTCATAAGTGAACAATTTCAAAAATAAATAAAGAGGGCTTGTATGTTTTTGGAATGGGCATTTAAAATGTAATCACATTCAATGTCCACTCCCTCTCCCTACCTAGGTATTTTCCATTTTGAATTCATCATTGTACACGCACAAACATACGCTCGAATGTTGTAAAGAGTTGTTTATACTCCCACCCCAACCCCACTCACACACACCATAAAACGTTTTGTTTGGCTGGCTCGTGATAATCTAGTTACCACATCCACACGAAGATACATTATCTGTATACCATAGTATTCATTGCATCTATGTCGAAAATGGTGGAGACCAAAATGGTGGAGGCCCGTTAACCAAGATTTAAGTGCCCGTTAAGGAATCCGAGGGATGAAATTTTCCGGAGCACTGGGCTACGCCATCCCTCATAATGATATCATGGTTTTCGGATGTTAAGTCCCAGAAATTATCTTCGTCGAAATTCACAGAGAAAACGTACCGTGATGCACACGATGGTGACTCGGTGTGTTCAGCACTAGCTCCAGTGGGCCCAGCGTGTGCACAACCTCGGTGTGTATGAGGAACTGGAAGAGCCGGTTGAACTGTCGATGCACCATGTACGCGCTGGGTGAGACTGCGAGCGCCAAAGGAAGGTACAGGACCTGCGAGGAATAGATGAGACGACTATACTTCCAGCTTGTCCAATGGACACTTAAGAACAACAGCTTCAAAGCGCAGCAGTGCAGACCTCGTATATTTTCTGCTTCGGTGATGCACTCGTGAAGGTTGATTGACATGTGGGATTTAACTTCCCAAAACCACCATATATGATTATGAGAGACGCCGTAGTGGAGGGCTCCGGAAATTTCGACCACCTGGGGTTCCTTAACGTGCACCCGCACTCGTGAAGGTCAACACACCCGCGTTAGCGATTGGTGACGATACGGAATAAAGTAGCTGACTGGGCTAGTTGGTTGTGCATACTCAATGTCAACGGCACTTTGTGAGGATGCAGGATGAAGTTCGTAAGGGCTCCAGTTTTGGATAAGATTCAAGAATAGTGCGTGCGTAAGCAAGTCGCAAAGTTCCACTGTCTGGCAGAGAGAAGTGCTTCTTAAGGTCTGAGGGTCTGTGCAGCAGGCCACAATGATCGTTGACGTTTTTAGTGGTTTCCTATTTTTCGTATCAGTATTCCTGCCCCCGCCCCCTTTTTTTTAATTGTTCACTCAGCTATATGTAAGAGCTTTCTTGTCGATAAAATTTCACTTGAAAGTAAGCGGTTGTCCCGTCTGTTTCCTGTCCATGTCCATGTGTTTTTTTTTCTCGCTGTACACCTTAAGTTCGTTACAGAACCCGTGTCTTCCTTTGAACCCGCCACGACGTTGTAGTGCTCATGCTGCTTCACTGCTGATTCGCAGGTCGCGGAATCGAATACCAGCCACGGCGGCCGCATTTCAATGCAGGCTAAAGGCTATAGAGTAGAACTCGCTGTTGGGCTAGTTGGTGCATATCTGAATTGAATAGTCCATTTCGCGCCAAAATCAGGATCTCACAGAAGGAGAAAGCACATAGACTGCCGAAAGGCTGCAAAAAGAAGCTTGCGCGGTCGTTCACGAAGTGCGCCACCGAAGTGGCCTACGAAATACCCCTATTGTTGCGGAAAAAGCTATGTTGGCCAGTCGGCGCGCTGGGTCAAGGATCAAGCGAGGGAACACGCTCTCACGGCAAAGAACAAGTATGGCGCGCATTTGGGGATGCACACCACGCTTCACGCAGATTAGGACCCTGATAGATAGATAGTTAACTTTATTCGGGTCCGGAAGAATCATCACCCCGTTTTTATAGGGACAAGACTGCGGGCCGCTCCCACGTTGGGGCAGGGAGGCCAAGCCTCACCGCCGCATCGTGGGCCTTCTGGACAGCCCGGAGTTGGATCCTGAGAAAAAAAGTAAAAGCAAGTACGAGAAATTTTGGAGGCCTTTGACGTAAAGAAAATGGGTAATAAATGTGTTATCGAAACTTCACTTATCATTTATGAGTCGGAAGCACGTTATCTGGAGGGCATTTGTCCGATAGCGTGATTAGGTAAACAACGGCCCGAGCATGCTACGCATGCGTTGACGAAAACTGGCTTTATAATAGCTTGTTTCCTCAAATTATAAACAGTTGCAAGTTAGCGCCCGTGTGAGGTCGTGATTTTGGCGCGAAATTGACTGTTGGTGTCATCGATTGGCAGATTCGGAATGGCCGAAAACTCTGCGCCGGAGTACTCCACCCTGGCGGAGAGCAACAGAAGAGAAATCTACCAATGGAACGAACACGCGCGCTCCCCCTGGAGGAAATGGGAGGGTCGGAATAGAAGGCGATTCACGCCTCTCTCTTCTTGCTTGAGTGGGCACGCCGGGCACAGCGACGCTACGCTAGCAAAACGACAGCTCCAGGTGCTATATCTGGACATGGTCGAATTCCACCATGTTGTCAGATTCCGCCTTCGAGCGATGCTAATTGGCCAAGTCAGCTGCTACGACCCCTCTGATTGTCTTAAAATGCCGCCATTACGAAATTTTCACAATATGGCGGAATCAGACAGTGTTCCAGAATAGAACTTCTCCTCAGGCGACCGGCGTCCGCTGGCGCACCCAAAGTTGACACCGTTTCAAGGCACGCGGCGCTTTGGACTTCCGGTCGAATCCGCCAACTTTCACGGAGTAGAAAAAGTTGCTCCGTGGAGTGGATCTCACGACGAAGCTGCTCCAGATTTGCCAATGGAACACACAGGGAGCACTCTCAATCTGCCAATGGAACAGACTTGCTTCGAATGGAGCAGAGGAAAGTATTACCGGAAGCGCTCCGAATCTGAGAATGAATGACACCATATTTAATTCACAAATGCTAAAGGCCCGTGTGCTTAGATTTACGTCCACCTGAGAGAACCACGGGTTACCGAAATTTCCGGAGCGCTCCACCACGGCGTTTTGCAGATTCATATTGTTGTACTGGGCCGACAAACCCGAACAAATTTTCTGTACTGTTTCCCATCTTTGTTCGGGTCGCCAACTCTCAAATAAAATTAAGCCAAACTCAACTTTACCTGAAGTCTACCTAATGTAAATTGTGAAATGGCGGATGCATTTTACCAGCATGCCAGTATATAATCACTTCGCGTAATTATTTCCGGAGCCTTTCACTACGGCGTCTCTCATAATCATATGGTGGTTTCGGGACGTTAAACCCCAACAATGACTAATTATTACTTCGCGTAAATATGGCGAACGTGCTCACGGGTTCGTAGTAAGCTTGCAGAGCCGATTGACGCATGGCCGTTGTCAGATTGTAGAACTCTGAGCTGTGATGCACCTGGTGGCCGGACCAGGCCAGGTTGATCTCTGCACAAAAACCAAACTTCATGAAAAGCTACATCCATATTTCTGTACGCTTACGCAAAAGTCCACGTCTTATGCGTCTTAATTGAATAAAAACAAATCTGGGGACATTCATTTTTATGCGACACATTTAAAGGGAGGTTTGTAGCACCAACGCACCCCAAAGGGAGGTTTGTAGCACCCCAAATATGAGGCGCTTGAATCAACCCTTATCCTACACAGCACTACAACATTAAAAAAAAAACGGACGTTATGAGGGAATTCGAATACCGAATTTTAATCTGTAAATCTATAGGCAAAATCTTGCCATGAATGCATGCCGCTAAGCCAATGGTTCAAAAACTCGTTCGGTTTGTGACGCATTTGCCTAAGACGACTCGAAGGCGACAGCCATCACCATATTCTTCTCAGTTCGTTGTAATCACCCCTCGCCACCCCCACCCCCTCAAACTCTTGTACAGGCCCACAATTGTGTGACTCTTTTCAATTCAGAAACTTGAACGTACTGGTCACCTTTTACCAAGCGAGGATGTCATATGACATCATCATGAGACGCCACGGTTATGACACGTCACAGTGACGTCACGGGACTTTTTCGCATCACTCGCTTCTGGTGGGGCATACAAGTCCTCCAACTAAATAACCTTTTCTTTTGTTTTATAGATGAGGTGCATTTCGTACAAACATTGCCCAGGAAAACTTGCGAATGGTCCTAACGTTTCGAAGTAAGGTCAACTATACTTTTTTGCCGCCATTACACCAGTGATCGCTTTTTTTTTTGTCTCAGCGTGACTTGACGACGCAACGTCGAGTACACATTGATGCACTTGCCATGACCCCAGCGGTGAACCCAGTAGTATGCGAAGTCGATGGCGAGCATGGCGAAGAACCATGTCCCCGTGGAATTCCAAGGCAGCGTGACAATTCTGAAGTTGTTGTACACGTACACGTAGCCGGCCAGGAGAGTGCCTTCCGTGAAGAGTCTGCAGGTAGGAAGGAATGACAAGTTATAAATCTCAGCAGCCACGTTTTTCTTTTCTTGTTTTTGTATTTCTAGTCATTTTTTCGTTTCCAAGCAACACACACAAAAAACTCACTCAATTAATGGGTTAAAGAATTTTAGATCGCACGCGCTTCGCTATTGCTAAAGTTTAAGAAATCGCACAGTTTCCGTAATGAAAAAGAAATTGCTGCGACTTTCTTTAAGGGAGACCGTCGTGGAGCTCCGAAGTTTCGGAAGGGGGGAAGGGGGACAAACATATGCGATATTTTACTACATAGCTGTGAGACGAGATAACTAATTAACAGACAGTTAGCTATGCTGGTATTGCGCGAGCAAATACAGTAATCTATGTACAAGCAGCGAGAGTTTTTGTCATTATTAGTTAATGCTCGAGAGCATATTTAATCTAGCAGGCTAAAAGTACATCTTTGATGACATGATGCATTAAAAATTTTTCCGGCCTCTTAAGTGACACTCATTCAAGAATTTAATTAGGACATAATTTCTAATGCAATGTACCCACCTTTTTCACAGAATAAAGAGTGCGAGCCGTTTTTACAACACATTTGTGATGAGATTTTTCGGACTCCTGATCAAAATGCGAAGAATGAAACGGCATGCTTTAGCCTATCGATGACTTTATTCTCATTGAGGTAATTCGCTGCGACCCGCTTAAGTGTTACGAGTCGATATATTGCGGATTCCGGGAGCCGATGTGCACGTCGTATTTATATCAGTCGACAAAGACGACACATGGAATTGTTTTAACTCGTGTCTGACATCCGCCACACACATTGTGCCCAGAAAATAGAAGTCTTGAAATAATGAACGTCAAAACTTTGAGTTCCCTTCTATATACTTCAGCACATATACTGCAGCTCAGATCTGCATAATGTTAAACTCGAGCACAGCTCACCGGGATAATTCTTGAATGATACCCTGTCCTATAGATGTAAGACCATCGTCAAGTTGGAAGCGGTCACTGTTCTTCTGCAGGAGGTTGAATGCCACTTCAATGATCAGGAACGCCGTGAATAGAGGCACAACCTGCAAATAGAAAATTAGGAAGAAAGACGAACTTACCTCAATCGTTAATAAGTTCACGATCTACCTCCTTAATGAAATTCTATTTCCGGTGGAAGAGCTCCAGCACGTGTACTTGCCTATAGGTCCAAATGTGATTGAAATGTGGCCTTGCGCGACCTAATGTTCCTCAACAAACTTTTCACATCCACTGTCCTCCATGTGCTGACACAAAAGAAGTCATTTTTGACATGTAGATATTTTTTCTGTGGAGTATGGGGTTTAAAAGATTTAGGTTGCATGGCATCACATGCGGGGCTAGTTGACTGTTCAGTTCATGAGAACAGATGTTGCTCTGATATTATTCTTCGTGCACCACGCAGTTCGGTGCGGAAGGAGACGAGATTGTCAGTGACGTGGCAAGTTGTAACGGTACCGATCACTCCACCATGACTGGACATACTCCTTTCACACACAAGGTTCTACGTGTATGTGAGAAAGCCTAATGTGAAAATAAAGCAACGCGGTAAATTTCTGCTCTCTGAAATCTACCAATTTCTACTGCGAGGAACACCTCTAGGCGGTCAGCAGCAACATGGGTGGACACTTGGCAGACTTGTAAACGATGTGGCTGTGCGCCTCTCTTCAGCCAAACAATCGCGCTGAAAGAGAGACAATCGAGGCGTTTCTGATCAAAAGGGCATACCCAGTGCGTTAGCGCCCCATCACTATATTTGAGTGACAAAGAAGGGGCATTTTTTGAAAGATAGCCTGCATTAAAATTAAGTTCGATTGTGCGCTGCCATTTTTGATGTACACTATAGCGTTGACACTTGTTATGTGCACTGGCATGTTAGTTTCATAGAAATCGTGGCGTCGGTGTTGTCGACACCGACGTATATGAACAGGATGTCGCTATCATAACTCCTAAAGGCGAAGATCGAGGATCCCCTAATTTCTTTTTTTATTTTACAGTTTGGATGAGTCTATAGTTTCCGGCGCATCCGACTCAGTTTTAGTCGCTCATGATGATTTGCTTGTGTTGCCTTGTCACTATTCTTTCATGAGATTACCTTGTTTGACAGCCTTTATAAATAGACGTGGTTTCTGTGATTAAACAGGCGGAAGTCTGCGCAAGTGTCTTTCAGTTCGTTTCTTCAGTTTGTCCCCGTATTTTTCGCGCTGTGTCTGCTTTTTCCTTAACTTCTGAAATCAGCGCGTTTTCAATATTCTGCTGGCAACCCTGCTATCCTGAACTCTTATCTGCTATTTGCCACGCCAAAAACATCAGTATTTCGTAAAGAATCAGCATTGGTGTGCGGCGTATATTTCGTCTCCTTGCACTTGGTTCAGCGCAAATCAATACTGTGACAAGAAAGCGAAACGACAACAGCCTTTAATGTCACTGCCAACGGAAGGCTTTCTATTATCGTCCCCTTCCTTGTCCGTATTTCAATTTGCACTTCAGTTTACAATGACGCAGATTCACGAGCTTGCTTGTCTTTACGCTTTTCTTTAAAGACAAAAGAAGGTGACAGTACTATAAGATGATGTCTTCGTACTCAACATGCCTTCAGTTTTCTCCTTTGCTTCTCTTGCGTTACGTAACTAACAGATAATATAATATCTATAGCGCACAGCTTGTAGTCCGGTAGAAAGACGTCCCAACTGGATGGGAGTAGATGCCGCCCCGCCACGGTGGTCTAGTGGCTAAGTTACTCGGCTGCTGACACGCAGGTCACGGGACCAAATCCCGGCTGTGGCGGCTGCATTTCCGATGGAGGCGGAAATGTTGTAGGTCCGTGTGCTCAGATTTGGCTGCACGCTAAAGAACCCCAGGTGGTCTAAATTTCCGGAGACCTCCACTACGTCGTCTCTCATAATCATATGGTGGTTTTGTGACGTTAAACCCCCCCCGTCCCCCAATCAATCAATCAACAAGTAATTGCCATTAGTAGTTTGAGATTTAGGAGTGGTAATCGAATTTGTTAATCTTAAATAAATAAATAAATAAATAAATAAATAAATAAATAAATAAATAAATAAATAAATAAATAAATCAGTTGTTAGTTTAAATGCAAGCTGTCAGAAACGATGAATGGATCAATGTGCTCAACCGCCGCTAGGATAAATCAAATATATAGCTCTATATCATTTGAGGGCAGGGAAGCTAGCAGCAAGATACAATTTGAGAAGCGATTGAGAGAAATGGGGGAAGAGCGTTGGGCTACGAAGGTTTTCAGCTACTTGTAGATGAAGAATGTCGATACAAAATGGCATAAGCGAACCAGACAATTGACTGGTAAATACTTGGAAAACAGCAGGGGGCCAAACCAAAAAGAATTATCGGTTAAGAAGAAGGTGAAGGAAACGGAGACTGACATGTGGAGAATGGGCATGATTAAGAAGTCCGCACTAGAGATCTATCGAGCTTTTAAGCAGGAAATAGCCAAGGAAAGGATCTATGATAACACTAGGGGTAGTTCTCTACTGTTTGAGGCCAGGACGGGAGTATTGTGAACCAAGACATATCGGGCCAAATATGAAGAGGTAGACACAGTGTGCAGTGCATGTGGAGAGAAACTGCCGAACACTTGATAATGTTCTGTAAAGGGCTTCACCCTATAGTTAAGGATGATGGCGCAGAGTTTTTCAAAGCACTGGGGTTTAGGGACAAGAGAGGGCAAAATAAACTTTAAGCGGGTAGAAATAACTAGAAAGAGGTTATTTGATTGGTGGCTAAAATCAAGGCACGAGTGAAGATTGAACCCTTCGCTGCAAAGTATGAATCCTCAACCTCACTAATTAAGATAAAAAATAAATCTAGTTTTTGGTTCATTAAGTATTACGGCTTGGAGGCGCTAGCCACCGCCCGATCTAAAGGGTACAGCCATATCTATCAATCCATTTATCCGAACTTAGGCAAGCAATTTCGCTGATGAATCTCAGTGAAAGGCAGTCTACAATTGTGCATGGACTGGAAGTGATGGCATATGCGCACAATTTCGCCCATTCATTTATATTATCAGACTGACATTCCTCGTAGACGGCTAACCTTCAGCATACCGCAAAGGCGCTCCGATACTGCACAAATATCACCGCCATAATTACGTTTTTGGATTCGGAAGGTATTTAGGCTGCTCGCATTTACCAGTTCTTGACGTGATCAACAGCTCTAAGATGTGACACTAAACAGAATAAAAACCGACGCGGTAAAAGCACTAACACGCATGCTTCCTTTTATTTGCACATAACACTGTCAGTGCAAGTGTTTATATACAACATTGAAATACCCATAGCACAGCAGCAAACATACGTACGCCAGGATATGTACATCTCGTAGCTTAGTGGACAGCCAGAAACAGTTGGTAGCGTATCAATCTGCGTATCTGAGTCGGACAAGCGGTGTAAGCAACTGCCGCATGCACTCGCCTGTACAATGTAGTCGGGAACTTCTTCGAGCTTCTCGAACGACGTCTCATTGGGGCTGACGACGTAAAGGAGGTATCCCAGACGCTTCGCGATTTCGCGCACGTCCATCGCTCGGCCAACCGTAGGACGCCACTTCTCGAGAATCGCTTACTTGCTCACAGCAACTCGAACTATCTGCGGCCTCGAGTGCGATATATTGCGACGTGAAGGGCAACTTTTTTTCGTTTTATTTCTGGCCGCGTCGATTTTCCGCCAAGCGCCATAACTACGCAACAGGTGCACTGAGCCGTGAAACGTGTGACATCGTAATACGTATAACCACAGAACACCTATGTACGGACTGGCGCTGTGAGAACATTAGTGCTGTTCGGTAGTTTTTTCATGCCAAACAGAAACAACGCCTGTACGCCCGCCTATGTCCCTAAATGTACGGTGCATGTATGACCGTCGCGTTTGAAATAAAATTAAAAAAAATGATCACACAAGTGCACTACTTTTCTGTTCAGGCTGGTGCTGCCATCTCGTGAAGGCTGACTCAAGCTGTTCCAGATCTGCTTCTGGGACACCAGCAGCGCGCTATTTGAAGTAAAGAGTGCCTGTGGTAATCCTTCTACCGTCTCAACAGCGGAGCTCTTTCAGCTATTGGTGAATTGTGATCCGTTGTTTAAAAAAATAACAATTATTCTCATAAACTGGCACACACCCTCCTCATTCTGTTTATAGTGTAGCTCTTTAAGCTATCGGTAACTTGTGCTCCGTCGTGCAAATGCCCTCAGGTGGGAAGGCGACCCAGGAATAGGGCAAGTCCCACTACAGTGTACAGCGGGTGGTAGTGTTGAATGAAAACGAACGCAATGAAAAAGAGATAGAGCAAAATATAGAAACTGAGATATAGAAAAGATAGAGAAAAAGGGTTAGTAAGTGAGAGGGAAAGAAAGTGATAAAAGGGAGGAGGAGAAAATAAAGATAAATAAAGGAAATGAGTACATATGTAGATAAAATACAATAAAACATACAAGGTGAGAGCATGTGTGTGTGTGCGCGTGTGTGCGTGTGTGCGTCTGCGTGTGCGTGTGCGTGTGCGTGTGTGCGTGTGCGTGCGTGTGTGTGTGTGTGTGTGTGTGTGTGTGTGCGTGTGTGTGTGTGTGTGTGTGTGTGTGTGTGTGTGTGAGCAAGAAAGTGATATTAAGGAAGAAGTGAAAACTATACAGAGACAAATAAAGGGTATGAATACGTGAACGATAAACAGAAAAAATACGTAGAAAGAGATAGAAAGAGAAAAAACCCTGACATGATGAAGAGAGAGAATACACAGAGAATGATATAGAAAGAGGAAGAAAGGGGGAAATAAAGAGGTGTAATGAAACAGACAAAAAGATAGGAGAACTGATAGCAAGAGATAAAGTAAGAGAAGAACGATGAAAGAAAGAGAAATGAACAGATGGAGAGAAAAAGAGGTACAAAGAAATATTGAGACAGAGCAAAACATAGAGAGAAACAGAAAAAATGGAGAGCAAAACAATAAGAGTAATATAAAAAAATTAGAGAAAAAGGGAGAAAAAGAGAAAGAAGCAGACAGAGAGAGAAAAAGGAAGAAAGAGAAATCAAGATGGGAAGAGCAAGAAAGGGAAAGAAATAGAGAAAGGCAAAAATACAAAAACGGGATACAAGGGCAGAGAATAAAAGAAGAAAGGAAGAAATGGAGAGGTAACGAAAACCACCCGGCTGTGATTTAATTCCCTTCACACTTGGCACCACTTCTGCGACATTGCCATAATTTTTCTTTCATTAAAGTGCATTTTCTCTCTCAATGTTTTTGAGCCTCCTGGATAGATGAATGGAAGAACTTTGTTCATTGTACGCTGCGGGCAGGGAGTGCGTCGAACCTTGTTGGTGATGAGTTGGCTCCTTGGTACCACATTCAAGAGCAGTCTGTCGAACGATACCGTACGAGAACCATTTCGTCGGTTGCCATCCGACTCAGTCGCCATTAGAACTCAACTGCTTCTGTTTTGTGGTACCACACCATTATGTTAGTTGGTGCGTACGTTTGTAAAGTCATCTTCACTGACATTCATCACCACCATCATCACTTTTAGAAGCGAAGCTCCTTAAAGCGGCACCCGTTCATCCATCGTCGTAGTCGTAGTGCGTAACCAGTCTTACGTTTGGACCTGCAAGGTGGTGCCGGTGGGAGATTTCTCCTGTGCGTTGCTGAGCAATAAAAAATTCGCAGCGTGCACGTTAACGAAAAGCCGAATTCTCCTGTCTCTCATTCCTCATTAGCAGCCATTGGCATGTACATTGAGCACTATCTGACAAGAAAGGGTTGCTACGTTGTACTCGCTGGGCGTAACCTCCTTGGTTTTGGAAAGGTTAAGTGAGGGTTGGGCCGCAGTGGAATGAATACAGTGAACTAGTATATACCATGAACTCGAGGTGATTAAAGGTGGGAGGTAGACACGAAGCGCAAGCCGTAAGAAAGTGTGCGTGTGCCACCTCTCGTTTAGTCCTTGGATTGTCCTCTGGATGGCGGTGCTTCTATATGCGGAATACATGATGAAAAGATGCGTGATGGTGGTACTTGGAATGTTGGCTAGATGGACGAACGGACGCACACACAGATGCATGGACGGATGCACGGATGGCTGCACCCCATGGATATGCTGCCATTTTTTTAGCCATGGGCACAGCGCCGCGCCTCTGAAGCTGATCGTCCTCGGAGCACGAGGCGTGATCCAGAAGCTCACGCCTGGTGGTTCGGACGCAGGCAGCATCCGCCGCTCTGCTTGGACCCTGTAAAATACGTAGGCAGCATCACGCCACTCTGCCTCTCGGTACACGTTCATAAATGTTGGAGCATCATGGCATTGTCATCTTCGTCATAAATTCATCACAAGATAGCTGAGTAGCATTACCATGTGCTGCAATATTACACAGTGCCAGCAGTTCATATCCCCTTTTAGCTAAGATTCAAATGCCGAAAAGAAGGTAGAAAAAATCACAGCATAGTGAATGATGAGCGGACGAAGCGTCCGTCCGCCCGTCCGTCCGTCCGTCCGTCCGTCCGCCCGTCCGTCCGTCCGCCCGTCCGTCCGTCCGCCCGCCCGTCCGTCCGTCCGTCCGTCCGTCCGTCCGTCCGTCTGTCCGTCCGTCTGTCTGTCTGTCTGTCTGTCTGTCTGTCTGTGAATACGCTGTGCGGGATACGCCGGAGGAACGCGGGACGGCCCTTGGCCACAAGGCGCTTCGCCCCTGAAAAGAAACAAAGCTAAGCTCACAGGCTCCCTCGCGCATACACCTAAGACGACTCGAAGGCAAAAGCCATTTGTTTTTCTGTTCAGTCGATGTATTGATCCTTCCCCACCACCCTCCGGAAGTTTTTGCACTTAACCTGGTTTTGCACTGTCTCCGAGATCAGATGCACTTCACCTACTATTGTATTATACCTTTATGATCGGCCCACAATTGAGCGAGTTACAATGTTATGCGTTGCCCCGCCGCGGTGGTCTAGTGGTTAAGGTACTCGGCTGCTGACCCGCAGGTCGCGGGATAGAATTGCGGCTGCGGCGGCTGCATTTCCGATGGAGGCGGAAATAGTGTACGCCCGTGTGCTCAGATTCGGGTGCATGTACAAGAACCCCAGGTGGTCGAAATTTCCGGAGCCCTCCACTACGGCATGGTCATATGGTGGTTTTGGGACGTTACACCCCACATATAAATCAATGTTATGCGTTGACGGCATCATGTGAGTTTACGTCATGCTATGTCACACCAGTACTATGTCGCACCAGTGAGGCCGAAAACTTTTGGCGATATATGACGTCATCACAGATGATGATTTTTTTCCTCTTCCCGACGCCGCGGGACGCCGACGCCAACAGCCGATTTTCCTGTTTGATGAAGCATGTATTCAGCTTAAAATAATTTTCAGTGCACAAAACTTTTGGGTGGTGGAGAGATCAACGCTCATAAGATAAAGAGAGAGAGAGAAGGTTTGTAATAGCGGAAGAGATAAAAAGGACGCTATTTTCTGCCTCCCGTCGCGGGGGTACGGCTCACGCCTTTAGGGATGGGGGAAGGGGGAAGTAAAGATGATAGGAAGAAGAGAGGAGAGAACGAAAAAGTGAAAGGCATGACAAGAGAACGTCTTGTCAGCACAGTTAGTAGTGCGAAGCAAGAGCGTTCGTTTATAAGGCGGCGAGGTCCACACACGCACAGATGTCCAGGGAACCTTTGCTAGTAAATAAATATTTAAACATTGGAATGAAGATTATTCATTTGTGCAACGCCTGCTCTTTGAAGGTACTACACTACTGAAGGTATGTTGTGTCTGTAGTCTTTCGCTAGTCGGAGAAAGCAGAGGACTATGCCCACGAAGTCATTGCTCCCGCTTGTCAAGTGTGAACTCTAATTCGATTTTTACATGCACAATAATCATCTTCTGAAATTCAGCAGGGGCTGTGCCTAGCTTGTGGACCTAAAGTGACGAGTGGAGGAAAGGTAAGTAAATGATGTCGAGACTTCACAACAGGTTGCACGAATATGTGGACGAGGAGGAGTGGACTGGTGGCAACCCCAGAATCCACACCAACGAAACTGTCCGAGAAGTGGCTGGAAACTGTGATGAGTGACAGTTACTGGTTTGTAGTGCAAATGTCATCTTGTTGGCCGCGCAACAATTTACGTCACTGTAACGGAACAGCTCCGATAACTGAAAGTTTATGAAAAGTGTTACCAAAAATACTTACCGACGAACTCAAATAGCGAAAAATGCTCAAGCGGCGAACTTATTTGCAGAGGGACTAAAGAAAGTGGTGCTACGGAACATAGAGCGCTTAGAAGGTAAATGTGATTATAATGGAAATGTTAAGTAGGCTTCTGCTGAACTAAGCGTGTACTCCAAACATTCGCCAAGGAATACTTTTGGAGAACAAACAGCCCTTATTTTTTTAATAGCCCTTGTTTATGTGGATGCACGCTAGGTTATCAATATGCAGAAAAATCTATCTCATTAATAAACGAAAAGCGTGTGATCTAATCGACAGTTCTGTGTACATGTGCTTGATATGCGAAGTGCCTGGAACATTTTATATAAGTTTATATTATTTTTTATCATTCTTTTCTTCCCTCTCTTCTGAAATCAGTTGGTTCACTACGTCATCCCGTTACACAGAGTAGCATCTCAGTGGTATATAATCTCGGTCTTTCTAATAAAGTATCTCTCTTCTCTGTCGCTGGCATACTTCCAGTGGCCACAGGCGTGCTCACGGTGGTGGAGGAGCCCCATGCCTTCTCGGCTTGTTATATTGAACTGTTCAGACTTACTGTGATCCCCTTCCCCACTGTAACTCCTCTGACGCTGTGGTATACCATAAAAAGAGTGGCGCGAAGTCTGCCCCTTATGTGGACTTGGTAGGGTAGCTAGGGACGCTGCGATAAATATTCTACCCCATAGATGGGGAAACCTGCCCACACCTATGCGAGTGCCCGTGGTTCCATGGAAGTGCGATTCGGAAGCCTTGAATGACCGCGCACGCACCAGCCTTCTCGCCTGGACGTCGGAGGACAGATCTCCAACTGGGCCTGGACGGCCAACGAACAGTTGCCGCTATAGCGGCAATCGCGGCCAGAGAACTTTGTTCCTTGTGAGTGATCGCGGTGAACTGTGGTCAGACTTACATTGGCTCACTACAAAGATGAAGAAGGCAACAGCCGACCAAACGACTGCGGAGGGGTGGTGATGATCCGAAGGCCTGAAAGACTTAACGAGAGAATACTAAGAAGCGGGGAAACTCGACGGGGGCCGTGAGAATACCCCGAAGCGATGGAGCTTCAAAACATTGCTTCATCTGCATCGCTGCGTATTCTTCTGTATTTGTTGTACTTCGTTCTATTTTTCTTGGTCGATTCACAGTGCATTTTTGTTGCATTTGATTATAGCTTTGATTGTGCAATGTTTGAAAATTGTTTATTGATTTTACCCCACCTGCCTGGTCTTGAATGAGAGCAGTATGTTCTGAATAAATAAAATATCGACCTGAGCCGATGGAAGACGACGGGCACGTAGATCTACAAGTGGTGGGAACACTTAATTTTCGTGTTATCTCTCTCTCTCTCTCTCTCTGACATTTTTCAATCCTTATTTCCCCTCCCCTGTGTAGGGTAGCAAACCGGTTCATCCCCAGGTTTACCTCCCTGCCTTTTCATTTTCATCTATTTGTCCCTCTGATGTCAGTGCAAGTTTCTGTCCCTGGAGTTCGGACAACCCTGTCATGTTGTTACTGCCTGTCATTTAACTCGAACGTCTCTGCGCATGACACTCGACCTGGAAACAGACATCACCTAGCTAAAGCCTAGCAACAATCCAGAAGCAACCTGGAATCTGCATCACCTATCAAAGGCCTAGAAGGCTATAGAAGCAACTAGACTAGTTTCAGAATCAAATTGTGGCGTTGTTTCAAACCTTGCGCAACTTAGTGCAGTGTTCGCCAATTTTTTTTTTACTCATTCATTTATTCAGTAACAAAAAAAAAAAAAATGTGGGAATTACGCTTTTGGAGAGAACTGCAAAAAGTGTTCAATAAGTATTCAAAACGTTTTCGGATCCGTAACTATCGCACAAAGGCGTTGTACGTAATTTTCCACAACACAAAAATGTGTAAACTGGAACAAAGACAGTGTGGTCATGTTTGCAAACTTAATTCATCAATTATTACTGATGTCACAGTCTGTGGAGTCTCACAGGTGAAGAAAGTGTATTAACATTGGAAAAAAGCGTGGCTAATTTATAAGCATAACTTAGGCGATAGTCTTGTAAGCCCTGAGACAAATTCACTTGAGATGTAAATGTATATATTAAGTTTCTTCCATTTTTAGATTATTTAAAAAGAATTTTGCATTGAGGAGCTGTACTACCTGGTTTTGGTGCAGCAACGCGGTTGTGTGCACTTCGTGCTTCGATGCTTTAGCTTACGAATTTCTGATATTATTTGTCGATACTTTGCACTACATATCAACATTCTCCTTCCTACAGTATCTAGATATCAATGATATTTCACTTAAATGCAATAAATTACATCACATTTGATCTGGAGCCGGTTTTACATACCCGTATTGAATGTTCCCCCTCTCTCTGTCTTTCTGTGTGTGTTCAGCGAAAGTCTCTCGGGGCAGGGTGAGGGAGAGAGTAGAGTACAGCACAATAGCGGCAATGGTGTAGGATACACAGTAGTGTAATGAAGCAAAATCATCAGAATGTGCGCACTCGTCCCGGTTTAGTGCTGCCATCTTTCGAAACGGATTTTACTTTAGGGCGCGGAAGCTTGTCTTCGACAGCGCCAGATGGTACTGCACGCTCATCAGTTTGCGCGAGTAGATAAATTAATTGGTGCGCCCCACAAAAGTTCTTACGTGACAAATTCAAAGGGGCAACGGTTCCACAATTCCTTGGCCCAGGTAAGGACCTGCGAACGTTGCAGAGTTGATACCTTTCAGCTCGCTTTGCCTCGACGTAAGAGTGTTGTGCGGCAAAGCATACAAAATGTAAATCGTTGCTGGGTTAGCTGGTACATGCTTAAAATAGAAAAATGCGTTTAACCAACAAGAAAAAACTCAAGACAGAACGCACTTCACCTGACGCCCATATATGTTCTGTTCCGAGTCCTTCCTTCAGCTGCGGCCGCGTCTACGTTGCGCAGATGAGACGTTGCATTAGCCGCTGATTATTGGAACACAAAAGATCTTTAACCGGGGGCTCATCTCCTAATTATTTTTTTAAATTATCCAGAATATAAGTGCATGCCAATGTTCGTTAAACGCGCACTCTTGTATACAGGCGTAGGAATGAAGAAACGCGTCCGATGATTGAGGCATGGCACATCAATAATGGCGGTAGCGCATGCGTATGTAAATCGTCTATTACCTTGCATAAAGATGAAGCAAAATACATTAACAGTTACCTTGCAGGTACCCTACGTGTGTCAGATAGATAGGTTCAAATATTGCAAGGTCATTCGCAGACAAATTTCCGTGTCTTCTTTCTTTTCCGGTGCTGCACCGACGTTCAGTTGTCAGTAGGTGTTTGTGGCGTCCTAACTTCCTTCTCGTGTACGTGTTTTCGTGCCCTGTCTTTTTATAATGAATGCGTATCAACTAGCTCGGCGTTCTGTAATTACAAGCTTTATTGGTCATGACACTCCCCTTCAGAGCTTAGGGGGTACAAGTTCAGATCTATCCCCACCAGGAAACTTAGTTTATACGCATCGATTTTTCATCGTGTGGCTAAAATGTATTGACATTGTACGGACTTGCGCACTTAGTCTAGTAGTTGAGGCGCTCGCTTTCAGATCAGGGGGGCTCCGAGTTCAAACCCTGCCCCACCAAAACTTCGTTTTTGTTCTGAGAATTTTTGTCGCTAACACTTATTCACTTTCGGCAATCATTATGCTAGGCAGTCCCATTACTTATGCTAGGGATACAACCTAGCATAAGTAATGGGATACTATATACGGACCGCTGATCGTCGTGGACACCACTTTACAAAAGCTGGTGGGTGATGAGCGCCGCCTATGTATGTGTATTGTTTTACATTTCCGTACAGAAAACAACAAAAGAGTGTTCAGCTCAGTTGCCATGACACTTGCTTTGGGATGCTGGGCGCCCAAGGTCAAATGTTATCTCAGCCAAGATATTGTCACGGGGTCGTGACGTGGCCGAAGACAGGAGACTTCGTGTTGGGATTTAACTGTTTATTTGGGCGAACCTGTGCCCGGTAAACGGAAAGCCCAATTACAGCAGTAGTCTTGCACAGATAGCAGTCTCGGACTGATAGCGGCGAACGGAGCGTCGGCCTTCGATCAACAACTGACAAGCGGCGAAGCGCGTCGGCATTTATACTCTTGCTGTCGAATGTTCTAGCGTTATCGCTGGCGGTGGCGTAGGTTCCAGAACAATCTGTACCGTTCGCACAGTGGGCGTGATCTTATCGAAATGATCTACTACAGTCCGGAACCTTCTCGAAAACTGCAGGCGCGGTTTGCGCTGAGAATCGTGTGGTGTTTTGGGACGATAACAAAAACTTTGGTAATGGAACTTAGCAATATTTGTTTTTGTCCTGTGAGTTTTCAAGCGCTTCTAATTTATTCAATCTCTGCCATCACACTTGTTGTTCAGTCGTCGTCAAGACAATCTCCAAAGGACGTGAGATCAGGTCCTACCACAGTCAAGATTTTCTTTCAACGACTTTCCATGTTGTTGAGATTTCTTCACCAACGACATTGTTTAGCCCAGTCACTAAGCCCAGTCACCCAACTTCAGGTAGTGGGGGTCCTAGTTTGAACATAGACTTCACCGATAATGCTTTTTGTTTATTTTCTTCATCTGAAAATTTTTATTTTTGTGGTTTCGATTCCAAAGCAAACAAAAAATATAAGTAGTATAGCCTGGTCAAGGCACTCACCTAGAGCGTGGGAGCGCAAGTTCAAAACCATCCAGGACCGAAAATATTTTTTATTCGTTTATGACAGTTTTTCTTCATGCGGTGAAGGTATATTCACAACCATCAGTCACAAGAAAGTAGCTCAGCCGGCAAGAACTTCGCATTAGGATCATGAGAACAGAGTTCGAATGTGCGCTCAGTAACGTATTCATATGGCTTTTTTTATTCTGTTATTTATACGGTAACTTGACAACTTGACCATTATCAATGGTGGAGGGCATCAACGTTTTCGTCTAGTTATTCAGGTGTAATCTGGCGAAGTCAGTTTCGCTCTGGAGGCTGCTGGTATACCACATTGTCGATAATTGCCGTGGGGTGTGAGGTGTGACGTGAGATCAGGGCCTCAAAGTTTGTTCCGGCAAGGTGGCGTTACCTGCCGCTCGATCTAAAGGGTACTGCCATATCCATCCATGCATCCATCCATCCAGCTAGAATGCCCGTGGTGGATTGGCTTCCCCGCAATAGTTTGTCAAAGCAAGCCAAGAAACGTCGGGGCTCTCATCACCTCTTATTAGGGTCAACTTTTGTCTGGCGTCACATCTTGCCAAGATGTGCCCAGCTTGCGTATTTCCCGAGCTAAAGCTTCCCTGAACAGTTGGCTTCTCCGCAATAAATGGTAGATACTAGTAAAAAAGCTGAGGCTTTTATCACCCCTGATAAGGCCTAAATTTTGTCTGACGTAACACCTTGCCGTCGAGGGTGTAGTGTGTGTTTGTTCCGGCTAGGTGGCGTTAGCCGCCGCCCAATCTATAGTGTACAGACATATCCATCCATCCATCCATCCATCCATCCATCCATCCATCCATCCATCCATCCATCCATCCATCCATCCATCCATCCATCCATCCATCCATCCATCCATCCATCCATCCATCCATCCATCCAGCTATAAGGCCCCTGGTGCCTTGGCTTCCCCGGAATGAATGGCCGAAACTAGTGAAAAACATTTGGATCCTTATCACTCTTGATAAGGCTGAACTTTTGTCTGACGTCACATCTTGCCGTGGAGGGCGTAGTGTGCGTTTGTTCCGGCTAGGTGGCGTTAGCCGCCACCCGACCTGAATGGTACAGCCACATCCATCCATCCATCCATCCATTCATCCATCCATCCATCCATCCATCCATCCATCCATCCATCCATCCATCCATCCAGCTATAAGGCCCCTGGTGCATTGGCTTCTTCGAAATGGTTGGTCGAAACAAGCCGAAAGAGATGAGGCCCTTATTACCCCTGATAAGGATCAAGCTTTGTCTGACGTCACACCTTGCAACGATGTGCCCATTTTGCGTATTTCCAGAGCTAAATACTTCCTGAGAAGTTGGCTTCCCTGCAGTAGATAGTCAAAACTAGCGAAAAAAGTTGAGGCTCTTATCACCCCTGATAAGGCTCAAGTTTTGTTTGACGTCACAGCTTGGAACGATGTGCCCAGTTTGCGTATTTCCCGAGCTAAAGTTTGCCTGAAAAGTTGGCTTCCCTGCAGTGGATGGTCGAAACTGGCGAAAAAAGTTTAGGCTCTTATCACCCCTGATAAGGCTGAAGTTTTTTCAGACGTCACAGCTTGGAACGATGTGCCCAGTTTGCGTATTTCCCGAGCTAGAGCTTGCCTGAAAAGTTGGCTTCCCCGCAGGTGATGGTCGAAATTGGCGAAAAAAGTTTAGGCGCTTATCACCCCTGATAATACTCAAGTTTTCTCTGACATCACAGCTTAGAACGATGTGCCCAGTTTGCGTATTTCCCGAGCTGAAGTTTGCCGGAAAAGTTGGCTTCCCCGCAGTGGACGGTCGAAACTGGCGAAAAAAGTTTAGGCTATTATCACCCCTGATAAAGCTCAAGTTTTGTCTGACGTCACAGCTTGGAACGATGTGCCCAGTTTGCGAATTTCTCGAGCTAAAGCTTGCCTGAAAAGTTGGCTTCCCCGCAGTGGATGGTCGAAACTGGCGAAAAAAGTTTAGGCTTTTATCACCCCTGATAAGGCTCAAGTTTTGTCTGACGTCACAGCTTGGAACGATGTGCCCAGTTTGCGTATTTCCCGAGCTAGAGATTGCCTGAAAAGCTGGCTTCCCCGCAGTGGGTGGTCGAAACTGGCGAAAAAAGTTTAGGCTCTTATCACCCCTGATAATCCTCAAGTTTTTTCGGACGTCACAGCTTGGAACGATGTGCCCAGTTTGCGTAATTCCCGGGCTAAAGCTTGCCTGAAAAGTTGGCTTCCCCGCAGTGAATGGTCGAAACTGGCGAAAAAAGTTTAGGCTCTTATCACCCCTGATAAGGCTTTAGTTTTGTCTGACGTCACAGCTTGGAACAATGTGCCCAGTTTGCGTAATTCCCGAGCTAAAGCTTGCCTGAAAAGTTGGCTACCCCGCAGTGGATGGTCAAAACTGGCGAAAAAAGTTGAGGCCCTTTATCACCCCTGATAAGGTTTACTTTTGTCTGACGTCACACCTCGCAATGATGTGCCCAGTTTGCGTATTCCTCGAGCTGAAGCTACCCTGAAAAGTATGCTTCCCCGCAATAGAAGGCCAGAACTAGTGAAAAATTTGGGGCCCTTATCATCCATGATAAGGCTCAACTTTTGTCTGACGTCACACCTTTTTTTTTGGAGGGCGTTCTATGCGTTTGTTCCGAGCTAAAAGACCCAGGGTGTGTTGGCTTCCCCGCTATGGTTTGTCAAAACAAGCTAAAAAAGTTGAGGCCCTTATCACCCCTGATAAGGCTCAAGTTCTGTCTGACGTCACACCTTGCATCGATGGAGCCAGTTTGCGTATTTTCCGAGCTAAAGCTTCCCTGAAGAGTTAGCTTCCCTGCAGTAGATAGTCAAAACTTGCGAAAAAAGTTGAGGCCCTTATCACCCCTGATAAGGCTCAACTTTTTCAGTCAGTTTTCGAGAACTATTGCGGTGAAGGAAGCTTTACAGGAGAACTTTTCATTCAAGACGCTGCTTGTTTGCCGCATTCTTGGTCATCGCGGTGGTGTGTGACATCAGACAAAAGTTTAGCCCTATCTGGGTGATAAGAGCCCCAGCTTTTCGGCTAAGTATTGAGGTGTATTGCGGTGAGAGAAGCTTTACAGGACACCTTTTTGTTCACGAGGCTGCTTGTTTCCCACATTCTTGATCATTGCGATTGTGTATGACGTCAGACAAAAGTTGAGCCTTATCAGGGAAGATAATGGCCGTAACTTTTTTCATTAGTTTTGAGCATCCATTGCGGAGAAGCCAACTATTCGTGGGAGCTTTAGGTCGGGAAATACGCAAACTGCGCACACCGTTGCGAGGTGTGATGTCAGACAAAAGTTGAGCCTTATCAGGGATGGCAAGAGCTCCAACATTTTTTAGCTTGTTTCGACAAACTATTCCGGGGAAGCCAGCGCCCCAGGGGCCTTATAGCTGGATGTATGGATGCATTGATGGATACGGTTGTACCCTATGGACCGGGCGGCAGCTAAAGCCACCTAGCCGTAACAAACGCACACTACGCCCTCCACGGCAAGGTGCGATGTCAGACAAAAGTTCAGCCTTATCAGGGGTGATAAGGGCGCAAACTTTTTTCGCGGATTTCGACCATTCATTGTGGAGAAGCCAACTATTCAGGCAAAATATAGCTCGAGAAATACGCAAACTGGGAACATTGTTGCATGGTGTGACGTCAGGCGAAACTTGAGCCTTATAAGAGGTGATAAGGACCTCAACTTCTTCGGCTTTCTTGATCATTGCGGTGGGGTGTGACGTCAGACAAAATTTGAGCCTTATCAGGGGTAATAAAAGCCCGAACGTTTTCAGCTAGTTTCCGACACCTATTGCAGTCAAGCGAAATCTGCATGGAAGATGCTTAACAGGAGTTGTTTAATTTGCAAAGGCTTACCTTTTTTGGCGAAAATTGGCTCGGAATCTGCTATATTAAACTGCTAAATATAATCCGAAGTCAACATGGCCCAATAATCGGCATTTGTAAGACGTGACTAGTCAATACAAAATCGGTAAAATATAGATTGTTTGCGAAGGCTCACGTTTTAAAATGAAGGGCCGAGAATAAGTTTTATTCAGACAGCCAATATTTGGATGCTCTCTGTTAGGTTTTACAGATGCCGGCATGTTCGTGTATGTATGTATACATAAATGTGACATGGGTAAGTAGGAACGATTCAGGATGAGCACCACCGAGATGGGAACCTGCGATCCTGTTCTCCACAGCGTGTCATGTTAGACAGCTCGGTCACGCCCCGTATAGTTTTCAGGCTGCGAACAGTGAGTTATGTGTATGTATTACTTACCACCACTGATAGTGCACGGAACTTCGAGGCACTCCTACGTCTTCGGTATCACTCGCGAGGGCGCCCTAGTAATGCTTTAAAGCAACGCTTCTAGGTTTTGTTTCAGTTTGAAAACTACCCTTGAAATGCGTACTGAAGAGTGACCCATTCTTGTACTCGCTCTCGATGTGGAATGCTGGAGGAATAATTCGTCCAATGCTGTTCTGTGGCAAGGAAATGCCGAACCGTCGCTGACGCCCCCCAGTTTTCAAGAAAACAAAATCTAATAGCGTGAGTTTGTGCTTAGGCGACGCTACACCTGCAGCGTGCTGCTCAATCACAAATTAACTAATGTGAAAGTGGTGACAGTTGCTAGTTCGCACTCGTGCTGTGTGTTCTTGTACGTCCAGTGGAGTGACACACCGGGTCCGTGCACACCCGCCCCCTGATATTTTATTTTTTTTTGCGCTATGACATACACAGAGCAAAACGAACATTTCCTTGACAGGACCCCACTTATAACCAATAGGGTGCCACCCACCCCGAAAAAAAAAATTTCTGCCTATGCCCCTGCATGCGTCTTTTGCGCTTGAGCCAAATTCTGAAATCAAAATACTTAATTCACAAAGGCTACATCTTACCTTTTTGATGAAAATTGGTCCAGAAGCACGTTTAATAAAATGCGTCGATACAAGTGCGAAATCGAAAAACAGCTTGCAAAGGCATATGGCTGCCCTTTTGACGAAAATGGGCCCAGAATCACTTGTATTAAAACGCTACAAAACTGTTTAAAACATTCCGCTTGACACATAGAAAGCTGTAAACATGGAATCAGTTTAATTGATTCAGAGAGGAATTGAATCAAAACTGTGTCGGAAAGCAATGGCGACTGCTGAGCACTGGCGACTGTAAGCGCATACCAGTGGCGCTGTACGACTATGACGGCAAGCCTGTGTTATCATCAGCCATATTGGCAATTTTACTATCGTATTGTGCACATTCACTCTGTATATGCTCAAACAACACGGTATGTACGTAATGATAGCGAACCAATTTAGCGTCCATCAGCTTCTGCGGCTGTTCGTCTTTCTTGGGTTCATATTCCAGCAACAATGTTTTATTGAAATCGCGTGATTGATAGACATATCGCTGCCCGTGGAGTCATTAGTGGGGTCTACGATTACCGCACAGTTTGATTGAACGGACATGCGTCAACAGGCTCCGGAGAAGCGAACGCACCATAATACGCACGATGCCCCGCCTATGCGCGTGATACTAATTACTTCAGTAAAACCGCTTTTTCAAGGAATCCCAGAACTGTGACATCTATTGACGCCATTATAAAATAGAGTGGCGCAAACGAACTGTCAGTGATATACATCTTTCTTGTCACGTGCGGAGCCGTGGTTACGTGGCTCGGTTGCTAAAGTGAAAGTCACGAGTTCTATTGCGGCCATTCTATTGCGGCAATTGCGGCACATTTTGATAGAGATGAAATGGCATAAAGTCTCTTGCACTATGCGACGTCAGGGCACGTTAAAGGACGCCAGGTGGTCAAAATTTCCTAAGCCCTTTCCTACGGCGTCTATCATAACCAAATCATAGTTTGGGACGTAACCCCCCCCCCCCCCCTCGTGTTAACTTCTTTTTCGCAACTGCGATAACGCTCAAATAAACACGCCAGTCAAAAGCACTTGTCAGCAGCATAGTATGTTCACAACACATACAGATATACGTAAGCGTGGACAATCGAAGTTTCACACGATGATTACGAGAGAATGACATTAAATAACACAGATGATCTTCTTCATGGGACCTGGTCCCTGACGTCAGGGGGCAGTCCCTTAAAAAAATTACTTTCTCAGAAACTACGTCGATCGATACTCACGCAATAGCATCTAATGATGCCCATTGAAGCTTTGATGAAATAGACCTGCGCACACTGGCTCTCCGTGAGAAAACAGCATAGATGATAGGCTCTATAATAACAGTACAGCCCTTTGATGTCCACGCTTAAGCGAACGATTAGGTATGTAGAGGCTTGCGCGGCGATTGGGTATCTTCTTGTCATATAGCGACTGTTCTTCAAAACAGATAACAATTTATTCAAACACGGCATACGGCAGGATCAGCCCAGGGACGAGCCAGCGGCTTGCTGACCTTGATCCTCCAGGCAGCTGTGGCAATCGGCCTGCGCGCGTGGCAGCATCCATCCTTCCTGGCAGCCAAGGCGCGTCTCTCCTGGGCAGGCTACTCTTTTGATGAGCACAGGTGGGCTCCGCACACCGCCACTGCGCAACACGTGGCGCTGGCTCTAGATATCCAATGGGCGTTATTCTCCACCCCCACCCCCCTTCAGTAAGATAGGGTGGGGACCTGAAGTAGGTTTATAGGGTCCGGCCGCAGGAACCCCTATGCGTAGCGAGGACAAACAAAAACGAGTAAACATTTTCATCTTGCCATTAACATAGATGAATGCGTCTTGTGCCAAACAAGGAGGCGAACGCAACAGCCGTGTACTTTCAAGAGAAAAAGTAAAGCAAGCTCGAAGGAAGGAAATGCATCATCTTCCTATACCACTCTCCTCTAAGTTATCACAGACGCAAGTTGACTCACTTGCTCGGCGACGTCGGTGAATAGGTGGCCAAGCTCTGAGGGATGTCTGGATTCCCAGTAGCTTGATCTTGATGATAAAAAAAAAGAATTCTTGAGATCGGAGACGTGAATATGGCCATACACTTGATTAGTCATGCAATCTGTGAACATCTACGAAAGCTTGATTTCTGAGCGATTCTATGAAGCCCATCCCACCTGTTATCTGGGAAAGTTAAAAAAAAACCTTCCAAAGCACCACTGAGGAGGTGTGTGCGCTTGAACACCGAGTCACTAAACTCAGAAGTAATATCCTTACGACGCTTATATTGTCCGGCCTGTTCCATGCGGGATACATGCTGTCTGACTTCTCGTACAGCGTCGGTCAGCATCGGCCTTAGGTCATCTGCAAACTTTTCAAGGGTCTCAGAGAAGTGATTGCACATGACAGAGCTCTGTCCTGCTGAACACTCAATTCTCTGCTCAGCTGAATGCAGGAACAGTGCAACCCAGAAGTAGTTACTTCGTAACTACGGAAGCGAAAAAAATAAGGACAGAAAAGAGCGCTGGTTATGAAGCGTGGTTACGAAGTATAACTACTTCTAGGTTGCGCTGTTCCTGCATTCAGTTATGTCCTACCAACTTGCCCAAGCTTTCACGCTTCTTTGCTCAGGTTATGTTGCACTAGGTGAAACCTTTTTGCTATCGTTCTAGTCGCAAACGCTGTTTCTGAGAGCTGCAGATCCCAGTCTTTGCGATGCTCAGCATGCGCGACAAACATAAATTTAGGATTTCAGTTTACCTTTTCGGTGCTGTTGGAGTGCGGGTTTACAGAGGTGCGATTGTGACGAATTCTCGAGCCGCCACAGGAATCCGCGACCACCTTGATGTTGAAGTAGGGCCGTCAGGCTAGACCTGCTGGTCCCCACGTGGGAGTAGCCGGTTGACGCGCGGCAACCTCAGCGTCTGCACTGGATCATAATAAAGTTGTTCTCACTCACTCACGTTGTGCGGGATTAACTGGGCAGGGAACCCAAACCTCCTGAAGGTTTCAAGAAGGCAGGCCCACACTTTGAGAAGTAAGCTTGCGTGAAGAGAACAACAGAATTCAATTTGTGAAATGGTCAGTCACAACAAGCAGATATTGGTTTCGCCGCAGGCTCATGGGAAACAGACCCATGACGTCATATGCTACTCTGCCGTGACGATGTACTCTAAATTGATTGCATTATTTCTAGCGGCCAACCACCACGCGCTTTCACCTTATGATAAACTGAACAAAATCATGCGCAATGCATCCCGTTTCATGCCTGGCCAAATTACAACATGCTGCAGCTTCTCGCAAGTGTTCTGTGCTGAAGAGTGACCAGTTAAAGCACTGTCATGGCAGCACTTTAAGAACAATGAGCGAAGTTTCCGTGAATAACAACTCTAAATGGTGATTCCACATTACCATCGTAAACCTGGAAGAAATACTCCGCGGAACAATTAAGATCCCATAAGTTCGTTGCGGTGCAAGCTTTTCTTTGGTTACTAAAGTACCCCAACGTGGCTGCATGATCCTGCAGGCAGTGCCGCCAACACGCACTATTTCTGGCTCAACCTGGGGATCAATAGCCAACGGCGCACGTGAAAGTGCGCCAGCAACTGTGTTGGGACTACGTTTCTTGTACTCGATTACGTAGTAGTAGCGCCGCAAGACAAGCACATACCGGGCCAATCGGCCAGAGGGATTAGGTAAACGGTTTAGCCAAAACAGTGCTTGATGACCAGTCTGAGTAACAAACTAAGACCAGTACAAAAACATGTCGAACTTCCTTAATGCAGAAATGGCCAGACATTCCTTCTCTATTACTACGCAGTTTCGTTCCGCACTGGTCAAAGTATACGGCTTGCGAAAGCAACGGGCCTCAGAGGGCCTGCGCGTCTATAGAAGTTATAATCACTGGCATCGGTCCGTAACGCAAAAGATTTGTTAAGATCTGGCAGCAGCAAGGATGCCTTGCTAGTAATCGCTCTCAGAAGCACGTCGATAGATGCTTGTTGGTCACTGTTCTAGAGCTGTTAAGCGGCTTCTTTTTTTTCGGCAGCTGTGTTAGTGGTTAAGAGATTTATAGTGTGAAACGAAATTACAATGAAAACTAATCATTCCCAGACACCTTTGCAAAGTCTTAGCATTTCCTGGTGTAGGACAGTTTTCGATTGCCCGGAGCTTATCTGGGCCATAGCGTGAGGAACTCGCTTTGGCACTGGGACAGGACGGAGTGGTGCAGAATCCAGTGTTGAATGCGGGCGGCGAGGCATTTGGCGTGTAGCTTCGAGGCTGTAGACCCCAAAGCGAATGGACTCCAGTTGGAGACCACGCCAACGTCGCCATTCTTGTAGACGCGAGTAGGGTTGTTGTATGGTTTGAGTAAATAAAGCGGGCGCTCTGCACTATATGACACTGCTCCGTGGACACTTGTTTCCAGGAACCGCTTGCGGTGTATATTCAATGGAGCCCCGCGCCGCCCTTGCTCATACGCGAAGGAGTCCATGACTCGGGAGCAAATAGAAATGAATGCGCCTGGGCTCTTCAGGTCGCCTGAGGGACTGGTAACGGGGGCGCGCCAAGCCAGTGACGGCTAAAGAGCAGTAGAGGTATCAGCTCATAGGGCGTGTTGTAGAGCGCGTGCCTCCCGTGCGAAATGCTCAACGGTTTCGTACGTGCGTGCGCAAAGAAATGACCCAAGCAAATTTGAACCTTTCCGAGGTAGTCGGTGCGATGCCATTCCCGCGTCGTCCGGACGTACTCAAGCAAACTTTCGTCCGCATGCTGGGTTCTCAATTTGAGCTCACGCTAGATTCGAAGCTCGTAGCCAGGAGGCAGAAATTCCTCTCGTAGGCGCTTTTCGAAATCAGCCCGCGTGTTGAAAGTCGATCATAGCATCCACCACCGTCCTGTGGCATCCTGTGAAGATAACGGTGCGATTTGAGCCATCACGTACGCTTCCGAGGTGTCAAGCTCTGGCGTCGCTGTCTAGGAAGTCAGCCACACACTGCGGGTCGTCGTAGCCAATATTCGTGGGTATACCTCGACCAGCGGTTGCAGCTGTGGCTCACTCACCATTTGTGGCTCACGTTTCCATGACGCTAAAATGTGTCCAGCTCAGCTGTGCGACGAGCTGTTCCGCCGGCTGGAGTGATGAATCCTACTTGCAGCCGGTAGGCAAGATCACCCCGGATCGGAACTGCTTTCCGTCTGCCTGTATCATTGCAACAGAAAAAAGCCCGAGGAGTAAAAATAGTCCCCCCCCCCCCCCCCCACACACACACACACACACACACCGCACGCGCTATACGGAAATTCGGTAATCAAAATAAAAGCACTGGACCTATAACGGCCGCTGGGTTGTCATGGGGCGGGAGCAAAAGAACCACGTTGAGCGCCAGTTGTGGATATCGGGCTTGCTACGTCCCGTTCGTAGTTCATACCTGCAAATTTTGCATAAGGTCTCGGAGAAGTTAGACAAGGGCGACGTAGGATTCAAGTCAAGACAAACAACTTATTTACCTAAACGTGATGGGGTCTGTCCAGGGACAAAAGACGGCGGCGCGGCAACCATAACCTCCGGGCAGCGCTGGATTCGGCCCACGCGAGTGACAGCATCCGCCTTCCCCGGCAGCCAACGCACTTCTCAGGGCAGCACACAGGCTGACCATTTTGAAGAGCGCAGGTGCGCCACACGCTCCGCTACTACGCAACACACGGCGCAATCTCTAGATAGCCCGTGTGAACGATCCCCGCAAGACATAGCAACAATATTATTTGTGGTTAAACCATGATCAGGCTTTCAGGCACGGCTCATTGTGGAGGACACTGCAAAAATTTGGACCACCCAGTATTCTTTGTACGTCAACCTAAATATAAAATGCATAGGTGTTATTGCATATCACCTCATCGAATTGCGACGCCGGGAGCTGGAATCGCACCCACGCCCTGAAGCTCAGTAAACTAAGCTGATGGGTAACTAATGCCAAAGCACAAGGAAATGTCACTCGAAGCACCGATTTGTGCGATGATTATACGCGCTTACGCACACTGACTATCGATATGAGAAGGCTTGTTTCTGTGACATCATAACGTGACGTGAGAATCAACCACTTTAATCAAATGAAATCACTAACTCTACGGATATCCCCAATTCATGCCATGACATGCACAGATCGCTCTGCCTTGCACTTTCGTCGACTCCCTACTCTGTCCACCTCGGTGTAACAGTGGCTGCTAACCCGAAGGGCTCGGTGCCGACCGCGGCAGTTGGGATTTCGGTGGAGGCGAAATGATAGACGCCCATGTCCTGTGCGATGACAGTGCACGTGAAAGAACACCACATGGAATCACTCGAGAGCACACCCCGTGTCGGGAACACTCACTCCTGACAAAGGTGGCTGGAAATGGAGCCTGAGAAGGCGCCGAAAAGGCTGAGCCGGTGATGAAGCCAATGCAGTGCGATGCATCGAAACGGAGCCAGGACGACCGAGTACTGAAGTGCGAATGCCGTGGCGGGGCCTCCGACAGTGCATAGGGCGCCGACCAAGCTGTCAACAAGGAGTAGTGGGCTGGTCGTGCTCGTGCGGACGTAGCCGTTGACAGAACACCATCGTCAGCCTTTCGTTCCGTCTGGCATGCTGACAGGGATGGTCGAGTCGATAGACGCGAAAACGCCGTGCCCGAATAACGGTGCCGCGGGCAGTACGGGTAGTCATGCGCCCGGCAAGTGGTTGATCATTGCGTCGGACAGACCTAGTCCTTGCGTCGTCTTGCAGGTCATGCCTGCAGCGCATGGCTGCACAGCAGAACGCCTGAAAAAGGGCCGCTCTGTTTTAGTCGAACACGGTGATTTTTGCTGTGTGTTGTCACGGGTAGTAGGCATGCCGTAGGAATGGGTGTCATACGTCACTTGTGTCACCAACGAGCCTGCGTTGCGGACACGCATCTGGTGGTTGCCGTCCAGTGTCAAAGGCTCTGGGGGACGGTTGCGAAGCCCAGTAGTCGTGGCCTCTGCTGGAGGGTCGAATGACGTGACTGTGCTCGTCGGGGCACGGTTGTCCGCCTGCGTGGGTGTTACAAAACGTGCACACTGTCCGGCTGCTGACCAAGCTGGGACCGGATGGAGTGGTATGCGTATGCGCGTGCGCATGCCAAACGCGTATGCGCGTGCGCATGCCAAAGCGCGTATGCGCGTGCGCATGCCAAAGCGCGTATGCGCGTGCGCATGCCAAGATGCGTATGCGCATGCCTAAATGCGCGTGCGCATGCCTAAATGCACGTGCGCATGCCTAAATGCACGTGCGCATGCCTAAATGCGTACGTGTGCGCACGCCAAAGTGTGCGCGCTCATGCGCGTGCCAAAATGCGTATGCACGTGCCAAAATTCCAAGCCAGTGACGACTCAAGAGCAGTAGATAGATAGATATGTGGGGTTTAACGTCCCAAAACCACTATATGATTATGAGAGGCGCCGTAGTGGAGGGCTCCGGAAATTTAGACCACCTGGGGTTCTTTAACGTGCACCCAAATCTGAGCACACGGGCCTACAACATTTCCGCCTCCATCGGAAATGCAGCCGCCGCAGCTGGGATTCGAACCCGCGTCCTGCGGGTCAGCAGCCGAGTACCTTAGCTACTAGACCACCGCGGCGGGGCTCAAGAGCAGTAGAGGTCTCTGCTGATAGGGCGTGTTGTACAACGCGTGCCTCCCGTGCAATACGCTCAAGGGTTTCGCACGTGCGTGCGTAAACGCGCACGTACGAAACGTGCGTGTGCTATGTGCGTAAAGAAATGACCCAAGCAACTTGGTTCCTTTCCGAGGTAGTCGGTGCTGCTCGGCGATGCATTTCCTGCGTCGTCCAGACGTACTCGAACAAACTTTCGTCCGAAACCTGGCTCCTCGATTCGAGCTGACGCTGGACTCGAAGCACGTACCCAGGAGGCAGAAATTGTTCTCGAAATCGCTGTTCAAATACTGTCCAGATGGTGAAAGTCGATCGTAGCATCCATCGTCATGTGGCATCCTGTAAAGCCAATGGCGGGATTCAAGCCATCACGTACGCTTCCGAGGTGTCAGAAGCTCTGGCGTCACTGTCTAGGTCATCTTGGAAGTCAGCCACAGATTTCGGGTCGTCATAGCCCGTATACGAGGGTAGCTCGACCTGCGGTTACAGCTGTGGTTCACTTACCACTTGTGGCTCACGTGTCCATGACGCTATAATGAGTCCAGCTGCTGTGCCACCAGCTGTTCCGCCGGATGGAGTGATGAATCCTACTTGCAGCCGGTAGGCAAGATCACCCCGGATCGGAACTGCTTTCCGTCTGCCTGTGTCATTGCAACAGAAAAAAAAGCCCGAGGAGTAAAAATAGTACACACACACACACACGCACACGCACGCACACGCACACACACACGCACACACACACGCACACGCACACGCACACACAAATATCGCACGCGCTGTACGGAAACTCGGTAATCAAAATAAAAGCACCGGACCTATACGGCCGCTGGGTTGTCCTGGGGCGGGAGCAAAAGAACCACGTTGAGCGCCAGTTGTGGATATCGGGCTTGCTACGTCCCGTTCGTAGTTCATATCTGCAAATTTTGCATAAGGCCTCGGAGAAGTTAGACAAGGGCAACGGAGGATCCAAGTCAAGACAAATAACTTATTTACCTACACGTGGTGGGGTCTGTCCAGGGACAAAAGACGGTGGCGCGGCAACCATAACCTCCGGGCAGCGCTGGATTCGGCCCAGGCGAGTGACAGCATCAGTCTTCCCCGGCAGCCAAGGCACTTCTCCACGGCAGCACACAGGCTGACCCTTTTGAAGAGCGCAAGTGCGCCACGCGCTCCGCTACTGCGCAACACACGGCGCTATCTCTAGATAGCCCAGGTGAACGATTCCCGCAAGACATAGCAAAAACTATTATTTCTGGCTAAAACCATGATAAGGCTTTCAGCAACCCCTTATTGTGGAGGACACTGCACTAAATTTAGTGCCACCCACGTCAACCTAAATATAAAAATGCATAGGTGTTATTACATATTGTCTCATCGAATTGCGACCACCGGGAGCTGGAATCACACGCGCGTCCTGAAGCTCAGTAAAACAGCACCTTATAGTCACTAAACTGACGGGTAACTAAATGCCAAAGCACAAGCAAATGTCACTCGAAGCGCCGATTTGCGCGATGATTACATGGGCTTCCGCACACAGACTATCGATAAGAGAAGGCTTGTTTCTGTGACATAACGTGACGTGAGAATCAACCGCTTTAATGACATGAAATCACTAACTCTACGAATATCCCCGATTCGTGCCATGACATGCACAGATCAACCCTGCTTTGAAATTTCATCGACTCCCTACTCTGTCCGCCCCGGTGTAACAGTGGCTACTCGGCTGCTGACCCGAAGGGCTCGGTGCTGGCCGTGGCGGTCGCATTTCGATGTAGGCGAAATGGTAGACGCCCATGTCCTGTGCGAGGACAGTGAACGTGAAAGAACACCACTGTGGTCACTCGAAAGCACACCCCGTGTCGGGAACGCTCGCTCCTGGCAAAGGTGGCTGGAGATGGAGCGTGAGAAGGCGCCGAAGAGCCGGTGATGAAGCCGAGGCAGTGCGATGTATCGAAACGGAGCCAGGACGACCGAGTACTGAAGTGCAAATGCCGTGGCGGGGCCTGCGACAGCGCACAGGGCACTGACCAAGCTGTCGACAAGGAGTAGTTGGCTGGTCGTGCTCGTGCGGACGTCGCCGTCGATAGAACACCGGCGTCAGCGTTTTGTTCCAGCTGGCATGCCGGCAGGGGTATATAGTCGAGTCGATGGACGTGAAAACGCCATGCCCGAATAACGGCGCCGCGTACACTACGGGTAGTCATGCGCCCGGCAAGTGGTTGACCATTGCGTTATGCAGACGTAGTAGGCGCTTGCACCGTCTTGTAGGCCATGGCTGCAACGCATGGCTGCATAGCAGGACGTCTCAAAAAGGGCCGTTCTGTTTCACGTCGAACGCGGTTATTTTTTCAGTGCGCTGTCACGGGTGGTAGACATGCAGTAGGAATGGGCGTCGTACGTCGCTTGTGTCACCAACGAGTCTGCGTTGCGGACACGCGTCTGGTGGTTGCCGTCCAGCGCCAAAGGCTCTGGGGGACGATTGCGGAGCCCAGTAGTCGTGGCCCCTGCTAGAGGGTTGAATGGCATACCTGTGCTCGTCGGGGCGCGATTGTCCGCCTGCGTGGGTGTTACAAAACGAGCACACTGTGCGGCTGTTGACCAAGCTGGGACAGGATGGACTGGTCCCATCTTCTTGAACTTCTTGAATAACATGATAAGTCATACAATGAAAATTGCGCAGTAAATGATTGAAGTGCGCACAAGAACCGTCTATTGCGATCGTGTTCGACTCTTATAGGTGACCCTTAAAGGTCCCCAAATGTTTATCTGTATACGGTTTTACGGCACATGGGCGTTTAGGCAATTGTTATTGCATGGTGTCTTGCGCACTCCCCGCTTGTTTTTTTATTGTTTTCAATCCCAGCGCATCCAGATAAGGTTCGGCCCAGTCTTCTAGCAGCTTCATCGGTACATTCCTAGTTTGCGCTAAAACGAGCGGGGTCAGCCGTCTCGGCGGCACGCTCCACAGAAACGCGCTTGCTGCCGATCTAGCTCCTGGCCTGGCTGGACGCTTTAGGGGCAGCTCAGCCTACGCCTCAGTCTCGAATAACATCTGTGACCTCGGCACGGGCTCATCGCCGCCGTCAGGTCTCACGTTCATGTACAATGCGCGTGCGCATGCAAGAATACATAAGCGAGTGTGCATTCCAAATTGCGTATGCGCGTGCGCATGCCAAAACGCGTATGCGTGTGCGCATGCCAAAACGCGTATGCGTGTGCGCGTGCACCAGCGTATGCGCATGCACACGAGAAAAAACGTTAGCGCATGCGCATGCCAAAATGCGTTGGCGCGTGCGCTTGCAAAAATGAGCCTGCGTTTGCATGGCAAAATGCGTACGCGTGCGCACGCCAAAGTGTGCGTGCTCATGCGCGTGCCAAAATCCGTATGCTCATGCGCATGCCAAAATGCGTATGCACGTGCAGACGCCAAAATGCGTTGTCACGTGCTTATGTCAATGTACGAACGCGCGTAAGCATGCCAAAATCGAAGAGTGTGCCTCAAACCAAAAGTACTGTAGTACAACACGCATATTGCTATCCACTGTTACGCCTGGGAGTTCACACCGAAAGTCAATGCCTTTGCAAAGGCAATCTCCCAGGGCCAGCGATCGAGCCCGCCTGACACGATCAACTCAACGACGCCATCACGCGGCGGCGCCGGTTTGTCTTACGCAACGCACAGCGAGCTCCCTCAGCCCACGAGCCCGTGGAAGCAATCGGCGTTTTCCAGTCTGGCGAGTCTTACGCAATGCGTTGCAACACCACTCGTTCTTGGGCGCAACCAAGCGCAGCGACTCCGGATTCGATGATCATAACGCGGCCCAGTGGCGGGTCCCCATTGGAGGATTCTGACATCACGGCCAGCGGCACTTCTGGTTGGACGTTGGCGACAAAAAAGGTCCCCCGGTGCCTATATATAAAAAAAAAGCCAAGCGGCGCGTCGTCAGCAGATGATGTATGCGTCAGAGAGAAGCCGGCGTATGCGTGCGAGAGAAGTCATCTCGGCTCTTCGAGTCCCTAAGCTGTTGGCCCCAGTGCCGAATTTGTAACGCCTCCATTTCTGTGCTCTACATAAACCTTGCCTTAACCCACCGTCGCCTCGTCCGCTCGTCTATCAGCTCTGCGCAGAAGCAGTCGCGAGCTGAGTAACACACGCTCACCAATATGGCTGGTGACCTTGGCGGCGAAGTTCGGAGCAGTGGCGCCTTCGGTGCCGTGTTGGCGTCGCGCTTTCGTAACACCACCTATCCGTCCGTCAATTTAGGCACGTGAACTTGTTCTCTTCTCGCGCAGCTCAAGCTGCGAGAGGCGCGGCGCTGTGGCTATGAAATGATGATGAATGGCGATGATGATGACGCTACAGATTACTGCCCCCCCCCTCAGAAATGAACCCGGAATGAAAACAATGAGAGCGTGTATACAAAAGTGCGAAGGTCGAGAAGCTAAAAGGTCCGTGACTAATGCAGGTCGTCAACGGGAAGGAAGTATCGGCCACCAATGTGTCTGTGGCGGGCGACACATGAGAAAAGTGCCGAGGTCGAAGGATACTCCAAGACCCTGTGGTCACAGGCAGGCGGGCACCATAATGGCCTCCTCGCATCATCATTTCGTAATTTTAAGGCGTAAAACTGTAGACAGTAGAAAGATTTAGTGAAACGTCCGCAGCAGCCATACGGACGCAGTCTGCTAGCCACTTGCAAAGGCAGGCCGCGTTCGTACGGCTGCTGCGGACGCACAACTACATCTGTCTACTATTATTCCTCTTCCGTCTGTTCTGTTTCCTTGCACGTGAAACAATGGACCCATCATGAACACGTTCATTAGTCGCAGTTTCCTCGTTGGTATTTATAGTGAAGATGTTGTCACTCTTGTTGTATTACTGCTATTTTAACTGTAATAATTCCTCAGTTGTGGCTTAAGTTTTCTCTAGAAAAAAAAATGTTCTGGTGGCTCCATTCCAAGGTATGGCGAAAGAAGTTTGATCCATGTTTAACTGGCCAGGTCAGTCAGCCTGTACCATTATACATGGGAGGTTTTATATTTCGTACACGCCGGAACACTCCCGCCGCAGCTGGGATGAAACAAATGCAACGCCATCACCATAAAAGATACTCTTACACTATCATAATCATTGTCTTGTACTCTTTGAAGTAGTATATGTTGTCGGTTTTTTTTAGACATATGTTGTCGGTTTTTTTTAGACTTTGCCCCACAATTCTTCATAATCATCGTTTTTCCATATTCTCCAAACCATTTGATGTTCTTGAAGCGTTGCGTCAACAGTTAGTCATGTAAATTACATTTACGTTTGTTCATGTTCTGAGAAATGTGTGCCAGTTGTTAAACACATAGATTACTTCTGATGTCATTACCTGGGTCTGTCATCTAGTTTTTCTAATAGGCTTGTAACTTACACGTAATTACTTTCATTTACGCTTACCATAAAAGACCGATCAAGCACCGTTTCCTGTTTTTTGGGAGATCTTAAATAAGCACCTAGTAAGTGCCAATGACCGGTGCTGGCCCGAGCAAGCACCCTCCCCCAAATCTTGTAGGAGTATCCTTCGCCGTCAGGCGGAGGTGCTTGCTCGGCATTTTACGGTACCTTTTTACATATCTATGCCTCTGTTTCTCATCACTGCGGTATTCCTGGTTCTGAGGTGGCAGGCACCTTAATTTGTCGGCCTCTACCCATTTCCCCAGCGTAGGGTAGCAAACCGGGAATGTGCCTGGTTAACCTCCCTGCCTTCTCCCTTGTTTTTCTTGTCCTCCTCCTCTTGCAGTTTTGCCAATCCGCAAGGTGCCGTTATTGCCTGAAATAAAGTTCAATCCTGACGGCAATGTCACCCGGGTTTTTCTGATGATGCTGCTCACCACCACTATCCTGCTGCATAGCACACTGAAGACTTGCTTGATGTTAGATGAAACGCCCAGCACAGCAACCTTAAGTTTTAACCGCAAGGCCTCAAAAGCTCCTGCTCCTTGAGGTACAATGGCAGACATACATAAAGTATGCCCATAACAACCACCTCAAAAGGTCGGAGCATATCCCGCTGCACCTTATGGCACGTGCGCCAGTTGATGCCGCTGGGGCTGCACTGAAACGGGCTGGCTGCCACTTCAGCACTGGCATCGCCATCGCGCATATGAAGAACACACTGGCGCTGATCGCGCATATGAAGAACACACTGGCGCTGATAGCCAGCGGAAAGGAACAGTTCACACAGTACGAGTTCAGTTGTTAACAAAAAGCTTTATACAAAATATAAATCTTACACATACGACACAAAATAATGAAACAACAAGCTAAAAGCCCAGTGCACCGTTACTTCATGCACGGGAGGGTGATGCAGAAACACAGTAATAAAACTTCAGGCAATGCTCTTTTCATCGTGTGCGTGTCTTCTTTTTTTTTGTTACAATTCCCGTGGTTTAATAAGGACGACACCGCATATCGATTACCCTGATACGCAAATAAAACCAACAAAAGTTACAGCAATTATGACAATGTCATCAATAAAGCTCGGTGTCGTGGAGAAACCGAGGTTAAGGACGTATGTGTGCTTGTTCTCGGCCAAGTTGTCCTCGTTCTCTGAAGGTTCTCGTTCCGCAAATGCTAATCACAGCGTCAGCACTGAACAATGTTCGTTTCGAAATTCACAAAGTTCTACGCACATCCGGCAAAAAATTTTCTAAATTGGTTGCACATTAAAAACATGGCCGGGCTGGACAACAGCCATGCGCCTGTCCGGTCTGGTCATGCAAAACACTGCCGTATGTTCAATGCTGTAATATCTTACGGAAAAATGTGGATCGGCATTTTACACGTGTTTACAAAGCTGACAGCCAAAATCGCATTACTGTGTAAGTCGACCAATAAACTCTTTTCGAATTTGTATTTTAAGAGCATTTGTATTTCGTGAAACAAAGGCAAGTTTCAGTTTGAGTACATCTGAACAAGACCCGAAAAACACGGGCAAAACACCGCAGGTGAAGTATACAGCCAGTGGATTAAGACTTCAAAGTTCGATGGAGACAGCTGCGGGCTCACTATATTAATAATAATAAAAAAAAGCCTACGAGCCAGTAATACACTTGAAAATCCTAAACGTTCAAAGCGACAGAACCGCAACCTCTCACGAGGAATAACAGCTTGCAGCAAAGTTACGCAGTCGTGAAAAGCTGCCTTCGAATTCGACAAAACATCTAAACATTTGTTTGGAGACATGTAAAACGTAGTTAGGCGACTTTGTCGGTTCACAAGCTTACGCTATGACAGAGAGCCCACGTAACGACGCTGCAGTTAGAATGAAGGCTAACAGCCACTTGAGTAGGCAACGTGATGCTTCGAAGTTTACGATCACAAAGCCGCGACATGAGAGATGGTGAGGCAGCCAGACGGCATAGATAATTGCTCCTTATGGCAGCATATGCATTAGTTCTTCAGGAGCACCCGGCGCTCGCCGAACTGTGCTATAAACAAAAGCTTGCAATAAAGCATCGAACGTACCTCTTGCCACGAATCAAATGTTAGGAACAAACATTAGAGCAAGAGCTAGTTTTTCTTTGGTCACCACTAACTGTAGCAAAAGTGTTTTGATATTTTACATTTTGGCACACTTCATAGTTTATCTTTATCACTGTTACCACGTCGTTAGATTAGGCCTTACAAGAACCAACAACACTCGCTGGATGACTAAAAGAGAAGTTTGGCTGTGTACAAGGCTTTGGCAACAACGCAAAAGAAAACATCACAGTGCAATCCGCTTTTGGCACCAAAGCAGTGTACAATTTGGCATGTTTTGGCACATTTTGTCGGAGGATACCACAAGGACTCATGTTCACGTAATACTGCACTTTGAATAAACTCGATGGGTGAAAAAAATGAATGGGAGTGGCATAGATGATCCGAACGCACATCCGTTAATTACAGTGAGAGAAGTGCGAACACGAAAGGACAATAGAGCCAGGTAAAAATAGAGGACATAGGGATTGAAGATGTTCGAGTGAATTCGCAAACACTTGATCGTACCTCTTATACAGCATTCTGCGGAAAAAGAAAGAAAGAAAAAAGCTATAGCAACAAAGAGTTCTATATGCTGTTTTTCAAGTTTATCAGTAAACTGAATCAAACCGGACGATGCCATAGCATTCAAAGAAAAAAAAAGAAAAGGAAGTTAACCTGCAACTCTTTCTGGTAAAACCTGACTCGCCTCATACATCACTCCCTTAAAGGCCCGCATTCACTCCATTTTGAAGTGTCGCGCGACTCTTCAAAAGGGAGTTAACGTGCAACTTAAAAAAAAAAGTTACATGCGTGGCAAGCCGGGACTAGCCAAAATAAGAGTGACACGCAATCTTTACCTTAGAGTGTGGCTAATGTGGAGCGCCGCCTTGACTACGGTGTTTTCTCTGCAAATTTCGTAGTACGCTACTCTGTCAACAGACTTTTTAAACCATGATCTGGTCAAACAGACGCGTGATCTGAAAAAAAAAGTGCTTAGAAACAAAGAAACGATAATCACCTATAATACAGAGTGACTAGTTACACTCATCAATCAGGGCACAAATGTGTGCGCCCGGTGCTACGAAAATCTGATTAGTCGTGGAACAGATTAAAAAAAACATTAACACTAGTCAAAGACAGGGAAAGTCAACAGGGAGTTACCGATATGAATAATAACACGCGAAAATGGCGAGGATGATATGATCGAGCTGCGAATAGTCCAATATAGAAAGAAGATTTTGTATGCATGCACCCCTTTTCTATTTGCAGTGACTAGTGCCAGCGGCTTTCTGCATACTACAAAATGCGGCATAGGATGTTATTTCGCCAGCATACCTTTCTAAGTATCAAGGGTAGGTGCGCTGAATCCCCCCTCAAGTACCATTCCATGGGCAGAGGCAACCTAAAGACTTAACACAAGTAGTAACCACGACACTCCATTACTAAAGCACGCAAGTGTATAGCTCGGGATCCACAGGAAGTGATTTAGTCAGCGAAAAAATGCTTTTTCGATTTACGCAGGCTCCGGCAGGCGCCTAACTTCCAGGGCACGGAATTACATACCCGCAGAAAGTAGTGAATAAAAAAGAATTAAAGCGGACTAGAAACACGCTCGATTAAGTGAGACCCCAAAGGTCGCGTTAAGGATGCGAACTTACAAGGAGACAGCAGAATCCTTGCGTTTCTGTGAGAACCGCGATGCCACCCTGTTCTTTACACTTAAAATACGTCTAGGTAGACGCTATGGTGGATGATGTATACCTCGACACAGATGCATGTTAATGGCATAGATGTATTGCACAAAGGTCCACGCCTTCACCGTAGTATGGCACGTTAAATAAATTAAATGGAGCAAAAGTATCCGACAGAGAGTGAAGAAGAAGTAGCTTTGACTTTTACAGCGCAACTGACCCCTCCAGTGGGTGTGTGCCATGTGCAGAGGCCAAGAAGAAGAAGATCAAGCATGAATATCAAAGCCTGTGCTTTGTGCGAAAGCGTGTTTTCCAGAGCTGGACCCCTTCTGCGGAGGCTGCCTGTGGTTCGAAAGCCTTCCTCAGACATATACTTCAACACTGACTCGCCGCTTTCTTTTATTTTTTACTCGGCTTCGTCCTATACGCTTAGTTGCGTTTTAAACGGGAAGATGAAAATGCGGCGATGAATCAAGACACGACACGAGAATGGACTCATATGAACAAAATGAAGTTGAGGATTATAATACTCGACCGTGAGCCGACACCTTTCTGGAGGACAGTTTCAGGTCGAGTCGCCTTCGATGGTGCAATTCAATTTGTGAAAGCACTGGCATGATCTAACACACGACGCGGACGTGCGCGATGAACGAGACTGCGTGAGAACAATACAGCATGCACGTCCTTTCGACGTGGTGTGCGTCAAACACGAAATGAAAAGAAACGAAGAAAAATAAAAGAGAACGTCTAAGAGTTAACTGACAATAAAACAATACTGATGAAACAAAGCTCGTCGCAAAGACACATTGCGATGCGACGTTCATTTGGCAGTATGTATGTACATGGGGGCGGCCGTATTCGTCGACGATGTATGTGGACGACAGACTAAGCCTTCTTTGGTATGCACTCGCTGTATGACACTTGAAACAAAAGATGAACTCAAGGGTATACGGGCAACTTGTACACTGACATTTACAAAGTGTGAGTTGCGACTAGCTCGGGCAGTGAGGCAGAGGTTGCCATGCGTTATCGGCGCCATCCTTCGCTCGTGAGTATACGGCTGACGCCATACATCGTATCCATTTTCGATCTCAGTATACCTGAAATCATGGTAAGAAGACCAAAGGTCTTTTTTTTATACGGATGCCAATTCCGATCAATAGAAACTGATCGACCACAACTAGAGTACACCCGACGGTTCTTATGCAAACGTTTCTGCTCACTTGGAACGAACAATCAAAGCCCATTAGAATTGAACGGCTGCGTAGATGTTCTAAGCTTACGAGCCGTCCGTTCAAGAGTTTGCGCACAGTCGACTGAGGTGGCACATGCGCCGTTCAAACTATAATGTAAGCTTTCTTAATGACTGCTAGCACGAGCCTTGCAGCTGACTCATTGGATACACGCAAGTCCGGCGAAAGACGGAAATTTACAGAGATAAAGAAAAGCCGTCGTATTTTTTGGAACCATGCATGCCGGGTCACGTCATTTCTTATTCAGTGTTGTGGCGGGGACTCGAATGACTATGAACTGTTCCCAGAGTAACACCACTTGTTGAGGAAAAATTAGCCTAAGTATAATTCGCTCGGGCACCGTTCACACAATAGCGCCAAACGAATCTTTAGGATTCAGCAAACCACCACTTACGGCATGGACCTGATAGGGCCCCTGCCTCTATGCCACAAGACAACGCAACGTTTGTCGACTTGCAAACGAGAGAGTAAGAAAAAAGCAAAAAAAAAAGAGAGCGGAGCGTAAAAAGATTCCGCTCTTTCCAATTGGCACAAGCTTCATGTTTGTATGTATATGTATATATAATGTATATATTCATATATTTATATATTTATATCTTCAAATATGCGAGTGAGGAATACGCAGGTGAGATTGCATTTCTGGTGCATGCTTGCGCATCACTTTTTCTTGTTGCGGAGTACCAACGTTTATACACATTACTCTAGAGTGCGTTCAACGGCGAGAGATGCAACGCGCGATGTTGCTGCACAGATGAAACGATTGCTTTAAAGAAAAAGAAAACGAAATGTCATAACGCGAGAAATGAATGAAATCTCCTATGTACACGATTTGATTGCATACCACTAAATGCCGGTTTGCCGCTTTTTTTTTTTTCTTCCGTTCATGCTGCTTGCGACTGTAGCGCTTCGGAGGGCAAAGGAAAGGAAGAGAAACGAGATAAGCTCGTTGTGACACAGTGGACTGAAAATGTGACATCGCCATAGCAAATTGCTACCGCTCCACAGATGACACCACCGCCACACGCAAAGTACGTATGCATCGTACGGTACAGCTGCACGCACGAGGCTCAAGCACGAATGCAGTAACGATTCACAGAGCGGCGTCACTTCGCTAAAGCATTACAGGATTTGAGTAGAGCAGAAATCAAAGAAAACAACTAAATCTCTTGGCTTCTTTGGTTTTTAAGGCGATTGCACGTCAATCCCGATGTAAAAAAAAAAGACAAAACGACTAGCCGCGCATCCGTTGACTAGTGCCAAACATAACAGGCGATTGCGGAGCTGAAGATTATTTGTTTTGACGTGAAAACCATGACTACCAGATGACGGTAGGGAGAACGAATGCTGATGACAAACAGAAAGGGCTGATGAAACATTCCACAACGGGATTGCAAAAAAATGAAAAAGAACAAAATGCAGCATCCGGCCAAACTCGGGGGGATAAACTATCATTTCAAAAGCTCCGCGGAATTCTCACGCAGTTAAGTAGATTGCGAGACCAAGAACGTGCGATTGACAAGCTTCGTTGTTTATATTCACACAGCTGCACAGAGCAAAGGCCTTGCACCAAAAACTTGAGGAAGTTGCTCAACCAAAAAAAAAGGGAAAGAGCTCAACGTCCCAACATGTCATGGGACGATGTTGAACCTGCTACCATGCTATTAAAAGAACCAGGTACAATGCCGCAGCTGTAATTTGGGCCGCGAGAACTTGAACACACAGAACCAGCGACAAGGCTGACGAAAAAAGCAAATGCGAAAAAAAAAGATAGAAACAAAACGAGTAGTGACTCGGCACTCTGTAATGATGAGGACAATCGTGCGCGACTCAGTAGATACTACAGTCACATCACAAAGTGAGAATATTTCAGGAACGAAACAACAGAGACAGGCGCCTCGTGCGAACCAACTGCAAGGTCGTGGCAGGAACGAGGAACGGTTGTCGAATAGAGCAGCCGAGACGACTACAGCGCGGTAAACAGCGAACACCCATGCACTCACGCGCGCACGCCTGGACAGCGTAATAGTGTAATGATCATACAAGCGTTGAAGAGCACACTTCAAAGAAAGCTCGCGAACAGCAATGTACTATGGTACAGCGTAAAAACAGCTCTTGTCTGTGTTAGATGTATTAGCGGAGAGGAAAGACAGCAAAGTAGGTGGGAAGAGAAAACAAAATCAAACACTAAAGAGCGAGGGCGAGTCCCAGCAGCACTTGTCTAGGCAAAACACGTCCCTCAAGTCATTCAGTCACGTACACTCTCGTTAAATTACTCTTTTTTTTTTGATCCCGTGAAGCTGCTGCAGTTGGTAACAAAGCGAACCTCGTGCGTTTTCCCTTGTTCGTGGAAGGATGGAGGAACTAACTGCAGAGGTGCTGCTGCGTCGGAGTCCCAGGTCTTGTCCACCAGGCTACTGGGGAGATGACCGGAAGTAACCAGCATACATTGAGGGTTATTGTCTCAAGTAAACAGTCACGCGCACACACACCGCACTCCAATTCGCGTGGCTCGCATCTCTTGTCTTCCGAGATCCGCTTCCGGCATTTTGTCTAGGTCTCGACAGATGCCGAGGCACAGGGCACCGGTTCTTGGCGCAGGCATCGACCCTTGCCGGAGGAATCGCGTGGCCGGAAGCAAGCTTGTCACGTAGCATCGCCCGTTGTCTACTCCTGGAACTTGAGCGTGCGTCTCGAAGCATGGGTGACGGCAGCACGTGATCCTGGATACACGGCACCGTCGTTCATAAGTTCAGGCCTGAACACCTGCAGGGACTGCGGGAGGGAGGAGGCCGGTCCCGCAGCTGACTGAGGCCACAGGAACACCGTCGAACGAAGCTGACGCGAAACCTTGAACACACGAAGAACTCTATCAACGGAGCAGCGGCTGCCCTTTTTCCACACTCTCGCTGACCACAGCTCACCCACTCCTTGGAATGCGTTGACTAAAATTGCCAATTACTTCGTTTGGCTCTTGGCCGAAGTGTGGACCGCCCCTCCAGCCATCTGCTTGCGCCACACTGAAGGTTTTCAATATTTTGCGACTGCATCTAATCAAACAGCGCAGGGACGCGTGGCTTCTCGTGATCAAGCAGATGGCGTAGACGTCCAGCTACAACCGGCGCGCTCACCGCGGGTTCGGAGGGTCGTGCCGGAGCTGCCTTGGGCAGGTCCTTCCTCTGGAGGTCGATGGACGGGGCGCTCGCCTTACTTGCCATTATCTCGGTAGGGCTTGCAGTAACTGAAGCGGTGGTTCATGTGCTGGCTGTATGAGCCCGAGTGGGAAAAACGCTTGAAGCACTTCTGGCACTGAAAAGGCTTCTCGCCGCTGTGCAGCCGCTTGTGCTCCGTCAAGTGGTGCTTGTGTTTGAAGGCCTTCTCGCAGACGTCGCACTTGTGTGGTCGTTGGCCTACGAGGGACGAAAGGTATACAGTTATGGTCTGTTCCGCAGGTGACACTGTGCGCACGCGTAATAGCGCAGCGATTAGACAATTGGTCCTATGATTAACCATAGCGAGACATGAAGCGAGCACGAATGCTAGTTGGTGTTATAAGATTGCGACAACTAGAGTTACTGTATGGGTACCTTTAGTAAACAGACTTGCGCGTCTATATTACAACTGCAGCTAGCAGCCATTAGTTGAGGGGAATTTGACACTCACGCCAATTTTTGTATTTTTTAACAACATCACTGAAATGAACTGGATTGACACTAGCCATCGACAGTCAGTCTTCGACAGGCCAAACATGTCTATAAGCGACGAAAAACGAATGTCGCCTTCAAAAACTTAGTCGGGCTTTGCTGCATAGCTGCGGTTGCCAGCCCTACACGCAACTCAGCTACCAGTAACTCTAGCGACAATAGACGTCAGAAAATTCCAGTACATGTCTGCGACCAGGCCATGCATCATCCATCAACAAGGTGCAGGGGTACTCCTCGCTGCACTGCCACAGACTACTCTCTGACTATAGCTGGAGTGCTCCCTAACGTTTCGCACTGAAATCAACGCTCACAAGCGGGCATGCCACAGTGATTTCTCTCTTGGTATCTTGCACCATTTGCCGTAAGAAGAAAAACACAAACACTTATAAGTTATACTAGATATGAAGTTACAAACTGTTAAATCCTACGTTTTACAAAACTCTGTATAGAATTTTAATATATTTTTTCCTAGCTTCATTCCCTTAAAAATTGACCTGCGAATATTGCCTAATTAGGCAATTACTTCATGCAATAGTCTGTAACATGAATTTGAATGCGTTGTACATAGAATGCGTCTGCATAAATTGAAACTGCAGGGCTATCATAGCACTATGCTATTCAACGAATGGTTATCCATCTGATGTGCCACTGACCTGAGTGTTCGTATTTATGCCTGGCAAGGGAGCTCTGCTTGTTAAACGTCTTTTCGCACTGGTCGCAGCAAAAGTTGCAGCCTTCTTCTCCGGTTCCGTCGCCCTTGGCCGAAAGCTTGCGCTTCTTGGAGCCCGGTTGGCGCGGGTCCTCATCATTCGACGGGCAGTCATCTTCCGCTAAGCACTCTGCATCGCCCTGCATACGAGAGAAGCCCTTTAGTGGACGCTTCAGAGGAGTGCGGCGCGATAGTGAGGCACCCTAGAAGCTCGTTCTCATCCATGGTGTGCACCACTGTCCATGCGCCGGAGCCGGACAACGCGTGTAATAATTTTATCTTAAATTTTTCGTCGCCCCCGAATTGCATGTCAAGCTCATAGTGATGCACGTTAACACGGCAAGTCAATGCAGCTGACCACGATTGCAAAGTGTGCGTTCTGCATGCAGTCTGAATCGCAGAAATCGCCGTCTCTGAACGACAATTGACTCGTGGTTCTTTACGTGAACTCCGTGCGACTGGCAGCAAACTGACAGACGCTGCTCGTATGTCGCGAGTTGCAGTCTTTCCGTGACATCAGACATGTGTTGACTTGCCACTGCGAGGCCCTCCCTCTATTAGTATTAATATAGAAACCAAAATCGTTGTTTTGCGACAGCCCTATTCAAAATTCATTCAATACATTCCCAAAGACTACGACACTGTTTTGGGGGTTCTCGACAGACGTAATTTCTTTTTGAATAACGCGAAAACAGCCCCAACGCGGTGGCCTAGTGGCTAAGGTACTCGGCTGCTGATCCACAGGTCGCGGGATCGAATCCCGGCTGCGGCCGCTGCATTTTCGATGGAGGCGAAAATGCTGCAGGCCCATGTGCTCAGATTTGGGTGCACGTTAAAGAACCCCAGGTGGTCAAAATTTCCGGAGCCCTCCACTACAGCGTCCCTCACAATCATATCGTGGTATGGGGACGTTAAACCCCACATATCAACCAATCAATCAATGAATAACGCGAAAACATGTAAAATTCGTGTCAGTGCTCTTTTTAAGGAGACACTACATTTTATCTCATACCAGTCAGTTAATCTTTCACAATCCCACGATCACACCGCTTTCCTCGAGCAGACGCTTATATAGTCAGCGAGAAAACGCGCGTCATTGGAAGAAAATGTGGGTAGCGACGCCCCTTAGAAATTACCACATTGAATGTTGTGACGTCATGTAAACTGATGGCATCTACTAAGAAGTTCCTTATGAGTAAAAAATGAAGTACATTGATCTCTGAGGGACCACAGAGCTAACATATAGATTTCGTTGAGTAAATGCCACTGAAATACGATTTGAAATGCGTCACGTCACATAACATGATGCCGGCGCGAGCTGAAGTGAAACCCATTTTTCTCCTCTATTAAATTGTGAGCTTATGATGGTGAAAATTAGCCACGTTATAGTTCTCAAAGCAGCATTTTTCCATTCTAAACATAATTCGCAGCTTCATTTCAGTGCTCTCTGAATGCAGACTTGTCAAGCGAGACATGATATAGACTCGCTGGGATAATGATCACTGCTGTTTACAAAGGATGTGAAAGTGACCCCCTAAGGATATACTGACATTCAATCGAAACTCCAATAAAGGCTTCAGTAAAGAAGGAGTGTTGTGCTGTATGAAACCTCGTTTCATGCAGCAAGAGTCAAACAAACAAAAAGTAAGTGAAAAACAAAGCTTCACTCTATATACTATATATGCGTGTGAAACGTTGTTTATCTCTACCTCCGCTTAGAGTTCTTTACCATTATAGGTCTCACCGATAGCACATATGGGTTTAGAACCAGAACCGTTCGGGGCGTCGGGCCAAACATGGAGCAAAGTGCAAAAGCTCACCTGTCTGAAGTTTTTCTTCAGGTAGCATTTAGGACTGCCGGGCTCTCCGCTGCCTTGGTCCTCCGCGTCCGGATAGTATAGTGGTGACGACAGCATCTTGCCGACCCTGAAGCCGGAGGTATTGTGCGTGGGAGGGCTGTTGGTGGCGTCGCGGCTGTCCGATGACGTCGACGAGCGCATGGTCGGCGGCGAGAGCGCCGCGTGTGGGGAAGCCAACGAGAGTCCCATGACTGGTTCCTGCGGCGCCGACGGGTAACCATGGTGGTGATGCCTGTCCCGGAAGGGAAGCTCGCGGTACCGCTGCAAGTCGGCCTCGAAGTCAATGCCTTTGAAAGCCGACAGAGCGAGAATCCGGTTCGCCGAAGACGACAGTAGGGGGCTTCCAGGGTGAAACATGGCGGCAGTCTTGAAGTCTTCCGACGCCGTGTAGGGTACAAGGGGACACCGAAGCGACGAAGGTGGTGACCGGCGCCGTTGCGACACGTCGCCGTTGAGCAACACCGCGTCGCTCTCCCTGGGCGTCGAAGTGCGCGGAGATCTCTGACTTAGGTTGAGAGCTTCGCAGTCATTTTCCGGTTCCCCGTGACCCAAGCTGAAACCACCGATACTCCAGGGTGTATTTGAACCGGAACGGCCGCCCAGGGACTTGACCGAAAGATCCAGAGGCTGTTCGGATTCTGCAAGCGCTGGATCCGATGGTTGTACGTCTGGTAACGACGCACCGCCATTCAGCGCCACACCGAGGGAAGCGTACGAAACCTGAAGCGGGGAGCCGACGACCTCCCCGGGTTTGGACGAGGGAGACGAACCGAACGACGGCGATGACAGCTGGCGTGACGAGGTCGCACGAGACCGGGCCGCCGCCTCACTTCGAAACCATGCGCGCACGCTCCTGGTGCTCGAATGGATTCTTCGCGCGAGGTTGGACAGATAAACGCGATTCGGAGAAGGATTCATTGCGAAGGCGGCCTGCAGGAAGCTTTGGTGGCGCGGCAATATGGTGTCCGGTCGGGGTCGTCTCCCGCCACCATCCTCGCCGCTCTCGGCGTCGTCGTCGTCAGTCACGTCGCTTCCACCACTCGACTCGCGGCCAGACTCATCCCTGACCGCCGCCAACGGAAGTAGGGCGGGAGGACCCTTGACGTCGGCGTAAAGGTTCCGGTTTACGTCACAGGTAGCGGGGCACACGAGTTTTTCGTGGTGGTGCAGCGCCACCAGACTGTCGAACGTGGCAGTCTTGCAGTGGACGCACGTGTACTCGCGTTTAGACACCGGGTCATCGCGGCTGGCCTGCAGAGGAGCAGAGTCCAGTAGGCCGGAAAGAAGGCCGTTCTTCTTGGGCGGAGGTGGCGAGGCGCCGTTGCTGGGCTTGGCAGCCACGATGTCCATCATTTCGAGGAATCTCTTGAAGGCTTCGTGCGACTGCAGCTTGAGCTCACCGTTGTTGACGGGCATAGAGGTATTATTCTCCATGACGGCGGTGCTGGCTTGGAGCATTTGGGCGACCTCGCTGAACGATGGCGAGAGATTGGACAGGTGGTACTGCGGGGAAATCGCCGAGAGATGGCTGGCCAGCAGGTGTTGGAAGGCAAGCGGGGAAGTGTACGGAGCCAGGAACGGAGGCGCCACGCCCGGCTGACTCGCGGAGGACGGCGAACGAGCTGCGTAGTCCCCGGGAAAGGGGAAACGGTCGTGCATGTAAGAGCTCGCCAGAGGTGTCACGGACACCTCGCCGCCAGTGCCGAACTTTGGAATGATGGGCCGGTAGGTGTTGCCCTGGGCACCACCACCGGTGGCCCCGTTGGCAGCACGTTGCCGCGCCGCCTTGGTGTCCATCTTGCGAACCTGCAATCAAAATTACATCTTATAAATAGCGCTTTCAGCGACAGCTGTCGAGAGAACAGCGCGCATCTTTCGATCTACGAAGGAAACTAAAACTATCGAAGAAGGGCTAAGGTAGCAAGGCAAACCATATATGTCAAGATGCTCACTGCTTCAAATGTACCACGATTCCCTCGTGGTTGGAAAATAACAACGCAACGAAAGGCAACAACAAGACGAGCAACAACTATTCGCTGTTGCAACAAGCACCAAAGAAGGCCCTCATTATACAATTCTCGCACTCACATAAGTGAACAGAGTCGGCATATGTTATACTCATTTGATCTACGCCACGAATTCAAATTATGGAGCCCAAGAACTCACTCCAAAACCTTTTTTTTTTTTTCGAAGACAACCGATGGTGAAGTACTTACAGATTCCATTGACGTGCGCGAGCCCTCAACAGCACGCAGTGCAAAAGCAGTCGATGTTATTCATCGCAACGGCACCATCTCGAAGCAGCCGCCCCTGTCCAGCGGTGCATACTCAGCAGGTAGGCGGAACATTTGGACGCACACATTATTCCCGACCCAGCCGGACGCGTACACTCGAGGTGCCGCGGGTTCCGTCCACAACGTATACACCAGTCGGAAAAAGTCGGCGAGGGCCAGCCTAGCGTGGAGAACTCAAAGCACGAAACAAGTGTCCAAAGAAAAAGATGAGCGGGAGAGGAGACGCGAAACGACAGAGCTGTAAGAAAGAACGGGAGGAACCGAAGGAGGGGCGTCAAGGCGAGACCCACACGGGCTACGCGCGCCAAATCTCCTCCCCCGTCCCGCATCTCTCAGCCGTCCCACTGCCCCGCACCGGCAAGACGCCGGGGAAAACCTGGCGGCACCACTGTGCACCTATCTCGAGGAAGAAGCCTCGTCTAAACCACCACCGCCAAAGGGCACACAAACGCCGCTACCAAGCAAAAACAAGCAGCGGGCCCCCGTCAGTTAGCAACAAAAGACGGCGGCGACATGGCCGGCTGCGAAAAGGAATTCGTGCTTCTCTCCCCAGCTCGACTTCTGCCCCAGCTCTCTTTTCTGCGTGTCGTGATGCGGAAGCGCGACCGACGGGTGTACTGTATTTTTTCGTTAAGTCGTCACAAGTGTGCGTATTCTTGTAGCTGCGTGTATAGAATAACTTGCAGACGCATCGTATGACTCGATGACGAAACTGGGGCTCGTTTTGAAAATACGCTGTAACTAACGAAGTCGTGATTGTGCGGAAAGGTTGATATTTGACAGAGAGGAGTGTTGCAATGAGATGAGCACAGAGTAAGCAAATATGAACGCTTGCTACACACGACACCCTAATCTCTCCTTAGTTACCGTTATAACCGTAGGAGGGCGCTGGTTTATCCGATAGAAGAAACCAAGTTTCACCTCCTCCCATCTTCGTTGAATGCAAAAAAAAAAAAATCACGAGCTTCGCAATGGACACACAATGGAAACAAAACAATGACATCCTTCTTGCAACGACCCGCCAGTGGTCCCTGGCTATCTGGCGGTAAAGATGATAAGTAAATAGTTCTTCGATTGCAATATAAATAACATTACTAGTAATAGTTGTTGGGGGTTTAACGTACAGGTGTCACCACATGATTAGGAGCCCGAGATTCCATAGGGGAGGGTTTTGGAAATTTCGACCACCTGGCGTTCTATGACATACGTGCACCTAAATATAAGCATGCAGACGGGCGCAAGCATTTTCGCCTCAAGATTATCACGCATACCTTCATCATACTGTGTGCACCCCCTTGCTTACATGCTGTTTACGACAGAACGCGTCCGTATACCAACAAGCACGGAAAACTACCATTTTGAAACGGCTCGTGAATATTTAAAGATCATGGAGCAATTCGCGAACTCGGTGGAGCAACAGCCAAACCATGGGCTTGTTGTATAAGCAACTGAATGCTGTATGCCAGCCGACCAATCTGCTGGCGACAATGTGGCGGAAGATGCGGCACATCCAAGTTTCCTTCAAAGCTGAACTGCGGCTCACCTCCTCACCGACCTCAATGTTCCCATTCCCCCAAGCGAGAGTTGCATGCCCGCGAGGAAAGAAAGTCCCGCGTCCAGGAGGTACAGCCTCTTTTACGAGGGTCTCCTCCGACCGCGGCCGAGATGGGCTCGGCCCGGAGACAAGGCCGCCCGCTGAGTGTTCTCCTCGGGCTGCACCTGCTGCGCCAGCATGCGGAGATCGTGAACGCCCGCCTTCCTCTCTATACGCTGCCTTTTATTCTCTTCGCTTTTCCCAGAAACGACGCGTCCCTTAACATGCGGCCGAGTCAGAATCCGTGGGACGTTTCGAGTCTAGAGTATACGTGAATAGCAAACTGTATACGTACACTTGTGGCATGGAATAACAGCCAGTTCGTACAGGCAAAAAACACGGACGCAAAAAAGAAGTCAAGCAACCACAAAAGGCGGATTTGGTATAGTCTTGACTTTGCTCTGTAGCGCCCGCATTCGCACGCCCATGGAGTTTTAGCGTGTATGGTTGCGACACCAAAGACATATAAGTGACAGGGATTTACACAACTCGCCCTCCTTCCTCTGTATACCCCCCCCCCCCCCCCGACACTCCCCCAAAGGGCACTCCCCCCTCACACACACAAATATTTACTCCGCAAAAACATCCCCTCTCCCCTCTTACAAACGGGCACTGACACACACACACACACACACACACACACACACACACACACACACACACACACACACACACACACACACACACACACACACACACACACACACACACACACACACACACACACTTCCGCCCCATCAAGTCGAAATTCTAGATTAACCACTACGCGTGACGCCAGAAAACTTTGGTAAGTTGCGGAAGCAAGCAATACCCCGCCAAGTTATGCCCTAATTTGTTTCCTCCTACTATTTATAACAACAAAGCTTAAACATCAAGAGGTAATTACAGCAAACACTGAGCCGCCGCATCGGTCTAGAGATTATTGTGTTTAACTGCTGACAAAAACGCCGCGGGATCGAATTTCAAGCCGCGACGGCCACCTTTCGGTGAATGCTAAATTATAGGGCCCGAGCAACTAGCTTAAGCTGCATGTTAAGGAACACCAGGTGGTCCAAATTTCCAAAACGACTTCCCTCAATAAACATATCGTGGTTCTGGCACTTGATGCCCCACAATTATTATTATTATTATTATTATTATTATTATTATTATTATTATTATTATTATTATTAGAGCCAGTTAAAACTGTCGACGCGAACAGCGTGACGACCGCGACTGGGTATATCACTGCGATAGCCTTGAGAGACCATACGCAAAGCGCCTCTTCCACGAATGAAATTCACGAGGAAACCACCCATAGTTGAGATATTTTGATCGTAACATTGTTAATGTTTTTTGTTATTTGTCAGTATATATGGTATGCATATGCGCCGCGCGGATGTCGCTCGCGCGATATAGTGTGTGACGTCATATTGGAAGCTGCATCATCCACCTAGCCGGAAGCCCTTCTGACAGCTATAAAGAAAACTCGGCGCTTCAGAGCATACAACGTGAGGCATAACATTCACAAGGAGTCGCTGACGAACTATATCGGCGGGAGAACAGTCGGGACGGTCGGACGGCAGCGTATATGACGCAAAATGCGACGCTATAGTTCAACGAGTCACAGTGAAAAAGCTAACGAGTCACAGTGAAAAAACCAACGCCTCTCACTGCTCACGAGAAGGATCCTTATAGGTGTGGGCTGACGAAAAAATTTTCGAAAAAATCCGCTTCGATGAGCTAAAAATAAAGTTGTTATCCATAATGTTCGCGTGGTGCCAATAGTGCCACCTATATAGCTGCAGCTATAGCATACCCAACCCTATTCATGAACAGACCGAGTTACTTCGCTGTTTCCGTTTGCCAGATGTAACTATGTGAACATCTGTTGCGCTTTTCTTTAACCATCTGCAGCACTGTTGCATTTTTTCAGTGCTGTCTCTTACAACTGTCCGTTTCCGCTACCGCTGACGGCATTCCCGGTAATAGAAAACGTACCAAACTTTCTTAAAAAGAACCAACAGGAAATAATTACAACGAAGCCACGCGTTTCACAACCAGGAGGTGAGAGGCCTGCAGACAATATAGCGGGCATCTGTAATCTTATCCATCTATTGAGCGCGGCGGATGGTTAGGAAGCCGGCTGGTATATATATGCCGGCAGGTTCGCCACGTGGACCGCACACACGTATACCGGCGCGTTTAGCGGCGGCGTCTCTGCATGGTAACGACGAAGTAAACGGCGGTGACAAGGCGATACACCGTTCAATCTTACGCAGCTCGAGATACGGCACGTGCAACAAAGAGACACACGCGTATACACGGCGTTGTGGAAGCATTTGTTTCGAGGCACACGATCTCGCACGAAATCTCGTCAATGCGCGCCGCACCGCCTTTCACATCTGGAAAAGCTTAGCGGGTGCTTCCGCGCCTGTCGCCTCTGCCTTCTGCGACTGCGGGTGGCCGTCCTCGAAGCTCACGCCACAAGCGACGTCTTTCTTTTTTTTTCCCCCGCTGCGAAGGGCCGACCGCGAGAGACAGAAGGTCCGTTCAGTGAAACCCGGTGGCGCGGCGAGAAGGCGAATCCGTCCCTCGCTTTTTCTCCCTCCCGCACTGCCAAGCAGCTTGTGCCTCGTGGCGCCAGGTTTAAACGAGCGCATCGGGGTGGTCTGCTCCAGCCATGGCTGCTCCCTGACGCAGGTGCGTCTGTGTTTTTCCAAAAGCGTGCGCTGGTGATGCAGGTCCATTAGGCAGAGGAAATGCGTAATTAAAGGTCCGCAGAAAGCACTGTGTACATTCTACGTCAGGGAAACGGCACATACGATGTTTGCATACGCTATACGAACGCGAGGTGGCGTACGTACCCGTTGAGAGTATCGGGTATACAATGAGAGGGCAGGACACCTTTGAGTAAATGGTGTCGGAAATAAGAGAGTTTCAGAACAGCGCAACGCTTTGCTTTCGCGCTGCGCATGCGTCGTATATGCTCACCTCTTGCGGGCTCTCGCTAAGTAACGACGACCGCTAACCGTTATACGATCCACATGGATCTGCGTGCGAATGAAGACTGGGCCTTGTTTGGTGTATTTGTATGACCCTGTCCATCGCATTTCGACTTTCTGAGTGCCCGTTCTGCACTTGATCTTTCCCAGAAGGTCTGAACCATCTCGCCGCGTGAACTTTTTTTTTGAACCCCACCACCCATGCATGCATTTGTATACGGGCATATGTTCAAATAGCGACCTTCTGTGCAAACGAAAGCACTTAAGTCTAAATAGCGTGCTGTGGTGACCGGTGCACTGGGAAGTAAACAAAAACAGGCATGCCAACTATATAATGTCGGTTCGACAGCCGTACAGACAAGACGAACTAATGAAGAGGGGTGCTCGTTTTCTTTACTGATTATACAGGATATTTGAGAAAAAAAACAAGACAAACTCATATTACACCGCAGCAATCAACATTATGCCGGCAATGTAATTAATATTCGAAACGTCACTTTGCCAGTTTACACTGATTCAACGGTGCTCTTCAATTACTATAGGACGCATACAAAAAGAAGTTTCCGACTTCATTTGAAAAGAACCGCAACAAGGGCAGCGGCTATGCTTCGGCCACTTGAACGTGCCCTATTCCTTTCGCCTATAACTCGTGTTCGTGACAGTATGGAGTGAAACCGCTGGTTACCTTGAGGTTGACGACGAGGCACTTCTTGCTCGTCATGTGGGACGAGTAGGAGCCCGAGTGCGAGAACCGCTTCTGGCAGTGGGGGCACTCGAACGGCTTCTCCCCGCTGTGGATGCGAATGTGCTCCTTGAGGTGGTGCTTGAACTTGAACGCCTTGCCGCACGACGGCTCGGGGCACTTGAACTTGCGCAACGCCGCGTTCTCATCGGCACTTGGCTGGACGGGCGCCTGAGAACGCGGCTGCGGGAAAAAAAAAAGACACTCTGTAAATTTCACAGTGTCGATAGTTATATAGCGCGAGAACAAAACGACGACACAGAGACAAGAAGGACACGAAAGACACCTTCTTGTCTCTGTGTCGTCGTTTTGTTCTCGCGCTATAATTATCGTCATGCCATACCAACTAGCCCAAGCTGCCACACTTCTAAGTTCCAAAGTGTGTTCGGCGAACGTCCGTGGGCCCAATGAGGTGGTCAGACTATAGAAGGCGATGCGCGCATCTCCTTTGAACCAGAATCGCGAGTTGGTGGATGTTCATCGTGGAATATTTTACAGCGCAACGGGTCCGGCCTTCTCTGTCCGTTCTAACCCGTTGCGCTGTAAAATATCTCACGATGAATCCCTTGAATGATTGGACACGCTGCCCACAGCGACGCTGCATGCAGACACCGGCGTCCGCGCACCGGCAGCCACGTGGCACCATGCATGACAGGGCACGGACGGACGCGTGAGCATGGGACATCAACCCCCGCATTCACAAATGCCCTTCGACTCGACTTTCACCATTCACTTGACAGTGTTGAGCACTGCGCCACCACTCGTCTGAAAATGACGATGCGCTATACTCAAGACTTGCAGCAGGTTATCGCTGATACGCAGTGATTTGCCGTGCCTAGAGATGGCGCTTCTATCGGTTTTTTTTTTTTTTTTCAAGTGAAGGTGAAGCATTGAGTAAAGGGACGTTCTAGAATACGGGGGTAGAAGTCTTTTCGCAGTAAAATATCGAGAACGGCGCCCGTTGCGTAGGGCGTTATGGTGAAGCACGTCGGATGGCGCTAACATTTCGGCAGCCTATGGTGTGGAGAGACACGAAGGCGTTTTTTTTTTTTCTATATAAGGAAATCCCTGCGTGTCTCTTCGGTCCGGCCATGGTGTAGTGGTTAGAAGAAAAAGAAGGCGCCTAATTTCTGCAGCCCGGTTGGCGGAACGCCTATGTTATGGACATAGGCGCTGCGCCAACCAGGCTGCAGGTATACGCTTTCTTCTTCTTCTCGCATCGAGGCACTCTAGTCCATGAGATTTGTCAGATAAAAAACAAACAAAAAGCCACGGGCTGGCGCTGGTTCATTGTACTGAAAAATTCACCACGAGCCTGATTTCCGCGCGAGTAAAACGACTTAAAGAAGGCTAGGTAGTTTTAGAATATGCAGGGTACGCATGACATGACGATCGTGACTTCAGAGGCCCCTACACCACATCGAGTTCAAGTGCGAGACGATCGTTTCTTTCTCGCCTTCGGAAGCGCTGTCACCTCCTCACCACTTGTTTGTTCTAAAAGCACGATGAACTTCAGATATAAGCCTTGAGCCGGTCAAGCTTATTCACGCTTTTCGACTTCACACTGTTATCTTCGCTTGCGCAGTCGCAAACGCTGAAAACGAACTGAAGTCAGTTTATCGGGCGTGACAGTCATGCGAGACAATTAAGACGGAACGGGCATGGCCAAGCACAATCGAGAGTCTATAGTTCATCGTGACGTTATACGTGAAGTGCTGAAGTCACGAATTGTGCCGCAAAGACGAGAAACACCACGGAAGAGAATCACCGCGCTCGTTCTTCGCATTTTCAGAGGCTGTTTAGGGGCCGGGCCACTCGCCACCCCGCGTTTAAAGACGAGGGAGTGACTTTCTCCTCTCCTTCACACACACGGTGCATGCTCCTCGCCCCTTAGTTATTGAATGCACGTGAACAATATAAGCGCTAAAGCATATCAGGATTTTGCGCTTCTCGGCTGCACGCTGGTATCGCGGCTTGCGCAGTTGGAAACCCAAAAAATTAAGTTTGATCGGTTGATTGTGAACCAAACCATATTCATGCGAGACAAAGATCGGATGGGCGGCTGCATGTCAAAGCAATGCAGGAGACAAATCACATGTGATAATTCGTTTATATCAACGAATCGAGAGCATATACGCTGTAGACGCCACGGGAACTACCGTCTACGTCACAGTATATATAGTGCGCCAAGAAGGACGAAAAATATCGGGAAAGAATACTGCGCTTTTTTTTTATTTTGGGAGCCTGGTGAGTGGCCCTTTAAACCCAGTGTGTTAATGTGTCGCGCCCGCGCAATGGCAGCAAACAAAAAGGATACATCGTATACCGAGGGCTCGGGGCGCCATATTCGAAAGCTCTTTGATATCTGTGCGTGTTTCGCACAGGATGCGTGTTTCGTGGCTGCATGCATGCATGCATACGGTATATCGGAATCATTCGGCTTGTCACGAATGCGAGCTAAAGGGCTCAGTGCCGATCTGAAGCGCGAGCACAACAGGGCGATCTTATACGAAGCGTAAGAATGAAGTGACTTTATCAACCAAAGCAATCAGTGGCCGGTGAAGCTTGCGCGAACAGCATGCAGGCGAGTGCTTGCAGATATTGTTTTCGAAAAGTAGAGTATATAAAAAGGCCTATGCGAGACACGTTCACCATACCCGCCAGTATACAGCGCTCTCAGCATCTTTCCAGCAGACCCACGGAATTACGCGGCGGTGCTACACACCGCGTTCGACATTTTAGCGCACTCTAGTTCCAAGTGAGCTGTACGATGGTATATATTCAGCGCTGCGAACTCAGGGTTGCCACATCTAACGCTTTCCGGGCGCACAAACGCATCCCCATTAAATTTGTGCCCTCGAGAATGGACATTTCAACAGACGACTCCCCGGACACCATCATGATCATCTGCACTGCGCTGAATCGGTGTGACCCCACAAAAATGCACTGTCGAGCCTGTGTCGTCAGCTTATGTACCCCATGCACGCAGCCCAGCATGGCAGAGTTTCTTCTCTCCTGTCAAAAGGTATACAGAAAGGTGCAAAATATCGTTCTGTGTTTCTACCAATAGAGCGCCACGCATCTCTCACACGACCAATCTCAAAGCAGCTGATTTCGGGGCCACTTGATTGGCTGAGGCTTGAGACAGATAGCTCGTCAATCGTTCCTCTGCGGGGTGGGTCACGTATAATCGCACAAACATGACGTTATCCACGGAAGTTAAAAGCGACGGTTCGAGTATACATATACGACTCTTCCATAGGGCGCATGTATATACAGGGTATACACCACAGGTAATCATCATCATCATCATCATAATCAGCCTGACTACGTCCACTGCAGGACAAAAGCATCTCCCATGTTCCGCCAGTTAACCCGGTCCTGTGCTTGCTGCTGCCAATTTATACCCCCAAACTTCTTAATCTCATCTGCCCACCTAACCTTCTGCCTCCCCCTAACCCGCTTCCCTTCTCTGGGAATCCAGTTAGTTACCCTTAATGACCGGCGGTTATCCTGTCTACGCGCTACATGCCCGGCCCATGTCCATTTCCTCTTCTTTATTTCAACTATGATATCCTTAACCCCCGTTTGTCCCCTAATCCACTCGCCTGTCACATCGCCTGTCACCAAAACCAGAGCTGTGCCGTCCTTGAACTATACTACGAAGAAACGCGAGGCGGAGAAATAAAAATAGGCATCCCAGTTTTCACGCCAGCCACGCGCGCGGTCCCTGCCCCAGGAGGATATGGCATTACAAAAGGGGTGAAATCACTTCCTTTCTCCTCGATCCTGCGGAGAGCGAGCAATCAGAGCCACCGCATGTCTGCGTCGTTCAGGCTGCACACAGAGACCCGCAGGAAGTAGCGAGTCAGGAGCGTAAACAGGTCGAACTCGATAGCGGCGGCAACCGCGGCCATTCGACCGAACAACGAGCAGCGTCGCGCAAAACCTTTGAGAAAGCGAAACGAGGAACTGTTGTTTCCTATACCGTGCGAGACTGATGAGCGACTGTGCTAGAAGCGAGATATTTCGAGCGTCTGCATGGTGCGATCTTTGCTGGAGGCTATAGTGCGTATACGTCTATACTCTGACGGGAAGTACATCCCCACAAACTATGTGATTTAACCGGGCACTGAAGTATAAGCTCCGAAAGCGGCCGCTTTAGTAATGAAGCGAAGTCACTTATTACGACGACCTGCAGAGTGCGCATAGTGAACGTGCCACTGCGTGCAGTCTTCAAAAGGTAATAAATTTTTCACACCAAACACACACTGAACAGGTGGGTTGTTGCTCTTCAAAAACTGAGGGAGATGCTATACTGCGAAATGTTTGAACCGTGTTTCTGAAAGAGAGAGAGGGACTCTCTCGCTTTGCCATTTTGTATAGGGATGTGTAATGCGATTAAATAATTCAGCATCACTTCACCATCCTATTCACAGGGTATATATAGCATACCGGTTCGCAGGTTAACCTCTCTGTCTCTTTCTTTTATTTCCCTCTCTCTCAATCCTCACATAACAAACCTAGTTTTTTTTCCAGAATTTTGTCTATAAGTTGGACAGCCTATAGTTTAGATACGTAGATGTGTCGCACGGCAAAATCACCCTCCCCTGCGTTTCCTCCCAAGTTGTGGAACACTCGAAGACTGGGGTCACTCGTTAGCTGGCTTACGAACAAGTACAGCGAACTAAAACGCATTCTTTCGTATACTTGTTTTTACCAGTACACACATTGTAGGAATGATTTAGACTTACATGGTTATTACGACACCCAAACGATCATGTGTAATTGCCACATAAAAAATATATAGCTAGCCTAGTGCTTCCGAATAATATCATTCGCGAAAGCTACTCCTGATTTCGTTTCGTGACTCTAGCGGCTCCGGGAGCAGGAGCAGATGGGATATGGACTTTGCCTACCCTAATTGAGGGACTATTGCGAACGCAAGGCCTCATGCACTGCTATAGCGTGATTTCGCACATTTGCTTGCGACCAACAGGGAGGAGGACAAGAACAACAAGAAAGAAGGCAGGCAGGTTAACCAGACACATACCCCGTTTGCTACCCTATACGCTGTGGGAATGGGAAAAGGGCATAAAGATGAGAGAGAGAAAAAAAACCATTTCGCAAGTACAAAAGCACTTTAATATGTAGCTTGCATGCAACGTCATGGACGCCACTTCTGAACGTGCTGGCACTCCAAAATGGCGGCTTTGTTGGCAAACAAGTTCCGTTTAACCTACTTCAAAGTGATAAGAACGCGGAAGGAACGCCTCTGCGCGTGAATTACGAAAGAACGTACATGTGATGTTTTGATAACATCAAGGTGGAATCCCATCTTATAGCGTCCGCACCCACAGGTGCTCCAACATGGCGCTTCCAGCGACGTCAATGCAAGCCATCATCCCGATCGAACTAAAAGCAGTCGCCTCTCTCACTCACCTGCGCGCCGGGAAGGGCAGCTGCATGCACCAGGTCGTGCTTCTCCAGGTGTTCCTTTTTGGAGAAGTTCATGCCGCACTTCGAGCACGTGAAGGCGGCCACGCCCACGACGGCGCCGTTGCTCGGGGGACGCGGCGCGGCGGACTCGTCGCTCGGCTCTTCCTTCTTCACGGTCATCGGGGTCAACTCGTAGCTGGGCTCCTTCGCGTCGACCGACGCGTCTTCTTCGGACTCCCTCTTCGGGTGCTCGCACAACACGTGGTCCCTGAGCTGCGCCGCCGCGCTGACCCCCGTGAAGCTGAGCGCGCAGTAGGCGCAGTGCAGGACCATGCCCTCTTCCAGCATGGCCGGGCTGGTGTCGCTAGTGCCGGTGGTGACGCTGGTGCCGTCGCCGCCTGCGGCGACGGCCACGGGGCTTGCACGGCTCGCCGACTCCTCGTCGGCACAGCCGTTCGAGGCCAACCCTGCACAACGCCGAGAAAGAGAAGGTCTGTAAGCATTTCAATGGCGCTATAGCCTGCAGAAAGGCGGAACCTGGTTGGAACGAGACTCAAAGAGGTTAACCACCAGCATGCATGGGCATGCAGTGGTTAACCTCCTTGCAGTGAGCGCAAAGCAGTGCTTCAAGGTGGTGAGGAAAGGGGGGAGGAGTGCAAGCACTGGTGCGTTACGTTTTGGGGAGAGGAGTGCAAGCGCCTCTTCTGCCCTCCCCCCCCACCCGGCAACGCTGATGTTAGCCAGGCTGAGACAGTCAGTTACCCCGATCTACGGGAATGAAAGAGCACTGAAAAATAGGAGTAGATGGAAACAAATTCACATTTCTCCAAGAAACAAGTACTCATATAATTAAAACGAGATGTTCCACATTATATGCTCATCTTTCACCAGAACAAGACGACACAAAACCTCTGTGCCTTCCATTTCGTCGTTTGAAGATATAAACGAATGACATTAGGTCACACTTATAACCGCGGCAGTCGATATCAACATGGCGAATACAGCGGTGTCAGCGCAAGTTCCAGAAACGTCCACGTTTTCATGCATCACATTCGCGAACACACAGTGATACGCATATATTGCTTGTCCGCGTGCCCTCGTCTCCAGCTGCGTCACAAAGAACAAAGTATATACAGAAAGGTGTCATACCAACAAGTCCTGCCGGTGTCATAACCACCAAGGTGTCATAACCAAGGTGTCATAACCACTTCCTGCCGCCCTAACGCGCGTGGCTTTCAAATGTGCGCTTCTCTGATTTAGTCGTTGGCTTTCTTCACTCAGACGTATTTGAGCGTACGAGATGTCTACGTTTTCCGAAAACAGCAAGTGACTTACTAGGCCCGGTTAATGGAACCTTTTGAAGGTTGAGCGTAAATGTTTTCTTTTTAGCGCTGCGCGTAGCGCCATCTGGTGCATGCATCAAAACACCAATGATCAAATCAAAACCGACAGGCGGCGTCTAAACACAAAATACCCAGCCGAAAGCTCTTCCACATGGAAATGTATCGGTAGTTTCAGGGAAACACTGTGCGTATAGAACCAGAGATAACAAAGAAGGAACAAAGGAAACGAGCGCCACTTAGTTGGCAGGACGGGGGTGACTCTTTACTGCGCATGCATTCGCAAGCTTGGCAACGAAGAAGAAGTGCGGGGTTTTCCGCGCCACAGGAAGGTCGGGCGCCGGCGCTTCCCGCTATAGTCAATCTCACATGCCACCTATCGGCGTGTGTGAATCACGCACCCCTGGCGCGTTATGTATACGAGAAGGCTGCGATGCGTGTGTACGAAGATCACAGCCGTCAACACGCAGAGCCGCCGGAATACCCCAAACTTGCCTCCGGCATCCTTCGACTGCGCCGCGCTATCATACCAGCGAGAGCCGAGACAAGAAGAGGTCATCTTGAGACGCACGAGCCACACATATATATAAAAAAACGAAGATTATTAAGCAACCGCTTGAAGGAAGTGCAGATAATCGGAATTGCAGGATGCGACATGAGCGTATGCGACAACATGCACTCCACAAAGGTTCCCGCTGAAAGAAGACGGTCACACAAAAATTATACTTACTTTAAGACAAGCGGTATACTAAATGCTCCGCGAGTCCCCCCCTCCCCCTCCCCGGTTACATTCAATATGTTTTTAAGAGGCGGGGAGGAGGGCGTTTCTTTCATCTAAAGTGGAAGCCGCCCCTCCCTTTTCTCCTTTCTTCTTCTTCATTTAACAACAACCTTTAGTTTTGAGTAGGCACCCGTGGTGGGTTTGTTGGCACAATATATTGTAACGCTGTATACCAGGAAGATTGTTCAGCCGAAAAAAAATTGGTCACAAAGGAGAAGACAATATACCACGATGGTATACGTACAGGACGTGTCACGCAGCTCTATAAGCTTGAAGGCGCAAGTTCGCCTCCCAGCCCCAGTGGCCGTATTTCGACGGGGGCGAAATGCGAAGAGCACTTGTGTGCCTATATGTGTTAAAAAAAAAAAACCTCGGACCATGACTACAGGCGTGCCTCATAATCACATCGTTGTTTTGGTCCGCAAAACAACACAGTCATTAGGGTTAAGCCAATAAATGCTCCAAAAACGGCTCTCGCTTTAGAACGTACATATTGGGCCATATTCGGGGATTCGGCTTAAACTACTTAAGACGCATCAAGACAACAGAGGCTTTCTCTCTGTGACGGTACCACCCACATGCCTAAATGACAACGAATGAGACTGAGACATCGGTTAGACTACTATAGCCCAGCAACGTAAACTGGGTAACAAACATTACGGAAACTTTTTTTTCAGCGCGCACACAACATTAAAGGACGTTAGAAAATAAGACAATACAAGTGCTTGGTTGTATTGTTAGCGCTGGAAAACTTTCCATGATGCTGATAAACTCGCTCAGCTTTCTATACGTTCACGCGGGTGGACATAAAAGAGGGCCTCGAGTAACGCATTTGCTCGGAAGGACAGTTCTATAGCACGAAGAATTGGGAAAGAAAAGAGTCGTGCCATTACCTCCGACGCTGCTGGGGGAACATGCGCGACCGGCAGTCATGACATCTACGGTCTCTCCGGGACGTTCGACGAGTGTAAGGAGCCGCGCGACCTGTTGACGTATATACCACTGAGGAAGGCCCGTGGGCAAGCTCGCAGGAGGCGGGTAGCAACTGACCAGGACGCTCTTATAGGCTCAACCTTTTAACCAGTGAGGTTGACTCACTCGGTCCAGGGGCCTTTATCAAATGACACGTACATACCGCGGAAATGAGCCGATACAGAGACGCGGTCGGTGAGAACTTAACTGCGGTATCGCCGTGCAGAGGTCACCCTATCTTCACCGTGGCGCACGCTGATTTCGCCCTCAAAACATTCAGGGTTAAAATACAGGAGTGCACTGAGGCATACTATAGTGTATACAGATACCATGGCGACACAGCAGGGTCTCGGGAGATACGACGCACCCAAGACACTGTGCCGCGCAGTGAAAGGTTGCTATTGTTTTAAACAGTTTGTGAGTCCGAAGGGCACTCGTGTCCATGCAGGAGCCAGCGCCAAGGGACAAAAGGACGCGGCGATTGTGAAGGCATGCATACTTGTTTGTGGAGCTCAAAAAGTGACGTCAAGAGGCTGCGTGTCTATGCGAAGCGGCGCCAGTATCAAAGTGTGATGAACGTTTTCGGTGGATATTTGTCTTTCAAAAGAAAGGAAGCAGACGAAAGCGTACCGCAATCACCTCGTCCTGACTATCCTGACTGCTGGGCGGACAGCATATTCGAGTGTCTATACAAGCAAGAAAGGATATCTTCAAACGCTGAGCCGTGCACCTGCAAAGCTACGGATATGGTGCATCCTCCTTTCTTGATATAAGCCACCATTCCAGTGCGGTCCTTTCAGACGCATACACCAATTTATGATGTCACATTACACTAAGGTGGTTTGTGTATCATGTAATAGCGTCTCATTCTTTGACAAGCCGTTAAATATTTTAGAGGCAAAGGGATCAGTCTGTTGCTTAAATAGAAGATGCAGGTTTGACTCCCGGCCACCGTGGCTGGGAATCGGACCCTAATCGATTCAAAGTTCCAGAATACGGTGTGCTTATTAATATTGCTCCAGCGCGTAAAAAAAACACCCTGCAGCTTTAACCAACCCTTTGTGCGGAGCACTCGCGAATTTCAACACGTACACAAAAGAGATGTACCAAAGGTTGTCTCTCGGAAGGCATATACGTGCAAACAACCCCAGCCCCCGCTTTATCAGTCAGGCATGCAGGCAGCACCCTGCAGGGAGTTTGCCTCGCTGTTTTCGAATTCTTAACGAGAGTTCTCTTGGAAGCAAACAAATAACGAAGATACGACAGCCACGAACTCACAGACGAAACACAAGAGTGCATTGCCTTTCCTGGCGTCATGCTGTTTTCGCATAAGCCAAACGTGCATCGAGTTTTGCAGCGAGCTGAGCCGTCCGGTAAGCACTATTGATTGATTGATTGATTAAAACTTAATTTTTGTCCTGAGAAGACGCAGGAAGACCCCACACCACCCGGCTAATCCCACGTTGGGACCGTCAAGCCGAGCTTGGCGGCCCGTTCACGGGCACTCTGGACGGCCAGGGTTTGATCCTTAAGTTCGGGGCAGCGTAAAAGCGCAGCCCACCTGTCCTCGCTGAGCGCGGGGTCGATGGCTTCACATTCCCACAACACATGATTGAATGTGGCTAACAGTCCACAAGCGGGGCAATCCGCACTTGGATACCGTTCAGGGTAGATGGCATGAAGAACCACAGGGTTAGGATACGCACTGGCTTGCAATAGTCTTAGGGTGACTGCCTGCGCCCTGCACAAGGCCGGTTGTGGGAGAGGGAATATTCTTCTTGACAGATAGAAGTGCTTTGTTATTTCGTTGAACGTAAGATAAGGGTTCCCAGCGAGGCAGTATGAATCTATAGCTATAGCGATTGAGTCAAACACGCATTGTGACCCTTCAACTGGCCGTGACATCACGCGATCGCTAGCACCTCTGCTATGACAAGATAAAGGAACACGAAGAACTCGCTGGTTGTGATAGCACACAAGCCCACAAGCGCGCCAGTGTATTTTTGTGATCAAATCAACGCTTCATATAGCCCCGCCGCGGTGGTCTAGTGGCTAAGGTACTCGGCTGCTGACCCGCAGGGCGCGGGTTTGAATCCCGGCTGCGGCGGCTGCATTTCCGATGGAGGCGGAAATGCTGTAGGCCCGTGTGCTCAGATTTGGGCGCACGTTAAAGAACCCCAGGTGGTCTAAATTTCCGGAGCCCTCCACTACGGCGTCTCTCATAATCATATGGTGGTTTTGGGACGTTAAACCCCACATATCTATCAATCAATCAACGCTTCATATACTTATCATTATTCTCACTAAAGCCACACCCGATTCGTGAGACAGACAGAGTTATGAATTTTATTTTCTTTATCTCTGCCATGACGCGCTCTCGCCTTTTCTGCCCACATTTCTCGCCAATCTCCCTCTTCGATTTCACCGCATATAGGCGTGCGCAGGGTTGTTGCCCAACAGGGGGGGGGGGGGGGGGTTAGACATAAATGGAGCTGACATTGCACCCCCCCCCCCTTCGTCCGCACGCGTATTGCAAAAAAGGGTTGCTAATCTTGTACGAATGAATTATCTGAAAGTAGCGCGCTGATATTGTAACACGGTAGCACTTTATCGGGAGAAATAGCCCAACCCGGACAGGTATAGCCAACGCCTGTAAAGCAGTATCTTAAAGGAGACGTTATGGGCGCAGCTTCTGAACGTGTATATACTCACTGGCACTACAAGATGGCGACTTTGATACTTTGATGACAAACAAGTTGCAATTAACCTGCTTCAATGCGATAAAGACGTGACAGGGACGCATCTGTGCGTAAATAACAAAAAAAAAGGGGGGCAGATCCCACGTATACAGTGGGAATCGATGATATGCGAGGAACGAGTGAGGAATGTTTACATGGCAGTTTAAAATCAGAACAACGTTACGAGGTGGAGGTAAATTATGCTGTACATAACTTCCATGTCATAAATATTATGTTTGGACGTGTCACTTGCCTTCATCATCTATTCACGCCACCTGATACCAAATTTGGCATATGTGGAGCTTGCGAAAAGGCCGCGAGCGTGCTGTGAGCGTAGCATCTAGTCCTTTTTTTACATGACACGCTTATCATGATTATCATGTCCGGACGTGTCATTTAACTTCGCCGTCTATTGACGTCATGCAATACCAATTTGGTATATGTGAAGCTAGAGAAACGACCACGAGAGCATCATGCAGGAGCGTGGCATGTGGTCGTTTTGTTACATGACACGCATCTCATCATTATCATGTTTGCACCAGTCACATGCACCTTTGTCGTCCATTCACGTCCCGCAGTACCAAACTTGGAATATGCGAAGCTGTCGAAACGGCGGGAAGAACATCACGAAGGTCCCAATATACTGCGAAGTAACGTTGACGAGCGCACGCTGGGCGCAGCGACGCTCGATCGCTAGCAAAACGCGAACACTGACGCCAGACGCGACCAGCGTCTGTCGGCGTAGCCCGGCTGCAACCGGTGCGAAATGCGACGGGCTGCATTTCGCACCAACCACGTTACCCAGAGTGCACCGCGTCTGCCTATACCTTCGTGACGAAAGGACGCCGGGTGTTCTCAAACGCGCATGCGTCAAAGCAACGCAGTGCGTCGCGTGCCTGCGAGTATATATGCCAGGCAGATCGGCGCCTGGCGTGACATCACCGGCATGACGCGACGAAACGAACGCTGGAGCACACGCGCACCGGGTCACGTCTAACTGCATTGGCGCCTTGAGTATGGCATGTGGTCATGATCTTACATGACACGCATCTTATAATTACTGTTTCCACCAGTCACGTACCTTCGTCATCCATTCACGCGACGTAATACCAAAATTGGCATATATGAATCTAGCGAAACGGCCCCGAGCGCATCATGAGTGCGGCATGTAGTCACGTTGTTACATGACACGCATGTCATGATTATCATGTTTGGACATGTCATTTACATATGTTGTCCATTCGCGTCACGTAATACTGGATTTGGTACATGTGAAGCTATAGCGAGACGGCCGTGAGCGCATCATGAGCGTAGCATGTAGTCATGTTGCTACATTACACGCATCACATGATCATCATGCTTGCACCAGTCACGTCCCTTTGTCGTCCATTCACGTCCCTTAATACCAAATTTGGTGTATGTGAAGTTAGCGAAACGGCTGTGAGGGCATCATGAGTGTGTAGTCATAATGTCACATGACACGCATCTCATGATTGTCATGTTTGCACCAGTCACACACCTTCGTCATCCGTTCGCATCACGTAACGCCGAATTTGGTATATGTGAAGCTATAGCGAGACGGCTGCGAGCGCATCATGAGTGTGGCGTGTGTCACGACTCATGACTTACACGACACGCATGTCATGATTTCCACGTTAGGGTCTGTCGCTTGTGTTCGCCATGCAATCGTGTCATACCATATACCAGTTTTGCAACATGTCGTGTGAACGAGGCCACCGCAAGAGCAGCAAGACTATGAAATGTAAATCGTGACATTCATGACGTACATGTCACGATTTTCATGTTATGACTAGTCAAATACGCTCTTCATACAGTCATGTTATGCCATACCAAGTTTGGTATCGATACCATTATCGAAACGGCCAGGAGAGCTAAAAGTCGTAGGCGGATAGATAGATAGATAGATAGATATAAAGATAGATAGATAGATAGTATAGATAGATAGTATAGATGGATAGATAGATAGATAGATAGTATAGATAGAGAGCATAGATGGATAGATAGATAGATAGATAGATAGATAGATAGATAGATAGATAGAAAGATAGGTAGATAGATAGATAGATAGATAGATAGATAGATAGATAGATAGATAGATAGATAGATAGATAGATACGCTCGAAGTCACCGAAGTTCGCTAAGAAATGCTTCGCTTTTATTAACCTACACTTTCGATAAGACGAACGTGGCATCACAAACTTCGCGTCCCCGCTCCCGGTTCTCCAGCACAGCGGTCCGTCTGACGTCACGGCAAACCATATATGCGTTCGCGCACGCTCTCTGGCCCGTTCCCATATTCAAGAGGAAATCACTGATGTAGCACCAATTTTCATGCACCCTGACTTCTTGATCACCTATAGAAATACCGGAAATAAAAAAAAAACGTTCGGACGGTAATGAACACATGACAATTCGCGAACTACGCGCTGTTCGAAAAGAACAATAAGAACACTACTACTACTACTGCTGCTGCTACTATAACTACTACTACTACTACTACTACCAGCCCCTCCACGGTGGTCTAGTGGCTAAGGTATACTCGGCTGCTGACCCGCAGGTCATGCGATCGAATCCCGGCTGTGGCGGCTGCGTTTCCGATGGTGGCGGAAATGTTGTAGGCCCGTGTACTCAGATTTGGGTGCACGTTAAAGAACCCCAGGTGCTCCAAATTTCCGCAGCCTTCCACTACGGCGTCTCTCATAATCATATGGTGGTTTTGGGACGTTAAACCCCACAAATCAATCAATTACTACTACTACTACTACTACTACTACTAATAATAATAATAATAATAATAATAATAATAATAATAATAATAATAATAATAATAATGGGCGTAGACCTTTATTGGAGTGATGCAGGTTGTGACGATCCCACACACAACTATAGAGTACTTTTGGCTTGGGCCAGTTGGTTTTAATTTCCGAACAAATGTTTTATTTTTTTTTTGCGGGAGGTCTGTATAGCGCCGTATCTAATCGCAACAGGCGCCACGGTAGATTCTTGCGCTTATAGCTCAAAGAGAAGAACTGCTGCCAGGCCGATTATCAACAGTGCACATAAACAGGCAGCGCGGAAACAGGAAACAGTGCAGGACACGATTCCTCACATCACTCAAGCAGTTCTTGGAGGCCTTTTGGCCGATTGGACACAGTTTACTTTAAAAGATATAGAGAGAAAAGGGGGTAGATAAAGAGTGGAAGCGGTAATCTTCTTGAATCACCACGTTGAGGCTTCGCACAAAGTGTGATTCAAACGATCAGTTAAGATGGTAATGCATACTCTACACGCGCTGCGATAAAGGTCACCGGAAAGTGACATAAATATATGCTTGCCGCGCGCGCTACGGTCCACACTCTACGCTTTCTAAGAACTCGAATTTCTCAACAAAAGCGTGCGAGTATTCAGAGTTATATCTGATGAAGGACCGAACACCGCCCTGTTTGGTTCAGCCCTGAAACAGTGCTTAATATAACTGTATAAATATATAGTACATCTCGATCACCTTTATCGCGGTCATGCGCGCTTCAGTAAGTTGCGTTTTATTTTTTATTTTTTTCAGCAGTGGCGTGTTCCGCGTTTCACCCCACCTCTGTGAAGTTGGACGAACACCACAAATGCTTTTGATAAATTACTACGTGACCACCACGCCTCAAGGTTGACCTCTTATAGTATACGCATGACAACAGGGGAACCTACCATTTAGGGAGATAGTTTCCATGAAATGGGGAAACAGAAAAAAAAAACACTTATCGCAGGAAACAACTTTAAAAGCCCGCCACATTTCCTCCTCAAAGGAGCATACACAAAAACTTGGGCCTAATGGGCACGCACTCCAGCCAGGCGTCACAAGCGGGCCAGCAGGTCATCCCGCGTTCGGAGAAAATTGGGCAGTGCATGCAGCGGAGGTATTTGTTTAGACCGTGGACAATCGGCTGCAGCAATTCGGTCACCTGCATGGGCGAGGCCTCAGCGGACTTCGAGCTAAACGCTCCGTGTACGAGAGCAACGTGATTGCAGAAATACCTTGATTTCACCTTGATGTTATCAAAGCCGACTCACAGCTTTCTGCGAATCGTCAGTTCGCCATACACTTTCATCGCAACAGGATAGAAAGTTGTGCCGGTTCGTTGAAGCAGCACTGAAAAACGTATAGACAAGGAAAGGGGCACATGTCCTGTCGCCGTACACCTTCGCGCTGCTTTACAACGTATTTGTTTCTTCGCAAGCTTTAACAGGCATATAACAGCGGTGCGTAATTGGTACACGCCAGCTACACCGGTGCACGTGTCGCTGAGACAAGGAAGACGCGTGTTGACACTGAGGTTTACAAGTAAAAAAAAAGTGTTTGCCGAGTGCTGCGGAATAGCCCCCCCCCCCCTTTTTTTTGGGGGGGGGGGGGTGGGTGTCTTTGCTCGTTAAAAAGGGAGGATGACGATACTCAAAGTACAATCAACGCAAACGGGGGAGAACCATTCCACAAAAAAACAGTGTGTGCGTGTGTGCTGGAGGAAAGAGGCAGCATTGTCGTGGTGAATACGATAGGCACATAATTCCAAAGAAAAGAAAGGAGCGTTGACCAGTGGTGACGCGCAGCTCCCATGAGTATTGTGATTATTTTAAGTATCGCTCTTAAGACTACCTTGATGATTTTCAAAAGTCATCGCCTTCCTGCAAGAATGTTTTCCATCCAAACAGAGCCATAATGGCGTCTGAAGAATTACTGCGGCAATATCGCGCCTTGTAGTAAACATGCAGTGTACAAAGAGAAATGGAGAAACGAAAACAAGAGACGAGTGTTGAAAGGAAACAATGGTACATTTTCTTATTCTGTAGTCGAGGCGATTCAGTTGCAAAAGAAGTTTGCGCTTGCACGTGCGGTCGCAAACTGTGACTTTGAACGTTTGCAAATTCTAGCGACTTCTTGGTCACCATTGCGTCAATGTTATTTTTGGATTCCAAGGAATTATATACCGGCTTAGTCTTGATGACTTCTCATGGCGAATGTAAACTAGAAAGTATACTGTTGTAACCAGTAATTACGCCGGTTGATACAGCAAGTTTTGATGCTTCGTCTTCCTTTTATACCAAGTAGAATATTTGCGGCTAGTTTTGTCACTGGTGAATACTTTTCGTAAACAGTGATTAGTTTATTGGCGAGCCATCTCTATCTGCCGTAGCTACAATACACAATTGCGAGGTAAGAAAATTACGTAATTTATCTTCCGCATTCACAGTGCGACTACAGACTAGCCACTATCGCATGTAAGTTTAAGCTACCGTATTTTTAGAGATAACAAAGATAGTCATCCATTAGGAACAATTAAAACAAAATTAAGAATGAAATGATTACATTAAAAGCAAATAGGCGGCATTTCTTTAACAACCAACTTGGTCAGAGTAGAGGGGAAATATTGTAACATCCATGCTACCATCCCCATGTCAGTGAAGCGTGTTTGAGCAAGGACAATGCACGATCTTTTACTCTGTATCTTGGCACACATCTTTCTCTCGGCACAGGGTAGAAGATCAGTAATACTACCCTCTAAAAAACTTAATTCTTTTCTCTACCCTCTGTAGCAAGCTGCAACATCGCCAAACGCAACGCCTGAAGTGCCCACAAATCATACAGGCAACGGATTAATAGTTAAAACCTTTTATGTGATCTCCGATTAAAGAACATTTTTTTCTGCTATAGCTCTGTCATCTGTCAGCATCAACAAATGAAAAAAAAAATTAACTGACCAGCCAACCTGTACCATACCGAGTACCTCCTGGCAGCCATTGAAGAGCGATGGTGAAGTGAGTATTCCTGCTACAGTTTCTTGTTTGTTTGTTTTGTACACTTCCGGCCACGTACGTAATTAAATTTAGCTATATGGTAACGTGAATACTACGATGAGTTTGAAATAGAAGACAAAAAAAAAACGAAAACCAACATAGAGCGATAAAAGTTTACGGCGTCCACCGGAACACAAAAGACCCAACGCGAGGTGCGTCTGCAGGAGAGCGGAAAAAAAAAAGCAGTTTATATCTCGCGGATCTAGGGCTATAAATATACACACGTCCACCTTTGATGTGCTGTTGGCGCCGTGCGAGCTTAATTTCCAAGCGCTTCTATTCTTTCCGCACCGCCATTTCCTTTGCTGATGTATACGTATGTAAACGAAGGTATAAAAACGTGTGCGCACACCTTTGTCCGACAGGCGAACGCCGGCCGTAAAATAAGGCGTATATATATATAAGGGAAACAAGTGTATACTTAAAGGCTCGTTTTTCATGTTTTACGCAATATTAATGAGATCTAACAGACAATAATGCCAAGGAAGGTATAGGGGAAGTTATTAGGCCAATTGTAGAGAAGAAAGAAAAGTGGATGAAAAGATAACTTGCCGTGGGCAGGAGATATATATATATATATATATATATATATATATATATATATATATATATATATATATATATATATATATATATATATATATATATATATATATATATATATATATATTGGACACGTGACAGGTACGATCCTTTCAGCGTAGTGGAGTCTTTGTGGATCTACAACAGATACACAACAGTCGATGAGGAATATTCATCGGTCAGCAGGTGATTGTATGTGATCAGTTAACAAATCGCGACGAAAGAAAACGTGCTGAAAAGAAATAGAAAGAGGTGGCTCGATTAGCTATCACTATTGGGATACTGTATAGAAAGCCCAAAGTCACGGGTTCAACTCACTGTTCGGAGATAACAAATAGGCGATTTTGAGTTAACATCTTGAAAGCGACGTCTGAGTTGTAAGCGACGCGTCCAAACGGAAAAGTTTCACCACTTAGGGTTACTTAACTTATCTTGCACCGTCGCGAGATAAGTAAGCACGGATGAAGAAAACCATGGTTCAAAACCGAACCAGCGACAACGCAAGCTAAGTGGTATAGAACGGCATGGAAAGCGTACACAACACCGCGGTGAACATTTTCTTATGAAAATCTAAACAGTTCACGATATATCATGATTAGAGATGGGGATCCGCAACGGCTCAGCGTAGATAATGGATTATATCTGCTATGTGATTCTTAAAAGAGAAAAGAAGATAAAAGTGAGCCCCGTAACTGTCTGCATCAGAGTGCGCGACACCTCAATAGTAGCTCACGAGGGATGGGTGTAAGGGGGATTAAAATGATAGGAATAAAGGTATAGAGACAAAGAGGGGGGAGGAGAGAATGTGGCGGAGGGACAGCGACACCCAGAACCAAGGAGAAGATAAGAAATATGGACACGGCCGCAGGAGTCCGAGGACGGGGCACCACTCGGCGAGAGCTCTTGTCGTCGGCATGGAGATAGGGCGGGCCAGTCGGCCAGAGCTGCACTGTCGTCGCAGATCGCGGGGGCACAACCGGTCGGCACGAAACCCAGAGAGCGAGTTGATTATATCTGTGCAGGCGCAGTGGAGCGATAAGCTTGATTTACTTTGTGACTACTCAATAAAGCAGTGACATGTATACATATAGCGGTATCCATCTGATACACTTATATATTTCCCAGTCGGTTAGGTTAGCTCGCTTCAGGGACGTAACTTTGAAAGCCAACTTGCGTCATCGACTACGGAACCAATATCATTTGTTTCTTATTTTTCTATGAACGCGGAGGTACACGAGGTATAAGGCGGTTTCATAGGTGATATCAATGTACATCACAGGTGGTGATAGGAACATGTACCTTTCATATATGTAGATGATATTGTGATTTTGTATTGATTGATTGATTGATATGTGGGGTTTAACGTCCCACAACCAACATTTGATTATGAGAGACGCCGTAGTGGAGGGCTCCGAAAATTTTGACCACCTGGGGTTCTTTAACGTGCACCCAAATCTGAATACACGAGTGTATTGTAGGCCGCGGGCCTACAACATTTCCGCCTCCATCGGAAATGCAGCCGCCACAGCCGGCATTCGAACCCGCGACCTGCGGGTCAGCAGCCGAGTACCTAAGCCACTAGACCATCGTGGCGGGGCGTAGATGATATTGTATAACACCATAAATAATGTGACACCCTAAAGCACCATCTCCCGTCTCTAAATGTTTCAATGCACTATAGGTAATTATAATCGTCTAGCCCGTGCATTACAACACGTCGGGTTGGTGTTATTTGCCACAAGCCGCTTGCCATTGTTTTTGCGTATACTTTCATGCCTACTCCGCTTAAGCCTCGAATGATCAGCATAAAAGTATAACAAGAATAAAGAAGTTTTATTTTCGTGGAATCCGCAATATGGCTTCTAGTAACGAACGCGCCAATTCCGTGCCCACACAGCGAGCTCGGTTTCGTTGAACAAGAAAAGCGGCGAGCGCGCGAGAGTAGTTCGGCAAACCGCCGCCCGATGGCGACACTGCCTCAAAAAGCCATATCGCTTCGCGCATTTCCGACGCGTTGGAGAGGGGGGCGGCGGCCTACGAACGAACGTTTGTCTATTCAGCGCAATCAACAGCAAGTCACGCCGTACTTTAGAAAGTTAGAAGTGTACGGGGACGATTGGAAATCGGATTGAGACGCGCGACAAACGAAAACACCATCGAAGCGATTGGCGATCTGTCCACGCAAGAACATGCATTCGCAGTTATTTAGCACGTGCCGGCATGCTTCACGCACCAGCTAAAGGGAAGCACAGCGGTAAGCTTATATATATATATATATATATATATATATATATATATATATATATATATATATATATATATATATATATATATATATTGACCACCTGGGGTTCTTTAACGTGCACCCAAATATGAGCGCACAGGCCTACATCATTTGCGCCTCCGTGGAAAATGCAGCCGCCCCAGCGGGATTCGATCCCGCGACCTGCGGGTCAGAAGCCGAGCACCTTAGCCACTACAGACCACCGCGTCGGGGTAAACTGCCACGAAAATGAGCACCAGAGCCACCTGTGTGCTTTTTGAGACGTGGATATACTTGCCACTTTGAGACAATCAACAACTGCTGAGTATATTCTTTCGAAGTTAGGTTTGGAGACGGTAAGGAGCACACGAATCTTGCCCTATACTCATAAAAGGAGCGAGAAGAATAAGGGAAGGGAAATCCCTTCCCCAGTGCAGGGTAGCAAACTGGGCGTGCGTCTGCGTAACTTCCCTGCCTTTCCTTGCATCTCTCTCCTGCCCTGTACTGATCGTGATGACACATCTTAGTTTCTCGTTTGCCAACTATAGCGCGAGATCTTACAATTTTAAACCCAATGCGAACCAACGACGTGCATGTAGCAACATTCGGAGAACGATATGTCTGTATCTTATGGATGTTCTACAAACAAGTTAGCCAATCACAGAGAAGCGGCCGAGTCGCACAAAACTTCATCCATCTAGGGGCCTCACTTTGCATTAGCGTTTCCAGACGGAGTATTGCGTTGACATGGAGCAAGTAAAATACGCACGGACGACCTTAATGGCCGGTTGCAGTCCTTGTCAGCTCGCGCATGGCGCAATGATAGGCAGATCAAACGAAAACCTGCATGATGTATGTTATGTTTTTTTTTTTGTTAACATCTTTCTTGGAGTCTTCCACTGTCATTCGGTAATGGGCGCAATGTCTCGAGTTTAGTCCTAACTGTATGGACCAATTCAGTGGACAGTCTGACAGAGCACCTCGCGATGTCACGTTACCTAAACCCGTATTCCCCTGCCGCATTGGCTAAGCACGCGCTATATACTCTTGACAACCATTGGATAAATTATGGCTTTTGTGGGCAGGAGTTGCCTAATGCTGCCTGATGATGGTTAAATGACCTTAATGTTGATTGTACAACAGAAACATAGTTTTCCAATGTCACGCCTGCAGTGAGTATAAGTTGTCATGCAAATCCTACAAAACACGCATTTCGTTTTTTGCCAGATATCGATCACATCTCAAGTGCAGGTTCACTATACGAATAGCAGGAAATATACTATGATGCAGTTCGTGTGTGCTTATTCAGAACATTAGGTTACTTCTGAATTCGGAATGGCCGTGCCCATGCAGTTCTTGTTTTCAGCACCCGTGCAGCCTGGCATGGTGTGACAACTGTATCAGTCATAAAAATACAGCTCTCGTGCCATGACAAGAACTGGGGAGTAAACAGAGCCATCAATCGAGACACAACAGCGCCTGCGCGTCGCTGTGTGACTGCCGTTATCGTGTGTTTATACATTATGTTCTTATACAACCATGTGGCAAAAACAAATTAAAATACGCAGATCGACCTTTTCACGAAAGCTGCGAAGATTGTGTACAGGTATACGTTTAAAGGATATCAAAATGAGCGCGATTATATTGAAAATTATGAACATGAACAGGCAGGGGTATACATTTGAATGCGTGATGCTTCGAAAAAAAAATCGTTGCATTTCAATCGCTAAACGACCTGTCATTTGTGACTCGCGAACGAGCATTCGTGTCAGCTATTGATTATGCTGTGAATATTGTGAATTCATACGTATACTGATTAAGCGCAAGATCAGATTACTGCTTTCCAATAAAAATGTATTTCAGAGTTTTCGGGGTAGCTTGATAATCGCAATATCGTTTTATGGGCTCAATCTTAGAGTTGTCAGAGAAAAGTGGCAGAAATTAGGACAAGAGAAATGCTCATCGGAATCCTTGGGTGTACCTCGGTCACACATATGCAACTAGATGACATGCCAGTACGCGGTGGAAAAGTGGTTCGAAAAAAAAAAAAAGGCAGATCCCCCGTACAGTGGGAATCGATGATATGCGAAGCACGAATGACGAGGGCTGATATGTCACTTTAAAATCAGCACTGCAATACGAGGCCGAGGTCAATTATGTCGTACATGATTTCCTTGTCATGATCATCATGTCTGAACGAGTCATTTACCTTCGTCATCTATTCACGTCTCGTAATACCAAACTTGGTATACGTGAAGCTAGCGAAACAGCCGCAAGCGTGCTATGAGCGTAAGATGTAGTCGTGTTTTACATGACACGAATATAATAATTATCATGTCCGGACGTGTCATTTAACTTCGCCGTCTATTGACGTCATGCAATACCAATTTGGTATATTTGAAGCTAGAGAAACGACCGCGAGCGCATCATGCATGTGGTCGTGTTGTTACATGACACGCATATTATGATTATCACGTTTGCACCAGTCACATACCTTCGCCGTCCATTCACGTCCCGTAATACCAAACATGGAATATGTGAAGCTAGCGAAACGGCGGGGAGAGCATCATGAAGGGCCCAATATACTGCGAGGTAACGTTGACGAGCGCAGCGACGCTACGCAACGCTCTATAGTCTGACGCCAGACACGACCAGCGTCTGTCAGCGCAGCCCGGCGGCAAACGGTGCGAAATGCTGCATTTCGCACCAACCACGTTACCCAGAGTGCACCGCGTCTGTCTAGCTTCGTGACGAAGGAACGCCGGGCGTGCTCAAACGCGCATGCGTCAAGGCAACGCAGTGCGGCGCGTGCCTGCAAGAACGAATTGCTTTCTGCGCGCTGCTCTAAAATATTATTGGCTACGTGTGTGCTAGGTGTTTTTTAGTAAGTGTATTGCGGATATTTGTTCTCCTCCCACCAGCAATGTTCCGATGTGTAACTTCAAATGACTTTTTGTACATTTTCTCTTTAGTGACATATAACGCGTTATTTTTGTTGAGTTCTTTCAAAGTTTGATGTTTCCTTACGGTTTTGTCGCGACACTCACCCTTTGTAAACCCCCTTACACAATGCCCTGCAACAAGGGCCTGTAAGGTATTTTTAAATAAAATAAATAAAAAAAATATGTCAGGCAGATCGGCACCTGGCGTGGCAACGCCGGCATGACGCGACAAAACGAACGCTGGAGCACACGCGCACCGGGTCACGTCTAAATGTATTAACGCCCTGAGTGTGGCATGTATAGTCATGATCTTACATGACACGCATCTCATAATTATTATGCTTCCATCAGTCACATACCTTCGTCGTCCATTCACGCGACGTAATACCAAATTTGGCATATATTAATCTAGCGAAACGGCCCCGGGCGCATCATGAGTGCGGCATGTAGTCATGTTGTTACATGACACGCATGCCATGATTATCATGTTTGGACATGTCGTTTACATATGTTCGCGTCCAGTTCTACTGAATTTGGTACACGTGAAGCTAGCGAAATGGCCGTGAGCGCATCATGAGCGTAGCATGTAGTCATGTTGCTACATGACACGCATCACATGATTATCATGCTTGCACCAGTCACATACCTTTGTCGTCCATTCACGTCCAGTAATACCAAATTTGGTGTATGTGAAGCTAGCGAGACGGCTGCGAGCGCATCATGAGCGTGGCGTGTAGTCATAACGTCACATGACACGCATCTCATGATTGTCATGTTTGCGCCTGTCACGTACCTTCGTCATCCGTTCGCATCACGTATAACGCAGAATTTGGTATATGTGAAGCTAGCGAGACGGCTGCGAGCGCATCATGAGCGTGGCGTGTAGTCATAACTTACATGACAAGCATGTCATGATTTCCACGTTAGAGTCTGTCACCTGTGTTCGCCATGCAATCATGTCATAGCATACCAGTTTTGCAACATCTCATGTGAACGAGACCACCGCAAGAGCAGCAACACCATGAAATGTAAATTATGACATTCATGACATACATGTCATGATTTTCTTGTTATGACTAGTCAAATATGCTCGTCATACAGTCATGTTATGCCATACTAAGTTTGGTATGGATGCCATTATCCAAAAGGACAGGAGAGCTAAAAGTCGTATGGCGGCTAGATAGATAGATGAAAGTCGCCAAAGTTCGCTGAGAAATGCTTCGCATGTAAAAAAAAAAGAAGCACTGTTACGCCTATATTGGAGACAGACTTCATTTAAGGGAATATCAAGATGACAGCAGGTGAAGTGCACCGCTGACTACGGAGTCCAACGATTCAATGGCGCATGTGTCCGGAACATGAACAGTCACTCCTGCGTTGCGTACAGGTGCAAACAAATCGAAATAAGCAAAGGCGCGTCAGAAACCAGAAAATCTTACATCTTAAGTTCCATGTACCTCATGATAAATGTTTAAATATACGAAGTGTAGCAACGCTAGCAGGTCTGAAATCGACGCACCCGCCAGTAAATGAAACCGTGGGCGATGGCAATGCCATGGAACGAAAACGATGGTTTACGCTATTGATGTCTCCTGCGCCTGGAAGCACGAAATAACTTCGAATATGTAGCGGTAACAGAGTGAAAACCGATCACAGTATTTGAAATGACGAAGCATACGTAACGATTCCGACTATACGAATGCTGTCTCACATGGCAGCCAGACGCGGGCCACACTGATAGGACGCTCTGAGATGTAACACCTGTCGAGCTGACTGCAGCGCAAACCGGTTATAACACATGCTCCCTGCAGTAGGAAAACGCCGCAATTGGAATAACTTAATGCAAAACAATCACAGAAGAAAATGTAAAGCGTCTCAGAATAAGCTATTTTCAATAAAAACTGGCCAGCAAGGCGCTGCCCTTCCTCATCTTCCTCATGGCAGCCCGCAGGTCCTGGTTGTCAAGCTGTCACACCGCTCCCGCCCAACGACTACTACTTGCATTCAAATTTCGCCCAGCAAGCAGCGCCAAGCGTGCGAAGGCATCTGAGTCATCATCCGACCAGAGTACTGGCTTTTACAACAGCCGATTACATCACCTCTTCGACCGTTTCAGGACGATATCATCACCGCCGATCGCACCAAGCGACAGTAGCAAGACACAAAGAGACCGTGAAGGCAGGTCGGTGCCGAACAAAAGCAACATGCGGGGCGGAGTTTGTACGAAGGCAGCGCACCCACCTGTACCACCGAGAAGGAGGAGGGGAGTCCAGGGACGACCGATCTTCACCTGTCCGACGAGTTTTTTTTTCTATTCAGGCAAACGAAGTGGGACGGCCTTCGTTTTCAGCCCGCCGCTTCACCTCTGGCAGTCGAGTCCGAGCGGTTGTGCACGCACATGGCGGCCGCTCGCCACACCGGCGCGCGGAGTCGCACACACAACACGAAAGCCGCGGTAAACGCCGCGCACGGGAGCAAGCCACGCGGCTGGCGCACGCTGCCCGTAGCGAGCAGCAGGGGCAGCGGCGGAAAGGAACAGCGGTGGGTGGCGCTACCGCCGAGCGAGCGGCGACCGGGTCTGCGCGTGGAAACGGTCTGCGCCGGTGGCGTACCTCCCCTCGCAGGGCGCAGCGGCCACCTGACTGGCGCGCTTCCTTCTCGCTCTCAGGAATGGGACACGAGGAGTTCGCCCCCGCAGCCGTCTCTCTCCCTCCCGATCCCCCTACTGCGTTCCTTTCCCCCACCAACGCGCCATCAAAAACTCCGGGGCGCTCCTATTCCTCCTCGCCCACGTGGGCCCGAAACTTCCTTATCGCGCTCTCTCTGCTCGCCCCTCGCCTCCACATCTTTTTCGGCCACGGCGACCGTGCTTTTGGAGAACGGTAACGCAGGCTCAAACGTGTGGGGGGGTTTTCGGTGCAGGAGGGAAGAGAGCCTCACGAGCGCCTGGCTCTACTTTTTGTTCTCTCTCCTCTTGCACTGTGTGCGTTCCTGTTCGTTCCTTCCTCGAGTGCAGCTTGCGCGCGCTTCTTCCTCATCGTTCGCGCTCTCCACCACTGCTCTGCCGAAAGGGGGCAAGAGTTTTCGGCACGGGACACCGTGAGAAGCCCGCGCGGGACCCCTCGCTCGCTGGCGGCAAAGAGAGCAAGTTGTTGCCGCTCTCAGCGGGCGGTTGCGCACTTGACAGCGTGCGGCTAGCTTTTCGCCGCTGCCTCGCCTCCTCCTCCTCTCTGTGCTTATGAATGCTTTTTTTTTTCGCTTCGCTCAAAGCGAGACTGAAAGCTGTGCCCGTACATTGTAGACATCTAATTTTGTTCTGCACACTTTTGAACATTTTTTCTTAACCCGTTTGTGCTCACCGGCTGATCCAGCAGAGAGCGATAGAAAGGCAACGTCGAGATTATGATACTACAATAAAAATACTATGGAATTGTGAAAAAAAAAAAAAACTAGTGCTGCCATAGTGAGTAACATATGACAGTTACTGCCAAGGTAAATGAGAAGACAGATGATGACTATGCGCCATTGATAATGGGAACAAGTAATAAATTGTCTAACTGCGATTAATCAAAATATGCGAGTTAGAACGTGCATTTTTTTTTGCTGTAGCTATAGATAAATGCCATTATTAGAACCAGACTTGCCATCTTCCTCATTAGCGATCGAACGCGAATCTAGAGTTTGCATGAACATTGTAATAATTTATTTTAACGTCACGTAGATGTGCAGTGAAGCTTCCTGGAGGTTAGGTGTTCGTTTCTTTCGCCTAGCGGGGGGCCTCATTGACGATGTTCATGAAATTCATCAATATTCTCTAAACGTGAAGAGAAATGTGCCTCGACTGTGAGTGCACAATAAAGACGAGCGTCATTTTGTTTACAACATCACGCGTTCATTGGTTGGTGGACTAGTTACTGTAAACCAATAGTGAGTGTTGTTCTTTTTTTATTTTCTTTTAGCACAAAACGACACCACAAGCGAGAAGACAGGACAAAGTGCTAGTCTCAGCTGACATCATTTGTTGCGTTACTCCACCCTCAATACAGAATAGACGTCGGAAGGTGATGCCTATACCAGGCGCATTAACCACGGCAACTTGATCAACAAAGCTTTGTCCTTTCTTCCATCTTGTAGTGTCGTTTTGCAAAAAAGAAGCACTATCGAAGTTTTAACCAATAAGTAAAAACCTTCGTTCACTGGGCGCACAATTCTGGACGATCAGTTTTCGAATTTGGGGCAAACAGGTGAAAAAAAAAAAAAAAGATTTATCGCTATGAACCCAGAATTTTCGCGTAATTTATGCGTAAAATAAGCGTTGTCAAAAACAAACGATAACAAAAACCAACCCTCGAGTCCTGCATGGTGCAAGCTGGCAACGTTCTTTGTGTAGTTATAACGTAAGTCATCCGCAGAATCTTTCAAGGGTACATTGTAATTCATAGCAGTTCAGGAAGCTTAGGTCATTTCTGCCAGTCGCCTTATATTTTCCGGGTCTGGAAGATTTTTCGCACTAACACTTTTCACGCCATAGAAAAGTATTGCACACTATACGTAAATTAGATACGTCAAGACTTCCGGACGCCTTGCACAGTACTTCCTCACTGTATACAGTTCACGCTGTGTAAGGCAAAGCAACTATACTGATGGTCTTGGTGAACGCAGCAAATGTATGTAAGGAAACTAATCTACTTCTGTAGATATGCGCGCGTGCGCAGGCTTTTCAATTGAAGGGGGGGGGGATGTGGGTGAAGGTAGAGCTACTGCATATGCTAACTTTAGGTAGCAGTATTGCGCGTATATATAGGACTGGCTAGCCACTTAAGCTATGCGGTGAAGTCACACTTTGTTTCTGCAGGCAACATGCCTACCGTGTCGCTGATCGATACGTTCAGCGGCTCGCATACCAGTGATTAACCAGCCAATCTAGTCAATACCAGTCATAGCAGTCTATCTAGTTTCCTGCCGTTGCGGCGTCAAAAAATGCAAAAGTTAGCCCGAGTGTCAGCTTCTCCGCAGCGCATGGTTGATAGCGGCTTCAGGAAGAGAGGCGGGCAACCTTGTTGTAGAGGTAGCATATGCAGTAACTCTAGGTCATGTTTCCCCGCAACGCCATCTTCCCCACACCCTCCCACTAATGTGTTTGTCAGCAAAAGGTAGCGAAAAGCACTGTATCGGAACGGAACGAAAACCGAAAAAAAAAAACAAGATTTCTGACAGGAACGAAAACATAACCGAAACGTTATCTATTATTTCGTTCACTTCATTGGATGCGACACTGCCTCTGCGCATCTCTTCGCAACATTTCTTTTTAACATCTTTCATTCCCCTCACCCCTTTCCACAGCACAGGGTAGCCAGCCGGTCTAAGAACTGGCTAACCTCCCTGTCTTTCCGCTTAAACTTTCTTCCTCCTCCATTATTTCGTTCCGGAGTGAAACCGAAACTTTTCAAAATCGTTTTTCGGCTCACGTCGAAGCTTTGAAATACAAAACAACCCAGTTCACGCAATGTGAGAAATAGTGCATATATTAGAGGGCAGTGTTAGCGCGTATCTCAGGCGGTTATTCCGAAGTATATATGTGTTGAAATTTTGCGAAAAACTAAAAGTACGGGACCAAACATCTTTGTATTAACTCAAGTGGAATTTCGTGTCCCTGAGACGCATGCCACCATGGAGAGGCCATTATCAGCACGGAAGTTTGTTTTATATAAACAGCGGTCTCACATATGAAAGGTACTACGCACGATGACTGCTGCTTATGAAATCATGCTCACTCCCTATGACGCAAAAAAATCATGATTCCCATTTGAAAAAGTATATTACAATGGTTAGCGCTTACTTGTAGAAATTCTTGGTGAAGACAGTTGTGCCCCCCGTGAGAACATGGGCAGAACACACCATTGTCCCACTTACTTAAGAGGAGCGCGAGTAACTGCGCGACAAATAGAACATTTTTATCATCATTCTCACTTCTAATTTTTGCGTTCAAACAAATAACGTTACGAACCGTTACGGAACATCATTTCTTTTTTCGTTCTGGAACAGATACAGAACAGAACCTTTTGAGGCGGAACAAAATTAAAGCTGGAGCGAAAAACATTTCGTCCCGACGCGCGAATGGAAGGACGTGGTACCGAGAAAGAGGAGGAAGAAGGCGGCCTACACATCGCAAGCCAATGTACAACTCAGTTATTATGTTGCTCGAGTTTCACATATGGGTATCTGACCTCCATTGGCGACGTCTCTATCAAGCAAGCACTTCAGAAGTGGAGTGCTAATCAAACCAAAAATGCGTGATAATAGGTTGAACTTTCTAGTTCCGTAAATTTCTCCTATCTAACTCGCAATCCGTGACGAGCTGTGTTCCTCTTCTGAGGTGGAGCGCGGAGAACGGGACAAGTACTGCTCCGCATAGTGGGCGTCGCTGCTGCGAGATGGCGCTATGGTAGCGCTGCGCGCATCGAAGCACCTCCACGCGCGCTCAGCCGATCACGCAGTGCGACTGAAGGGATCCTCTTCGTGGTTTAGCGGCCTGTACGATCTCATTAAATTCTTTTTGAACATTATCACAATTTTCTTCTCTGATAAACGTACTACTTTCATCGCGACTGTTTACGGAGAATGTTGTTCTTGTTCAAATGCTTACATAAATTTAGCCCACAACGAACAAACTTGTGCCCATAGCAGGATATAAGGCATGACCAGCTGCATTGCGCGACCATAGTCTATTCTAACCTAGAAAAGGCAGTACGAAGTTTGAAACTATGTAGCCACAGAACTTTCCTAGTCAGCAATCTATAACTGGCGCAGTCACGATGAGTCTTTTGACTGTACGGCAGCACTACATAAAAAAAGTATACCCAATTGTTTAAGCAGCAATGAACTGCAGGTCAGATTGCTAACAGTGGAAATATTGGAAGCAGGTATACACAAGAGGCACCCGCCTATGTAATTTCCAAAATGAGAAAAACTGCAGGAAACTATGAAAAAGTGGCAAACAGCGCCGTTTATTTGTGATTAGTTGGCTGCTAATTTATACTGCACCCTAGGCCCAAACGCTTCGACCATAGATGCTAACCCAGTTCTACATTGCCACTTCTCCTGCCTTGGCTTTCGCGTCGTGTAGGCTTCCCCGATACTGCCTACGCGATTTTTTATTGCTGAATCTCTTCTGTGCGATCGGGCCTGTACGAACAATACCACAATTGATCCGGCAATCTACGTGATCCGTGAACCGGTATATTGGTATACGAGCCACAGCAGCGTGCCAACTAAAGTGGTGACACGAAATGGACTTCAAGTCAATACAAAATCTACATAGAAGGAGTATCACCCATAGAAGTGTGCACGATACGTCTATGTTTGACTTTTGTGTGGTGAGAGCGAGACAGATGTCGAGATGTGATGACGAGGAATTATACTGTCCAAGGTCCCAATACTGCATCACTGCAGCAGGTCGCGCGAAACCACCAGCACTCGACACTTCATCGTGCTTCTGTATTTGAGTGTTTCGTATAATTATTTAGCAAAGTCCCTGAAAAAAACACACTTTATAGGATCGTAATTGGTAGCTAAACACGCGCTGGCCTAAACGTTCTGAGGTGCACAATATACGTTAGGACTTTGACAGACAAACCAGACTCTGAAACAGTTCGCAGTTTGCAAGCTTCCGAGTACGCGCGGGGGGGAGTGCCGATATGTGCGCACGCGCCCTCTTTCCCTTTTTCTCTATTCGTCTTTTACTGTTCCCATCTCCCCATGTAGGGCAGCAAATTGGGTTCAGCAAAGGCTTACCTTGCCCCCCCCCCCCTTTCTTTTGCTCTCATCTGTTTTTCTCAGAGTTAGAAAGAAGAAACAAACCAGCAGGTTTTTCTTACGCAGGTGTGTGTGTCAAGCATGCACTGAAATATCACGAATGGGCAGGAAAAGTAGATCAGCAAAAAAGTCACAGCTTTGCCACAAAGGCGAAGTAATGAACGCGATAGCAACAAATTGGGAGGTCACGCGCGGAATGGCAAGCAGATCTAAACGTGTCCCGCGTTTCTCACGCACAAATGGCGCACGAAACGTACTCACAGGTAAAGATGAAGGCGAATAAGCGCCTCTGTTGTTAGTTTTCTCTGTCTGAAAAGCGCGCCTTTTTCGCAAACGGAGACTGTGTAACGATTGCAGTGACCTTTGTGCGCCCGGTAACTACAACAGAATCCTTCCGGTGAAAGCCCAGGGCCAGCCAAGACTTATGATTGTCCCCACCGCGAATTAAGCGCGAGCGTTAGCGTCCCTACTGCTCCCTGTCCGCGGGGAAAAGTACACGTGGGAGATTGGAGCGCGCGTCACCACATCGACAAGACACGATGGCGCGCGCTCATTGTGCCATCTTGCTCGTAATGCTGAAAGCACGATAGTTTCCCCCGATGTACCCTTCACTAGCGGTAAGTAGTAGATATAAATAGCCTGCCGCTTGAACGTTTGAGGAGGTGCTCCTTCGTGGCTCAGTGGTTAACGCCTCACACATCAGAGGTCGCACGTTCGATTCCGCGCGCCGAAGTCTTTTTTCGAAATATTTTTCTTTCTTGCATTTTCATATATATAAATACGTATACATATGCGGTGAGTGACGGCGACGCCGGCGGCAAAATCCAGCCGAGAGTGTCCATATAATTGTTATCGCAATAAAAAAGGTGTAGAAAACCTGTAAAGGTCAAGGCGGCGAAGGTGTATCAATGACCGCTACAAGTAAATAAATCTAAGTAAAGCAGCAAAGACAACTGTGTACAGTAAACAACAAAGAAAAAAGAAAACAAACCGTTCGAGAACACGCGGAAGTGTGAGAAGCAAGCAGCCGGGGAATCTGAGACGGGAAAAGCCCCGCCAAGGCAAGGAGAAAGAGAGGACGCGCAGCTCAACCGATGCCGCCGATTTCCTTTTGTTTCTTATTTATTTATCTGCACCCATTTCATCGCCGAACACGCACCCTCTCTTCGACGATCAAAGTGACAAGCGCGCGCAGACAGCGTGCCCCGTCCATCCGTTCGGCCACCGCAAGCGGCGACGGGGTGAAGAGAAAAAGCGCATCCACTTCCCTCCAGCCTTCTCTTTTCCTCCTCCCCGAACGGCAACCGCGCCCATGAGTCACCGTCGGAATGCCCCCTTACCCGTGTCCGCATTATCCCGCCAAAAGACAAGGCTGCGAGAAGAGAAACAGAGTGAGAAAAAAAAATAGAGAGGGCGGGGGATCCGGATCCCCTCGCTCACATCTTGCCTTGGGTTCAGACCCCGTGCTTGCGCCTCGACGCGACAACGGCGTCCGTAGCGATAGCTAAAACTGTCCAACCGATCCCCGAAGCCAGAGCAGCCGGCTATCAGCGAATTAGTCAAGGCACACACGGCGACCAGCGCTCGCTGTCCGGGTCATTGCGGTGCCGAAAAAGCCGAACGGTCCGACCGGAGGAGGAGGGAGCACACAATCAATGGCCTTTGCATGCCGCCACTTCGGCGTTTGTGCCATATATGACAGCGATTGGTTATAAATATGGGACCCCTGCAGTAGCACACGCCACTTCTCCCGGATTTAGAGATGCCGCGCGGGGTGCCGCGCGTGGGCACCGGTCATCAGGCTGACCAGCGATGGGTCCCTGTTTCACGATGGCTATCGTCGAGGCGCCAGAGCACGGTCACCAAACCGCCGAAAAAGAGAAGCCGAGGCGCAGAGAAGGGGGGATCGGTTTACTACATCCCCGACAGTTTGCGCATCTGGTTGCTTCTCTGCACGCTGTTTACGTGCTTACACATACACCCACACAGCGAGATAGCGATCGCTCAGGGGTCCAGCATTATGCGCGCCATGGAAAGCTCAAATTAGCGGATACAGATCACTTGGAACGTCACAGCATTCCCTTTCACTTTTTTTTTCTTTTCATCATATATATATCTTTCTGGCGCTAGCATGCCTCACTCTCTTTCGTGTGTAGGGTAGCAAGCCGGATGGTTGTCCTGATAAAACTTTCTACCTCGCTTTTCATCTCTCTCACCTTCTCTATGCGCACTCTCATGTTGTTCGAGGTATAGTGCATCCAGGACGGGACAGAGAAGAAAACACAGAACACATACACGGCGCTAACTTTCAACAATGCGGTTTAATCCGAGAAACAGTAATATTTATACCCAAACATGGCGCGCCACAACCACGTGCTAGAACCAGAAAACTGATCTACTGCAACTCATGCGACATTCAAATAATGCAATTCTTTCAATGATAATGTTATCGATGGCTTGCTTATACACGCGTCCCCAAACTTAGCAATGAATTTTGCTTCTATGATGAGCATTGTCATTTGGCTATAGTGCTTCTTCCGATTATGCTGGTGCGATTAAAGAGGGGTTGGCACCCGCATTCTTTGCAGTGAATTGCAAAGAATGCGGGTAAGTATTGCTGTTTCTCGGATTAAACCGCATTGTTGAAAGTTAGCGCCGTGTATGTGTTCTGTGTCTTCTTCTCTGTTCCGTCCTGGATGCGCTATACCTCGGAAAACATGAACAACCAACAAGCCCGCCATGCAACCTTAGGCGCACTCTCACTTCCAGAAAACGGTAATCGGTTCACTGGCCGCAGTTCCCGCTTACGCAATGCGAGGCCCATTCAGGTTCACGGAGGCCGGTGAGCAGCACGCGTGTATAGGGGGGCATTACCTTCTCAATATTCTTTTAAAATAGCTCGAACTTTAGGCAGCACCATGCCGACGAAAACAATCGACGTGCCTCGTATGCCCGCCTACAGCAAAAAACGAACGACACGCAAATGGTGTGTGTATACAAGTGTATTTGTGAACGCACCATGTGCGGTTTCGGCAGTATACAAGCCGGTCAGATTCCGAAAGGCGCTTTTGAAAACGTAGCGAAAAGAGGCAATGAGGAAGGCGTGAGTGTGGCTATATAGGTGCTCCACGGTGGACTGTTGCACTGCATAGCTGAAAGAATGGGGTGCTTTGAGAGCTATAGCTGTCACGTATTGCGGTATTAATCCAATTATAACGTGAAGCGTCGCACCGAAGGAATCTGTGTGGGATGACTCAGGGCTAACGAAATTCTAGCCAAGCGCCACAGCCGAGTTTGTCGCTAAGCATAACGTCCAAACCATGAACTTTTGTCTCTTGCCTCATTAAAAACAAGTTTTCGAAACAGATAACCACTAACGCGTAAGCCACTACAATTGTGTAAGTGGCGTTTTACTTTGGTGCACTAGTTCTTGATGGTGTATACCTCTGCGAGACATGTTTCCTTTCCTGTTGTATTTTCACATTTGTTTCCTTTTTTTTTTACCACCCACCCCTGCCTAAGGCCTCATGTGTGAGGCTGGAAGTACTTCTGAACCAAATAAACAACGATATAGGTCTCCCAAAAACCTCGTCTTTTTTGTATGTACAGCATTCGTCAAAAATAAACAGCAGCGAAATAAAAGGATCGCGTTTTAACGCAAACTTCGACAAAAAATAACGGAAAACAAAAAAAAAGAGCGATCACTCACCACAGACAGTCATTGCAGATTTGGTTTCCCTGCCGAAAGTCTATAGACCATTCGCTCAACACGGACGCTGCAGTTGTAAACGCACTTCCCGCGGAAATAGTCGCGTGCGTGCACGGGCGATGTCGGTGTGGTCTATACAACACGCGAGACGATGCAGGCCGCTCAGCTCCGCAAGCTTGTGTGAACATGCGGGCGGCGCGGCGCAGGTGACAATCGTCGTCGACACTTGTCTCATGTTCTCAAATAACACAATCAAAGAAGGGCGCGCCAACAAACGGAAATGCCACCATCCATCCCTCGACACGATTGTATCACACAGCTCGCTGACAAGTGTGTATACGCTCGTGCGCTTTAGGAAATGTGTTGGTCGTCAAAGTTCACTATATATGTTGTTGGGAAACACGGTAGGCCATGAGCGCACTTTTCTTCTTTTTTTTTTAGCTTAAGGACACGATCTTATAGGAAAAATGTCGGCGTATTCCAGCGGAGATATACCTCCACAAATACGTGCCGAATGACGAGAGCACAAAAATTAAGTCAGCGAAGTGCAGAGGTGGGCAGCCTTTGGTTCTTTCGGTTTTCTTTTTCTTTCTGTCTGTATATATTTTCCAGATTTCCCTGTCTTTCTTCCATGTTTACTTTCATTTCTAGCTACTTTTCTTCCAATTTTTCGTCATTCTCTCTCTGTATACTTGTTGCTTTTTGCTTCTATCCTTAAAATTTTAAAACATTTTTACACATGGTTATGCCTGCAAAGCCACGACCGCATACGACGGCCCGAACTCATAATGTGCTCCCCATTTATTATAATCATCAAGGCGCTCGACGATCAAGAGGAAGAAGATTTCTTGGCACGATCGCGCCCACGTTATGCTACACAGGCGGATATATGCTACACGTGGTTTTGCCATACAGTAACATACTATGTTACTCTATGGTTTTGTCTTGGTTACTCCACGCTAAATGAGGCGATGGGAGCGTGCGAGTGACCGGGCTCACAAAGTGCTCTGAGTTTAACGAGCGAGAAAGTATATGAGCAACCGCCACACCCAAACTCCCTTAAACGAATTCGTTTTAGAAACGTCGATTTAAACTATACCTCACGCGACGGCTAGTCGGCAAGCAAAACGGAGCTTTCTTTATCTCCGTCCTGCCTTTCAGCAGCATAAGGTACTCAGTTCTACGTCGAGAGTGGAATTTTCATTACGCGCTTCTATGTACTCGTATACAATGAGGGCTGTTTCAAAGGTCTTGACTTCCGTGCGATGCGCGTGTTACCTTTTTAGCGGTTCTAAGGGCATTAGACGTGCAGGAGGATCGCAGCATTTCCTACGGAAATGTGAATAGAAGACTGTAGACGAGCCACGGTGATAGTTGAACAATTGCAAACACTGCAACAAAGAACGTAACACTGCTCGCGGGGGCAGGTATCATGGAGAACCGGTTATGGAGCCTTGCGCATTTGGCGAAACAAAAGCCAAGACCACCGCGTCATCCTCTTCCGGTTCGGCCAGGCAGACGGTCTCCGAGCCGCCAGGACAAATCTTCGCCGGGGCGGTGCCATCGGCGGGCACAAACACGCACACAGCGTCGCGATAAGGAACGACACGGTCAGGAACGCCCTTGCTGTCGAGCCGGTATCAAGCTCCCGCCTCCTGCAGTCGCCCGTGCAGCCGCTTCTTTATCGGTATTCGGTCGCCAGGAGGAAAAGGCTCGGATACTCCTGTGTCTGAGGGCTTTAGGCGCAGACGGGTGGCATCAATCGTCCCGTATATACAGGAGTCTGTGGCACCGTGGTCCACCGGTTGGTCAGCGCGAAGCGCCGGAAGAAGATAACCTGGCGTTCGTGCACTTGGCGTCGCGCTGAGTAGCGTGCAGTGTTCTACACGGCACAAAGGGGCAAAGTTTTAGAAGCGGTTCTGCTAGTTCTTTAATATTTGTCTGCGTAAAGGCTAGTATAACTGCATAAAACGCCCCAGCATTGCTGTTCGGAAGCAACAAATCTAAATGACTTGTTTAGCTATCAGGGATATCAGATACGGCACTATCAACCTGTTCGGACGTACACGAATGAATCATGATTAACGAACGTAACGTTCATAAGTGTTGATAACTTGAGTTTGTTGGTATATATTGCCTAGGAAAGAGTGCAAAAAATTCATATATATAGTTGTAGCCGTCTTCCACCGTTTGTCCGACCTCGCCTTAATAGTGCACCACAAGCAAGTGAACAGGCTTCCACAAAATCACGCACGCGAAATGCGCTGTTGCTCGCTCTAAAGCGATCTCATCCTGTGATTATGTTTGCGGTCAGTACATTCGTTTGACGTCATGGCGCGAAGCTTGCGAATGCCTGATTGTGTCACAACCGGGTGGATCACGACTGATCACACTCCCAAGATTACATACCGTTGTGATTGGCTAACGGGAAAACCGCTGAAAAATGAGCAACGTGATTCTAAATGAAAAAAAAAAAGGCGCTTGAAGTCGGTCGTCCGCCCTGTGTGACAAGCACTTCACCTCAACTTTCGCAGTACTGCACGGTATTAATGGCGGGCAGTACAGCGGCGATTGGCCAGTGACGCCTCGCTCGAGGTCCGGGTGGCCCACTTCAAAGCCACCCGTTCGCACCATTTCGCTGCATCCGTGCCAATTCGAAAGTGACCGAAGCGCGCACCTCCGGAGAGAACAAATCCCTCAGGCTCACCTCTTCCCATTGTGCCTTTACATAACGCTCCATTGAAGTCGAGGTGTACGTAGTATATCGCAATATATACGGCCCAGAAGGGAAACGGTGCTTTGCCGGAACGCAGTACATGAGAACACACCGTCACTGTCAAAAAGGAGATTTCTTTTTTTTTTTCTACGAAAGATACGTGCGACGCGTACGACGGGGACGACCAGGAGATGGCACAGTGGGTTCAATATAGAGGAGGGAAAAAATTATACGACAGAGTGAGAGATTGAGATGGCTTTCTGGGCCAGGTTTGTGCTGGGTTTTCAGACGTGGCGTTCCTCAAGGGCTGGCAACAAAGTGTACAGTGACGGGAAAAGCGATAGGATTACACTTCCGATGGCGGGCGGATCAGACGTGCATCGGCTTCGTACGTAAAAGCCGCGACGATGTTTCAAAGAGCCAGGTTTCAAAGAGCCAGGTTTCAAAGAGCGATAGAGATGAGAAGTTTATGATTTTACGGGACGTTCTGTGTAATGCATGCCGCTTTCATGTTACGGGTGACTTGCTCGATTTGTTGCGGTATACTTGTTTTCGTTTCTCTCATTCCATTTTCTTTACTTTTCTGTCTCCCATTTTCCCTTCCCCAGTACAGGGTAGGAAACCAGATTCTTGCTTTCCGGTTAACCTTCCTACCCTTCTTCATAGCATATATATCTCTCCTTGTCGCGCAGCCTTGGAAGTGTGTAACATGCCGTAACGCTCCTTGTTCTATTGCTAGGAAATAATCCAATAGATTAAGAGCAAATGGATACGCGGAGAACCAGAGAAAACAACCGGACGTTCCGTTTTCGTTCACCAAGTAAGTGTATGCAGTCACCGCTGCCTTCGCTTTCGAACTGGCGATTTCTTGAGCAAATATGAAGCAACATATATTTACGTGGTTTGGCACAGAAGCTCACCTGACGGTGAGCACAGAAGCTCACCTGATGGGGGCAGCGGAGAAGTTTCGAATGCATAAGGGAGCCTGTCAGTTCTTATTATTTTTTATATTATCTTTAGAATTATTCAACAAGAAGACACAAAACAGTTTTCATCTCTACAGGGCATATTACAGTGCGACTATTCCGTAGAACTATGATGCACTGATTATGGCTTAAACGCCCCTGTCGTATAGTTAGGTGCCACGGCCTTGTGAACAGACACTAATGAAAAGCATTCTTTGCTGTGCGTTTCCAGGCGGCTGTATACAGTCTGTATATAGCGTGACGCATCCGTTCCCAGTTACACTTAAACCAGTACATGTGGTATACCACATGTACTGGTTTGTTTGTGGTACATGTGGTACATGTGGCATACACATGTTCCCACGTGCACGTATGCCTGTTTTTCCAATGGGTATACCAATTGGAAAAACACGCATGGAGGAAGACAATGTGCTGTACGTCTACGTTTCACATGAGATGTTACGATAACTTTTATTGCACCACAATACACGACTTTAGTTCTTCGCGTAATCCATTAGGTTGGAAGTTTGAAGACTATTACCACATAAAGTTGCTGGGTCATTAAAAATAGAAATACGCAGATCAATACGAAAGGAAAATAACGATTAAGCAACTTATGGATAACAAAATGGCTGAGAAATGGCGAGAGAAATGGTTGGCATCGATTTCCCTAAAACGTGGTATGGTTCTATGCGTCGACCTGTCTCCTCTATAACATTTCTTCCCTCTCTCCCCTTCCCCAGAGCAGGGTAGCCTACCAGGGCTCAGCCCTAGTTAACGTCCCTACCTTTCTCCTTATGTTCTTTCTCTCTGTCGAGCGGACCTCTCGTGAAGAGATGACTGCACGGCGCACATCCATGATATTTTTTTTTCTTTCCCTCATTTTTAAGACGAAATCCTTCGGTGTCCCATCAAACGTGAGAAGTTACCCTCGGCGTCAACATCAGTGATGCGAAAGCGTTATATTCATCACATCACATTGTCGCTTGAAGAAAGTTGTGCCAATCACGGAGGCACTGCTAAAACACGTGAGTGGCGGAAAGCTTGCAATTCCTCCGATCTCTGGGGCAGTGTAAAACCACGTTAGGTGTGCGAAGCCTTTGCGTTTGCGGGTGTAGATAAGTATTATCACATGAGAATGATACCGATTCATCTGAGGCAAATGCATAAGGAACCGTGTGACATTTTTCACTGTACAACTGCTGGTTCTCGTTTTTTATAACTGATGTAAAATAAAGCATTCTGACTTGTCACGTTTAATTCCTTGCACTGAAAGCAACACTATAGATATAAATTTTATTAGGTAGATAAGAAATCCATAGGAAGTTTCCAAAGTGCGTGACTGTGAAAGGGAAATTGGAACAACCCCGGCTGATGTAGTTTGTCGTGACACTAAGTCATTCGTGTCAGCTCGCTCGATCGTGGAATACATTCCAAGCTACAATATGCCAATACGTATGTTACCCAAGCCCCGTCGAAGTTTGGGAATTTTCTTGAACGACACGCAAAACACCTCTCGCTCAAGTTATCACCTCAATACCCATGGATACCTTCTATTCATCCCGGCGGTCACCGTCGCAACTATAGATAGCGGACGCCCTCCTTCTGGCCAATCAAGAAACGATGTCTGCGGGGTGAGAGAAGTTTCATGAATATCGATTAAGATGTATACGTGGCATTGCAGTCACATACCGCACGCAATTAATTATGTAAGCGCGAAACGAGGATAATTTATTCTTTCGAGGAAAAACAAAGAGGGGTAATACTGACAGATAGGCGATGGTGCTACTGTGAAATTCTGCTAGCCAACTCACGTTTAGATTCGTTTAGAACTAAAAAGTCATCGACATCCGTGCATCTGGTGGAATGATTGTCACTTTAGCCCGCGCAGCGGAACATGCGATGCGGGATGCGAAACAGCCGAAGACATCCGCGTTGTTATGCCTGCGAGTCCACACCGAACATCCATGCCTCTGAAAAAGGCAATCTGTGTCAAGGCTAGCACGCGAGCCCGCCTGACGCGAACAACTCAACGGCGTCATCACGAGGCGGCGCCTCTGTCGCGCGACGCACAGCGAGCCACCTCAGCCAACGACCCCGTTGCAGCAACAGGCGCCTTCCTGTCTGGCGAGTCTTACGCAATGCGTGGCGACGTCACTCGTCCTTGGGTGCAGCCACGTGCAGTGCAGCGGCTGCGTATTTGATGAGAATGACGCGGCCCAGCGGCGACCCCATTGGAGGATTCTGACCTCACGACCAGCGGCGCTTCTGGTTGGACGTTTGGTTACTCAAAGAATCCACCCGGTGCATATAAAAAAAAAAAGCCCTGCGGCGTGTCGCGAGAGTAGACCTATGTGTTAGAGAGGAGAGCTCGGCTCTTCGGGTCTGTAAGCTGTCCGCCCCAGTGCCGAATTTGTAATGCCTCTGTATATATGCTGTACATAAACCTTGTTTAACTCACCGTCGTCTCGTCCGCTCGTCTATCAGCTCTGCGCAGAAGCAGTCGCGAGCTGAGAAACCTACGCTACCAAACGGCTGGTGACCGTGTCGGCGGAGATTGGAGCAGTGGCGCCTTCGGGACCCTGTTGGCGTCCCCGTCTTGCGTAACAGTGGAGGTCAGCGGCGAGATTCGTGGCGCCCTTCGTAACGTCGTCGGAGGCGCGCTTCGTAACAGCGTCGACTAGCAGTCTGCGTTTTTCGCGCTGCGTATGCGCGACATAAACTTATACGTAAACACGACAGCGACGAAAAATCGCCCACATCCACCGATATTCGTCGTTTTCTACGCGTGCAACTTCGACAGCCGAGTAAACGCACTTAGAACGACGTATATATAACTTCCTTTTTTATGCAAGTTCTCCGCTCGTTTCTATCTGCACCACAGAAGACACATCCGCAACGGCAGGATGAAATATGTCAGTCATTGGGCATTTGATGATACGATGTTGTCGCTCCCTGCAGCACGTGAGTGTGACTCACTCACGGTGCATGCTGTCGAGCCTATGCGGTTGTATAAGCATGACGCGAATTGCATGCTCGTAGTTGCTCAAGCTTCCGCATCCCCGTGCCCTTTTTCTTCGTCTCTCTCTCTGTCGTCTTCTGCATGTCTTGTCCAGCTTCGAGCGGCATACCCCACGTCTTTTGCTGCGTCGGTTCTTCCCGCTTCGCGAGTGTGACGCGACTGGTGGCAACACGGCATTGTCAACGTCGCGGCATCCGGCGACTGTCGTCAGGTGTGTGTGTTCACCCGCGTCCGGGTCGCAACTCCTCAACGTGACCTCGACCGCGAGGAAGTTGCAACTTGGGAATTCCGTCGGTCTCGTGCTCCACCTATCGTTTCGGTTCGATCACGTCGAGAGGGAAGTGCCAGCAACGGAACGAACGAAGCGGGATGGCGAAACACTCCAACTACGGTTCTCTATATAGCTGGGCGAAGAGTATTGCTTGTACAACGAGCACTGTAGAAGGGGCTGTGTGCACCCTTGCCCGCAGGGCTGACAGACCATGGTTGCGGGCGGGCAAACACATCCACTATGTTCCTTGTATGACCTTCCGGTACCCAGTTTGCGTGCTTACATACACGTTGTTTCTGAAACGTTGGCGTTTCTTTATATCGTCGTTCACACTTCTGTAAAGAGAATTCACGTTAGTGAAGACCACGCAAACAAGAGAATTCGCATAATATCACGCCTCTCTTATGTCGGTAAAACAATCCAGTAGGTCGAGCGCACACATTTCTGATTAAGAGGGATTTTTCCCTGATGCCCTGCACTAATATATCTCTTTCTTGACCCATCAGCGTCATTTTCACTGATAACAGTGCCAGGCTGTTAATAAAACCAACCCGGTCCCTTACGTGTTCCCGTAAGACGACTGTAAAGTGATAGCAACCTTCATATTATTATCCTATTTATTTTTAACCTGAACGATTCGGCCTGTCCCATGCATTCCGATCCACCCCGACATTTTCTTCTAAGCGTTATCGTTCAGCACAGCGTCGAAATAACTCAGAACCACCGGCGTAGCCGCCAGTGCGGAGGGTTTCGGTTTCGGCACACTCTCGCTTGGCTTCTCGCTTCGAACGACAGGCGGCGCCACAAAGACAGCCGCTTCCGCGTCTGCCGCGGCTCCGCTTTCGATTGCCGAACGCCGCTCGCCACAAGAGCGTCGTACGCTAAGCAAGGCGGCTTGCATCTTGCGTTTGCCAAGAGCGGTTACACCCTGGCTAGGAGACACACCTGGAGGAAACCAGACGCTTGAAATTATTGTAGAAAGCAAGAGTGCAGTCCCTTGCTACGTAAACGACGAAAGCGTTCCTAGACGCTTCGGTTAACCAAGTTAGCTGTCTAAGATAAGTGAAAATGTTGTCTTAATGGCGCAAGATGAAGCCAGTGTTTTCTTTTAGGGGCGAAGCTACTAAAGTCGTGGATCTGTCCATGCCTTGTATATCTCTCGTGGTACGTAACCGCCTAGTTGTATGATGCGCGCTCTAGTGTGATGGGAGCGGGTGGACAGACAGGCAGACGGAAGGAAGGACGCTTCGCCCCACTCTCCATTATTAAGTCCGTGGACATGCTGCCTTGTTTTTTTTCTTTTTTTTAACAGGCACAAGGTGGGGTTGTATGAAGTCCCTCTTTACGTGTGTTCGTGCGTATGTATGTGTTAGCGTCTACACATATATACGCAATGTATTGATATCGGGGAAGGGGGGTTGTTAAATACCCAAACCACCCCTGGTCACGGCCTGGGGGGAGGGGGTCGGAAGTGGCTGGGGAACTGTTAAACTGGATTACCTGTGAACTGGAATGCACAAGAAGTCTCGTTGTAATAAAGAAAATGGAAGCTTTTTTTAGAAAGGGCCGTTTCATACTGTACATGTCTATAACAACGTTGATTGGTTCTGCTTAGGTATGCAGCCCAGAGGGGACGGCAGGGACAAAAAAGGGGGGAGGGTATTGAGCCCTTCTTAGTAATTTTCGCAAACGAGACGTCTGGACCAAGCTCAGATTAATGACGCGAACAAAAAACTTAGGAGACTCCGATATATAGGAAATTGTCAATTATCACAGGGCACACTACAACGCTGCATTTATTTATTTTTCACTACAGCGCAAGCTAACGAATGACTATTAGTGTTGATATCGGGCACTGCTTGACTGCGCAGCAGCGCCACATTCAGGGTTTGCGCCCAATTTCACCGCGCCTGAGTCACGGGCATCAATTTCATTCGCGCCACAAGCGCTGCCGTCTATACCGAGTGTGAATAATGCGTAATGTCATTTGTACTGCCTAACTTCATCAGAACGATGCCTAAACAACGATGGTTTATGACTGCAAATCGCGCATGATGCTGCCCCCGCTTGGCCATTTGTTTTCCTTTCATTCTTATTTGTCTTAATTGTCTAGCAAAGTCACATAGGTCTACGCTAAAGACAAAAACAATAACTTGAAAGCGCAATTACTTTTATCGCCGCTTTAAAATATGGCAGTTACAGTGGACGCCTGAGCAACGACACTAAAGAAACGCAATTAGTAGGATGACCTTGTTTTTTTTTAATTAGGTGCGCAGGAGCAATTTACGAAGAACTTAGTTCGAGACACAAAGGCGTTAGCGAAGTTTTCTTAGTCAGATCAGGCCTTTCCATTCAATTTACAAATAAACAATACCACTGGAACTCAGAATTATGTTTGAACGAGATGTTTTGAATACACACCGATGCGTTTATAGATATGAGTAAAAAGAAGAAAAAAATGTTGAGGCCTTAATGTTGCTTCTTAGGTGTTGTCAGAATTTTCCATTTAAATGCAAATAAGCAATACCACTGGAACTCAAAATTATTTTTGAACGAGATGTTTCAAATGCACACCAATGCGTTTATAGATATGAGTAAAAAGAAGAAAAAAATGTTAGGGCCTTAATGTTGCTTCTTAAGGTTGTAAAAACAAGCAGAAAATAAAACTACATGATACTCTTCAAAGTACGCACGTGCGATAAGATAAGCTGTAGTTGAAAACCGTACTTATATTTTGACGCGTAAGGGCTGTTTCACACGCCGCGATTGCAGCGAAAAAAAAAAATCGTTCCGTTCGCTTCAATCACTATGTTCACAACCGTCGCGAATGGCGGTTTCGTTACACATGGACCGCACACGGTCCGCGATTTTCGCTCTGCGACTGGAGCAGTGCGTTCTTGCCACCGCTCACTGTGACAGACACGAATGTAGTCTAAATAATATGTACATTATGATATCATGAAGTTACCGTGAACGGTAACGAAGGGCTTGCTTGTTTCGTCATTCCAGTCTGAAATTCATTTTAAAATTCACAGCATCGGCCATTACCAAAACAAACACGTCGACTCTATTCCGACGGCTTGGCTGGATCAGCCCTATTTCGACGGGTCCCGACCAAAAATCGCTCCCACCGCTGCGATCAGAGCGAAAACTTCCAACATGTTGGAAGCTCGCTGCCTCAAAATCACTACTTTTTGTGTCATGTGAAACGGCCTTAAAACGCATTCGATGGTTTCACAGTGACAACGTTTCCTTCCCCCCGCCGCGGTGGTCTAGTGGCTAAGGTACTCGGCTGCTGACCCGCAGGTCGCGGGTTCTATTCCCGGCTGCGGCGGCTGCATTTCCGATGGAGGCGGAAATGTTGTAGGCCCGTGTACTCAGATTTGGGTGCACGTTAAAGAACCCCAGGTGGTCAAAATTTCCGGAGCCCTCCACTACGGCGTCTCTCATAATCATATGGTGGTTTTGGGACGTTAAACCCCACAAATCAATCAACGTTTCCTTCCGTTAGCTTTTGTGTCGTTCGTTTTTTTGTCATCATGCCTACGCCACCTCCCCAATCAGAATTTGTTTCCAGCACGTAATGATGCAATCTCAACCATGGTCAACCATGTTAGTCCGAATTTCAGCATATCCTAGAAAGTCGAGTACGCAGACAAGAATGAAGAGAAACCAGTTCCTTGAAGAGTTTCTCCTCTTGGGATGGACGCTCAAAATATCAGCCAGTCTGGCCGGCTTTCACACTTCGAGCACCTTTCAGTCTCACTTCTAGAGATAACTATGTTAAATCCGGAACTGATTGGCTACGCGTTTTCCCCACTCCCTGCAAGTGTTGCCAGTCAAGAAGGGACAGGCTCCCCGCGCCCACAATCATTCCTAGGCGGAGAACTCGTCGTGCCCATATGGCTCACGTAGTCACATGCACCCAGCAGGTACACGTGACCCGCTCCTGCTTGGCGCGCATCACGCGTCTATTCGAGTACTGCCTGCAGCGATTTGAGTTTTCTGTTCAAACCAGCTGTCCCCCAGCTTGTGGCGCAGGGTCGCCGGGAGAGGCGTTAATCACAACGGTGCCACAGTCGACGGGACCTTCGTTTAGGCTTCCGGCCATCATCTGACGGTTTTCGTTTCTCTCCAGCTGGTTTTCTACCCGTTGCGACTGCTTATCAGGCCGAACTCCGCTGCCGCGTCGACAACGCGGTGAAGCCGTGCGACTCCCCTCCGCACTGCCGCCGCACATCCCCAGAGGCAACGGCGGCCACCACGATGTATTCGGCACGCGCGCCGGACCTCCGGGTTGCCGCCTTTGACAGGCAAGGAAGACGACCTTGAACCGAAGTCGTGCTGTCAGACCAGCTGGCACCTTCCGGTGTACACAGTAGACCACCGAGCGAGCAAAGGACGAGAGCCCGGAGGAAGTGGTCGGTAAGAAGTTGTCCACGGCTTGTCAAGATGACCCCTATCGGAAAAAGGTCCCTACGGCAACGGGTCAAACGCGGGGAGGGGCGCCACGTGGTCGATCGTTTTTCCGTTAGCTCGCGGCCGCATTTCCCTGCTGCTCGGTGTCCAAACCTGTTCTTTCCCTGCCGCCCTTTGCAAAGCATGCCGCTCCGCGGTTTGGCGAAGCGAGATAAGCGGCTCGTTGAATTCAGATAAGCGAGCATTCGCTATCCGCTCTCCAACTCTCTCTCGCGTGCGAACGAAGATATAGCACGTTGAGACTACAGTGTACGACTCTCATTACCTTCGAGCAGCAGCGATTTCTTTTTTTTTTTCAAGTGTGACAAGTGGTTTCTAAAGCGCAAACTTTTTTTTTTCTACTGAGACCGGAAGTTTGTGTACTCGATGGTGCATACCTTAACTATTCCAATATATAAGTTGAGTCGTTAGCGGGAACTGGTTACCTTCCTGGCAAGTGATTATCGGACTTAATCCTGCTCTAGTAATGTAGTCTTACGGGCACTGGTCGAGGTGGTGTGGCTGAAATTATTCTAACGTTGCTTTGCGACCTTCAGTCAAATTTTCTGTGGAGCTTACACATCGTACTGTTACTGTCCGATTTTTCTACCATTTCTTTCCTCTCTATCCTTCAATCTACCCCGTCCCTTTCCCACGTGTAGAGTAGTCAACTGGCTAACCTTCCCGCGTTTCCTTCTGTATGACTTCTTACTCCCTAGTATCATACGAGAACACCTTGGGTAGCCAACGACTTAACGTCGCGCTTCATGTTTGCTGGCAGGGGGGAATGAAAAGCAGGTCACTATACATATTCGTTTTATTCCATAAAATCTTGCTTGGGTGTCACTGTGTCAATAACGAACTGTGGAACTTGCAGGGTGGTGTAAACAGCAGCACTTTGCAAGGATGCAACTTTAAAAGGACAAGTCCATTTGTTACGTCGGCACCTGCACCTACCCCGCGTTTACGAATTTCTCATCACTAGCTTTCATTCTCGTCCTTTTTCATTTCATGCGTCTTTCTGTACGATTTCGTGTGGACGCCAGATTTTCGCTCAAGATCACGTTCGCATGATACATATAAGTCTAGCACCTTAGCGAGCCTTGGTACTTCGACGATCCATGACAAGTCGCCGTAAACAAGCCATTTCTAACTATTTCCGCACAGAGGAAAGAAAAAAAAAGGACCCAGGTTTCCCGTCGTGACTCCCCGCCACGCTCATCGTTAGAAGCTCCGGTTTTTCAACGCTTTTTCCGACGCCCTTCACTTCACGTGTAAACAGCCAAACGGACCGGGACTCTGATACGCGAAATCTCGTGCGGATCGGAGGAAACACGTCCCCGCCGAGGAGTGTTATCGCCTTCGTCTCCGGCGACGGTTGTTATACCGGCGACGCGCACCGTTACAGGAACTGCGGAAATCGTCTAATTAGGTCCCGACCGTGTACACACCGCCGCCGTAGTACGCGCAGAGGCCGGAAACGACTCTCGGTGTGCGACGGGAGCGAACATATACACTTTCGCGCCGTCATCCATGGCCACCGTTCCATACCTCGAAGAGCAGGGAGTTTCGGTACGAAAATACACGCCAATTCCAATCCAACCGAATGCTTTACGAACTACGGAGCATTGATTCGGGTGTGTTCCAGCGAAAGCCCTTACGAGAGCACAACAGCATAGAGTTTTCTAAAATTAACTAGAGGGCACTCTGGCGCTGCGATCCATGGCCACCGTTCCATACCTCGAAGCGCAGGGAGTTTCGGTACGAAAATACACGCCAGTTCCAATACCACCGAATGCTTTACGAAGTGCGGAGCATTGATTCGGGTGTGTTCCAGCGAAAGCTGTTACGAGACCACAACAGCATAGAGTTTTCTAAAATTAACTAGAGGGCACTCTGGCGCTGCGATCCATGGCCACCGTTCCATACCTCGAAGCGCAGGGAGTTTCGGCACGAAAATACACGCCAGTTCTAATCCAACCGAATGCTTTACGAACTACGGAGCATTGATTCGGGTGTGTTCCAGCGAAAGCTGTTACGAGACCACAACAGCATAGAGTTTTCTAAAATTAACTAGAGGGCACTCTGGCGCTGCGATCCATGGCCACCGTTCCATACCTCGAAGCGCAGGGAGTTTCGGTACGAAAATACACGCCAGTTCCAATCCAACCGAATGCTTTACGAACTACGGAGCATTGATTCGGGTGTGTTCCAGCGAAAGCTGTTACGAGACCACAACAGCATAGAGTTTTCTAAAATTAACTAGAGGGCACTCTGGCGCTGCGATCGTTCAGCGACCATGGGAATGATGGGTTTTTGCCTAGTCTTCGTATAGTTGCGGGCGGCGAGTGGTACTTGCGGCTTCGTTTATTGCTGCGCTTCGGTTTTGTTTTGAAACAAAGATTTAACCCTTTTGAACTTCGTGACCCAATTTGTAAAGGTAAGTCTAAAAAAAATGAAGTGGTGAAGCACAATGGCGGAACATTTGCTGATTTTTGTTTTCGTGAGAAAACAGCTCCAAGCCACACGAACACACACACGAAGCCAAAATCAGGTGAGAAGTACAAACTTTAGACAAATGTGTGTATTAGCCATCATTCCCATGCTTGCTGAAGCGCCTTGCGTTGCAGCTCCCGTAGACACTAGTGCCAGAGTTCCCTCTAATGTATATTAAGAAACTCTGTGCACAACAGCAGCCGATCTTAGTAGCTCAGTTCTACGCTGCTGCCGCGATGTCGGCTATCGCGTGGAGTCGGAAGAAAAAACCGGGACCGAGTGGTATTTCAACCCAAGCGCTCTGCGTGAACTCCAGAAGCCTATACAAATCCACGCCAATGTCTGAAGCTGTTCACTAAAAGAACATATATATACAGGCGTGAAGTATAGTGTTAAGAATGACGTAAATAGATGTAATTTAGTGTAGTAAAAGAGTAAATAACAACCATGCCTAACACAATGCGAAATGCGTAACTACCGGGTCATTTAAACCTTCCCGCCCAGTAGGAAGGGCTCAGACATTATTTTTCACCGTCTTCATCCACGTACAGCATCAGCAAAGTCAACATGCGGGATGATAGGGGGTATATCCCCACAGAATGACGAATAAGGGCACGTGCTTCTGTACATCGCAAAATTATGGCAATTTACAGCCTGGGGGATACCTCGCAAGTGTTTTCTACGTCCCAAGGCAGATTTTCAACGGTATCTATAAAGGTGGAGTCTTCCCACTTTTACTGTGCTGCGTGCTGCGCGCAGGCCTGCAGTGTTTTTCCCACATCTTTATGTGTTATTTCTTGTTCCTTTTTGTGTTCATTTACTCGTTTTCCCTATCTTTCGGTGTTGCTGTAGACAAAAGTACAGCCTCCTATGTGCATCATACGTAGAACCTGCGAGACGCTCACGCGAGACAGGAGACGATGACAGGGCGGTAGAACCCTCTAACTGTTACAGAACAAGCCATGTCGGTTCAATGGTTCGGGTGTACTACGAGGGCGAAGTGTGCGACATGTGGGTTTTACTATAGCCGTTGTACACGAAACTAAATATTTATCTACCTTTAAATAAAAAAAATTCAGATTTCCAATTAGCCGTATAGCTTGCGAAAACAGGACAGGTGTCTACGTATGTAAAGCATAGCGGCGAATCTAAGAGAGGGAATGGTTTGTGGGGAAAAAAATAACATTTTGACGTACGTGCCACAAATCCGCGTAAAGACACAAAAAAACCAAGTTTAGGCCTATAGGTATACAACTCACCATAATAACTCGGGGTGAATCAACCATCTCACACGCACCAGCTGGGCAATTCGTAACTTACCTTTCAAATTTTTTTTGGAAGCTTCCTAGTGCAGGGTACAACTTTATAGACCGCATGCAGTCGCGTATGGGCTGGATTAAAAATAAGCTGTGTTACTCTTGACAAAATAAGCTAATATGAGTGTGTGACACATGAAGGTGCAGCAGATCACCGCCGGATTACTGCTCTCGTAGGTTCACTTGCTCATTGTTGCATTAAAATTAAGCTTTCGTATTTCGTTTCTAGAAAAAAAAATATGTCTGAGGAGTGGAGCAGTTAAGTGATTTCATCACGCTCTAGGCATGCATACACCTTCGACAGGCAAGCTACAAACGTTTCTTTTCTCTTTCTTCTCCGTGCTTATAGATTCTTCGCTGCTCATTTCACATGTTTTTATTTCGTTAAAGACCTTCCAGAGTAATTGACGGTGTGTTTCCAGCGCCCCCTGCAAGTCTTCCCTTGTGACGCGCGCTTGTGTGATTTGCCGGTGGCGCCACCGCGCCCCGACCTTTTCTTCGGCCAGCGGATTACGGCGGTAACCGAGGCAAGGAAGCAACAGCAGAAACACCCGGAGTCAACGCTGCAGCATGAGCTCGCGCTAACGCCTGCCGTGGGGCGCTGCGCCATTAGACTAATGCCCAAGTTTGGCGGCGCAAGCAGCGCGCGCTTACACCGTATACAAGCGCAACCGAAGGCGCCACCGCGAGCAGCGGCTGCAGCGCAGAGCCGCACTCTCGGAGCCCAGACACGGCAGGACGTCCCGAAGGTTGGCAGGCTCAGCGGGGTGCAATCCCGCCGACCGGCGCTCGCAGTGGGCTCCGGTGTGGCCAAGGAGCGAGATAAAGAAACCGAGGGGGGCGTCAGAGAAGCAAGTGGATACGGCGACAGCGGCTCCATCAAAGTCGGCCCCGCTCGCCGTGGTCTGCGCCGACGTATACACACATCAGACACGCAGCTCGCGCCATAAGCGCCAACTCGGCAACACCCGCGTGCTAAGTGCGTGTGCTATCGCGTACAGTACGCCCATCAAGGAGTGTACGTTTACGCGGCGACGTCTTAGTTTGTCCGGCGGGCGGTTCCGTGCCCCGCGAGGGCGGTGGCTAGCGTTTCATGCGGAAGATCTTTGCTTGTGTGGGTATTTGTCTGCATAAGGTGATCCAATAACTTTAACTGTAATACACCTCTGTGCCGTGGCCCCGCCGCAGTGGTCTAGTGGCTAAGGTACTCGGCTGCTGACACGCAGGTCGCGGGATCGAATCCCGGCTGCGGCGGCTATATTTCTGATGGAGGCGGAAACGCTGTAGGCCCGTGTGCTCAGATTTGGGCGCACGTTAAAGAGCCCCCGGTGGTGGAAATTTCCAGAGCCCTCCACTACGGCGTCTCTCATCATCATGTGGTGGTTTCGGGACGTTAAACCCACATAACAATCAATCAATCTCTGTGCCGTGCTTGCGCGGCGCTCGAATAGAGCCAGTCTATATATTGCCTATATTGCACCCCTCGAAGGCCAATCGGATCTGGTTCCCTCGAAAGTTCCCGTTATACGGCATGGAAGACAGCTGCTGTTGCTTTATAGTGTGGTTGAGAAATGGGGCCGACAGCGACGTTTCACTCTTCCGATGACGTCACGCATGACGTCTCTGCTTAGGTCACGTGACTGAGCTGTTTAAGCGCAAACAAAATCTATGCCGATAGGGCACGTATCCACTAACGAACAACGATAAGCACCAATTCACACTCACGTGTTTGAAGCTTGGAGATTGGTTTATTTTCTTGCCACACAAAGTATACTAATACTTCAGATGTGGTTTGGAAGGTGAGAAAAACATCTAAAATACTTGCCATTTAGTGGTTACAGTCATTCAGGCATGAGTTGACAGGTGCGTGTCTTTTGATAAGAGTGCGCGCGACAAGGATGTATAAATGTCATGACCTTAATAGTGCGAAAGAGTAGAAGGCCCCCTTTATCCGTTCTAGTTCATACGCACAATATATCCCTTGATGAAAATACGACGCGTACGCTCTCTGAACATTGAAGAGTTCGCAAGCAGGTTAGTGCCGCTAGACTTGAGGACAAATCGATCGACTCCCACAAAAAAAGGACGAGATTTGTTTTTGTCACATGATGAAGTTGAATTTGATGCCTTCGTTAACGAGTTATCTAATCTCAATTGCCCGAGAACATCGCCCACGAGCTATATACCCTCTTAAAATACTGGGCAGAGACGAGGACATCTCGGCTGCCTCAACGGGCGAAAATGAAGTTACGTCGGTGATAAAAGGACGCTTTAAGAAATGCGCAAAAAATAAATAAAATAGAATAAGAGCTGCAGGCAAGACGGGTGAGGCAACGCTGTGAAGTTTCTTCGAGTTTCTCTTCCCTTCGTCTCATCTCTTTCGTGTTTGCTTTTTTTGAGGTCTGAAACATGGCGACCGTTATGCACACAAGCCCGTTTCAAGAGGCAGCAAAGCGGCCGGCAAGATGTCCGCCAAAGGCGTCCTGGAAATCTTTAAGCAGGGCTGCCAATTAAGCTAAAGATAACGAGGAGGCGCGAAGTGGCCAATCTCTCCTGTCTTTTCACACATATACTCTCCCCCTTTCTTGCAGATAGATAGAAGCGTCCGGCGGCCTGATGGAAATGGATCACCCTCGGGCGCAACGTATACGGAAAGAAGATTTTTTGCCTGCACGGCGTTACGCCCACCCGAGAGTGATAAGGCGTATCGCACAACCTTTTTTCTTTTTCTGTCACTTTGATGTTAAGCTACCACGTCTTGAGTGAAAGTGGAAGAAACGATAGCCAAGAAAACGAAATGTATTTTTGTTTCTTTTCAATGAACTTCAACTCAAGCTTGTGTATAGGAGAGGCTTCCGTGCGCGCGGCTCTTGTTTCTTTGAGGCCTATTTGCTTACATTTAGGCGCGCATTGAAGAAACCCAGGTGCCATGGTCAAAATCTAGACCCCCCCCCCCTTTTCCCTACATTGTCTCGTAAATATATCGTACTTTCGGGACGCAAACTACTACAAACATTATTACTACTACTTCCTTCCAGTGCTGCAAGACCTACAGGTTGTGACACCTAACCATAAAACGTTAACCGGAACTAAACGCCTCAAATTATTAGGCCATCTCTAAGTGATAGTAGCCATAATTTAGACAATATCATTTAAGGTTTAGCCCACACTGCCAAACATTAACTAACACCGACGAATGCAGGCGAGAAAAGAGAAGGAGGTGCGAGAGCCGGCTCGATAACCAAGGCTGATGTCGATAAGAAAATTCTCATCCGCTCGAAAGAGATCTTACTAGTCTGCGTCCGATAGCCTTCTTCACAATCCCAGACTAAATCAGTGCAAGATCCACGGAAGTACAGCGCCAAGATAGCAGGCGTACAATGAATCAGAATAACTGGCTTTTATGAAGCACGTGTTCGGTTATCGTTAACAGATTAACCATCCACAAAGCCCCCCCCCCCCCACCCACCCCCACACACAAAAATGTCTTCACCGTGCTGCACGCTTTTAGTGAGGCGGAGTATAGAGCGATTTCGCGAAGCCTTTCGACCATTAGAACTGTTTGTTAATGACCGGCCGTCTTCGCTGGTGAATGGGCCAAATTATGATGGACTGGCTTCTATGTGACTAAGTTCTACCGAGTAAGAATCTTTATTTCCGTGAATACGTCACGAGGCATACCGGCAACATTGGAATGAAGTATGTTTGTTTCATGTGCTCACAACATTGTGAACATGCCACGACTTCGCCCCTCTCTCTTGAAGCTTACTTTCGACATGCTCGAAGTTCACTCGAAGCCCATTCGAAGTTTATCCAAGCTAAATCATTATATCCTCGCCAGCAAAAAGAGATTGTTCAGCGTGCATGACTATATAGTTGATTGATATGTGGGGTTTAACGTCCCCAAAACCACCATATGATTATGAGACACGCCGTAGTGGAGGGCTCCGGAAATTTCGACCACCTGGGGTTCTTTAACGTGCTCCCAAATGTGAGCACACGGGCCTATAACATTTCCGCCTCCATCGGAAATGCATCCGCCGCTGCCGGGATTCGATCCCGCGACCTGCGGGTCAGCAGCCGAGTACCTCAGCCACTAGACCACAGCGGCGTTGCATGACCACATAGTTGGACTACGAAAAGAGACAAGCGATATAAGAGCTGGTTTGAAGACAGTAACGTTGTCCACTTGCAACAACATTGCGAAAGGGACAGGGGAGACTGAGCATAAATGTTCACACTGGCACACACATTACAGAATCCCAAGTTTATGATAAGCAAAATGAACGATATTAAAAAACGATGCAAATAATACACAGAAAGATGAGTGCCCGATATAGTGATACGTTTCTTTCGGGCATCTATTGTTCAACGCTATCGAGCACCACAAAAGGTACATGGGTACGCCTAGGTTATATATCCCCTCCTTCATCAGATCACCCTTTTTCTTTTACATTAAAAAATATCGCTCGTACTTTGTTTTCTTTTCTCCTTTTGTTATTCATTGCATCTTCGCGCGGCAGTCTAGATAAGCAAGCACCGTTCACCCTCCCCCACGCGTGCTCGGATACTGAACGGTAACATACTAATCTGCTCGGCAGCCGTGACGGCTCACAAATATTCATAACGGACACCATTAATGACCACATATCCGCGGCATGAAATTGTAATTACGGCCAGCCGCCGTCTCCCCCGCGCAGTTGTCTTTCGGTCCCGATATACGGCACGGTGGTGGAACCCGCGCACTCTCGCGACGCGAGCTATATAGTTCGCTGTAACCGGGCCTTCAAGGTTTTCCACCTGCCACGCGAAATAAACGTCGCAACCGAGACAATCGACTCAAAGAAAAGAAAGAAAAAATCTGTCGCGAGAAAGGTGGGAGAAGAGATGGGAGAAGAGCGATTAAAAAAAAAAAAAGAAGCCGGGCTTATAAAAAAGCATGCCGGCAGGTCGACAGACAAAACAAACAGTACCGAAACAAAGCGCGTTGCTTATATATAGATGATACACGGGTGGTACCTTTGTGCAGTTCGCTCTTTCAGTAAAGTTGTGTGTATTCTTTTCTTTTTTGTTTCGCCATGTTTATTGCGGGTTTTTTTTAAACGTTGAGCATCGCCGCGAGGCAGGGGACGCAACCACTAAGCGTATTTATGCACTGACATCGGCAGGCTTTTTATTTATGCTCGGCGCAAAGCGGATGTCGTTGAAGAGAGAGAGAGAAGGAAGGGGGGGGGGGGCTAGCGATTTCTTTCATTAAACAAATGAGAGGTGCGGCCACAAAGGAAACAACGCCAGCATCGGAGATCCTTGGTTCCAAGCGCAACCGTAAGCACCACATAGTCACGTGTTTATTTATATACTTTTTTTTGTTAATTCATTCGTCGCGTTCTGCAGACAATGAATCATTATTTGCGGGTCGTTAAAAAAAAGGTGTCTTGCTCCCCCACAACCGTTATATGTGCGCCTCAACTGTATTTGGAGGATCTTTTTTATCCACTTATCATTCTTTATGCATCGCCGTCGTTAATCGTGATAAAAACGTAAGAGCGCACAATGAACAGCTTTCGGGTCTTTTTTACCATCACCTCACTTTCGGTTTCATTTTCTCGCTCGGAAAAATAAACAGTGTTCAAATGACACGCATATATGCGTGACATCTGAACACTGTTTCCTAGCATTGTGACAAGCGTATACGCGTGTCACAATGCGCTAGGAATCGAACGCTATTTTCAGGTGGACGACACGTTTTCGACGAACGTTTCCGCGCTCACCTTTAACTCTGTGCCCAGGTTGTCAGTGTCGCGCATATGGTGTAAACGTAACCAGCAGTTTGTAACAAGTGGTATCAACGAGTACGCACCGCCTCTTGCCGAGTTTAAAGCGAACGTGCGCAGATAAAAGCCATGACCAAAGATAGTGCGTGAATTAGACCGCATGTGAACACTATTCGACAATATTTGAGTGGTTTTACAATATTCGAGGGGCACGTTTTACGAAGGGGCGTAACCAATGAGGTGACGGCCATATATACCAGCGATACCCCCATGAACTATACGATGCAACCTGCAACCCCCCAAAGATATTACCGACGCTTATAGGTGTATATATAGACGCCAAAATCAGGATATGATTATGAGGTACGCTATATAGTGAGGGACTGGGAATTAATTTCGACCATCTGGAGCTCTTTAGGGTGCATCTAAATCTAAAGATATGGTTGTTATTTGCATTTCGCACCGTTCGACATGCGACCGTCGAGGCCGGGGATCGAACCAGCAACCTCGAGCTTAGCAGTGCAAACATGACATGAAAACAGGGCGAGATCGATACATCAGTGCACTGTAAGTTACTGCCCATCAGCAAATCACAGACGGATAGATAGACGTTGGTGGTAACCCGGCTTCCTTCTTCTTGTGTCCACGTTTGCGCACCCTGTCTCACTTTTATATAATAAAAACGTTCCAACTAGCTAAACTGTATCTTATTCTGAGAGAAAGAGAGAGAGAGGCGTCGTACTGACCAACGACCTCAACAAAGCGAGGACGCGTGCGTCTGCGTAGATAATCAGTGGCGACCATTTTATCTTGAGGTAAATCTCGCGCCGGCTATGAGTGCGCATGCGTACACACAAAGCAAAAGCCACGCGTCATCAACTCACCTGTTTCGTCGTTTCTGCATTTTTTTTTTCTTGGCCTCTACAACGGTAACGTGCCGAAAAGTGGTGGGGAGTGGTGCCGTTTGACGGCAATCATAAGTCCGACAGTCTAATGCAGGAAATCACAGCGACGGTTCAGTGGGGCCAGCAGTATACCTATACACATCCATGTGAACGTGACTGCCGCTTTCTGGCAGTATCAGCAGCATTCTTGTGTGTTGCTGTCCGGCACCATCTGTTACAGTACGCGTCTTTCTTCCTGCCTCAATAATGAGATGAAGCTTCGTGCGATCTATGACAGTTGTATCATTTCGGTGCCGTTGCTCGGCAGAATTTTACATTGGGTGGTCCGGCACATTGGTGGCGAACCACTATACATTCCCGTAAACTACGCTCACGTCATTCATGTTATGAAATTCGCGGCATTGGAATGGTCTTCGTGCAAATCGAACTACTGATTGATATGCGAGATATAACGTCCCGAAACTACCATATGATTATGAGAGACGTCATAGTAGAGGGCTCCGGAAATTCAAAACGAACTAGTGGACGACAACGTCCTATACCAGTAAAGCCCGCACAAACGCATATTACACTTCGGGGAGTCAGAAATATATGACACATGCAGCACCGGCAATTACAAATCGTTATAACCCCCCCCCCCCCCCTAAACATTGAGTTGCCTTGAATTACTTGAATGGGCAGAAAGATGAGACCAAAAAAAAATCGCAAAGTCAGCAAATAGATTCACGATGGCGCGCACGCACTGTAGTTACATTAACAACTATAGCAGACAAGTGTACGATAAAATAGATAGATAGATAGATAGATAGACAGATAGATAGATAGATAGATAGATAGATAGATAGATAGATAGATAGATAGATAGATAGATAGATAGATAGATAGATAGATAGATAGATAGATAGATAGATAGATAGATAGATAGACAGACAGACAGACAGACAGACAGACAGACAGACAGACAGACACACACAGACAGACAGACAGACAGACAGACAGATAGATAGATAGATAGATAGATAGATAGATAGATAGATAGATAGATAGATAGATAGATAGATAGATAGATAGATAGATAGATAGATAGATAGTGTGACGACGAGAAGGCGGAGGTCGTTTTAAAGAGGCAGAGGAAGCAGCAGCAGGAGGTCGGTTCTCGTATTTACCACGTGCTCGAGCGTTCCTCTTCTTTGCCGTATACTGCCTTGAGCATAAAGCGTGCAGATGCGTGTCTGCGCTGTCGTCTTCTTATTCCTCGCAGCGGGCACGTGACATTTGCCTCCCTCCGAAAATGGCATCGTCCCGATGCGCAGCCCAGGCACTCGCACATACGCACTGGCACCCAAGCGACAAACGAGAGTTAGCTGGACAGGTATAGGGTTTCATCCGGACGACATGCACGATTTCGGGTGAATGCTTCTGGCGACTGGAACGGCAATCACCGTCGGGAACCACTTCGTAGTTGACGTCGTTCAAGCGTCGGCTGACTCGGTCCGAAGTATCGGCCAGTTTGTCTGAAAGTCCGCGTCGACGTATTGGGAACCAGACCCATACCTTGTTGATTGGTGTGTATAGACAACTAATTTGTGCCGTAGGTCATACAGTTTCGTATCTAGATGTTGTTGATGACAAATGTGCACGCGGGAAAGCTCCCGGGCTTTCTCGGCGCGCATAGCAAATTCTTCAGCGTCGGCATGAGTGTCGTCACACTGCATGGTGCGGCAGCAGAGCCTACAACGTTGTAGTGTCTTCGTAATTGTTGATTAGACTGATTGGTGTCATTTCAGTAGTTTCCTGCCGAGTGGTATAGGCGAAGGTCACATAAGGCAAGATTTCGTCTCAGTTTATATGTTATGTGCCGACGTTCATGAAAAGCATGTCTATGAGGGTCTAGTTAAGACGCTCCGTTAGTCCGTTTTTTCTGGGGGGGGGGGGGGGGATGGTATACGCAGTTGTTGTCCGGTGAGCTATACCGCCGAACCTGAGAACCGACTCCAGAAGTTCTGCCGTAAACGCGCTTCCTCTTTCCTTGATGACAAATTTTGGAGCACAGTGCCGAAATACGACGTTTTCTATGAAAAAAATGAGCCGCTTATGCTTCTGTGCCCCTTGGCATGGCTTGTCTCCACACAATGATCCATTGGTTCTCTGCAGCAGAAGTTGGGAATGAGCTAGTAAATTCCTTCCAATAGGGGCGGACGGCTTTGCTGGCACTTCGATGAAATGCAGGCCCACCACGGCTTGCCGGGGGGGGGGGGATTTGCGTCTTTAACAGTCGGCCCAAGTTTGCACGTGATGTTTTACAGCAGCAGGTAGCTTCGGCCAGTAGTAATTGCTTTGCAGTCGGGACAATGTCCGGGTGTAGACGAGAGGACCAGAGGTGACTTCACCAGGCAGGCTTCCAGAATTTCTTTTCGCAGTGATGCAGAGACAACGAGCAAGTACGGGCTGCCGGTGTCAGAAAAGTTCTTCTTGTATAAAAAGTCGTTCCTTAAACAAAAAAAAAAAAGACGGATGTCCTCTGGCGAACACTGGCGGCATGCACGTCTACACGTCGTCCTTCTTAGTCGACAAGTGGAAGCAGGTCGGGGTCACTGCACTGATCTTCTGAAATAGTGGCCACGTTCACAAATCCTAAGAATTCGGCGTCCATAAACTCGTCATTTATAGCGGCAGGCTCGATTGGTGACCGCGAGAGACTGTCTGTGTCGATATGCTTCTTCCGTGACTTATGAATTTTGTTCATATCAAACTCTTGAGGCCGAAGACTTCAGCGTGCCAAACGGCCAGATGGGTCTTTCAAGTTAGTGAGATAGATAGATAGATAGATAGATAGATAGATAGATAGATAGATAGATAGATAGATAGATAGGTAGACTGTTTTGTAGTTATACGCCTAAACGACGGAAACTCTAATAACTTACAACCACTGTACCTCATGTGCGCAACTTCTGATGTTATCTATGCAGACGACGTACACACACCGGTCAACGTCAATACGCTCAAGCGGTGGTTATTCGGCACAAGACCTCGTGCATGGGTTACGGACATCCGAGTATAATGTTACGGAGTAGACTCCTTTCGTCGTTTATGAAGCGTCCACTCCGACGTTGCTCCAGTCACGTCGAGCAGCAGCCAACCCATCATCTATCCAAGAATGGAGAGCGCGTCGTTTCCTCAAAACAACCGCGTGATTACGGCCTGCAGCTATATAAACGGCCAGCCGTTTCGAACTTCCATCTCGCTACTTTATTTCGCTTCCCTTATTTTCAGCAGTTAGGCCTCTGCTTCCCACTCCGAGGCGCAGAGTCTACAGCGGCAGCAACAACATGTCAAAAACTAAAAAAAAAGAAATTTAAGAAAGAACGCGGAATGAACTAAAACGTGGAAGGGACAACCATGAAGAGAGATTGTGACGGAAAACTCTTTGGAGCGGCTTCGCCGCGACTATGGGAAAAAATTTCACGTCTTCGACGACGTCACTTTCAATGCCGCCAAGACGTCGAGCGCGACAACAAAACGGAAGAAAAGCGGAACAGTTTTCTTGACTTTAGAGAAAAGGCAGAGGGGGGGGGGGAGGCGGCTGTTTCAGAGGATGATGAGGCCATGCAGGGATGTTGGGACGGAAACTGTGGAAGGAAACTGAATGGAGAGCAAGGGAAGGCGCTCGAACGAAGTGATGTCTGCAGTTGGTTGGAAGGGGGAAACGAAAGGGAACGGGGGATAGATAGGGTGGCGAAGGAATCCGAAAAGGACGACGTGGATCTGCTATCATGGGCGGAGCTTTAGATGCCCCATGGTTTTAAAGATGCGCGTTTCGCCGGCACAACACGGCAAAGGCAGTCGACTGAGCCGTCCCCAAACTCGCGTCGAGCTTTGGAACAGCTGGGGCGAGGGTTTGTTGAAGGCGAGTGAATCGCGGGATTGGAAAGCAAGTGGACACGTATGCTAATGGTTCCGGAGGCGGGAACGCCGGGACAACACTCACACAGCGAAAGAGGAAGACGAAGGGTTGGCGGAAGAAGAAAGCGGCGTGCTGTGACGACCCGCCTGAAAGTGGCCGGACGATCGCGAAGCTAAGAAACGAAAAATAAACGAGCATAGCTCGTGCGCGCTTCCATTTCGCTCTTGTGACGTCAGGCGCGGGAGGCGCATCAAAGGCTCACTTTGTTTTTAAGTCACCGGCCGCTTCGTGGCGCTCGCGTCAGTACTTAGCGCGGCAGCCAGACAGTGACGACCGCTTAACCAACGCCCTGCGTTGTTGAATTTTTCCAGGATGGTTAAGGCTTCTAACGGTACTCCATATGCCCGGACGCGATCAACTGCTTAGGCCTCGTGTGACTATGTAGTCACGACGTTACTACACTGTAGTTTCGCGCTCGTGCCAGAGCCTGTGTACGAAAGTTTACAACCTAATCCAATGATCGATTTCCTACTGAATGACCTCTACAAGGTCTGTCACCGGCAGGACAATAAAAGCTAGCCGTGCACGACACAAGCTTAAACAGATGTTCAACGTAGCAATCCTGGTACCGAAAGTAATGTGATTATTATAACTCACGACCCACTTAACGCTAATACCTTTTTTACACGGTGAGTACTTTTGCCCATAACGGCTGTCTGCATTCGGTGGCAAGTTAGAAACAGACGCAAACATACGCCGCAACACACTACAGAGGTATACACTGACGCCTCTTCTATACGGCTTAATATCATTCTATACGAGTGACTCCTCTTCCCCCAACGGCAGAGTTGTCCAGAAAGACCTCGTCTACCGCATCTACTTGCCAGTGCTTTCGCTTCACCGGCGTTGACGAAACCGCGTCGCGTATACCCAACGGAGGTGCGGGCATAGACACCGGCACCCAGGCGAGGACCTAATTAAACGCGCAGAAGCAGAAGTAAGGCACCCGGTATATCGCGACGACACGTAGTGGCGTGTACAGCCACATCTGTAGGCATGTGCACATAAACATTGCAGTATGTACGTGTATTTGCAGCCAGAGAACTATGCGCGTCGCTACACAGGCGCAACTGCGACCGGGTGCAGCTGTGCGTGGTACTCGTGGACCGAGTACGACCGTGGTTCGCTCCGCTGACGGCGCGTGGGACAAAGTTGCCATAGCCTCTCCTTCGAGACGAGGTAAGCCTGGCGAAGTACACGTGGTATCGTGCTGGTAATGTGTCTATAGATACCCGTCGTTGGCCGGAAACTTCCATGTTATCGACATTCAGTGTATTTATATATTCCTTTGTCCGCGTTAATTTGTTTATGGAACAGCGCGAGTTTTTTCGGTGCCTTGCTTCAATATATTGTGCGCAACCTAGTGGATATCTAAGACATTTGTCATCGACAGCTTTTTTTCGAATTTATATTTACTGTTGGTGTTGCTTTTGATGTGAAGACGAGCAACGAAATAATGCGCCAATGTCTCTTCTAAATCATAATAACAAAGAAGAATAACATCGGGAAACGCTTTTTCAGCTCGGTTTTTAGGTACAGTGACCTTTTAGGACGAATGCATCTCGCATGAGTGTTGACCGCTACCAATGTGTACTATTATTCATGGTTAACGCATATGAGCGAGGACACGTTGCGCGCTCAGCATTATTATACGCATGTTTTTTACGCCGCTCCACTTCTTAATATTTGTGTGTGTGTGTGTGTGTGTGTGTGTGTGTGTGTGTGTGTGTGTGTGTGTGTGTGTGTGTGTAGTGGGGGAGGGGGCTGGCAGTGGTGTAAGAGTATTAAGAAAAAATGAACTTGGTGACCAATGTTGTACAAAGAGAGAGAGAGGAAAAAAACAAAAAAGAAATAAAGAAAGAAAAACCGAATTGAAAGTGACGAAGTTATCCCAAGCGTTGACAATCACGGTAAAAAGGGCCCGACCACCAAGTGAAAGAGTAAGTTAAGTGCACGGCACCTACATGTGCCTCATGCCTCGCGGCTGCTACAGGAATCACTGTTCAAGCAGCAGCGCATGGGCTCATGCACAATCGCGAAATCAGAGCCAAGAAAAGCCAGCAGGAGTGGCCACAGCGTCGGTCGTATACACGAAGCAGGGACACTACGCGGGGAAAGACACAGCTTCCGCGTGACATCAATATCTCTCCGCAGGCCGTTCACGTCCGGCGCTGCGCGCATGGACAAGCACCACCGCACCGCCGATGAGCCCAGCTTGCGCAGAAAGGCAAAACAACGAAACGAAGAGAAAGAAAAGCGACGTACCAACGTTCACGGTGCCAGTCCTGCGCGTGTACGTCATCTTGTACAATTCGTCTTGTCTATATCCGTCCACTCGGCTAGATAAACTGCGCTGCATGCGACAAGAGCGCACGGCGGTCACTATTGGGTCAGGTTGTTACGTGCAGCGTCCAGACAGGTTCCTTTACTGAGGAAAAAAACAAAACAAGACAGCTTGTTGGCAGTGCACATGGCACAGCGTAACGCCACATCAGTCCCCTGAATCTAACGAAAGTGCGTATATGCAGTCTAGGTTTGCAGATGATACCAAGCAGGTGACACGTGGCACTTCTTCTATTCGTACTATGCCCATTTAGGCTGTACGTTGAGGCGCGGGTGGGTCCAGCCTAGTGGTAAAGACTGCTAAGCGTCACTTACAATGTCGGTGGCAATGTCATCTTTTGTCTATGAAATCAGTCGTGGAAGCATACTTGAAAACTGTAAGCGCGAACCAGACGAAGACCAGACGAAGAGGACACAGTACCACACACTAGAGATTATGCTGTCCGCGCTGACTTTTGCAAGTATGCAGCATTTTCAACTTGCCCACTTCTCGAACTTATTTCTTGAAAAGCTTTTTAGCGGGATGCGCCAGCATTAAAGAAAATGGTGGGTTATAACATGAAAGTCGACAAGATGAGAGCTTCTATCAATACAGATGTACCAGCGCTGGCAGTTTGAACCAATACGACATTGAAAGGTTTCCGTGAGCGAGCCACACTAACGGGCTCCTGCTTTCTAATGAGATTTACGATCCTGGACAAAGAAAAAGCGTAAAGTAAAGCACACGTTATACTCACTTTATTTCATTCATAAAACGTGCAGTATACGTTCTTTTCTGGTTTATTTCAGTTCACTCCAAACGCATTTAGAAGGATTTCATCTGTCAAAGACCATGTATCGGCTTTACGAGCCAAAGAAAGTTGACGAGTGAGGTTTACGTTCGCTGGAGAACATGCTGTTTCTGCGAACGCTGTACGGAAATAACGGAACCGACGAGGCGGCCATGAAACAAGCAGAGTTCGGCGTCGCTTTCTGCCGCATCCTCTCCTGGGGAGCACGACTTTCGGTGCGTACGTCAGCGGCAGTGGCACCAGTCATTGCGTCGTCGCACCGTCGAGAGAAGAGAGCACGCCAGCTCTTCTCACCGCTGCGATGCCGCTCAGCGCTGCAGCTGACACCTGAGCCCCACCCAGGACGACGAGAAGGCGGTCAGGAACGCGGCCCGTCCACAGGCTCCCCCAAATCAATTGGGTCGAGGGAGCCGTCCCACCTGTCTACCGCAGTCGCGTCCAGCAGCGGTGCGTGGTCGCTTCCTGCCGCCAGGCCTCCACCCCTTCTTTCATCCCAGCGCGTATAGGGCTTCTTATACCGAGTTGAGTTCCACCGTGCGGCTACCGTGTGCACGGCTCTCAGAGCAGACAAACGCAGACCGCGCTCGATTGGAGGGAGATGGATTCGTTTTCGAGGCCCCGATCACGGGCCTTTGCAGGAGTTCTCTCCCTTGGTGCCTCTTTGCCCTTCCGAGCCATGCAGGGACGCACCGGCGGGACATCTGCATATATCCCGGCGCGAGTCACCCTTCCAGATATGTTTGTATTAACTGCTGCCTTTCACAAGTCCCCCCAACGAACGTTCTTACTGTTTATTTCTAACGTCCGCTTCTGGGCGCTCCACGTCTGATTCCTTGTGATGTCTCTGGGTCGCTGCATCCTGTATGGATGCTGCGACAACGCGACCATCACGAGAACTGTTGTTGATTATATTCGAGAAACCTTAGCAAGCCGCTCTGTCGATGCAAGTACAATAGGTGACTGTGCTTTTATGTATTGCGTTATGGCAAAATTAGCAATGCGACACATTGACCAAATTAGCGGCTGAATGTAGTTACACGTTTTTGTTCCACCCTCGTGAAAAAGTCACAGTGACATATTTTGGACTCAAAATAGAGGGCCCTTTCGTAAATCTCGGGCGATGGCAGCCGTTTCCTGCAGCATTAATATTTCACGCTCCTCAGCACTGAGCTTAATGGACAGATAAATCGTTGTTCAGTATTACAGTAAAATAATCGGTCGTGTTTATCTCTGCTGTATCGTACACACACGCAGAGTTGGTATTAATGCCACAGGGATATTCCTCATGAGAATATAATGGACAAAAATTGTTTTAGCTTGTACCACTTGACAAAAATAAGCTAACAAAACAATTAAACACACTAGTGACTAGTGCATTGTAAAATGTGAATTCAGACATGCTACTGAACCCTCCGCAAATACGAAAAACGTAGCGAAACGTTACATGATGAATTACGAGCATGAGACTCTCATCAACACGTAACAGCACACACTTGCACTGCATAGCGATACTATTACTAATACCAGACGACCATATTGTACGAAAATTCACCGTAGGCTCGACACACGCAGCCATGGAATGCTCTGAATTGCTGCCTTCCCTGGACGCCCAGGTCCATTAAGCAAACGTTGAAAAACAGAGTCGGCAACCCAGTGTCAGTGTCGCACTAAGGGCGAGGAGGACGATATAGAGCTCTCAACTTCAAGCCATCCACGGGACAAGCCAAACGAGCCCCCCAGAAACGAGCCGTGAATGCAACGGGAAGTGCGGTACTGGAGAGTCGCGAAAGCGACGAGAGGCTCGGTACATGACCCGGCCTCGAGCGCAGCAAGGTCTACCCATCGCCGTTTCAATGAGCTTGGGCACTCTCCCGTAAGGTTGACGCGGGCACGCACAACGAATGACCATCAGTCGCCCCCGGGTCCGCAGATGGCATGCGTACGGCGCGCGCCGTTGACCTCCTCCTCGACAGAACACGTCTCCGCGGTACACGGCACACAATCTCTCGGGTAACGGGGCCTCGTGCATGGAAAAGCGCTCCACCAAGAAGCAAGCCGTGTCTCGTGTAGACCCGGCGATGCCTCAGGGACGAAAGGCGCACGAGGGTTCGGGGCACAGGGGGTAAAAGCTGTTTAGACGGTTTCCGAGCTTACAGCTGGGGGAGCTTGGGGAAACAACGCACCGTAAGTATTCAAAGAAAGCGGCGACCGTATAACAGTGGCGGCACGCGCTGTATTTCGGGACCACAGAGGCTCGTGTTTTGGCGAAGCCGCTGGAAAAAGATGGTCCGCGCTAACGCGAGCTAGCAATGAAGATGGACGGACGCCACGACGAGACTTGCATCATCAGCCGCAGAGTACTTTTCCTCGCTGTCCTACAGTCAGCTCACTCACGGACGGAGCTGTCCTCGCATGTCCCCACTGGGACGCCACGTGGAAACTCCGATGTCCCGGTTGGGAATAGTGGGAACTGAAGGGGCGTGCGTGGGTGGAGGGATGCCTCCTTTTCCCGTATTGCAAAAAAACTCTCGTTATTTCTCTTTATCTCTTTGCACCACGGCTGCATAAGTTACTCAGACGCTCACCGCTGTAGACCGGAGTCTATAGAAGCGACGGCCTTTCACCGAGTCACATCGGAAAAGCAATACAAGGAACAACACCGGAACTTAGACGGCAATTCCAACCGTGCCGGTTTTATTCTGCCGTGTACTGCAGCAACCCTTTTCCCTAACATGGCTTCAACGACCGCTACAATTTTGCATGATGCACGGTGCGTCCAAAACCTCTCACCACTCTCCCGAGGACAGGAACAATTTACCTTTGTTATTTTTTTATTCCGTTCTCGCTTTGCGCCCCGGGGACCGTATTTTCCGGTGCTTTTATTTTTTTATTTTCCTTTGTTTTCTCCTGCTCCTATGCAATGCACGCGCCACGCTGGAAGCAAACTTCCTTCCTGGATTGCTCCTCGTTCCCTGGGCTCTTGATGGCTGCGTTTCGCTTTGCTCCCGGTTTGTCCCGCTGTCGACCAAGCGCTTTAGAAGGAAGGGGAAGAGGGGTAACGAACATTCATCAAGTGTCGGGCTCCCTCGGTGGGCGCCCAGTAAAGAGCCGCTACCGAATGCAACGCTGAATGTGTAGCCCCGATGAAGGAGAGGAGGTAGGGGAGAAGTAGAGGGAAAGCACACTTGCCTGTCTCGTTCTTTCTGGACTTTCAGCCGCGAGGTGAAATGAAGGGGACGGCGTCCTGCCTGGTCGGTTTTGCTGGCTCCGCAGTGAGTACACAGAAGCGCGCTTTTTCGAACAGCAGCAAAAACTGCTGGGCAAAACCGAAGTGCGCGTGCGTGCGTGCCGCCACGTGTCTTCCGCTTCCGCACGTCGATGGTTGATTGAAGAGACGCGGCGCGGCATGCGTAGGAAACAAATCGGTCACTCGGAAGTCTCGGCCGGCCGTGAAGCGCGTGGTGCACATCAAACTGTCGTGTCGTGCGGCTGAGGTTGTCGGATTCGGGATAGAAGAGTGCTCTGCCCTACACCAAGCGAAGTCATTAAAGTCGATCGCTGACAGTGTGGGGCACCAGGAAGCTCGGTGCATATATAACCGGACGACTTTCTTTCCTTGAAACAAAGTTTCAGTTGATTTTGTCTAATCAACGCGCCAGTGTATGCCGCATTTCCCGATATTTGGCATTTCTCAAGGAGTTTTACCGAAGCGAAGCACGAGGTACACCTCCTTACATGGCATCTGTACTCTGTGTATGGTGGGAAGCGCCATCAGAAATACTGTCACCAAATTATACGGCCGAAGCCATGGGAAGCGCTGTACGGTAGCCCTAACTTTAGAAAATGACAGAACTTCACGAACACTTACATATATAAGAAACAGGCAGAAATATTTAATAAGAAACACTCCATGTTATCAAGTTCACCGTATAGTTACTGCAAAAATAATCTATTCTGGTCAGTGGCAATGTGACGTGAGCGTTAACTCACGATGAATAATTGTCTCAGGCGATTTAAAGTCTTCTTTACTTAAAAGGTACAGGTGCATCCATCTATGTACTGCTGTCGGGCAACGGTGACACAGTCTTGGGTGAGAATGGCGAACACTGTGCGCGATGTGCCAAAAGAGATGTGACACTGCGCAAGGGCACGGTGACAGGACGATTACACGACAGCGCAGCGCTGTTCCATCATGAAATTCTCGATCCTTAATTGCGTACGCCATGTTTTTGCGCTATGTCACACTTAATGATGAATTGAAGCCAGTTAGCCCACAAGAAGCGTTACAGGGAGGCAGTGACGCAGGCACATTATCACAAATATAAAAGACGCGACAGACAGCGAGAGCGCGAGGACTGTTTCTCGCCCAAGGTCCCCGCTGTCCTGTCTAATGGGGGCCGGCAGTGAACCTGTTTCTATACATCGTAAATAGTGCAGTAGTGGAAGTTTCGGTCACCGTCTCTGGCGGTACAGTCACGCGACTTGAACAATATGACGTCGCGTATAACGTACGTCACACCACTAGAAAAGTTCGAATGGAAGGGAAATGCTCTGCCTTACGTTGCGTATATAGTACAACTATCTTGCCAATTTCAGTGGTTGGACTGGGGCCATGGGTGGCCCCAGTCCAACCACAGACACTATTTTGCCTGCATCAGTATGCACTGCCAGAATCATGAGCCGAAAGCGACGTACCGCCCCACAAGTGACTTCGCTCGTGACGTTCCCGCTCAAATCACGTGACTCTCCCACATGTGACGGCAACCGAAAGTTTCACTATACTGCACTTTTTAGGGCATGCATACGCGCCGCCGGGGAAGGCGTCGCATAGGCAGGACGGCTGTAGTACATGAAGCGTACAGAGGAATGGAGATACCGGAACAATGGAACGGCGAACTGACGAGGCGAGGCGTGTAGGCCAAGATGGTCACGATAATGTCGAAAAATGGTCGGGAGGGAAGGAAGTATAGGTGAAAGAAACAAGACGAAAGTGAGCTCGTCCTTAAGGCGGGGGCAAGCGATGTGGCTAGCCGTATCCCTCGTAGAGCATGTGCCGAGCTGCGGGACGCGATTCAAGGCGGAAACGCGTCTCAAAGTTTTTGTCTCCTGTTTCGGCCCATTACTCGATCTCGACTCACCAAGCGAGGAGCCAACGCTTGTATGACCGTCGACTACACATGCCGCACACGCGAATTGTGCTATCATCGCGACTTTCTGGAACCGCCGCATGGCCCTGATGAACAATGAAAAATAAAACCAAGCTCCGCGCAAGCCCGATCTATAGCGGGCGAGCGAAATATGCATATTCAACGTCCCGAATCGGAAAGAGACGCGTGCCGCGACATCGAGTGTTTCGTGTGTAATGCAGATTCGCACAAAGGGATATAACCCCGCTCTCTTCCCTTATTCCCCGCGGTGCTGGCCGATTTCGCGGACGAACAAAAGGGCGAGCGAACTAAATCCGATTTGGCGGCGAAAATCGCTCCGTCGCTGAATGCGTCTGCGCAAAACGGCGACGTCTGTCTCCGATTTTCATCTTTCCCTATCTTCCTTTTCCTTCTTCTTCCTTTTCCCTGCGTGCGTAGCTACAACTGCTGCTGCTGCTTCCACGGGCCGCCAAGCGCGGGAATATGTCTCCCAGAAATTTGTTCCTTTTGTATTACGCGCCGCGTTCCTTTTGTGGTGCGTGGTGGATTCCTATTCGGGACGAAATCGGCGCCGCGCGCGGCCGCGGAGTGTCCCGACCCAAGATCTATTCTTCATCCGGACGGGCCCGCCTCTGCTGTCGCACTCTGCAAGCCTATCGGTCAAAACTCGACACTTGTAACTTTTAACTTTCATATTGAAGCGATGCTTTTGCTTATTTGCGCGCTTTGTATGGCAGGCGTTGGAGCCGTGCGGTATATACAACGCGTTCCGCCTTCCTGGTTCCTGTTGTGTACGATCGCCAACGTGCTTTGTGTCCTTCTTGTCTCTGTGTCGTCGTCCTGTTCTCGCGCTCTAACTATCGTCATGTCATACCAACTAGCCCAAGCTGCCACACTTCTAAGTGCTTTGTAAGCGAGCAAGACGGCCGGCGCGACCCGTGTAAAAAAACGTAAGTTTCAGCGATGGGGTAACAGGCAGATGGCGAATCGCGGAGGCGCTACGGAACGAGCTGGGAAGAAAAGAAGGTTAAGAAAGATTGTGTGATTTCATGCATAAGATGGCAGCAACTTTTAGAATGTACGCGCGATTCAGCTTTTCGAGCCAGAAAACAGAGTCGTCCGCAATCGGCAAGAGGATACCGAGCAACCGAAGACGGAATGGTATCATTATCTACGGCCGATAACAATAGGTGAAAAATATGCACGCCTTTGGAGTCCACCGATTCGTGTATACCCTGCTCGTCGACGAAAAAGAATCGTACGCGTGCTCATTGGTCTATGGAGCAGCGTATAGACCCACGTGGTTTCGAAGGGCGCCTCTTTCCTCCGTACCCGTGCGCTCTATAGTTTCGATGAGTCTATTCACTCGAGGTCGTTTCTCGGAACAAAGAGAGAGAAGGGAGGAAGAAAAGAAGGCAACAATGTTGAGAGAGAGAGAGAGAGAGAAAGAAAGAGAGGGGCCTATGGAGGAAACAGCAGAATCGACGAATATGGAGAAGTATCGTACATGGACGGCGAGCACGCGCGACGCCTAGTGACCGAAACAGGCCCAGTATATGTACAAAGGCCGCGGCTTTGCGTCGTCGAATGACTTTGATGAAGCGAAACACCAGCCTGGCCCGAGAGGGGACGAAAGTTTTTGGCTCAGGCACGTCGTATACAGGGCTCTCAACTTTCTTTCGCAGACCCGCCAGAAGCTTCAATTCAGCCCCCCCCCCCCCCTCTCTCTCTCTTGCACTTCTGTTATAGCATCGTTTGTCCATAGGTCTGTATGCATGTTCGGAGTCGCATAACGACGATCGCGCAGCGCGCCCGCCTTGTAGAAAGAATCTCACGCCCAGCATTCAGCGGATACAAAAAAGCAAAAACTGTTTTTCAGCCTGAGAAGTTAATGGAGAAGTGGCCCACGCAGCACAGCAAGCAGAAGTCGCGCCAACGGCGCTTTGTATACGGTCGCCAGAGACGGCCCGTTCTGTCGATGCATATACGTATCCACAGCGTACATAGAAAATACCCGAGCAGCTATTGGTTGGCGGCGATCGCTTCGGAAGGAATAAGTGATCGTCGCGCCGCCGTCGCATCTGAATATGAATGCGACACGACGGATGACAGAGACGACAGGGTTGAAGCCGGTGGCCCGTGCATGCCTATGCCGCTTCCGGTTTCGGGGTGGTGAGTGTGGCGCTACAATCTCGGCGTTCACAAGGCGAGCATTCGCATCAACTCTCAAAACCACGTGCAAGTACATGGGCGTGGCGTGTCGCGGTTGTGCTGGAGCAATGAAAACATCTAGATTTTTTGCAACGTTATTTTTCAATCGCCACTGGTCGCCCGTCGTGCACAGTGCGCGTTTCCGAGGCATCCATCAGTGTTTTTCGACGGCGCTGGTTCGTAGGGCTGTTGCGGCTTCAGGAAGGAAGAACACGAAAAGCGATACAGAATGCGGAACTGAGGATGTTCTTCCTGCAGATAATAGATGGTGCAAGTTCCACGGAGCTGCCTTTAGGGCCAGAAACGAAAGGGGTTCGAATGTTAGCACAATGCGAAGTCTGGCAGATTCAAAAGCAGAGTTTTGTTCGTGTCTGTTTTGAAAGCCATGCATACAGTGTTGTGGCAGTTTCACGCAGGGCTGGTTACGAGAGCAGCGCGATGATAAGGCACGAAGATAAGACATCTCGCTGTCATCAAGTCGTCTGGCACGTTATCACGCTTGGCAACATGTCCTTGATGGTAAGTGCAGTGACCGCAAATGAACAATATTGTGAATCCGTAAAGAAGCTATGCGTAACTCCACTGCCTATTAGACGTTAACGAGGAACGACTGCGTTGCAATCGGTTATCAAAATGACGCTCGCTTTAGACCTGCAGTAGTCCTTCTTATGTGCCCACAAATCCTGCTAATAAAGCGCATGGAAACCCGAATTCACGGTAGCCCAGCTATGAATCCACAGTGAAAGCCTATATTATTACACCACGCAGATTGTGTGTGTGTGTGTGTGTGTGCGTGTGTGCGTGCGTGTGTGTGCGTGTGTGTGTGCATGCGTGCGTGTGTGTGTGCATGCGTGCGTGTGTGTGTGTGCGTGTGTGTGTGTGTGTGTGTGTGTGCGTGTGTGTGTGTGTGTGTGTGTGTGTGTGTGTGTGTGTGTGTGTGAAGAGGAGGCGAAATGGCGAGGTTGTAACTGACGCAGTTAGTGTGCAAGTATACCGTGTTTACGACAAGCATTCCTCGAGCCTTAAAGAGGAACTCCAGCGTTTTTTTAGATAAAATTTTGAACAAGTGTTCTCATTGCTTTCGTGGTGATATGTGCTAAATTATACAACCGTAAGTAATTTAGTTTTCTAGAAAACAAATTTTAAAATTGGTAGCCGATTCGGGAATCACCCTTGTAAACGCGGGCCACCGTGTGTATGTGAATTAAGGGTCTACTCTTTTTCAAAAACCCCGCCTTTCCCAGCAGACGGATGCAGCGCGCGCTGTCTTCTACGAGGCGACGACCAGCAATGACAACGCGAGCACAGTTCAGTCTTGTCAGCTGCATACAGCGTCTAAGTCGTCGTCGACGTCGGGTCTTACAATATTGAGCAACGAAGAAATTCATTCGGGGCATGTCAGAGACTTCACGCGCCAGAGCGTGGAATTCAAAAGCGATGCTTCCGCGCTCAGACAGTAGCTGCAATCATCGCTAAACTTGTCACTAATAAGTTCAGCCGAGCTGGTACACCTTAATTGCGCGCCGGATGACATCTCCAACTTTCTTTTCGCGCGTCTGAAGAAGGACGTGAGCTATGCTTACAGCCTGGCCAGCCGTGGCGAGGTGTAGCGGATCTCGTGACGTCATCGGTGACGGAATCTCGTGACGTCATTCGATACCTACTATGATTGCGGAGCAGCTCCCACTTTCGGTTTCTGTTTTGACTCGTCGTTTATTGCTTAATTGAAATTAGTGACGATTGTCTGAGCAAAACGAACCACCCTAGCTTTTGCAGGACTGTCAATATATACTATTTGAAAACAGCATTATCTCAGTCGAAAATGCACCGTAGTTCCCCTTTAAGAAGTGCGTAACTGGCGATCAGAATTAAGGCACTGTACAATATGCACATTATGTTAAAGATAGCCAGCGTTTGTTCTTTAAGGATAACGAAAGAAAAAGAACTAAATAATTTGCAGGGATATATACCCTATAAAGAAGGGTAAACGAAAGAAAGACTGTGCTATTCCGTGTATACTCCGTGTATATTTCGTGTATATTTCGTGTATTCCGTGTAGACAGTGCTAATTTCCGTGTATATTTTCTCCGTCTACTTAAAAGTAATATGACGTGGCTTACGCCGAAAATCATAAAGCTACAACAAATCAAAAGGAGGTCTCACGCAAACGCAATTAGCCCGCGTTTAAGGGACGCAGTAATCGTGTTACGTCTAACAAAATCACGACACGTGGGCACCGAGCGCTCGTATGGTGACGTGACGTATAGGTGCCCGGCGTTTAGGATATATATTACTCGGTACAGAGAGGGAAAGTGATCAACAACGAAATAATAAAATAAAAACAGAGCTATAGCAATGCGTCGGCAATGCTAGAGTAGGGCACAGCGGCCAAGCCCGGTGACGTGGGATGGGATCCCGCCACCGCGGTCGTATACTTCACACGGCAAATTAAAAGGACCGAAAAGCGACACCGCGGGCACGACCGTCGTCGGCAGCCGAGCGGGACCCCCGCACGTGCAGAATCGTTGACTGCGCTAACGCGAGTCAGGGACGCGCGGGCCACTTGACGAGTCACCCGGGCCGTTTGACTGCGCAGGGCACGGCCGCGTCTTTCAGGAGGCCGTATGCCAGCCCGACGCCCTTCGAATTTCGCCGTAATTGGGTTAAGTCGCTCCTTCCCTATGATGGACGGTCGCGCAAAGGAAGCCAACAGCTTTCGCGGTCTCTTCAGTTCGCGTACGTGCATGTGTGTTGGGCTCAACACGCCGCATGGGAGTGCAGTGCGGGAGAGATTCGAGGCCTCCCCGCTGTCGTGGCTTTCTCTTGATTGTATGGTCGTCCCCGATGGGTGAGCAAGAGGCGAGTGCGTGACTTCGAATCCGTTCGAGTTTTATAACGCCACCGCTATACTGGCACTGGTACTGTGGCTGATGGTATTTACAGCGCTACTGGACCTTGTATGGCCGTTTTTCTCTACCTAGCGAGGAGAAAGGAGTCACGAAAGAACGCCTGTAAGGGGGTCCTGCTGGAACGTGTAACGAGAACAAGAGAAAAGAACGGCACCAGCAATGAGAGCACCGCTTCCAGTAAACCTTCACAAGCTCGGATCCATTCCTTTGTCACACCGTTGACGCGTCCTTCTATTTACCGATGCGCTTCCCCCCATCCAGCAGGACACCGTATTCACGCGGGCGACTCTGTTCTCCAAAGGCTGCAGATCCCCTCGGCCACCTTTGTCGTTTACTGGCAACACTGTGAGCTGCGCCTGCATACGTTCGCAGCTTCCCTTGCCACACCGCATTGCTGCCTCGCTCCTGTGGGGTTGTTTTCAGCCCTCAACAGCCTCGCAGTCGGGCTGCGGCAAATTCGGTTTCTTTATCGCTTGCCGGCGCTTTCCTCCCGCACTCTGATGCATGCCGGTGCCCACTGTTCCTCCCAGCGCCCGACTGACTGACACGTGACCCTCTTGACGTCACGCACGGGAAAGCGCGGTGTGAACTACGCTCGGTGGCGAAGAACAAGCTGGTCGCTCCCCACACTATGTAGATCAACAATGGTTACTGCTATAAAACAGGCCTCGCGCTACTCTGCTCCACGGGAACACCGCGCGATAGACAGAGTGGTGGTTAATCAGGGAGCCCAGAAGGGACCATTCAACGGCACAGGTCGTGTGGAGAAAGACTGTGTGAACGTGTTCACCTCATTCGAGAGTCATCATTTCGTGAGAGTAAACGAAGCGTGTCTAAAGGCGCCGTGTGCACAGTGAGCGTCGTGTGAATGCAGAGGTAGTGAACCACAGTTTAGAAAGATGTCGCATCATTCACAACAACATTTTCTTTGTTCTTGAGCACCCCAATTTCGAAATAGGAAGAAAGAAAAAAAAAGTTCATGTATTGATATGAGTGCACAAGAACCTCTGGTGACAGAGTTAATTCGGTTAATTCTACGAGGTGTTACAGAAAATGCATCCTCATAATGGATGCAATGCTTGTGCGTACTGTATTCAAACGTGTTAAGCCAGTTTTATTTGGCCACTATGAAGCTGTGTGTGTCATGGCCAGGTTGTAGCTTTTGTTGTCTGATCATGCTCTCAAGCGGCGGTGAATATTCGATTTAGTTCAATACGCGCACGACGGTATTGTCGAGGTTTGGCGTGCGTGTACCTGTGCTGCTTGCGATTGTTAAAACATTCTACACACAAGTGTGTCTGTATTCACTTCAGCATAATCTCTGCAACCAAGAATAGCAAAAATGTTCAGATCGTTCAACAATGATAAGACATTATGTGCCGTACACAAAAAGGCACAAGCCGAATGACATTCGTCGGTATATCAGTCGAATTGGGGTCAGCAGAACTCGCAAAAATGATACTGGAGACCCGGCTCGAAATCAAATTATACGCGGGGAAGCCCCAGTTCGCACACGTGTTGTCATCGTATTGGCCTATGGCTTTCTACGCAACGGGCACTGCCTCTCAGCACAAAGGCGGGGCGGGCATTAACTCGTAAGCGATAGTCCCACGAACACACATCTATTCACGTGCTGGGGCAGCTTTAAAAGTAAACTTGGTTACGCTAATGTCGCCTTCCGCGACGAAAGCTAACCGTTGCCCCGAGGCAAAGATAAAGAACACCGAGGAGGAGGGTTCCAGGAGGCGTTGCAGCAGTGCCAGTTTTGCGGGGAACACGGGGGTCGCGAAACTGCGAGCGCCGATCACAAAAGGACGCTCGGCGCGACCACGCAAAGAAGAGAGAAGGCCAAAGGCTAATGAGGCATTGTTGCTTCGGGGATGAACGGCAGGGCCGTTCCGTAAGCGGATTAGCCACAGCAGGGATATGAAGCGTTGGGACACAGTGACGCGGTAGTGTAGCAACAGAAGCAAACGCCAGCTCATAGAAGGCCATGTCGAGAGACAACGCGCACTTTGTGGGAAGAAAGTCCTTCCTTCATGGTGAGTGAACATAGCTGCCAGGGAGGGGTATCTGACGACTCTGACCCGCGGCGCGCCGCTTTGGTTGCCGTTCGCTACACTTAATTTGCCCCGAGCTCGCACTACATTTAACTGGTCTGATGACGCTCTTTAACGACATTAACAGGACGCACGGACGACTGCGCTTATGTGAAGAGGGAGAGGGATGCTGTTATGACCCGGCCTGAGCTGGGGATGTCGAGTGAACGTTATGGTGGCGTCGAGTTGATTAAATTGAGCTCAAAAGAAAAAGCCTGGCTCGGATGTTTCGTGCGAAGCCATCAGAACATCTTCGTAAAGTGGATTTTTATATGAAATTACGTGAGACTGGCAACATCGGGTTACCCGAAGTGATGACTGTTGCCCAAGTACATGCGAAATAAAGAAGCCCAGAGATTGAACAACGTGAACGATAGCAAAGGTCTGCAACACATATGACCAGATCACACACACTGTTTAGCTGGTCTGGCCAAGTATATATCTACTCGAGCCCATCAAGACAAAGCTTCTGTTTGTTTTGATCATGTACGTCACGAAGTATATGAGGGGCGTTTTGAGTAGTCAAGTGGCGGTTACACAAAGAGCAAGCAGGCACACAGGCACCGTGACCTATAAGTAACATATTTATTCAAATTCAAGCTTAGCATGAATCTGAATTCATCGATCTGAAACAGTGCCGCTGGTATAAAGCAGCATAAAACTCGCTGCGATAAGCTTTGGCGTCAAAAGTTGAGCCTTTCTTGGCTATAACTTGCCTCGTATCGCCGTCATGCTTCTGTGACTGAGGGGTTAAAAGAGGTTTCTCTTTAGAATACCTGCTGAAAAGTTTGTTCTCCTTATAGATGCGAAGAACTATAGCGGCTCGGCTTGTTGGTGTCTCGTGTCGTCACGGCGTGTCATGAAGTCACGGCCAATCACAAAGTCAAGTTGACGCGATGACGTCATCCTATCGTGGCATCATGACGACATAAGGTCGACAAAATTTGTGACGCAATCTTGACACAATCATGACGTGGCGAAGCAACCAACCGTTTCGGCTTGTCCGCGTCTAATGTCGTCACGGTCATAAAAATGGGTAGGCGCCACAAAAATGCTGTAAATATCGCTACTCACCACAGGTTTACTAAGAATGAGGAAGGCTACAGTTAGGCCAACACATAACCGACGACCGAGCTGAAAAACACTTCCCTATATAGGCCATTGAAACGAACCTCCGACCGGGCATGTAAGAAAGAAGAGGACGAAGAAGGACGAGGAGGAGCGAGGAGAAAGGAAGAAAATTACTGGATGGTTCGCTCCTCCCCAGCTTTTTCTCATCTTCCCCCCCCCCCTTTCTTTGCCGTTCAACCATTTCAAGATGGAGTTTTCGTTTTTAACAGAAATATTCAGCACGTTGAACAAGGACGGCACTGGAGGCGCGTTACAACGAAGAAAATATGCGCGTTGGTCGTGGGTGAACTCATGTGGTGTTCTCATCAACGTGCGCATGCTGTTTTTAAAACAAAACACTTAACTATATCCCCATACACGTGGTCCTGCAATTGCTCTGGCGCAGAAAGAGACAGGCTAGTGGACGTATTGTAGATAAGGGCGTTTCACCACAGATGGTGTGAACAGGCTGTGTTTCCGGAAGGCATGCGTATGATTTGCAAAGAACCGGCTGCTATTCTTTTACGTTTTCTGCGAGAGAGACCGGTTAAAGTGATACGTGGGGATAAGTACTGTACGCAAAGGGTCGCATCAGAAAAGCAATTGCAGGCCAGGTGCGCTATAGGCTAACCTCACCTGAGTTAACATCACCACGGCCATCACCTCTACCGACAAACTGAAAACGACGTCCACATTTAGCGAGAGTGATGTGTGAGTAAAAAAAATTCCGCCATATCCACGAAGTGAATGATCATGAGTGGGCGAAGCTCCGGAGGTAAACTTGGTAAACCATGAATCCTCTGTACATTTTGCCCACTCGATTTTATTACATCGCTCCCCCTAGCGTACGTCGCCGCACTAAATCGAACGATTGCCTTCAACCAATGACACGCGCCATATGTGACATCATTCCTATTTTATAAGATCTCGCGTCTTTCATCAACTACAAGTACCGCTTTCTAGTTTATAACATCTTGCATCTTTTCATCATCAGCTACAAGTACCACCATCTAGTAAACACTACAAGAACTAAACGAGAGGTGGCTACATACAGGAGACGGTACCGCCATCTAGTGAACACTGCAAGAACTAAACTAGAGGTGGCTACATACAGGGGACGGTACCGCCATCTAGTGAACACTGCAAGAACTAAACTAGAGGTGGCTACATACAGGCTACAGGGGACGCACAGCCCACGCCCTAAGGAGCTTCGCCCCTAAAAAGCTCGCGGCATCTCCTAGACTTATGCCGACATGCTCGCCGAGGTGAAGGAGACATTGAAGAGGCACGGTTCCCGAAAACTTCGCAGGCAAGATTCGTTTCACGGCGTCAATCCGCAATATTCCTCGACACAGGTGCCGGTTTGGAATTTACGAAGGCTGCACCCCAAGAGCGCTGGCTTCCGACCTGGGTTGCAATACCTATACTCCCTTCAACCGGTGAGCGCCCGCTGCCGCATTCCAGAGCAGCTAGCCCGGGCTCCAAAGAAGAGCCCCGGCTTCACCGTTCGTTTCTAGGCCCTTCTGGGCTACTCTTCAAGCTTTTATTTCTGTTCTCACTTTTTGTCGGTCCCGGCTCTCCACTGCCTCTGTTTCGCAATGTCGCGCGTGCCTCGAATTTATAGGCGTAGCGCAACAGTACGAGTCCCAGAAATTCGGTGGCTCCCTTCCACTCCGAACTTTTCTTTTTCTTAACGTCACGTGTGCTTGTCTGTGCTTGGGTATGTGTCTGTGCGCGTGCGTGCGTTTGTATGTGCGTGCTTGGCGCGGTCTGCTAGCGCTGCTGCGCGTGAGGAACGAAGTGCGGAGCACCTTCCCGCTCGGGCATTTTAGCTCCACGTTCTTCTTTTTCTTTTTGTCTTCACCTTATTTCTTGTGTCTTGCGTTTGAGCATGCGTTCACTTTGTGCTTGTGTTCACTGTTGCGTTGAAAGGAAAACAACCCGCGTGCGATATCTTGAGGTGGGGAGCATCGAATTGCCTCTTGTGGTCACGACCTTCCATCGAACGGTCGTACAGCGTTGCCTGAGTTACGGCTTTTGATAGCCCAATATAGGGAATGCATGCAAAGAGTAGTGGGCAAGCAAGCGGAACTGTATATCAGGGTGTTCTAGAAGAAGTCAATAAACGTATACTTAACTTTAGATCCGGTTTAGCTCCACCTTAGCTCCACTCGAACGGAACGTATATTTTCGCTAATACGAGTACCACTCCGATTAACAGCTCCTCCTGCTAAACAGCTGTTGCGAGAGCCTGTGCATTGAAAATTTTCTGAACAGCACACATGTTAGTAAACAAAGGGGGAAAGAATTGACGTTTTACCGCTGGAATAAGAAACAACGAATCCCCGCAAATCAATGTGAGTCGAATGATACACGGTGATGAGCTGGCGACTAATCTAGCCGAGTGTATCAGTGTACGCATGATATTGTCTTGCGGGGCACGAACCCGCGTTATATCGCGGCAGGAGGAGACGAGTGTGCTGGTGAAACCTGGGTGAGGAGGAGGGGGGCACTCCTCTTGTTCCCCGCCTCCCTTGCCTACGCTCAAGGCACAGCATCATCACATACAATGGCTAAACTCTGATCTAAATACTGGTGCAGCTTCCGAAGGCTTCTTCGACTCGAGATTTCAGAGTGGCGACCATTGCTTGCAAGCGTCCACTGACTGATAACTTCTCCGCTTCATTATTTATTTTTTTCGTTTTGCCACAAGATTAACAGTGGTTGACGTCGAATCTAGAAGCTCGCAAAACACAGTATGTCACCGGAGCAGAAAACGCAAGAGGAATGGGTATACACAAACAAAGAAAAGCTACCAGCCAACGTATAGCGTCTTTTACAGGACGCTTCACTTTGTCATCCCATACAAATGGTACTCTCAGACGGAGCCAGGAGCCCGCGCCTCCTAATTACGACCAACCTGATTCCATCTTCGACTCGCTCATTTCCCGAACTCAACGCGTTCTGTTTTTGTTTTCTCCCTGGTCGAGTCTTTCTCTGGTACCGAGGAGGCGCATCATTTGGGTTCTTCGTCTCCGTATTAGTTCGGCAAGCTTGTTCACAGCAGAGGACGCGCCTAACCACAGCTGTCAGCGCAGGGTAGAACAGACGGTGTCGCTGCGAACTGCGTCGGGGAAGTAGATAAAAAACAAATAAACTGAGGAAAGCTGGAGAGAAATGACATTCGCACGGGTCGGAAGAGAGCCTCAACACAACACAAGCGATAATGTCAACATATAGCGAGAATCGAACAAAAAGGTGGGAGAGATAAAGTTGAGCAAGAGGTATGGACGTATACGAGCACCAGGGCGACCGGCGACGGCGCTCAAACCCTTCGACATCGGCGAAGCCACATCCTTCATCGAGCCAGGGCTGCAATTATTCCATGGCAGCGATAGTGCACTGGAAGTAATCGGGACTGAAGGAAAAGAGGAATGGTCGGAAAAAGGGGGCGATGAGGTGGACGGCTCTTTCATGCCCTGACCGAAGCAGTTCGCAAGAACACACACACAGAAAAGATAAGTGCGCGAACGCGACTGGTTGGCCACCCTAGTGAGACAGGGAGAAGAAAGGTCGGAAGTGGGCCATTAAGAGTGGTACTCCAGACGTGGCCACCTTCCATCGCTCTTTGACTGCGCGCGCGGTGACGACGCGGGAACACGCCCAGCGCGCATGTGGCGAGAAAGTAACTCGCAAGGCTCACGCCCGTTCAAAACACCTCTGTTGCAGTGGGCACCGTTTCGGTGTCAAGTTAGGTAAGACTTAGCAGAGTTAGAGCGCCTTGGAAACTCAATATCCTTTCGATAAAGCACGAAAACCTTCGTAATTTTTAAGCGTCAAATGTACAAGATCTTTCTAACGAACATAAGCGTTGCTGCAAAGCAGGGTGCACCAGTTGTTCTCTCATTGCAATGCAGTACACCACTGCTTCACTGTTAGCCAAATTGAATCTCTGTATTTGCTATAGGAACGCAGCTTAAGATGCCACTTAAAGGTACTCTCCGAGTTCAACATAACCTTGGGCCGTAACATTGGAACAATTAAATTCTAATGATTGATTCGATTGATATGTGGGGTTTAGCATCACAAAACCACCATATGATTATGAACGACGCCGTAGTGGAGGGCGCTCCGGATATTTCGACCATCTTGGGTTCTTTAACGTGCACCCAAATCTGAGCACACGGGCCTACAACATTTCCGCCTCCATCGAAAATGCAGCCGCCACAGCCGGGATTCGATCCCACGACCTGCGGGTCAGCAGCCAAGTACCTTAGCCACTAGACCACCGCGGCAGGGCTAAATTCTAATGATATTAATCACAACTGGTGTTACGCAGATGACGCTGCCTCCCACGTTATCGATGAGATGGCTATAGGATAGATCGGCCGGTCTTGCAAGTGGTATAGCAGAAGTCAGAAATATAGCCGAATGAACTAAATCTTTACATTTCGGAAATACTCGACATGACAAAGGAAGAAAAGAGCAAAGCAAAACACCTCACCTATGTTCTTCTTCCAAAGCCAATGCCAGTGCTTTTTCTGACAAATTACGACGCGCGTGATTTTGGGATCTCTTAGCGCCTTTGTCTTCTGTCTCCCCTTCACTCACTTTTGCACTGCATCCTGCCAGCGTATGACCTCGTACTCCTTCACTATAAGTATCAGAAGCAGCCACGTGCGTGCTTGAGTGACGGTTCTGCGATATGCCGCGGAGTCGGAGAAATAGCGCTGTTGCCGCGATAGGTTGGGGTGCGTCGCCGGTGATGAATAGCGGAACCCGGCGGGGAAGGAGTTCGGAAACGGCTCTCTTGCCGCCCGGTCTCCTGCCGGCACTGCGCTGTCTCCATCGCGATGGTCCGTGGGCCGGCGTCATCCCAGCAGTTACTGAAGGCCTGCCTGCTTCCAGTTGAAGAACGAGCGGGCCACGTAGCGACGCGGCCCGACCAGGGGACAATGAGCCGCCTCGATGTCTCTCCCCTGTCTTCCACTCGACACCGGTTATAGCTCGCCCAACGCCACGTTCCTTCCTGCGTCATTCACGTTGATTCCTTTTCTTCTTGCGAAGGGAAAGGCCCTAGGTTGTCGCCAAGGGGCTCGTTCTGCGACGAACTGCTTCGTTCGGCCTATTACTCTTTCTCTAGCCAGATGTGGCATCGGTGAGGCACACGGGTTTTGCCTGACCGTGTAACAGTACAGGAAGATCCGCCCAGAGGCGTTTCAGTTAACACGTGGATGGCTTCTGGCATCCAAAGCAATATGGCTGCGACTGCTTAATAAAAGTGAGAAAAAGTGCAAGATAATAATAATAATAATAATAATAATAATAATAATAATAATAATAATAATAATAATAATAATAATAATAATAATAATAATAATAATAATAATATAATTGCTGGCATTTTAGGAGCCATAACCTAAATATGGTATGATTTTGATGCACGCCGCATGATGAAGGAATTCATCGAGATGCGACCGCTATCGAGTCCGCGTCCATCGGCTCAGCCTCCGAACATCGTTATAACTGCACGACCATGGTGCCAAATGAAAAAAAAATCCTGCTCTGTCAAGGCATGGAACTTCTAAGTCTAAGATAACACTGCATTGTACAGGCACAGCATCAACTATGAATTCGAAACTACCTATATGTTCAGGACTTCAAAGTAACTTGGTGTTTTCGTAAATTTCCTGTACTGGAAGACTTTATTGTGGACTGTCTGAAACCATTTAAATATACGTATGGCGTTGCAACACAAAGCATTGCATGAAGAGAATGTCGTAAAGTTGGGATAGCAAAAGTTGGGCTTTCTGGTTTTCATTCTTCTCGGTCATACAATTACACATCACAAACAGCCGCATGTCCTGATCTCGACTTTAGGTGTCGATATCTTTACGGTGCGGTAGGTACGTATCATGATTGGCTGTACTTGGACATACGTCTACAGCGAAGTCAATTTAGTCGCACACATATAGATAAATTTAATCTAATTATTTAGTATACATCACACGCCCCTACAAGAAACTTACATATGGGTTTTACATAAAGTTAGTGTGTCGAATAATTTGCAGAGATGCTCTCTTGGGACTAGTATTCAAAATTAAATATTCTTAATTTTCAAACTTTGTTTATAATGCTTTCTATAAAACTGCACTGGATAGTGCGCAGGAATTCACTTATCTACGCACTGCCGCCAGAATAAAATACTGCCACCACAGTAACAGCAGTCATCACTGTCATTATAAAACACCGGTAAATGAAATGGCCAACAGCAAGAAAATAAACAAGCAGAATAGATAACTCGACAAAGCAACATCGACAATGCGTATCAAACGAGAGTGCATGCGAGTGAAGAGAAAATAACAAAATCATGGGCAGAATACGTTTTAAGCCGTCGTCGTGATGATTCGCAGTTGCCCATGTTTCACGCCCAAAGGGCGTCTATCTTGGCACGCGAACTTGTTCTACCGGAAGTGATCGCATAAGCCGTGCGCCTGCCATGGCACCCGAGCCCGCTCATAATAAAGATAAAAAAAAAATAAGCAAAAAGGGCCACGGACAGACGCGCCGTTCATTCTCCCGACTTCTCAGGATGCAAAAACGCAGCTAGTCTCTGCCTCTTCTTTCACTTTTTCTCTGCTTTTTTTTTGTTCAGTCAGTCATAAAAAACAACACAGATCTTGATTGCTATCTCGTTCACTGCGCGCTAAGTCACTGCACGAGGTCTAAACGTTTGTTTCAGCCATCGCTGCACGCACGCTCGCTTTCATACACATACTTAACTAAGTCCACGCGAAGCACGATGCTGCTGGGAACCACGGCAGAACCCATCGAGACGCCCACCAGCAATAGCGAGCGCCACAGGCGCTGGAGAAATGAACTAAAACCTACAGCCAAGACGGGCCGCAGAGATTAGACCGCGAGTGGCAGACCTTGCCAGGCGGAAATGCGAGTACAGGATCGCAAGGGGTTAATTAATAATACGCTAACCGTGCATCACGGACCAGAGCGTGCTTGACGAACATCGGCAAGAAAGAAGGCGAAGCGAGCAAGAATGGATGGAAAATAGTGGAGCAGCAAGAAGAACAGCGGGGAAAGGAAAATATGTAGGCTTACACGTCACGGCTCCGTAAGCCAGCAAGCGATGCGAGCTGGGGCATCACGGAGCATGCCAAAGCTCGCGTGGCATAAGAAAGAGTCAGTGAGGAAGAGAGAAAGGGAAGTAACTGTGGTGAAGAAAAAGTAGGCGTGACATTCACAACAGCCCTTCCGGCCTACTGCCCCTACGCGAACTCCCAGCTTTTTTGGTTTTAGTCGCGTCTGATATAATAATCAATGCGGACTGAGACAGCCAGCTAAAATGGCGACGCGAACGCGAGACATGGGTGTCAACTCGCACGCATGGATTCTTGTAGCGCATGCAGTTTGGTTATACGGTCTGCGTCGGCGGGCGTGTCCAACGGAAAAAGCTCGTCTTCTTTGGTTTCGGCGGTGAGCGGGTGCGGCTTGTCACCCGCATTACTCGGAGCGACCAACTGGAAGACCCTTTAATTACTTTGGTTCCCGAATGCACCGCTGCGCGGCGCATCATGCCTACCTAATCTGCCTCTTCTTTTACCACGTAGAGTACAGCCACATCCCCCCCCCCCCCCTTCATGGCCGCATCCTCCCTCTTCATACTTGAAGGATTCGCATAAACAAGCACAAAGATATTGGCTAATCAAACGAAGAAACAAATAGAGAGAAAAAAGAAGGGAAAGTCGAACGAAGTGCGCCGAAGGCGGGGAAAGCCCACGATAGCCTGGCCACGTTAATCTTACGAAGTCTGAAAACAAAGTGAGGAAACAGATTAACGAAATACGAATGAAGTATCAAAGTTGTGAGCAGGAGGACAAAGCCAAAATCGTCTCGAGCAACGTAAACAACAGAAACGAAACTGGTTTCCGGAACAAGCAAAAACAGGAAGACGAACAAAGGCGGGCAGCGAATACCCGCTGCTACAAGAAAAATGAGGGCGCGAGTAATGAAAGATTTAACCTTTCTTTTTCCTACGAAGCGCCCGAGCTATACAGCGTTCCCGCCGACTTCCCCGCAAAAGGCTAGCGCGGCTTAATGTTCTGTGACGAAAGGAGCCCGGCGCACCGTTCCGGCCCGAGACGAGAGGGAAGGTGCAGAAGGAGCACTGATGGCGAGGAGGGTGTAATTAAGCTGGATTATTCCATTTAACACGGCCTAACTAACTGAGTGTAATCCCGCCGCCTTTCCTTGCTTCCTCCCGTCCCCGCACCTTTCAGGCAAGCACCTTCAGAGTTCCCGACTCCCGGTGGAGGCTCCGAAGCCTCGTGTGCTGCTTGCCTCAACCCGGAGGGTTGAACAGCCGCCGGTGCGCGAACGGAAAAGGCGGGAGAGTACGAAAAAAAAAATAAGAAAGGAGAAACCGGTGGGCAGCGTAATGGGGATGTTTGGGGAGTAGAGGTCGAAGGGGAGCGGTCGGCAGCTCAGGTGAGGAGCGCAGTGGCGAAAGAGCTTCCCGTAACACGTGGAAAGACGGGATTTATTAGCCTGCTCGGGCGTCTGTTTTCGCGCTGGCCTTGCTGGAAGGCGGGCGTAATCGCGCGCACTCATTCATTTGTCCCCTCGCACGAAAACGCTTCGCTTTCGCAGCTTGCCCCCGCTGCCTCCACAATCCTTTATATACCCCGGAGCAGTTCTCGTCACTGCACGCTTAGCTGGGCATCTGCTTTGTTTGCTTGCCTGGAGGTGAACGCTGCATGCTTATATATGTAGAGAGAGCGGCGTGAATGCGGACGGTGCTTCGGTGCGTACATAACGCCCTGCAGGACGACGACCTGGCTTGAAAGAGAAGGTAGAGTGTTTATAAAGCGTTACGGCTGCCAGCGTTTGCGCACGTGAACCGATTAATGCCTCGGAGCGCGGCGTTTCTGTGCGCTTATACGTGCAAATGCGGGTGAGAGTATACACGTGCAATGACTTTCCGGCAGCGCGCTCCCCGCCCTTCCCTCCGTCTCTTTTTACTCCTGGCTTTCCACATTCTGCACCTGTCCGAAGGCATCGGTCTGCTTTGCGACCGGCGGATGCGTGTTTCATTTACCTCTCAAAAATTTCGTACACAAACTGTGATAGCAAGTGAATTATATTTTCACGATAAGAATGCCGCTCACGCGCATTTTATTGAAGGTTATTAAACAAGGATGCCGTCAATGACATTGCAGTTGTTTCCGATGTGCCTCAAGTGTTAGTGCTTAAGAAGAAGTTCAGTTATAGATCGCGCACAAATATGCTATATAGCCAAAATGAATATATACTGTACAAAGCGAAGAAAATTTATAAAAGTGCATGAAATGAGTTGAAGACGGGAGCAGATGAACATGTGAAACAGCTATGTTTACCGTGGTTCGACCAACAGTGCCGAATCATTTCTGGACGCGAAACGTTCAATGCTAACAGGTTTGAGAGAGTGTTCAGTTCGAGGTGCACTCAGCTACTGTGAGTTGGGGTAGAAAGAAAAAAAAAAGGACAAAAACAATACTATAAATTATGTTATAAACTTCTAAACCAAGTTTTAGTTTATTTGCTATTTCTAACTAAACGTGCGCCTTTGTCATGGTAGGGGACGAAACCAACAAAAGCTTTCTCTAAAAAGGCGAAAACTAAGAAAAAAATGGCAACAACAATTCCGAGGTAACTGCAATAAGCGGAGCGCGTTGGTACTTGCTGCACTCAACAGAAATCGCTGCTAGACTAAGGAACTTTCCACCGGCCACCCTTCCTTTGTTAGGAGAGGATGGCTAAAGCCAACGTGCTTAATCACCGGCAAAACTTCAGCGGAACGGTCTCCTACGTTGTCTAGCTCGTGGTCCTCCAGTGTACTACACTGCCATGATAACAGGAGGGCGGGATGAAAAGGAGGAGTAGGAGGTGGCGACCTGCGCGTAATTATCAATTAGTCCACGAAAGCGTGAAGAAAACGGCTTCAGGCCACTCGGAGCAACTCCTTTCCAACACATTTCTCCGCGGCAGCGGTACGAGGTGCCGTAGATCGGCAAGTCGCTGATATGGCAATACTTGGTCGAGCAGGGCAAGATGGCGCGACGCGAGAAAAGTATCGAAATAAAAAGAACAAAATGAGAGAAGAAAAAAAAACAGTTGATAAAATGCGAGAAATGTAGGTGCGAGTATAAGGATCATAACTTCAGCCACTACTGGCAGCAGTCTTCGACAGTACAGAGCCAGAACCAAGAATATGGCTTGAGAGCGGCCGAAAGTTGTGAGCATAAATTAGCTGCGCATAGCTAACATTCTCTTTGCCTAAGAGTTTACCAAACTTATAAACACCTCCTTGCCGGTACAGCGGAAGTAAGAGTACCTCTCCATTAACGCACTTTTAGGCCCAGCAACATCGGATAACAAAACACTGAGACTCGAGTGCTTCAAGACAGGGAAAAAAGAAGTTGGATACTTCAAACCTCCACGGCTAGAGCTGTTACTCAACTAGCTTCTTGTTCTATGCTGAGCACAACGTCAAAATTTGAGAGCTTCGCCACAATAAGCTGCATTATGCGGAAAAGCCAGCTTCTGGTTGTTTAGGGTCGTCATCTCGTCAATCATGCACGAGGCGGAGGACGCGAGCACAGGATAAATGGCACTGCGCGAGGTTGAATAACAGCTTTGCACATGCTCAGGCTGGGAGCGTATTAATCATATATGTTACGTTTACTGCATACGGGTTAATGTTCAACGCGAAATGCTTAATATTACTTTCAGGCTGGTTATGGATACATGTTGTACAGTATTGCGAAGACACAAAACGAAAGAAGCTATTTGGCTTATTGGACTGCGGCTGATCACCTAGCAGTGGTACTGCATCAAAGACCTTACAGCGTTAAAAGCGCAATATGTAAAAAAAAAACTGCAATAAGAGGGAGTCATTTTCCTATATATTCGTGGAAATTAATATAAAAATATTAACTTTGTACCATTACCTAATAAGGTGTGTACCAGATAAAACTGGTCAATTGAAGAAGCCTCATGCTTATGCCTAATAAAAATATCTGCATGCCAGATTCTGTATACTCTTGTGGGCGTTTTTTACCATATGCTGTATATAGTGAACACGAAATTACGGGCTCAACAAACACCTAGAACAAGCAAAAATAAACGATATACTACACTGAGGGCTCAAACATTTTGTGCTAAACGAGTATAACAATTAGGCTTCATTTAAACCGTGTACCTGTCTCCATACGCGAAAGTAAACGTCGCGACTAACACGCAGGAAGAACGCTCCGTCGATACTGCTCCATGCATTCAGCTGAAAAAAAAAAAGTGCACGGAGCTGACAGCAGGGTTCCACGTGTTGCGCTTGCCAGCCATAAGAGAAGTCTTCGCTGTCGAGGCATTCAGTGTTGCTTTCTTAAGCATCCGTCCAAAACAAAAGTCCACTTCAGCATCGGAACCACGAGAAACTAAACGGAATGGGACACACTCGGAGGCGAGTCAGGGAGACCACATTTCTTGACATAGCGGCCGGGCCCGAGAGCGAGACAACGGTATTGCTTAGATCAGTACAGCAACAGAAAAGACAATGCGCGGCATATCAACAATCGCTGCCGCAGAGCGTGCCAGCGGTTGAGGGAGACAGAGGGAAAAGGAGGGATTTAGCGAGTGAGGGGAAGGGTTGTCAACGCGTAATTTGCGAGCATACGCAACTCTCCTATACACGCAGCAGTCGCGTCCAGCTCTCGACGAAAGAGGCGAACACGATGGGTTCTCTTGTACATTGAAGCCATCTAGAGAGAGCCCGTTTCCATTCATTCCGCCGCAAGGAGCAGCTGCAAGGATGCGGACAGGCAACCCAATCACTGCGCACACACACGCGCGCGCGCGCGAAAGGACGTTGGCAAGAAATGATCTTTTCTGTTGCCAGGATATGGTAAAGGACGCGAACAAAGGGGATACGGAGAGGGAGCGGAATGGTGCAGAGGGTCGTTTCCCCCTTTCTGAAACGCCGATAGCTTCACGTGAGCAGCCAAAGTGGACCGCTTCTTGTGGCTAGTGATGGATCGACTAGTTTTGCGGTACTCGGCGGTGACATGCTGGACGGCGCTGACCGGAGCTGCGTCTCGGAATGCAAGAGGCGTGGTATACAACGTATAGAAGACACAGAGAGTGGCTATTCGGTTTTCCAGCTGAACCACATAAACAAATGCACATGCAAGCGTGCACTGGTAGTCTATGTCTCTGCCAAGTTCTCAATTCGTTCATCCGCCTCAATGTTGAATGAAGAACCCGCCACGGTGATCTAGTTATTATGGCGCTCGACTGCTAATCCGGAGTTCGCGGGATCGAGTCCCGGCTGCGGCGGCTGCATTTTCGAAGGAGGCGACGCGAAAATGTTTGAGGCCCGTGTGTCTCGATTTGGGTGTACGTTAAGGGCCCCAGGCAGTCCGAATTCGCGGAGCCCTTCACTACGGCCTCTCTCATAGTCACCTCGTGGTTTTGGGACGTTAAAACCCACATCCCACGCAATATTATTAATGTTGAATGAACGCGAGGTAAGCGCTACACCACTACAAGAAAAATAAAGGAAGTGTTATCTTTTGTTTTTTTTATTTGTAATGGGTAGATGTACCAGTGTGCATGCACTCTCGAAAAGAGGTGAAGACCGGCGCCACGATTGCACCCAAGCATGAGACGCTCGCGAAAATTGCAGTGCTTGACCATTCTGTAATTCGTCGCCACAAAAGAACTATGGACCCCTTCGCATCGTCAACGTTTCTAGTGAAAAGATTCCACAGCCTATCTCCGCAAGCGCGCATGCCTCATCATATAATTAGCTTGAAGTAAATATAAATTAACCAGTTGATTATGGAGAAAGTAACCAACGAAGACACACAAGTGTGCACCAGCTTGTATTTTCTTGAAAAAAAAACATATATCTCACATCATGAACGTACTTACAGCGCAACACCAGAAAAAATACAGGACAGGGAAGGAGCAAACGAGAAAGAAAAGACGGCACCTTCTTGCTCCTTCCCTGTCCTGTATTTTTTCTGGTGTTGTGCTGTAAGTAAGTTCACGATGGATCCTAACCATCTGGCCCAACTTACCGTCTTACTACAATATATCTCACATGCGTAAATATGCAGCCGCCTTGCCGCTTCTACAACGGTATACTTCTCGCAAAGCACGCGGGTCTTCGTCTCCTACCTTTCAGAGTTAACACATACAGACCGTCCCATAACGCTGCGGGGTGCTTGAGGCGTCATCCCTGGAATATTTGGATGTTGGAAATCGAAACGAATCGTGTATGGCCGCAAACACCCTCCCCACGGCATCTGTTGACGAGTCGTGGGGACCACGTTGTATACGTATATATACAACAGGCGCAGGAGCCGCTGCGAAAGGAACGCCGCCACGCAGATAGCGGGTGACTCGAACGGTTGTCAACTTGGGCGCCGCCGACTCCCGGGAATCCATTTGCGAAAGAGCGCGCTTTCAATTAATTTTTTTCCATTCCGGTAACAGGTGCTTCGCCTGCAGCGTCCCATGACTTGAGGGTCTTGCATATGCACGTGAGCAGCGCGTGTTCGCGGCCATTAGTATATGCAGTATACCGCGACGCACGTGCAACCCTCCACTGCGTAACGTGTAGCGTATACGTTTACGGAGCTGTCCCGACTGATTGCAGTAGGGCGAAGTTTTTAAAATTCGCCGTGCCATTTGCGCGCGAGCCGGACGCATTGCCGTGCGGCGTCCGTGAATTGGCGAAGCTGCGTAATGACCCGGGATGCCAGGACGCGGTGGAGCGTCACCGATTGCCGACGACAAGTCGCATCTGCGGAACACGCGTCCAAACAACCTCTCCGAGTATAATGTATCGCGGCACGGGGTTTGCGACGATGCGCGCCGCTAAATTAGACACCTGAACGCGGGGTTGGGGACTACACATCTTGCGCGAATTCCGGAAGAGTGAAATATTAAAAAAAAAAAAGCACCGGTCGAGTTGTCGGCAAAATTGCTCGCTCCGTCTACATGATACTCGTTTTGATATCCCATTGCTTGGGTAATTGAAATTCTACATATTGTAAAACACGTAGAAAGTGTTTTGCAATATTGAACTTTGTTTTTGGTGGGCTGTGTATCGCAGGAGGCCAACTGCTTGAGATTCGCAGCGCTTGAACATTTCGGGCAGAGGGACTCCAATTACGAACTGTGAGAAACGTGTCATTTGTAGCGCGTGCTCTCTGTAAACAGCGAGAATGGTCAGCACTACGTGTTATTTTTATGCGAAAGTCCTTCAAGACCTTCGTTTTGTTAACATTTCTTAAACAAAAAGGTCTCAAATCTCACTGAAACCAAAGCGCCTCGCCATCGTCCTCCACCTCCCTCCTTTCTCTATATTCTTTTTATGTTGAGTACTACACAGACAAACTTTATAAAATAAGCACGTACAAAAATCTTTTTTTTTATCACAAGGCAAGGGCAGGAACACCAGAAGCTCTGATGACAGGCACTCTACGAACGCTATAGAGCATATATACGACTACTGTTTTTATTTTGGAATGACACTAACACAAGCGACGAAACGCTATGGGTTACAGGGGATGAACTCTCAGGGAACGTGCGCTAGTGCGTGCGCATATACGGCGCTGTTCCCTTTCGACAGTGTTCTTCTTAGCAAGACGAACACTCTTCTTTTTCAGCGCCTTCTTGTAAGAAAAGTTCGCAAAACGCGCACTCATTGTCCCAGCCTATAAGGAGCTGCTTCATAAGAAAAAAAAAAGAAATGTAAAAAATCATACCCGAGAGAACGGGAACGCGGAAAGATGTTGAACTCAAAGCGATGGCAAAGAAATTCAACGCTGTCTCCTGTAGAGCGGCGCAACTTTGAATGTGGCACCCAAGCCCAACAGCGCGAGCTCCTTGTGCTTGCCAGGGTTCGGAACATTGAAGACGAGCGACGAATCCGGATGAGTATATAGCGCTGTTGTCCAACGACGGCATCGTTATACATTACTCTCTTCTCAGACGGTCCTCGCTGTCGTACTCACAATGTCACTCGCTGCTCCAGAAAAAAAAAAGAACGAAAAATAAAACGCTGTCTCGTGGTCCTCTTCAAACAGACTAATGGGACCCGCATTAGCGACCGGGTCCTCGTGGCGCACTGCGTGAATTGTTTGAGCCCTCGCTCTTCAGTTCCTTTGGGTCTCCAAGACGTGAGTAGACCGAGAAACAAGCACACGATTTTGCGATGCTTGAAGCGAACTACTTTGAAACATGGGCACAAAGAAAAATAATAATAAGCGATTAATAAAAAAATGTCAAGACTGGATATTCGTATCGACAACGATCAACAGTATGCATGCTCGCTTTTAGTACCGCTTTTTTATGCTTTAATTCGTCTCGCGTGCATTTGAGGACGTAGCCTGTCTGCCCTTGCTGCTTCTTGCGCATGCAAAAGGATGGCCCCAATGACACTGGGCCGCACACAAAGATGGCGCTGCGGGCAACCGGAACAGGAAATGACTACTGCGAGGAAGTGGGTGCCGCAGAGTGGGCGAGCGAGCGGATTTCTGAATATCAATGCCGCGAATGAGCGAAGCTTTTTTCCTCAGTCCTGTCTGCATTCGTCTTGGGGCGCCGGGCGCAATATTCGCGACATTAGCTTTGTTCCTTTCCGTTTCTTTTTCTGCCATATCTGAACGTGTTGCGGTTTCGCCCATGTACTGCGGATATGAGACCACCACTGCCGCCGCCACGCTCGCGTGAGTGTATACGGAAAGAAAATCGAAAGATCGGGGCCGGGAGGAGGCGATGAGCTGTGCTTGTGTAGTGGGCAGCCAAGACGCGCCATCCTCGTTTTGTTCGAGAACAAGAAGAAAAAAAAGGGGGGAGAGGGGTTCACGTCAAGGGAGCCTTATTGGAGGTGAGTATAGACGCTGTAGGGTAGACAGGGGTAGTAACGTCAACGCAGTTCCCATGCATTGCAGCGTACATTTGTTAACTTTCTTGCTCCAAAGCCCACGTAGACGACTCCCGATATTTCGATCTCCCAGTGGTAAACATACTGTGGTGCCGTACATAGCTATGCATACACACACACACACACGAAAAAATGCAAATATACGACCATTCTCTAGGGAATAGCAGTTGCCGGTGCCAGTAACGCCGCTAATATTTACTATAAACCATTGAAAAAAATGACATGACAATTATTTTTTTTTGTTAAGGATGGCTGGCTTGCGTGACGATGTAAGGGCGATAAATAATTTTCATTTACACTATCTTTAAACAAAGTACCTCGCCAGAAACTACTAGCGAAGTTTTCTGCACAGGCGACAAAAACTTCGGGAAAAAGAGGGCAACTACGTATACTAGGGCGATGAAGCCGGAAGAAACTTGTATGCAATTTCTTTGTTGTATCAACAGACTTGGCTGCATTTCTATTGCAATTTAATTACGAAGTCTTTATTAATTTCAAATATGACAAAAATGAGGCCATGTTCGAGGCCTATTCCAGTGTGCAGTACAGTGTGCACATAGAATGCAAGTTCATTATGAAGTCATTATTCATTTAAAAAATGACAAAACAGAAGCCGTATTTGCGGTCTATTCCAGGGTGCATTCAAGTGTCAATACGAGTGTGCTAATCACTGCATCGTCTCACGACTCTACGACAAGTGCAATTGTTCGGAAGCAGCAAGATCCAACCCGACCAATCAAATTTTTCGCGGAACCTCTAATAAGACTAACGAGCGCGTTGTATGCGATCTTTGCAACCATTTCACCGCAAACATAACGGGCTGAGCTGCGGCTTCAAAGTCAGCGTCAAAAATTTATAGACGACTAGACACAAGGAAAAGCTAAATATTCCAGCGTTGGCTAGAAGCCCTTAAAATTTCGCGTCCGGTCTAAAACGCGCTCACAACATGCAGTTCGACCGAATACAGCCATAAAGTTCAGGAAAATGCAAAGTTTTTTCAGACCCAGCAATCTGTAAACCTTTAGCTCCGGCTGAACATCTCCTAACGATTCGTAAACGTATTGCTGAAGACGGACTGAGCAGAGCAAGCTTTTCTATAAACTCCAACGGTGCGATAGAAAGCGATACCGCATGGATAATCTGAACGCGCAGGTAAACTGTTCGCTTGGTTTTCGCGTTGAAGTAGAGAAGTTTCGTGAAAAGCAGCACACTCGTGTTTGGCGATGAGCACACCATCGGCGGTTCCGAAAATGGGCTGGTTTTGTACCCGCGTCATTTCAAAAATGTTAATTATAGGGTGCCTGTTGCATGTTAAAGATAATTACCGTTCCTTTTGTTGTAAGCTCTTTGACGACTGACAGCCACAGTGTACGATGAACATTATAAAAAAAAACAGACGCCATTTTGCTTTGTTTTTACTTCTAGGTTCACGTGCCAATGACGGACGTGCACACGCGAAATATAATTTACTCACCACAGAATGGAATATTTGTACATTTCGACACATCCACCCGAGGCGACAAAGTATTTCCCTCTTATACAAAACCAAATGTGTGGTTCCAACGTATGGTATTCTTCTGCCTGTTTATTGCCAAAGATGGAACAACTTCCACCTAAAACATATAAGGCTCAAGATAAAGAATCGCGAGATAAACAAGTGCGAAATGTCAGCCTGTCCCCATCAACGTGTCCAGAAAGGTATATACGAGAGAACAAGGTGCGTACATGGCGTTCAATTGGTACGCAGGTCCCCACAGCGCTCCTAGCACCGCACAAACATTCCAGGCGCAGTAGGCGTTTGGGCCCAACCACTGACATCACGACGCAAGAGCAATATCACGAAGCCACTGGTGCTCGGGACACCTATATATACACGAGATGACGACTTGATTCCCGACCCGAACGTAGGTGTGTACATCTGCGCTAGTACCTACAAAACCCACACGTACGTGACAAGCTGCTCCGACGAACGACTGATCTAATAAACGACGATGCCAGTGGCTAAGGAAAAGGAAAACCACTTAATGTGGCAGTTCGCGGAAAGGAACAGGCGGGTTATTTCATTTCATTTATTGTACCCTCAGGGCCAAAAAAGGCATCAAAGAGCGGAGTGGTGACAATAAGAAGTTTTTACAGCATAGGTAAAGCATGAATAGGGATGTAGTACCAAGAGCAAAAACAAAACAAAACAAAACAAAACAAAAGATAACCATTACAAAGCATAAAGTGAAGGTAAGTTATATAATGAATGCAAACATAAAAACATGAAAAATAAAACAACGCAAGAAAAACAGACATGCAATATATACGAGTGAATAAATGACACTCGAGTTAGTAATGTTGTTTATAGCGATCTGAAACAAGGAGTTATCACTAATTGATACAATGTCTTGGGGAAGGTGGTTCCACTCTGGTGACGTCCTAGGAATGAATAATGTGGAGTCGGTCACGCCTGCTAAATAAAAGAGATATTCTTTAGCCTTTTCTTGTGCAACTTGTAGATCTGAATGAAGCTAAATCGACAAACGAAAACAAATAAAACACGGACTCAAACTTTGAGGCTCATTCCTATTATCGTACACGGACGCCTGCGAAACAAGTTACTGACTCTCGATCAGGCATAATGGAAACCAGCATTTGTAAGCAGTTTTATGTGCTATACCCCAAAACTCAGCTGCGTGCTCGGAACCAAAGCCATAATAAGAGAGGAGCTTATTGCAAGTAATAGTGAACAAAACAATAAAAAGAAGGATCAGAGGATTAAGTATAGTGAAGTTACACGTACGGCTTTATTGCATTGGCATGCTGCGTGCCTACAGGGGATCCATGCTTCTCAGCAATGCAACGCAGCAGTGCTAGATTTCTCCGCTTATTCGGCAAAGATGTGTACATTAGGCGCGGGTTCACGGTGTTACCGTGAACACCGTACAAAGTCAGCGCTTCGTCTTCCCCACTTCCCGAATCTCTCCCGGAGCGCGTTTCCCCTCCCGCAGCGGGTTTGTACACGCGGCGGCCACCGTGGCGCAAGGTGAGCGCACCGTTTCGGGAAAAGGAGAGACGGGCGTCAAATCAGTCTCGCTCCTTGCGCAGGCGGGTCACGTATACAGCGGCGCACACCTTCCAATCGAGACGCCGAGCAGTTCGCTGCGAACGGTGACTCTGGAGCTGGATGAAGCTCTCGACATCCGGTCGAAGCTATACGGCCTTCGCGGCGAACGCGCTGGCCTCAAGTCCGATGCGCAGCATGCACGGGGTCCACAAAGAGGCCACTCTGAAGACTCTCAATTGCATGCGTCTCATATTGAAAGGGGTGTTCGCACGACTACCGAAGCCTCGAATTCATTGATCAACAGTAGCCGAAAGCAAGGATGTTTCTTGTACCAATGACAGAGGTCTTGGCGACCACGAATTGTAATGTAGAAACGTTAGAATAAGTGAAATTCTTCTTTCGACTACTTATCGCGTCGTAGACTGACAGTGCTGCCCTAGCCTTGTGGCTATGGTACGTTGAAATTGGGCTGTGTTGCGGTTTCTTTTTTTTTTCTGTGATGCCTATGCTATATGAAACTGCAGCATGTACACGATCACTCTACAAGTGAAGCTTACTTCATATATGGTCATGCGTGTACTTGTATGCGTGTGTGAATATATCCACATTGAATTTTTTTTTCTGCGGGAAGGGGGGGGGGCGCATTCTTTTCCGAAATGTTTCGGGGGGTTCCAAACTCCTATGAGAGCACAGGTACACATTTTAGAAGAAAAAGTTCACATGATTTCGACACGTTTCTCGCAGCGCACAATCGCTTCCGCCGTGATCAATTCCCGGGGCAGGTCAGACATTGGGCATTCACGTATATATGCATTTGACATCACTAAATGTCGTAAGCTGAATCTCGGTGAGTCACTGAGGCCTGTGAATGTTACTATCCTAGTGCGCAAATACCTTGTTGGGGCTCGGCTCCAAGCTTTGAGTCTCACTCTTGCTTCGCAGATTTGATTGCTCAAAACCCCACCAGATGTCAACAGGGAAGTCGCTGTTCACTACACCACTTTTCGCTGCTGCCGATGTGCTGTAACATTAGCGCTGAGACTTTAAGAACAAACATCGCCACGCAGCGTCTACTTATTGGTTAACGAACATTACATCTGTGCGAGAGCTTTAACGCACTGTGGAGCGTGAAGACCTTTCAGGATGAAGCTCACTTTACTTAAATAGTTTACGTTAACCTCCATTAAAAATCAACTATTCAATAAGCACGTTTCGTCGTGGTTACTGCACACTACAGGTATGTGTACGAAAGCGAACAAAGGAGGGAAACTTGGGGATACACTGAAAGACGTTGCCGACGAGCGCCAGAAGTGTGGACTAAGTTGCTATTAGGTTTACCACGGCACCATATTGTTTCTCCAAACTTTCAAAGTTCTACTTGTTGCAGCTCATTCAAGAACGTGCCCGCAGTACTCTCTCGGGCGCACACACAGTGTACCGCCATCTATCGGTAACCCTTGTTACGCGCAGTGGAACTGCACGCCTTGGCTGTTGTACGTGTGTGCTTCTATACACACGCACGGGACCGTGTGTGCGCAGATGACAGCTCGACGGGCGCACACACCGACGGCACCGCGGTGAGTCCAATCAGCCGGAGTGGGAATAAGGGTTTGGCACGTATTTAGACAGAGACAAAAAAGAAGCGCCACCAAAGGCATCATCTGGGAACGCTTCTTTCTCTCTACGACGGTATATATAAGAGGGGAAGTCCGCTGCAGTATATAGGAGGTTGTGGTGCAGGCCGGGGAAAATAAAACTCGCTGGCGGAGGAATGGGTCGTCCGGCGAGCAGGCATAAGGGACCATGAGGGGGAGGTTAGGCGAGGCAAAGTTGCAAGCGTTGAGACTCCTCGGTGACGACGACGACGTGCCAGGACGCGAGCTCAGTGTCCGTGTTTGCGTTGGGAATACGGAGTTTGTGGGGGTGGAGAAAACTCTACGTCGAAGAAGGCCCCACGGCGAGCCAGCTAGTCGTTGGGGCTATTTAGCCGATTGCCCGGCCACCCCTGTGAATTGGCCCAGTCGTCTGGTCCGATGTAACTTTGCTCTTGTTTTTCTCTCTCTTTCTTTACTGTGGCCCCGAACGTTCCGAACGCCCCGAACTCTTCTTTCCTATCGGATTGCACCCACGCGTAGACGATGAGTGTATACGTGAACGCGACGCTCTGGTCAAGTCCCAATGCATGTCTCCGTAGAGGGTTGCCTTTTTCGTTTGCTTTCCTTCCTTCATTCTCCTCAAGTCCGGGCCTTGTGTCCGTCCGTCTCGTCTCTAGACACCGCCATGGTGTGGAGCTTTCCTGTATGATATAGGGCTAACGCTTTTACCATCTCGTAGACAGCTCTGGGTGGCCGCGTTCGACCTTGGAAGTTGGGCAATGCGCTCGCACTATAGGCACGAAACGAGGAGCCAGTCGAGATATCTGTTACGCTATGCGCTTTCGCTACGCATAATTCGGGAGTTGTTGGATCTATACGCTACAGAGCTCGAGCGACGTTCTAATCAGCACGTTTCACCGCTGAAAGGACTAAAGGTTAGAGTAACGAGAGAGATTAAGTACCAAATCTGGGGCCATGCTTCTCCTGTCCGTTAATAACGGTCATCAGCCGATCAACGCGACGCCGGGCGACAGGGCGGAAGGTGCGCTGCTCTATAACGTCCCCGTGCGCGTACAGCAAGACAGGTCCTTATTTCCAGCCTTTCCAGATAGAAGTCAACGCCGCGCACAAGGCCAATGAGTGAGTCACACTGGCCAACGGCTTCTCGCGTCTCGTTCGCCGAAGCGGGCTCGGAAAAACTACACCGGTCCTCCGCGTGTGACGGCCTGCTTTCCACGAGAAGAGAGGGGGCGGAGAGAGAGAAACGGCACGCGGCAAGCGCTATGGCCAGGTTTAGCTGCAGCGTATTTGATGTGTAGCACAACATAATGGAGAGCGCTGCAAACGACTCCCTCACGGAGTCGGAGCGAGAGATTACCCATCCCTCCGGTCCAAGCGTCCATCGGACATTTGGCGACGGGCATGCAGGGGGGGAGTCCCGGGAATGAAGGGAAGAAGACCCGGTGCTGGCCCCTAGATAAGGACCATAACCGCCTCGTCGTCCCTTCCGGCAACCTGCTTTCGCCCGACCTGGAAAAAGGCAGCCAAGCGAACGCGGCGACTCGTGCTGCAAAAGCGGGATGAGCAAGCGGAGGATGGGGAGGAGAGATAGACGGCCCCCGAAACGAGCGGGAGGTATACGGCGACGAGAGTAAAGCAAGGGAAGATAAGTCGCGGGCTCAGGTGACGTGGAAATTGCACCAATTACCGCACGAATGACACGCTGCATTGTTAGCGCGGCGTGCCGACGGGCCAAGCGCTTGGGTGAGGCGGCAGGCGCGCCTCGTTCCCGGCGCAGTTCTCTCGCCTTCCGGCTCCCGTGATGAATGGGGATTCCGGTGACAGGTAAATACGTGCCGACCGCCGCCACAGGTGCTTCCTCCTGGCGCCGTTCTCGACTGCCTGAATAAAGCTCACTATCCCGCTTTTACTCCCGGCATGCAGAACGGCCGTGCGGTATAATGGTGCCGCGGGTGTTATGTCTGTACGCGCGCTCTGGGCCAGCTATACCGTACAGTGACGGTTCGCGATATATTTCGATGTGGAGTCGGAAGATGAGATTGGCTGGGCAATGTATGGAAAAAGAGGCAGCGGCGCAGCGCGCACTGGAGGAGGAGAGAGCACCGGCGGAGCTTTCGATGACACGCGTGGACCAATATATATATATATATATATATATATATATATATATATATATATATATATATATATATATATATATATATATATATATATATATATATATATATATATATATATATATATCACTTTGCACTGCACACCACTTGTTTTTCACTGGCAAGAGACGGTGTACTGGTAAAGGGTAATCGTTTCATTTTCCAAGTGCGTCTTATTCACAGCGGCCGGGTGACGAAAACATGCAATCATCGGTTTGCTTGATGTGTGGAAACAACGCGTAGAAGCAGCTGCCAGAAATATCACAATACCGAAGGATTGCCTGGCAGCGCAGCTGACACGAGCTCCTAAAAAAAACAGATCATGAAAGCTAGGTTACAACGCCACGATTTGTCAACAGATTTCTTCAGATATTATTTAACACGTGTAAAAAAAAAAGGAAAGAAAAAATAGTTGAGGAGATATTCTCCTACGCCAACGCGAATTGGTGCTAAAAAAAAAAATATCTGCCTGATTGCTGTCAAGCTGTCGGTTGACAGTTCTGAGAGTTCCAGGTCCTTTAGGCATGCTCAAATAAAAGTTTTATGTCTCTCTTTCCCGAGGCGCCACACGTTTTTTTCTTTTTTTTTTGCCTAAGCACATCTGAACAATGTTTGAACTTTTTCCGAGGCATTGAGCAACTCGCACAGCAGTTAAAAACAAAGCTGCACTGACGCGTCACTTGCTTGATACAATTTTGTTCTGTTTGTTTCCACGTGATACGCTGAAATCTTTACGGGCAGCGGGAGCATGAATGGTGCGGAGAATGCACGAATCAATTCTTTTCGCTCACCTCTTCTGCAGGCTTCACGAACCGACACTTCAATTCTGGCAGTTTAGACTTCATAAACGGTAATTTCAACGCGATAGCGTTTAGAGGCCCACGTTGCAGTTGCAGAAAATTTGACATAAGTGGCGTTGTCCGTCGGGAAAAAAAATTCACGGATACAGGGAATATGAATCTGGGTTCGAACCGGAATCGAAGTTCCTACACTCAGCGAGGCTGTCACGGGTTGTATACAATGCCAGTGCTTGATGTGGCTTTGCTTTCCATACCCTATACAGTTGAGGCGCACCGAGAGCACAAGTATGGCAAGTGAATGTGAAGCTAATGCGAACAGGGCCCGAAACAATACCGCGTTCCACTCTTAAAAGCCAAGCTTAAACGTATTTCCAGTTTTGTCTTCAAGACTCCTAAAACTCTGAATAGGACATGTGATATTCGAGAACAAAGCTTTCTTTTTTATGTCAGGAGTCTTTCGCATATGTGTACAGTTCCAAAGACTACATAATTAAGCAGAAATATGTAACACACACGTTTCGTAACACTTTAAGTTTTCTGAGTCATTCTTGTTCACAGAACCCACAGCGTAGTGACTTGGTGAAATGTCGCTTAACGCAGTGACAATGATGTCGTCTCAAAGACGCTACGATGAACGGCGTCCCCAGTGCAGCCCACAACGTCTTGTTTTTTTTTTTTCATTAAGCACAGCAGCATGAGCGTACATTTCTTCGCACCCCCCTTCCTCTTTATTCTGGCTTTCGAGCAGTGTTCGGGTAAGTAAACTTTCTCAATGCGTTTACAACCCGTACTCGTCACCGCCATCTTTTTCCCTCAAATGCCATACAGCAAGAACTACACTGTTTTTACTTTCATCCACTTTCAACGCGTGTGACTTCATTCTGGCGTTTAGGATTAGTCTGTAGTCTATTGCTCTGAAAAAACGCGCTACATGACAACGTGAAATGACGCGGATAACGCCAAGAAATACAAATCTCCCATTATGTTTTCAAACACCCATAATTACTGACCCCAATTAGTGAACTAAAACTGAAAAAAAAGAAAAAAGAAAGATTTGTTGATATCAACGGATTTCTCAAGTATTCCTGTGATTATTCACGTAGAAGCCTGATGGTAGATTGTTTTATGTTTTTCCTTACAATTTGTCTCGACATTTTCTCATTTTGAACATGACATAAAAGACGTGTACCGCAGAGCCGCTTTTCTCAAAAAGTAAAAGCGTAGCCAGAAAATGCTTTCGTGTGGGGGAGTGTTGCCCCACCTTTATGAAAGTTTACGCTTGTGCATGTATGCCTGATTGTATGCTTATGCACAAAAAGTATCACAACTTGTGGCAGGAGCGGAGAGGTGAACACTACAGACTGTAAACATCAGAAATTGCACGAATGTGTGAATAAATTTCCATTTTGTTTTCTCTGGTTCACGATTATTGAAACTAAACACAAGAAACAATACTAGGCTGCCGGAAACAATACCTTAATTTACGCACTAAATCACGCGATCTCTGCAGAGCTGCGACTCCTGCAACAGCGAGCATACGTGCCGCGACATTCTATAGACGTGTCAAACAGAGTCTATCGAGTATGTCGAGACAGGTGTGATTGATCGCTTCATTCGCCGGCTTACTGCATACGTACCCACTTCAGGGGCAAAAACAAAGTGAAAAAAAAATAACAACACGCAACTGTTCATTAAAGCTTTTGTCGTTCTTGTAGCTTTTATATAAGTTATGTAGAGCGCATATGTACTGACCAGTTCAGTTCAACTTAGGTGCGCGCCTACTTAAACTGTTCTTTTGAATATGAATCTTACCTTTTAACATACTGTTATTGCCGTTTATAACTGTTCTCATTTATTGTCGTTAGTACAATTAATGTAGGGAGCACATGTATTGTCTGGTTCAACTCTACTTACGTAACACGGCTATTTAATTATGTATCTTACCACCTTTCCTGTAACAACTTCAAATGAAAAGATAGCAATATCTTCAAATAATGAACAACATGTACTAAAAATGAATGAATACAGGCATAATAACTGCAGCATATTTCCCTGTGAGCACAACTGTTCATCTCTTGGGCACTAAGTGTGCACTTATAGTGCCCAAGTGCACGAAGTGTGAACTGCTATAGCACTTGCGACTGCCTACACAAAAAGCCCATCGCGCCTGCCGAGGAAACATAAAAAAAATCTAGTCCATTACTGTAACAGTACAGTTGACAGATGTGAGAGGAAATCCGCAAAAAAAGATGACGCTCCTTACCTCCCACTTTTTTTAGAACACGCCGTGTAGCGCAGAAGAACGATAGGCGACAGTATATGCGAACATTTCTCGAAAGGCCTCCATTCGACATTTGCTGTCACCGCTGTGTAACATTTTGGCTTCGAAATGTTTCGATCATTGTTCGAACCTATGCAAGTGAATTCTAACAGGCAGTCTAGCTTGAAAGAAACGTTATACGGACGCTGCCCCACAAGATAGTGGCAAGATGTCGGCAAGGTTCCATGAAGGAGTCGGTAAAGAATCATGCTTGCGGGTCTGAAGGGAGGACCAGGAAAAGCGAGCAAGGTGGAGTTAAGGGTGGGGGAACCACTACAGCAAGACAGCAGCCTTGAAGGCTGCTGTCCCACTGTAGTGGTTTTCCACGATCGGGCAACATGCGTTTTTGAAGTGTTATGCCTTCTTTTGAACAGTTATGTCAAAATTTCATGTTATCACCGTGCTGGCAAGTGCACCATTTGGCTAATAAAACAATTTTGATTCCTCAATCTTTCTTGTTGGCCTTTCTTTTACTTCGCGCACGCAATTAGCGAGCCATAGGGCGCATTAAAATCACGCGTTTACAACTGCACGTAAAAGGCGAGCAACTAAGAAAAAAAATCAATTTCGCGCCATGTATAGGCAAATTCGCGACGATGCTAGCGCCTCCGGTTGTGACGTCAAATTTTATTTCATTTTTTGTTAGCGTTTAGTTGTCCCCTCTAAACGTAAATGGTGACGGTGTTAACGAGCCGCCAACTATACTGGATACACGAGCTTCTATGGAAGTTACGCTACCAGATTACATATACCTTGCAGTACCTTCAACGAGTAGTGGGGCACAACACAACATCAGCGTCTCGCCACTCGTTGAAGGCAACACTTCTCTTTCATTCAACAAAAAAGTATAATAAAAACGAAATAACAATTAGGCATTCCCGAACCATCTCCAGTTACACACCATTCACGCGATACTCTGCGACGCTTTTACTCGTGTTCCCCCCGTGGTAAGATGCAGGCGGCTTTTTCTTTTTTTTAAATTTTTTTCTCAGGTGACGTCTCTGGAAACCCGGTTCATGTCAAACCTGCCACAATACACTCGATTGCGGTTATTCAGCAATATAACCTTTCAAAAGTTTTTGTGTCTACTTGGGGCGAGGCCCCACGAATTTTCTACTGAGCGTATAGCGAGCTCGCCATTTAGGTGAAGCTTGGCCGTCCATACAGGCAGGCGTGGATCAGCAGTTGTAAAACTGCCATGAAACTGCTCACCAGGAAGGCTAATAACCACGTGCACAGCGTTTGTGCGTAGACGCGGAACCATGACACGGGTGACATGCGACTTCACCCGTGACATGTTGTATGTAAGAGAGAGAAACCGTGAGCTTCACACTCATTGATGCAAATTTCTCCTTCAATTCATATATACTTCTATCTCTTTCTCTCTTTATCTCTTTCTCTCTCTCTCTCTCTTACATACACCATGACACGGGTAACATGCGACTTCACCCGTGACATGGTGTATGTAAGAAAGAGAGAGAGACGGAGAGAGAAAGAGATAGAGGTATATATGAATTGAAGGAGACATTTGCATCAATGAGTGTGAAGCTCACGGTTTTTTGTTCCAGAAAGCTCTAGCGAAAGCGAAAATCATGGACATATATATATAGAGGCACAAGGGAATGTATGATTTTGAAACTAGCAGGCTCGGCACGCTGAGTTTTGATACCGAAGAGCATACAACGTGGACAAAATAGCTCACTTGCAAGGAACACAAGAAAGGTAAATTAATGCAGCCTTGATATTTCTGTGCGAATTTCGGAGGAACTGCTGTGAGGCGCCCTTTTTTAAGTTTGTAAAGCGTATGATCTCTGGCTTCCACTTGTAGCCTGCCCATCACCTGCTTCGTATATACATATATATATATATTATTCCTCTTTCTTGTTGTTTAAGGGAAAAAAAAGCGGATTCGTGCATTTGACGAAATAACTGTTTGCAATCTTCTAAATTAGCAAAAAAAAGAATTGTTACGATCATAACAGAAAAAGATCTGAATGAAAATATATTGTAGAGACGTTTTTACACATTAGAAAACCTGTAGCGTGTTTCAAAGCTGTTACCAGATTGGATATAGATTACGCTTATTCAAGCTATGTAGGAGATTCGACATATCTTAACATATCTGGAGATTTCCAACATACGCATGTCGAATATTCAACATGAGGCCCCCTTACGACCATGAGCTTTATGAGCGCACACCTTCTGCTGTTGTAGCTATCAGACGAGGCCAACGAGTCCAGCTGTGAACAGATCGTCCTGCTTACGATGCAATCGACACTCCTGGGAAACGACAGTGAGTTAGATATAAAGATGTCGTGGGTGCTCATTTTTTAAAGGTGTACAATTACAAAAAAACGCCTCAATGCGTGGAAGGCACAGCACAGTCACAGCAAAAGCTGGAAGAGCGACCTTTCAGAGCTTTTTCAAGACACTAATTGGGTAACTGTTGCAAGCACACTTGCTTGATACCCAGTACGGCCTTAATAATGAGAATTTCAGGGTAGTAGGCCAGCATTTCTATGCTATTTTTCGTCATTCTTTTGAGAAGCGTGGTATCCGCTAAACAATTGCGAGGAATTTTGTGTGAATTGTTCATGCAGCGGCTGACGACAATGAGGAATTATGCCTAAAGTGGGTATGCGCCACAGTTAATAGGGGAACAAGATCAAGCTTTTGTAATGGGTTGGAGCATTGGACGACCCACTCGTTACGCTATTCGCATTGTGCGACGACTGGTTGTTTTTTCGCTGTTTTAAAACACTTTATAAGTCGTATTAACGCGATTGGTTTCCCGACATCAAGCTTGCCTCAGGCAAGCTTGCCAACAAGTCCTGAGCACCGGCGTGGCTCGGTGGTAGAATGCTGGACTGGCACCCACTGGACCCGGGTTCGAACCCCACTGTGGCATGTATAATTTCGCCCGATGTGGTTACGGAACCCCGGCGGCGGACAACTATGGCACTGCGTGTGACCCGAGTTGTGATCTATCAACAGCTTTCGCTGTAAAAAGCATAATTCAGTTCATGTCTGCGTGCGCGTTGTATCTATGAAACGTACAAGAGGAGGTGTGTGATATTTGTTTTCCTTCCTCGACATATTTATTAAGATAGCTGCTATTCCGGTGAACACACACACACACATACAGGCGCGCGCACACACACACATTTACGTATAGATTAATGTGATTACAAGGCTAGTTTTTACGTGTGCAATATAGTGTGTCGTTTTATGTTCAAACATCCGCGGCGCACCCCCCTTTCTAGATCAATACATCGCCTTTTGACTGCTGTATACACACAGTGAACGTCATAATTTTTGCGGCTATAGGCTGTTGTGGTGTTAAAGTCACGGTGACGGGCTCACTTTTTGGCCACAGTGACACCGTCTGCACGGGGGCGAACTACAAAAACCCTGTTAATAAATTTAATTTTATTTTCAATTATTACTTGTTGTACAAGATACTTACAAGATTATTGTACAAGATACGCTCAGTTTGTTCGTTTCCATAGTCAATATATAGCTCGTACAGTGGCAATTTAGAAGTGTGCATGCGAGAAGCTGTTAAGCAGTAACACTAGAAACCTTATTACAGGGGCGGAAATAAATGCTAATATTTACAAGAAAAGGGATATCTACAATGTCCACAAGAAAAGTTAGCTTAGTGATTCCCACGTGCTTGAAATCGATCCAGTGTCCCACAAAGGGCTATGGCTAATGCCGTAATCGTATCATGATTATGGTTAATAATGCAGTACACTTGTTCTACGCCATACACTATACAACATCTCAAGTGCTGCGCATTGACCTAACTCACCGTATTTCAACTCAGGTCAGCGCTTGTACTTACTTTAATCGCATAGCCCACCATAAATAACGCGGATAGAGCCAAGTTGTGCCTAATGACGTACACGAACATCATTTTGACACATGTTCAAAATTCTTAATGCTTGCTATTTTCGGGAGCTTGTCAGACAGACAGGCGGTGTTTCAACGCACAATGATGTGTATTCTAATGATCTTTGTTTTGCGTTTTCCAACGCTAACGCCTCAAGGCAGGGACCTGAAAATGCTCAGCAGACGTCAGGTGCCGGCACCCAGGTGCAGCAAGCACAGCGGATGCCTGGAAATGTATTTTGCAATCGGAAGCCGCGCTCTTCACGTTCGTGGTTTCGAAAAGACCGACGAGTAATTTTGACAGGAGAATCGGCAAAAAAACTTTACTTGAGGTCGTGAAAGGTTAATGTGCGAGTGCCTCGGGCCGAGCACTTCGGCAAGTGAAAAGGCATTTCACACAAAAGGTTGCTTTCTTACCTCACGAGGCTGTTGTCATTTGAAGAGTGATGCTTAACTGCGCCCTGAAGAATGCTCACCCTCGTTCAATGCATATGACTGACTAACGCAAAAAAAAAGGAATATGCCATAAGTTGTACACCCGTAGGTTCCTACCTATAAGAATGACAATGAGATTGTTAACATATATATATATATATATATATATATATATATATATATATATATATATATATATATATATATATATATGTTGTAATGTTGTCATTTTTTCATTTTTTTTATTGAGCGAAACGATACGAAACGACGGTAAAGGTATGTGCAAATGTTTTACGCACAATGATACGTTAAACGGTACCAGATGTTTTTAACTAGTTGTTTACAGTCGCGTAACAATGTCAACATCAACATGGGCATTAGTAACGCCAGAAGCAGTAACAATGTCAACATCAACATGGTCATTAGTAACGCCAGAAGCAGTAAGCTGATACATAGCGCTTCTGCTCGCGAAGACCCCTTGCAGAGCTACATAAATCAACTTCAGTGGATGGCGTTTAGCTACGATTGACGTTGAACTGAAGAGACGGCTGTGTCAAACGAGTAGATACGTAATGTTTATAAATTTAGGTAGGTAAGACTGCTACTACAATTGTTATTTAACGCCCATCAGGGTATGTTTCAAAAGCAGTTACGACACCTGGCATGGCTCTGTGCTAGAATAATTGATTACCACGTAGAATTCTTGGGTTCAATTCCTGGCTGAGACTTTGACATTTATTCTTTGCATTCGTCGAGTCAGCGCTGTCAATGTCAGACTTCTCTTAACGCTCTTGCGTTAAAATTAGCAACGTCGCTTTTCGCCGTTCCTGGGCAGCTATAAAGAGTCAATCCCCTGTGGCACATACACACATATCGTGGTACGTGCTGTACCAGTATGTACCACACCTTTCTGAAGAAGAGGGTCTGACGGCGTACGCATCGGGATTGAGACGTTATTCTTGTCATGACTACCGAGTCATATTCGTCAAAACAATTTTACCCTCCTATACATATTTCGGTCGACCGCAACTTAAGGGGCAGATTACGAGAGTAGCCAGGCATTTACAGGCGAGATAGTGCGTGGATGGGTGGGTGGGTGGGTGGGTGGATAGATAGATAGATAGATAGACAGATAGATAGATAGATAGATAGATAGATAGATAGATAGATAGATAGATAGATAGACAGACAGACAGACAGACAGACAGACAGACAGACAGACAGACAGACAGACATACAGACAGACAGACAGACAGACAGACAGACAGACAGACAGACAGACAGACAGACAGACAGACAGACAGACAGACAGACAGGTAGGTAGGTAGGTAGGTAGGTAGGTAGGTAGGTAGGTAGGTAGGTAGGTAGGTAGGTAGGTAGGTAGGTAGGTGGGTGGGTAGGTAGGTAGGTAGGTAGGTAGGTAGGTAGGTAGGTAGGTCTAGAAAACTGTTTATTTGTCAACATTGAGATCGCAAACCGATCTTCATGGCGCTGACATTGCCATTGGGATTCGTGTAGCAATCCGCCTGAACTTTTCATTCTGATTTGACACGAGGTTGGGGCTTCGTAAACCAATCGATTTCTGGTTTTAAAAAAAAGTAATCCCTGATAAATGCGCCAAGGCACTATAACATGAGTGAGCAACGTTATTTCATCTGTGCACCCAGAAAGTATTTTTGTTTCAAACATTTCACGAATATACGCAGAAAGGGCTTAGTAAATGATGTCCATAGCATGAAGTTTAGGCAGAAGCACAGGTTATTATTCTGGCAGTACAATTGCAGAGCCAGAGCCTTTCTCATGGTTTAGTAATAAACCACACAGAGTTCTCATCCTGGTCAACAATGAATCATTACAGATCGCCTGTCACAGATAGCATGATCATAATGCCTGAGCTTGATGACAAAGCGGCAGACGTTACTTACGATAAAGAGAGCGCTGTCAGGTAACGAACAAAAATAAATTGCAATCTGTTTTTAGTCAAGTTACAGCATGCTTTACAGCTAACAAATGGCTGTTGTTCATGAGTACCCAACTCCACTGGATCCGCTTTGAATCCGCTTCGTATCCACTTTAAATCATTTTCCATGGTGACTACTTTTGTGATATTTGTTCCCGACTTCTAATATAGAATATATTAACGCTCGAGTTGTTTTCACAAATTTCCGAAGCCCACCACAACGGCGTGCCTTAATCATATCCTGGTTTTAGTACGTAGCACTTGATACACTAACGCAATCGCATTAAAGACCTCGTTTCGCAGAAACGCAGGCGTCAGCGTCAGTGCCGGTATCGGCGTCAGTGGTTGTGAGCGAAAAATCCCCATCTTTGGGTCACGGACCACAAAATCAAGCATCTTCGCGTGACCGAGAAATTGAGAAATATGCAAATAAAATAAATATGGGTCCCATTGGGATGGAACACGAGTCGTTTGCGTTGCAATCGGGTGTTTTTTTTTTTCAGATAGCCACGTCTCTACTAAATACAATGACAATAACTTACTCTGCTTGGAAATGCAGTGAAAGTATCTTTGATGCTTCACAAACACACAGGTCCTGTACACAGGCTTCACAAAGCAAGAAGTATTGCCGTACAAGCGTGCATTGCCATGGGGCGTTAGAGGTTGGGATTCTCATACGGACTTCATCAGTTAAAGCCAGTCACCCACTACAAAACGCACACACGCGACTTCACCCTTAAGGCCGCGTATCGGGTGCGTAGCAAGTTAGATAGATATGTGGGGCTTAACGTCCCAAAACCACCATATGATTATGAGAGACGCCGTAGTGGAGGGCTCCGGAAATTTCGACCACCTGGGGTTTTTTAACGTGCACCCAAATCTGAGCACACGGGCCGGCAACATTTCCGCCTCCATCGGAAATGCAGCCGCCGCAGCCGGGATTCGATCCCGCGACCTGCGGGTCAGCAGCCGAGTACCTTAGCCACTAGACCACCGCGGTGGGGCTGTGCGTAGCAAGTTGGAAAAGATTTCATACACTAAGTCTTTCCAGCACGCACTACAAACAGAATATGGCTACCGCGTTGAGCTCCTATAAAGACGAAGCTTGAGCACTCATCATTTTTTATTATTATTTCTTCTCCCACTTTTCTGAACAAATAAGTGCCTTGCCCAAAAATGAACCGCAGCAAAGATGAATCTTTACGACAAGTTGGGTGCGCATCGTATACATCACCTTTACGTTTCTTGAACTTAAGTAGCACTTCCATTTCATTGTTAAGTGAATATACAATGCAATTTCATGAGTTATTATCGCGCTTTCCACAGTGAACAGTAAATTAGGGATAAAACTTAGTCAATTTCGGTTAGTAACTGCATGTACGGTCTGCCTCGGTAGAACAGTGGCTATACGGTGCTCGGCTACTGAGCCGACAGTTCAATCTCTCGGCGGTCGCCTTTCGATGGAGGGCTGGGGGCTGTATGATCTATATGTACGTGTACCTGCTCCAATCTACTCATCTTCAGCCTTGCCATCAGCCTTAGCTAGATTCCCATTTCAAGTCTGCACACACGTAATACAAAGCAACATCGTTCCTACACCATTTCGATATATCGTTATGACAGGCGTGAATTACGTAAGAGGCTGCCTTGACATTAGCATGTAAGCACATGTTATTTGTTTCTCATTATAAAACAAAATTTAATTGATCTCCGAGTTGTTGGAACTCCTAGCATTATCGGTATTCCATGCGCTTTTGTTGGCACAATCTTGTGTTCATTCGAGCAAAGCTTTCTACATTGCTGTTTTTTTTTCATGTTTCAGAATGATTTTCGGCAAACAGAGTGTAAGCGCTCTGTTCTTTCCACGTTTCTTGTGTGTCTGGTTCAGCGCCACCACTACCGAGTACCGTCGTTCACTGTAGTCGCACTCACCCACTGACCGCTATCTTCTTCTTCCAGATGCTTCGAGACGCTCGCCCCGCACGCCGCAGTACGTCAGCGAGAAAGGGCGCTCCCTGCCGATGTCACACTGACCTGCTCGCTGCTTCGCCAGCTTACGGAGGTATGCAGTGTCTCACAGGCAGTACAACAACACTAATCCCGCAACACAGTGGACGTGTGGTTATGCGCGGCCGCATTCCTGTTTCCAACGGTGCTACGGCGAGAAATGCAGAGGAGCACACCTGCACGCCTGCAGGGACAGCTGAGGCGCGCCGCTGCGGCGATTGGCCGTTCCGCGTCAGTCGGGGAGAGCGCGCCTGCATGACGAGTATTGCGAAGGAGCTCAACGTCGATGCTCTTTCATCTTCATCGTTACTGAAGCTGCTCCAGTAAGGTGCGCTGATCAAAGCGCTTCGCCTATTTGTCACACGAGTGCGCTTATATACCGTGTGCGCAAGACACAAGCGCTTGCTTAATTGTTAATTGTATAATTACTGCTCAGAATAAAAACAGCTATATTACTTCAATCTAACGTTTGGAAAACACTAAAGTATGGTAAACTATCGAAGAAAGCACACTACGTGACGTTCTTCAGAAGTGACAGTACACGACGCACATCTGAGAGGCGTGGATCAGTTTATTCAGTTTCAGTTTATTCAGTTTATTTCAGTTATTAGTAGAGAAAAGAAACAGTATACAAAGGATCGTGTTTACTTTTGTTGTTGTATGTTCCTTCCTTCGTTCCACGTGATCTAATCGGTCCTAACTCACACTGCTTTGTGCAAGCGCGCACATCGCAAACCACCCTCCCCATTTCCCCTCACACACACACACACACACACACACACACACACACACACACACACACACACACACACACACACACACACACACACACACACACACACACACACACACACACACACACACACACACACACACACACACACACACACACACACACACACACACACACACACACACACACACAGAGAGAGAGAGAGAGAGAGACAGACAGACAGACAGACACACACACACACACACACACACACACACACACACACACACATCGCGGTTTAATATCGATATCGCGACAATTCATGCACGCCTATACCAACATCAGGCAGATGGTGGACACGCAAGAAGAAAAAAAAAGAAACATGATATACAGAAAGCACAGCTTTTCATCACTTTTCATAATTAGCCAACAATTTTACGATGTACCTTCAAAACTTGTCGATAAAACGATCGATGGAGCCCTTTTGCAAGGACAGCCTGACTATGTTACCAGCTCGGCTACGTCAATTTCATCTTCGCGTCGTACAGCCCTCGTCTATATACTCGCGGCCATTCTGTCACTGTACTGGTTATCATTTATTAGTCCTCATTTCTGAACAAAAAATTCTCATAGCAATGGCAGGGGTCTCGCGGTGTTATCGTGCCGGGCTATACAGCCTTCGAGAAACTCCATTCGTTGCTCATTGGGATGAGCGATGAGTGGGACATCCTTGTATGACATTTGCAGGCGTCAGAGGAAACCTTTTCCCTACATTTGTCACCGCTATCTTGTCTATTTAGATCATGAGCTGGGGAACACCGAAGGGTCGCCAATCAGAATGAAGCAGTTGTAAACGGGGGTAACTGAGTAATGTAGAAAAAACGAAGCCCACAAGGTGAGGGGTACCTCCTATTCTATATGAAGTTACAAATCATCAAGATTATTTCAGAAATATCACACGGTGCCTGATGCATTCGCCTAAGGTGATTCGAAGACAATCAAATTATCAGTCGATTATAATAATCCCCCACCCCTCCACCCCGAAGTCATTTTGCATCCGAGCAACGTAACTTTGCACTGCCTTCGGGATCGGAGGCATCTGAAGCCTTCTGCAGCCAAATCAATTTCGCAGAGCCTCCGGGATCAGCTAATCGTCGACCAAACGACGTTGTCATGCGCTGACGTCACGTTATGCGAGTCAGTTACGTCAGAGACGTTGTGACGTCATATGAACGTCACCTAATGCGACGCCACAGTGAAGTCACATCACAACTTTATGTATGATCATACCGCAAACACTGATGAAATGTAACGTCCTGACGACGTCTAATGCCAACGTAATTACATGTTGATTACTCTTAGCGTCACTCGACAGTCACTTAATAAGATATTGTTGTTGTGAAGTCAGGGATTACGTAAAATGACGATTTTAGTGCTGCGAAAAACGTAGTGCCGACACATGTGAGCGAAAGACGACAGACCATGTTTCGACGGTCACTTTTTGGGCTTGACGAGGCATCTAAGCTTTTCGTCTTAATGATTGACGGGGGAAAAAGTACCAGAAGTGTAGCCGCATACCTCACTAAGCCCATAACCGCACTAATAGAAAATTGCGATTAACTCCCCGGACAACCTCATATGGTGATTAGCGCCAGCTGCTCACCACGAAGTACATCAGGATCGGAAATATTTGTTATTTTCCGACGAGTATTTTGGGGTCCATCAGGCGAGAAGCTGCACCACACAGCTTGAATGTGCCGGAAGGCCCTCTCATGACAGCAGTAACACGTAAGGTAAGCAGCCACGTACTCCGTCCTTCCTGTCGTGCTTTTTTGAGCTGCTGCTTTGACATCTTAAGCGAAATGTCCAACGTGTTCAAAGCATGCGTGAGAAAAAAAAGAAGAAAACGCTCAAATGTTAAGCTGTAATCTTTTGAAAGTTGAGTTGACAGATGAAACGCGTTGACAAATATGTTCTCTAGGCGTGTTATCCATCAATCATAGCGGGAAGACAAGCCAGCTCGTTCTAATTTATGCACTAAGACGTGTGCCAGTAAACAAGAATGTCGGATCGAGGGGAAAGGTGTCGATACCTGCGCTAAACTTCCATTCGCACGTTCGTAGTACGGGGGAAACGAAGGCACACGTGGCTTCGTGTAGGTTGCAATTGAATGCGTCTTTCATCATCTTTCGAGTGTCGCTCGTGGCAGATGTGCATAGGACTACGCTGTCCTACAGTCCCTCAGAGAACCAGAAATACATCGATCCCCTACAGCCGAGATAAATGTCACGTAACCGTATATAGGTCTCGCTAAGACGCAGATGCTCGATTCCTCTCCACTAGGCCCTTTAGTTTATATAGTATACCTGTAACCGAGTTGTGATACATTTTAACCGAAAGAATATTCACGGACGTCTAATCTGCAAACGTGACGGCTGACGCCGCCGCCAAGTCGCAGCAATGATATTGGTTAGAGCAGAAAACTTAAAGCATGAAACATATCAGTGTGTTTACAGAACGCGAAATACTGCTTTCGACATTAATATACCTTAGTCAGCTAAATAATCACCTTTAGGTGCGGAAGGACAGTCAGGATGTGAAAGATATTATTCTATAAGCATTTATTTATGATTAGACATCATGCACTATTTCTCTAACTGCGCATATGTTTTCCCGCACATATCGGCTATTCTTTTTTTTTGCGCAGTAATTTAAATGTTCCATCACTAACGGACCAGCATGTCAACAAAGCGCCTTCATCTGGTGAATGTTTATTATTATTATTATTATTATTATTATTATTATTATTATTATTTGACCTACGATAGTTCTGCTAGAAATATACAAGCGGTGTGCCCCAACGTATGCCTCCAACCAACTTCTGGAAATCTTGTTTCGACAACAAAAAATCGTACCGCACAATGTACACGAACACTATAGACCACTTCTACAAAGTGCTGCACAGCAGTGTTACTGTATATGGACACCCTCTTTTCTATTTCTGTTTTCTTTTCTATTTCTATCTACCCCAACCCCTTTCTGCTCCCACCTCCCACGACTGTACGGCAGAAAAATTGATGTTTACTCTCTCTGCTTTTCTTTTTCTTTGATATTTCTCTCTTTCTCTCTCTCTTGGTTACTTACGCTAATTATTGAAGAAGGGATGTTTTATTCTACACGTAACTTGTACATACACAAGCTGAACGACAAAAAAACAAGTATTGTTGCCATGGTTAACTTTGTACTTCAAGTTGCGCGGCTGACAACGAATTAGGGTATACCAGGATATCGAAAGCCGCACTTTGATGAACGGAGAGAGAGAAGAAGAATTCATAATATAAGATATAAGCCCAGGTCATCGAAATCATGGGAAGGGGAGAGGGGGGTCCTGCAACTACCGCGTCATTTCCACAAAAACGGCAAACATGAAGCAATGTGAAATACGTGGACATAAGATGTAATACGCAAAAGTGTGCTTATTTTGTTCATGGCTTTTGCGCTGTTTGACAAAACTGTTGAACTTACCCACCCACTATCTTACAACTAGTGAGTCCCTTCCCAAAACTATTGTTCAACTAACAGGCAATCAAGCCAAGGAAAGTATAGGGTACGGTTCGTGTAATAACTGTGATAATGAGAAGAAATTAGTAAAGACGAACGTTGGCTATGGCTTCGGCTACGGTTATACGAGCGGTGCTGATCAACACTCCCTCGTTTGTATGCGAACAAATGTCAGAAAAAGTGGAGGGGAGAATGACCGCCACCGCAGCTCAGTCGGTAGAGCACCAGACGCGTTATTCGAAGGTTGCAGGTTCGTTCCCTGCGAGCGACAAGCCATGTTTTCGTTAACTTTAATTTATCCACATTCGTATCACAATTACTACACATAACATCTCATGCACCTTTATTGGCTTGACTGTCAGTTAGTTAATAATAATTGATGGTGTTTAGCTTCCAAAACCCACGATATGATTATCGACGGTACCGTAGCGGAAAGCTCCGGCAATTTTTCATCACCTGAGGGTTTTTTTTTTTTGATGGGCAGCAAAATCTTAGTACATGAGCCTCAAGAATTTTTGTCTCTGTTTAAAATGGGGGCGCTGCGGCCGGGATTCGATCCCGCGACCTGCAGGCCAGCAGTCGAGCATCGTAAGATTGTTTGTTAGTTATCTTTAAAGTTGTGTCTAACAAAAGAAAAGCGAGTCCTTAAATTTTCTCTCTCTTTTTTTCGTTCGTTCAAAAGGTTATGGGTCATTCTTTGTGTCCATTTCCAAAGAATCCCGATGTAAAGGCAACTTTATAATATTAAGTTGGGAAGGAGCCATGGAAACGTCGCATGTATACACTCTGTATTTCACGCTTCAGCGAGCCTTTCATGGTAAGCTCACGACGGTATCCTCTACACGGGACAATATTAAAGCGAATAAACCTTGAGAACGTGAGAAATCAAAACAGAGTGAAAGCAACAAGGCAGAGGCAAGAATCGCGTGTGCAGAAACCATGTTGCTACATCCAGTCAAGCTCTTGGTGATCAACACCCTCCCAGGCAGGCCCCGAAGCAAAACAAAACACCTGAAAACCGGCATTGCGTCAGCCGCCCAGGGCTGTAGCCCGTAGCTAGCTACGTTCTAGCGAAAGCGGCAACTTGTGCAGGTCAGCTAGGCGGATATGTAGCTGCCTCGCGCTTACTCAGTATCCGCCAGTGATGCTCGGGCAGTGACCGGTCGCACACGAGTGGAGAAACAGGGGTGGTTCCAATAAAGGGTGCCCGTTCAGAAAGTACGCAACGCTGTCGAAAGTGTCCATAACGAACTTACGCCGAGATAGGATGGGAAAGCAATATCATTTCCTTAAGAGACATCGGAGATTTCTTCTGCTTGTGCGAGGCACGCGCCGTTGAACGAGGGTGACGGTGCGTGAAGGGACGCACTCGACTTGTCTTGTTTTTGAGCTGTTCTTAAAGGGCGGGCGACACAGAGAAGCCTCAATGAAGTGTTTCGTCGTTGAGACACACGCACGCACGCACGCAAGCACTCACGCACGAATTTCTCTTTCTTTCTCTCTCTCTCTCTCTCTCTCTCTTTATTTCCATACGCGTAGCGAAGCAACCTAGTTAATGTTTACCACATGTGTAATGAACTTAAACCTGTCACACATATCGCTGTTCTATAGATACGTTAATATTTCTTATCACGTGCGCTAGACACAATTGGACTTTTCGTACCGGGATCTACAAAATCAGTCACTCTCTAATCGACAACTTCCTCTTCACCCGAAGTGGGGGCGCTGTAACTTCCGCTCAACCGAAGTGGGGGCGCTGTAACTTCCGCTCAACCGAAGTGGGGGCGCTGTAACTTCCGCTTCTAGATAACGAGCTGACACATAGTTCGTGCAGTGTTCCTAAACAAATTCTATACAAGCATGACATTATACATAGGGCTGCCATCATTCCACGGCTTACTGCAAGAAATCTTGGGAGAAAAGCGCTCGGCCACCAAGAATATTGCGGTCGCCGTCCAAAAGCTAATTAAATCGCTCTTCCCCTCTCTTTTTGCTCTCTCTCCCTCTTTCTCTACGCTCATATATGCAAGCACAATCACTCCGAACGGCCGCAGAATGTTGCAAACTTCGAGCTTAACATTTTTTTTTGTTCAGTCTTGCTTTAATTATCATCAGAAGGAAAGGAAGCAGATATATTATAGCGACTTCCTTTTAAAATATTGATTACTTATTTTGCCTGCTCCAACCTTTATTTATTTATTTATTTATTGTACAACGGGCTACTCCAACACTACAGAGAGGAGTGAAGATATTGGATCTTCACGACGTCGCAGATCAGGGACCTGTGATACGGTGACGTTAATTTGCCACGCAATACTCGCCCACAATCAATCTTCCATGCAGTTCGCGAATGCTTTACCGAGCACCCGTTCGCCATGCAGCTTATTATTTTCGAAGACATACTTCAGCGCAACGCCATCAGAAAGATTCAGGATCGCTCCGATGCTTACATGTCCAGAAAAAAAAAAGAGTAGACTCATATACGTAACAGGGACTAGTCACGTGTTCAAAGTATGGTGTCTAGAAGCGTAAGCATGTCGTGATTCTACGTGTGAACTGAACAAACACTCATACTCATGTGCGTGCACACAAACATAAGCCCACGCGCTATCATACGCAGAAGCATAAGGGATATTTAAGGAGCGCGCACACGAACACACACGCACTTACAAACACGCATGTACTCATACATCCCGCACACTCAAATGCAGATATACACACATTCGATGAATGCGTGTACACAGCCCCGCCGTGGCGTTCTAGTGGTTAAGGTACTCGGCTGCTGACCCGCAGGTCGCGGGATCGAATCCCAGCTGCGGCGGCTGCATTTCCGATGGAGGCTGAAATGTTGTAGGTCCCTGTGCTCAGATTTGGGTGCACCTTAAAGAACCCCAGGTGGTCGAAATTTTCGGAGCCCTCAACTATGGCGTCTCATAATCACATTGTGGTATTGGAACGTTAAACCTCACATACCAATCAATCAATGCGTGAACACACGCCGACGCACGCCCCACTATAAAATTCGAGAAGCGTTCGGGAAAAGTGCGTATGTAAAACAAATATTGACAAAGCTTAAGTATCTTCATGACTTAAAGAAAGAGCAACAGCCTCGTTATGAAAATAAAAAAAAATTCTGATGGGGGCCTGACTGAGACAAAGCAGAGGAAAAAAAAAAAAAACACTCGACGTGAAGAAGCGGGGAAGCGGCGTCAAGAAGCGTGTCTTCGCTGCAGCGCACGAGGGCGGGTTATTGCCTACACAAGGCGGACGAACGGACTGGACGGGCGGACCGCAACTTATTTACATATTAATTAGTGGCTCATTAGCCCTGCTAATCAGGCCAGTTATCTTCATCTGGAGACAGGGCCATTGTGTTTTTGAGCCCTTCACGCGGAGGACCCCAGGCACGGCACGACCACGCAAAGCCAGGAGCGATGGCGTATAACGTCTTTGTCGTCTTCTTACACGAAAAACAGAAAAAACAAAAGCAGCATCAGCGCGCTCGAAGCGTGTACAGTATACCCTTCGTTATGTGGCTAGCGATGAGGCGCCGATGGTTGCATGCTGCGAAGCCACAGCAGGCGTTCTTATAGGAACGCGTTAATTTCTCTCATCGCCGCTTCCGTGGCGTATGCATATAGCGCACGCTGAGCTCGTAGCCCATTGCTAGCTCGGCACACAAGAAGCAACGTGAGATGAGGCCTCGTTAATTTATACGTCGAAGTTGGGGAACGGTGGAGAAGTTGGGGTGGGGGGGGGGGCTGCGCATAAGCACGCAGGACGTCCGTTCTGAGTAATGGCTAGCCGCTGGACATGGCGTCTTACAACGCCATGCATGGCGGCTCTGTCTGTCGGTGCAGATTTATGAAGCAGCGCCCGCCAAGCGCGGCCGACACTTTATAGCTGCGAAAACGCCCCCTCTCTATTCCCTTTCTCTCCTTCCCCCACTCTCCTCCATATGGTCCAGTGCAGCGAGTTTTTGTTTGTGAAAAGGACCTTAGAGGCGCATCACGAACCAGTGATTGTTAGTTGTGACGAGGTTGGGCTGAGATTCGAATGCACCCAAAATCGCTAGTCAAAGCGAGCGTGGTTTATATGGCATGCCAACAAACTGATTGATATGTGGGGTTTAACGTCCCAAAGCCACCATATGATTATGAGAGACGCCGTAGTGGAGGGCTCCGGAAATTTCGACTACCTGGGGTTCTTTAACGTGCACCCACATCTGAGAAAACGGACCTACATTTCCGCCTCCATCGGAAATGCAGCCGCCGCAGCCGGGATTCGAACCCGCGACCTGCGGGTCAGCAGCCGAGTACCTTAGCCACTAGACCACCGCGGCGGGGCCCATGCCACCAAACTGTGCCACCGCTTTATTGTTTTGTACGTAATCGTGTATAGGAATAAAGAAATCTGTACGTAGAACATGTGGTGCGGCGCATTGACAAAAAGCCACGCGAAGGGTTCTCATGACAGTTGAGAGGCTAAGAATGGAACATGGAAATCATACGATGCAAAGAACAATGGGTGCCTCTAAGCGAGCTGCAAGTCTTGCACAGAAAGCAGGTGACATGCAAGCCTGAGGAAGAGACGGAGTGGGCGTAACAGGAAAGAAGACTGCAGACTGATCACTCGAATTTCGCAGTGCACAGTGCCAGACTTGGCGAGAAGCATTCTTTCGTGTCACCAAAATTCGTGAGTCAGTGATGCTGGTGTCGAACGATTGAGAACTGTTCCACTTGCGTGTTCGCGTTTGTTGAGTGTATGCGTATTCTCAGGCGTGCATTTCTACTGCGACGATAATCGAATGTGAGTATGTACTTCATCTCTGTCAACGTTCGTGAAAAGACAGCACTTCGTTTGTCTAAGCTCTGCCTCACAGGTGATTAAGTCATCTATATAACGCACCGATAGGTTTACCTCAGAGCCAACACGAAAAAAAAAAAAGTCGTTAGCGCGAATAGAATGTCAAGTTCCATTGTTATGATCAATTCGTGCTACACGCATATGCTGATTTTCGTGCTCAGGTGCCCGGCACTATCTGTCAAGATCCCGTGCACCATATGAATAGAACGTTACAGCTGCCGGTTTTGCACAAAGTGCTGGCTTCGCTATGTTAATTGACACTGATTACTGACGAAACCTGTATCGAGGTCTATGCTAATTATACAACCTCTTGGTGGCTTTTCTCTGCAGTCTGAACAAAAAAATGAAGGACGCCTTGTAAATTCCGTGAAGTGTTCGGTGAAACTTGCTGAAAACACGCTTTTTGTTTATTTTGACACTTTCGACGACTTTTTTTTTTTCGCTAAAAAGCGCTTGCGACCGCGCCACCGGCAAATGAATTCACTACCTCGTGGAGTCGCATTTAGAGAGAAGGACTTCGAAACGGCCTTTGATTTTTGGAAAAGTTAATTTTGAACCAATTATTTCCCACTGAATCGCAGATGAGCTTAGTGCTTATAAGTGTTAAACCACGCCCCTCCTCCACAAGTTACACACAGTTCTCGGGCGTGAATATGAATCACAGGTTTATTCCATATGTGGGCGCCAGAGTTCAAGAGAAGCTGGCGCAAATACTACTTTGTGGCTTGTGATTGGTCTGTTAAATCGTTGAGAGTTCCGAGTGGGTTGTTTGGAGGCCACTGGTGGACTCGCGATGCCGTCGAAAGGTAAAAAAGAGAGAGAGAGAGAGAGATAAAGATGCAAGGAAAGGCAGGGAGGTTAACCAGACGCGCATCCGGTTTGCTACCCTGCACTGGGGAAGGGATAAAGGGGAGAAAAGAGGTTGCAGAGAGATGAGAAGGTACACACAATCACGAGCACACTGGGGGAGCACGCACAGTCTACAGGCGGTCGCTCAGGTTTGTTGACTTTAGGTAAAGTAGCAGTGCTTTAGTCGCTTTCTGCGCAACTGAGGCAGATGCCCAAGGTCATAGTATCTTCTGCACACAAAATGTTCTGGGGTCAAGTTGATTCAAAACCATCCGGAGCTGGCATCGCTGTGTGTCGCAGCAAGCGCAGCTGCACAGGACGTGTTCGATGGTCTCTTCATGCAGCTCCGCAGTAGTCGCATGTAGGAGTGTCTGCCATCGAAAGGTAAAAAAAAGTTCTAAAAGTACGCGTAAACTGCGCTCAACGACAGCTAGAAACTAACGGAGACGCTGTAATACTTGATACTAGTCGGTCACGCACCGTAAGGTTGGTGACACAAAAGCGAAGCGGTCAGTTGCACATCGCTCGTACCCTGGCCTCTTCTCTGTCATCAACAAGCGTTCCTAAAGGTCATCGTGAGTTCACGCGTACTTGTTCATTGGAGACATGATCACAAGACGAATGTATTCTCTAAGCATATTTGCATGAAGTCGATTGAGAAAGCCCGCTCCAAAAAACAAAAAAAACAAAAAAACGTTGCCTCCGAGATAGGCGTGCGAGAAGCTGCGCTTTGTGTGATTTTGGTGGCCATGCAGGAAAACGGGAGCGGTAACACCGCTTGATTGGCTGCAACCAGCTAAGACTGATTTGATATCACTTCAGCCAAGTGAGTCAATACGTCCGACGTTTCAAAGCTCAGCAAACGTGACGATGCGACTTGTTGAGTGAGACATTTAGACGCGCTTATAAAACGGCACTCGATCAGATTTAGTTCCTGTTTTTTTTTTATCCCACCGAAACTCAGCTTGTATACGAAGCACCTACATTAAACGCCATGGCGTCGGAGAAGGATTTCGTGACGCGCAGAATAACTAATACAAAAATGATGAACGACGATGCAGAGAAAACTAAGATGACTATACATAGAACACTACCTGCATTTTGCTTTTGTTTCTCTGATAGATGCGACAATAGGGTATTCGTTAGTCATAGACGCCAGCTGTGCCTCTCTTTTCGCGGACACCACGAAAGCAAGGTTGCTGAACACAATTCCCAAATATCCCGTGCATTTATTACGTTTACACATAAGCGCTTGTCGGGAATGCACGAATTCGCGGCCCATGCATGGAAACCTCACCTCGGCAGTTTTAGTCGGACGTTTCAAATTGTTTCAGTTTAGGCTGGACATATTAACTGTCAGCAATGTACAGCATATATACGAAACTAAAAGTTACCTGTTAAGGTTTGCCTGCAGGTGCAAGAAAGAATTGATTTTGAGCTGATGCTTGAAGCCCCATTCAATGGACGGTCGGAGAAGTCATAATAGCCACGCGTGAAACTAATTATTCATATGTCACAGTTAGTGCGAAATAAAACAGTACAGCCAATATAGTCTAAAGGACGTCTCATTACTCCTTTGTTGCTCGGCCGTGGTGGTCACGTTTCCGCAGCGGCGAAATGCCACAGACGCCCGTGTACTCGGGGGGCTTGGGTGAATTTCAAATTATCCTAAGTTATCGACGTTTATGTGGCCCGCCACTACAGCGTGTCTCATCACTCCATATTGTCACATATAGGATGAAAGATATTTAAAAGTATATATTGTTGAGCCGAAAGTTTATAGATGCCTCATCAAACGTGGAAATTCAACAGTGTACTCCATCGGCGGCGATAACGCGAGCTATGCAATACACACACACACACACACACACACACACATTATATATATATATATATATATATATATATATATATATATATATATATATATATATATATATATATATATATATATATATATATATATATATATATATATATATATATATATATATATATATATATATATATAACGTATTGACTTCCCCATATGACTTGACATAATGTGATATTAACTGATGACGTCATGATACGGCATCATCGCTCGTGCCGATCACGGAGCTAGGCTAAAGTGTAAAACCAGGTGCAGGTTTCCCTAAGCGGAGGTGAAGGATGAACAGATCGACGGAGAAGAAAAAGAAGATGACTTTTACCTTCGAATCATTTTAGGTCATTGCCTAGGGGCTGATTTTAGTTGATTCTTCTAACGCACTGTCTGAACATTAAGAAAGACGTACAAAAAAGCGCATGCACAACATGAACATGAACACGAAAGCTGCATGCTTTGCGCATGCTACCACTTTCTTTCTTTCTCTCACCCTGTATATATGTGGCATGTTTTCATCAACTCAACCGTTGTTAATTGGCAGTCCTACGGCGTATAGCAGACGTGTTGTTTTGTGCGTGTTTTTGGTCAGACAGCACGTCACCATAATCAACTATATGTACAACCTACTAGTTCCTACTATTACTCTTCCAGCACTCTTTTGCGACATTATTGCACCTGGTGGCAGTAAGCAACCCGCCCACCACAATGCGTCACTCAGCGGTAGAGAGAGAGAGAGAGAAAGGAAGGCCGAGAGTTTAACCAGATATTGGCAGCCGGTTGCCACAATATGTGACAGTTACGGACGTATAATCGCAACGGCCAACGTACATGGGCACACCCAAACCATCATGATGTACTTTTTTCAGGCAACTGCTTCAGAAATCACTGGATGAATAGTGACCACACACTATACACATATTTTGCACACACCGCTTTTAACATCCACTGTCTTCACAGTAACGACCAGGTTAGAAGAACACTGCGTTCTCTGTCTTATGTGACGTGGACGCGTTTGTGGCGAGGAAGAGTAATACTTCATTGCTCCTGTGTCGTCCTGGAGTGTGGAAAACCACGAAGAAAATAAAACAAAGACAGCACAGCTTTAAGAAGATTATACGACGTGCAAAAAAAACGCAGGAATATACAAGAAGGAAGCTCTCGACCGAAAATTGCTCGACGAAACAGTGGAAGGTCTCTCGGGGGTGCACACGAAGAAAGGAAGCAGCTCGAATTACAACGCCGGGACGAAACGTAAGGCCCACACGAGAACAGGCACCACATCGTGAAGCCAATCTACAGCCCTGTTGCCCACCACGTCTACCCGTACCCCCTCGCCCCTTTCGCACACCCTTTCATCGGTGCAGTTGGATCAAGCCGGCAGCTGCGAGGATATGCTTCCCTTTCGGCCATCCATATATAGCCAGGCACAAGAAGCTGCCCTGCAGTCCCTGTCGTCACCGTGTCTCTCAACTTGGGGCTACAGCGCACGACGAGGCCGCGCGGTGAAGAAGGGGGCACTGGAGAATGAGCGCAGAGCCAAGCGAGAACACCGGACTCACCTAGAGAATACTGAAGAAGGTCTCCAGCTTGCTTCGAATCCGGGACACGTCCAGCCTTTTTTTTCCCCGTCCTCCCCAGGTATAGCGAAGGAGTCGTCGACTACGCACGGGAGTTCGTCACACTCTCCCTATACTTTCCCACAGCCGTGTAGGGAAGGGAGGGGAACGTGGAGGTTAGAATGCAACGGGAATTCCGTCGAGGAAGAAGAAATAAAAGAGTGGGGAAGTAGGGACGAAGTAGAGGGAAGTAAGGGCGTTCCCTCGGGGTCACAATCAGGTTGCGAAGGCCCGAGGTATAAGCGAGTACGTACGGCGAGGTCAGGCACCACGGCACTCGTGCCGGCGCTTCCTCAATTTTCATTCGCATGCACGCCGGTGCGCACCTCTTCGTCTCTCTTTTTTGTTTTGTTTTCACCCACTAGTAATGTTGCTATTTGAAATTCTTAGGCCTTCTCGAGGCTAAGCAATGCTTTGTCTGCGAAACTGCTCCCCTACCCCCCCGAACCAACTTGTTTAAACTTGAGAAACCTTCTTTCGTTTCACTCAGGTACGTCAACTCGGCTATCAAAGCGCCTGGGGGCGGTTGCCCGGATGCAATTGCGAGCGTCTTCTTTCGCAAAGGCGTTTGAGTTCACAGCTGCTGACCGAATCGAATAAAATAATGTGAAGGCACTACGCACTTACACCTATACGTACTTTAAGACTGGCGTTGCAGTATGCTACGTTATACTTACGTTTCATACATCAGGTGCAACGCTATGGAAGCTATAGCAAGACTTATTGCAGTAAATGCGCTTATTACAAGGAATAGCTCGACAATTAACCACCCATCATGTGATTTTCTCAGCAGTCGAAAGCACAGGGCCAGGTTGATTGGCAAAACACGGGAGAGGCATCTGTCCTGCAGTGGACGTAGTCAGGCTGAAACTGATGATTGTGAGGAAGATGCATTGTGCCTTAAACGTGAACAAATCTCTTTATACCGCTGCCAAAACGTTGTTCTGGATCACCAGGCATATCTTTAATTCTTATAGCGGCTTCTGCGACTAGTTCCAGTAGCATAGCTGACACATACTGCGGAAGCCACGCTTACAACTACGAAATCTAAGCGCGGTAAGCGTGGACCTATTCATGAAACGAAGCGTAATCTTTGAGGCACTTTGCTATTATGAATGCAATATTCCGCTTTCATGTAATTTTTTTTAATTATAATCAATCCTATACGTGAATTTATACTACCCATTTTCTTGTTTTCTCTCTTCTTTTTTTTTTGTAACGACTGAAGTCAAGTGATTGAATGAGTTTTGGGGCTTGACATGCCAAAACCAAGAAAATCAAACTACTTAAAGCACATGTAACAAAACTTCATTGGTCGACCTACCGCAGTTATGTCTTCAGTTTTAGTTTGTATTGATACTGGTGACGATGAATTGTCCATGACTGCGCATCATTCGGCGGTCAGTACTTCGTACAGTTTTTATGTTATCTTATATAAAGAGCATGCTTGCTCAGCCTTTCTCGACAGGCTTGTCTCTATAAAAAGAAACCTACTCAGTGGTGTACGCTGAGAAGGTTGCGGGGGACACACATCGCGAGCTTGAAGACTGCACTCGGTGACGTATAAAGCCCACTCGGTGACGTATAAAGCCCATTTGGCGCTTTTGTTTTGTCTACCTTGTAGTCGCGCATATGGCAATGCTTTCATCCTCTTCACACCTGTCCGAACGCGTGGCGCTGTCAAAGATCAAACTTCTTGTCAAGCGAAAGGTATTGCGGAAACATTTTTCGAAGTTTGGCGTTTTCAGAGCCAACATTTGTATTTCTCATCTTCCGGATATTCCCTCGCACGTTTTCATGCCCCAGGTGCTTCCAGTTTCTGTCACCTTGCAATCTTTACGGGGCTGTGCACTCGCGATCTCCGGCGTCGTCGGTGGGCATTTGCCAATGCTTTCGAACGTTTTCTCAGTTATATCGATGCACACGTTGTTGCCGATGCTTTCGAATTTTATACTGTATAAACGACACTTCACCCGAAAGCTTTTTCGCTGACTCCGAGGGAAATCGAACATAACCAGGTTACAAGAACTCGAGACAGCGAACGCAGCCTCAGCACTGAACATAAGCGTGGTTTTTGCCTATGACGCGGTAACTTTAACACCGCAGTTTTTTCGTTCAGGTGACAGGTGAAAAAAGCACATACGTGACATCAACACACTCCGATAAAATGATGTGAATATGTAGCTGAAGCTCAAACTTAGACTGAGAAGCTTTTCTTTAAAAAAAAGTATTCGACAACTGTCACAGCAGTTTGAATACTGCGAATAAACACGAGACCATCATTACGTGATGGTCAAATTTACATATAAAGAAAGAACTCTGTGAATCTCGCCAGGCAGTCACTATGTTAGTCTCTGTCATAGTCCATAATTTCGGCACTCATGACGGCAGGACCATGAAGACATCCTCGAGGTAAGCGCGATGATATGCCTATACTATTATCACGATGCGAACCTGCCACGCACTGTGATCTAGTAGTTATGGAGTTCGGCTGCTGACCCACAAATCAAAGGATCAAATTCCAGCCGTGGTGGCTGCGTTTTTGATGGAGGCCCGTGTGCTCAAATTTTAATGCATGCTAAATAACCCCAGTTATAGTAAAAATTTCTGGAGCATTCCCCTACGGCGTCTTTCATAATAGTATCAACGTTTTGGGATGTTAAACCACATTTCGTTTTCACGATGACAAAGTCGAGAAAACTGTACATCGTAACAGGAACTAGCGAGATGGCGCGAAGGTGCGGTGATATCTAGTACTAATAAGTTCGCCTAAATAAGTTCTCCTAACTCCTTTTGACGTCTGTTTTGAGCCTGGCATATACCTATGATAAAGGGCGCGTCACTACAATTCAGAAACGCCACACCTGTCACACGAAAGTTTGTGTTCGCTGAATGCAGCAAGCTCGCGAAGACCGTCAATCTGTTTCCGAACATTTAGCATCGCCACGGTGTCGAGTAAAGGACTGTCGAGAAAAGTTGTGGATAAAGTTTCAAAAGCATTAGTTAGCTGTCAGTGTGACCTTTAGGGTACACTTTTCCGACAAGCTGCTTACTTCAGGTGACCAATGTCTTCGAGGTATACTTCATGTTTGAAAGTGCTGACAGGCAACGATTTTTTTAGAGGTCAAGACAGACAGCTTTTTTAGCAGCGGCGGGGATAAAACGTTGACCATGAAACGTGCACGCTTATAGTGGCCTGTAAAAAATTTCGTCTATATTTCTATCTTTACATCAGTGTATCAAGCAATGGGCAAGCCTATGACTCATAGCTCATGAGTTCTCGCAACGACGCTATACGAAATTCCAGCAGCTAGGCATCCAAAACTATCCCTTATGTCAAGTTCTGTGGTAAAAGTGTAAACGACGTCATTCTGTCGACGAAGACACCGACGACAACGACTTGGCTATGAGGTCACCATCGGCGCAATGAAAAGAAAAAAAAAAAGTCACAGTTTCGCCAAAAGGGCGATTCAATGAATGTGACAGCAACATATTCGATTGTTTTACGAGACAAGGCTAGCATTTTTCAGGAGCAATATCGATTGTAGTAAGCATGCGCTTGCTAAGTAACCAAGTTCCTTGCGGCGCGGCCACAGTAGATGACCCCAACAAGGCTCGTGGGTAATGACGGCGTTGATATACGAAGTTAGGCTATAGCAGTGATCTCACGTAACTCTTCAAAACTACGGTGTAAGAGAACACGTCCGCTCCAGGCAGACTTTTGACACCATTTTTGTGTGCGTGTGTTGAGAACGCAGCACGTAGAAGCTCCCACCTGTTGTGAGGGCACAAGGCGTGCGCTGAACGTTGCCGCTATACCGCGGCAACCATAATCGCTCCTCCCTCCCCCCTCTCCTTGTTTGCTGGCGAGAGAAGCGCGCGCGCAGACTAGCCCGCGAATGACGGCGACGGCGGCAAAAACAGTCGAGACTGTCTATATAATTGCTATCGCAACAAAAGGATGGACAGTTGAACACGACAAACTTGACCTTAGACTTGTACGTTGCAGACTTGTACCTTTACGCGAGAAGTGCTTTGCGTCTGACTAGCCCGTACACCAAAAAAAAAAAAGTTGGGAACTGTCGAGGAGTCACTTTTAACAGAGCCATTTACGCGGTAATCAGGATTTATCGAAAATAGTCCCACATACTTATCTTTTTCTTTATGAGGTATTGTCAGTTTGCACCGACCATTATTCATATAGTTACTCACTGCATATTCGATCAAAACTTGCTTTTAGAAATTAAAAAAAAACTCAATGAATATAGGCGATAAAATTCATTAAGTAAGCTTCGAAAAATAAAGTACATAAAAGACAGGACTGGTAGCATTCCTGTCTTTTGTCGTTCGCGTTCCTCCTCGAAACTTTTAACAGATCTGATAATGAAAACGTGCCGTTTGGTGAGAAATTTTGGAATGATTTATCGCTACTAGTGACCACCTAAAACATAACATTAAAGGCATGACTATTTGAGCATTTTTCCGCCATTGTAATGCAGTCGCCATGACCAGAAGTCGAACCGTTTACTTTCAGCTCGATCAGCAGCGCAACGTACCCACTGGGCATTTTCCTTTTTTTATCGCACTTTAGTACCACGGCGGGTAGTCACATGGTAGCAGGTAGTTCAGTGGCGTTTCTATTGCGTACAGTAGTGTAATATTGTAAACTATTTGTATGTTGTAAACTATTCACACATAGTAAACTATTCACAGAAACAGAGGGCGCAAAGGTGCGCCAGGTGTAGACGAGTCAAATAGACAAACAGCTTTCGCGAATATCATCAAGTCATTTAGGCGCAGAAGCAGCCTGAAGCACAGACACACAAAAGGAAATAACAGTTCGCGCTCGCGCTCTATAATCACTCCAGGATGCACTACAGTGCAATGCAATCGCTGAAGTGTAATATTTGAAGAGAACGCGAGTTCTGTCGAAAGATGAAAAATTACACACAGCAGTGCCTGGTTTCAGCGCCGACACATTTTTTCAGGCTAGTAAAAACCGACATGACAAAAGAGAATGAACAATACCGACAAGGCTGCCAGCACGTACAACAGTCGAGAGGGTAAACCGCAAGTAGCTGAGAAAAGAATGGGAGGTCGAACGTCCTCGCATATGTACGGAGAAACATATATACTCAGGGACTCTGAGCGGGCTGTGACTTTCACGTTACGGGCAACAGTTTAGTAGACGGAGGTCATTCGTTTTCTGCGGAGAAAAGTGCCCGGACCACCGCCGCTTCGGGCGCGTCCAACAAGCTATAGGCCTACATACGAAGAAACGAAGAAACGAAAACAGAGTAGCAGACAGCAAGAACGAGATGGAAATGGAGATGGCGGAACATTCAAGATGACCACCGCGGAAAGAAAAACAAGAGAGCGAGACGGACTGAAAACAAGTGGCATGGGCGGGTCTGCAACGACAGCTCGCGACCGTTAAGGACGTCTCATCGGCCAAATGGTTAAAAATGGACTCGATGTCCACGCTTGGCAAAGAAGGCAAAGAGTGCGGCCGGCAGTGCATGGGTGCGCTCGTCAATTGCTATCGTCTTGCATCTTGGGAAGAACGTCTTTCTCTCTCTCTCTCTCTCTCTCTACACAATCACTCATGAGTTTGGCGAGAGTGACAGCGTGAAAGAGGCGTTTGAGAGTGTCGTAAAGCGCACTGTGTATATAACTGAGATAGAAAGGCAACCTAATGAAACCATCATAAACAATGAAGCCTAGGAATGTATAGGAGGCATTACTTATATATGTTTGCCTACTGCCATTTCACCACAATGATCCAATAGGTCTCTGCTGCATAGAAAAAGAGGTCGTTTATTATTACCCAGCTTTCTAAAAAGTTATCATTCTGTTTCTTTCTTATTGAAATAGAAAATAAGCGAAAGGGTTTTCGTCACCGTTGCTTGGCGACGGCTACCCCTTTCCAGTTGATTGTTACAATTAAAGAAAAGAAAACAAAATAGCATATATAAATATATACAGTCTTACTGAGGTGAGAGCAAAAGTTCTCCTATGGTCTGAAGAAACACATAGTCATCACGCTCACTTTTAACTATAGTACACTCAGTAGTGATCACCAATCTTCGTTTCTTCGAAAAAGTGTTGCAGCGACATCATTGCTTTGCCCTTTGTTTTAGATGGCCATGGGCCTAGTATTTTATTCAACGCAAATAGCTGCTCGGGATATAACCTATGGAGTTCCTGTTCGAGTCGCCTTCGGTGTGTGTCGTGTTTCGGACAGTCGAGCAAGAGGTGACAGATATCCTCATCGTCATGGCCGTATGAACATGCTGACAATGTTGAACGCTGAATACGAAGTAAGAAGTGCATTGTGTAAGCAGTTCCGAGTCTTAGGCGATGTATGAGTGTGTCTATACGCCTTGGGAGGTCACGGTCTAATTGACATTAAAGTTTAGAAACAACAAAATATAGGATCGATTCCTTTGTTTTGTCTGTGAACCAGGTAGACAAGCACAGTTCACGTTTCGTTGTTTTTTAAATTTTATTAACATCATATTGAGATACAGGAATGAGGCACGTTTGCGTAGAATGATGAGCGGTTTTCGCCAACTCATCTGCCATTTCATTTTCCTTGATTCCGCAGTGACTAGGAATCCACTGAAATGCCACTTGGTTCGACTACGTAGCTTCTGAGAGCTCTTTTAGTACAGCGTATACTATTGTTTCCACTCCTTTCCCATTCAGTTAAAGCAGGACGCCGTTGCTGCCACCGAGAGACAGCGCTAAGTACAGGTGTCCCCTAGTGTCGCTGAAACTTAGGAATGTGTAGTGGCAGGGCAGCTTTCGGCTAACTATACTCAGTACGCAATTCACGTGGTGTGATGCATGGTGCGTCAGTGCGCTTCTGCAACGCAGTATAATATCTGTTAACTCATCGCCTCTCACCACATGACGCCTGAACACGGTGCTTTCAACAGCAAAGCAGCCCCTGGTCGAGGTTCTCCTGGGACTGTCAATGTAACGCGGCAGTTATCATGAGCGAATACGTACCACTGAAATAAACGCCACTACCGGACGACATTAACAACGCACGCCGATAATTTTTTTTATTGTGGGTTTTCATACCTTTACCGCGTTTCCTCCACACTATCTCCTTACACAGTTACTTGTGGTATATAGGAGGATATTGACCAAAAGCAAAAGCCGGTCTTCACTTTAGCGTCAGTGCTACTATAACTGTGTTATAATAGTGGAAAGATTGAAGTCACCTTAGAAAGAGAAATCACCTTTAAAGCGGATGTCAGTTTAGGTCGAATTGAGATTCTAGAAAAAGTGATACTTGTCCCCGCGTAAATGGCTTCATTCCAAAAATGCTTTTACACTTTGACATGAACCGAAATGTAGCCATTCTATGCGTATATAAGGTGTTTCAGCTAACTTGCCTCTTGCATTACATAAACAAACACATGTAGTAAGCGGGTCGAATTGGCCGAGCATTGTTCGGAGCCTACGCAGAACGATAGGACATTTTTCCATTCCACCTAGCTCGTTAATTAACAAATATTACCAAACTCATATTTTAGTTAGTGACTCCAACGAAACATTTACGACGCAGAAGATGTTGCACTTGTCTTAAAATGTTGGAATATTTCGCCATTGATAACATAACTGCTGATCTGATAAGCTGAGTACTTAACAAAAATGCACTTTTAACTCTTCAAATAGTAACACCGAGAAAAAAAAATATGGTGGGAAAGTTGTTCGATTGTTCAACTACGCTGAGTTATTTAATCTATGCTGAGATAGCTGCCACGTTCAATTTTTCCTTAGCTTTTCTCGTGTGCACGAATTAAAAGTATACTGGACGTCAGTTAGCTGAAGCACCCAGTACACCGAAGCCTGTGTTGTAGGCTTGGCATATCAGTCGGCGACTGGTCTGGTGAGCACAACAGTTTTATTTTTTCAAGTTCGTCGAAACCTTCGGACATTGCGGTGAGGGATATCAAAAAAGTAGGGGAGCGGCTTTGAGACTCAGTACATTCTTTGCGCTAATCACATCACCGATACGACTACGAGATTGAACGTTTTGGTAGTTTCGGACATGTCGGATCAATCTCACGGCGGCATGTGGAATTTCGTCAATAAAAAAAAAAGAGGGGAGAAAGGTGACGGGCTACCCAGACCGAAATTGTGCAGAAAATTGCAGAAAGGTCGGATGATGTGTACAGGCAATTAAGGCAGCCGCTTTCACACGAGCGAGAACTCCCGTCATTCGGGTGACCAATAAAAAGTAATTGCGTGCAGATTTGTCATTGAAAAGAAAGCGTCAAATAGAAAAAAAAGAATAGCTCTGTAAGCACTGCATTAGCTTTTAAGAAAGTCACTTGAGACGGCGGAGAACGCGAATATGTGTCCCTGTTGCACACCCACCTCTCCCTTGTCCCTCTTACTAGCTGTCTCCTTCGCTCGACTTCTCTCTCTTTCGTACATGGCACTGCCGAATTCATACTGGAGATACACCAGAGTAGAGGTGCCTAGTTATTGCACTAAATATTGTCTTCAGGTGGTTTCTGAAGTTACTAATATACCGCCTTCAAACAAAGATGGCAGTTAAAGATGAAAATAAAGAAAGGCGGGGGGGGGGGGGGAGAGAGCTGGGGACTCACGGAGTTACTGCTGATCAATATATTCGAAGCTGCATCTGACAGCGCTGAACTTTTTCTGTCCAAGATTAAGCGACAGAGAGGAGGGTGAAAGATGGGTTGATTGTTCAGGAAAACAAGTTTTGTTTGCGCTTCAATTAAAACAACACTTTCAGAACCATTATTTATAAGCAATGCATTAATCTTCCAGAAATCGCAGCCAAAAGACATTCCATGGCAGATCTCAATGAAGTGGGTTCAAGACTGGGACAGGAAAACAGAAAAGATAACCATAAAATGACAGAATGGCTCAGCAATGATTACGTTGCGAAACACCACCGCAAAATTTTGTTCGGGTAAAGTATATCCTCCCTTCTCGAGAACAAAAAGTAACTTACCACCTCACAAAATGACGCAAGGGAGTTACAGACCACGTCTTGACTATCTCTCATTATTACGACGATAAGCAAAAGTCGCGAAACAAGAAACAGCAAACGGGATCCATTCGATTGCGAGGCTAAAGAATCCATCCCGTATGAAGCGCACAACGAGCCAAAGAGATCATCACTCCCCTCGTCAAGGGGGGTGTCCAGGATTCTAGGGACTATTAATCAGCCAAGCCGGCCGGCCTGTGCACAACAGCGTCTCCATCGTTATAAGTAAGCGCGGCCAGGAGCGAGAGCGGAGGTATAGGCGCAACACTCGTTACAACCATCACATTACCCCTTGCATGTGCGCCCTCACCCTTGAACCTCTCCCGTGCCTCCCTGCGTTGCTTAAGTTCCTCGGCAGTGGCCGCAACAAAGGATCCCGTACGGGAAACACTCCTTCCACCTCCCGTCACCAATGAGTTTCTCCCGCCAAATTTTTCGGCTGGCCCGAGGCGCCGTCTTGACGCACGGCTGGCACAGCGTGAATGTAGCCGCACGTGAGAGGCCTTCCTGTCTCGATCCTTTACTCTGGCCTGCGTGTTTCAGCGTTCGCGAGCCTCGCTTGGACGCAGAAAAAGGCATAATTTATCACTCGCTCGTCAATGACCTTAATTAAACTTCGCGAGAGAAATGGAGGAACTTACACTATCCCGAGCCCCTTTAAAAGCAGCACAGCGAGCACACGTGACTTTATTTGCATTTTCCTCCTACTTTTTTTTCTTTCTGGGTTCTGAATGGTATTTGTGCACGTGTACGTGGTTTCGAACGACTTACAAGAGACACTGGCCGAGTCAATCTGGCGGCCAGTATTGCATGCGGCTGCTTGCATTTCGATTCTTGAGAGATTCGTGAATTGGCCGATGATTTTTCGAAGCAGCAGTAGCAGTTATTCTTAAAGCTGCTTTAAGAGAGATGGCAAAAAGAATCAAGGTAACTGTCACGACCACCAATTCACAATATCGAAATTGTTAATTGGTTCTTTCAGTTTAATTTTTGAAGGCAACGCATTGGCGATAGGAATGGCCACTGTGGAGTGCACCGGATAAAACTTTTGGCTGCAGATCAAGATAAGTACACTAGAGTTTTTACATTTCGTCTTTGTCGAAATGTAGCCGTAAAGAGAATCGAACTGATGACTACGCTCTAAACGCCGTAGTCGCAGTTCTCTAAGGCAGCCCGCCAGAAAAAAAAGGACAAAAAATGTCCTGGATTGGCTGTGTTTTCAAGGTTTAACCTGTCTTTTCCCGCACATTGCAATACTACACTGTACATGGCTATGCTTGCTCTATCTTTATCTGTTTTTGTGTCAGTGTGTTTTTATGACCAAAACAGAAAACGAAGTCGAGGAAGGCAAAGAATACAAAAAAAAGAATACATGCTGGTTCATAATGATAGTCTTCTTCTACCACACACGGCCGACTTTGACCATAGCAGCTATGCTTGTATCATGAAATGGGAAGAATTGTTACCGATCCGTGACCAATTCCAACACAATTGTTGTTGTTGCTGTGTACTATCGGGGCGATGTTGACTCTCATGGCACCATGATGATACAAACACCAGTTACATATGCTGAACACAGTTTTCTAAGCACACATACCGGGTGATTAAACAGGCGAATAGCCATGATATCAGCATCTTAATACAGCACTCGTCTCGCGCCCATAGAACAGCTACCAAAGTGCAAGCCAGATTGTCTTTCAGGTAAGTTGTCGCGTGTTTAAACAAGAAGGTGCAACAAAAGCTAAACTCCCATCGTGCGAACATGCGGGTACATTGTGCACTCATACATTCATTCGTTAGCGTTTCTACGTACACACAAGGAAAGTTTCAGTAAAGTACGTAACACTAAGGTCAGTGTGAGAAAGGGCAGTCGGTGTCAACCACTGACACCCATCCATGCCCGTGCATGCAGTAAAAACTCAGAAGAGATATAGCAGTTGGGCTCCTGTGGCTCAATCGCCCAGGACGCAATCTGAAACATGGGTCCAATTATCTGCGCGGAGTCCGCGGCAGTTATTGCAGAGGTTGCGGGGAAAGGACGCGAATATACGTCCCATGCCGGGCGAAACTATCCTTCGGTTAGTGCAGCTATGATCACGACCAAGCAGCGAATTGAGTGCAGTATGCGTGACGCTGGAGCGACCGTACAACGATTCGCCGTGTACTCTAACGGCTTTGAGTTGCAGTAAACCGGAATGACGGCAAACTTTCGCTCATATAGTTGGGATTAATCATTCTGGAGTCTTAACATTAAAAAAAAAAGTGTCCCAGAGGTGTGAATCGACGCCGCGTTATTTTGACATAGGCTGGTCACCTACGCTTGTTGATAACTCCGGAATCTGAATTGGACGGAAAACGCTCTTGCCAAGGTCTGCAGCGCATGAGTTTTGTAAATAAAGGCCCTAATACAGAAGCTGTCCGCAAGACGGTTGACTAAATTTTTAAGTGAAATTTCTGCTGTTTTATCAAAATACGAACGTTGTTATACCTCAGACCTCTTTCAACCAGCTGAAAACAGCGAGGACTTGTTCACCCGTAGGCGCATAACAAAATATTTCAGTGAGCCGAAAATACACACCCATGCTTAGACATTACCTACAAACGTGCAGAATACTGTGCAAAACATCGCATCGCGCCTTAGTGAAAAAAAAGAAAAAACACCCTTCCATTGCACACTTTCTTATCCACTGGTTCCGATAATATTCTTCGCTATATTCTTCGAGCATGACAGGCATAAAGCTCTCACAGCTGAAATCTTCGCCACTGCCACTCCGCTACAAGCAGCGCACCCTCCCAAATCTCGTCCATGAGGTGGCGACCAACGGTGGCGGCTATAGGCGCAAATGTACACCTTAGTGACATACGCACACCCACCCACTGCCCTTTTAGCCCTCACGAACGCCTAAGCGCCGTATACACGTTGTCATCGCGTCGCGACGCCAGCAGCAGGCAGGCAGTGGCGAGTGCATCACGTGACCTTCTCCCCAACCCAGATGGACCGCCTCACTTCGCCGGGGAAGACTTTCCTCCGGAGGTCGGGTCCTCGTGCGATGGTGGTGCCGTTACAGCCGCACCTCACGTCTCCTGAGTCCACCATTTTATGAGGGCGCTAGCATTTCCACACGTCCCGATTGCTTCGGGAGGGGACGAGGAAGATGACACTGAATCTTGTCAGTCTCACCCTTTCCTCCCTTACTCTTGGAGCCCCAACTGTTGTGCACACTCATGGCAACCTACTCTGCGGCATCGCAGCGTTTCGTAGACACTCGTATATATATTTTGCCCAGTTGCCACCTATAGGAGTCGCCATCTGCTCATACAGCTCCCGAAGCTGGAAAGCCTCGACCATTTTGGTACAGCCTGCTTGCGTCCGTTCCACGTCCTCACTCTTCTTGATGGTGGCTTGGCGACGCGATGACTTCCCTGCTACTTGCTGCAAGTTCACGGTTACGTATGGACGATCACTTTGTTGCTGTTCTTCCATATATCTTCGTGGAACTGATTATCGCGCAGATGACCCCGCTCCTTTTTCTTTAACCTTGAATGGCCTGTCTGGGTTCATAGTTTCGCCAAGTGTATTTGGTAACATTAAAAAAGTGTTTTGATAACAAAGCGACCTTCTTTTAACAACGTCCTCGGTGGAAATATATTGGCACCAGTTTTATACTACATCACCCATCAAAGTAGTTTCTTATATTGAAGTCTGTTTCCCAAAAACTTGTAATAGCACGCAGAGTGTGTCCACCAACAAATGCAAACAATTAAGAACTTCAAGATAACGTTACTATTAGCGCATTTATGCCGACGTAGAAAGACGAGACAAAGGAAAGGTCAAGAGTTTCACTCGACATTCGTTCGGTTTGCCATATTCACAGCGATGAAAAAAAAAAGAAGAGGGAAGGAAGGAACTCAAAGATGGAAGCTTGTGTACGTGACAGCACTCGTCCTGCGCACTCTGCTTCTTACGTCTTCATCTTCAGCACTGCATCTGTAGTGCAAGTATTTCAACTATTCCAACTTTCCATTCTACCCCTACAAACAATCATTACGCCGAGTTGATTGCAGGAACTGAAGTAACACTCACATTGGTTTACAAACCTCCGACAGATGGGTTCGAAGAAGCATATACGGACACAGGGTTTAAAACCTGTCTCGCTCATCAAAGCCCAAACGATGCCATGTTAGACGTTAAATGCCGAAGAGACACAGGAACAATTATTATACTGATAAAGTCATTGTGTACCTCCACAGCCCACGGTTTAGTGACTTTTGTTTAGAACAATTAGCTCTGACAGACATCATGCACATGACAGCAGCCAAATGAAGTATTTCGAGTACTCCGTAAACTAACAGCAATCAGCATATGCCGGCGTCCCGGTAGCACAGGCGGCGCAACTTCGACACCCCAACGTGGACACGGAGAAACCTCGACTCGATAATCGCAGTTGCTCTACTTCACCGCCGCGTCAACCCTGGCTTTCTATACGAACAGCACGAACCGTCTGTGACGCGTTGGAACATCAGCCTTCGCGGGGATCGCACCCCTCAGCCCCACGAAACTCGGGAACATTCGACAGGGCGGCACTGATTGGGCGCGCATTAAACGACGACCGGGCTGTAAACGGGCGCCCTCGCGTACTACCGTACGACTTGGCGGCGCCACATTGCCGTCCGCGACAATCGCTTAAGTCGCTCAGCGCTAGCACACGCGATACCCCAGTCAGGGGTCTCTTTAAGCACACGAGTTGCGCTTAGAACCGATGCTATGGTTTCGCTCTCAGGGATGCAAGACATTGCGGAACTCCGCGGAGCCGAGGCAGGCGAGTTGTGGTGGAGGATGCTAACAAGGAACGCGGACGCACTCCTTCGCTCCTGCATTCGAGCCGCTATAGGATGGCGCTTCTTGCATACGGCGGTGAGAAGGGAGGCCGAGCACGCTTCCCAATTAAACTTTCTCCGACCCCACCTCGTTCTCGCACTCTTTCTCCGCCCACTGCCTTGGACCCCCTTTTATCCGGGGTTGAAGAAAAGGAAGGGCCCATTGTCGCTCGCCTAATAAAGTCGACAGATTTGCATGCCGGACACGTAGCGCACTGCCCTTTAAAGCAAAAGCACACGCCACAATGCCGAGGCTGCTGCCTGCTGCGGGGCACAACAGAAAACAAGGCGGGCTATAAGCGGAAAACTTTCGCTGCCGGTGATATGTTTCGTAAGAGTGAAAAAGTTTTGAAATAGTATCAACGTAAAAAAATCAAAGCACGCATGAATTTTAAAATTTTTTGTTTGATTGAGCACAAAGAGTTAGAATGCCAAGCGTTTGAAAAATAAAACACGTAGTCAATCGTAAGTATATTATGCTGTAGACGAGAAATCGGAGTGAGTGTTAATGAGTGAGTGTTGATGAGTGAGTGTAAGTTAGTGAGTGAGTGAACTGACAGTCTTATTAGTGAGAAAAATGAGTTGGTGACCGAAAAGTGGGAGGCACATTGTGTGATTCAATTGGAGAACGATCGTGAAGGTGTCACGGCGCTCTGCAGGTACGTAGATGAATGACTTGAAGTGATGAAGTCAGGCCATGAATGAGTGACTGCGTCAGTAAGCGAGAACGTGGCCGTTCTGGTTTGCAGGTGAATAAGTGAGAAAGCGATTGAGTGCGCGAGTGAATGAGTAAGCGTTGTGGCGTGTAGGAACATGTCAGTGAAGAAAGTGAGTCAGCGATGGAAACGTAAGAGATGAAGTTGTTCTGTGAACTAACAGCGGCTATTACTGAAAAGCACAAAAAAAACACCATCTGCGCAGTTGGGGAATGAGAAAGACTCACTGCACACGCAATAAAATACGTAGACGTCAAAAACAAAAGACAATAAGTTGTCTCATAAACAAACAGTAGCCATAACGCCTCAAATAAGTACATAAAATGACAACAGCGATGAACAAGCCCGTAAGAGAAAACAAGGCGAAACAAGAACACGCTATATATATACAATCACCTAAAGCTAAAATTGAATATACACGTTTTGAATATACAGGTCGTTCATTCCAAGAGGATGCTCGACGAGTCGTCTAAGAGCAAAAACAATAGATGCTTCAACGTGGCACGCGGCATATTACAATACCGGCTACAAGAACGATAGTCAAATGTGTATATTATGTTGTTCCCAAAGAACTAAATGAGCCGTGAAAATACTTTGTGCCTGTTTGACAGTAGCACAATAGCTTGTTTTAGAGAGCCAATCAGCGCTCAATCGGGGACTATCGACCACTGCGAGATTGCATCCTGACACATGTAATCTTGAAGGGAACGAAGAAAGCAGGAAGGAGAAATGTAGGGCATTAAATTTCAGGGGCAGTTTCTGTAAGTTGGGCGCGTCAGAAGTCATCTAAAATAATGAAACAGAGTCCATCTCGCTGATCGCAAGGGGAGCAATCATTATAAAGTGGTCACCTAAAAGAACATGCCATCACTTAAGCTGAGTGGTTGCACTGATGAACCGAGACGAAGTGAACACTTTACCGATCGCGAGAACCGATAAGAATGGTGTCCCCTTATATCTTTCCATAGAAAAGTCTGCTCCCATCTTGAAGTCAGCCTATGTACGAGGGAAAAAAAAAACAACTTGAAGGACGCTCGAGCTTTACCTTCAAGGGTATAATGCGATGGCGTATTCGGCCACTATGCGCATCGCCTCCTCTACTGCCAGCCTGGCTTCGTTTCTCAATGGTTGCCTCAAACGTGCCGCAAGGAAACTAATCCCTGTGAGCGTAAATTTGTACGTTGGAGCGTCATTCACGGACTGCTTTGCTTACCGGATCAGGGTGAACGACAGTGATACGTGTGATCGCTGTGGCACTGAGGATACCATTGCCCACGTCCTTTGCGACTGTCATCACGATAGATCCCAAAGACAACAGCTTTCGGCAATGTTAGCACGGCTCGATGACCGGCCGCTTTCGTAGCAGTCAATTTCGGAGTGGCGGAACTTTCGACCCTCCAGCCAGAAAAAGGCGTTGCTGAAATTTCTGCGGTCAACTGGACTCGCAAAACGACTGTGACACTCCCATGCTTGCGTGTGCACGCGTTTTCCGTTTTCTTTTGTCTAATCATCCCTTTCTCTCCTTATCTCTTCATACCCATTTTCCTTTCCTCAGTGCAGGGTAGGAAACCGGAAATTTTCGTCTGATTAACCTCCCTGCCTTTTTACTCAACCTTATTGTTCTCTCCGTATCTCCAAGCTATCCTAAAATGTCTATTGAAAGTACAGTTGCGATGTGCCTACTACGTCACAGTTCATTATTTTGCAAATCAGCGATGGGCTCACAACACATCTGTGTATGAGTCAACGCGTGAACCTAAGCAGCTGCTCATTTTATTGATGCTCTTGCAACTGATGATGATTAAATATGTATGAAGGGAATGGTTGGAGAAACTTGCCTTTGCCCTGCAGTGGACATGGTGATGATGATGATGATGATTATGACGACGGCGATGATGATCCTCGAGCAATTTGTAATCAGTGGAACGTTGAAACACCCGCTGGTTGTTCAATTCAAGTTTCTTGACACCTGGCGCGATTCTACACTGCTGCCATGAAACTCCTCCTGCTATACATGACATTCATACAGCGTTTTTTTTTCCTACGCTGTTTTGATCGATGGCGTGGCGCTGTGGCAGAACATGCCACGCGGGAGATCTGCGTTTATTTGTCCCTCAAACCTAATTTTTTTTTCATCTTCCTAAAATTTTCTTTGTCTTTGTTGTTTTTTCCGCTAACAGACGACGCTGATTTTGCACTCACAAACAGCGATTCCAACGACGACGTCCGAAGTTCTGCGAAGCGAGCTGTTCAAAGCTATCTTGTTACAAATTAATTTAACGTAACTTAAACGAGAATGATGAAATTTCAATGTTCTTGAGGTGGCCAAGAAGTGTTCTTCCGAGATAGAATTGGTCACACACATACGTTAGAAGACAGCTTCGTAGCGTTCCATAAACTAATATAGTTTCACTCTCCAGTTATACGGCATGTTTTTCTCACTACAACATTTTTAAGAGTTCTCCTGTGCCTGTGCGTCACATGTTGCGGGGAAGTCCACCATTTTCTATACTTATTTACTGTTACGTAAGCAAATATTCGGCATGAACTTCAGCTTGTTTGCATTCGCATAAGGTAAAGCAGGGCCACATTCGCAAAAACATATTGCGTAAGCGATACTGGCCAATGGTTAGCTGCGTTTATTTGTTAGTATATTGAAGTGAGTGTCAAAGGGGATGAGAAAAAAGATGGCGATTGTCAGCGCGTTTTGACAACGACCGTGAGTGTGTTCGAAAAACTGCGGCCGAACAAGGGCTTGACGGACGACAGCCAGCATTGCAAGTACACCATTTGCAAGGTTGTGGTGATTTTTAGGGTCCTACTATAGAGTCACAGGCAGGATAACAGACAACGCAGCCTTCACGTGCTCTAGCGCCAAGTGAACCACGTAACAGGCACAGGAGGACCAATATTTGACCGTCAACATTAGCACGGTTAATTGAAAAACTTATGAAAGCAGCTTATTGGGGGAGTAATCGTTTGAGTCGACAGCTTCGTACAACGTATATTATTAAACTTCACCAGTGTTCTTCTTCTAAAGAGCTTATGGAGCAAATAAACACAAGAGAAGGACAAGCGCAAACTATCAACTATCAAGCTATCAACTATACTATCAGATTGTCCTTCTCTTGTGTTTATTTGCGCCATAAACTCGTTAAGAATGAACCAACTTGCCCAACAAGTCACTCTGCCGTACTTCTTTTTAGTTTTCTTTGCTTCCTTCCCTGTATGCTGGCCATTGTTAGACCTGACAGCTCCACAAGAGATGCCACCAAACTGAATCTCAGCTAACGGTGGGTCAAGCACGAATCTTCGCGCACTGGCAGAATCACAGGAAAAGCAGCCTTGATGGGAGCTTGGAAACCCCGGGGCGTGGCTTGACAAGAACAAAAGAAGTAAACACGACGGAAGACAAACGCCGCTCGTATACCGTGCACGTGTGATTCAGGACAGCCCGCGCGGGGACGAAAACCGTCCTCCTCTTTTCCTCCGCCCTTTCTGGCAGACAAAAGGGGGTTCGTCCCGGTACGGGACAACGCAGTATATGGAAGAGCAGCTCGCATCGGAGCGAGAAAAAAAGAGGGGTCTGACAAGGGAACTCCACTGGGCTGTCTCAGCCGCGGCACCTTGGCCCGCTTCCTTCCTGGAGGGAGAGCGAAGCGTCCCAGTCCTGCGTGCGGAACCACGCGCCCATCGCAGAGCTCCCCATATTCCATCGCGGAGGCGCCTTGCCACGCGTGCGCGGAGAAGAGAGCAGCATCATCCACCGTGATTGAAAAGGCTCGGGCGACGCTCCTGAGTCAGCCCGACCACGCCGCGCTAGCGTGGGCTCTCGCACGTCGACCGGACGAAGTGGGGATGAGAGGAAGCTTGAGGAGCGGGAGCTTTCGGCGAGGCAGCGCAGGAGCCCCACGTCGGTCCACCCGAATGGGAGGGGTGCAAGTCGCTTTTAATGTTCGCCAGCCCGAAGAAAAGGCCCGGGAACGATGGCTGAGTATACCGTCTCGGGGCGCACGGGGTCGCTTAGGAACACGGGGAAGCAAAAGAAGAGGTAAGTACAGGAAAGAGGGAGGGGAGTGGGACGGGACGATGTGTGGAAACGCGGCAGCATCTTCCGATTTGTAACGTCGGGACGGTTACGGGATGCGGGGAGAAAGTTTTTCGCAATGTAGGGGGGGACTGAGATCACTTCCCGCCGACTCTCCCTTCTTTCTTTCTTTTGAATTCGTTCCGTCCTGCTATGGCGCATGCTGCGGGGGGGCTCCCTTGTTAGCCATCCATTTTGCCACAGGGTTCATGACGTTGTTGAAGTGCGGGACGAAGGGGAACTAGCGAGCACGCCGAAGGGAAAGAGAAAAGACGAGGCTGGTCGGCGTTCTCTCGCCTAGAAGGTAAAAACGAGGTGACGGCGTGATACAACAAGAGAGGGTCGCGCTTTCTCCCCCCCCCCCCCGATTCTCGGGCCCACTTCAGAGGGGGCTCTAATTAATTCTGGCCGCTCGCGTCTCCTCCAAAGAGAGGCATAAATCGGTGCGCCGGAGGACGCCACGACAAGTGTTGGGAGAAGCGAGGGAGAGAGAGAGAGCAGGGGCCATATTCTGTACGCGAGGTAACGAGCGAAAGCGGCGATGCGAGTCGCCGCAACGTCACGTCAACGGTGGCGCAGGGTGAGCAAGGCACTCGCGTGCCGTAATAACGGCCCGGAAGTCGCAGTCAACGGAAGCGGAAGCGCCGCATTTTGGAAGACGCACGGTCCGCTTCAAAGAGGGGGAAAGGAACGGGAGGCCTACACCTCTGGAACGGGAGGGCGGTCGGGTTGATGATGAGGGACAGCCTCGTACGGTGCGGTTCTTGCACGCGTTGAACACGGCGCGCTCCCGTTTCCCGCTCGCGAGACGGAGTCACCCAGAAAGCGTGAATCTACGGGGGTGGTCCCTCAGAAAACTACGGCGCCTTTGTACGTAGACTGCACGTAGCACAGAGAAGAGGCTGCAGCGACCGGATGAGGAACGCGAGACGTCCTCCCAGTGCCTTGCGCACTTCGGTGCATGGAGCACGTCTACGCCCGCCTGGACAGCACTCGATGGTCCGCGCCGACGTCCGCGCCCCGGTGGAGCGCTCGTTACTTACTACAAGGGTCACGCGCGTCCGGTCACGTGACAAAAACGAGCCTATTGTGCGCGCGCATCTCGGGCTATCGTCACCTCCGTAGGCGGCCATCAATGGAGCCGCCCTGTGATGCGGCCACAGCCACTGCCACGCTTTGCCGACGCCATACTTCGGGCAGTGAGCTCCTGATTTACTGTATACATCCCAGTACCCCAAAAAGACAGGCAAGCGGTGTGGGGAGTGGTCTACTATAGTGTGCACGTGCGCGGCAGTGGCAGGCCACGCGCGGGGACCCGTTCCACTTGTGATGCTTTGCGAAGTGAAGAGGACGGCGGCTGCTTTGCCGGAAGCAGAGAGGATCGGTGCGACGCTCGAACGCTGCCACTGTTTGGGTTTGGACGAAAGGAATTTGTTGCATACGCCACATCTGAGATCGCCTATTCCCCCCCTCTGTTCTCCTTTTTACATTCACTATAGGTTTACGCCCAAGTGCGTAGTTTCTTTTTTCTCTCTCCCATTTTTATTGATTTAATCAAGAGACTGACGTCTGAATCAAGATTTGAGAGTAGAATAGTCGTCTATATTATATACGAAATCTGCGTATGACCTTTCGATCAATGGTGACCGAATACTGGAAGGCCAGGCGACTTGTTCCACGTGAATTTTTCAAACAGGCATAAGTACTTGACTTGCTTCTTTGCCTATACATGAGAAGCTCTCCTTGTGAAAGATGCATATATTACCCTTATAACTCTCTGTTTTTCGTTTTCTCTCTCTCTTCGAGACTAATGGTTTAAGACAATTCTCTCCTGTGGACAAGGGAAGCGATAACAAAGAGGCAAAAGCGAGATTAATGCTATACTTGGATGGTGCCGCAGTACCTTGTTGTTGTGCCGCGACGGCTGGTGCACTGGAAGCCTCCACGGGCTCCGGGTAGATGACGGCCGTGTCGCTGCGGCACAGGTACTCGCGGATCCTGGCTTCTTCCGCATCGGATGGCGGCTCGCCCGATCTGCGACTTTCCTTTCGTTGGGCGCCGCTGTTCCCGTCGTCGTTGGTGATGACTTGGGCACTGCGGTCTCTGCAGGTCAAAAGCAACGGCGAAACGTATACCCAATATAACCATAAGTCATAAATCGCGCAGACTCTTTCCCGGCAGCGTTTACAACTCACGCACACTACGAAAATGCGTATATGCATTCTGACCCCGACATCCCGCAATGTCCCCCCATGTCCCATCTATGTTTACGTCACGTTAATAAACGACAAGAGTGCACGATGTGGGCTTGTTGGTGAAACATTTGAAAGAAATTTATGTAGCGCGAGGCGAAAAAACGAACACAGGAAAGAACAGACTGAGAAGACAGAGCGCTATACTATCAACAACAACCGTTGATAGTATCTTGTTCTTGATAGTAGCGCTCTGTCTTCTCAGTCTGTTCTTTCCTGTGTTCGTTTTTTCGCCTCGCGCTACATAAATTTCTTTCAAATGTCACGTTAATATTCGTTTAAGATGTCCCCCCAGTTGACTCTCCTCCACTACGGCTTGGTAAAGACAAGACATTGCAGTCAGTTACAAAACAGTCGAACCCAGTTGTAAAATGAAATTACACCGTCTCCTTCTGAAGAGAACGATGTGTAGATGCGAAGCAGCGGACGACAACGCTTGCACTGGCGGCGGCGTTGACGCTGGCGCTCATTGCGGCGCTGCGCAAAAAAGAAACCTGCTGAGGTGCAAAGCACGCATTGATGGACCGGTGTTTTTTTACAGGAGTTAACGCGCCAATCGCTACTAATAGGCAACGAGTGACAGAGGACTCAGATTGGACATAGAGACCCGCAGTCCGCTTTTAGTTAACGCACACGCTGCAATTTTTTTTTAATGTGGAGCATTATATAGTCGCACCTACTCGCAAATCTGGCGTCGGCATTGTCATCGACACCCCCGCTGCACATTCTCGCGTCTCGTGCCAACCCTAAAGCCAACAGTCGCTTCTCATCCCCTCTTTGACCTCGCAAGGCCCATGAAGGCAGCGTCTGCTAGTAAAAAACAACTGCTCGCGCTGCACAACTTTTCATTGGCCACCCCGCATATGTAGGAATTGGGCACATATTTCGGTCACTGCTTTTTTCCGATTCCAGCAAACATACCGACACCGCATTCGGAAAAACATAATATTTTACGTAGCAACAGCGAGCTTTCAATTGGTATTGTTGGTTGGGTTTGTATTCAATAAAGTTATTGAAGGCTTGAGTGCTCTCATTTATGCCATTTTCTCATATTTTGTACATGGAGCGTTATACATGCACGCACTCTTGTGGCTATTTATGTTGAAAAGCCTGTGTTTATGGCTCCATATGAATCAGTGTCTGCAACACCATTTCTCACTTTATCTTTTTTCGTTTAATTGGTTTGCAATGATACGTGTATGTATTCGAACCCATTTTCGAAGCCTTGTTGATCTTTATTTTGTATAAACTTTCTCCTACTTCTCAGCAATGTGATTGTGTTCTTATGTTTTTTTGTTTTTTTTTTTTGCCAATGCAGTCGCCCTAGGTGAAGAATGTATGGTGTGGTGCTAGAGGCCCAGTCAGGTGACTCATAATGTGGCCTTTCGTCTACTGCACCTCGGAAATCATGTATTGTCAAACAAAATGAATAACTATTAGCAGTGAAAACGTATAGTTATGGTTGTAACGGGAACCACCTAGCACGACCTTCATGAACAGATCAATAGAAGATACGCCGCATCTCTGAAGGCGGAGCTTGTATTTTTGTTTAGATTTTAACGAACTCTAGTTGATTCATGATTATACGAAATTCGCAATGAACGTGGATGAGAGTGCACCCTCTAGGCTTAATTAGCAAGCACAATTGGATCAGAACCGCGACTATTCTGAAACGAAAATTTTGACACCAAGCGCTATCGGAATCTTCATACATCGGGGCAGATATATAAAGACCCGTAATACATGGAATCTCAGTGCCAGTCCCAACGTTGGTTCCAGTACCATTCCGCGTTCAGAAAGTTTTCATCCCTAGAAGCCCCATCTTCTGGCGAACTTCTGTCTCGTTCAGACTTAAGTTGTGTTTGTCGCATACATTTTTACCTATAGAATATCAAGGTACGTAGGCTTGTGTGTATAGACCAGGACTCCACGTGTTCCTTGGTTTCTTTTTCGACACGTCAGTTATCCAAAGCTGTTACATCAATTACCGAGCTTACATAAAGAACTTACATCATTTACCGAACAGCCATCGCTCGCACCAGCTACACGCTTCCAGGAGGGGTGTGCTCGCTATTGTGTTCCGGGTGGGATAAAGGGTTCCTGAACCATGCTTTGAGTTCAAAGATGAGATAGTGGTCTTTTTCGTGTCATCACTACCTTGCCTATAGGTGTTATCTCTTTCTCACCACTTATTTCTTCCTATATAGAATACGCAAATTTTATCTGCGCTTGCTCCGCAGTCGAGAACGCACGAAACAAAGTGAACATTGATGAGGACTAGCCATTGGCTACGGGTCCAAGCAGTCTGATGATCCTTTGTACTGTATGATTCAACAAATACAAAAAAAAATCAGTTGATAGTGCACGATTGCCATGCGAGATAAGAAGGTGTTGGCGTGCGGCTGCATGGCGACGCCGGGGTAGAAGACAGTTCACACTGCAACCGATTCGCGAGGCGATTTCCTCATAAGGCAATGTAAACAGACTTCTCGCGTCACGGATCCCGAGAAACGCCGGGAGAGAATAACGCACTTGTTTTCTGCGCTTTCGGAGGTCGTTTAGGGGGCCCTTTAAGAGCTAGGTGGAGCTTACCTCCAGACACTGCCGCCTCTTGAAACGACGTCGCGACGTCCGGTAAGGACCAGGTCGCTGGGAGGACTTGGACTGTGCGGCGAGGTCGGGCTGGGCGGTGTCGGGGCGTCTTCGTCGATCTGCAGCGGGGGCGCGTCGTCGTCCACGTTTGGCGAAGAAGGGGGCGACTCGGGCACCACCGAAGCCTGCACCATGACGGGCCGCAAGAGCTTGACGTGGCCGCTCAACGCCGAGGAGCAGTCGTGGTTGGCGGTCGCCGAAGGAGGCAGTCCCCCGTCCCCCTGAGCCGGTGGCGGCGGGCAGTCGGCCGAGGCGGCCGCCGAGGCATCCACCTGATCGGCGTCCTCGGCCATGCCGTCCGGCTCCACTGCGAATCAGAAAGGTGTGCGCGTGCTTAAAGAGAGATTTTTCTCGTATCGTATCATTTATACACCAAAAGCACTGCGGCGAGAAGGCACTTGTTAAGCGAGGCGGGTTGGGGATGCGGGCTTATTGGTGTGTCATAATAGAGCGAATTGAGATAGACGGACAAAAAGAAGAGTCGCACACACAATGTCAGTACTAACAAAAATAGTTCATTTTTTTGTTCACTTGCTGCCTTATACACGTGTTCAGCGCACTACAGTCATTAGACACGTTTCAGGAAAGCAATAACACCAACGATACCGAGGTGGGACTTGCCTCGACGAGATAGATAAACAAAGTGCATCGGTGTAAGTTGGTGAAACGGGCTAGCTGGAATCTACTTACGGCGGCTTGGGAAACGAGACAGGGAGGCACTGACAAAATTTTATCACTCCACACTTCTCGTCTAATTACGCATGTCTTGCATTATTAGACGAGAGGTCCGGGAAAATAAGATTTTTTTCAGTGTCGCCCTTATTGTTCATATATCCCATTCTCGCTATCAAATTTTCAGTTGATATAAAGAGCTTGTGTCGTGTATACTTCCTTCTGTCTCTTATCTTGTTTGCACTGGCCGCGTACGTCATAAAGTCATGAGTGACGTCATGGGTTTTGACGGTGTCCATTACGGCCTAGGTAGTTCGTAATCGGTGAAAATGAGGTACAACGTCTTCCAAAGAAGTCAGAGATGTAATCAAAGAGGTTTCTGGCAACGTTGCTCAGTTAGTGTGGCTAATATAGAAAAAAAAAACACTTCGAAATACGTCACACCAAATCGAAGATTTTGGCTGAAAATTTAAACGTGATACCCTGTACGATCATTTTCTAATTTATTAAGTCACCTATAGTGGTAAAATTAACCACAGCACAGATTTTAGAGCGTAATTTATATCTCATGTCCCTTTAAAACGCTGCCCGACAGAAACACACAATCAACAAGTTTAGGGTTTTATATTCTGCCAGCACAATGGACATTTTCGTCCACAAAAGCAAGTGACAAGATGACTATGTCTTTGTTTTTAAACCGAAACCCTAATTGGCCGTGTATGAACCCTTACATGCGAATATGACCTTGGATGAAAACTTGGTGCGGGCGGCGTGATCGAAATAAAGCACAAGCATCGCGTTCCTTTCGGAACGGGATGGACGCATGGGTGGACGGAGGCACGGATGGACAAACACTCAGACGGACTGGCGCATGGACGGGCGGACGAACGGAAGGACGGACGCATGGAAGGACGGATGGACGGACGCACCAACGGACTGAAAGACGCTTCGCCCCACTTATCATCATTCACTCCGTGGATAAGCTGTGATTTTTTTGTTTTACTTTCACGTCATCTTAAGCAAATGCATAGGGGAAACAGCGTTTCTTTTTCCCTTCAGACAAAGCAGCTTCCGATGAAAAAGAAGTTTGATAGACAGTCAGCATCACATATCTCAGAGACTCGGCAAGATTTCTGCAGCTTTCACATACACACGGATGCGGTGACATTTTCAAGAGCTGCAATAGCCCCTACTGTTCTTATAACTTCTCAAGGATGAGCTACGTATACCGAGCCACGGAAGTAATGGTAATAAACTCGAATAAAAAAATACTAGCACTCCAGCCCTTCATCTTTTTTTTTTATATACAGAACTATCAAGGCTCTCACGGGCTTTATTTCAGCATATTTCCATCGTCGCCTGTCTCTCGGAACAGCGCAATTCGAGCGCGAACCACGAGGCGTTGAAGCGTTACGGCGAGAGATCGCACCGGTGAAACGAGGTACACGGTCGGCAGTCACAGATTTAATTTCAAGAGCCCGGTGTGTGCCTGAGAAAAAAAGGAACGCAATCATTAAGGCGAAAGGAATCAAAGTGGAGTCAATCACGTGGCAAGCGTCAAGAAATAAACGTACAGGAGGTGCTCACTCAAGCTTAGAGTGGAAAAAAATCAAAGCAAAGAAATTTAAGGAAGGGCAAGCATTGAAGGTTATATCTTTTAATTAAACGTGCACGAAAGATATACTACTAGTAGTTTCTTTACGCACTCCTTACGAGTGATAAAGAAGACGAGGAAGGGGAAGAATAAAAGCGCGCCAATATCAGAAGGAAAAGAAGATAACATATACAACGTAAAGGCGCGACACGAACTTCAGAAGTCAGATTGATCCTTCATTCAGAAGGATAAGCGAGAACGAAAGTGCCAACTACCTGTCGCGCCTGCATGAGTCCCTGAGCAAGAATTAAAGATAATAAAGGTCGCCTTAGAGAACGAGAGCGAAGTGAGAGAAGACGGCCCTGTCTGAGGGTACGCGAGGCAGCATGCCACGCGAGACTGACAAACAGGACAAGAATGGAAAAGAAATAACTACGAAGGGGTAAAGGCTGGTGGGAAAGAAAATTACAAATAAGTGTTTATAAGCACAAAAAAAGAAAGCGCGAATGAGGTAGCGAAGAAAGAGAGAGGAGAAAGAGGTTGGAGAAGGTACAGATAGGGGCTGCATTGTGCGCGAATCTGTACGCGAGGCCCGCAAATGATCCATGAAGCGGACACAGACGAAGACAATGAGAGAACTCAAATTTTAAAACCAACTTTTTTTTTTTTCGGAAAGCCAGCGCTCACCCTTTTTCATATCCACCCTGTCACGTTTTTTTTTCTTCTTATCCTTCATGTTCACGTCAACTATCAGTTCTTTCTTCTAAGCTTTTATTTTTCATTCCACATGGCTTATTTGTGCTCTATTTCGTTTCGCGCTTTTTGTTCGAGGAGATAAATATCCGGACGGGGTGCATCCACCAAAGGTGTGCTAGGCACACACACGCACACTCAAGCAGGCGGCCGCGCCTGCCGTATACAGCTTCATTCGAGTTTCAAGCTGCGGGAGAGGGCTTTAGCAGCGTGGAGAGAGAGAGAGGAGAAAGATTTGGGCGCGATGAAGGCAAGCGGAAGAGACGTCTCGAAAGCGAGAGCTGCAACACGTAACAAAGCAAGGCACACAATACAGATCCCGGGCGCACATCGCAACGCTGCTTCCCCGCAAGCACGAGAAACACGCGCGCGAAGACAGACCAGGGAGAGAAACAGTCCGAGGAAGGAGTTAAAGGAACCGTCCTCTCGCAAGAGAGAACACGGAGAGAAGGTGCGTTTGTACTTTCTGCGTACTTATTCTCCTCTCCTACCGTTCACCGTGAGGGACACTTCTCTCACTCTCGTCTTTGGCGCCTCCGTATTCTTTTACAAAGAAATCCGGTGCCACTGAGGCGGAGAAGGCGAGGAACTGCCAGGGAGTGAACTGCTGCTGCTGCTTGTGCTGCTGCCTTGGCGCTGGCAGCTGTCGCATCGCTCATCCAGCGGAAACAATGAAGAAAGCGAATCTCATCGACTGGCAAAAGACGACGAGGCGCGGCCGGCAGAAACGAACGGGGGGACGACGACTCGAAGCAGAAACGGAGAAGAGGCCCTCCCCTTCATTTTCGAGCTGTTCAATAATTCTCTGGCCACTGAGTCGGCGAGAGGAGAAGTCAGTCTCCGTCCGGTCCACCTTCTCCTTCTTCTTACTCTTCGTCCTACAGACTGCGCTCGTTCAGCTCCACACGGCGCACCACAACTGACTGACTTGCACTCTTCCGGCGCTGGCCTGGCCCGAAGAAAGGACTCGCTTCACTGGTTGCGTCCGAGACGCGCTCTCGCCACCTCTCGGGCTTGCATGGCTCGGACAGTAGAAGAAGCGCGGCCACCGTCAACGGCCCAGTAGCCGCCGGTGTCCTTCGCTAGAACGTGGCTTAAGCGAAGACAGTGCGAAGGAGGAGACAGGAGCGGCCCGTTTCTGGTCCGACGGCGCCCGAGTCGCCTTGGTCTTCGACGCCAGTTCCTTGTACTAAGCCCGTCTTTACCACGCCACCCGAGTTTTCACTCACTGCACAGTGACTAGACCCTTTTCAGTGGCGCACAAAACGATGATTCGTCTCGAGAAGATGCCTGCCGGGGATTTGCGCACGACGGCGCACTTGCCTAGCTTGTTGCTTTGTTGCCACCAGGTTTCTGTGCTCCAAGCTACCATCCTTGAGGCGACGAAGTTCGTAGGCTGTTTCTGTCAGGCTTAGAAGCCCGGCCACCTCTATTTCACTTTCTGAGTAGACGATAAGTTCAACTGCCTTGCAGAAAGCCTCCGTCGTATTTACGAGTGTGCGTGTGTAACAATTTAGAGGGTGTTTGTCTAACTTTGTGTGAAGTTCACGCACCTTTTACTTAACAGTTTCTTTCCGAACCAGTGCGTTCGTCCAATATATTTTTTCCGCACTCATATTAACTTGTAACGTGAGAGGTGCGCAGTTGGATAAACCTGCTGGCTGAGCCTAGGCTGATCCTTGTATACGGTAGACGGCGCATGTGCCGACGCTTGTGAGAAAGCGGGATTGCCACTGATGCACGCGACAAGTCACGTTCCTTATATTGAAACAGTTCACAAAAATCCTAAACACCACGGCATGACATCCGGTGCAAATATACACACATCTCTACTACAGACCGAAATGCAACCCATTCTGCTAATTAGCATATGACCATCGCCCTTTTTCAGTACTCCTGCTGGGTATAATATAGATGTTAAGAGCATGAGCGTGCACTGTATTAGAGATTACTTTTGGTAGCAAGCAATAGTAATATTAGGGGGAAAAATGGAACTTATTACGTCGAAATTTCTTCGCGTCAACATGAGCAACGTGCTTCTCTTCCGTTAAGTAAATTCTCGAAACCTGCACTTTCTCCCCCCCCCCCCTTATAGGTGCATGAAAGCGTTCAGAACACAATGCACAGCGTCAGCCACTGCAGCCTTCAAGCACGGCGCACGAGCGCGGCCTCGTTCGCGTCAAGGGGGCCCAGTCAGCCCACTCACACAAGTCTTTCGAAGCGCGTCTGACCTATTGTGCAAGTACAATATATGGACAGCGCCACCTCGCTGCATCAGCCTCGCTCGTACCGTGAATGATCTTCCGAGCTCGCAGAAGGTGACCGCGCGTGGGCCTAACTAACGGTCCGCGCATTCTTGGATCGCCTTCATTCAACCTGACTGGAAATTAAAGGACGCCCCGCGCGCTATTCCACTATATCCCAACACCGCTCCACACACAAGCGTGCGCTCAATGTGCTTCGCGCAGCCGATGCTAAGAAAGCGTGGCGGCAAGTGGCGTATAATATACGGAACCCGCCGGCCTGTGTCGCTCCCCTTCCACCCCATTCCTTAGCTATTCCACGGTCTTTTGCCTCGTCAGTCGGTATATAGAGCCCCTTCTGCAGCTTCCTCACGTTGGCGCGACCACATTCCGGGCTAAGTGGCTTCAGCGACGAGAACCTCTATAAGGCGCGCCAGCCGCGTGAACGAAGCCGCCTGAAGACGTCTGCCCGCTGGGGCCCCTCATTGAAACAGGCCTCGCAGCCTGCTTAAGGCTTGCGCCGTATACCAGAGCCGCCTACGAGCGCTAACCGGACCGGCTGCACCTGAGCTCCACAGGATTCGCGCGTGACTTTGGCAGCGCAGGCGTGGACCATGCACGCTTAGCGCGTCCTCGGACGGCGAAGTGGAAATGAGGTTTGGAAACAATGTTCAGAAAGGGCGCGTCTCTACTGGATTGCAAAATTTTCGCCCTGAAACCACTCGTAGAGGCAACTGTAGCGTTACCGACTTGTTTTTAATTAAAATTGAACACGTCGACTGCAGAAAGCTTGGACGAAGACAATTTTTTTTTAGTATAGGTAGAGCCGATTCAACCATATTTCACGTATCTTTGGCGCGTGTTCGTAAGTGTACGCGTGTACATGCAGACATGCAACATTTCAAAATTTCGAGGTAGGGGGTCATGGGGGTGGGGGGGGGGGTAGGTGAAGCACGCTTGCTACACCTCTGGCGGAGAGTGAAGGCACTCAAGTAAAACACGTCATTAAGGTAATCCTGTGTGTGCACTTCTGTTACGTTAAAAAAGGCGTCTATTCATTATTTGCAAAACACCGTGCATATTTCACCGAAAATCAAATGAAGCTAAACAAAAACAAATGAGAAAATAAATCAATTATTCATCAATTAATGAAAACAACACGCCAAACCTTCATGTGGCATAATGGTTGTTGTAAAGTTTGCTTCGCCTCAATAATAATTTAACTAAGGTGAAGGATACTTTCCCGAAACAGCTCCTCAAAATAACGAGGGAGGTTGGATCAAGTCGCCTACGTGGCATAAGACCCTTCTTTCTATAACGCCCTAATATAATTAAAGAAAAACGAGCCTTAAAAATGTCGCTATTAAAATAAAACCGTTATATATTAGAGTAAAATGAAAATAGACAAACGTGCTCTTTACAGCAAGGCGGCGCTGTGCATTGTCACCAGATCCGGCTATTTTATATCATGATATACCTGCTCATCGTCGCAACTTTCTACGCACATCCTTGTGATCGTCCTTAATTATTACTTTTCAACCCATTCTATTCAGTCAGAATAAAAGGCCATAACAAGCCACAACTTAGGCCGACATCACTGCTTATCTGCGAATGCACCATGCCTCTCTTTCCTTTCCTAGCAATGCTTACTTCGAGAGGAATTTGTTAACGACTATGTCTGCCCTCCAATGCACGTAAAACGTAGTGTCATGCGGCGCACTCTAACTGCCAGCCCAACAATTTAAATTCTTAGTGAAACACAGAGTGAAACGCTGCCATTGGTAGCGAAACGCATTCCCAGTGAAACACTACCGAGAGAAACAGCTTAGGTAAAACCAGGAAAGAGCAGGCACAATGGTTACTAAGGTTGTCATCTATCCCTTCATGCAGGCCACCTCTGTGTAGCAAGTATAGATTGAACGAAATAAAAAAATAAAGGAGGCACAAACTTAGAGACGACGCGAGGATTACTTTTCGCGGCGAACTCGACACGAGTAGGGTGCTTAACAGCTTCGCCGCAAGCAAGCGGTTCGAGATCGAAAAAAATAAATGAATGTTCAAATTAAGGAAAGTTTTTGCGGCGCGCATACAAGGAAGGCCCGAAATTGACGCGGTGAGGGAAAAGAACAAAAGAACGTGTTGAACTACGGTATAGCATGCCGAATTACCGGATGGAAGCCGTAGACGACGGGAGCAAAAAAAAAAATAAAAAAATAATGCAGGTCGTGATTGTCGGGGCATTAAAAGTGGAAACGACGACAACGGGCGGACCGGCGCGGCAAAGCCAAAGAAACAACAGGATTAGTAAGGTGTTCAACGAGGCGCGCCCAAAGCGCCAAACCTTGTTCTTAAACATTTTCGGCGCCTTCACCGGCACCTAGCTACAGCACCCCCACGATTCCCGCTCTCATTCCGGCCGGCTCTGCCGTGCGCGCTGCTTTTGATTGCTGCTTCTTGTTCTTTCCCACACTTCACATCATAGTCAGGCCCCGCTCTCAGGACTTCGTTTAGCTTTCCTTAAGCTCGATGTCGTCGTATCTTCAAGACTAGTGCCCGTATTTCTATTTCTTTCCTTGTTATTTTGCCCCGTCATTTCTTAGCTCTGTGTACAGGCTCTCAGCACCTCAATTTCTCTGCCGGAATTATTCGTTCTTATTTTCTTTCTTTTCTTTACACGTCTCCCTTGTCTCGGGCGCACGAAAACGTTTAGTCATGCAAATTCCGCAGCTCGTATTCAACGGTACGGCTAAGAGGGACCACCCTGTTAAAGCAACAGCGTGAGACGTGAAAACGGAACGGAAGGAGCAGATATGGGGTAAAAAAAAATAAAAAAGCAAAGGCGAGAGGAAAATGAAAAACGAAGTAAAACCTGTAGAGCGCAGCAAAGTCGATGAGGCCGACCCAGTAAAAAGCCAAATGCTAAAGGCCACAGCGACATGCGAACGTGTTCTTACGTGTGCAGAAGGATTAGCCTTAGACCTGTAACGACCAGGCCTTCGTCACAAGACACTGGTAAGAGGGGAGGGTAGGAGGTGGTGGTGGGGAACAACAGAGACTGGTGCTGATATTCCAGAAAAGTTTAGTATCACGTTGTTTTGGAGCTAGAAAATTTCCTGAGGGACGAGGGCGAAAGTGGGGTGAGGTGAGAACGACGTCCAGAAGGGAGTAACAACGACATTCAAAATGAAGTTCTGTAATTTCTTCTGGCGACGCTGAGCGCGGCATCTCACGTCATAGCTGCAATTGCTTGCGGTGCCACTTCGAGTGAGATGTAAAAAAAAAAAGGAAAACGCAAATGAATGTTCCGAATCAGAGTACGGCAAGTTCAAGGGTATGCGCTTGTTAGAAACAAAAGGAACGGGCCATCGTGAAAAGGCGGCATGCGTTGCATACGCAATAAGCATACGTGCGTTTCTTTTCTATTTTTTTTGTTCTCCCTAGCTGAGGAAAAGAATGGACGTTTTAAACTGACGCCTTGGGAAATAAGGCTTCATTGCCGTTGAGCTTTCAGTTGCATGAATACTGCCGTCTCAAGGTTTTGGTTGAACCGTGATGTTTCTGGAATGCCAGCTTTTTTTTTTTTTTGAGATTGCGTTTTAACAGATGCCGCCCTGTTTTTTTATTCCTCACTCGGAAGCGGCACAGTTTCAATTTCTTCGTCGCAGTATTTTTGTTTTTGTTCTTTGCTCTTACAGCAAAATCATTGAGGCGGTAATATGAAATCTCATAGTGCTGAACGCTTTGAGAACGTGAATGCGAGAAAGGTTCAGGACCAAAAAGATGCGTGTTCCATATCAATGATTATACTTTTGAAACTGGAACTTCTAATGCTTTTTAGAACATGAAAATTTTCAGCTCCGTGAATTGCTGCTGTTTAAAATCAGGAATAACCGAGTTTGTTAACACTCATGCTCTTATAGAAATTAAATTGATATAGATATTAGAAAACAGACTGTTTATTATGGGGTCTTTATACCTTCTACAGTAGTCATACATTTAATGCAGCTCCAATTGACATTTCGTGCTTGGTATAGTAGTGAGCCGCTGAATCAAACAATGCGTAAGTGAACTTTCATGTTTGGAGCACAATAATTATTTCTTTTGTGTACCACCACCATTGGCCCAGTTTGGCTCTCACACAAAATGTGGAAGAAAAAAAAATGGCAGCATATCCACGGAATGAATGATGGAGAGTGGGGCGAAGAATTCGTCCGTCCATTCGTTCTTGCTTCCGTCCGTCCATGCGTCCGTCAGTGTGACCGTCCATGCGTCCATCAGCCCGTCTGTGCGTGCGTCTTTTCGTGCGTCCGTCCCTGCGTTCGTCCATGCAGCCGCCCCTGCGTCCGTTCATGCGTCCACCCATGCATCTGTCTATGAGTCCGTTCGTCCATCTATTCAACACTCCAAGTACCACCATCTCGCATCTTTTCATCATATCTTCCCCATATAGAAGCACCGCCATCCAGCGGACATTCCAAGGACTAAACGAGAGGTGGCACACGCACACTTTCTTACGGCTTGCGCTTCGGGTCCACTTCCCACCTTTAACCACCTCGAGTTCATGGTATATACTAGTTCACTGTATTCATGGCACTGCGGCCGAACGCTCACTAAACCTTTCGAAAACCAAGGAGGTTACGCCCAGCGAGTATGACGTAGCAAACTTTTTCAGTCAGATAGTGCTCAATGTACATGCCAATGGCTGCTAATGGGAAATGAGAGGCGGAGAATTCGGCTTTTACTTTCTTACGGCTTGCGCTTCGTATCTACTTCCCATTTTTAACCACCTCGAGTTCATTCATGGTATATACAAGTTCATTGTATTCATGGCGCTGCGGCTCAACGCTCGCTAAACCTTTCTAAAGCTAAGGAGGTTACACCCAGCGAGTATAACGTAGCAACCCTTTCTTGTCAGATAGTGCTCAATGTACATGCCAATGGCTTCTAATGGTGATCGCAGCCTGCGCGTTATACTAAAAGCCGAATGCTCCTGTCTCTCATTCCCCATTAGCAGCCATCGACATGTACATTGAGCACTATTTTTTATTGTTCAACAACGCACAGAAGAAGTCTCTCACCGGCCCCACCTTGGAGGTCAAAATGTTATACTTGTTACATCCTATGGGGGACGAACGGGTGCCGATATAAGGAGCTTCGCCCCTAAAAACTTTTTCGGCATTTCGGTAGAACGCGCAATTTCCTCACAAACTGTGCAACCAAATACGTATCAGCACGTCAAGTGATACACATAGCTTATAAATGAACGAAATGGGGAGAGTGCTAAGGGCTCGTTTTTGTTTCTCTCTTTCTCTCTCTCTCCCTGTGTGTGTGTGTGTGTGTGTGTTTGTTTGTTTGTTTGTTTGTGTGCGTGCGTGCGTGCGTGCGTGCGTGCGCGCGGTAGACTCAGCAGCTGTTAGACCTAACAGACAAGAGAGAAAAAAAGATAGAAAAGGCAAGGAGGTGAAACAGGGCTGAGCCCGGTAGGCTACCCTGCACTGGAGGAAGAGGAGAGGGAAGGAAAGTTACAGAAGAGGAGGGAAAAGTCACTGTCGACGTCGATGTAACAGTTGTCACGCGTTTGGCATCACGAACGGAGAGTCAATCCCGCGGCTCAAAATAAAGCAGTGCATTCGTTTCTTTATGGAACTTGTATGCTCGTTTTCATGCACCCAAAAATCTTGCCGATGAATTCACGATCGACAAGATTTGGGTGCACGGGACCGAAATGGGTGCTAACAGAAAGCCAAGCAAACGGTCGGGGAAGTTATTTGTAGTAATTATTGTGGAAATGGGAAGAAAGTAAAGTCGACAAAAAAAAAAGCAACTTGCTGCTTGCAAGGACCGAACGTGCCACGTTCGAATAATGCATCGGATGCTCTACCAGCTGATCTGCAGCGGTGGTCATTCGCCCATCTAGTTTGTGGGGTATGTATGCGCGTTTAAAATCTGGAAATTTTAGTCAGAACCGCTAGCAGTCGTGGTGGCGACTGCAGAATGCAGTTCTGCCTGCCTGCGTGCTTCGTGACGCCAGCAGGCAGAGAAATTAGCAAACAAAAATGTAGTTCAGTTGGTAAAGCATCGGGTAGACGCGTTATTCGAAGGTTGCAGGTTCGGTTGCAGAAGCCAGCGGCAAGCTACCTTTTCGTGTACTTTACTTTCTTCGCATTTACATCGTAGTTACTGCAAATAATGTCCCCTACACTTTCTCTTTCTCGGGCAGTTCTAATTAATACGTAACTTAGTGACATGCAATACAGTGATAGAGAATGTGGCCCGTAATTCAAAGTTGCACGTTCACATTAAACTGAACTAAAGGATGACTTTTCATTCACATTAACTAATTGTAATTTACATCACTATCATTGCACTACAGTTGAAAGATAGCAAATAATGTCTCTTGCGCTATCGCTGACACTGTTGTCAGTTGGACTCATACTGTTTTGTCGACCGAAGAAACGAACCCTTCGAAAATATCACCTCGTTTCGTACCACGTGCTTGACATACGATGAAGAACAAAACGAACTACGACACGACATCCATATTACTTCGCAGAATTGCAGCGTGTTAGCTCAGAAAAGCATGGATCGAGGCGGAGGCTAAGAATTGAACGCTGAGGTGTTTTAGATAAGCGCAAATCCCCATCGCTCACTACAAGCGTGCCGCTCCGGCCGGCAGACGCGGCGAAGCTCCTAAAGAAAAAAAAAAAAGTTCGACGCGAATAAATGGATGCCTCGTATCCTCCACGGAACGCCGTAACAACAACACACATCGTAGCCGGGCCCAAAATCGCGGCATATACGACCGGCCTATAAGGACAATTTCCAATGTAAATTGGTTTCCGCCAGGTCCAGGGGCACGACATGTTCTTATCTCTCATGCAAGAAGAGATTGGGGCTTATGGTTGCAGGGTATACCGTGGATGCCAGTGTTCTGCGTCTGTACACGGCGTTTCTTATGCGTAGTCCGCGTCGAGGGAACGACTGTGTGGTCAAAGAGGCAGATGGGGAAAAAGGAGAACGAAGGGAAACGTGGAGTCGAGATTCAGGGGCCCCCAAAGCTTGGATCCGTTCGGCAGTGCTGTCCGCGTAAAAGAGGAAGTGAAGGTGGGTGAGAAGGAGAGCCCCCGTTACAGCGAGCTTGGGCTGCCGTGTCGTTCCCGCACACGGTTCGAAATTGCGTGGAAGGCGCAGGGTAGATAAGACTTTTATTTCTGCCAGGAACAGCGATTGGCCGGAGGGGAGAGGGAACTTAGGCTTAGTAGACCGGGTACGTGGAAGAGGGGGTCGGCACATCGCGCGACCGGCATGACTTCGGCATGACTTGGCGCACTCCGCTTGTATGCGCCTCCGGAAAGGTCAATTGAAGGCCGGATCCATTCCGGATCTCGGGAAACACCCCACACCCACAAAGCGAAGCCTGGCCCACCACGGCGGTTGACGGTGGCGTATGTCAGCCATAAAAATGCTCGCGTTCGAGATATCTGCCGCAGGCGTAACGCCAGCGGTGTGTCGGTGGCACGAGGTATACATGTTTGGGAAGGGTGCCGGCCATTGAAAGAGAGAAACTTGCCGCGGAGAGTCTGATGCGATGGAGGGATTTGGGCTTCGAACGGCTACACACAACTCTGTCATGCTGCTTCTCACGGGCGTCTAGCACGCGACAGAAATCCACCGGTCGGATTCCTTCCGACATATATAAGCAGCGCGGTATGTACATGCGTCCGAAGGAGACAGTTTTGAGGGGAAGGGAAGAGGTCCATTCACTGCCCGTCTGACCCGCGCTTAGACTCCGCGTTGAGGGCCTCTTTGAAGATCGGTTCGTCGGATAAGGTACCGTCAATATCCTGACACCGGTGGCATTGCTGTCGGTCGTAAAATCAATGGCTATACTTCGCATTCGGAGAGCAGCAACAAGCGTATGACAAGGATAGACGGCGGCTTGTGCCCACGATACGGAGGCCGCGATAGGACTCGTGGAGACAGCGGATGGTGGCGGTGCGAAAAGTGGGGTGTTTTCCCTCTGCCCCATCTCATTAAAGGAGTTCATGTGTGTTTCACCTCGCTCCTGCAAGTACGTGGCGTAAAGTACAAACCTGCGTCAGCGGCTTGTGAAAGGATTAGTAGAAATTATATAAAACCGAATGAAACGAAAGTCTTGTGCTTATATATAAAAAAGCGTTTATGCCTTCTTTTTTTGCAATTGTTTGGAACAACAGCCAAATTACTTGTATCCAAGTATAACGAAAGCTATCAATAAATATTCGTTTTCTATTGTTGTATTGCACATCGATGCAGTGTGAACAGTTAAGGGCTTGATCAGCTCACGAGTTTTGCACTTGAATTTAAACAGTTTATACTTGCAATTTTTGCTAGGATGCTCTGAAACTGCCAGGAATATGAATTATTTCGATGTTTTCAATCAGACGAAGCATTGGGAACAACCTGTACGGAAACACACTGTACTTTATTTCGCTCGGTGGTTCGTCTTATTTTACTTGTAAATACTTCGAAGGCCATTTTCAAAAGCTAAAACACTTTAATTTTTCTTGCAGCCTAGAGCACGGTTGTTGTGCGAAGGCAATATGTAAACGCCACGTTTACTATACACCACAATGGAACTAAAGACCCCGACAAGCTGCTCAAGGCAACTACAGTAAACCTCGCAACATTGGCTCGAGAACTCTCTCCCGACTTTTCAGAAACGTGTGTATACGTACGTACATGTTTCTTTCACCCGTATTATTTCCGAGAACTCGAAGCCGAAAGCGACGTGCATTGTGATCCTCGAAGATAGTGCCGAATGTTACTTCCCATTTTCACTTTCCTCTTTGTTTCCCGACACAGCGTCGTTGACGAGCACTGCTGAAAACACGCTCGTTTCCTAACCCTGCATGCCTGGGATGACGGTAAAGTGTCACTTTTCCTCCAGCATGGCACCCGCAAGGCAGTTATACCAAGGCTGGGTTTACGGACGTGGCGATGAGGGTGCAGCCGATGCATCGTATACCACGGAGCGATCGCCCGCATCGACCGATGTTGACACCGGTGTACGGAACACCGCAAACACATAAATTCTCGAAAAAAACAAGAAAGAGAGCACCGTATAAGAGGCGACCTATACGTACTGGGCCCAAAGGCGGGTATACGGACGGGGTGGCTCGAGGACGCTATTTGTTACGTCGCCCTTCGTCAACGAGTGCCTGGTACACGGTGGAAGAAGATGCGTGAACTCAGGACAGGAGAGGACGCGTGGATGCAAAAAGAAAAATAGGGTGTGAGGGCACGGGGAGCCGCATCCCGGGAAGATTGCCCCCCCCAAAACATCGCGCGAGAATCACGCTAACGCGGGGGTGGGTCGTGTGGATAGACGCAACGTTCAGGCCGCTAGCGCGGACGACGAACGGTCTCATTGGTGGCCGTTGCTCGCTCTGCGCAACGGTGGTTGCGGGAACTCTGCAGCGAAGCGAGACTCCGCCCGGTGGCGCTTGCGTTGCCTCTCGTTGCCGTGGCTCTAACTCGATTACCTCGGCGGGCCAGCGCGCGATGATGGATTCTCGACTACGGTCCCGAAGACTTCACCGCGCCGTTGTCTGCGTGATAGATCGACGCTATCGACGCTTTGATTCATGGCCGCCACCCGCGCAGATGAATTACGCGTGCCGGCGTTGACAACCACGCGGACGCTGCTGGTATACAGTCGAAGGCGCCATCTTTGCTTTGCCCCTTTTTCCATCTCTCCCGAAGCATTCTGTAGTGTGTGTTTGCACGATCTTAATTCTTTGCTTACGGTATAGCGCCTGACTTCTGGAGAAGCACTTCTCCGTGGTTGCGGATCATAGCTTGCGGTAGGCATCTAGGCCGGCGCATATATGTGCACCGTTGTTTAGTCACGCGCCCAAACTACAACACCGTCGTCGTGCTCTTCGGTTTATTTTATATTTTATTATTGAATCTTGGTGCTGCATGCAACCATTGTGGCAGTGATGAAACAACTTGGCACATTCTGTGTGAATGCCCACAATACTGCTCGCCGAGACAGTCACTCTGCAATACACTAGATGAACTGGACAATCAGCCTCTTTCGGAAGAAAGACTACTGCGCTGCCGACAGGACTTTATGTCGCAGAAGAAGGCTGTGAAGGCGCTCATGCGCTTCTTGCGTTCAACCGGCCTGTCCAAACGACTGTGATCGGAACTCCCTGAATGTGTGCGCATGTGTTTTTTTTAATTTATTTTATATCTCTCTATAGCTATCCTCTTTCCGACCCTTTTCCCCACCCCCGTACAGGGTAGCAAACCAGTTCGTCTAGGTTAACCTCCCTATCTCTTCCTTTTAATTATTTCTCTCTCTCTCTCTCTCTTGGTGCTGTGCTGTTGCTGTTTCGCTTGATGCAGGCGTTGCAACTTTGTTACAACGCCGGCAACAACTCAACAGGAGTTCAATAGTAGTTGAAAAGTGTGGCAACTGTGTACCATTCTATAGTTTTATGTGAATACTATTCCCGTTATCATTAGTCGCATGTCACGGCAGCCTTTGTTAGGTTCCACTGAAGCGCACCGACTGCGCACTCAGTGCGGCTTTCGGGTCTATAGCGAGATTGTATAAATGGCGACGCAATCACGACCTGTCTGTTTTCAGCTGCTGCACACAGGCAAGATGCACCACCCCTGTTCAGCTGACGATAAACACGCATCACTGTTAAGCTCACGATAGAAATAGAGTGGTTTCGCACAACCTACTTGCTCTAAACAAGTGATACCGCAAATTGATCAACCGAAATTTACATAGTCAAGCACTGCCCAAGCACACGTGACAGCAGGTTCAGCATACGGTAGTGCTTAACGCCTACACACGTGCGCTAAATTGGCGTGCACTCAAAAAAGTGGTGCGTTCGAAAACGAACGAGGGGGAAAATTGTACTCGAAGCACGAGAAAGACGCCTTTATTAATGCGACCACGTGACGTAGGTGGACGTACAATATCGCGGCCACTCAACCATCTCGACCGTGGTCCACGCTGCAGCGACAGCCGACAGGCATGGGTCAAAAAGTATAATGGCCCGCTCGTTGCGCCCACGGTCGAGCGCTCTCAAAGCCAGCGGCGTTCCACGTACCGCGTGCGTTATGGATTCGCCGTCCACGTATGCGAATGATTTCGGGAGCAAACGGGGCCGAAACTACTTTAGAACTCGGCCGCTTCGGTTTTTCAAAAGTAATGGAAAGGGAACGAGCCTGCCGCAGCAGATATGGTTGCTCGTGCGGCGACCCTTCTATGAAGAGTAATCTATGCGTGGTCTGGCGCTGACGTTGATTGTTTTCGCAGCCAGCAGCCGCACAGGGGCCCGACGTCAGCACGGCGACGGCCAGGCGCACAAACCGTGCGAGCGAGACCCATTAAGAGGACCACTGGCTGCCTGCCTCCGTCACAACTTCAGCGTTTCCCCTTCTGTCTCTTCAGTGCCATCGCCTATGCACCGATCGCTCTCGAATCCCTCGCCTTCCAGCATGATATTTTTGTGCAACTATAGAAGAGGCCCGTTTTCCTGCGCGAGACGCAGGTCTATACCGATGGTTCCAGTACTCCATCATTGCGCACTGATCGCGATTTGTAGTGTGCGGTGCCACCGAAATAATTTGACCTGTCTTCTATAATGCTTATCAAGATTATGGGAATGCGTCCGTAACAATGCCTTGAGGGCACGCTTTACCTTACGCCATAAGAGAGAGAGAGAGAGACTAAGGAAAGGCACGAAGGTTAACCACGTGACACTTGGTTAAACCACCAGAGATCTACCTGCGTGCATATCATCATCCAACGCTTTGTTTTCCTATTTGTTTATTCTTAACGTCTCTCTTTCTGATGTTACCATAAGCTAACAAACACTACGGTTGGCTGTAGGGTATATCAGTCGCAGTTAAAAAAATGTGAAGTAACGGCACGCTGGTAGATAAACCTCAAGGAGAACTTTCGTTTGCGTGCCTATTATGACCTCTTAGAACGTGCCTTTCTGGTAGGAGCTACCTCTGATATTGCCACACGCGTAATGTTTACCAGAAAATCTCAACTGACATTTTCGTGATGACGTTCCAAAGCTGCAGTCATCCGTCCAGTGTCCACCTCTTAAATTATACTAAAATCAAAGCACTCGGGAATGTGACGCACAAGTGCCCGTGCATTAGGTTTAAAAAAAAAAGCGAGTTCCATGCGAAACGTTCCCCACAATTCCTTTTCACCGCGATGGGTACGTGCAGGCGGGCGGGATCGAAATCGCGCAGCGCATGCAGTGACAAATGTTGGCACTCCGAGCAAGGAAAGATGGTGCTCGGAGCTGGTGGTCTTAATTGCCGGCGGGCAGTCCTCTTAAGGTGGCCCAGCGGCTCCCGCCCGGGGCCCCCTTTTGTGTGCCGGACGGTGGGTGCCCCATCAGCGATGGAGAGAGGGAGGCGAACAATGGAGCACCGACGTCCGTGGGGTTACCGATTTGTCTGGTGCGCCAACTTGAGGAGAAAGTATTTCTGCCCGCAGTGCGACTCCGAGGAGATTCCTTTGACCGCCAACGGGGAGCCAAGCGAGAACGAGCCATCGTTAGCTTCCAGCTGGAGAATATCACCGGGCCAAGTTGCGCCTTTGAATTCGCGGCGATTTATTATTTCTAAGTTTTCCCCAGCGATTCGGCAGCTCCCTAGACCGGTTTCGCTAGTTATTTTTTACTGCCCTGATATTTCAAATATATGCGTTGAAAGCTGATGATCTTAGGGCTTTTTTCTTAAGCTTTCTGTGTTGTCAAGACAACAGGGCGTGACCAGCGTTAACCTCCCTGCCTGTCTATTCTTTTCTTCTCTCTCTTTCTGCATTGTCTCACTCAGGTATCATATTTGGAGCATTCACTCACTGCTACAATATACGAAGGATCAAAAGCCGAAAATTACAAAGAACAAGAAGAAACCTTTCGACTAGAAGCATGCATCATATTCCGGTTTACCACGTATACGGACTCACGAATATAGTGACACGGATCTCGCCCTGCTTAGAAGTCTGCGCGCAATTGAAGAAAAGTAAGCAAGTGAATAGCATGCGCACATATACCGCTACGAATGCGCAAGTATATGCACGTAACCTCATGTACGCACATTGCTGGCGTCTCCAGGAGATGCACGTGTTCTGTTGTGGCGTTAAAGAAGAAGACGACGACGACGTTGACGGAGAGGCCGACGCGCTGTTCACCTGTGTGGTGTTTGTGTAGCCTGTGTGGCATGCGAGTGCCTGAGTTTAGGTACATTACCTTTCTTTTTACAACACCCCGTGTCGTCAACGACGCCGAAGACAACACTCATTACGCGACTCGGAACCATGGGCAACAAGCACCGCATGCATCACAAAGTAGCCGTGGTTTCATTTGGTGCGCGCAGCAAGTGCACGGGGGCATTACGGGACATTAGATATCCGACGCTGCATTAAATGCGCGCGACAGATAATGCGAAAGCCAAAGTTATCGCGTGAGAAAGAACAAGAGGATCCACGCACGTAAAAACGATCACGCCTGGCCATCCATCTGACTGCTTTTTTTTTCTCGCCTTACCCTTCTTAGTTGTTCTGAAGAACAAACTCGTTGCGAAACTGCAACTATAGCATCTTAGAGACCAGAAAGCTGACAGACTGCAGCGAGAAGGAAGGGTGGATGGCAGAATTGTATATACAGCTCTTCGACTGGAGGCAAATCACCGCCGTGCAGTTCCTAAAATCGCAGTCGTTTCCCTCAGCTTTTCTAGCCGCCATCCTCCTCTCTTCTTTGTGCGTGCGTCCAGTCAGCCAGGGGAGTGAGAAAGAGAGAGAGAGAGAGCGCAAACGTCACGCAAATCGAGCACGTAACATCAGCGCTAGCGGCGCGGCAGCGCGTAAAGTATAAGCGGCTACGGGGGTCAGTGGCGCTTTTCAAGAAGACAAACGCACGCTAATCGGCACGTCCAGCGCTGATGACGATTCGCGCGACTTTAGAAAGTTAAAACCGGGGTCCCCGATGCATACCGAGCAGCACTTCTCCTCCTAGAGCCCATCTCCTTAAAAGCGCCATTTCAGCGCGCGCAAGGGGGGTTTCTTCGAGAACAACAGTCAGACAGCGAGCGAGAGTTAAGACAACATTCGGCCGGCACGGATAATTACGACCGAAGACGGATGAGCCCTCTTCCCGAGGCACATTTCTTTCCCGATGCTGAGCGCATTCGCTGTGTTTAGCGTGAGATGACGATGACGATGCCAGAACTCCCGGGCGCCAGCGAAGCGAGTAAGGGCGTGCGCACTGCAAAAGGCGGGGGGGGATTAGGGTCGCTGCCGCGTAGCGCGACTCTTTGCTTTAAGGGTCACCACGCCGTGGTGGTCGTGGCTATTAGAGGAAGGGTCAAGGGGTGGCAGACCAGCTCTTGATGACTGCCGCATTCGCGTGGTCCGACTTCCCTAATACGACATCCGCTCTCCTTCCTTGATTCTACAAGCATGGAACTCCTTTCCACCAAGCACTGCCATCCCCTACACATTTGTTTTTTTTCTACACAAATATCGGCTAAGCTGCGTATACGTATACAATTCCCGCACGATCACGGGCAAGTCAAAAAAGAGATGCTCGTCAAGGGCTTCGTATTTCTCGATTGCGCTCATCCAGTAAATTAGCTCCGGGAGCCGCTTCTAGAAAGCAGGTATGAAATGAACAGCGGACGAAGTCGCTTTCGCAGCGATGGGCAAAAGCAGCGAGCGACCTGCGCTAGTCCTGCGGCATATAAGTTAAGCTTAGTAGAAACTCGTGCACCGTTACTTGCTTGGGTAATGTGAGAGAAATCGGGCGTGCTCTTGCAAAGAAAGCTTCTTGAACGAGTTCTCCTAAATGATTTGCCGGGCACTGAGTGCTTACGTAATTCGACCATTTAGGACATGGCTAAGCCATGTCAGCGTGACACTGAAGAAGGCATTACGAGTTTGTGCACGCGTTTTTAGGGTACCATAGAGGGAACTTGCATGAAGCTTAACTGTATATGCATATACAAAAGCCTTACGGGTAAGAATTCTACTAAAACCATCGATAACTCGATGGTTATCGCAATGTACGGCGAACAAGTGCTATCCCGCTTGTGGGTTGCGGAAAGGCGACCTCAGAAGAAAGAGAACCCGGGCAGCAAGAGCCGAGTTCCCGGGAGAATGGTTTCATTACAGCGTCCCATGTGCACGAACTAAAAGCCCGTATATCGAGACTCCGGTGAAGGCGTTGTTCACGACCTCTGAAGGAGAGCTTTATGTAACAGCGTAAACGTCTTCGCCCTCCTCACGGACGTCTTAGCGGCCGTGGACCAAGTGAAGGATGGAGAGAGAAGCGATGGCCGCGCCACGGTGGCGGATTGCGGAAGCGCTGCGCGCACACACAAAAGTGCTCACGCGCGCGTTCGTAGAAAGGCGGCATTCTCCGAAGCTAAGCGACGCGTCCGAACAGGATGCAAGACTAGAAGACTGCAAGAGAGGGCAACAAAAAGAGGAGGGTAAAAGGGAGGGGGGAGAGTGGATTACTGCCGCTGCACTGGTCGCCGGACGATACCGCTTTCTTTCGCCGAGTTTTTCCCATTGTGCGGTCCCACCCCACAATCGAATTACGATCAATTAAATGCGCACGGCAGCAGCCGGCGCAGGGGAGAACGCTATAGCCGACTCGCGAGGATGGCCAGTAAGAGAAACAGACACACTTAGCCTGAAAGGCTTTTTATTAGATTAGGGAGAGCGACTCTGCTTTTGTCTCTCTCGCGTCGCCGTTCCCGTCTCGCATACACTGCGAAGCCGGTGGACCGAAGGAGAGGAAGGCGCAGGGACAGCACCGCGGTGCAGCATGAGCCACCGGACGCGCGAAGACGCACCGGTCCGCGCTGCCGTCAACAACGTCTCGGATGGCTGCGCTGCTTTGGGACGACAAACAGAGCTCCTGTTATGCGCCCATTGAGGTGCCTGCACGTGTAACTCGTGTGTGAAGTCGGTGGTAAACTGTTGATGCATGCCAAGTTTTCACTGATTGATTGATGATTGATTTGTGGGGTTTAACGTCCCAAAACCACCATATGATTGTGAGAGACGCCCTAGTGGAGGGCTCGGGAAATTTCGACCACCTAGAGTTTTTAAGTTCACCCGAATTCGAGCACATGGGCCTACAACATTTCCGCCTCCATAGGAAATGCAGTCGCCGCAGAGGGATTCGATCCCGCGACCTGCGGGTTAGCAGCCGAGTACCTTAGCAACTAGACCACCACGGCGGGGCAGTTTTCCACTGATCACCAAAAACACCGCGAAAATACGATGGTTGTGTCACCTGAAAAATACTTCGTATAAATCATAGGTACTCCAGCCATAGACTTTCACTCATTTATCTTGCCCTATAGGGCCGTTCTCGTTTCATTTACACATTTTTACTCCGGAACTGATAATAAAAAGAACTTCCTGCCGATCAGTACAAAAAAACGTGCTTATAGGCTTTTGACATGCATCCTGAAACAGAACCAGTGCTTCCTTAGCTGTGGCTTTTTTCCAATGCGCTTGGCCCTCTGAAACTATTTGCTGAAATAAAGATAAAAGAAGGGTATACCTTCCTTGCAATCATTCAGCCGGAGCTTGTTCCTAATCCGTAGATTGTCACTAAGTACGATGACGAAACGCAGCACGCCTAAATATTTGTACGGTCCTTATCATTCGAACAATGTTGAACAATGTTACCAGAAGTTTGAGAGAGGGTGGAAGTAAGCGCGACCGAGCGTAGCAAGCATGCGGAGCCGCTGGCATGCAGCTGCTGATCTGTGAGTCCGCATGATTTATATCTGATTTTTCTTGACATGTGTTTTATTATATTCCGTCTGTCAACAACTTCTAAAAGAGAACTATGACAATAAAATGAAGTTTATAAAAATAGACCTTGATGTGGTAACAACGCTCTCGGAAAGTTTATGTGGACTATTTAAACCACCCGACGCCAGCGGCTGGCCCCATTGTGAAAATGAGGTGTCATTGAGTACGACGAGTGGCTTTGAGCTGTTAACCACTTATAATTTCTCAAGATATAGTCTTGATTCGTTTCAACGCGCACGAGGTGCACATTTCTCGTCAAATACATCCCGGGCTACTCGACATCTGACCATCATGCTGTCTGCAGGCTGTTCAAGGGCATGTCAGCGATGTAAAACAAAGAGGCTGGCAACCGACTTTTTATGGCGCGCGTTTTTTCTAGTTCGCCAAAAGGCTTACCAGTCCGACATCCAAATCACGGAGTGGTGCGGTAAAGCAGAAAACGTCGTTCAACGTTTTTCAGCAAACTTTTTCGATGTGCAGCGTCGTCCAGGCTGTGCACGCGCAACACGTGCTGCAAACTGTGGCAGGTGAGCACGATAGTTGTACATGCCTAATTTGCTGTGTTTATCTCTCTTCCCTCTCTCCTATCTTTCATATCCCCATCCTCCTCCCATGTGCAGGGTAGCAAACCGGCTGCCTATAGGCTGGTTAACCTCCCTGCCGTTATTTTCCTGCTATTTTCCTTCTTTTGTGTACCGTGGTTTTCTGCGCGTGCTTGGACGGCGAACGGATGCACTGCGGCTCGGCATGGTTCCAGTCGTCATCACGAAAGGCAACGTATACAGTCCCCCACAAAGGTTTACGGACCAGAGAGAGAGAGAGAGAGAGAGAGAGAGAGAGAGAGAGAGAGAGAGAGAGAGAGAGAGAATTCTTTTAATAGAGAGCTGGAGAGGTTTGCCTGGTTTCTCACCTGACAGCCTACTCCAGTTGCCGGGTGATGACAATGATATATACAACGATGAACACACAAAACATACAGTTACATACACGCATAACTGTCACATAACACATAAAGTCAAGCGAGCACGTGGCCGATAGCCTTTTCGCGACACTTTCGCTACTTCAGCGGTGATTGACAACACCACTGCACCCGCGAGCAGCATCGCTTCCACAATCTATAGATGGCATGTCTCGTTTCCGACTGGGTACAAATAATTTTCACTTTTCGACGCAACGTGCTTTTCGGCATCTGCGTGCTTCTCTGCCTTCTGCCTCGAGAGCAGTCTGTTATGTGCGCAGCTGTCATCAGTCGCCATATTTATCACAAAGTAATGCGTAGCCAACGGAACACCGTTCGAGGCTCGTCGGGATAGCTTTGATCCTGCTATGAAAATAACCCGGCTGAGGGGCTGCATATCCGATGGAGGCGGAAATTATGTAGGGCCCGTGTGCTCAGATTTGGGTGCACCTTAAAGAACCCCAGGTGGTCGAAATTTCCGGAGCCCTATACTACGGCGTCTATCATAATCATATGGTGGTTTCGGGACATTAAACACCACTTATCGATCAATCAATGCTATGAGAATAAAGATGTGACGGCATACGGCAGATGCATGCGCGTGAAATATGCGCACCAGCAATGCGATACACGGCTGTAGAAAATCGAAAAGGCAGTCAATAACAAGAAGAGCAGTTTCTGGCTTAGCACTGTGGTCGACGGTAGATGGCGCACTGCTAGGTTGCGCGTACAGGCAGTTTGGCACGCGCTCATGTGGTCCGCAAACTTTTGTGATTGACTTCATTTAGCTTTAAGATAAAGTTGGGTATGCATAATAATATGCAGGGTAAATTCAAGCACAAATTGTAGTGCGCGAACATCAGCCTACGTGGAGCTATCCGAACGACTCCGTCGGACGTCACCAAGGTTTGTCGACAAGGCAGCGGAGCTAGTGCGCCGATTTGGAGACTTTCTAACACAATGAAAATTACTGCCCATTACGTTACTCCCTAACGCTGAGCGTAAGTGATATTGCAGGCGTATTTTCATTTTGCATTATACTGAGGCAAATAATTTGAAAGCGACTCAAAAGTATGCGCACTACAACGAATGATCTTCGATTCTTCGTGCCCCCAACGATTTAGGGTCGTCTCAGCGATGGCGCCTGTATACCTTGTGTCTTGGCGGTGAGCCCCTCTGAGGCTGTGTTCCAATTCTTAGACAGCACGTAGACAGTCTACGCAGACTGTTTAGAAGACAGCACCGAGCCCATGCTGTCGGAAAATGGGAACACGTCTGGACGGCGTTTACGCGACGATGCGCCACCTCGCGTCGAGAAGAAAAAGCTAAAATAAACAAACGTAACAGTTCTAGTTTCTGGCTTATCTTGTGTTGACATCAAAAATAAATAAACGTTACTCACATTGAGCGTCTGGGGATGCGTCTGCTTGTGTGCAGACGGCCATTCTGGCGAGATTGATCTATCTGAGCGATTCACTGAGCCGCCATCTTGATTAGACAGCAAAGTAGCCTGCATCGTATTTGTCTACGATGCGGTATTCTCGGAGCTGTCTATTTTGCCGGCTACGTGAGAATCGGAATGGGATTTAAGATGGCCGCCGTCAATTTAGCTGTCTATTTAGCCGTCTACGGCGAGTATTGGAACACACCCTGAATCGCAGCGCCGGCGCCGCTGAGACACCTTTGCTCGTCCAGCGCGTTTACCCTCTGAGGCAGGCCAAGTGCTTCCATCGGTGTTGTCACTGAGAAGCATCCAGGGACCAGCATCGCAGAGCCAATGCGCTTGCACATGAATTCGTAGTCGTGAACAACTTGAGCAGCCCCCGTGCAGGGCATAGTGTAATACAGCCGCCATATTTGTGAAAGGGAACATGCCAGAGTACCCCACATTTTTTCAAAGACCGTGTGTGACGTGGTGCCGTGGCGAGATGTAAAACTCAAAGTAAAAGCAATGCCATTCTTTCTATACTGCCTTTGCCCCGCTTGTCCGAGGTTGATACGGGCTTCCGTTGTGCCAGGTGCTTTCCATGGTGCGATAGCAACAATCATCACCTAAAACGATTCTTACTTGCTGAAATTCGTAAGCAAGAAATAGATATCAACTATAGGAAAGCGTGGAAAACAGATACACGTGTACATGACAGGTTCGTTTCACCAGCAAGTATACGCCATTGTGGCGCAGTCTTGTTCAGATTGATACGCCTCACTTAAGATTGTGTGAAACGCGAAAAAAAAAAAGGCAATTTGTATTTCGTTGTTGACTTGTGTGTCTAGAACAAAAAAAAACTTTAGGAATTTTTTTATTGAAAATAATGATACCTGGAGATTGTACATGCCAAAACACCGACATGATTGTGAGGCATGACGTTGTGGAGGGATCCGGAAATACCGCCACTCTGAAACTCTTTAACGCGCAATAACATCGCGCACTACTCGGAATTTGGCTTCCATCGATATGTGGACGACTTGGCCAAGATCAAACCAGCGACTTTCAGGCTGGCAGAGACAGCCCAAATTGTGAACGCTGCCAAGTGCGCGAAACGATAGCTCACATATTTTGTGACTGTGCATTATACGTGGCACAAAGAGAAATGCTAACTGCAACGTTGGCAAGCATTGGACGAACACCATTAAGTGAAAGCCACATATTGTCAGCAATGAACGACCAAACAGTGTCAAAAACTGCTACAAAGGCTGTTCGAGACTTTATAAAAAGCACTGGACTAGAAACTAGACTGTAGGGTACTATACTAAGTGGCTACTGTACATACGCACCACCTCTTCTTGTCCCCATCATCACCCTTCATTCCTCTTTCTTTCCCCTTTCCCTTATCCCCTGTGTAGAGTAGCAGGCTAGAGCGAACTAGCTCAGGCCGACCTCTCTGCCTTCTAATAAATTCTCACTCACTCACACTCAGGCTGGCAGCCGAGCCACGCGTGACCACTGTGCCACCGAGGTCGACCACCAGCAAAGCGTGACCATGTGTTGGCTGCCCGATTTCTCAGGCTCAAGAATCCCGTCAAGCTTCAGTTTAGCAGCTTTAAATTTCTCTCATTGCATCTTTACCGCTCTTCAATCACATTTACCTAATTGTTCGCGTTGACCATGACCATTGTATAAAAATATTAAAGGGACACTAAAGAGTAGGACAATTTTTCTCGTGTTAGTAAAATCGCAGTTTCACAATCCCGAAAACTCCCACTCTTATTGCTACGTCACGCTTAGTAAGCAAGAAAACGCGCGAGAAGAAAAAGGGGGTGACGACGCCATTTTGAGATTCCCGCACCAAACACCGTGACATAAGGCATCTACTGGGTCCTACGCAGCTTCCAATCGATACAAATGACTAACATCGTCATCTGTGGGTGCCATAGGCTTAGCATGCAAAGTTTCAGAAAATTTAATTGAAAAAATGCCACGAAAAAAAAAATACATTTTTGAAATTTCTGACGACACGCGCGGAGTTTTTGGCGCGAAATTTAAAAATGAAGCTTCAACCGTAATTTTATCCGTAATAATGAAGTTATGATAGTGACACCGGTGGCGTTAGAATTTTCAGGGTGCAGTTTGTGAAACTAAACTAAGTCGTTGTTCCTCTCTGGTGTCCCTTTAAGCCATTGACCAACGCTGTTGAGAAATGATGCCCAAACTACTGAAATTTTACATGCAAAGCTGAGTGGTGCATCGTGATGACGTAAAGTCTGTCAAAGGTACATAGTTGTTGACGTAAGAGTGTTAGCTTATTCGTGATGGTGCAAGTGGTTGCGCAGTGTTAATGTTATTGAAACAAATGTTTTGAAGTTCCCGCTAACGCAAACTATGCAGCCTTAGCCGAGAATCTACAATGCAGTATTCAAGTAGTGGCACGCTTAAACACAGGGGCCGCGGCGAATGAACACCAACCTGTGCTTGCGCAGTAAAGTTACACAAAAAAGCTAAATATACATGCAATCCAGCGATGAATAAAATAAAAATAATAGAAGACAAAGTGACTAATAAGCGGCCATTAAACGCAGGCGAGGCTGACATATCACAATGCGCGCTGTAAGCGACTACCGCAGCCAAAAGCAGGGACGTACCGACTTTGCCAACACCGCCCTGCTCATGCCGTTCATTCATCGGTAAGCAAAATGTTGACGGCGCATTCTTTTTATCGCCCGTTTCACGCCCCACGTGTGGCGACGTTCGCCGGAACGCAGCAACAGCAAGTTCCGTCGCGGAGGAACAGCCTGCCTCGATGCAGCATCGTGCATGCAAACCCCCACGCTGCGTCGAAAACAATAGCTTTGAGCGCACACACAGATGCCCGTCCGCGTTCCAGTTTTTGCCACTCTTGCCGACAGCTTGCCGCGATGCACGAGCTTACTTTCTTTTACTTCACTTGTTGGTGCTACGACTATCGTCTCATGATCGCGCCAAACTACCGTAGGGCTGTCTCTTTAACCGCCATTTATCTCCAACGGCGGGAGACTCGCAAACAACGCTGCCGCTATTACGAACGCAGCGCCGCCACCCGAAAGACGACGCTATAGCGCGCGCTCGTCAAGAAGCTACAATCGCTAGGCAAACAATGTCGCCGTTGACCACGCAGAACAAACAGGGCTTTTCGAGCAAGAAGAGCCACAAAAACGCGCGCGATGTGGCCTGTTTAGCGGAGCGTCACCATCTTTCTTGCTTCGCGACGAGAACGCCTTCCGCGCGCGTAACACTGACGCTTCTTCTTCTTTTTTTGCGTTCCGTGACACCGCCCAACCTCCCGCAACGTGGCGCTGTGGATAGCGCGTGTGCTTGTACGTTCTGGACTGGCCCTCGCGACGTACCCTTAACCACTGATCCGTTGCTTTACTGTACGGTTTTGCTGTGTGCTCGCCTGCGGTTTGGTCCCCTTTCCCGCGAGACGATGTTAGCTTTTTCGGGAGGACATCGCTGGAAGTATAAATCACGTCCCGGAGACCCCTGCTGCGACGCTCGTTAATTTCGGGGAGGAGTTTTTCGAGACCTGAACAATGATTAATGCGGTTTGCGCGGAAACTACACCTCGCTATATAGTGCGTGGCGTCACAGCGCTGTGGGACAGCGTTATGGTGTAGCGTTGCTAGCAGACGAAAAAGAAGGACAGTTACAGGAGCGTTTGCAGCACCACATTTTTGTGGGTGGTCATCACGTCCGAGCGAAGGACACGCGCAGTGTGTACGAAGCCAACTTTGGCGGGAAAGACGCTCTCGTCAACGACACATGTCGCGCGAAGGCGTCCCCTCGACGTGGTATAACTTTCTATGGCGCGTGTATCAGTTCAATAGCGCGTTAAATATGATGTTACGATTACCTTTGCGCTAGTTGTGTATGAAAGCACATGCAAGGAAAAAATATGTTTGAGAAACATTCGTGTGGTGCTGCCATAATTAAAATCAGGCGATAGACACAATGCCACATCATGAGACTGCAGATTGGAAACAAATGCATTAGATATTCGTATGCCACAAATCACCATGTCAAAGCCTTGTCTAAACGATTGCAATGGCCGCATGCTACAACGCTGTTATGTTTCAGTTTAGGGTACCACCATGGCATTAATTAATGATGTTGTCACGTGGTCGTGAAGTTCGCGGCGTGTTCACGGTGAAACTGTGCCCGGGAAGGAATGACTCAAAGTACAGCAGTACACACTGCATACCCTGACAGCGGCGACAGAGCGTCGGCCGTCGATTATCTGATCTGCGATAACGAGCGTCAGCATTTATAGATGCGGCATCGAAGGCTCTAGCGTTATCGGTCGCGCTATAAGCTCTCGAAAAAACTTGGCTATCCGATTCCTGCACTGAATCTTAACAAAATGATCTCAGACAATCGTGACCCTTCACGAACATTGCGTTGCAGTCTGTGCAGAGCGTTGCTAACAGCTTTCGTGAGTGTAACTCTAATAGATAAAAATAAAACAAGAAACGGGTGCGGCCTTGTCATACTGTTGGTGACTAAGCAAGACAATGCGTAGAATAAAAATGAATGAGCAGAAAGAACGTCAAGGTCATCGAAAAAAAAAAAGCAATGCTTGAAGTGCACACCGCACAATGTCTGCGTATAGTTACCAATTTAAAGAAAATAATGGATGAATGCAATAAAATTGTAATGTTACTGCCAAAGCTGTTATGGGATCACAGCACAGGTCACGCATGGCGCCGTAGTTGTCCGACGCCGCCGCCAGTGTCCATCAACACTATTATTTATTTATTTATTTATTACATACTGCAGATCCTTAGGTCCAAACAGGTGGGCAGTTACAAGAGGACATAGTTGAAACAATAAGTGGCATAAAGATTGTTTGGGGTGAGTGTTGCATACACTCATACTGAAGACAGAGAGCGACATAGAAAATTATTTCATAATAACGCATGTACCTGACAAAAAGAAATAAGAATTAAAATCTCAATAAAGGAACACCAAGGACATGTGGTGACATAGTGATATTTAAACCCGGGTCCACTGCGTGCCAGCCCAGCATTTTACTGCTGAGCCGCGTCTGTGCTTGATACTTGTTCGCAAGCTGGATGTCGGGAAAGGAATCGCGATATAGTATGAGTAATAAAGCGTTTTATAACAGCAAAGGAACAACGAGGCGTCAAACACTGCTAATATATATATATATCTATATATCTGTATCAACTTTTTCATTTCATCACCCCATTGTCGTTGTTATTTGTAATCGATTCGGGCAAAGTGTGCTGGTCGACACTTGAGTTAAATTTTGTATAGCGCCTTCTTCATTGATTGGCGCCTTCAGTCAGTTTTTTTACGCGCAGATTGTTGCTGATGCCTTATTTTGGGGAAGACAAGAGCCCCCCCCCCCCACTCCCTTGTACCCCCCCCCCCCTGCCTCAAATCCTCTTTTATACCTCCGGACATGCACTTACTGTGTACGAAAGCAGTATTGTTTCAGGCGACAAAAAAGAAATAATACCTACAGTTGTACAGCGCTAAGTCGCTACTTGTTCCCACCGCGTGTTGAGAAGACCTACCGCCGCGCATGATTAAGCCTGCTGGAGCACCACGCGCTGTACAGTAAATAGAGGGGTACATTCCCCCACATACATTGTACCTCGGTAGTGGTGCTTTCCTGATTGTACATGCACCATTTGTAGTCGTGAAGCTCGATGTTTTTGTCATGTACTTTATCCTTGGTTGGAAGTCAATAAACTTCTCTTTGTTGCTAACTGCGTAACGAGTGGGTCGTCCAATGATCCTACACATTGAAAAAAAAAAAAAACTTGTTCTTCATCACCTATAAACTGTGGCACATACCCCCTTCAAGCGTAATTCTTCATCGTCGTCAGCCAGTGAATGCAACAAAAATTCGCCCAAAATTTGTTTCAAGTGTTTAACGGATACGCTACTTATCCGAAGAATGACGAAAGATAGCATAGTGAATGCGGGACTACGATACAGAAATTATGAATATTCATGGAATAGTGGGTACCCAGCAAGCGTACGCTAAGTATCATACCCAAAGAGTGTTGTGAAAGGGCTCTGAAAGGCTGTTTTTCATGCTTTCGCTGTGAATGTGCTTCACGTTTCGCAGATGCCTGGCTATTTCTTGAAGCGAGCAAAATGACTATTCAGGCCAACATTAAAACGCTGGTTAGTAGCTCTAGTGTGTGACTTTGTTATCTTCAATTACGTGTAGCGCTAATGCGCAGACCAGTTTGAATGTCAACTGAGTAGATCTCACCAACTTGACAACGCTGACCACGGTTAGTTTCTACCGTCCCTCAGAGGTCGAATTGCTGCAACTTCGTCATCCCTTAACTGACAACTTGACATCCTACGAAAACGTTGCCACCTTAATAACATCGTGAATGCTTCACGTGAAGTCAAGTGGAGTCGCATCCCAGTAAAGAAGGCAGGATGCACACAGCAACTGCATTTCCGTCTTCAGCGCAACACGACAGCAGCGTCGCTGACATACATTAAGCCCACACCCGCCCCTATGTGTCAAACTGGCGCGACCGAGCACGGAAAAAGCTGAACGTCATCAATAATCAAATCAACACATCCAAACGCAAACATTCATGCTAAGTTCGCATTCATACAAGCGAGCATTAAAGAAAAAAAATCTCGCAGCAAGGCCTGCAATCATTTTCGCTAGGCCTGTCTTTATCACCCCGTTCGGTGAACAGCGCGATGCATGACAGCGCACAACTGCGGCGACGTCTCATTTTTACTAACGCGGTCCCAAAATACAAATGAAATCTCTCTCACACACATAAGCAAGAGACTGCAGACAACAGCGACATCGGCGTCAACAGTAGCAACAACATCAACCCCGTTTGCCGAAGACGACCTGTCGCCCCGCACAAGCATAACACAAAGAAAACAAAAACAAATTCCCCGCCACTGTACGGACGTCGACACGGGAGCATTCTGGGGGAAGGAAGGGAGTTTACCACGCTGGGCGAATAAGCACCGAGAAGGCGAAAGGGAAAGGCGTGATCGCAGGGCTGTGTGTACACACATCGCGCACATTAGATACACACACGCGCGAGTATTCCAGGTCTGGCGCACCGACGAATTCGCGCCCGCTCACGGTGCAGAGGCGCCCAGGCGTGCAGCGATCACGGGGCGCGAGGCTTGTAGCGGCGACGGGTTCGAGGACTCGGGCCCCGAACAGAAATACATGTCTGAGCACGGCGTGCGTGCGTCTATGTGCGGGCGCGAGAGGCGTTCGTGTATGCGCGCCAAACGTCCCGATCATCGGATTTTGATTCACGCCCGAGCGCTTTTCCGCGACGCCCGTCCGGATCACAAACCCCCTCACACCCCTTTTCTACTTCCCCTTCGCAACTGACACGTTCCTTCTCTTTCCCCAGAAACCCTTCCTTGTGAACATGTAGCCGTTCCTTCAGCCCTTTCTCTTTCCCCTTTCCACCCTAGTTTCGCGATCCCTCGTGTAGGGATTGTACCTTCAAAGCTATACCGTTATGCCCCCTCCGCTCCATACTTCTCCTTTTTGTCCCTTCGATGGGGACAGTTTTCCCGGTGCGCTCGTTTTCGGCATTTTCGAGTGCCCCCTTTCCGCTCCTGCAGCTCTATATCCCTTTTTTTCTTCCTTTTTCCCGCCGAATCGTTTGACTGCGCGTCAACGTGCGCATACGGGTGCGCACAAATTCCTGCCGACGGTGGCGCCATCCACCGACGCGAGTGAGGCGCACGTAAACGCGTATGCGCACGTGAGTTCTGGCTGGCGCGGCCGCCAATAAAGCAGCCATCTCAAAGACTCGCCGCCGGCGCCAGCAGGAGCGCGCATGCACAAAATGCAGACGCGAGAGCACGCGCGCGCCTACGACGACGAAAAAGCGACGGAACGACTCGAGCGAGCGTACACAAAACTGGAGGGTGGAATACCGTTTTCTATTTGTATACTTCGGACTCCGACCAATCCAACAAGCCACGTGACAACGCTGCACCACCGTTTAGACACGGTGCCCCTCTTTTCCTTCCTTTCTCTCGAGCACCGACAACCGTGTTCGCGCAGTCGTACGTGGATTCAAGCTGCGGAAAAGCAGTTTTTTTTCGACACAACCAAACGAGAGAGAAAGAAAGAAAATGTCGCTCACGAAAACCTAAATAAAAAAATAGCGGCACCGATATTCACGGCTGGAGCGGCTGCACCAGAACCAATGCGAGTGCCGCCGCCATCCTGTCAGCAAAGAATCAGCCAGCCAGGCAAGCACGCTTGCATAAGCGAGAGTGCGCCCCGTAAACTTTTCAACAGCCAATGAGCGGGTCTATTGAAGGGTGACGAGATTTATGACGCAGAAGTAATGACGGCGTCAGAGAGGAAGAAATGTAATAATAAAAAAAGGGGGTGCCTGCATCACTCTCTCCCGCTCTCCACGTTTGCCCTTTACGGTTGCCTGATGACGTGCCCTTGCGACTGGTGGAGCCACCCTACAGCACAGTGTTGCTGCTGCAGTGGCATCCCTTTGCACTTTGACTTCGGCGAGTTTACATACTCAGATAGGCACGATTTAGACGAAGACCAAGGAGAAACAGAACACAAGACTTTCTTGTGAGACTTGACTTCATAGCACTCGTCTGTGTTGTGTATTTCTCCTTGGTCTTCGTCTAATTTGATGCACCCAGCTAGTCATTGTCCAATTCTTTGGAAACTCTGTGCGCTATGCGTGTATATACTATAACTCAGTATATAACTCAGTGTATACTAACAGCAAATGAAAAGTGCGCTGTTGTCTTTCGTGCCTGAACATAAGAAGGAACGAGTTTTCATATATAGCTTGGTCTATACAATGAACCGTGTCAATCACGCTGGGACTAAGGTTCTCAAAAAAAATAAAGTTGTATTTATTTGTCATTACTGAGTTGAGTTCCACCCAGTGTGCAGTTTTATCTTCAATAGCTTTATGCGAATGACCTTTGTCGAATACGTTGAAACATGCTACCAGATCATGCAAATTGCCGACACAGTCAGCTACCACTAGTATTACCTTGTGACACTTGACTTCATATCATTGTGTACTGGGTGACCAATACATCGTAGTTCTAGATGCATTATACGGAAAGCGAAGTCAAAATCCCGCTTTATTATTCAACCACATACGAGCATGTTCGTATGCACAGATAGCACATCACTCACTACACAAAATAATTTTGCTGCATGCTCCAATAATATGCATACATACGTGATGATAATGATGACGGATAAATATGAACGGGTTTTCGATGGCGAAAAGGAGAGGTGTGACAAAAAGATGCCAAACTCAATAAATATGTAGTGTTGAGAATTCGTGCTAACATAGTTTATCACACCTGCAAATAATACCTTCAGTTCTGCAATGTGCTCATATATCTGCCATTTTCCTGCGTCAAAGAAGGTCCCAGTAGTACGTGCGTCCAGGGGAGATCTTCTCCTGTGTGGTATTGTTGAATGAAACTTATCTCAGTGCTTCCATAAAACAGCGTTTTATTCTCATTCTGTCAAAAGAACGTATACAGCCATGCGTCTCACAAACGCCAGAAAGAAAATTTTGCTAATAAAGCTTCGATACCAATTTTATTTCATTATCAGCGTTTTCTAACTCTTTCATTCTTTCTCTCAGTGTCGTTTACTAATCCGCAGGTCACGGGATCGAATCCCAGCTGCGGCGGCTGCATTTTCGATGGAGGCGAAAACGATGTAGGCCAGTGTGCTCAGATTTTGGTGCACGTTAAAGAACTCCAGGTGGTCGAAATCTCCAGAGCCCTCCACTACGGCGTCTCTCGTAATCATATGGTGGTTTTGGGATGTTAAACTCCACATATCAATCATAGTTCTCTCGGTGCATTCGTCCAGTCATGTAAAACCGGGCAAAAAGTCCCAACTTTGTGTACCACACATGTGCAGCGTATAGATGAAAGCAAGGAATATAGACGGAAGGTGAATCAAGAGTGAATCGAACGGTTCTCTTCAGAATGGAGCTTGCTGTAAAAGTTTTATCTGAGACATGCAGGGACTAGCGGCAAATGAGGGGAGCTGTTGCTGTTGCTCCGTTCGCACAAGCTATACCTTAAAACTGAAGAAGGATTTCCACAAGACTGTCAATCATCGATGTCTTTACTTATGCTCATTGAACTCCCGAAAAATTGGCTCCAAACTTGTCAGGGTATGTTTCTGATGGCTGGCATGAGTGAGAGCTAAAGGCATATTAATAAGGAGATGCCGATGCGCTTATACAAAGCCATATATGTCTGTTCTCATGGCTAGAGTGTAATCTGTAGCCAATCGACTTGGAGTTTATAGTATAAATGTATGTGTCATTGTAACGTTGTTTTCACTCGGACGATCCTTCACGGGCAAACACGGAGCTGCGGCGTGGTCCGAAATAACCGCAAAACGTCGTCCACGTGTTCATAACACAGGCTACAATCGAGGAGTCCTGATCCACCGCTTGATGACAGTCTTCAACGCACGAAGGGCTGTACTGTATACGTGGCACGCTGTGACGACTGTGAATGCCAAAGCTAAAGCAGAGCAGAATGACGCGAAAAGGACACGTCCCAGCGTGGGCCTGCATACGCATGACAAAGATCAGGAAGTCTCAGAGCTCGGAAATGGCGCGCCTATATGGGAGCGGGAGTATAGAGGCGAGCTTTCGCAGAGCTGAACTTATAAGGGAGAGGTCGCCTCTTACACGAGGACGACTAAAGCCCCGCACCACGATCGCCATTGGTCAATGGTGCGCGCATGCGCAATGCGATGGGAGTGGCTGTTCGCGAAGCTCACAAAGACAGGGACAACAGTGAGAAACCAAGGAAATACACGCTCGCGACGTACGCAAAAAAAGAGACGCCTTGGTGATCCGAGGATTTCAATATAGCACCGTCACAGTGTGTTTTTTTTTGTTCGTTTTTATTTCTTGTCAACCAACTCTGTCAAGTTTGTCACTTCGAGTATATACTTCTTTCTGTTCTGAAATCTAAAACACTACAGTTTTCATGTTTTTCTGACCAGTGAGGCCGACTTGAAAAGAGAGCGTAAAGAAGGAATAAAGCGAGAAAAACAGAGATTCTCCTGAATAATGCTCAACGTCCACTGAATGTGGTCGCATCTTCAAAGGACGCCACCCACCAGGACGATGCAGCACGTTCGTCGTTCTCGAATAAGTGAAATCTTTTCTAGAGGGAGAGGGGTGGCAGGGAATTCTAATGGAAATGCAGTTACACCGTGACGCGCTCGAAAAAAAGCTCGGCCACTCTCGAAGGTCCGCGCGAGAAGATGCGCAGAGCGATGGTCCACGCTGAGAACACGGAGTATACGTATACGGGCTGACAAAATTCTGGTTACTAGAAGGCTTTCCAGTATTAACTGTACAGACATGTGAACCGATTACCCCATGTCTTGCACAAAAACGTACTGTACTCAACCATGCCGGCAGAATCACTCTTCCTTGTAGTATAAGGCAGTGAACAGCATTTCCGATTTCAAATATGGAATTGGGAAGACTGCAATGGTTGCAGAAAAACTTTCTCAAGTATAGCGTGTAGATGAATGGTCAGGAAAAGCCATTCGGGAATTCTGAAGAATCACTCAAGCAAACATCATACTCTTCTACATAAAAAAAGAAGGAAAGAAACGAAAGTGTATATTTCTTGTAGTTGTATTTTGGTTTTCTTGAGCAGTTCCAGCTATTGCTGGAATTTCGTGTTAAGCACCGTACATGCACTTGCTATTGGCTGTTCGAGCTGATCATTGTAGCGGACTACTCGTCACTGCTGTATTGTAAACTGTGGTCGTTGGGTCCCGTCCGGCTACTTACGTAGCTTTTAACCCAACGCAACCATCCAGCACGTACATACTGGAAAAAAAAATTGGATTGAATTAAAAAAACAAAACAAAATATAAACCCGCAGGGTTATTTAACCATTAGCCTATGACTACCTAAAAGCGAGAGCCATCTTGTTGTGATTCTCAGTCGACAATCACATCCTCCCCGCCCACTCCCACAGAAAGCTTTGTGCACCTTACATGATTTTGCATGGCCTCTAACACGGAAGCACTGCAAGGTTTCTGCACGTTACTTGATTTTGCATTACCTCCGAGATCTGCCCGCCTTTCGCCAAGCGACGATGTCGTCATAATGTGCCATCAGGTTATTTGACGACAAAATAATGCCATAAATTTTTTTTTTGCATCTGCGCTGTTATAATCACGTCATATGACGGCATCGCAACGTGATGTTTTTTTTTTTTTTTGCGTCACTCATGCCCGCCAACACTAGTGGTTAATTTTCGCCATTGATGAAGCATCTAAGAGTTTTGCCCACATATATAAGCTCATCCCCAGAACAGACTCCGAGGAAAGGATCTGGTCCGAAATCTCCACCCTGTCGACAAAACCGTGAGACAGAGCTAATGCATGAGGGCGCGTCAACAAGAATAGGAGCTTTTGAGTGATTGACTCTGTCTGCGAATAAAGGCGACCCAATGCAATGTGCAAAGCTGGACGCACGCTAAAAAAAAGAAAAAAAGAAACAGCGTTCGAGACATATTTCTTCTGATATAATTCTCTCCCTTTCTGTGTGGAGCGTAGCAAGTTCGAAAAAAAAATGAACAAAGGCTGTAATGAACACAATCGGGGATGTGTGTTTTAAGGCTCTTGGAAATTGAACTCTAGAAAGAGGACTCAACCATCTAATTTCTTTTTTTTTTTGCAGACCAAAGCATCACTGCCGTGAGCTCCATATAACGGCTCGCAAACTGAGTTATAAACATGTTATTGTTTCAGCGTCTCGGTGCGCTGTGTAGCCGCCAGAGTCTCGAAAGCACGCGTTCTCGTATAAGAATGAGTGTGTGCTGTATATATACTGCGAAAGCGTAGAGGAAGAAAACTCTAATAAAACTCGTAGGTATTTATTACGAAAATGAACGGAGTCGTGATACCGAACTGTCGTCATAAAGAAGTACAGCTTTTTTTTCGCGCGTAGCACGGAAGCTACTTGGGGTCACTGTCAAAGCCCCCAAAAAATAGCTGGGAAGGTTATTGCCATTCTCCACGCATGGCTGGGCATGATAAAAATGAACAAAATATAGTTTCAACATAAGTAAGTTAAGGCAAAAGCAAAGAAGACGGTGAAGAACAAGTCAAACGAAGATGACTGTTGCGACTACCAGGATCACTCTAAATCTGTCAAGCGCACGACTGAGAAGAGGCGCGAGCAACTACCTTGGACATCTGTCCACTAGTACGACACTCCTCCCCCACCCCTAAATAAAGAACGTAACGCTCGTACTGGTTGTTCGCCTTTCCTATATGCCTCTTCGCATCCGTTTTCCAGGTCCTTAACTGAGCTGCTTGACCATCGGTCGGCTCTCTTTACTTTTTTCCCGTCCAGAAGTATACTGCCGGCTGCACGTCATTCAATTATGTTCAAATGTAGATTTTACGGCCTGCGCACGGATTGTTGAGCAAGATTTTTGGACCGTGAAGTTGTTGAAAGCACCCTATACGCGCTTGAGAGGATGCTCGTGAAAAGAGACCTTGCCAGGCAGAGCGAACAAAGGAGAGAAATGAAATAAAAGGAAAACAAGAGAGACGGTAAATAGAGAAGAGAGGACATACGTGGGACGATATTTATATATAACGCCGTCATTCACCAATGTAGCCGTCGTGATGTTAGCGAGTACAAAGCTTGTACGATTCGGCGTCAGGGATTGATAGCCGCATCAAATGACGGCCACTGCAGGCGCTCGCGTCTGTTGTCGCCACTTTCCTATGCCACCCCCCCCCCCCTTCCCTCTATGAAAAAGGAAAATATAGGAGGAGAAAAATTAATGACCCAATGCCTTTTTTGCGCTCAGGAAAAAGGCTATAAACCTCTAGCTGTAGGAATAAAGAAGTGACGAGGCGAAATTCAAAAGAGCACGCGCAAACCTGTACGTGCACGCAAAACTTTCGTGAATAAACGTAAAGAAAGAAGAAAAAAGAACTACAACGAAGAACGTGGATGGACAAGGCGACAGAGGATGGGCGACGTACCGACGCTTTTCAAGCACGACGAATGGCTTGGCTGGCGTTGCGACTGTGCTTGCAAGGTCCGAACATGCAAAAAAACTGACCAAGAACACGAAAGAGGTCAGGAAATAAAGAATGGGGGGTTGTGGGAGCGTGGACAAGAGGACAACAAGCAAGAAAAAACCAGAGGCGACTGGACCAACGATGCCGGCTGTAGCAGCAATGCCGTTCTTCATCCGCAGGCTCACGAACCATTTAGTCCGTTCATCGACCACCGCATGCACGCGGGCCCCTAAAGGCGGTCATCTCGCATTGTCCCGCCGCAACAGCGCCGCCACGCGTGCGTCAGTCGTCATTGTGTACGGGATCCCTGAGTACATATATGTTTTCGGGGCTCGTGGCAACATTGCCCAAAGAGGCCGTACGTGTCTTACTTACTGAACTCTATACTTATTCCAGGCATCCTTTTATTTTGTTGTTGTCATTATACCTAATGTTAGTTTTGTAATACCGCAGAATTCGTGCGTTAGTAGAAGGCATTTAAAGGCCCGGTCCTAACCTACCTTCACACTTTCCGCTGGTGTAGTGTCACGTGCCGCTCACCGCATTCAAGCTGCTGTCTAATTATAAGCGAGCATCCAGGCCAACCAGCCATTTTCGCAAATGGAAAACTGAAGCCGCAAATTAGCAAATCGATGCCCAGCCGGATACAGACCTCTCAGTGGGCGAGTGTAATATATACCGGACCATACTGCCAATTCTGGAACGAAAGTGGCTTCACAGTGATTACCGGTCTATACCATGAGAAAGCTTGCTTTAAGCGCGACAGGTGGTCCTGTGTGCAGCTCATGAAGTGGACCACGATAGAGTCACCGAGTTTAGCCATGTTGTGTATCCTTATGAGCCATCAGTCATACAAGCAATGATTTGTCCTGTAACTGCTCATACCAGTTCTACTTCGCCTCACCAATTTGATGTACTGCAGAGAAGGCTAGTGTTTGTGTCAACTATGCGGCAGAGTCAACAACGGACACCAGCTCAATGTGCAAGCAAAAGGATGACGGCTTTTTCGTTGTGGTTTCGGCTTCTATTCGAAAAGCTTCTATAAGCTTCGCGTGGTCCAGAGTGCATTAAGCTGTGCTCAGTTAAAGATGCACTTATTTTGGTTTTATTTCGAATTGTAGTTGACAGAGGTCAAATATATAGCTTGTGCGAAACCGCCTTAAGTTAGCGCCACGCAGTTAGTGGTCATCAGCTTTCTTCCGGCACCCGGCGGCCTCTGACGTTGCCACACAATAGTCAGACAAAGGGGGCCTTAACCTTTATGAGATAGTTATTTCTCGCAGCCATCGAGCATTGCTATCACGTGTTACGGTATCTAACCAAATTCTGTGTTGTGTGTCATCTACAGAGAAGCGACTGCTGTCACCCGAGTCATCGCACGCTCGCTCGCGCTGCGCACGGAGGCTGGCGCCCCGAAGACCATCGCCGAGAGTCATACCTAGAGTGCTTCAGCGCCGTCGGCTATCAATAACGATTCCTGCACACACGGGTGACACGTGCCCGAGGCCTTGCCGGCGTCCCAGTCAAAAACAAAGTCGCTGTCGTTTGTAACGGGCGGCATTTGCGTGAAACGCGCGCCACCGTGGCGCGCGCGTGCACATGCGTATAGCTGAAGCTTACAGCGTACGAGCTAGCTCGCCTGAGCGGGGCCGCTACGCGTGGAAACAAAAACACGAGGAACTTCCTCGTACGCCCGACGACGACGTTGCATGCCGCCTCCTGCGTCTGCGTGCGAGCAACGCCGTTTCGGCAGCGAGCAAAGCAACGCCACCGGGCTGCAGTGGCCAACGCCGCGGCGATCCTTCTCCGTCAAGTCGCGTGAGGGCGCCCATGTAGATGCGACACGAAACAGCGACCGTCGAGGTGCAGCGGCGGCGATTTTGTTGGAATCGCAATGCATATTTATACGCGAGGATCACCGAACGAGCGCGAGGTTGAGCGCCCCCCCACGTACAATGCTTTTACGCAAATTGAATCTCGGCGCCATAAATTTCACCGGTAATGTTCCGCGAAGCGAAGGAGGGACGGCACTGTCGGGAGAGCTCCGAGACGGGAACGGATGTGACGCAAAGAAAAAGCATTTGTGGGCGAGGAGAACGAACGTTGAGGGAAGGCTATGGTGCGGGAGAGCGAGCGTTGTGTAACGAGGGACCACGTGGAGGGGGTGCAGCCCTGGAGCTTTAAAAATCAGAAGCGGTGGTGTTTTTAAACGGTCCCGTTTTAGTCAAAACCGTGCTCGGCTTCGCCGAATACGAGAGGTGGAAGCTGCGTGGTTTATGAGGCAAGCGAGGGCGCCAGCAGCTCCCTCGTCGGATGATGGAAGTGGCTTCGTATATAAGTGACGATATGCACAATTCGGCACCGGCGGTGAGCGAGAGCGTGGGTGGAGTGGAATTAGCTTAAAAAGAGGATTCTGAAGTGCTTTACATTTTCCGTGTCCCCGCACATTGCGAAGATCACACATCCTTCTCCGTTTTGTGACTAGGCCTACTGAGAGGGACAAAAGAAAGAGACAGAGAGAGCACTTCACTAAAATACAGTGATTAGCCGTCTTATATTCTATTAGATGCAGCAGTATACAGTTCAGGGAACTTGAGGGCGGATAAAAAGCCTAAGAAGAATATGGACAGATGAATGTGTAAAAACAAAGGTCAGGTCTCACATAAGCGCTCAGAAACTGAGGGTGCCTGTGAGTAATACCGATTAGCGTAACCTGCGTGCCTGACAAGATCACCAGCTTCGTTTAGCGTATCTATAGGATATACAAGAAACGTAAAATCTTCATGGACAGGTCCAAGACATGGGCCGGTGTTCTCGGAAGAGACAGCTATACATTCCAGGTGTGCAGTTTACTTAGCCACTTACACGTTGTAGCTATGAATAAGTCAGTGAACGACTTGGGCACCCCTGCGGGAATAGCGTGTGTCTCGAGACTGTAAGCGTTTGTTTTTTTGCTGCGACCCCAACGCCCCACGAACAAGGTGTGCCAGCGACAACCCCAGCCGGAATCGATCTTGTTTCGGCCCCTCTCTGTCCGCGCCTGAATATTTGATGCTCCTGGCCTCCCAATAAAAGCGAATTCACGTCCTCACGATGTACATCGCGTATTTCGAACTGCTTTCTTTCAGTAGAAGGTGTGGAACTGGGCTTCAGCGCCTGATGGGAACAGAGTGAAAAGTGTGACCAATGACAACTGTTCTCGAATCTATCGACGGAAAGCAAGAAATAGCTGAATAACAAACTTCTCGTAATTTCTAAATGCACCGCAATTTATTCTTTTTGAATGTGCGCTTCCCAAGTGGTCTTAGTTTCGTAAAATCCATTCACAATATACAAACAAACAAACAAAAACTTTGCTAAAACTTCACCACCGATCCCAAACTTATCGGCTTTTTACTTTCCAATGCGGCAGAGCTAACATTATCAATGTAAATGCACTTCAACGCTCCTTTAAACATGATTTGTGGATAACAATGGCTCCACAATATGGTGTGTAATACTGTCTGTCAGTGCATGATTCCTGTATGTGAAACAAGACTGTGCACTGCAGACGTATGCAGACCATGTTTGAACTGCAAATATTCGAGGCAAATTTATACTGAATATTGATACATTTACTCGCCTTTTCAATGATATACACATCACAAACATTTCTCATGCGTTTCACGTTTATCACATTTCATCTCTTAAATACAACTTTACGAGAAAAGGTGCAGCCGTGGCAAGCAGACGGTGAAATCTAACAGAGATTTTCCGCTCCCTTGAAAATGAAGGAATTAATGAGCTAAGGGTTTACATTATTTATCTCTCTCTCTTCACACAAGCACACACACACAGAGAGAGAGAGAGAGAGAGAGAGAGAGAGAGAGAAGGAGAGACGCGCATAACATACGAACATTGAAAATAATCAGGCCAAGTTTGCTTTTGCACGCAATGCAGGAGCGCACCCAACTAATGGTGTGTGTCTCTCGGCAATAAACAATCACGCATAACGCGTAGCGCCCTCTAATATCCCGCGTTCGTCGTTGCCATTACAGATTCGGACGATTCCCAGGCCAGTCAGACATTCAATCAGTAAAGCGATATCTCTTCATTTTAATAAATTGCTCTCGTAGACGCACGACAAGTCAGCTATCGCTTCAAAAGTAAGCTATAAAAGCGCGCAGGAAAGAAAAGAAGTAGGCGTCGCTGCGATGCGAGGTATGAACAGTTAGTTTTTGCTGTGCGAGGACCACAACGCTGGGCGCTGTATATCACTGCGTAGCGTTATCCCGTTCCAATATCTCTATCGGACGGTGATGAGGAATAATTACTTGCCTCAATCCAATCGATAAAGCAGGCTGCAGCTGCGGCGGCTACGGGCTCAGCTCTAGACCGACAAAAGTGCAAATACATACAATGGGAGACGCGGGTGTGGCGTCATTAACGCTCATCAAAGTGGAATACAAAATGCTCATTAAAAAAAATTAACTCGCGCAGAGTTCGCGCAGACCAACACGCCTTCGTATCACACGAGTAGCCTGACAAACACACATTTAAAAATTTTGTATCCGAGCATGGTGCAGTCGTGTTTTCTCTCACATTTAGTATTCCTCTAAATTCCACGTCACCTTTTTCTTTCTTTTTGGTACCGCCGTATTAATTTGCTGTATGAAGAAAACTTCATACGATATGCAAAAATGATAGTCAACGACAGTTTCTACATCTTTCCTGAGGTCGGTAATAAGCGCATCAAACTTTCGCGTTTCGTGGCGGTTAAAACGAGAGACACGGAAAACCACGAGAAAAAAAAATAAAGTACGACTGTCAAAAATTAGGGTATTCATAATTCGTTTTTTTTCGAGCCAGAGCGTGTCATAATGAGACGGCCTGTACTTTGGTATACAGCGAAGCCAGCGCTGTTCTATAATTAACGCTATGCCTTTGGCACAATGAGCTGCGACGCGAGGAAGATTGAGCAGCGGAGAGGGCCACCGCTAGAAGTTCGTTAAAATCGGCTTCGATCTTTGCAGCCGTGGGAGGTGGCACGCAGGAAAGTGACTGAATGAGAGAGAGAGAGAGGAAATGCAACCTCAAATCTATAGTGCTCACTGTATGAAGCTTTACGATGAAAATGGTTAATGATAATTACACCGCCGCAAGAGATACGCACTGCCCGGCTGCAATGAAATCCCGTTCATTCGATTGTCGAGTTCCCGTCGTATGCAGTGTGGAATGTGGATCGTCAGCTCCAAAAAAAAAAAAAAATGTATGAATCAATGAGAGTCTTATTTAACAAAAAAAAAAAGAACCCCAATCTCTGCGGTATCGTTCGTGTAAAGGTGTCCTATAGGACACCTTTATATGTATATTGCCGGTATATACCGCAGTATCAGCTATAGTGTTAATTAAGTCTGATGTTTTATATACATGTTATGCACCAAGCACACACGTGTAAAACGCAGCACGGATACAGGAAGGAAATACTGTTGTAAATCACCAGTGCTGGTGCCTTTTTACATAAAAAGGAGCGCCACGTGCAATAATTGTCATAATGCCCATTGTACGTGCGCTTGGCGGAAAACAAATGCAGGCTGCCACTCATATGTAGTGAGGCGTTGTTACGACTCTGACGTATATTGCACTGAAAGGCAATGAACAGGACGCCCTAGAGCCGCATCTTCGATGCCACTAATGCGCCTTCACTGCATACATCGAATAACTCAGAGGTTAGGGAACAGTGATTCCAGGTTCATGTGTTGTCTCACTTGAGCGCCAACTTTAGTCGGTGATCTTTCCTGCAACAGCGACTACAACGAAGATTGGGTTATCCCGCCAGATGTCATAGATATCTGCGGAACTTGCTGCTCTACGTAGCGCAGCTAAAGTCATTAAACACCAAGAAGCCAAGAAATGGAGTGTGTTCACGGACTCTAAGGCAGCACTACAGTGTTTGATATTCGCCTTACGCCGGGTACCTCATGAACAACTAGTACTGGAAATTGGAGAGCTGCTTCACCACCTCTTCGACGAAGGACACGAAATCACGTTTCAGTGGCTCCAAGTCAATGCAGCATATTGGGGAATGAACACGCCGATGCAGCTGCTCGATCAGCACACGAAGATGGTGAAGAAGAATCTATACCCTTTTCAAGGACTGATTCTGCAATGAAAATAAAAAAAAATGGCAATGACGAAGTAAGATCCCCGTAGAACGCGTAGTACTTACGGTAGACGCGACTGCATATATAAGCTGGACACGTCTCGTCGACTTCGGCCTCCGTCCGGACTCTCTCGTCTTCAGACAACGGTGCTTTGCCGACTGTGGATTGGTGCCACTTCCATTAAAGTTTTCGGCTTCCGAATCGGCATGGAAGACAGTGCTGCTTGCGGTCATTGCGGCAGCGATGAAACGATAGAGCACGTTCTCTGTCACTGCCTTCGTTAAAGCGTGCAAAGACGGCAGCTAGCTGCTGCCTTAGCTCACCTTGACGAAGGACCTTTGTCAGAACAATCAGTGCTTGAAAGACGACATGATCTGTTTTCGCCCAGAAAAATCAGTGAAGGCCTTATTGAACTTTTTGCGTGGTAGTGGCCTATTGTATAGACTATAGCACCCCAGCTCATTTTTTTTAAATTTTCACGCGTCTATTTTGTTCTTCGCTTTCTTTACCATCTTTCTTCCCCATTCTCCATTCCCTTGGTGCAGGGTAGCAAACCGGATGCTCCAATTTCTAGTTAACCTCCGTTCCTTTCCCTCATTTTATTCTCTCTCTTTCTCTCTTAGTTTCGAATACTCCGCGCTTCTCAATTGAATCGTCGTGCACAGAAAAACTGCAACACTGTAAAGGTTGTCCTCAGGTGGAGGAATTGTTGATGTACTCGCGAGCATATCACGTCAATAACACTTTGTAACGCGCCTTGATCTATATAGACAGCAGCGTTGAGATCTTTGGGAGTACGCGAAAAGAAGTGAAGCGCAGCGCGAATAGCAGCGAGCTCTGCCGCCGTCGACGACGTGGAGTGGTCTGTCTCGAAAATGAAAGTAATATCTCCCGCTGGGACGACCACTGCTCCAGATGAACACTGGAGGGTGGTTGATTCACCAGTATATAAACATGCACGTAATTGGCGCACTTCTGGTTCAAAAAACATCAGGAATAGCTGTTGCAGCACTGGTGATGCGAAATCAGATCTTTTTCTGATGCCCGGTACGATGAAGAGCACTTCAAGGCCGAATGAAGCACCACGGTGGTATCGCTGGCTTATATGCGGGGCTGAAGCCTGATGAAAAGTGGATGGAACAGTTAGAAATCGTTGCACAATGCGACGCCCTTGGTCTCTCAGAGTCAAGTTTCGCATAGTTCGAGCCTTGAGCCCCTTAGTGCAGGTTTCGCCATTTTTTTTTCATATAAGCTAGGCCAACTCTTACGTATAAAAAAATCTAATGATACTTTCACGGCGATAAGCAAGGTGTGAGATGCATATAAAATATGACCGGCAGAGGCCTACCGTTTTCGTGAGTAATTTGCAATCAGCTGGTCTGCGCAGTTCACTGACTAATGTAGCTCCTCAGGTGGCACGGTACCATATATGTTCTTATACTATACTATACTATACTATACTATACTATACTATACTATACTATACCATACTATACTATACTACGGTATCGATGACCGCCCCGCCGCGGTGGTCTAGTGGCTAAGGTACTCGGCTGCTGACCCGCAGGGCGCGGGTTCGAATCCCGGCTGCGGCGGCTGCATTTCCGATGGAGGCGGAAATGTTGTAGGCCCGTGTGCTCAGATTTGGGTGCACGTTAAAGAACCCCAGGTGGTCTAAATTTCCGGAGTCCTCCACTACGGCGTCTCTCATAATCATATAGTGGTTTCGGGACGTTAAACCCCACATATCAATCAATCAACGGTATCGATGACCAACGCTTGCTCTGTCTTGCATGTACAGGAATACGAGAGCGAATTAGAAGACTCAAAAAGACCGCCACACTTTATCACCGGCGGCTTTCAAAGAACTTCACGCATTGGGTAACACGAAGAAACGAAAATTCAGGCTTACTCACTTCATCCTTCTACGACAAGGCCATCGGCCCAACAAACTCCTTATCCTGTAGCGTACACGCGGGACCCACGCAACGCGACATGTTACCGTTTTCTATACATGCACGTATTGTACGTAGGTGCTTCAAAGTATACGTGTGTGCGCGCGCACCACCGGGGCTACGCGGGACGGCAGCCGTGTTGCAGCGCGCGAGCCGAGAGAGCCTTCCGGTGCGCTGCATCTGCTGATCCCACACCGGCAATTCTGCCATTGATTCCGACCGCCTTAATGTGGAATCAATAAAGCCCGACATGGCAAAATGTGTGCCGTAAGCTCCTTTCTTCTCACTGCGCGCCGCGTACGGCCACCGATAAGGTTAGACGGCGCGCTCACGCTATACCTCCCTTGGTGAGAACCCTCTCGTCCCGTTTATCGTTTCTTTATTTTATAATTTGTTTTTCATCCTTCGGAGGGAAGAGGGAGCTGCCGATCCGAGCAATATCGCGCTCAGGGAAAGCCAGGTGACTCGCAACCCGAGTGCTAGGCGCTTTCAACTTGCTGCGCTAGAGGCGTATACGCGGGGCGGAGTGAGCGTGTGTATGTGTACATAAAAGAGACGCGGTTCTATCCGGAGAAGTGGAGCGGACGTCTGAGTAATGTGTGAGCTAACGCAGGAATCAATCTCAACGAAATCTTTAGAAGAGATGGAGGTAACGCCACGTTAATGCTACGATTTTAGCAATAATAGCTTAGGGTATGTATGAATAGCGATTCTATGCGGAGTGGTAACCGAGACGTTACTTCGACTAGTATGACCTTCAGGGTATTGCGCGATGCAATGTGGACTGTTTCGAACATGACAGAAAACTTGTCATAAGTTTATGAAATGAATGAATGAATGAATTGATCCAAGAGCTCGCACGCATGCAAGCACCAACTTTGATGGTTCGACAAGCAGACACTGAAATGAACATTTATCTCCAGCACCTACGGTTGATAGCAATGCCCTAGAACAAAAGCAAACAGCGAATTTTTTTTTTAAGTATGAAATTTTCTATTCAACTCGTAATGCATAACACTACCTGTTTGCAGCTCAAGTAACAATGCGTGTGACGTGCTCAACTGCCTGTTCAGCTGTAACTCTTCAACGCCCGAAACAAGTTCACCCTTTCCGGCCACAAACACGTCCATTCCGTGTGCTCGCATTGCTCCCGTATACACCGATCGCTGTACAGCTCATCGCTAGGAGTGCATACCGCGGTGCGCAGCGACAGCAGGGCGTCGATAACGTCGCGGCATAGCGCGGCGGCGGCTTTGGTGCCGACGCCACCGCGTGCGTGAAACAAGAAACGTAGCGAAAGTGCCCACGAACAAAACACGCAAATCGGAACGGCGCGGGCAGGAAGGGGAGCTAGGTTGGGCAGCACAGCTTGGCTCGAAGCGAACGCGGAGATTTTGGACCGCGATATAACACCGGAAGGGACTGGGCTGTATACACCGCTGGCGCGCGCAACGAACCGCTAGCTGGGCTCCATTGTTTCGGTTTATTGAACACTAAGTGAGCGGCTCCTATCTGCTCAAACAAAGGACACACCGCGCCAAGTGACTGAACAGGGCTTTTCAGTGAGTATCTGCAGTCACTGCCTGCCTTCCCTTTCACGGAGCGACAGTCGAAACCGAGGCGATTTCTGGCATTTATGCGTTAGATACAAGTGACGAAGGGTGTTCTAGCCGCTGATGATTATGGCAAGCCGCCTCGTGGTGACGAGAGGCGAGAGACGAAGCTGAGACGTTAAACGCCTCTGTGTTTCCTCTAAGTGGCAATGCTTAGCTCTGTCGAATCAGAATAAAAGTGTTAAAAAAACGGGCGAGAAGGCTCTACACGCTGTTTAGAGAGAAAAGTAACTTTCTAGCTGTCCTAGATTTCACGTCGTTAAGAAAAGAATGATATTTTATTCATATGCTTATTATATATTGAGTCCGGAATCACACACGCACCCTACACAATATGTTCGTCCTTTCTTGTATGCGCGTTGCCACATTTTATGCATGTTGCCACCGTAATGGCTAAATGGTTATGGTGGTTGGATGCTGACCCGTAAGTCGCGGGTTTGGTCCAGCAGGTTCGGATCCAGCGGGTTTGGTCCACTACAGCGTCTCTAATAACCTGAGTCGGTTTGAAGCGTTGAACTCCACAAGCACACCAGCCAACATTTTGATGCTCAAAGGCAGCATGCAAGGAAGTCTGATAAATCGTAAAATCGGCAGATGTATTTGGCACCTATGACACTGATATGAACCTCTATATTTCCTTATCTACTCCTCTCTCTCTCTCTCTCTCTCTCTCTCTCTCTCTCTCTCTCTCTCTCTCTCTCTCTCTCTCTCTCTCTCTCTCTCTCTCTCTCTTTGTCTTCCTCATTCTCCTCTCCCCGTGTAGGGTAGCAAACTGGACCTTAGTCTAGTTTAACCTACCTACCTTTCTTATAGTTTTTTCTTTATATATATATATATATATATACTTTTTCTGCGCCACATAACCCCGTCCCCCATTCCGATGTTTGCTCCTTCCCCATTCGCCCCTCTGACTGGACCATTGGCATCTAGTTTAAGTTGGCATGACCACTTCGTGACAGCACGTTTACTACAAGCGATTAAAAAGGTACCGTTTGTTCTGAGCAGACAGACCGACGCCAAGACACTTTAGCATTAGCATAAGTGAAAAAGTCCAGGACAAAACGGCCGATAGTGCTTATGCACACACACACACACACACACACACACACAAAAAGCGACTCATTTGCAACTGTGACATTGCCAGGGACAAAAGCGCGCCCGCCTCTCACACGGAAGAAACGCCGACATTTCCACTCGCAAATGGTCCCGCCACGGTCGCCGCCGGCCTCCTCCGTCGAAGCAAAGTGCGCACGCACCACTCAGAATCGTCCTCGCCTAAGTAAGTAGCGTGATAAACGACGCTTTAATCGCCGCCAATGCAACGGATTCAGAAGAAAGAAAACAAAAGTTCCACCGCTAAACGCACCATATTCTCAATTACGGAGCAGCAAAGTTCGCCCAACAGCCTTCTCACTCGGCAGCGTCAAAACCGGTCGCGCATACGTTTCCACGGACGAACCAACCGTGTCGAACGCTTTTAGTTATCGCACTCCTTTCAAGTGTCCGCAACTTCGAATCCCACACTATAGTTATCACAGAGACGCGCGTCATTTGCTAAGGAACAGCGGCGCAGGGTCAGCTAGCGTAAAACATTTGCGCGTTACAAAGGTAATAACACACGAAGTTATTATTACCACGCGTGACTGTTGTGAGACGCCTGTGAAAAGTAGTTGGTGGCATTTCCTCACAATTAAAGATATAGTAGCTGGGGAAGGAGAATCGTGCATCCCGGATCACCTCTCGCTCCCCTCCCTCTGTCACTGCGGTCGTTAATTTTTAAAAAGATCTTTGGCAAACACACACACACACACACACCACACACACACACACACACACACACCACACACACACATACACACACACATACACACACACACACATACACACACACATACACACACACACACACCACACACACACACACATACACACACACACACACACACACACACACACACACACACACACACACACACACACACACACACACACACACAAAAGAGCGAACGAGCATGTTGTACATGGCGCCAGCGAGGCCTTCCGTGATGAGACCGGCTCGAGCTGCGGCTTGCCTATAGCTGGCTAGGAATCCAATCGTTGTAAAAAGGCCACGTGTCTAAGCGATGCGTGAGTGGTCAGATCAAAACAAAGAGAAAGCTAATACAGGGTGCTCAAGCTCACCCATCAGTGCTGCCTTCCTTCTTTTCATTCGGCACCACTCTTACGCTGCGCCCTTCGCCACTGACCCCCCCCCCCCCCCCCCCCCCCGATGTCCTGTTGGGAGCCCGTTGTGCCCACCCATTTTCACTCTTATAGCTGGTACCGCTGGACCGAAAATTTGTCTAGTAGTCGGCGGGTGCAGCGCGTACGGGACGTCGCTTAAGGGCGGAGAGTAATGAGAGTTGGATTTGTTTGTCGACTGATTTCGCAACGCTCCCGGGCAGCCTCGGGCCCTCGCATTTAAGCGACATCCACGCTGGTGGACGAGCCACCAGCAAAGAAAAGCGAAGCGGACATAACAGTTTTCGGTCCGGCGACGGACGCTCTCAAGAAGAAGCGCAGTACAGCATCTGCGAAGACAAAAGTGGTCAAACACGAGGAGGATGGCGGCTATCCGAGCACGCGAAAGCGGCCTCGTTTCGAACTAAGTAAAGAGGAAGCGTTGGAAAGAGAGGAAAACTTGGAAACTGGAGGCCTGCATGAAAGAGGAAGAAACGAAGGAGTGAGAGTGGGCGAGAGACCAAGCCTTGGCAGTCACCGGGGCACATTAGAAACGGAACGCAAAGCGTTCATTTAAGATGGCACGATGTGTGTTCCTCGCCGCACGCTCACGAAAGCAGGAGTGCGGAGGTTAAGAGCGGTGGGAAATTCGCATTTCTTCGTTGCTTCTACTGTCCACAGAAGTTTGAATGAAAGTAATGAATAGAGGGGAAGTCCGCGAGAAAGAAGCTAGGGAAACGGGAGAGCCAGAGGATAGATGGGTGCACATTTACAAATGTATCCTTTCGCTCTTGCCGCCCCTAAACAGTTCGTGTTATAAGCGCAGCAGCGGGAAACTTGGTGAACCCGACCGCGAGGAGGTTGAAGAGGAGAAGGGATTGAGTGATGCATGCTCGCGTTGACGGGCCGTCAGCGAGAATCGTTTGTTTCTCAGCGGCAGTGGGACGGAAAAAAAAAGTAGTTTGTTGTTAATTCGGAAAGCCACACACCCGGCGTGGCTGAGCGGTTGTTTTCGTTCTACAAGCAGTAAACGCTTCAGCCCCACACAGCAACGCCGCAGGCGAGTATACACAGTCTTCGCCTTTAACTCTTCTGCGCATCTCGGGCATGTATGTAGGAGCGACGATTCCTGGCCTCGCCTCTGAGATGATGGATGCGAATGTCGTAGTTCGGCCCACCGGTTTCACTGCCCCAAATAAAGTAATATATTATCATTACGTCAACGCTCAAACAAACAAACAAGCGCAGGATAGAAACATTGGTATCAGCGTGCAGCTTCGCCCATACTCTGTTGCGCGCCTGTTGTACGTTTGAACTTTACATCGAGTTACGCCAACATTGGCGCACTTTTGTAGAGTAAGCTACCCTGGCCGAGGTTGAAGAGTTTCGCGTGGCTTATCGATACCCATGCAGCGCATAGCTGGCGCAATGAAGAAAGCCTAAAAGCTCCTGGAGTGACGAGTCACTAGTGAACAGGCTCTTCACTCGCGTGAGCTCACTCGCTAGTCCTTCCTGCCGTCCATCCGCAGCGCACTCTACGTATATCCATCGATACCCGTGCAGCGCATGCCCGAGGAGCAGTGACGTCACACACCGCACAGCTGGCGCAATGAAGAAGGCCTAAAAGCTCCTGGAGTGAACAGGCTCTTGACTCGCGTGAGCTCAACCGCTAGTCCTTCCTGCCGTCCATCCGTAGCGCACTCTACGTATATCCAGGCATAGCCTATAGCTACTAAATCACAGGTAATTTTTGCCCGACGTATAATTTGTTTCACTGACACTGATCACGACCGAGATCTTACTATTCCTCCTCGCACATCAGGGTAACCAATCAGGCGCTTTTCTGGTTAACACCACCGCCTCACGCAGTTCTACTTCCGTCCTCCAGACAAGCTGCAGTCCGGAGAAAATTAAACGAGTCTTTGGGCGAACTGGTTTCAACGCGACGTTTCCTCATTTGCTCCGTGGTTCAGTAAAGCTACTACAGCCCATCAAGGCTAGGTTTCATATTCCCGAAGTCTTCGTAGAACACTTGTGGGCATTAATAATTAAAAAAGTGCATTTAAAAAGCTTCACCTCAAAAGCTTGTGGCATTGTTACAGCTATGCATCATTTAGCTGTATAATAATATACGATTAACCATCAGGGGCAGAATACACATTGGAATCGTGATCATCGCAATCAACCGGTGCTGGGGACTGCCGGTGTAGATAGGCTGTACCAGGCAGAAAATACGAGAACCTCGACGGGCCGTTCTTTCTCGGTTTCCTTCGAAAGTCGCGAAGTGCCACAGAGCGAGATATGTTACCGACATCGCCGCGCCATTAGCCACGATCATTCATTGCTCGAGCGTCACGTGCAACTGACAAATCGCGTGCCCGAGTCGTCGGATACTTTCCCGTTCTCTGGAGTGTCGAAGAGAGGGAGAAGCACTGGAAAAGTAAATGAAATCAAAACAACGCCAGTCGCGACATGGCTCATAGCAAGGCGGCCGAATCGTATCAAACGCAAGCTTTGCGATTCTATACAGCTGCACTTCTTTACTTTCTTGCATTATGTGTACACTTACGTGGAGCCCAACATACCTAGCTTGAGTTCAATGTCCATTTCATGGACTTGATTGATTGAAATCTCTGAGCGCACACGTGTGTGTAAGTCCATGTCCAAGGTACTGACGATTTGTTCTGTGAATGTTTAACTTTCATTTGTATCCCAATTTAAAAAAAAAACAGCTAGACATTGTGATTACTCTTGTATGGTCTCTCTCCACACACACACACACACACACACACACACACACACACACACACACACACACACACACATATATATATATATATATATATATATATATATATATATATATATATATATATATATATATATATATATATATATATATATATATATATATATATATATATATATATAATCTTTCTCGTAAGTTTTTTAATGATTTGGCATCTAAATCACTGCAGCACGTGCAGTCGTTCACTTTCTGGAGGAATCAGAAATAGCTCAAAAGTACTAAACAAAAAACAAATATTAACCACGGTATGTTTCAAAACAGTATTTTCCTGCTTCACTACGATATTTTTGGGAAAACCTTTCTGAAAACATGTCAGTATTTAAGCGACAAGATCACCTTACACGTTTTATTGAACTTTCACGTTTTTGTGTGAACACCTAAATTGGCGTGATTGCTTGTGTGGAATTCTTTTGTTTTGTTTTTTACAAACTCAATGTGGTGCAGACACAGTTCTACGCAGTGTGGACTCATTTCTGTGTGGTGTGGACACTCAGTGTGGAAAAACGTGAACTCATTGTGTAAGTGTTGTGCTATGTACATATGTATAGCCTTGTGTTTGCTACTGAATGTGCAATGTTGACTTTTGTGCAAGAGAAGAGGAGTAGCCGGCGCCACGCATTGGCACCAACCTCTCCTTACATACATTTAATAAAAAAAGGCAGTTAGAAATAAAGTTTCCATATGACTGTTAAATTATTGAATGTAATGCTCCAATTGAGGTATTATATCATATAAGATAGATACGAGGGTGTCAATTGACCTCCCTGACTTTCCTTTTATACCTCTCTTTGTTTTTGTCATGGAAGATAACTATATGATAGCATAAATACCAATACTATTCAGATTTTGACTGCTGCGTAGAACAATACTAGTTCTTGTCGATAGTGTCGATATAATATTATTAGTTCTGGCCTATATTTATTTGTTGGTGGCCCAACCTTACTATGTGCTAAAGTATAGAAGCTGGTCAACTGCGAAATTGATAAGAGCAATGCATTGTTGGATCGACTAGTTGAACATAGAAATAGCTTCCTTCCCAAATAACTCACCCTACACCAGGCGAGTTAGAATCGCGGTTACATAGCAGCTATGATCGCGTAAATTCACACAAGGGCAGAAAGAAAAGAGAAATTCTGATTCCAATGGAAACGCAATGACCTATCTACAGTGTCGTGTTCGTACATTGATAATTTTAGGGCACCTGACTATCATTCCACGTGGTAAAGGTCTCTCTTTGTTCTCAAGTTCTCACGATGGAATATACAGTTCAAAATTATCGAATAGCCTTATTGCAACTCAGTTCTCTCATTACCAACAAAAATCATTTTTATCCTGCTTTTATGTTTCATGACCCTATTTCAAGATAGAGTCATCATCCCGCGACAAGTTAACTTTATTATTTTCCGTGGTTCACTTCATCTACATATTTTGAAAGCTCTCGTCAATTTGTCCAGATTGTCCTACAAAAGATAACGGAAGTTATACAGCCCTTCTTCACCTACTATTGCCGGGCGAAGCCGAATGGCACCGAACAAACATTCGGCTTTCCTCGTAAACGATTTACCCCCGTATTCACAAACGCTTCTCGACTCGACTTCCACCCTTCACTTGACGGAGTTGAGCACTGCGCCACCACTCGGCTGAAAATGACGCTACGCTGCTCAAGAATTGCCGCAGGTCATCGCTGACATGCAGTGACTTGCCGTGCCTAGAGACGGCGCTCTCATCGCCTTTCTCGAGTGAATGTGAAGCGTTCAGTGAAGGGATGTTCTAGAATGCGGGAGTTAGCCACCAAGGCACTACCACAATTCACATTCTGTCGCCACAAGTACCGAAGGCACAATGCTTATCGCCCATTCCAATAGAACCACGGAAATTTCTACCGCATAATAATTCCTCACGAATGAGACCTCTCTCTTTTTCTCCACACAGGAGAGTGTTTTGTGCCTTTATCCTACTTTTCCAGTAAATGGTAGAGAACCGGATGTGCGCCTGCACAAAAGCCTACGCGTGTTTGGCTTAATCTAAGTGCACTCAGTATCTTTCAGTAGTGCGGCTCATTCGGCACGGATCACCTAAAGTTTCTTCTATGCAGATCGACCTGCACGCTGTGAAGCGGCCGCCACGAAACAAGGCCTTCCATTGCAGATAAGAACAAGGCGAATGAAATTCCGAGAGTATAGCGGCGGAGAGTGAAGGCGGGTGGGGGCAAGGTGAAAGCAGCTCCGTACGTAAAAAGGGCGCATTATGCAAGCAGCCACAGCGGCGAAGCTTCGATACAATGCTCTTAACAGACACCATTGTTTTGGGGGAACCGGATAGCAGTTCGATAGTCGAAGAATGAAGAGGTCGGAAAAAGAGGAGGGAAAAGAAAGATGAAAAAAAAACACCGTTTCAGGAGTGCCGATAAGCGAAGGTGCCGATTTAATTACCTTGAAAGGGGAGGAAACACCATCGTCGAGAACACGGTTCCTTCCTGTGCTCTTTCGAACCTCTCGCGAACGGTGTTCCGCCGTTTCCACCACTGTCTCCCTCGCTACCTCTCGCTTAATTGATGTGTTGTTCTCTTTTTTTCCCTACTGTTTGTTTTTGAAGGTACACTATACTTACTTTATATTTCGAACACATATGCAACCCTGTGCTGTGTGATTCCCCCCTCCCCCCCTTCTTGTTTCTTTTTTTATTTTCTTCTTTTTTTTACCGCATCACCATCGCTCATTCTCAGCTATCGTATACCTTGAAGTTACAATAGCTGGGCACGCGCAAATGCTGCGCTTTATTAATTTTGACGGGCGATAACCGAGTAGCACTTTGTAGTTGTTGAAATGGCGTCCTCCGACGTAAGTGTGAACATTTGTGCTTCATTCTCCGTTCGAAAGGTAAACATCCCAAAACTTAGTACTGTGAACAGCGGGTTTCATAGAGTGCATAAAGAAAATAAACGATTGGATACATTTAGAGATACATCCGACACGACTGGGTCATATTCTATTTTTTTTTTCACTGGAAAACTTATAGTGGTTGCCGAAGTGATGAGGATGGAAGAAAATAAAGGCAGTATTAACGGAGTTTGTTTTATTAGAGACACTCGTGAGAACTATCAGTGAACGCCGAGTACGGCCCCTCATAAAGCAAAAATAATAATAATAATAATAATCGCAGTATGAATACATTTACCAGAAAATATGTTGAAGTGAGCATTCTGAATTAGACTACCCATTAAACAAGTGCTTCCATTATTTCACGTCTTCTTGTGAAATTTGCCAGGTAATGTGTACGCCTGTAATTAAGTACATGTAGTGAAGACTAATACATGCGTGCACGAATGACGTTGCGTCATAGTCCCTGAATTAGACATGTACAGCTATAACGCACATCTTTTACAGGTCATGTCACAACGACCACTAAGGTAGTGCCGTATATAAGTGGCACGCAGCTGCTGAACCGTAAGTTGCAGGTTCAAACACGGCCAGGGCAGTTGCTTAAAAATGGAGAAGAAATTCCAGGATACCGTGCACTTATATTTAGGTACACGTCAAGGAACCACCGGTAGATCGACTTTCCTTAGCCCTCTGTACATCATTTTACCTAAGACATTGGGCGCCGCCATCTTGACCTATTAAGTTGACGTTTTCGTGTTTTTGTACATTGAGATGCGACTTTACAATGAATTGACTTTAAAGCTTCGCCTTAAGGAATTGAATCCGATGGCGATCTTCTGTTCCTAGTGCGTACTTCAAACACCTGGTGCATGAAACCTTTTCAAACTTGCTATGCATCCACTGCATGGCCTTCGAGAAACAGGAGCAGTAGCGTGGCTGTTTTTGCAAGTGAGTTAAGGGCTTCAATTCACGAAGTCATTACGATAATTGCATGTTCTGACACCCGATTGCAATCGGTGCTTGTACCACGCGTTATTGCTACAATATTTCCCATGTGAAGCACGTATACAGGACGCCTGTGTTTCTAGTGCATGTGTGACATTCACTGCGCTTCCAAGAAGAGGAAGTTATTTTCAATGCATTCCCAAGCAAGCGCGTAGCCGTGCTGTAGAACATTCGCTTACCACGCGAACGACCCGAGTTATATCCCCAGTCTAACCCAGGACTTTTTTTATTATTTGCTTTATTTGCATCGTTCTCGATTTTTCGGTCACGCATAAGGCGATGATTTTTTTGCTCACAGCGAACGATTTCTGAGAAACGAGCTCTTTAACGCTATCACGTTACAAGGTGACGAACTATCGTATAAGCACCAACTGAATCATTTTCGTGTGTATGTGCTTAGCGTAACACGGTTCGTTTAGTTGTTACAGATGCAAAACCCGAAAGCTAATAGCCTAACATGGCGGCAATGAAACCGTTCCGTAAAGTTGTCTGTATGGCGTTCCTCATAACCAGTCTTCGTACCGGTCCCCTCCTTCGTAGGATGTAATGAAGACATCGCCAACACCTTATAATAATATCGTGTTTTTTTTTTTTTTTGGCACGTCTGCCATACCTGCTCCTACATGCGACTACTGCGGAGCTGAAGAGACCATCGAACACGTCCTGTGCAGCTGCGCTTGCTACGACACACAGCGATGCCAGCTCCGGATGGTTTTGAATCAACTTGACCCCGGACCATTTTGTGTGCAGAAGATACTAGGACCTTGGGCATCTGCCTCAGTTGCGCAGAAAGCAACTAAAGCACTGCTGCTTTACCTAAAGTCAACAAACCTGAGCGACCGCCTGTAGACTGTGTGTGCTCCCCGAGTGTGCTCGCGATTGTGCGTACCTTCTCATCTTTCTGTAACCTCTTTTCTCCCCTTTATCCCTTCCCCAGTGCAGGGTAGCAAACCGGATGTGCGTCTGGTTAACCTCCCTGCCTTTCCTTGCATCTTTATCTCTCTCTCTCTCTTTTTTGGCACGTAATATCTCAGATAGCGTCACTATTACAATATATCACAAAGGTGAGTCAGTGTGGCGCAAGGACAAAAGGTGGCGGTACAGGTGGCATGAGTAAAATCGGGAACCGGGAAATCGCGCACAGCTTCTATCGAACCGTTATTTCATTTTTATTCGCGACGACAGCGTCGCGGTACGGCAGGAAAAGCAGCAACAGCTACTCATTTGTTTCGCGCAACCAATCCCTGCGGGTGGCAAAGCTTATAGCGTTCCCTCGAACTCGCAATCGATGCGGCGCCAGTAATTAGGGAATTAAAGGTATGCACCGTATAAGGACGGCCGGACGCGGAAACCACGCTTGTCGAGAAGCCGCCGTGCTGCCGACTTTTACGTTCCCGCTGCCGTTCCTTCTTGCTCTTATTGTTTCTGATGCCGTTCGCATTCTGCCGTCCGCCCACATCTGCTGATATAGGCGCACAAGCAGACGCTGCTCGAGTTGGTTCTTTCATTAGCGCTCACGCGAAATCCGGCACGGGAGCATTGATTTCCACGGACAGCGCCGCCACACGCTATACGTGCAATGCTGGAGTCACACACGTAACAGAAAACAGCGGCTGCGTCACTTCCATGCGCCTGACGAGAGTGCGCAATTTCATTTTTTATTCGGTTGAATTATAACGAATTATAACGAGTTGCCGCAGGCTGTCAGAAAAAACATTTTGAGTACGTTTCATCAAACGCTACCGCAAGGAAGGAAGAAAGAAAAGAAGCAACAAAAGGGAGAAGGCAGGGAGGTTAACCAGAAAGACATCCGGTTGGCTACCCTACACTGGGGGATTAGGGAAGGGGACAAGAAAGATGAGAAAGAGGGAAGAGAGGGAAAAGAAAAAAGGGAAAGACTGACAGTAATTTCACCGCAGCGTGTAGAACTCCACCGCATGTCAGAGGCGTTCGCAGAAGCCCATCTTTCTCAAAAAAGACGGGAAGCGGCACAGAAACGAAATCTGGATGATATGATGACACTCTGCGCATTTCCTGGTTAGTGACTGTAATTGCGGTGTAATTATTTTTAGCATAGTGAGCAGACGGTGACGTATTTGTTTATAAGTGACATATTTGCAGCACTCATTGAAAGCATGCGCAAGAGGCATATATAGTCATGGTAGGTTGAATCTGCTGCTGTTATGTAATAAAATATAAGAAAAAAAAACTCTTAATCTGCAAATACTATTTGTGACACTGCACGTCAGTTGTTCTGTTCAATACGGTAAGCACGTCCAGTGAAGTGGTCACATGCAGCCCTACCCAGCAGTCAGAGTAGGTGAGAGTTGAGCTGACCACTACCCTTATGCGTTCTGTATCCCGGCCCCACCGGTCGCATTTTGGTGGCGGCGCAATGGTAGATATCCCTTGGACTCTTTGGTATCAGCCCACGTTGAAGAACCCCAGAAGTCATAATTTTCAGAACCCTTTACTACAGCATCTCCAATAATCGGTTTCGGAACGTGAAATTCCAGGTAGTCTTACTAAAATAGGGCTGCCTTGTGTGGCTGACTTCACTTCTTGACCACTAGTACGACTGCTTCGGGTACGGCATTATCTGCTGCTGTTGTGACTGTAGCAAATTCATCAGTATAATACAAATACCAATATTACAGTGCTGTGGCTTGTACAGTGGTATTACAGTGCACAGCACTGTGGTATTACAGTGCTGTGGCTTGTAACCGTTAAAATTTTATCACTGTGGTTAACTAAGAAGCCTTCGATAAAACCAATGGTGGCGCTATCACAATATCGAAATAGTTCTTTGTAAAGTTAACTTCTTCTATTCCACGTTAGCTATGCAAAGAAGTAACATTTGACGAAGCAAAACTAAACGGAAAGACGGAAGTCATATGGCTGAAATTAGGCAGCAGAGTAAAGACGGCGTACAAAAATGCAGGACGCGATAAACAAGTTATTATATTACCTGCATGCTACGAAGCTGTAGTTAACGAATGTTTGCAGAGCTTAACCCGTTTGAAAACTTCGTCGAACATTTTCGTTTTGTGTATGTGTGTGTTAAAGGCTGGACTTGTGCTGTTCGCATTGCCACACACCCTTCTTTTTTTTTAAATTTTGATGTGGCTGTCCCGTTGCACGTGCAACCACTGCCACGAGCAAACAACGCCCGAATAAAGGCGAACACGCGCTCCAAGCGAACAACAGCGTTTATTATGGAAGCAACTCGGCCACCAACGATAACGCTCTAGTCTTTGATTCCACAGCTATACAAATTTCCCGCACACATTACTGCTGGTCAGACCACCGACGACAGTGTGCTTGCCGCTTTAAGGACACAACGTGTATTGCCTGCACCTTGCTTTTACATTTTCCGAGAACAAGGTTGGCCGAATGAAGAGTTCAGTCTTGAACACGCCAACTACCGCCTTTGTCAACGTCGCGACCACGTGGCAATGTGTAAGACAGAAAAAAACTGTGCAAGCAAAGTGTGCAAGAAATATGTGGAAAAAAATGTTTTATAAATGACGACTAATAACGGCGATGTTTACGACGTAGATTTTTTTTTTTAAGTATGTGCACGTCCATGGGCTCGCACTATGCCCTACCCTTAAATCAGTGCTGAACTCTAAGTGACGTTGAAGGTCATCAGTGCCAGCGCCATAATTTACTCAGTCGACATTTTGCTTCGCATAATCAATACGCTTATGCGTGGCCATCCTCTTTCTACTGTAGAGTTTGAAAAGAAAAAAAAAAGTTTTGCGAAAAGATGTGAAATACAGAGACGGGTAGAAAGCCGAAGGAATGAAGAGATGTTAAGCAACTTTGTTTCTCGTTCAAAATTGAAGAAAAGGGCAAAAAGTGAGCAGCGGACCGCAGAAACTATGAAATGCGAGGGACACCGAAATATTTCGTCGCAGACTCCGCACACGACGAGTTGGTTGAGAGTATAGGCCTCTCTTTCGATCCCAAAACTGAGTTCTCTCCGTCACTGACGAGAGTTTTATTGCCTCCTTATAATCGGATGCGAGAAATATCATATTAAGGCTAAAGTAATGGTCACTCTTAAAACAATCTATTTGAATAATGCGAAATAGAGTTAGGCGATTCGGGTGGCGTCACAACTTCGTTCGCCTTCGGTTCTTTTTTATTGGGCCAAGCGCACGAGGACTGAAGCGAGCAAAAGTAAACGCAAGAAGCACTGGTTTCGCACCACATAATCCTGATATTATTCTGTTCTATTCTCGTCCCGACACAAAAAAGAAGCAATTAAAAGCACTAGTGGAAAGTGGGGTCTTAAAAAGCGATATGAGCGAACATTGTTCGGTGCACTAATTCGCTCGAATGAACCTTCGATCGCCACACAGCAGGAAGTAATTTCTTTGAATGTACGCATTGCTTTGAGTGTACATTCGAGAATGTTAAAGCTCAGTACAACGTGTATGGCTCTCTTCACCCATATCTGGCCTTAGTGTTAATAAAGAATATATATAGCCGTTATCGTCACAAACGTCACTATCGTGAGACAGGGGCAAGTTCCGCAACGTATTCTGTCTGACTTGGCCTGTTCGCTTTTAACTATGCGACGTTATTAGTTTCACTGCTTCATACGTTACATAAACCTATATAATTAAGAAGTACTAGCGCTTACTTTAATGATGGAATCCGAACCACTCAAGGTAATTAGATAAGACAGATGCTTGGGCTAGTTGGTGATTCGGAATCAACATATTTGCACAGCGCAACACTGCGAGTAGTTACGACGTAACTACAGAAGAAAAGACAAGGACAGAAAGAGCACTGACTTCAACTGAAATTTTATTTCAGTTGAAGTCAGCGCTCTTGTTCAAGTTAATTAGGTCTCGCGCCTTTCTATCACTGAGCTGAGTGTAGCGTGACATCTGCATCGATCATAGAATAGAAGGGCTTCATTTGTGCGAGACCTGGCCCAAGATGGCTAATAAAACTCAAAGTGAAACTCAATGCGATTCATTACGGAATGTCTACGTTACCTGTAGAGCTAGTAAGCTTGCTGATATTACAGGAATGCGCCAGTTACAGTTTAAGCGCGCGCAGTTTTAGATTGACAAAAGAGTAAGTTAAATCTTATACGAATATAAAAGGTTGAGTCAAATTCGTTTTTTTTTTCCTGAAAAAAGCTTCTCGCAGAATAACAACTTAACCCAAATACTCAAGCTGCATAGGTAGTCTGGAATGCAATTATGATCTTGTTCATCTATAACGGTGACTGCAGACTGCGGTGCACGTGTGCCTCGCGATCGCAGGCTAGTGCGTGTATTGAGAACAATATTACATATTCGTTTCGTACTGATTTGCCAATAAACAGTGGCTTAGACACTATTGCAAATATCGAAGAGAAAAAAGAACGAGAAAGAGAACTCTCGAAGGAGGACAAGAACAACAGGAGAGAAGGCAGGGAAGTTAACCAGGCACATGCCCGGTTTGCTACCCTATACGCTGGGGGAATGGGAAGGGCATACCCACCGGTCAAATGGGTACAGGCGATGCCCAACCTGGCGCCCGGTTGTTTAAGGGCATGCTTGGGGAAACTCCCACCGCCGCTAAATGGAATGTTAGCGGTATGTAGAATTGTAACCTAACGGCTGCATAGTATAGAACTCTCGAATACCACACAGAAAGTACCCTGCTGTCTTCATGCTGTTAAAAGGCCGTTTTAGAATAGAATTCGTACGACCTGCGTTGCTTGGGTGCGCGTTCTGTTTTTGAAATATAACGTGCGGACCCTAGAGGTTTGCGTATGATGCATGCGCCGCAGCGACAAACGCTAACGCAACGCTTTCGGCCCTCTATTCTAAAGCTGCTCAATGTGTCATACCGTAAACTCTGCACGACAGCTTCGGCAACCTATGCGGGAAACGAACATAGAGCATTGCCAGACAGTTCCTCAGCCCTCTGCGGCTCTTGATCCCATCGTTCACCGGAGTGAGCCGGAACGCAAAGGAAAGAGGACAATGGCGCCCAGAATTCGTGCGAACTTTTTTTGCTGCGAGGGCAGATGGACGGACTCGAAAACCCTCGAGAAATGCGCCGCCCTGGGCGTGCGCCTTTCCACCATTCGAGCGATGTTCGGATTGGCAAGAAAAAAAAAAAAAAAAAAAGGCGAGCTTCGCTTCCTACAAACCTCGCGATTCGAACTCCGAAAACCCCTGGCGGCTCGAAAACTTATAATACCTAGCAACGATCTCATTGCTGTTCGTTGCCATAAGAGATGAGGAGGCACACGGTGCTGCTCTCTTCGGAAAAGAACCGATCCGCGGGCGGACTATTTCTCTTTTTTTTTTCGCTCTTGCATCGACGACTCTTAGCAGCGCGCAGTTATCGTCACCCCCGCTGTAAAGCCTGCTCATCAGGCTCCCCCCAACTTTTCTTCCGAAAAGACTTACTTTTTTTTTCTTCTACTAGAAAACTCGTTCTCGCCGAAAGCTGTTGGCATGTATACACACGCCTGCGGCCGCTAATGCGAGGGATCTGATTTTTCAGACAGGAACGGGCCCCGTATGCCCGGCACCAAGGGGACGTGTACGGGCTTGGGGGTGCCTTCGCCTGCGTACTCCTCTCATATTTCTTTTCTTGGTCTCAGACTTCGAAGGGCGGGCTCGCCTGTACAACACCAGCGTGATGAAGAAAACCAACCCTCACGTATAGTTATTGCAGAGCCTCGGCTAATTCGATTAAGAGGGACGCGGCGTAGAGGCTGGCACAAGCAGCAAGAAGGAACCAGGGCCGAGCAGGACTTTGGATATTCTTCGAGCGCGCGCGCTCCGTACAAACGTCGGTGGGCTAAAAACTTTTGCGGAAGTTATAGGTCGCCTCCAGCGAGCTCATGATTCCCTTCTTTCCGATCGCGCCGTGTTGAGAAGAAGATTTTTCCGGTGCCTCCTCTGTTTGCGTTCAACTTTGCTGCTGCATGGCGAGTCTGAACGCAGCGCGCATGTGTGTCTGAAGAAGCACGCTTGACGAAGAGCAGGACCATGCCCTGCGAAGAGCGAAAGATTTTTCGCGTCGCTTCGGTATGTAAGATAGTGTGGGTATAGGACAGGGAAGCCGGCTGAGAGGAGATACTGTCTGAAAGAGTGGGAAGCAGAAGTTTGCCGGAAAAGAGGAGAAAATTGCAAGAATTTTCTCGGCCCACGTCTCTCGCCGGAACCAGCAGCGCACCACTCGGAGAGTTCATTCCTTCGAGAGACCCGGTTGGAGGTTATAGAACACAACTATAGCAGCGGCGAGCCACGGACAAGATTTTAAGTGGAGTGCGCCCGTTTCATGCACGCTCAGACGAACTTCAACGGGGCGATATACTTTAGCAGCTGGGCACATAGACATAAAAAAAGAAGGCGGCCCGTACGCTGCAGCCTTCGCCCAGACCATCGGGCTCAATATATCATGCGCGGAAATTTGTCTTTTTCGGGTAACGCCTCGCTAGTTTCTCAATGAGCAGTAAGCGCATCGGCTTCCTGATGCCGGCCACCGCGGTTGGTACTGCCGCTGATGCGGCCGCAGAGTGGGTTGAATTGATGTATGGTAAAAAATGCGCGATCCACCCAAAAGCCACCCTTTCGATTTCTCTGTTCTGTTTGCTGTTCGCTTTTGTTTTGTTTTTACTACTCGCGGGCGTGTGTGTAACGCAAGGCTAGAATTTTCTTCCGGCGCGCGGCTGAAACTAAACGGTTCATTTCGTATTTGTTTTGACCGTTGAGATGATCGGTATCGAAGCGAGGGGGACCGCGTCTATACTGGCTCCGTCCCCGCGGCCTCCTCTACGCCGTCCCCTCGTGCGCTCCTGGAGGGAATATTAAGGCCGGGAGATATTCCGTCATGTCAAAAACTCTCGGTGCATCACTTTCATTTTCTATGCAGATGACGATACATTACGTAATATGGAACGTCGCGAGCGCTTTTTTGCGTTGGGGACGAAGCCGACGGGGAGTGAGTCGTCGTTGATGGCTGCGGCGCCTTCCGCGTGTGTGTTTCTTTTTTTTTTTTTTTTTGAGGTCATCGGTTGAATAAGCATAAAAAAATAATGGATAGGACAATCAATACGATACGGGAACAAAAAAGAATGCTGCCAAGCAAAGGGGTTCGAACCGTGTCGACTTCGGGAGACAAAGCGTGTCGAAGACATGTTAGTGAGGGCATCCAGCAGAAGGGAGTCCTCCACACATGCGTTCTCTCTTTTTCTATGGTCCCTCCCTGGCGGAACAGCCATAAATCTCTCAGGTTGATTTGCATCATGATCGAATTATTGCGGTGACTAAAGTAATTACCGAACTGAATGGGTGCGAAGTCGGAGCGCAATGCGAATAGCGAGACCGTTAACATCACCAGCCAAAGTAATCGCCGTCAGCCGTTGAAGACATGTGGTTTCTTGCAAGATAAATTAGCTGTTTGATACAATTTATTCGCTATCATCTACTTTCGTTATTTAGTTGGCGCCGAGTAACATATCTAGAGGTGATCTAATTAGATAGCATTTGCTTCGTCTATGTTATTACGGGGGGCGATGCTATACAGCAGTGGCTATGCGCCGCCAGTAATCAGCCGTTCTTACTGATGTGAACGTGAACACTCGTGAAACACATTTGATGCATTCATTGTATACTGCCAGTGCAAATGGCAAGGCCGAAACTCCGAGGGCCGCCGAAAAACGAAAGAACGACATGGATGAAGTAAACGTGTTTTCAACGTCTATAAAAAAAGCTTAAAAATGCTTTCATATTCAATTTTAAAATCGAGGCCGAGGAAGTCTGTTTGTTATCCGGTACAACGGAAAAAGAAAACAGTCGGGTTAAGAGGGGACTAGCAGACTTCGTTATAAGTATTTCGGGCTCCCACGGGACTCTGGTTCACACGAAAGTGCACAAAGAAAGAAGGAGAGAAAAAAGAAAGAAAAAAGAAAGAAAGAAAGCAAGCAAGCAAGAAAGAAAGAAAGAAAGAAAGAAAGAAAGAAAGAATGAAGGAAAGAAAGAAAGAAAGAAAGAAAGAGAAGAATTGTACAGCCTATCTGTATAACCTGCCATGCCGAACCAAGGAGCTCTCTCTCTTTAACCAACGCACAACGTCGACGACCATCCACGGGGCCATTCAACTGCGTTTGCACTCTTTCTGCATTTAGCTAGGAGTCTCTCGTTTTACGCCACCGCCACTGCGTGCGAGCCATCTTCGATGAGGTGAAAGTCGTTTCGTGCCGGTGCTCCGAACACCTCCAGCCACGGTGTGCTCGAGGTGGGGCCGCGCGGAGAGCATTCGAAAGAGCCGGCGCAAAGGTTCGCTCGACACTGTCTAGCCACGGTGCTTCGGACCAGCAGGGCGCTTCAGGCCACAAGAGCAGCCAGAACGGCCAATAAAACGAGCGCTGAAAGAACCCACACAGCCGTGCACGGCGAGTAACAGCCACACGAACTGAACCAGTCGTATAGAATTGTGGTGCCACAGTAACGGGGTCCGAACGCGGTGTCTTATACACCTGCCAGAAGCGCTTTGACTCGAGCCAGATGGGGTTGGGTATACGCACTCCCCAAGCTGACCTGTCGACTTCCCTCTCTCTCCTCTTGTTTCAGGGTCACGTACAAGCTGCGTCTTTTCCTGCAAAAGTGGTCGGTCGGTTGTTGGTTGAGAAAAAGTGGTTAACGATTTAGAGTATTTGGTACTCTACTATGGGAAAGCTGAAAGCCGTCCAAACTAAACTGCATGGTCATTTCGTAATTACACGCTCGAATCAATATACCTGGCGGCGTGCTGGGTTCACTTCCAGCGTCGACTGCTACCTTTTCTCAACTTCGTTCGTCCTACATTTAAGCTGACGTATCTTCATCAAGTTCACGTGTTCACTTTGCTGCACTCGCATTCATCGTCATTCCTATCGAATGAACACCTCGCAGCAGTATCGGTGCATTGTTTTTGTTAGTCTGATTTTGTTCCAGAACATAAAAAAAACACAACAGAAATCTATTAGTGACAGTAAGTTGAGTGACAGTTGCAGTCACAAGAAGCTTTACATCAAGAAAAAAAAACAGAAAATAAAGTAGGAGACCAAAACAACGTTCTCGAATTTTCTTGTTTCTTCTTTCATGTTGCATTATTTGAGTGTTTTGTTCTTATGAGTAGCCGCTGACAGTGTAGCCGCTTGTATTTGTCCCCAGATCCCTTACTACTTTCAATGCACCTGAACACTGAGCCTAGCTCCAAAAGTATACGCATATAAAGTAGGCTAGTCACAATGGTTCGACGACGCAAGGTTATACACGCTAACTATACTGGTACAATGTTGCTGCTAATTGCTTTCAGAGTCAATATTGTCGAGCTACACGCAACACTAAACTACTGAAAAGCAATTTGTCGTGATTTCGTAGTCTTTGTTTTCTAGCATGTGCACAGCTTAACTTAGGCGATTGATTGATTGATATGTGGGGTTTAAGGTCCCAAAACAACTATATGATTATGAGAGACGCCGTAGTGGAGGGCTCCGGAAATTTAGACCACCTGGGGTTCTCTAACGTGCACCCAAACCTGAGCACACGGGCCTACAACATTTCCGCCTCCATCGGAAATGCAGCCGCCGCAGCCGAGATTTGAACCCGCGCCCTGCGGGTCAGCAGCCGAGTACCTTAGCCACTAGACCACCGCGGCGGGGCTTAACTTAGGCGAAAGTAGAAGTTCATGGGAATAGGGAATCCTGAAGCGTCGAAAAATCCTCGTAACGCGGGTTTCGTCGCTGGTGCCAACGTTTCGGCAAGCGTACATGTCTTCTTCAAGGCTGAATTTTCCGTTCCCAACTAAATATAGGACACACAATAGGAACCAGTCAGGAAACTTGAAGTAGTTTGGTAAGCAGCGCGATGTCCAGTGGCTTCAGCATATGGGGCCACACCGCGGGTCCTCGTTGCAATACTATAACGCACCGCTCAGCAATGCCTGCGCGAAGATGCGCTTGTATCCACAAAAGATAAGCGATCATCTGCGGCCACCTCGCGCAGACGCGTCGCGGGTGCGACTGACTTCAGAAGCATCGTTAAAAAAAACCGATTTTTATGATTGGAGGAGGCGCCACGTCGGCCTCAGTGGCGAACAACTTTGAATAACGGTCTGTGGCTTTGTTATGCTATCCTTCTTATGCATTTTTTTTCAGTGGCTCGTAACGCTTTAAGCCACAGTTAAAGCGGGGAAAGCTGCTCTTACGAGGTGGTGTGCAAGGGCTGCCGTGGAAAAAAAGAAAACACAGAAAATGGCTGGGACAGACAGAATGGCGGAACATTTGAAAGGGTAATGAGGATAGGGGACGAAATCTAGAACCACCACGTGCACATTAGGACAATTTCTTTGAGCTTTTTGAACACACTTATTTATGGCTACGGCCTCTCAATTTTCAGGCCATTGTCCTCAAAGCAATACAGAAGTAAGAGATGACATAGAAAAATGTCTCTTGTTTTTCTGGTACCACGTTTATTTTTTTTCGCGCTAAAATAAATCTTGCTTCATCCTGCAGCAGCATTTGTTTAAAAAAAAAAGGGACACATTTTAACGATTCTAATTGGCGAAAGTGGCCTTATCTTCAGCGAACAAAGTGGAACAAAGTTGCTGCACCCCTTGCTGTCTTGAGAGGCACATAAAACACTCATTTGGGTCGTAGGCCAAAGGGGTGCGAGGTCCTGGAAGCTTTCAACCAAATAATTTTGCGAAACGCAGGCGCCTTTGTTGTATACATTAGTAAGAAGTGGGCGCTGTATTGAGTTCGCAATATATTTCGCTGTATCCTTCGCGCGAACAGGAAAGAGACAGAAAGAAAATAAAGGAACAAAGATATTTACTTCACTTTTTTATTTTTGCGATAAATTTTCTTTGTCAGTGTGAAACTTTACAGATTAGGCCACAGGAAATTCTTTAGTCATACATATATTGCAGTGGCGAGACAGATATTTCTTATCACTTAGACAATTCGTGCGCTAAGCGCACAAATCAGTATCATGCACGAAGCATTCGGCCACAGGGTTGCTACTAAATTCTTAAGTATATCTGCTTTCGTACAAAAAGGTGGTCATCGTGTTACATTTGCAGCATACGTGTCGGCATCAGAATGTCACTTCTTTTGCATACATCATAGATTATCGCGTATTTTTCATAATAATTGCGCGCAGACAGAACGATTGAAATAACGGTCAATGTAATCAAATTAGCGAAAAGTTATTGTTTCACCGTTGCAAGCGCACGAGTGTATGAAAATGGACATTTGCGCTGTATTCATGAGAATGACACATCCGCATAACCTACAGGTGAATTGTATACACACCTCTAACGGTATGTTGCATAGCGAAGGTGTATGCAATTTTTAAATCGAATAAATATAATTAACGTCGAACGCTGGTTAGGGTCGGATTTGAATCATTTCTCGTACGGCAATATATCATAGTGTTTTCATGATCATAGCTTATGCTATGAAAGATGAATGAGTGTTGGAGGTGTACTAAATGGCACTGATCTCCCAGTGCAAGGCTTTAGCGTGGTATGAGCGCATTTCGCTTGTGTAATATGACCCAAGTCATACCTGCAGTGCCTTTCAATCGAAATTTTGCAACTCGGTGTATACGACATAATCGCGCAACTCTTCTGTGCATTCCAACACAATTTCTCGCGCTGTCGCGTATTATCGAGACTTGTCGGCAAGCCTGAAGTCATTTGGTTTAAAAATCTGCGCCGTACTAGAAGCTGCAGATCTCAGTGCGGATGCATGAATACAACTCCTTATTCCTGCACGATGATGAAATCATAAGCAAAGTCCAGAAACGGAAGTGTGAGCGACATTCTTCGTTTCTGTGTTTTCTGCCCCGTGGGCTCACTGGTATATCGTAAATACGCGCACAACTCGGATGCCGAAACGGAAGCTCAAAAATTACGCTCAGCATCTACGCGCTGCTTATAAGCTTGCATGCTCAGCGAAGCGTCGCAAAGCGCGAATTTTTAAGAAGGCCACCGCCGCAGGCGCAGCTTTGCACGCGCCAGTCGACGCGATGTTGCTGTTTAGTTGTCACTATAGCATCCGTGTCAAGCGACACTGATGCTGTCGTATATATCACGCTCTTTTGGGATCGCCAGTGCCGTTGAGACGCAAAAAATGCTCAATCTGGGAGGGAAAGTCTACGAGCAATCTTACGAGCACTAAATTTCAAATAAGCCGCATAGTCTTTCTACTAATGCGATATTTCGCCCAACTCCCACTTATGCAGTGCCGGTCCACGATACGCAATAATGTACCCACTAATTCGACGGCACTTGTTTACTGTTCGCACATCTAGCGTTGTTCGGGATGCAAAAAACAACCGAGCTTGCATTTTTAAACACTCTTCCGCCTTGAGGCACGCTTCTCCGCTGGCGTCGCTGTTATCGCTTCCGGTTCGCTGTGCGGGGAAGGTCGGTGATTTAATCTATTTACGGGTGTTTCCTATTTGCTTGTCCTCGCACCCCGCTTGCTTTCTCTCTCACGCCACTGTTGTTGGGAGTATCAAGTCGATCCCAAACTCCTTCGTTACACCTATAGTTGTATATTTTGCTGAAATTTTCGCTCTATACGCTGCTTTGTTATCCTGCGCCTCGTTTCTCACTCGGAAATTTTTGTGCCACACTAACATGCCAGCGATACGAAGCGCCGCCGTCAGATTGGGTGCATTCGCGGCACGCATGAATATGCCCTTTTATCGGAGCCTTCACGCAAGGAGGAGGAGAGGAGGGCTGGGGTTTTCTGGAAGCGCGCGGGCCCCACTTCAACCACAGCGTTTCGGGGTTGGCGAAGGCGTCCGGAAACGAGACGGTGCGCTGACTGAAAAACAACGGACATATTATTGCGGTACCCCACTCGAAGTGAGCGAACGAAAAAAGAAGCATTGCCGCTCCTCACGCGTCACTCACAAACGCTGCGCCGGCAAAAGTGGCGCGTATCAACCAATATAATATTCCATCTCGCGCGCGCGCACTAGACAAACCAAAGTTGCATCTTATGCGGGGCAATGTTTGAGGCGGCACTTTTTTTTGTAACGGGTTTCTTTTATACTTTTCTCGTGAATATGCTCCACCGGTTCCTTCTCAATCATTCTTATTCGCATGCAAAGACGCAAACTTGGGCAGTGAAACACACTTGATATGAATGCTGTGGTTCGTCAAAACTTTTATTTTCAGTCAGTGTTTGTTTTCTTTCATTTTATCGACGGGATGGTAAGGAGGAGGGGCTGTTCCGTCCAGAGAAGCCATGTCACCATGCTACAGAACAATGCTGCCCTGCGCATGAGCCAGACCTTCTACCGATACGGAATACATGAAGCGAGACCTGTTTCACACTACCCTGCAGCTTTCTAGAAGCAAGGCTCTTATTGTTCTAGCCTTTCATGTGCGAGATTCGTGGTAAGGCTTGTGCGCATCATAAACGAACATGCGCGTTACCGAAATCGTGTAAAGTCCACTACCCATCATAGGTCCACTAAAAGTGAAGGGAATGGTTAGCTAACAAACGGACATGTACCACAGAAGTCCGTGCGGCATATCAGGAAACCATCGTCATCATAAACGCGTGCATTCCACAGAAATGGGGCAAATTCCACTGCACACAACTTCCACTGAAAAAGAACGAGTGACAGCAGTTAGACCAACAAATGGCGGGCGAGTAACCATAGTCACACCACTGACAGGTACTTCGTGGTTTTAACAGGCAGCGGTTGTATACCAAACTAAAAGCTTAAGGAAGACTGTTTAATAAAGAAGAGGGGCACGACATACCTGGAAATTTGCTAGACTGACAAAGGCAACGCCAGCAGCTTCGCTGGTTGAACTTCTTTCTTTCTTTTCGTAATATTTCATTATTTTACTTTTTCTCTCTTTCCCTAGGAATAATGCCCTGTAGGAAACCAGGCTTTTAACTTTTTAGTCAAACTACATACCCATATCCTGCTTGCCTTATTGAAATATTTCGAGCGCGCATTACGGCGTTCCTTAGCGGCGACAGGCTTCATACATTAGCGATAGAACTGCTTAGCCATGTGCGATACCGCTGCTACATATTTACTATCAAAGCGACATAAGTATATACATTTATAATACAAATTATTTAGTCAAGTCCTGTGCGCGTTAGCAAAACATATCTGCTTGGACACTGATCCTACACACACGATTCCCGTGGAGCAAAATATATCGTTTCGGAGATGGGTGTCCATTACAGCTTAGCTCCCAGGGAACTTCCAGTTTTTTTTTTTTTTAAAGCGGCATGCCGAATACGTTAGCGCAATGGGAGCCAGGATGCCATAGGAAAGGCGCTATTTCGACCGAGCCGCCGCTTGCCACAAAAAAAAAAAAAAGGTTCATTTATCCGTCTTTCAACAATTTTGCGAGTGGTGTTACTGCGGGTACTGAACAAACACGGTGCCGAGGAGATTAACGTGCCATTGAAATTACAAACGAACACGAACCGTATAGGACTTCCTTCTCACGTGGCATACGTCCTATAACGGCAGTTATCGCACTTATAAACGGATTTCGCCTATTCACTGCTGCATTTAGCACGGAATCCTTCATAATTTATCGACGCTTCCAATTGCGAACATTCGACAATCTTGTTTTTACACCAGGCTGAGAAAATTGTTAGGACTGCTTTAAAGACGGCTTCCACGCACCTATAATCTGTTCCGTTACGGTGACTGGAAGTACGTTTCTGTGTATCAGCTTTCTTTTATTGTTTTTCCTAATCCTAAAAAAAAAACGACCGAAGACAAAAGAAAGCGCGGTGTCTTCGGTAGAAGCCAGTTTCCCGATATTTTCAAATATTTTTGATTTTATTCTCAAGGATTTCGCTTTGTCACCCGCGTGCCCAGCTACTCAAAAGTCGCCCGACGAGATCGCTTTGTTTATTTTTGCTCTACTTCTTATCACAAGGTTCCCTACTGGGGGTGGGGAAAGTCTCACCTCACTACTCCCCCTCCCAAATTCTTCATTGGTAGAGTCCGAAAGTTTTGCATGCAAAAATTAAGATGAAGCAATGACGTGCTCCTCATAGCGGCCTTCTTTTTTTTTTTTTTTTGGTGCTCGGCTCTCCAGGGGTAAAAACTATAGGTGACCAGGGGCTCAATGCAATATTAAGGCTCCTCGACCCCCGCTATCATTCAAAATGCTCTGTAACAATGTAGCTAGGTGGGCTAGTTTTTATCTCATCTCATCATTAAGTTAATCTGCGAGTTGTTAGTGAGCGCTTGTGGTGTGTATTGAATGCGAAGCGTTTCTAAGCGATTTTCAGCGACTGAGCCAGCCAGCCAGCCAGCCGGCCGGCCGGCCTGCCTGCCTGCCTGCCTGTCTGTCCACTTACGTTTGGGTGCTCTCGTCGTGGTCACCCCCTTATATTGGCGTGAAGCAAAATTAGCATGGAAGGGTAAGGTGGTTTGACGAATATGACGCGCTGGTCAAGACATGAATATTGTCACAATCCCGTCGAGCACGTCGTCAAACACTTCCCGCCGGACAGTGGCACATACACACGGGCGTGTATGTGCTGGTGGTATGAGGGCATGTGCCACAGGTGATTGACACTTACTATCTACCCAGAAACGATGAGAACGCACATGCGGAATTTTAACGCGCGAGCGTTTAGAAATACCCGACATCGGTAGCGTCGACCCGACGAATGCAAGGAATTCAGTGTCCCAGCTGGAATCAAACCCAATCATTCTGCGTGGCAAAGAAGCATTTTAGCACGGAGCTACGCCAGGTCTCGAAACTACTTTTCAAATATATACGCTGATCTTCGTGAAACGTCAATAGTGGTTGCAGTGCTGCCTACCCAATTTTATAAACATTACATATGTATATACTCCTTTGATACAGCCTTCACGTCGGATTAACGTCAATTGTGGTTAGTTGTCATGTGCTGAGGTTGACTTATGTAGCAGTGTCCGGGGCCAGCATCCTCGCGAGCATCGGCGCTTCATATTGCCACGTTCTTTTCCCCGAGTTTTGTTATCGCACCCCGTTACGCTACGTTCGGCGCAAACCACACCTACGATGTTCGAGAAGCTTCGAGGCTTAGTAGGTCGTTTTGTTAAGATTACGCCCACTTCCGAAACGTCACAGATTATTGGGGAACCTACGTCGTCGCTAGTGATAACACTAGGATATTCGATGGCAATGGTATATATGCCGACACGATTAGCCGCTTGAAAGTTGATCGACGGCCGACGCTCCGTTCGCCGCTATCAGTACCACTTTCCTTTTGCGAGGCCACAAGTTTGGCCCGAATAAACAGTTTCTTCTTCGACCTGTAGTCTGCTCCCTTCATTCACATCACGATCCCGTGACAATATCAGCTTCTGGTGTTGCTAATACGCATGTTCCAGTTGGCATCGTTGCACCAGTGCAAACAACTGGTTACATAAACATCTGCAACTCCTTAACATATGACTGTGCGTGCAACATTTGTACATATATTTTGCGTCATTTTTTTTTCATGACGTGTCGCTTAATAAAAAAATTGCGACACGGTCCCCTTCCCTCCGCATGCTTCGCATAACGTCGATTCCCGGGTACGTGGGATCTGCAGAATTTTTTTTTTTTCTGTCTTTCTTGGTCTGAAGTCATTTATTCGCACTCAAATATGTACTTAATCATTGAAATGCTTCACGACTGACTCGCTAGGTCCTGCTGAGTAAAGACATCAGGTCGACTTGGCGGAGTTCTCAGATAACTAGGCGGGGGAAGGGGGTTTCTGCTCTTGCCTCCCCACTCCCCTACACGTGCTGACACGCCTATGCTTCTTACTCGTTTACGAACCTCATCCTGTATGTATACCTCAGTAACCGAAGAACTGGCGCTGCTTTTCCCCCAACTCTCTGCGCTTCCTTTTCAGCGAGCCCGCGTCCGGACTTCGGTTTCGACCCGGGAGATGGCGACACCGCACAGCGTCCGGTCTTGCGATGAATTGCTCTCGTCTCCGCGCGCTGTGACGTAAGCGTGCGCCTTGTCTCTGTTTTCTCCGCGCAGAAATGTTACTCAACTTGGAGTCGATACCGATGGAACCTCACCATTTACTTACTTTCAGGATTGGGACAGGAACATGGACTCAATTTATCGTGCAGTCAGTGTTCGAACAGCTTAACAGTTGACGCATAACGGTGAATTACTTCTCTCTTTAAGAGACATTTTGTGAGATTTCTTTCTTCTACAGAGTCACAAACAACCATTTCTATAGAGTGAGGGAGTTGTTGTTGATAGTAACGATAAGATATTCCTTGTTATTGCACTCGCCCACAAAAAGGAATGGCATAACAACCAAGCAGTAGTGTGTTTATGGTAAAGACATATGAAGATAAACGAAGTTGGAAATTGAGACTAGAAATAAAACATGGAATACATGAAAACACTTAACAAGTGTGACAACCATTTTTTATGGTGACAGTTTTTTTAGCACGACGGGAAGCTTACCGGTCAGTGCTCATGAGTCATGAGTCGAACAACGAAATGGCAAAGTGAAAAATGTAGCACGACATTTGTAATGAGAAATTTTCTCTCCGCAGTGAATGTGGAGTCGTCCACACTACTGGGCAGTATCGTGGTTTCCTCAATTTCTGTGAAACATACCTGCGCTAGGAGTTGTTTGCGCATAGACAGACATCGGGTTTTCGCAGCCTCTCTGTAAAAGTGCTATTCCCATTGACGTTCTTCTTTTCTTTGTTGCAGTTGTGGTGCACCGTATTTCTTGTTTGCCCGTTCACTGTCGAGTCACAGTGTATATCGCAATATACTAACAGAACGATCCTATTTACGGTGAGAGATGTGGGTGCATAGTAACAGGAAATGCCCGAGATTAGTCATTGATCAGCTACGTTGCATACCGCAATATGGAAAATGACCCGACAGAAAAAGTACCGCGTAAACTTGGGGAAAGATTAACGATATAGCAGCTCTCAAATAAATTCTGCGCAAATTTAATTGCGTAAATAAACTGTAAGGACATTACACAAGAACGTATCAAGCACGAAAAATAAATAAATAAAGGTGAAGTGAGCTTCCAAACGGCGGCACCGGGTGCTTTTTCTCGGAGGCAGCGCAGGACGGGAACTAAGGTACACAGACATACTGTGTATGGCAAGGGAGCCGAACGACAAGTCAGACACCCCTCTATGCATCGCCTCCTGGATCCTGTCTATGGAAAAAAAAGTACAGAAAACTGAAAAAAAGAAATGACAGAAATAAAGGAGGGAGAGGGAAATCTGGACGAAGTACTCAGAAGAACAGACGGAAGGGAGTACGGGAGAATCTAGCGGCATCTCCCGATTCGGGACGATATTCAAGCGCGGATAGGGATCGAGGAAAGAAGAGAGAGGGGGGGTGACGTCGACAACGCCTCGAACCCGAGCCTGCCACCGCCTGGGCCATGTGCATTCTTATTCATGGCTCGCGTGGTCCTCCCTTCTTTGAGATGCAAGTCGCGAATAAAAAAAGGGGAAAATCGGGGAGAAAAGGGAAGGGAAGCCTTCAGGCAGCCTCATCACAGACAGACGCACACGGAGCTTCTTCTAAGCGTGCACCTCTCGGCAGTCGCGTGACGCAAACGTCGAGACGGGAAGAAGGGAAGAAGAGGAGGGAGACGCACCGGCGCCGACGTGGCGACGGCGGTCACGCCGTGGGGCCGCTGGCGCCAGCCCGAGATGGACCGTCGGGGCTCACCTTACCCTTCGAGCGTTGCCACGGGAGACCCGCTTCCTCGCGCCACCGGCGACTCTGACCACTTACTTCGACTGCGGGACTCTCCTTTATTTTCTTCCCGCTGCATTCGCTTGCCGCTGTGGCGCGCAGTATTTCTTTCTTTCTTTTTTTATTCGTCACCACACCGCTACTGTTCTTTTTCTTCCCCATCGGCCTTCCCTTCTGTGCGCTTCATTCATTCGCGTTTCGCGAGGCAGGCGCACCGTAGGGAATCGGAGCGGCGACGCGCTGTCGCCGCCACGGATAGCGAGGAGTGTACAGGCAGACATACCCGTAGGGATAGATGAACGCGAGCTGAGGCCGCGTTCATTATATCCAAGCCCCTATTATGCCTTGACCCTCGCAGACCGCAGGCTCTCGATCGCCGTCGCCGATGAGCGCTCAGGGCCCGCCTGTGTCCGCGAATGTGGTTAGCGTGGCGGATGGCCGGTCCCCGCGCCTGCCTGTCGCGCACGCAGAAGCTTCAGTGCCGGAGTGAGAGTTCATATTTGAATTAGTGACTCCGTCGTGCCGGTCTTGTGCACAAGTGGCCTCGCGGAAAGTGTTCATTGTTAAGGAGGAAACAAAGAACGTCATTCGTTGCATATTCATCCATCGTGCGAATACAAGTAACCTTATGTGAGAGTCAGTAGAGGTTTTTAGTCATTTTAGAGGGTTTTTTTTGTGAATTCTCCACAAAAAATTCAGTGTACAACGTATCTTGATGTTTCCAAACAACAGCTGCACTGAAACTACCGCCACTGCTATTTCAAGCATAGCGATCATGTAGAAAATCGTCGGTCGTTCTGGATCGATTTATCTGTTCGGTAGGGTTCAAGGTATTAACGTCAAGCCCGCGTGCACGCAGCTACCTCGCTGGACCATATATGATCATGGAAGCTAAATGCGAAGACGGTGTTGGTAGCTTACAACGCATGTCAAGAAATGACCTCGTAAAGCAGGGGTCACAACTCACAGAAACGAAAACAAAAATATATGTAGTTTGTCGACGGCGTTAAATCAGCGAGCGAGAAAGGACGGCCAGCTCTCAACACTTGCGATATACTTCGCGTCCTGGTTGTGAAGTGTCGCGCGTATACTGTGCCCCAACGCCCGCGAACCCTGATATATGCCCGCAGTGCCGGTTCGTATCAACCGGACAGTCGCTGCTTGACGCAACGCATATCAACGCGCTGCCGCTTGGCGAAACACGAGGGCGCGGCCACACTGCACGAGCTTGCATATGTAGACCTCGCTCGCCTGCGACGCGTCTCCGTCTCCCGCGAAGAGGCGGCAACTAAACGAAAATAAGAAAAGGAAGAGAGAAACGGTTCCTTATCGTGTTCCAGACGGAACGATGGCGAGAAAAAGGAGCCACAAGCCTTTCGACTCTCTGAGGCGAGTCAGGAAGCTGCCGTGTTGTGTGACAGCACTTTCGGTAGCGTGGGCTGTCGAGATGGCCTCTTTCTCACGGATCCTGCCTCGGGCACAGCCGCACGGGCTACGTACCGCACTCGCCGCATAACGCGAGCCTGAACCGCGCGCCCTAAAATGTACGCGACGCGTTGCGCAACGACCTCTTGCCTTTGCAGTCGTCGCCCGTCTTTCTCCAGGCGTGCCTGCATCGACCAAGTGGCTAGAAGAAGACGCGCGTGAGAATTGCCGCCGAGGCAGCTGCCATTCCGAACACGCCTATAGAACCACCGACAGTCGAGGTCGAATGAACCGGGCCATTCACGGCAGTTCCGGGTGAAAGTGTCCCCGCAATAGGCATGCACTGCTGTGTATCTGTCGCAAGGAGAAAAAAAATCAACGAAAGAGGAAGAGATCGCAGAGGCTCATATCCGCGTTCTGAAAACCGTACAGACACGTGTCCACGGTGCGACAGGCTATGTCGGTGTCTTTGAAGACACTCGTGAATCGTTGTAAAGAAGTATGTAACAGTTTGTTGACCTCTTTGATAAGCGCCACGGCGTCTTTGTCACTCTGCCTTGCGACGATTGCGAAGTGAGCTTGTTTTCCGAGTCGTGTATTGAGGTCGAAGTGAGTGAAGAGCAAGCAGTGTTTCGAGTTTGCAGTTGTCTACAATCTCGCATGTGCGTTCATTGTTCACGGCTAAAATGTCTTAACTCTAATGAACAACATTTTTTCGAGGTGATTTAGGCGTATTCAGTTTGTTATGTTACGGCTTTGATCCACGTTTATCGCAGCCACATCGCTAGATCTGTTTCCGTAAGTGTACGCACCCGCGAGATTATATACACACAATATACGCAGACATGACAGCCTCAAACTTATAGGAATATGGTTTTTAATTGAATACCCAACCTCATAACAATAGAGAGGTCAAGGAAGGGTTGATAGAAACCGCCAAAATATTCTGCGCCATCCCCCAAATGCACTTCAGGCACCATCTGATTGGGTTAAGTTTGAATTTGACTGAGTCCAGACGCAATATGATTGGTGCCTGAAGGGAGTTCAAGTATCACAAGGTGATTTGCCCTGGTGTAGCCGTCAACATTCAATAGGCACCGTGTTAAAGCGCACTCAAAAGTGTCACAGGTGCCATTGCTAGTGAAATTTCCCTCTGGATACGCAGAGAAGAGCGAAAGCGATCACCTGAATTTATTATCTAATGCAAAGGAGGATATGTGCCGAGATTTATCTTAGAGGGAAACTTTCTTATTATGTGGTAATGACCAAGCGCTTTCTTTAAAAGTTCACTCAACCGCATGTAGAAATGCACGGCGCTTGTTTCTTTAGCTTCGTTCTTGCATTTATTTCCACCCTTTCTAGAGTCCCAAGTGCAACTTATCGAATAGAATCTCAAAGCTACCTTACCTGACGCTAAATTAAAACAAGGCTGGGACTCTCTTTATTGATTACACGCGTGAGGCATATGTGCATGACCCCAATATCAGGTATCAGGGTGCATGATTCTTGTGAGCGAAATGTTGTAGGCCCGTGTACTCAGATTTGGGTGCACGTTAAAGAACCCCAGGTGGTCAAAATTTCCGGAGCCCTCCACTACGGCGTCTCTCATAATCAAATAGTGGTTTTCGGACGTTAAACCCCACAAATCAATCAATGATTCTTATGAGTAGACGACGCCTTGGTTACGAATTTCACTGTAGCACATCACTCTTCTTCAATGTTAGGGACAGTGTACTGCTTGATGAAACCCTGTTTTTTAGGCGATTGATGGTTGCACGATGCATTTAAGTTGTACAGCGAAAGCAGTTATGAGATCACGTTTCGGGTCACGCGCAGTTGTCCGCCGCCGCCGGTGTCCACAACCACATCGCGCGAAAATTAAAAAAAAAAATCTTGCACCAATGACAAAGTGGGGGCTTGAACCCAGGTCCACTGGTTGCTAGCCCAATATTCTACCACTGAGTTACGCCGGCGCCTGTAACTTGTTGTCAAACTTGCCTTAGGCAGGCATGACCTAAAACCAATAGCACAGTAGGGCTCGAATTCGGGTCCGCTGGGTACCAGCCCAATATTCTACCACTGAGCTACTCCGGGTTTTTTTTTCTTCTTTCCAGTGCTTGTGACTTGTTGTCAAACTTGTCTTAGGCAGGCTTGATGTCGAGAAAGCAATCGCGTTAATACGACTTATAAAGCGTTTTACAACAGCGAAAGAACAACCAGTCATCGCACAATGCGATTAGCGTAAGGAATGGGCTGTCCAATGCTCTAACCAATTAAAAAAGCTTTTAGGGGCGAAACTCTTTATAGCGGCACCAGTTCGTCCCCCGTAGTATGTAACAAGAATAACATTTTGACCTCCAAGGTGGTGCCGGTGAGAGACTACTTCTGTGCGTGTTTGAACAATAAAAAATAGTGCTCAGCGTACATGTCAATGGCTGCTAATGGGGAATGAGAGACAGGAGCACTCGGCTTTTAGTTAACGCGCAGGCTGCGATCACCATTAGCAGCCATTGGCATGTACATTGAGCACTATCTGACAAGAAAGGGTTGCTATACGTTATACTCGCTGGGTGTAAACTCCTTAGCTTTAGAAAGGTTTAGCGAGCGTTGAGCCGCAGTGCCATGAATACAATGAACTTGTATATACCATAAATGAACTCGAGGTGGTTAAAAATGGGAAGTATATACGCAGCGCAAGCCGTAAAAAAGTAAAAGCAGAATTATCCGCCTCTCATTTCCCATTAGCAGCCATTGGCATGTACATTCAGCACTATCTGACTGAAAAAGTTTGCTACGCCATACTCGCTGGGCGTAACCTCCTTGGTTTTCGAAAGGTTTAGCGAGCGTTCGGCCGCAGTGCCATGAATACAGTGAACTAGTATATACCATGAACTCGAGGTGGTTAAAGGTGGGAAGTGGACCCGAAGCGCAAGCCGTAAGAAAGTGTGCGTGTGCCACCTCTCGTTTAGTCCTTGGAATGTCCGCTAGATGGCGGTGCTTCTATATGGGGAATACATGATGAAAAGATGCGAGATGGTGGTACTTGGAGTGTTGAATAGATTGACGAACGGACACATAGACAGATGCATGGATGGACGCATGAACAGACGCAGGGGCGGCTGCATGGACGAACGCAGGGACGGGCGCACGAACAGACGCACGCACGGACGGGCTGATGGACGCATGGACGGACGGAAGCAAGAACGAATGGACGGACGAATTCTTCGCCCCACTCTCCATCATTCACTCCATGGATATGCTGCCTTTTTTTTTTCTTGTTTCCCTGTTAACTTTGGCGCATACCCACTTCAGCCATAATTCCTCATCGTCGTCAGGTACTGCATGGACAATCGGCACGAAATTCCTTGCAAGTGCGGATACCACGCTTCTCAGAAGAATGCCGAAAAATACATGGCAAATACCAGCCTACTACTCAAAAGTTTATAATTAATGTCCTAGTGGGTACCAAGCAAGTGTGCTTGCAGCATTCACCCAATGAGTGTTTTGAAAAGGCTCTGAAAGGCCCTTTATCCCTTCTCCAGTGCAGGGTAGCAAACCGGATGTGCGTCTGGTTAACCTCCCTGCCTTTCCTTGCATCTTTATCTCTCTCTCTCTCTCTCTGAAAGGCCGCTCTTCTATAGCGTTTGCTGTGACTATGCAGTGCATATATCGCGCAGGCGTAGAGTTTTTTTTTTATCTCAGTAACACGCTTCATACTTTTGAAGAAATCAGCTTCTGATATATATATATATATATATATATATATATATATATATATATATATATATATATATATATATATATATATATATATATATATTGTAGCGTCTACGCCAGCCATCTTAATCTAATTCCTTATATGCGCAACTCCTCATCTAACCCCCTGTCTTCACCTCTGAAAGTGTAATGGTCACTGGCGAAGAGACGGGGCTCCAGTCTTTTGTACACGGCGCCTAACGCATATTACACGCGGGAATCGGGGAAAACCCAGTTTTCGACAACCTGCCCGAAGCTCTTGAGTTACCGAGCAACACGACGCCAGCTGAGCCTTCATCCGGCCCGCGACGAAGGTGACGCACCAGTTGCCGAAGTGTGTATACGCTCGTGTAGGCGATTGGCCGAGCGAGAACAAAGCGCACCCTTTGAGTTCGGGCTCTTTCGCCCACGCCCTGGGTCGCGACCCCTTCGGAGCCAAGTTAGCCTCGAGTTCGAAAACGCATTCCGCGTCTTCCCTCCCCCTGATCTCTCTCGATCTCTCCAACGGCCAGAGGGCGCATCGGGTGTCCGGAACGCGCGTACAAAGGAGCTCGTGGCCGCGGCTCCACATCGTCCGCCTTCCTGGCGCCACCGGGACGATGCGACGTCAGCTCTCTCGCGCCGATCTGTTCCGCGTGCAAGACCTCCGCGCACGGCCCAACACAACACCGTCGCAGCCTCCTCGCTGCTCTCAAATTCTGACACATGACTAACGATTGCGAGTCACTCGACTCGCAACATTACCGAGGCATCTTGTTTCCTCTGGCGGCCGGCCGAGAGAGGTGAGGGGTCGCGACGGTCGTCGTTCTGCAAAAACACAAGGCGGCGGCCCGCCTGAGGAACTGACGCACAGGAGTAGCGGGGGTGTTGAGGGGCGCCTGCGGTACAGGGGCGGTTCAGCGACCCCAGGAGAACGCGTGATACGAAGCAGACCGCGAGACTGCATCTCTTTCCTTGTCGCGTCCTCGACGACATTTTTTTTTCCCTTCTACCTATTTTACTTTTGTAGTACGCACTATTCCGCCTTGTACGGCGATACGCGGCCCTGGTATAAGCGCGGAGAAGGACCGCGCCGTTTAAAGAAATCTTTGAGAAGGGTCATCACGGGCGCCGAATCATCGCCTCCTGCGAGAAGGCGGCGACGGTGCCGCAAAACGATTTCGCCGCCCTCCTTCCCCCGACAAAACGGCCATGACGCACTCGCTGCATCGTCGCACGTGTAACTCGACACCGTCTCTGGCTGCATCAGAGGCAGATACGGAGCCTCTCCTGGCCTTCCATCCGGTGCATGCGACGAGGTTTCGCATGGCTCGGTCGTCGCGATTGCGCTCGCCGTGGCGGCTGGAGGCACCTGTCACCAGAATCGGACATAAAGCATGGCGCGTCGTTACAAAGCTGGCAACCATGAGCGCGCTTCTCGAGGAACGACGCTAGAGTGTACTAAGCTTCTAGTACACTCTAACGACGCTCCCGCGGAGGCCCACGTGATTTCACGCGTTCTCTCTGCAGCGTCGAGCGAAGCGGGCGGCCCAGGCGCGAGACGTTGACAGGTGTTTGGGACAGAAGACAGATTCGGTCGTTGGCAGGACAAATAGGCTGCTATACGCTCGATAGTCAACGACGTTACTTGTTGCCCACGTCGAGCTGAGGCGACTGCTTCGGGGCGGTGTGTACCGCGACTTGGAGAGCAGCCGTTACGAGCCTTAAGAGGGTGTGAGAACGCCTCCGACGCGTTGTTTACTGCCAGCTGCTCGCAGTAGATCACGCGTTGTTACAAACAAGGCAGGAATGGTTGTGCCCCTAGCGACGGTTCGCTGCGCCAAGCACGGAGCCACGCAGACAGTATATCGCGTGCCGCGTTTATTTTGGTCCCAACGACTAAAATATTAGCTTGTCGAGTGCTCGGGAGCTCGCTCTGATGACCCGTGGCGCGCAGAATGGACTGAACAGCGCTGCGCCGGGTACGCAGGATATATGGCGGCCATTATAATGACGTATACGGTCCTAAAGGAAAGTTCCCTGCTAAGCTGCCGGTTGAATGCGGGACCACAGGCGCTTTCTAAATTTCCAGTTTGTTAAGTATCTGCAAGTGTTGAGTCGTCACAGCGTTACTTTGGCACACATGATGCGAGGAATGAATCCGCAGCTGCCCCCGTGCAACTTAAGAGAGAATCGTAACAGTGCCATCCGGAAGGAGTCGGCCCATGATTTCCATGCCGAAGATTCGTTTCCGTAATTCGTAAAAAGTGGCTCCTGGGCATCGTTTACGACACCGGATATTGCCATTCACTTAGTGCACACATTGCGAAGGGCAGATGCGACTTGGGAGCTACGGAACTGTACGGCACTCGTAAACAATCGTCACAGGCGCTAGCTCAGGGTGGGGTAGTGTCGTTATATGAAAGAACTTTGCTACAGTTATCCGCACCATTTAAGTTGGCACCATACAAGATCACAAGTACTCAACCAGATAAAGGAAATACATACAATAGGTGGCGGCAGTCAGCACTGATGTCGTAATTGATGCTATTTGATATTGAAAGCGCATATACGTGACACAGAGGAAGTGAAGTGACGCAGTATAGGCTCACAATTAACTGCCTCAGGAAGTGGGAGGAGGTTAAAGTGCACAACGTCAGCGCATCGAAGCCTGAGCACATCGCGGCTCCAGGTTTTCTGTTATCCTATTGCGTCGTCGGAAGGACCACAGAATTTTTGCCCACCGTAATGTATGCCAGAAAAAAGTTGCGTATCGAAGTACCAGTTATTAAGGCGAGAGCCTCATCATATGTGAAATTCAATCGTCGACGTCAACACGAAGGGTAAGTTATCTCATGGTGATGATAAGATGATAACAACTTTAATTTTTGCCAGATAAGGAGGCCCTGTATACTCCCCGTCCCCGACACACAGGCCTATAGGTGACGGGGGCCGGCACCATCGCGATTAATAGCGGGCCGATTTCTTGTCTCTTCGCATCTTCTTCCGCCTCACATTCCCGCGATGACATCACTATTTAACGTCGCAAGCCGCCAATATCTTTGGTGCCATAAAATTATCGCCATGGCGTCACATAGCGTGACGTAATATGATGACGTCATCCCACGACATCGCTCAGTCAAAGGTGGATCGATCGCGAACGCAGTACAAAACCAGGAAAGGTGCAAAAAGCCTGCAATGTTTCTGATCTTGGAGGCAATGCTAAAATCCATTAAATGAAAAAAAAGTTTCAGAGGGGGCGTGGGGATCAATACAACGACTGAAAAGAGAAAGATGGCTTTTGCCTTCTAATCGTTTTACGCCAATGCAGTGTAGATCATTTTGAGTTTTTACATCACCAAAAACAGTGACTTTGTGTCACTCGACAATTCCAAATCCAGCGCAAACCATGAGGTACTCAAACGCTGCCTAGCCCCGCCGCGGTGGTCTAGTGGCTAAGGTACTCGGCTGCTGATCCGCAGGTCACGGGTTCGAATCCCAGCTGCGGCGGCTGCATTTCCGATGGAGGCGGAAATGTCGTAGGCCCGTGTGCTCAGATTTGGGCGCACGTTAAAGAACCCCAGGTGGTCGAAATTTCCGGAGCCCTCCACTACGGCGTCTGTCATAATCAAATGATGGTTTTGGGACGTTAAACCCCACAAATCAATCAAACGCTGCCTTATTCATGTGCCAGTAGCGCACTCTGCTTTGTGAATATATACACATTGCTAATTGCGTATACAGCTTTAACATTTCGTTTATGACGCGCGTGCTGGAACCAAAATGCAAATTGATAGGTGCATTTGAACGTGCGCTAACACAAGCGCGGGTATGAGGGATTATATTGGTAATGACATATTGCTCGCTCACCTTTAAACAAAATAAGTAATGGGTAACTTTCAAATCCATTAGCTCTAACTCAAAAACGCTCGCTCATACGTTTCGAGGCCAACTATTAACTCTTGAAGTTCTTGGGATATTATCTGCTGGAATGTGGCCCAATCTGCGTCTTACAGATGGCCCTGGTACAGCAAGAAGCATTGACTGTATGGGAGAATAGAGCGAATACCTCTCATGCTTTCCACCAGTCTCGCGTGTACTCCTTCATGGCGCGATCCAACGGCACGCACCAAAGGTTATGCACCCGCAATGGTGCGGTCCTTTCTAGCCATCACTCATACGGCATCGCAGAGTCTGAAAATTGCTACCGGGCGCCATGGAGTAAACGATCCACTCTTCCCCTCGCGCGAAATCACGCTTGGTCGTCACGATAACCACGGCCTCGCACACGTATATATGACACGTGAACGCACACAGCGCCTAATTTTGCCGGGCTCCCGAAACTTGTGGCCTTTCCCCCTGTTCACTTCAGTGTGTGTATAGTATAAGCCCTTGGGCCAAGAACTACATCGACCGAGCACAAATTTTTATAGCTCTCCGCGCGAGACACGAAGGGAGCATCGCCACGATTCTGCAGCCCTTATCTGCGTGGTGAGCACCTTTTGGTGGCCCGGGGAATCCCTATAAATAGTCGATTTCACGGTTTTGCGCTTTCGGGGACACCGGGCCCACACCGAAGTGAACCCGTTGCTGTGTGGCTGACTGTGCTGTGAGTGAGGTAGAAAGGGACTGCGGTGTCACTCGGAACATATTTTACGTTCGGAGTTGCTTCGCTATAGTGCATAGGCGTGGGTAACTCGGTCTCACGTCGTTGATGGCCTCGCGCAGAAAGCACCATGGAACGCCACACTGCCGGAACAGCCCCAAACAACGACGCGGCGATGTGCTGACGGATCGTGCTCTGAAAACGCCGGCGAGCGTCGTGGTGTGAGTTATGACGCCACGTGGTTTCATTGCCCGCGAAGTGGACGGACGGACGGTCCGGTGATTGCGTTGCGCCCAAGCAAACAGCGCGTGGCGACGGCTTCGAGCGAACGATGTAAATGGCGGCCGCGTGTAAATGGTAAATCACTCGCGGACACACCGCGGAATGCGTTGAGGCAGTCATTTTTAGATATGCGCCTGACAGCTATAGTGATGGTGGGGACGTCGACGGAGAAAGTGAGGCGGCTTGTGAAAGATAAACCGACCTGTTTTTTGTTGGTGAAGCGCGATCGCGAAACTTCCGCTATTACCTCGTGCAAGTAATAGCGGAAGCGATGTCAGAGAAGTCCATGAGAGATGTCCATGAGAGAAGTCCATGAGTTGAGCGAACAAGTCGCGGGCGAAAAGGCGTTCCGTGTATGGGGGGCTGGCCCCCAAATTTGGCTGTTTACTCAATTTAGAAACATACGGTGACATATTCGAGCTTATATATAATAACCCTAAAAATTATTAGAACGCGGGTTGTCAACGGAGGCAACCGTTTCGACAAGTGGACTTGCCTTCTTCAAGGCTGCAACTAGCTATTTGAGTGTATGCTTTAGCGTAGTTTCGTATACCCCCCTTTAACTCAAACAAAAGGAAGCGAATAGCACGTAAAGAAGGCATATACGTAGAGAAATTACGTTTACGCCCTTATATAACAACAATATATACGTATTTGTTCTCATTAGTATTGTGTCTAACAAAGAAAAACGATCCCTTAAGATTTTCCACTTTTTTTCTTACGTAATTACAACATACACGTAGAAACAGTTCGCAGAATGAAAGAACTGCAGCCCAGACAGCTTCACCGGGACTTCCAGCTGAGCTTGAATCACGTGTCACGAATTCAGAGGAATTCGCAGTCTCGTGTTTCGTATAGAGGCGAGCCACGTGGGACGCGCTAAGCGCGAAGAAGGCAGCTTGGTCGCCCGAAACACAAACATTGTACCGGCCCACATTTACAACGAACGGCGTTCCTATAACCTTGCACCAGAAACAGGCAGATGGAGAAGAAATCGTGTGTATACACAGATGACTCAAAAACGCATATGTATGCAAGCTCCCACGCTGGAGCCCTACCATATGGTCCGTTGCGCGTCACCGTATTACAAACGAAGTAAAGCGAGGGTGTTCTCGTGGTACTCGCCTGACCGCCGTGTATACCGAAGTGCTACTACTTCAGCGTCAGCACGCCACAATGACGCAGTGTGCAGGAACGTACTACGTGTGCACACAATGTCCCAACGTGTCGGCTCTTGTCTGTATACGCGCTCCGGGTCCGCGATGTGCATTTGTACATGCCGGGCGCGCTGGCGGCCCATCCTACAGAGAACACGAGATGGCCGCCTTGTTGCTCCAAGACCGTTCCTGTTTGAGTCCTGTAAAGCCTTACTCGCGGAAACAGCATCGAAAAAAGAAAAGCCCCGTAGCACCGAGGAGCTTCGCGCGCTGAGCAGCCTGTGTGCGACCTTTAAAGCCTGCACCTGCACCTTGTATTTTACGACAGGCAGGCACGGGGAGGGAAACCCCCGGCGCAGGAACCCTCCCTGTTTATTTTGAAAAGAGACCTCCGGTGCCGTCACAGACCTTGCCACCTTCGTTTCTGTGTCTCAACGTCGCTCCAAGACTTGCGTTTCTCTTGCTTTTCCTTTTTTTAGTTCATTCAATACGCGAAATTTTTCGCTCATCGTGACATCCAGGCTGCCTCCTCATCTGTCTGTGCTCCTGTCAAGCTCCGCCAAATTTTCTTTTTCTTGACGACCTTCCCAGAAACAAAGCACATCATAGACAAGAAAGAGTGAGGGAGGCAGAGGGTATCTGGTGAAATTGGGAATGTAAGAGAGAGAGAGAGAGGGAGAGAGAGAGAAGGCAGCGGTAGAACGCATATAGGCCAACAAACGTCGTACTAAACGCGTGGCAACGGGACCGCGGGCTCAGAATGCGGCACGTAGGCAAAGAGCAGCGTTTCGTCGCCGCCGCAGGACGGAAACTGGAGAGATCGGAGGGAATCCACCTAAAAATACGCCAGCAGCGGCCACCCTTCCTCTCTTGCTTCTCTCTTTCTGTTCGGCTTCATTCTTTCAACCGTGTTCCGGCGTGTTTATTTTCCAACGTCTTTCGTTACTTGGTCGTTGCCTCGCGGTCCCCTTCACCCCAACCAAGCTCCCATCGTTCTCAGCTCCTCCACTCCAGGTTTCTGAAGGACCATTCGGTTCCTCTCGGCGCCTGAGCCTCGGCGCATCCGCAGAAACACGCCGGACGACCTGGTCGGCCTTTCCGACAAGCGAGTTTTCCTGAATATTCCTCCTCTCAAGGTATATAAACAGCTCATTCGGTAGCTTTCTCGGGCGTAAAAAAAAGAACCAAAAGGAGAACAGTAAATATGTATAGCTAACCAGAAGCGAAGATATGACGACGTATGTTAACGTGATGAGCAGCCGCTTGTTGTATATATATTTTTTGTGAATACAAAGCGAACGTACCAAACAAAGTGTTAAGGCGATAGCCTAATGTTTCATAAAACACGAAAATAGGCCGGCGTTGGTGACAACACGAGTGATGCAAAAAAAGTAATAATAACCACGACGTGATAATATCATCATCGTCGCCAAAAGTTGTGACGTCATCACAACGTCACATGACATCGTCGCTTGATAAGAAGTGGGCCGATCACGGAGTCGGTGCAAAACTGGGTTAGTTGCTGAAAACTTTAGATGCCTCCAATCCTAAAGCAGTGCAAAGTCACGTTAGGCGTAGAAAGCATTCAGAGGAGGGCAGGGACGACAAATGCATCTACTGAGGCTGCGTTCTAATTCTAGACAGCGTTGTAGACAGTCCACATTGACAGCTATTTAGAATTTTCACGAAACATGAAAGTCATTTTTTAACTGGCGCACTAACGCAAAGGACGGCAACAAGACTACAGGATACTATATCATCACTTCAAGCAGTAGTACCAGAATTTAAACAATGGAAACCTTCAAAACCACCTTGGACGTTGCCACTTCTCAACGTTATCCGTGAAACAGACGGCATAGAGAAGAAAGCAGACATGGCACCTCTAGTAGCGGCACAGTTGGTACTTCATCAGCTTCATGTAATGCATAATGAAAAAACGAAGATATATACAGACGGATCATGCACAGAAGAAGCGTCAGCCTGTGCGGTCTTTATACCCGAAATTCAGAAAAAGAAGATGTACAAATTATCGCACAAGTCTTCATCGACGACAGCAGAATTGGTGGCTATCTTTGAAGCAGTTAAGCTTATCTGCGAGAATCCCGAGCCACGAAAATGGGTGATATGCACTGATAGCAAACCTGCTCTTCAGCTAATCAGAAATGTGAGATCACCTTACAAAAATGGTGAAATAGCACAATGTATCGCAGAAACTGTGGAATATGCCTCATCGCTGGGTCACAACATCGTATTCCAATGGATACCCAGCCACATTGGAATAAAGGGAAATGAAGATGCTGATAGTCTCGCGGAGAAAGCATTGAAGGAAGGACGGGATTGCACAATCCCTATGTCTGGGGCGGATACTCGACATTTTATATCGCAAGGAGCTAACCATTGTTCGATGGAGAAGTGGTTTGAGAGCCCTAAATCAAAGGAAACGATACTTTATGAAGTCGATCCACACAGAAAATTTTCCATAGCGACAGACCTCCCACGACACCTAGAGACATTGATCCACCGACTTAGATTGGAAGTAGCATACACAAACAGCTTCCTGCACAAGATACATCGATCAAACTCACCGGAATGCCATTGTCGTCATGCAGAAGAAAATGTTCGCCATATTCTTTTGGAGTGCGTTAAATACGCGAATGAAAGAGAAAAATCAAAGAACAAATTATCAAGTTTGGACAGACGGCCCCTCACAATAAAGAAACTACTTGGACCATGGCCTGAGATGCATCTCCAGAAAAAGGCAATAATCTTCCTGACAGACTTTTTAGTGGAGACCGGACTGGACAAGCGCCTATGACTGACAGCCAGAGATGTGTATTATGTAAAATGGGGTCATGTATATACTGACACTATAGTAGTAAGGTGTGCGTGTAAGTAGTTTATGACTGTGTGAACTGCGTGAAGAAAACTGTGTATTGGCATGTTATTTGAACTGGTTTCAGTGTGCTATTATGTGTTTTTTTCTTTTTTATCTTTTCCGTATTGTTAATTTTTTGGGTACCGTTCTGTATTATTATTTTATTTTTCGCTGCAGAACTTTGTGATATGGAGTAGCCGAGGCAATAGGCACCTCAACCTCTCCACAGCAAAACAGTTAAAACAGAACAGAACAGAACAGACCACGTCGAGCCCATGTTGTACGAGAAGTGGAACATGTCCGGACGGCTTCTACGCGACGAGACGCCACCTCGCGTCGAGAAGAGAAAGCTAAGATAAACTAACGTAACTTATTTTTTAGCTTATTTCGCGTTCAAATCTACGAAAACTTGAACATAATCCACATTGAGCATCTGGAAAAGCGTCTGCTTGTGTGCAGGTGACCATTCTGGCAGATCCAAGTATCGTTGAGCCACCATCTTGTTCGGACAGCAAAGTAGCCTGCATCGTTTTTGCCTACAATGTAATATTCTCGAAGCATTCTATTTCACCGGGGTGAGTATTGGAACACACCGTGAGGAGAAAAAAGAACGACGGCTTTTGCCTTAGAGTTGTCTTAGGCGAACGCATAAGGGATCTTGGGAGTATATTAAGTAAAAAATGTTTTTAACTTGCTGCCTCGCTTTTTCTTTAGCTATGCTTGCAACCGTGATTGCCCAACGCCTATACGCTTGAAAACAACACTCTGACGCGTTCTGAGTGCTTCCTGAATACGGCCAATATTTGACCAAATGAAATGAAACTCGGTTACATAAGTATGACTGCTGAGCTCATAAGTCAGTAGAACCAGTTATAAAAATCGAGCTAGTTGTAGAAAGGGAGCGTACCTTACGAGATATAACAAGTTGGTTTCACACATTGCTATTTAGAGCACACTGACAACACAAAGATGGTACTCATCAGAGAAATATTCAAGTACGAGTAATACAGATCACGTTTACAATTAGCTCTTAAGTTGAAAGTGTTATTAAGAACAAAAAATAAACCAACCATGACGTTCACCGAAGTCAGCTGGCCACTGGCAAAGAACTCCTACTTAATCACGAAAAGAAAGTGTGTGTATTCGGTCCTCCATTTGCCAATCTTTCGTTGTAACAAGCCTCGGAACAAGTGATGCTTATGAGTTTTAAATGAATTAGTGCCCGCCCCTCCCCCCAAAAAAAGGTAGGGGGGGGGAGTGCTTGAGCAGTACAAAGCCGACCGCGATTGAATACCGCGTTTTTCGTTTTTGTCTTTTTTGCAGTACTGTACGTCTTATTGTTCGCATTGCACGATAAAGCGTGATGGTATTATGCATTGGTAAAACAGCACCCAACTGTGCACACAATGAGCGGAGCTAAACGACAGGTTCATAGAACCATACGCTGATTGATTTGATTGATTGATTGATTGATATATGGGGTTTAACGTCCCAAAACCACTATATGATAATGAGAGACGCCGTAGTGGAGGGATCCGGAAATTTAGACCACCCGGGGTTCTTTAAAGTGCACCCAAATCTGAGCACACGGGCCTACAACATTTTCGCCTCCATCGGAAATGCAGCCGCCGCAGCCGGGATTCGAACCCGCGCCCTGCGGGTCAGCAGCCGAGTACCTTAGCCACTAGACCACAGCGGCGGGGCCATAGAACCATACGCTGTAAATAGGGATGCCTGTTTCTATGTGAGCAAGGTCAATAGCACCGCATGTGATCTTGTGCTCTGGCAGTGCGCTGCGGTAGTGTACAAGCACATGCCTGGGCTCTCACTCTCCCTTCTTTCGCCACCTTTATACACCTTCCCGTCGGTTTTTATCGTTTCCCCAAGGTGGGGTAGCAAATCAGATTTTGTTTCATCTTTCTCTGCCTTCATAAGTGCGAGCATCCCCCCCCCCCCCTCTGCTCTGTGTCAAACTTGATATCAGAACGAAGTTGACCACGGGACACAGCGATGTGTCGACGCTTGGGTACTGCTATACATTACGCGGCAGCCTGACATCGCTTAGTGCGCGAAGCATGCCTATAAGCCCAGAAATTCGACACTTGCCAAGAAAGAAGGCCGGAAAGTAAAAAAAAGCTGAAAAAAATTAATGTACAAAAAGAAAACTAGAGACATAAGCGGTACACGTCGACCTGGAAAAAGTGGCAGCGGCGTCTAAAGTTTCCACGTCAAGGGAACATCAATTAGAGGACGGCGAAAAAATAAAGCGAAAGACGGCCGTAAAACTTGTTTCCCGGGGTGCAAAACAGCACGCTGCTTGGCGCGGCGATGCTCGTGCTTACGGGGGGGGGGGGGGGGTGCAAAAAGTGCGCATGCTATAAAAAAAAAAAATGAGAGGCGTAGAGTTGAGGGCAGCGGCACAGAGACTAGCGGAAGCAGCAGTCCCACGCCAGGCGCCGGAGAGAGGCTTGCCGAAATCGCGTGCATAGTTTTTATTTTAAAAAAACAAAAAAAAACCGACGAGAAGTGCAGGTCGGGAGACCCCGTGTTTTGGCAGACAGCAGGAAACGCTAGGCCTGGAGAGCCAGGTGACAGGTCCCTACGAAGAGCGTCTGCTCCAATGACAAGCGACTGGCAACTAGCGTGCGGGCAAATATCTGTCGGACGTCGAGACTTGGATCGTAAATATTGGAAAAAGACATTAGTAAAGTTATGCCGAGTAAGTGGGAATCTTAGCCCGAGAAATGGGCGCGCTATGATGGAAGTTCCGGCCTCCCTAAAAAAAATATTCGCTGGCGAGCTTTTTACAAACCACTGATTACTCGAGACGCAGAGGCCTTTTTGCGCCAACGTTAATGCTGTCTTAGTTGAGGGCCTTAACGCAAACGATGAGGAAATACGTGAGCCTTCGGTCACAGAAACACGCAAAATTTGGCATTTCGCGGTGATGAAATGCGAACCGAGGAGCAGCTGTATTGGAAAACTTCAAAAATGAATCCGGGATCCAGGATACATTGAAATTTATTTCATAATGCGAAGCATGGTATAGAGATAAAAGGTTAATTGGTAATGAAACATCGTACGTTACGAATGACGCAGCTGTACATAGGGTTAGTATTTTTGAGCATTCTTGTGTATTGTTTGCAGATAGAAAGAGACGCGAGTATATATATATATATATATATATATATATATATATATATATATATATATATATATATATATATATATATATATATATATATATATATATATATAAATGATAACCTGACAGCGAGCAGCGAGAAGGAAATGTAACAACTGTACAAGAAGTATAAGAAGAAAAAGAAGAAGGGGGGAAATGAAGAAGGGGCGGGAAAAAAACGCAAAATATACCAGATCGCGTCTGTGTGCAAATTTCAACAGCCACATTTTTTACCATGAAATTTTAGCAACACATACGTCATAATCACACTTGCATTTGAGCTCAACTCCATGTCCCCTTTACGAAAACAATTTTGCACAAACTCGGAAGCAGTGTAATTCTGCGCGCCAGACACGTCACCTTAAGAACTGCGCGTAGGTATAGAACAGCGCGGCTGCGGACAGGCGAGATAGTACGCGATCTCAACCCACGCTGACGCATCGGCGCCAACGTTCTGTTCCCACCGTCATGACGGCAGTTCGCAATGTATACGACAGTGACGAAGCCGTATAGACGATGCAGCGGAACGGAAAGCTCCTCCGAGGCAAGCGCCCAATTTAGCGAACTCTCCCGTGGGTTGAGACCTCTCGGGGGGGACAACAGCACGGCCGACAATATAGCGGGAGCACGCTTCTCAGAGCCTGTCGGCTTCTTTCGGCGGTGCGTTCCCCTGCTCTGTTTACGTCCCACGACCCGGGGCCACGCTTGTCAAGCCTCTGTTTAGAAATAAGGCAGGTGAACAGCACCCGGCTGCAGCGGCAAGCAAGGTGCACGGGGGCAAAGGCTCGAGGGGCCTTATCGATCAGCTTCTGTCAGCGGACCCGGGAACCAAGCCAAACAAGAAACGCTCCTCAGTGAGCGGAGTGACAGAGGCCAGGTACAGCAGAACCCGTCAGCGGCCAGGGCAATGTGCGGCGTCGTCGGCCCCGGTGAAGCATCCGTGGCACGGAATGAGATGCCGTCGCCCGCCCTCACGGCACCGCAGCCGACAGACCTGCAGTTGCGTCGTGCAGGCATGTACAACGGGTCGCGCCGATCGCTTCCAGCACTCTCGTTCTTCGTGGTTGAGTTATTCGCTATTTACTGAGGTAGTGAAACATACGTAATGCGACCAAGAAGAGACCCTCCAAAGCGCGCACCTGGCGTCGATTTACAGTGATCAGTGTATAGATACCTTGGCTGGTTCCGTGTAGTGAACCAAGCAGTGATCACGTACACCAATCAACCCGAAACGTGTGCGCTTGCCGAAACAAACCGAGCGCGGCATTCCTGATAACGTGACGATTAGTTTCAAGGTGCTATAAACATTACTTCGATACAACAGCACAAATTCTGGTAAAATATGGTGTCCGAAATATTACGCAGCGGTGCATGCGCGAATCGAACATCAGGATCTTCTAAACATGTTGTCTCTAAATATTACCGGGTCCCATCACATCTAAGAAGCGTCACCACTGTCCGATTTGCTCTGTACCAACTATACTAAGCGACACAAGTTAACCGTACTCGCATTATTTTTCTATGCACAACTTGCATTTTATTTATATCAGAGACGCAATTAAGCCTGGCTTAGAAGCGTACAGGATAGAAAAGCGCGAGTGTTTACAGAAGAAATATTTGTCGCTAGAAGGCACGTTGGAGTACTGCGCGACATCCACCCTCACGTGTTGTCGTCTATAGGTAGTACAGGAACGAAATACATGCTAACACACGCACTCGCGAAAGGAAAGGAAGTTCCTAGGCAGCGAAAACAATTACTCTTCCAGCTCGAGGTGCGACGTGTGACGCCCCCCCCCCCCCCCCATGCGAGGCACAATAATATAGCCACACACGTGCGCAAGAGACTTCTCATTGTTTTCCTGCGGAGTCTCTGTCCGCGAGACACCGGCATGACAGAGGGCATCTTGTGCGCCAAAGGTCGCCGGCGGAACATTTCCAGGTATAGTATGGGCGCCCGCTGGCCAACAACACGTGCGCAACAAGGAAGATAGATACGCGAAACGTCAGACTGGTCACGTGCCACCCACGCGCAGGCCGAGTGCCTTCATCGCCGAGCGAGTCAGAGTGCGTGCGTATGTATGAGCATAGGTGGACCACGGTCCGCGCGCTAGCGTGGACATCCATCGCGCCAGCTCGCTGCTATATCGAGCCGCAGCCGTCGCAGCTACGCAGGGAGGCTGAGGAGGAAGGAAGGAAGCGTAGCCGTGCTGTCAGGCCGTGAAGCATGAGCCAGTCTCCGGCTAATGACGGCTGCTGCCCGCCGGTAGCGGATTTTCCTCCGGCAACCTGTCTCCGTTTACCTGATACCCGAGAAAAATGGCCACCTCCCCGCTGGACAGGCCAGTCCGGAGGAAAAATGGACGCTTAATGATGCCGCGCACCGGAGGAAGGAACGCTGGGCTTGGAGGAACGCGCGCCGGTGCGTGTGTGGTATAGGTGCCTTACAAGCAGAGGCAGGCTTCTCTGCAACACTCCCGCGCGCTGCGCTTCTCCCTCTCTTGCGTCTGCGCAGGACGAGTGTGGCCCGACGAGGACGCTGTTTCCGCTTTGTCTTACCTTGACGCGACCGGAGACGGATGATCTGTCGGGGTCGCTCGCCGGGAGCCCCATTTTGCATCGAGTTTGTAACACCCCACTCTCGCTCTCTGTTGCCTGTGCGTTTCGTGGTTTCCTGCGTGCTGTCGACTTGTCGTGTCAAACCTTCGTTGTTTGCACCTTGCGATGCTCTTTCGCTGTATTCGTTTCTCGCGCGAATCTATCGTTTTGCTCCGTCTTTCGAACAACTTTTGATGTGTCTGGTTCCTTAAAGCGGAGTTTGCCACGTTGCCTTCGCTAAAAGGTGCCTCGCATGGTCTTCACAGCCCTTAATGGTGACCAACAACGCACCCTTAATAAGGTAATTTGTGGGTATGCATAGTGAAAAAACCATAAGTATTCGGTTCATATTTAAAGTCCGTTCATTTATCTCGCAAGCACAAGGAATCTTATAGGTTATGTGTGGAACGCTCTTGTGTGCATGTTTCCATGCTTTCTTCTTATTTATTTCAGGGACGAAGCTCCTTTTAGTCTACCTTGTCACGCGTCATGCGTAACCAGAGAAGAAGAGACGAGAAAGAAAAGAAGGCAAAAGAAATGGATGATCATTTCTCGTCTCATTTCCTAGATGGCCTTACTCTGCCGCTGCTCTTCGAAGTGTCGCTACTCTCCAATTGGCTGCTGCACGCGCTTTACCTGAGTGCGCGGAGAACGAGTGCCTCTCTCAGTCTCCTGGATAGTCGCCCTACGTGGAGGATCGTTGGTGGGGCATGGGCGAAGCAGAGCGGCGGACGCGTTGAAGACGCTTGCACTCGGCTTCCTTGACTCGCGTCTCGTCGGTGTTACCCATGCGCGTCTGCATTCTCGAACGCGATCGGACGCATGCACAGACGGACGCGCACACGGACAGATGAACGGACAGACGCTTCGCCCCATTCACCATCATTCACTCCGTGGAAATGCTGTGATTTTTTTTTATCACTGTCGATTTCTAATCCCACACTTCACGGCCCCAGTGCAAGGTAGAATACTAGATCTTAGCGTCTGGTTAACTGTCCTGCCTTTCTCTTGTCTGTCCGTCTCTCGGCCACGTCGCAGGGGCTTCATGTCAAATGTAATGAAAAAAAAAAAAGATTCGGCAGATCCCCTGTACCTTGGGAATCGATGTTATGCGATGCATGCTCACAGAAGGTGACTGTGTTGCAATATTTTTCTTGAGCAAAACGTCACAAGGTGGCGCTAAATTATGTACGAATTTCATTGAACAGGCACTACTAGCATTGATGTACGCAGATGATATAGTGCTCATGGCCGACAACAAGGAAGATTTGCAGAGATTGGTGGACATCTGCGGTAATGAGGGAGATAGGTTAGATTTCAGATTCAGTAAGGAAAAATCAGCAGTCATGATTTTTAATGACAATGAAGGTAGTGAGCTTAGATTACAGGAGGTCACGCTAGAGATAACAGATAAATACAAATATCTGGGCGTATGGATAAGCAATGGGACCGAGTACCTAAAGGAACACGAAATATACGTGTCGACTAAAGGTAACAGGAATGCAGCGGTAATGAAAAACAGGGCACTGGGGAATTACAATAGGTATGATGTTGTGAAAGGAATATGGAAAGGGGTCATGGTTCCTGGTCTGACGTTCGGCAATGCGGTCTTGTGCATGAGATCAGAAGTTCAAGCGTGATTAGAAATTAAGCAACGTGGAATAGGTAGGCTTGCCTTAGGAGCTCACGGGAATACACCAAATCAGGGAGTACAAGGTGATATGGGATGGACATCATTTGAGGGCAGGGAAGCTAGCAGCAAGATAAAATTTGAGAAGCGATTGAGAGAAATGGGGGAGGAGCGCTGGGCTAGGAAGGTATTCAGCTACTTGTACATGAAGAATGTCGATACAAAATGGCGGAAGTGAACCAGAAAATTAACTGGTAAATACTTGGAAAACAGCAGGGGACGAAACCAAAAAGAATTATCGGTTAAGAAGAAAGTGAAGGAAGCTGAGACCGATATGTGGAGAAGTGGCATGATTAAAAAGTCCGCACTAGATATCTATCGAACTTTTAAGCAGGAAATTGCCAAGGAAAATATCTATGATAATACTCCGGGTAGTTCTCTACTGTTTGAGGTCAGGACGGGAGTATTGCAAACCAAGACATATCGGGCCCAATACGAAGGGGTAGACACGGTATGCAGTGCGCGTGGAGAGGAAGGAGAAACTGCCGAACACTTGATAATGTTTTGTAAAGGGCTTCACCCTATAGTTCAGGATGATGGCACAGGGTTTTTCAAAGCACTGGGGCTTAGGGACAGTGCAGCCAAAATAGACTTTAAGCGGGTAGAATTAACTAGAAGGAGGTTACGTGATTGGTGGCTAAAGTCAAGGCACGAGTGAAAATGAAACCCTTCACTGCAAAGTACGAATCCTCAACCTCACTAGTTAAGAAAAAAAATAAATAAATATAGTTTTTGGTTCATTAAGTATTACGGCTTGGCGCTATCGGCGCTAGCCACCGCCCGATCTAAAGGGTACAGCCATATCCATCGATCTATCCATCCACTGCGCGCACAGACATATGCGTTAAACAGCTATGTTTTATATAACCAGTTGTTTACAGTTGCGTAACGATGCCAACAGCAACATGGATGTTAGCAACACCAAAAGCGGTAACCTGATTTGAAGAGCTGGTGCTTGCACTGGTGCTCACGATGATCCTTGCCATGAATCCTGAACACTGCTGCATAAATCAACTTCAGCGGTTGGCGCCTCGACGTTAAGCCCACATGACGGCTGTATCAAAGAAGTATATTTTTAATGTTTATAAAACTGTATAGCCAGTAGTACAACCAGAATTGACATTTTGCGAATATTAGATACTATTTGAAAAGTAGATCCGAGGCATGGCATGGCTCCGCGGTATAATACTTGATCGCCACGCAGAGTGCTAGGGTTCGATTCCTGCTGGGACCATGACATTTATTCTTAGTGTTCGTCCGGTCCTACGTCAGCATTTTCTTAACGCTGAAAGTTAAAATCACCCACGTTTGTTCTCGCCGTTCCTAAGTAGACATATATTGTTCATCACCTGTGGCACATACCCGCATACCAGTGGCCCATATCTGCGCGCGGGTATGTGCCAGGGTGTGGAGAATGTGTTTAATGACTTACGTGACGGGATTGCGAAATTATTTATCTTATGACGAGCGAATAGTATTCGTCAGAGCGTGTCACCCTCCCACACCAATTCTGGTTTACCCCCAGTTAAGGGGGTGATCACAAGAGCACCCAGACGTAGGCGGCTGGATAGATAGATAGATAGATAGATAGATAGATAGATAGATAGATAGATAGATAGATAGATAGATAGATAGATAGATAGATAGATAGATAGATAGATAGATAGGAATCTTTATGAATGTCTAACCAAGTTAGCAGATTGGTGCGCTAAGTGGCAAATGTCCATCAATGTGAAAAAATCCGCAGCTATGACGGTAACACGTAAGCAGAATCCATCGCAATTCATCTACACCATTCATGGTTCACCACTGACTAATGTTGTGCAGCACAAGTACTTAGGCATTACATTAACGTCTGACCTGAGATGGGATACACACATAGCTAACGTCTCTGCGGCCGCACTGCGTAAACTTTTCTACCTAAAAAGACGACTTAGAATTGCACCAGCGCCCGCAAAACTCTTGGCTTCTACCATGCTCGTAAGACCAGTATTAGAATATGCCAACGTATTTTGGTTTCCTTATACGCTAAGTGTTATTAGTAAATTAGAGGCAGTACAACGCAAAGCCATACGGTTTGTACACAACAAGTTCAAATGTACAGATTCTCCCACTAACCTTCTGGCTTCTTCTGGCATTGAAAAACTAGCTACTAGGGCAAAAGAGGCACGCCTGAGGTTCTTGTACCAGTTGTTACATGGCCACAACAAGGTAGATGTGTCTAAGTACGTCACATTTTCACAGTCACGCCCTACTCGTCATAAGCACAAATACAGTCTGCAAGAATATTCCTCAAACAGTGACGTCTTTGGAAAATCGTTTTTCCCGCTAACAATACGCGAATGTAATAAACTGAATGCAAATGCTACTAATGCCGACACACTATCCACATTCACCGCAGTGTTAGAAACCATGCGTAATCTACAGTAGTGCTTCAATGCTTCACATACCTTTGCTATTTTCCTCCTTTCTTTTTCTTTTTTGCACGGCGCACTGTAGCAGGCCAGAAGGTACTGGGTGAGGCTTATGTATGTCAGTTGGAATGTTATTGTTTGTTCTTCATGAATGTATACTACCTGCAATGTGCCATCTGTAATGACTCCAACATTGGAGTCGACAGTATTGCAAATAAATAAATAAATAAATTCATGCATTCATTCTCAAAGTCCCTGCATTGTGCACAAAAACGCTTCGCATTTAAAAACCCTTTTCCGGTCCGTCGGGCTGTGAACTATAGCATGTGTAGAAAAATAATTGTCGCGAATCATTGATTGTTTCCAAGCACCAACGACCACCTAATTACGGTAACCGCAGAATCAAAAGCAACGTAACACAATGTTTTCCTGGAATCAGGATGACTACTCATCTATGGGGATAACCACAAAAATTTGTTATTAAATATAATTTGCTCTTCCTCCTCCCTCTCTCCTCTGCATATATTGCAAATTCAACTGTTCTACTGCGCGAAGCGGTTTTCGAGAACGGCAAGCGAATATTAGAAAACATGAATTGCTCTACTCTACTGCTTTAAAGGCGAGTGTACCATTTTAAATCAAGTTACTCATTAGTAAAGATAGATAGGCCAATGCTTGCCAACATGATCGAGGGCTAATACGCAAAAAAGTACGGTATACTTCAACGCATTACTTTTCGCTCAAATTTATTAATGTTATAGTGTGGATTCCATACCAGTCATTGCACTGAACGATAGTTGCTTGTTCATTCTTACATTGCTAGAGATTATATTGCCTCCAATGTCGGCACACAATCCTTCGTTTTTAAGTGCTGACCCGTAAACTACATCTGAAACACCGTTTCACTTTCATTCGTACGCTTCGCTTTAAGAAGACGCTGGCGAAGAAGAAATATATCTGTTACACGGCATGTACCGCGCAAGTTCCTATACGCGCCGTGCGCCTCGACGAAGTTCAGCGCCACTGGCAGCCCGTTAGTTCGCCAGGAAACAAGCCTCGCGAGGAGTCCCTGCGCCGTCGCGACGTGTCCTGCCTGCCGATTCCGACCGGTGGAAGGCGCACTCAGGGCCGTGCGCCAATACTAGAACGTCTTCGCCGCTGCGCACCCCAACACCGGTGGCTGGATCGAGTCGGCTGGCCGCGAAGTGGGGAGGGGTTGAAGTGAACAGCGCCACTTTGTCCCCGGCCAATTTAATTCCGGGCCCGGCAGAGAGGACTTGTTCGGCGCCAGGTGCCGCCGCCTCAAATGAGGCTCGTCACAGTCGCCGTTTTCGAGAGAGAAAAAAAGGAAGGAACAAGGCAGCGGAACGAACGAAGCCGAAAGGAATCGAGAAACGTCGTGCTCCTCGCCTTGCACAACCACGACGCCGGAGGCGTCGTCGTCGACGAAGGCCGCGTCTACTCTGTCGCCGCTTGTTTGCTGCTGCAGCTTGTTGCCGCAGCAGCCTCGGCTATGTTACACTCCTTCCACCCCTGCCCAGACGCGGCTAGCGCGCAATATTTCCTCACAGGCTGCGGCCGAAGCTGCCCCCCGCGCGCTTATACCTTTTAGCACCAACGGCGCACAAGCACGGCGCCGTTTAATTTTGAACTGGACGCGCAAACTGTCGAGGTGCGCTCGTTGTTTGCGCCGCCGCCGTTCTGCTCCCAGCTCGTATATACTTCGACACGTTCTCTCCCCGCGTCTTACACCGGCCCGAAGTTTTCTCATTCTGGGCCTCACTTTTCCCCGACCTGCCTGCCCCGAGGTGCACCATCGAAGGGCTCGTGTTCTCTCTTTTTGTAGTTCCGAGAGAATTCGTCTCTTTCTTTCTTTCCCTTTTCTTTGTTTTAGGCTTCGACTTCGTCTCCACTCCCTCCTGTCTTTTCAGAAGCGTACAGTATATCGGCGGTCGCGCGGTGTGAGATTGATAGATGACGCTGTCGAAGAACACAGCCTCGACAGTGCTTTGTTGCTGTAGGTTTGGTACTTGTTCGTATAGGTATTTGCTCTGGTGACGTTGCAATTTCTTGAAACGCGATTAGGCTACTTACCGAATCTTTTTTTTTCTTTTAGTTTATATAAAAGTGTATCATTTCTTTTCATTTTCGGTGAGCGAGAGCAAGGAGAGACAGTCAGCAAGAAGAGCTGCATGGACCGACAAATTGGCGCAATCTGTTCTCGAAGGTTTCCAGTTCTTGTGACAGCAGTCAGTCAGATCGACTGACGGCTTGTGGGCGCAACCGTTTCTTTTGATTTTCTCTCTTTTTTTTTCAGGTTTTAAGTTCTTTGCACTCGTGGTTAAAGTTCACCTGTACATATATGAGTGACAACTTATCGAGCGAACTTCGTTTTACAAAAAAAAAACTTTATTTATATTAAGGCCAGCTTCGCTCAAAGCGAGAGTATTACAGAACGCGCGAATGATTACTTTAGGACAGTTTTGTTAACTGACAGGTCATGTCGATTCACTTTATTAGCGTTCGACTGAAATGAAAACAGGTCAAGTCTATGCACGTCGAATCAACATGAATGAGAAGATTTAAGTAAACACTGAGTTCAGTCGTGCTTCTCCTGACCGACGCAGCCCTGGCGAGGTTTCGCACAGTAGAAGAAATGCACTTACGGTACCAAGACAACAATCGAGAATGGCATGGCAGACCAAAACACTGGCGCGCTTTTGTCCCAATACAAGAGGTACAGAAAAGAACGTGCTTCGCCTCTGTCTACGAAAACTGTCCCGTAGAAAAAGCCGATAGCGTCAAAGACTTTCATTGTACTTGAAAACTTGTTTCTAAAGTATATTCCGTAAGCGAGAAAACTAACCGCATCTCGTTAAGAGAGTATGCACTGCGCGGCCACGGTAGAACATGGCAGCAAAAGCGGAGAATGAGGTTCCTTAGCAAGAGCGAATCTTCGACGCCAGTGAAAGGCGTCTCTACGTCCAACGAGAAGTCCTATTTCGGTAGTTATTGACGGCAGACTAAACAACGCAATCAACGCGCGACACCAGCCCTTCTCCGCAGCAGCCAGCCATCGGAATTACCTGCGAGAGCGGTCGCGCAGATCCCAGGGCGAGTTCGGCGCACGTGCAGCAGCAGCCAATAAGTACAGGGGCGTCGCCACCCTAATCCCCGATCCGTCCGCTGGAGAAGAGCTGCGCCAGACAGCAAAAGGCAAGCAAGCAAAGAGAAGGCTCCCTTGCACTTCGTTCGGGCGCCATAGGCGAAGGCATCCGGTACAGCGATCAGTCGTTGCTCCCTTTTTCCTCGGCCTATTTCGATCTCGGGAAGCCGTATAGGTATAGAAGCCACGCGGTGCAGAGGAAGAAGATCGGATCGACGAACGAGGTATAGAAAAAGGAAATGGAAGAAGAGCGCCGAAAGGGGAGGGGGGGGGGGTGGCGACGGGAGGAGAAAATTAGCGGAAGGAGGATTCCCGGGGAAATGAACGGCGCGGCGGCTGAACACACTGGGGAACAACAACGACAGCTTGGACGAAAGCATTTGGGAGGCCGGGCGATGAAACGGGAGAAAAAGGAGAAGCGCTCTCTCTTCATCTTCGTCTGACTCCCGCACGGCCCGGGCGACGCCGGTGAGCTCGCCAGGAAAGGGAGAAGCGGCCAGGGCACCTTGCTTGACATCGCTGCCAGAGATAAGGTATTGATCTTAGTCGCGTACACTTGCTCGCCCTTCCTGTACCGGTACGGTAGCCCGTGGCTTTCTGCTCTAGAAGCCCCGGCGGCACTCTGCCGTGTGTGTACACGGCACACAGTGGCGCCGTCTTCCTGCCATCACGCATCCTGGCCTCAAGGAGCTCAGAATAGAACACTGCTCCCTTTGGCAGGTGCGGAAGAGTGTCGGACGTCAGGATGGAGTCCGCGTCGGCTCCGTGTTTGTGGCCGAACGTAGAAACATCGAACGAAGTCTGCAGAAACTACAACGTCGCTATCGTATTGTCGGACTTTTCTGTCTCATAACTACGGTAGCAGATGTGACGATACTGCCCGTCAGTTGTCGGAGGCTGCGCGCATTCCATCGCTCTCCAGGGGTGAAGCGAGTAGCTGTACTTTAGACGTGCAGTCGTCGGCAAACTTGCCGCGAACACCAGCGCGCGTCACACGGCAATTCAGCGACGCCAGCTACACTATTATAAAGCTATGGACATGCGCAGTTCACTTACTGCGGGGCTATTTCGGTGTCACGCGCATCAAGTCATTATTGAGCGACTTCGGCAGTGTTGCACTGGAATGACTGCGTGCACTCGATATAACACGCTTAGCATGTGCCTAGCTTCGCGTTGATGCAGGTATATGCGCTGACCCCACTGCGTGGCACGCACTCCGGTGTTCACTCAAGTGTGGCGACGACTGAACATTTGCTACCCCTTCCGGCTATGTTTTATTTTGGTGTGTGTGTGACGTTATATTCGTTGGTATGACCAGCATTGAAAATTACTGATTGACATTAGCCCATATCTGTTACTTAATCCGCCAGTAAAGTCAGCGCTGAAACAACGTAGAATCAATGAAGCAGTTACTAAGCAAAGGTTACCGAGCATATGCGACGGGTATAAAGGCCACACTTAGTTTCGCGCTTTCATTCGGGTATCAATCCCGTGATTGCCTACGATGCTGTTTCAACTGCATCTTACTACATTTTCTTTCTTAGTACTAGCTGACTCCTAAAAATATCAACCTGTCTTCCAATACCGCCCCCCAACCCCCCTACCCACTTCCTGTCTCCACAAGTGATGGCGTTTGGCTTTGCCGCTCGACGTTTCAAAAGAAGGAGAAGCTAGATTTACAGAACAGTATCAGGGACAGAGTTTCGTAACTCATTATTTTATATTCTCTTTTAAGTCCCGGAATAACAATATATTATTATACATTTATTAAAAACAGAAAGGTTGCAAGGTAAACCAGCCTATAGTGGGTCAGCTTCTCTACAGTATACTAAGCGTAGTCTCTAGTCAGGGACCCCATTGGTCGTGACCGCTGTAATGGCACGCCGGATCATGGCTTGTTGGGGGTCTCTTATATTAATCACCTAAGACTAGCGAAAGGTGACAATCATGATCATCTTCTCATTTCTTCTCAGTCAATTTCATCAGCCTGTGCCGAAAGCTTTTTGTGGCCAACGTGGCTTAGCACTGCTTCTCTGATGCAAGTCAATGCAAGCTTCCTGTACCTGACGTGCTTTTGTATCACATCCGTGAACGGCCCACCATAGATAAACCACAATGTCATGTGGCGTCATAGCGAAGGTACAATTATGTCAACGTGACGTGAAAAAAAATTGCATCTGTTATGGCGTCACGTGATGATATTTCTTTTCATCCCTCCTGTTGACGTCAAAGCCGTGGGACAACGGTCGACGACAGCGGTAAATTTTCACCTTCGGTGAGGCATCCTAAGGTCTCGCTTTTTGAAAGGACATTAAAGGCAAATATTAGGTCGACGTTGATTGCTGAAATAGAGGTCCAGAAACCTTGTAGTGTTACTTTTATGCCAGGGAAGTGCTTATTCTGAAATAACGTCACGTTTGAGCGGTCCGCATAGCTTTAGCACACTTCAAATAGCCCGCCTGAAAGTCGTCCACCTCCCGTCTCTGTTGCCGTGCACAACGTTGCCCGGCTTTACTGCGTGGCCACCGTCACTATCAGCAGCAGAAAGAGATTAGCAGAACCTACAGCAGCAACAACGGCCATTGAACAATTTTTTGCCATGGCCTCCGAGATGCCAGGCGTGCTTGGTTCATCTGGGCCTCGCTAGATGGCACGACCTGTAAAGTTTAACTACTCGCGCCATTCCCCATAGTAACGTACGGCGGTTCTTTTTTTCAACTAATCAAACAGAAACGAACGAACAACATTTCATTACGTTTCTAGATGCACGGAAGGTTCTTTTTTTTTATTACTGAAGCTGGTTCTATTACTAGGAATTATTTGTAGGTGGTAACTCTGACATCATCGGGATCTTTTTGGGAATGTCCTACTTGTGGCGCATGTGTTGTCGTGCATTTAGCTTAATTTTTCGGTAAGCAGGACTCTGCTTTTGATAATACTGTCTTTTTGTACGTTGCAAAATACATTAAGTTCACTCTGACTTAATTGTTATTTCCGTTCAGTGTCCCTTTAAGAGATGCCAGGTGACAGCTCTCGGAGTACATAAGAAAGTACTGAGCACATACGGCCCATCATTTCAGTCAGCAATCAGAAAAATGTCACACGGAGCCAGCATATACTAGAGTGCGTTCGGTAATGTGAATCTGTGACACCATTAGGTTCTGCGTTAGTACTGTATAGGTGGTATAATTTGATAAGACGACAAGCACTCATACGAGTGTGAGAGTGATCTCGATAGCTGGTGTCTGATAAGACGAGAAGGCAATAATGGTTGGGCGTTCAAACAAGATTGAAATAAAAGCGTTTCTTTGCTTCCTTAGTTGAAGCCCTGCCCCTTCCCCCACAAACTAACTTTGGCAGCATCACTGGGCATACCGAAATAAGTAAAAGTAAAAAAAAGAGCCGATAGCCACGTCTTTGCAGTGTGGAGGAAGACAGGTATGACCGCCAGACATTGGCCGACTCAGATTTATCAGGTATAGCCGGTTACAAAGCACCAACGCCGAAAGAACCCACAGAGACGAATTGAACGAGACGCCATGAAAAAGTGAGAATGCTCAGTGCCGGAAGGAAACACAAAGGGGCTCTAAATAAAGAGGATAAGTGGCGCTGATGGCTGGGGGAGCCGCAGGGTGTGTATATGCCGAAGGAGAAAATCGAGAGGGGGGGGGGGGGGGATTCAGACAAACGGTGAAAAGCGTGGGCAGAATGGCCGTCCGAGCCAGCCGCAGACGGCGAGCGACCGAGTCAGTGAGCCAGCCAGCGCAGAGAACCGGCTGGCGGCGGCTGCTATTGCTGCTACTGCCGTAACAGCACACAGCGGCCACCTTGGCGCGTGCGGCCCACACGGTGCGCACGCTCTGCACTATAGCGGCACAAAAGCGCCAATCAATCAAATGGTGGCGCTCACTTTTGTGCACCCCCCCCCCCCCCCCCCTCACTTCTTTTTTTTTTTTATTTCCAGCCTGCGTCTCGTTTTTGCACTCGAAAGCGAGCGGCTAACGGGAAGACCTGGGGCGATCGCTTGCCTGTCCGCCATCCTTCTCTCCTCTGCCACCGATCAGGACCATACTCTCGAAGCCGATCGGCAGCGGTAACGCCCCTCCCTGCCAGAGGTATATATACCGTGTTTCCTCTTCTGTAACGGGTTCTCGTTTCGTGAGGCCGAGTATGTCTTCGATTTTGTCGCAGCGCACACGTTCCATACTCCATGGCGCTTGTTTCGATCGTATAAACGCCCTGCCGCGGTGGTCTAGTGGCTAAGGTACTCGGCTGCTGACCCGCAGGGCGCGGGTTCGAATCCCGGCTGCAGCGGCTGCATTTTCGATGGAGGCGGATATGTTGTAGGCCCGTGTGCTCAGATTTGGGTGTACGTTAAAGAACCCCAGGTGGTCTAAATTTCCGGAGCCCTCCACTACGGCGTCTCTCATAATAATATAGTGGTTTTGGGACGTCAAACCCCACATATAAATCAATCGTATGAACGTTTCAGTGCGAGATTAAGACAAGCGCATGAGCGTTTACGTTAGGAACGTGGCAGTCAATGCCGTGAACCGAACGCGAAAAGTGCCTCTCGGATTTGAAATGTCTCATGCATTTAGTCATAGAAGTTGCTTAATAGAGTGGTGCCGTAAATTCTGGTACATAAGTGTGATGCAGAAAATTGTTTTATTGAGCGCTCGGTGCAGGTCGACTTCACACATTTTTTCAAACTCCTGCCTGGGGAAGTTGTTTCACACTGCGTAAGAATGGGGACAGTAACAGAGAAAAGGAATTCTAATCATTACACGTGAACCTTTTTTTTTTTCTCTTCAATTTTCGACGGTCAGAAAATACAGACATGTAAGACGGGCGCTATAAGCTAGCAGAAGGGTTGACAGGCAGGCTAGTTGGTACAAATTCATAATGAAATAATAGGAAGCGCAAACCAACGGGACACAAGAGAACAGACAAACAAGCGCAAGTGCTTGTTTGTCTCGGAGCTATAAGCTAGAACTGATCCTGAACTAATCAGTTCTAGCTATAAACTAGAACTGATTATGAGCTATTTATTAGCTAGAACTCATCCGCATTTTCCCACTTGCGACGAATCATTTCGATAAACAAGGTTCGTTTGTTGAGACACTCGCAACCTGTTTGTTCTCTCAATAAACGAGATACTCGCAGATTCGGCCGCCAAGCCACTTTGAATTCACATCTAAAAGCCGTGTCCGAAGGGCGCAGTAATTTCGGGGGAAAATGCGAGATATACCGGTGTACCACCATTTCGAAGCGAAAAAAAAGTTACAACAAACAAAGGATGAAAGGTGCGCGTGTGTGACGGCTGAGGAGAAAACGATCGTTTTCTCCGCCAAGCCAGAGTATTGCGACGGGGTGCCCGCCACCAAAGAGTGATCGCAAGAGAGGAGGCACGCGAGAACGGAGGTAAGGTCAACCCCTCTCTCTCTCGCTGTCTCACCTTCATCCTCAGATCCCGTTCCTTTTCCCCCGAAACTCCCGCAGCGCTGCTGATCTAGGTCCTCCCCATTCCAGACCCCGACGGACAGCGGGACGCAGAGGGAACGAAGGCGCGTCCCATTCAGCGCGGCGTTCGCTTACGAGGTCCTTCTTACAACAGCGGCAGGGAATGAGAGCAGGCAGCACGGATCATTTTGATATCTTGGTCGCGGCCGCGCCACCCTGACGCCAGGAACCGCGTGCCCGTAAGACCTACACACACACGGACCGCCTTCCACGGGCGCTCTCTTATAAGCTCAGCCATCAAGGAGAGAAAAAAAAATACGGGTAAAAACCGGTGCAAGAAAGGTACAAAGTCAAACCTGTTCGTTGTCGATCTCTCTAGCTTTCATCTCATATCCTCCTTCCCGTATATAGTTGCCCCCTGCTCTCTTTTTTTCTTGCTTGCTCGGGGGCTCGTCAGACTCCCCAGGGTTTTGCCGCGAGTCCTTTCAGCCACCAACCGCGGAGCATTTCAGGCATGCGCGCATATTAATCACGGGGTGTCGCGGTAACCGACAAGCGCACAATGAGCATCGGCCCCGTGCTATGCCCCGTGCCTTCCCACAGCAAGCGACCCACTCGCTCTTACCGCCGGCTTCGTATACGTGCGCGAGACGACGAGGACGGCCAGTCATACGAGCGGGGAGCCCAGGAAGGCAAGGGATGACGAGCAAAGTGCGTAAACGGCACCCGCTCGCAACCTGTCTTCCCCAAGAACGCCGAGAGCATGTCGTGTATACGTTATAGTGCGGCGACAGGAGGATGTCCACGACAGGAATGCAGGGGGAGCTCGGGTCGCTTGATCTCCAATACGAGTGGCGCCGCCTTTGCGCGCGCGTGTGTGCTGGGAGCATCCGCGCCGTAACGTATAGCACTAGACCTATTTCCTGTTTCTTCTTTTTTTCGCGCTGACCGTAGGTATGCAGGCCACACACAGCAGCGGTTGTACGCGTGGTATAGGTGGCCTTCTGCGCGATGCCCTGCGCGCGGCAGCTGCCTTTATGTGGCCGGACAAGCCTATCCGCGTGCTTCGTCTCGACGGCTTGTCCTGCGCGCGTGGGCAGACCAGAGCACATTGTTCGCGAGGCAAGCATCTGCAGCTAGAAAACACGCCACTGGAAGTTGTGGAACGTGAATGCAGCGCTAGTGAGCGACACCAAAACGAAACACACTGAGAGCGGGTACCGATGACGCAGCGAAAACCGCGAGAAGGTTGAAAGAGTTGTTGCAGCTCGATTATTTATACAAGCAAGCAACTACTCATAGGAGATGCGGGTGAAAATTCACGTACGTCAGGTGCCTAACACATTGCCCGAGATCGTCAATAGTATGTTTAGTTGTTCTGACTGCGCCACCCATGGGGGTTTCAGCAGGGAGGGCGCACAAACGAGGCACTGGCTCCGCCACCCTTTCCAAGCCATTCCAACCCTATACCACGCCGCATTACCACGATGCGACGCAAGTTTCCACCTCCCAAGACCACATCCTGCAACGACCACGCCGCCTTGTTTTTTTTTTTTTAACGCATATGCATTTATAAAATAGTGCTGCCTATAACAAAGGTCAGTTAGTAACAGTTATGATAAGTGATCGAGATAGCAAATATTGTGACAATAAAAACTCTGAGCAGAGAAAAATAAATAAGTGATGACTGTTATTTGTACATTCAATGACGATAAGAAGGATGCTTCATAAACAAAATATATTTGAGAAGTGCGTCAGACAAGTGTGGCGATGTCAGCGAAAGTGACCACTGGGTACATAAACAACGACAGGTCATTTCGCTAAATCTTAATAGCATCTAGACACTCTGGTTCAATGAAGTATGCACAAAGACGCGATGCTCATCCTGAAATACTTGTACGAAAAGAAACAACACGCTGAAGCAAAGAGCCCATACGAACAGCTATCAAAGAATTCTGGCTTCAATATGCGTCGCGAAATCCATTTGCGCGATCGCTGCGTAAGGCCGTAACATAAACAGTCGGCCAGCAAACTATAGCCCGTCGGACGGCTCGAAATATCGCAATATATTTTGTGCTTTGTGCGATTAGTAAACAAACGCCAAATGCATAGGGATATTGATGCGGTCTTCTGTTGCTCTTTCTTATATCGCACGCTAGAAGAAAAACACACCGACGTACGCACCCGTTCCTAGAAAAAAAAGAAAAAAAAAGAACCGCGTAAGTAACAATTACGTTTCCAATTAGAAGAAAAAAAGGTTTTCGGATTTAGGACTTCAGATAAGCTGAACGCCTCTAATGGCGTACCCTACTAACAACATACCACGCAATTAAATGAACATTAGGTGCTCCCGGAGTTTGAAACACAAGAGCTGAAAATAAGGAGATGTCGGGCATCCACGCCTTGCCCGTTCACGCACAGACAGCGTGAAAACAAATCGAAAACACCGCTGCAGTGCGGGGTGGAGCAGTCGTGGTTTGTCGATGCACAAGTGCTGCATGGCTAAGACGCTGTATGCGCTGCCGAGGAAGAACCGGGTATGTGACGTTGCATCCTAGGCCAAGAAAAACACGCCGGCCGGCATCGTCTCGCGACGCCACTCTCTTCAGACGGTTTTATCCTCGGCTAGCTTTTATTGAAATGCGCCCACTCAGGACCTGTTTGCGTTTGCGTCAAGCTTCTTCTTCGTCTCTCCGTGCGATGGTTTTGTTTTGCGTGAGCCACCTTCGAGACGGTCAGCTCCTCCCTTTTTTTTCTCACCGAGGTGGCAGAGAGCAACTCGAGAGTGAGTGAGGGTCACTTCAAAAATAATGATAAAAAAAATGTAGAGAGCCCCTGACAGAATTTGTTGTCTCAGAGCTTCGAGCGGAGTGAATAGAGCCCGAGCCATCGGTGGGTTGCACGAATGTCGCGAAGGCACCGACACTGCCAGGGGCAACGCACCGCTATGAATAGTTTTCTTCATTTTATTCACTTTTTATTTTGTTGAATTATTGTGTGCCCCTCCCCCCTCCAGAGATTTGATCTTTTCTTTCTTTTATTTGATCTGTTTTATTGAATTGTGTTGTTATGCTTACTTTTCCAGTTGTAGGACTTGTATGACTGAACTGTCCAACTCGACTGAATGTGTTAAGTAAATGGCTGCGCCTTGCACTTCAAAAATATGAGCTGCAAGCGCCAACCTTGTAGTTTACCATGTTTATTGATAGTTGACGTCTTTGTCATGTCTATGGACTTTTTATATCAACTGTATTAGCCGGCATATGGGGAGATGCTAATAAGCGCTTTGTAGTACAAACACTTTTATTTGTGACTTCTTTCTCGCCAGACAAAGCGATTTAAAAAGGACCATACTTTGTTTTATTCGCAAGCTTGCAGTCTTACACATGTTTTTTTGTAAGACAACATTCCAGTCAATTATTATGCGACACGTATCATAAGCGAGGCCAGCTGGCCAACGGGAAAGCGCACTCACTTCTTTCTTCCTAACAATATAAAATGAAAGAAGAGTTTGTGGTCGACTACAAAGAGGCTAGTGGTAGACGGTAAATAATTCCATCTGAGGCTGCCAGCGTAGCTAAAGCTGAGTAAACACGGACCTGTCACACCTAAATAAATCCTATAAGCTATGTTTAATTATACATATGGCGCCAAATGGCTAACACTTTGCACTAGTCGTAAAAGAAGCAATATCAAGAAGCAAGATTAAGCAAGCGAACATAAAAGAAGAAAATGTGTGACGTACTACATGCACCACTCACACCATAGCGGAATGAAGCGAACCAGAACTGCACCCACGGCGAGGCTATCATGAACCTGCAGTCTGAACACGCCGAGAAAAAAAAACGATACCCTAAAATTTAGAAAAAGAAAGCACTAGAAACCTTGAACGTACGTATGAGGTAAGACTTTTCTTTCGAATAACCCGCAATGAACTAGTAAAGCTAGTGTAAAAAATAAGAATAAATAAAAGCTGAGATAGAACTTTAGGGCGTATGGTTCGTTGGCTCGCCTTGTCCTCGAACGTGTTTCTTTTTAATTACACCTGGGAGGTGTGTAATTAAATATGCACATATATATACACGCGTATCGCGCTCTTGCGCGCGGCTTCAGCGACAGGCTCATCCGATGGAATACCGAAACGCCTGAAACGGCCGGGAGCGAACTCGGGAGATAGAGAGGTTAAAAAGAAAGGAATGAAAAAAAAACGAACGAATCAAAAAGCGAAAGAAAGTTCAGGAGGACGAAATTATAATGGGGATCAGTGAAGGCTCCACATCAAGGACAGCGGCCGTACACTGTAAAGGTGTATGCGCTGTGAAAGGTATATCGCGAGGGGCAATTTAAAGGCAGCTTGCACCGAACAAGCTTTATACGGATTGTGCTCGATCTCTGCGGCCGTTTTCGGTGCTTCGTTGTACTTTTTTCTTTTCTTTTTTTATGTTTCGTTAGCCCCCTTGCTCTTGCAGACCTCGGAATGATTAATCGACACAGCCGTGATACGCCCTTTCAGATCACTCGTAGATGCTGAGGTAGCTTTCACTAGATAGAAATTACGCAGGCTAAAAATAGAACAACAACAATTCAAGGCAGTAGAAAGATAAAAAAATTTTAATGTATAGGAAAGATATTGAAGTAACACTGTTTTTATTGCCTCTTTACAGAGAGGTAGTTGAGAAACGTGATCAGAAAATAGTAGCAGAAAAAGACGTGTAAAAGGGAAAAAAAAGAAGGTGGGGGAGATAGCTTGAAAACGCGCATAACGTCGAACAGAGCGTGAAAGCGTGAACGATTTTAGGAAAAAGTGATAGGCCGGTTTTCCTGTCTTGTTTTTTATTATTTTTTATGTCGATCGTTATTGTGAGATAATTTCTCCCACCTCGAGACACCTATCGGAGAAACCATGATTTATTTTTGAGTCACTTGTAATTTTTCGTTTCATTCATATTTTAGTCGGCTTAGCGTTCGTACAACCCATATTGTCATTACTTTTTGATCACTCACATTTTCGCTTCGTTTGATTACGCGTTACGCGATGGTTCATCATCCTTAGTCAATTTCCTTTATGAACATTTTGAATTTTTTTATTTTTTAGCTTTTCAAATTTCCTGCGAAATAGCTGCTTTCATTGGCTTCACTGAAGCCTCCGGTAGATATCGATGAAAATATTATTACCACGTCTCTTCACCTACTCACTACTACTCACTAGCGTACGCATAAAATCGTCATATTTATTAATTAAATCAGGGTCATGTTCATCACGGTCAGCTTGCCTCTCAACCCCCTTTATCGCTACTAAACTGACAGCCCGAAGTCATAAATTTTAGCAATGACATGTATGACGTATTCCTTCATTAGAAAGTGAGGTAGCGAAATTTGCGTTTTGAATCGTATACTAATGCACGCATGTCCGCCTTGCCAAGATGGTATACATCTCAAGTAGCTCAACGCTAATGAACTCTTCGTGCGGGTGCTTTCTTGGGGAATACACGCTTGGATTAAGATTAGCGGCGTACCTTATAAGAAATTTAAAACAAGCGGTAGTGACAGCAGCGGGTAGACTGTCTTCGTCATTATTGAAATACCATCTAAATGCTACATTAATCCACGCAAGTAAGTCGTGCGTCTTCAACTGGCGTATCTCCGTGTGAAGGCTTGTAAGAATTTATTCTCAGCGACTGCTGTCGCATACGCCATACTCGATTTCTACATTCTTGACCTCGCAGCTGCTTTCAAAATACAGTGAGCTTAATTCTAGCACGTACTGAGGTTTACGCGTTCTGCACCATGCAACTAACGGGGCGACTTGATTCGCGAAGCTATATGAAGACTCTGGGGTAACGTAAAACTGCTCTGAATGTAGCAGCAGCCGCTATGCTTCGAGCTGCTTCATATAAGGTGGACCATGGAGCAACAAGAAAATATGTCGAGCCAGAAAATGAAAGTACACAGGAAACGGAGAAGGCCGTGTAGCGGCTAGGAGAGGAACTAACCGCTTTCCTGTCTTCTCATCCGTTCCCTGTGCAGGTTCATTTTTTTTTTTTTGGCTGCATATATTTTCTTGATTGATCGCACGAACTAGTCCGACAACGAGTGTTATTAGAATACCTCGGAGCAAAACTAGCAATAATGGGGCGAGCGCCAACAAAAGTGACGTCAGTTTTTTTTTTTTTTTTTTTTCAAAGAAACTATCTTGGGCGAGAGAATATAGGCGCTTATTATGGTGTTCCCGCGTGTGCACTAACGGGAAAATGCGTCACTCATACGTCAACCATTTCACTGCGGGATCATGCTGGGAAAATCCGAAGCCAAGTCTTACCCCCGTATTCACAAACGCTCCTCGACTCGACTTTCCCCCTTCCATTGAGAGAGTTGAGCACTGCGCCGCTGCTCGGCTGAAAATGGCGCTGCGCAGCTCGAGAATCGCACCACATTAACGCTGATATGCAGTGACTTACCGTGCCTAGAGAGGGCGCTCTCTTGGGCTTTCTCAAGTGAAGGCGAACCGTTGAGTGGAGGGACGTTCTAGAATACGGGGGTTAGTTGGCCGATTGCCACAAAGCTGTCGGCAAGGTTATCGGCACCAAATCACATTCACTGTGTGGCCTTTATGTGTCACTTACAAAAATCTGCTAGTCTGTCCTGATTATACTAAAAAGAAACGAAAAAAACAGCAGCAATCAGGTATTTCAGAGCCGACAAAAAAAGAAAGGCAGCCGTGTAATTGAATCTTCAACATTTATCTTTATTTAGAAAAGCGTTCAAGTGCTGTAATGAACAAATGCGCACATGAGTCTATCTCAAGTCGTTCACACTCCGCGTACCAAGCAGCGCGGTGAGGGTGCGGTCTGATACCACGTGATATCAGAAATATCACCCAGCCTTAATCTCACGCGCGTTTATTTTTTATTTTTTATCCTCAGCCGTCGAGTCCCCACGCAGGGCGGACATTCGCCAGCGGTATCTGGCCCTATAGTATATACGACACCACCACTGCGTAGACCGATACAGTGTGCCTTGCGCTTCGAAACTGCAGTCATCCAGCGCCCGTGTATGGTCAGCCTTTGCTGATGGTCCACTTCGCGGATGCCGTCTTTGCCCTATCTCTGCTTGTGCACGCTAGCGGAGAGACCTCGAGGTGAAGAGAGAGGGCCGAGAAAAATGAGGCCATCCTTATAGGTGTATATAGAGTTGGGAGGCGAAACGGCCAGCTGAAGTCGCCGCTTCCCCGGCGGACCGCTATACCAGTGCCGTTAAAAATCGAAGTTGTCGTCCCCGCAGCGATATTTGATGGCGACCCATCGCCAAGGGGAGGGCGCAAGTAAGGAGCCCGAATCGGGCGCCGAGCCAGACATGGAGCCAAGTGCCGAAAAGAAATAAAGCTGGGATGGAAAAAAAAAAAAAAGAGCTGGTGGTGCTGTGTGGCGACACTGGAATGAGGCTATCTAGTAGAAAGTGGACGAGAAATTCGTCAAGAGGGCTTTAAAAGCGAGAAGGCTGGAGAGTTTTTTTTGCTTTATCTGAGTTATTACTTTCAGAATGAGAAACGGTAGGTTGATGAGAATAGGAGAGAGAAGCGAAAGAGAAACAAAATAGGCATGTTAGAGGACGGTGGACCAAGCGTACACAAACAAAGGTGGCTCGCTGACCGACCAGCCCACAAATAGTGCCATGGTGACTCCAGATAACTCCTGGACTATGAGGAAGAGCGTATATCGGCTTTACGCGCCTACGTGTTAGGAGCAAAAACGAGCCATAGATGAATAAAAAAATAAATATCGATGATGTGGCCATGCAGCGAAGGGAGAAGAAGGCTGACCAGGCTATGCGCTGTGTAGACTGCTCTCTGTTGTCATCTTTGAAACCACTCTGGCATCGTCGCACCCGAAGGGAGAGCGTTCTCAATGAGGCTTGTCCGTCTCGGAGCACACTGACGGCTTCAGAGGCGGTGCATTCCGAGCGTCCTCCTCCCCCGCGCGCCTGTTCGCCCATCGTGTACGGTTACGACAGGCAGACCCCGCAGATCGGTCAGGATGCGCGTGGTCCTATCCATACCGCAGATGAAGTGCCCCCCCCCCCCCGCGCGACGTTTTTTCCTTTGCTCGGCCGGGACGGTTTAAAGCCTGCGAGTGATGGCTCCCCGGCCCACGTTGCCCACTTCTGAGCACACCCCCTCCACAGCCGTCATCCATCTGACTCCTCTTCATCCGTACGAGACCGCCTGCCTGGCGCGAGTGTCAGCAGCTCCGTGGGACATCGTCGACATTTTTCAAGGCGAAATTCTTAGATGCCCCATAAAACGCAAAAAATCGACCGTAGACATCGGCGACGTCATCACACGAACGATGCAAAAAAAAAAAACATCGTGCAATGACGTTTCCCTGTGACGTCGATTAATTGATTGATTGATATGTGAGGTTTAACGTCCCAAAACCACCTTATGATTATGAGAGACGCCGTAGTGGAGGGCTCCGGAAATTTCGACCACCTGGGTTTCTTCCCTGTGACGTCATCGTGACATCATAGATTGCCGAAATTCGTATGCCGACATCGCGATCACGTTACGTCAAGTGACGTCACATAATGACGTCAGAACACGGCATTGTTACTTGGTCAAAGGCCGGTCGAGAACGGAGACATTGCCAAACCGCGGGACGTGCAGAAACCTTGCAATTCCTTCGATCCCAGAGGCAGTGTAAATAAAGGTTGGGTACAGAGAGATTTAGCGGAGTAAATTGAACTGACGCACAAAAAAAAAATAATAAGACAGCTTCCGCTTTCCAGTCGTCCTGGGGATTTGCATGGGAGACCATGTTACTTTTAACAGCGAAGATGATTAAGCAAGTGTGTACTATTGTGCGCAAAAAAAAAAAAACTATCATCATCATGAACAAGTATGCGCCACTGAAACAGGGAAAGAGCCACTAGTCACTGCTGGTCAACTAAAAATGAGGAAGGCAACAGACGGGCATCGATCAATCATGGCTTCTAGACAGACATAACCAGTAATTGAGGAAAAGCTTCAGTAAGCAGTCGAGATTAGGTCAGTGATAAACATCATGGCTGCACGTTTCAGCTTCGCTGGAGCATAGAGTTTCCCAAAATTAACTAGGGGGCACTCTGGCACTGCAATCGTTCAGCGACCACGGGAATGATGGGTAGTGCACACATTTGCATAGTCTTCGTACTTGCCGGTGGCGAATCGTACTTGCGGCTTCGTTTATTGCTGTGTTTCAGCTTTGTTTTGAAAGAAAGATTGAACCCTTTCGAACTTCGTGAGTTGATTTGGAAAGTAAGCCTAAAAAAATACAATGATGAAGCGCAACCGCTGAACATTTGCTAATACTTGTTTCGTGAGAAAAAAGCTACAAGCCCCACGAATACACACGGAGCCAAAAACAGGCCAGAAGTACGAATATTGGACAAATGCGTGTACTACCCATCATTCCCACGCTCGCTGAAGCGTCGTGCGTTGCAGCTCCCATAAGGAACAACGATTTCTCACCACGTACCATAACTTCCTTGACTTCCTTTACCTCCCTTTTCAGTGACCTCCCTTGCCTCCCTTTTCAGGGTTCATTTTGTGCCCACATGTTTCGACGGGATTTGAATGGCGTAGGCTTCCCTTCCCAAGCGGAAAGTAAGACATAGACACTAGCGCCAGAATTCCCTCTAGTGAGTATTGTACGAAACTCTATGCGCTGGAGCATCTGTACGGAGAGCTTCAGCGGTTCGTACAACAAGAGAATACCAGGGAATAAGAAAAGCAACGACGGCTGCACGAAGGCTCCCGAGGCAATGGAAGGCCCTCGCGAACAATGACGTGCCCGTAGGTGCATGTTAGGTGCAAACGCTACACGCTTCGACGCGAATTTCAGTTGCTGAAGTGTGGGTATCCATATGGTGTCTCCGATTCAACTAGAATCCCTCTGCGCGCATACTCTAAACAACCTAGTATTATCTATAGCTAAAGCCTACAAGCAACCACGTGAGTCTAAAGAATCGTGCAGCTATATAAGGTGCTTCAAGCCTTGCGCTACTTAGTGCGGGCTTCGTTTTTTTTTTTCGCCAGCAGTACAAAAGAAAACAAGGAGTTATTGACAAAGGAGAAATCGAAAGAGAGACAGAGCCATTTCGGTACATTACATGAAAGTGAGTTTATACTATATATAATTAAAGCAAGTCGGCGCTTGCGCCGGCTTCATGACGTGCTGACCGAGTATACGTGCGACAATGACGTCTTCACTGTGCGGACTATCTTCATTCTTCGTGAGCAGACGACTGGTCCCAAGTTTTGCGGGCTGCTGCAGCGAAACATATCAAATCTGCCGATGTCTGAGCCAAGTTTTCGCGCTAGAAACTATATAGCGAAACGATAGAGCGCTTTGAGGGTACACTGTGTTTCATTGCACAAGGGGTTTTTTGGAGCAATCGATGGATGACGTAGCTTTGCAGAGGAAAACGCGGTGAGCTCTGAACTTTGATCAGTTTCTTTTAGATTAGTTAAACTAACGCGAGAGAAATGGAACGTTACCACCCTCCATGCGATGTTCTGTCTTTATCCAACTCTTGCTGCATCCGAAAATCCTGCCAGTATTAAATAGCCCCACTTCCAATACTACCGTGACACCCTGGTACTTAAAATTAGATTCACGTCAAAAAAAAAGAAACATGACACATACCACTAAAATTTACCATATAAGAGTATCTGCGACTTGTAGGCGTATGTGCCCTGTGGTTCGTATGTCGCTCATGATACCGATATCATTTACCAATAAAAAAAGGACAAATTATCGCAAGAGCAAACTTATCAGAACTTGGAGTAAGGAGCCTCATTTTAATAAAGGCTGTTACACTATAGGAAAGAGAGAACGGTAATAAGGGCTGCAGCGCGAGCACGAAGGTGCTAGAAGAAACAGACGAAAGGCGAGGCACGGAAGGCAAAGAGGACAACACTAGTTGTCCTCTTTGCCTTCCGTGCCTCGCCTTTCGTCTGTTTCTTCTAGCACCTTCGTGCTCGCGCTGCAGCCTTTATTACCATGAATTCAAACTAACTAGCCCAAATAGCTATTCTTCTTGAAAGAGAGAACATTGAACGTTGTTGCAATGTGCTCTCTCGTGAACTACGAACTTCCTGCATATATAACAGCGATGATCGAGATCATGATATAAATGCTCAAGTTAATGGTGTTTAAATCATTACTTTTTGGTTCTGTTTCCAACGCACAGAACGTGAAATTATAAGATCGTTCAATCGAAGACAGTCATGCAGTGATACCGACCCGTTCCTTTCACGCATCATTGGTGCTTGTCAAAAAATTGGCAGCACGTTCCTTTTTGCTTTTTTTGCTTTTATAAGTTGTACAAACAGCGGTGAGTCGAAAGACTAGCGCTCGCACACGTGTACCGAGGAATCGAGCGCAGAAAGCCACAATAAAATGGTTCTGCAGAAAAAAAAAAGGGCCACACACACACACAAAAAAGAAAGAAACACCGAAACGCAGAAAAAAAAGAAGAGCGCGACACTAACCAAATTACCGATCTCCTGTCGTGTCTGGCGAGAAATAATCCGGTTCGTTCCACCTCGGCGCTAGAAAAATAAATTCGCTACTCCGCCGCCTTGGGGACCTGAAACTCGCGTGTACTCGCAGCACCTTGACGGTGACGTCAGCTGCCGAGCGCTTTCGCCCCGAGGCCCGATCCACTTCTCTTCCAGCCTCCCCGCACAGGCCGCTGCTTCGGCCTTTCCAGCGGACTGAGTATAGAGACTCTCGCCTCTCGTGATCCCCCTCTCATTCCCCAAAGAACGTGCGAGTTTTTCTTTCTTTTTTGTGCAATTGCGTTTGTTCCACTTTTTACCTTTTCGTCCTTACGTTTTAATCCCCTACTCCGAATACGAGAAACACAGATAGGAGAAAAGCAAGTATAACGAACGAGCAAAGGAGCGGAGAGAGCAACACTGTTTACCTTGAGGACCCTGGGGCGTCTTTTTGTTCTTGCGGGGACAGCGGCGTGGTGCGGGAGGTCGCCGCTTCAAGTTTCCCACAGGGCGCTTACCTCCCGCAAGCAGCTTCAGTTGGACATAGGGAGCGGGAAAGGGGAGGAGGCCCGTCCCTAATTCGTGCCCACGAGGCACGCCACCAAGAAATGAAGGGAAAAGAACGAGAAGGATATTTGGGGGAAAAACACAAGGAGCCTAAGGACCGGTGCGCGCGCTTGCAGGCACACGTATACAACACGCGCGGCTACACGGCGCTTGTTTCTTTTTTGCAGCCGACTCGAACCTGCGCCTACAGTAAACGAGGTGCTTGTTTTTTTGTTTTGTTTTTTCTGCGGATGAGAAAGCATACGCGTCGGCTGAGCGTGTGGTGGCGATGAGCGCTGCCATGTGGGCGCTGCCACTACGGCCACCAAGTCCGGCGTGATCGGCTTAGCCGGAGCGAAGCGGCTCCTTTAATCCCATCTCCCTGCAGGCGACGGCGGCCGCAGTCGACTCGACACGACGACGCTGCCGCCTGGTGGTCGCACCTGACGCGCGCTTCGTGCTTGATTGCCTGCTCAACGTTCTCTTCGACGGTGGCCGCGCACGGGGACCCTGCCGCGGCATTAAGCCTAAGGAGGGCCCGTTAATAGCACGACGTGAGGCACGTGGTGCGAAAGAAAACAGACGGCGAACACAAGTGCGCCAGGGGCGGGTCACAAGAATCTTCTTGGAGCGAGCGGGAACAAGAGCACTTCGCTGGGAACGCTCACAAGGGCGGCCAAACTGGTTGTCAGTGGCATGCACACGTGGCGACGACGGCAAATCCATCGCGTGCGGATAAAGTAAAGCATCGGTTATACGTGAGCAAGCGCTGCGGCACCTAAATGTACTGAACCACCGTACAGAATAGACCGTACAAAAATGTTCGAGCTCGTTAAGACACCGACTTCGCCTTAAATCTCCAAGACGCAGTTGACGACCGGGATTCGCAATAGACGCGTAAGTTCCGTCGAACGAAGAATATTTTGAGAACTTCGCTTAACGTGTTCGGGGAAGCTCCTTCCATTTTTTTTTTACCAACAATTTCTTTCCACAATAATGAGAGCGCTGTATACGCAGTGCCTGCCTTGCATTAGTCTATGTTTCGGTTTTGACAATCGGTGTGAATTTTTTTTCCCCTTGATGAGCTTATAGTTTTGGCGGCATCAATTGATTTTGGGTGCAGAAGGGCTGAAACCCGTGAAACGCAAGTCCCCTCATTGGGTGCCCCCTTACCACTGTTACCGAAAGGAGTTCGTGCGACAACCAACCGCGGTGCAGAAGTTAAATCTGTTTCCAATGCGTACTACCGAGGTTAGCGCTCGTCGCTTGTAAGTACGAGAGCGGTATTGAACAACAACAAAAAAAAAAAAAACGCGCCAACGAGAACATACCGGAGAAGCCGTCCCTTATAGCGTGCGCCGCAACAGAAAACTTTTGAGCAAAACTTTCGCCCAGTCGATGCTTTACGGCTGGCAACCTCGTAGCAATCTAGAATACAGACAAAACAACTGTCGGAGCTCAGCACTCGAAACCACTAACACAGTGAGAACAAAGCCGAGTCGAAGAACTGAGGCAGCACTGTGGCGGGCACCAACCGCAAAAAGAACAGGAGCTGCGGCAGGCTTCCCGCGGTGGATTGATAGGTCAAATCGATTTCGAGTTAAAGGTTAACGTTTAAGACACACGAACTGAGCCTGTTCTCTCACTTTCGAATGCGCTCTATACTCTGGGGTGAACGGCGAATTCGAAGAACGCGCTATTGATTCGGACGTCGCGGAATAGTGCGGTTTCTTTGTAACTCGGCGCGACTTGACAATCTAATCGACGGTGTAATTGCTCCTGGCCCTGGCGGCATTAAAGGTCTTCACCATGCCGGTCAATATACAGGCTAAGCCTAAATTGGCGCGAAGAATTTGTAGAGACGAGAAAAGCTGGCATTTACGCAGTGAGCTATAGTATACACCCATCGGAAGAAGTGTGAACGCTATGACTTGCGTCTGTGCCGTGCAGTATTAGCCATATATATGAATGGTGCACATGTGTTCTTTTGATGAACACCACTTCTTCCTCTCCTAAGCTGAACAATTGTATCGGTCTTGTTACATGTATTGTACCCCTCGGTATACATCCACTTATGAAAGAATAAACTTGAAAAAAAAAACTGCTCCGGCTGTTTTCTTGTGGTAATGCGGATTATGACAAATACTTACTTGTGTTTGTCACAGCCAAACACTTCGAGTATTTCGACATGTGCATCTAAACAGAAATTCAGTTTTTTTTCTTTCGTTCTTTCCTTCCCGGTGTGTTTCATTTCGGTGGTGACGTTTTGTACTAACGTACTACAACTTTATACTGCAATATACAATAGAACAATCAAAGTTGTGCATCATATATATAATTCATGTTTGCCTACACCCTGTTACGTATTCATATGTGCCCTCTTCCTCCTGCGTCGTTATTTTCATGGCGGACATTCATGTGACACAGTGAGCACGTGAAGGGCCCCAAGGGAGCAGAGCGCGTACCGTAATATCGCTGCGTTCATGCAGGCCTGCAATCTTCTAGCTTGTTTCTCATTTCCCCTTTCCCTCATAAAAAAAGCGAGGGAAACAGAAAGATGGCGGGCAGAGGGGGATGGCTGCAAGGATGGTCGGGGAGAGTGGCGGCCGCAGATGAGGAGGAAGCCGCAGCACCGTTCCTCCAAGGCTAATTGCGTGTCGGCTATGCGCGGAGCGCGAGGAATTTGTTCAATTACCGAAAAACAGGCACTCGCGTTCTGTCTTCTTTCTTGCCTGCCCAGTTCCCCCTTCCTCGGCAGAGGTGTACACGACGCGGCCCGACGAATGAGCCGACCTGTCAACGGTTGCCGGCGAAGTGTATGGAAACGGCTGCGAAGGCCTTTCTGGCGACGGTGACAACGACTATGGCAATGCAGAGAGAGAGAGTGTGAGTGCATCTGAAAGAGAGTGAGAAAGAAACAGCTGTGCTGCTTTTCTCCCGCAGTCATCGTTCACTCTCTTTCCACGGGCACGCTCTCTCTATTATCGCGGCAGCATAGCTTATTTTTCATTTTACTTACTTCGGTGTTTCGCTTTTCCATCAGGCGTGGACTCGCTCTTTTTTTTTTTCTTCTGTTGCTTTAGTAAGCCTAATTCTCGGGGGAATTGAAAGCCGTATATTTAGCGCCCCAGTCAAGCCGGGATTTGCTCTACTTCTTCAGCCTCAGAGCTGACTATCCGAATGTAGGAACAGTGCAACCTATATAAGTAGTTGCTGCGTAACTACGGAAGCAAAAAAAAAAAAACACTTTGTTGAAAGTCAGCGCTCTTTTCTGTCCTTGTTTTTTTTTCGCTTCCGTAGTTACGCTGTAACTACTTCTATAGGTTGCGCTGTTCCTGCATTTAGTTATGTCCTGCCAACTTGCAAAAGTTTCCACGACTTACTATCCGTTCTGCTTTTCAAGCATCATGACGGCTCGAGCAACCCATGCTAATTTTTTTTCTTTTCGTCTTTTGCAACGCTCGAGTTCGAATCAGGCAACTCATTGGTCTCATGGCTGCGACTGCGTCACGATATTTTTTTTTTTTTTGCCTTCTCTTCTGGAAGTGGCAAACTGGCGAGTCGTGGCACTAGTGTGCCTGCCTGTTGATGACTTGACACGAGAGCATTCTCATAAAAAAAAAAAATCGAAAATAAAACGTTCATATCACTTCTCATTGACAGCCTTTAATTCGCCCCGTTATATGTTTTCATTCGATCGCATTACCGCTCAGGCTCACAGACGTCGATGTTGCTTAATGGCAAAGTAGTAAAGGTTTAACACGACCCCATTAAATAGCTCGTTTCGCGAAAATTCCGGCGTCAGTATCATTGTTTGTGAGCGAAAAATCATCTAATGCCTGACCGAAAAACCGATAACGATGAAAGTAAAATAAATGATAAAAAAATCCTGGGTGAGAGTGGCAACCAAACGAGGGTCGTTTGGGTCCGAGTGTGGATGGGACCCGCATCGCTTGGGTGCAGGCGGATGTTCCACGACACGAGCAGGTGTCTGTTTGTGAATGCATGAAAATAACTCCCTCTGTTTGGAAACGCAGTGAAAGTAGCTATACCTTGCTTTACAAACGCACCCGTACAGTATACATGCTTGACAATGCAACAGGAAGTATTGCGGTAGTAATGCGTGGCAGAGGCGCCTATTGCCAGCGGGCATCAGAACATGTGATTATCATAATGGCTTCGTGGTTAAAAGCCGGTTACTCACTACAAAATGCCCGCACACTACGGCACCTATTTTTTAAGGCCACGTAGTGGGTGTATAGCAAGCTCGAAAGGGTTTCATGCACTACGAACAGGATGTCGCCATCGCGTTCAACTCCTAAAGGCAAAGCTTTAGGGCTCCCTAATTTTTGTTCTTATCACATGACATTGCCAAAAGATCGCTACCTTTTCTGCACAAGCCACCTTCATCTAGTTATTATGGTAATCGGCTGTTGACCCGTAGGTCACGAGATCGAGTCCCAATCATCGTTGCCGCATTGAGATATAGAAGAAATGCCCGAGGCGCATGTAGCTTGATTTAAATGCACCATGAACAACATCAGATGGTCAAAATTTTCAGAGTCTTCCAATGCTTTGTCGCTCATAGTAATCGTATTGTTGTTTTGGGGACGTAAAAGCGCAACAATTATCTTCTACGCGCGGAAAAGTGATGTTAAAAAAATCACTCTGAGCATTTATGGCTCAGGCCAACGCGTAAATAGGTCTGCCTTTCACCGACTTTATTAAATATTTTGTGACTCACAATAAATAATGCCGAAGAAAAAAAAAAAGGTGGAAGAGGGGTAGGGGGAGACTCCGGCACCGTCATCATTCGCGCTGCCCGTGAAGCTACTTCCTCCAGCTCCCTGTAAATCCTGCACCCTGTCGTTCTTCAACGTGATGCGGAAAAGCCAAACGTTTATGTCGTAGACTTTTAGCTGCATAATTGAGGTAGGGGTTGGGGAACGAAATGAAAAATTGGGAGGGGTGCGAACGCCGTTCGTTCCAAATAAGTAAGGAGATAGGCCAGGTATGCTGGGATTATATTAAAAGACCGGAGTAGATAACAAATAGGCGAGCTCATAAAGGTAAATCACGTATTCAACTTGAACCCCAGCTCCTTTCTCAACAATTCAATTAAACCGGAGCTCATATCACAACCGTCATACATATCGTCACGTCTTGATCATGAGCGTAAAATTTTTTCACTCCTCTCTGTCGCACTAATGTTTTTTCCGACTCCTTTCCACCAAAAACCAGTGCTGAGTGGAACCGCCTTCCCTCCTCCATCTCCTGCATTGAAGACGTATCATCATTCAAAACTGCAATGTCAGATTATGTTATGTGCCTTAAATACCTTTTTGTTGTTAAACATGTATTCTCACTGACTTGTATTTTTATGCTCTATTTTTACTGCGTTTTTGTTGTATTACCCAACCCCTCTGTAACGACTTTCTGTGCCCAGAGGGTAATCGAAATAAATAAATAAATAAGCAAATAAATAAATAAATAAATAAGAAACGAAAACCACTAGTGCGAGAACTTAAGCACTGTGGTCTAAATGTTGTGCTGATGTAGTGTTATTGTTCGCTAATTCTGTTCTGTTATTCTCGTGCTTCCCATGCTATTCCCGTTATTCTCAAAGAGTCAAGTAACCGAATATTGGTGCGTTAATTAAACAAGTTTAGCTTATTGTCGTAAGCGGTCCTCCAAGTGCAACTTGTAACGAGTCAAAAGAACGTTTTTTTTTCCCTAAAGGACGACGCATTCTTTAATGGGCAAAGTTTCACGGAGCATCTGCACACTATCCACGCCATCAAATATTTTTATAGTTATACGAATATTTACTACTGCTGTCGAGCTGGTTCATTCTTATTTAAGACAGCGTGGTCGTTATTAAGCTGCTTCAGATTATAACTACAAAGCATTTTTGAGTTTACAAACAAATTTTCGCGGGCCACTTTAATTTCGGACTCAACTAAATTCATGGTTTCCGTTTTTTTTTCTGATTTAACTAAAAAACATAATGTCATCTCTCACACATCAGCCTGTTCGAAAAATTTGACTTACTACAAAATTTTCCGCGCGATGACGCAGACGTTTAGGCAGACCGAACGATGATCGTGACTGTCTAGGGTCCAGCTAAACTGGGCGTGCAGAGCGTTCTATCCCCTCAGCCCGCGAGTATAACCAAGAGAAAGGTGGCGGACCATCGTATACTTCCACCGAAACTCCACTCAGCCTGTGAGACAGATTCCCCCAGCGCCCCTCAATATAAGCTCAGCCATATATACCATACACGGACACCGTATAGGTACGAAAGCCGGGCGGAGGAAGCGGTGGTTTTTAATTAAATTTTCTCGGTTGACTCTCGCTGCGCTCGATTTCGTCCCCCCTCCCCAATTCAAGGTGGCCGCCATGAAGAGCATATTTGCTCAGGTTCCTCTTCATCGTCTCTTTCCTTACAAGCTCTTTAGAACCCCGGGCAGCTCCTTGCAACGGTTTTCCCGTAAAAGGGTAGGAGGGGGCCTGTGGCTTTTCAGGCTTCCCGAACGGTCAGTCAGTCATTGTCTGCCGAGAAGAGAGGGGAGGGGGGTGCGTGCTTCTGGAGCATGTTAAAGTTTCTGCTCCTCCAAATGAATTTTTCTTTCGCTTTGTTGTTGTCTCGTTTAACTTACCTTTTTTTTTTTTGAGCCGTTCCTCCGCGCGCTTTTCTCTTACATCCTCCTCGAGCCTCCTTTTACGAGAATACGCGCCGGGCGCAGGTGATTTACAACTGCCGAGCCGAGGCCCGTAATTGAAGCTGCTCTCTTCTTCGGCGAGCCTCTTCTTACCTCGTGCTCCGCTATGTGCACCGTTAGTTGAGGAACAAAAGCACCGCCCCAGCTCGAGCCGCGACCGAAAGCGCGGATTTCGGTTTCATGCTTACGGTCGCTCATGGGGTTTGCCCGGTATAGTCTCTCGCACAGACAGCGCCCGCGAGGTTATGGCAATCGATGGAAACCCCTTTTATAACTGTGCTAATCTGCTTTCTGCTCTCCTTGTATTTGGTCTTTTTGCTTATTTTGTACAGGCAGACGAACGGTAGAGCATAATTGTATTCCTGCCAACATGCATATCGGCGGAGATTTCGAAACGAGAAACAGGGAGAGCCTACGCTAGTATTGGGCGATCCAACATCCAAAAAAAGTGGAATTTCACAGGTGGAAAGCGCGGATCTTCTTTGGACGCTTGGAGCTCGAGAGTGCAAGCCATCGTCTTGTAATACATTTCGTACTAACAAAAATTAGCGAGCTTTCGAGTAGTGTGTCAGAAAGTTAAAGAAGTGGACACGCGAGGCGTACGAAAAAAATGTCAAAGTCTGCTTTCTCCAAGACTCGCGTACCGTAAATGAAGAATTTGGCCCAACTTGTGCCGCACTAAAAACTTACGAGGAGTCGTTCACGCACCAATACCCGCACGAAAACGAGATAATATTTCTCGGGTTTTAACGTTGCAAAAACCACGATACGATAATGAGAGACGCCATAGTTGAGGGCTACAGAAATTTCGACCACCCGAGGTTCTTTAAGGTGAGTGTAAATCTAAGCAAACACGGGCCTGAAGTATTTTAGCCTTTATCAAAAATGCTATCGCCTCTGCCGGGACTCCATCCCGCGACGTGCGGGCCCACTGAAAAGAAAGTAAGCGAAAGCGAGGGAAGTTGTACGCTGCGTTAATGCCCTCACTGCACCTTAAATAATAATAATAATAATAATAATAATAATAATAATAATAATAATAATAATAATAATAATAATAATAATAATAATAATAATAATAATCGCAGAGCATTCACACACCAAAACAACAATATGATTGTGTTGCACGCAATACTGAATGGCACTAGCAGTTTGAACCACCTGGAGATCTCCATGGCACCCACGCATCTAAGTACACGGTCCTTTAGCATTTCACCGTCCTCGAAATGCGATCGCGGCAGACGCAATCAAACTACCGTCGTTTGGTTCAATAGCCGGGCGCCATAACAACTGTAGGACCGCGGCGGCCGATTAGTAATCTCATATCGTATTTTAGGCACACATGGCCCCGGGGCTTACTTTTTATTTCGTATTACCGTCACATCGGAAGCTGACCGGAATCGATTGTACTCGAACCTGCGACCTCGAGTCTGACAGCGGAATGCCCATATATAAGCCACAGGCGACGGTTGGGCGAAAACTATAGGCGAGTTCGATGCTACGCCCCAAGTGCTGCTTCGTTCACTAACTGGTCGAGTTAGATTGAGCACTCTGTTTCTTTATCTACATTTTTTATTTATTCATACTGTTAGCATACATGCCAAAACAGAAGTTGCTCATCTGGGCACACAAATTTCAAAAGTCAAGGAAAAGTGGCACATCCCACAATTTGACACAAAGACAGCAAAAGCAATGCAAAAAAATAATAAATAAAAATCCGACATTCAATGCGCACCCTGTTGCATAACACGGCAGAACACAGGTAAGCAAGTGAGTGCCTTATCACAGCTCAGTTCATCATTTGTAACGCACATTCGAAATCTTTAACATTGTTACACAATACAACGTCATTCCGTAACTTATCCCATGTGTCAATAGCGGATACAATAAAAGAATTCTTGAACGATTTTGTGTTATGCTTCAGAGGTTTAATGTGTTTGGAGTGCTTTGTCCGCGAATGCGACGTGTCTAGAGTGAAAACTTTTGTTATCTCTGTTTTGTAGATACCGTGGAATATCTGAAAAAAGAATTTCATGCTGTTGATATTCATTCTTTCGTGCAATGTAAGAATATGAGCCCTAGTTCTTAGACTTGTTACGGACTGCGTTCTACGGTAGGAATTAAAAATAAATCTTAAGGCTCTACTTTGAACCTGTTCACATTTAGCGATATTATTTTGCGTATATGGCTTCCATATCGGGCATGCATATTCCAGCAACGGAAGTACTGTGGTTTTATATGCTAAAAGTTTTCATAGTCAATAGGTGTACATAGTCAATGAGTGGCGAAAAAATTAAAAAACGGGGAAAACGAAAAGGCGCCTGAAAACACGATGGATCATCAAATGCGAGACACGAGACTGCTGCAGTATCAGGGCAGCTATAAGTTTTCCACAGTCGAGCGAAAAGGATCGCTCGGCAGGTCGGCGTGCACGTAAGAAGAGAGTGAGAGAGCGAAGTCAGCCAATCAAAGAAAGTGGCTCAGCGAACGACGTCTACGGCTCGTAACTTTGCTCTGCTCTATACCCGTTCCGAAAATTCGATCTCGAACGTTGCGCATTACACAGTGTTGTTTTGCTCGCTACAATGGCGCCTCTACGGCGCCGCTGCGTCTTCGTGCAGCTGCGCCTGACAGCCACCGCCGCGCAGCAAATGGCGCTCATATCAGCACTAGCGCGCGGTGTGATACCCCGAAGGACCTCCGTGCTTTTTTTTTTTTTTTTTCGAGACGGCCTCGGCTACACAAGAGATGCCGGAGACGAAACCGATACCGCGTCACCTGCGCGCGCCCTCCGGAAATGCGGGCGAACTCGAACACATTAGGGTGTTTTAGTTTGTACGTACACTTCTTTACGTTACCGTGTTACCGGATACCGGATAGAATGTGCGCATGCGCGAGTCTTTACGGAACGTGAACCTTTACGTAACGTAAACTACTCGCCGGATAGGCTTTACGTTCACGGCCCGGAGCAAGCCACCGAGTCAAGACAAGCCGAAGCAGAAACGCCATCGGCGAACACGTTGCCTACATTCGCTCTGTCAGCGGAATTCGTCCACCATCCAGCCAATATACAAACTCGCGCGTTGGTACATTAGAGAGTTCTAGTGGATTCGTGGAGTCGACAGCAATGGAGACACGATGCCAACCCGGTTTACGATTGGCTAACTGATCAACCGTTACCTGTAAACTGCATTCTATATAGTGTGTATATCGTTCCATGACTTTACGTAAGCAGGGGCTGTATTTTTTTTTATGCTCCCATCCTAAATGACGTTCGACGACACGTGTGAAAATGAAAGAAGAAAAAAAAAATGTGAAGACTAAGCATCACTAATCCATTCTGACGCCGTTATCTCGCTTGAAATAGCGACTTGACCTTATCAGATCACGGAGTGGTGATAGTGTAGAACACGTAAGACGGGTCTCAGAACTCGCGTTTAAAAATGCCCTCAGTGTTGCGTTAGACGACAATTAAAATATCTTTAGGACGTGCATGCAATGCTTCGGTCTGATTTTTAAGCGGAATGCTCAGGAAATAACTAAATAAATAAATAAATAAATATTATCGGTTTGATTTTCAACAAGCACAAAGACCCTAGCGCGAGATTCAAAAGATTGAAAGACACACGAGTCTTTTCTCAGTCAGAAAATAAGTAAATATATATGTATAGAACAAAAAAAAACGAAACTCTACAGTCTCAAAGTGCTTCTCTGCGGCTCTTTATTATCCCTTTTAAGGTGTAATAACAGCATCACCACAGCAAGGCATCCGTTCTTCCTCTTTCATAGATGCTGTCGGCTGAGAAGCACTGGCGCTTGTAACCCTCAGGGAATGACTTTCCTCCATCCATCTGCGCTTATAGGGAGATATGAAGTTTAAGCGCAAAGAAAAAAACAACAACGATGGCGAATTTCACGTGTTGTTTATTCCATTTACCCCTTCGACGTTGCGATGCTAGGCATGAAGGAAGCAGTTTTCACAAACACCTAATTTCCCCCGCTTCGCGGGTTTCTCGCGCTGGAAACCCGTGCCAAGCGGGGATGCACGGTAGCGTGCTTGATTATGTAGAAAAGAATAAATTGGTCGCGTGTGCCTCTTCAACAACAAAAAAAAAAAAGGGAACGCCGGGTGAAGGAAACGCGGGTCTTCCATAATGGCATCACCTTGAAAACGGTCATGCATTATTCATGGCGCCGTGTTTCTTAGCAGCCCAGGCGGCGCCATTGTGCGCGGCCGAAACTGAGGTTGGTACACAGACACGCTCTCCATTGCTAACGGCGTGGCAAAAACAAGCGATGAGCAAACGAGTAATTCGAACGTATCAATGAGCTAAGACATCGAAGAGGGTCGCGTTAAGTGCACGCATTCGGAAGACGCTTCTGCGCGAAGATGATGCAGTGAAACCCTTTTTGTTTCCGGGATCAAAACTGACACAGAGCTGCCGTATATATGCGCGGAAGGTATGTTGTGGCATCTTCAAGGGGAGTATAGGTGAGCGGGATCTCATATCAGCGCCCTTCGTTACTGGTGAATGCAGTCACCAAAGCAGCAAGTATAGCGCGAGCAGAAATATCAATTCCTGTACCGCTCGTATTATTCTACAGGCATGAACAGTTTGAACGAGAACACTGAAATTAGATTAGGCTGCAGTGGTGAAATGCGGCTGCCAAGCGCAAAGTATTCGCAATACCAAACGCTAAACCTGAGAGATACCTCTTGCAAATCGATACGTAAGGCTTGTATGAGCACACCACCAATCATGATGGTCCGTTGAAGGCACTTGACCTTTTCAAAGGTCTATCACATCTGATACGTGTCGCGAGACGAGTCATACCGGTATACGTGATGTCAATATCAGGTCCACTATACCTGGACCTGCCGGCGCAGCGCCTTATAAAAGAAAACCTTTTCTTTATAGTCATAAGAGGAAAATCGCTTCTATGGAGAACGCGGTACGCATATTCCGTGTAGAAGAGCGGTCGTTCTTATCGTCGGCCAACTCTAAATATGACCTAAGTGCCGTAAATAGGACTGCTGCAAAATGTATATATGTTTGTTTTTAAAGAAAAGTTGCCATTTCGTGTTTTCCTTTTTTTTCGGATTTGAGGACTTCGCCACAGCCAGTTGCCTTCACCTTACCAATGCTCACCACTTCAAAAACAATAGGAATGATGACACAAGGAACCCAGCGTTCACTTCTGATAACCGCAGGTGAATTCTATAGTATACGTGTCTTGTGTCAAGATGTGCCAAAGAAGAAGTGCGAGAAAACTAAGAAGTAGAGAGAAAATGTCTGAAGCAGTGCCATATAGGACTGCATATACAGGGTAAGAAGAAAAATAATAAGGAAAAAAAAACAGAAAAGTAGCGAGGTTGAAAATGTCGGGAAGGGCGGTTTCCTCAGCGGCGCCGACATATTGGGCAACGTCGCCAGGCGCGCGGCCGCCATAGGCCACGCGTCGGGGCGCCGTACAGTCGGCGGCGGCGTATAATGCCCCGGCGTATAGCGCGAGACGATCGCAGGTGTAATTTTGTGTCCCATAACTCATTCGCTTTATTGTCGCCAGAGGCCGCAGAAACACTATTAAGAGTTCCGCTCTCGGGCCGGGGTCGGCCGACCCTAAAGGAAGCGGGGAGCTAGAATGCGATACGGGAAAAAGAGGAGGGAGTCGACCACGTTGCACCGGTATACTGGATGTACGAGGTGGCACACGGAGTGGACGCTTCGCCTTACTATAGACAGCTAGGCGCTGTTCATTCCTGCGAGAGCTAAGCGCGCACCTGAAAGAACAGCGCCATACAAACGCCTTTTGCCAATGAAAGTCACAAAGTAGGCTTGTTGGTAGATCGTTAGGGCACTTGCTTGCAGCGCAAACTCGACGAAGAACCCAATAACTAAGACACGATGACGACACACAGGTAGCGCTACGAAGAACAACGCTGTTGTTGCTGTAATATCGATACGTGTGTGTATTTATCGTGCCTTAATTCCTCCGTTGTTTTGTCGAGTTTGCGCTGCAGTCAGGTGTTTCTCGCCGTTCGATTGAAAGTCATAGGAACACAAATTAAGAGAAGCGACATTTAATAATAATTGAAACAAACCCGCATTCAGGCGTTACGTTTATTACCAGCTGGTCTAACTTTCTGGAATAATTAGCAAACGACAACGAGTCCAACCGAGAGTTGTGGCCAGAGTTGCAAGTCGACAATCGCGTGCCGGTGTTGGCGCTTATCGAAAACCTCCGGCCCCTGCGTTGCCATGGAGACTAAGCAAGCAACATTTTATTGGTTCGTGATGCGTAACCACGTCGCTTCTGTTATTAGTGACTACTATCAGAAATGCTGAAAGCTAGTTCAAGATAAGGAGAATGTCTCACAAGCGGCGTGCGACACACCCGAGGCTGAAGTCACCAATATTTTTTTCTCGTAACGCATCATGGTTTTGTCATTGGCATTCATTAAAATATTCTGCAGCTTAAACATTGCCTCTAACTCGATCTCACAATTCTAGCATTCTAGCAACTTTTTTTTTTCTTAAATATTACAGACCCTGCAGAGTACCTAACAGAGGTCCCCACAGTTCCACACCAATCCTGATGCTTCCACTCCAGATGCCCACCACGGTTCGCGCACCTCCGCATCCAGGTTCCGTGAAACGGTGCCAAAGGGCGAGAAGAAGGCTTGCTAACTGGCTGTCTGGTTGGGCCTGCCCAAACGCCCGCCGCCCCAAGAAAAACACGACACAAAAGCTGATTACATAAATTGGATTTTTTTGGAATTACGCCGCCGAGCAGCACTCCCCCTCTTCCTTCCTCCTGTTGGCCTGAGCAGCGCGAGGAAAAGGAGAGGCCAGGGGTTGTTATGGGGCCGCCAAAGAGAAACGAACGCCGCGCGCTGAAGGGCCGAGAGCCGCGCTTGATAGCGCCGCCGCTTCAGGAAAGGTGGAGCTGCAGACTGAACGCGCAGCTTTTATGGCTACCGCGATTCGATTTGGCTCGGCTATGGTGGCGTTATAAAAATCCAGAAGGGTAGTGGTCGTATATATCCGATCACCTATAGCGGCGGTGGTGCCTTGGTTCGGGGAAGGTACACGCACACACAGTGGTGAGAGGTAACGTGAAAGGTTGCTTGCTGTCTTCGATGCCCACGTGGCGAAGTGAACGCGAGAAATGGAGGCGCCAACGAGGCTATTCCGCGCTGTCATTCCGCACGAGAATGCACGTCATCGCAGTCGTTCTAAGCGATGCACGTCGATATAAGCCAATTAGCCCCGTGAAGTTGGAGTGGCGCCGCCTGGCGGATGACGTCACGGCACGGACTCTTGGATGGAAGCCGCGGTGCGCCTACAATAACGACGCGATCGCTTCGTGCGCTGTTCCAATGTTTGCGTTCCCTTTGTGCTTGTCTCAAGGTGCAGATGAATGAAGAAAACAGATTCAGTAAGGTTTGAGCTAAAACAATCAACAGTTTACTTATGCTACTGCACAAACACGCACTGGGTCGTATACAAATGTGAGATGGGTGAAAAGCTGTGTGTCGCCCTGCTAATCCCGATGATGGATTCCATTCGTGGCGACGATAGCCGCATTCCGACGAGCATGAAAATCAAGAACCCGCTTCTGTTTTGATACAGTAAACTCATTGACGCATAACCATGTAATTTCGAGAGGAAATTAAGACACCATATTTAAAATGTAAGGTTGAGATGAGCACGGTTGATTCTTTAGGGGATATCAGGACTACTCCTCTTGTATAATAATATGTACCGGAGGTATCCAGGCATCTACGGACAGCGCTTTCACAAGTGTATCAAGCCCCGCGCTCGTGTGCAGCATCGAATATCGCAACATATATACCAGCACCGCCGTGTTCGTCTATAGGTACTCTGCTGCTAACCCGCAGGTCACGGGATCGAATTCCGGCTGCGGCGGCTGCATTTCCGATGGAGGCGGATGTGTTGTAGGCCAGTGTGCTCAGATTTGGGCGCACGTTAAGGAACCCCAGGTGGTCGAAATTTCCGGAGCCCTCCAGTACGGCGTCTCTCATAATCATATGGTGGTTTCGGGACGTTAAACCCCACATATCAATCAATCAATCAATCAACATATATACTGGAAGGCACTCGCCCTAAAATACCACCGTAACTGTTGTGTGTTTTTCTCGTGTATTTGCTCGCTCAACACGTTGTTTAGTTTCATCTTTATTTCTCAATAATTTTTAAGCTTCGATCGACCAAAAGTATTGTGGTTAAGTGAGGTTGAGGTTAGGTGCGGAAATTCCTATAGCGGTCAGATTCTGTCTTCTTGCAGAATCGTGCGGTCGCGCTCCGAACTACCAGTTTGGATAGCCACCTCATATGTTAAATTTCGTTGCAGTTGATTACTTCTTGGTGGACATGACATGCGAGACCAGTCGTCGGCTCATCGAATCGAACATTGTTTAGTTATTACATGTGTCCAGAAGCCTATAGGTTGATTTTTTTTTGTCGGGGTTAGGGGAGAGCACCTCCTCGAAATGGTCCTCTTTCTCTCTGCACGGGGAAAAAATTTTGGGGGTAGGGGTCAGGTACGGTGAGCCATTCCCTGGTTACGCCACTGCTCGGGCCACGTTCGTGAGTGCGGCATAGAAAGAGTTCAATTCGACTTTCTGACGTTTGTGTCGCAATTGTTGCTATCAGTGGAGCTCCCGCGCGAAGCTTCCATTAGCGTTTGTGGCGCGGCGATAGAACACTTCGGCGATTCACGCGAATCACGGTGTAAGGCTACATAATCGCTGGCAACTGTAGAGAAAAAACCTCTACATATGATTCAAGTAAACCAAAATATCTCATTATTTCCGAAGTCGTTATATGTGTGGCAGTATTATTTCGTTTGTTTGACGAATATGCTACGTGAGTGCTCATGACAGTCATATTCGTGTAATGTCTCCTGCTGGAGAAAGCACAGTTCTGTGAAATGATTTAGAGCATTCGCAGATGCAGGTGTAACTCGCTCGGTAAAGCGCAATGTATTTAGTGAATCGAAAACGTCCCAATTCCATTTCTCCTGCTGATTTTGTAATCCCGGAGTCTGTGCCTAGTTGTAATAATGTTAATACAACTTAGCCTATTTCCTTAGCACCCATTCTGTGATGTGCGCGATAAAAACAACGAACGTCTTCTCCTGCATCATCACGTTCACAATAAATCTTCCGCTCGGACAGTAGTCCGCGTATCCTAAGCTATTATTACGGAAACTTCTTACAGCTGTAAAAACTTTCACTAGTTCTGAAACATTGCAATTTGTACGTTGAGAAATCGGCGTCACGAAGTGGAGGAATATTCACCAACGTATCGCGAAAAAGGCGAAAAGCTCCGGCGGAGCAGGCGAGTCCGTGCCGTGACGTCACATCGCCGCGACCGAAGCGACGCCAGTGTTCGTTCTCGGGGCTAATAGCTGATACGCGGATCGGAGCATGGCAGTAGAGCAAAACGTGTGCGATAGAAACCGGGCATGGGTTTGTTTGCGCAGATATTCACTTTGGTTACTATATAATTAAAGAGGTTGGGGGGGGGGGGGGGTGCTATGTGCCGTCCTCTTTTCAAGAGTTTATTTGCCTTCTCAACTACCTCTCCCTCCATATTCAAGCTTGATAACCTTTTGATGTTGAAACGCACCCACACACAAAAATAAAAAAAGACGATTATCTTCCCACCTACACGTTTTATTATTTGGCATAGTTATATTTATACGCAATTCATTTATGTATAGCAGCAAGTAACGACAGTCTAGTGGCTTTATAATTCATATTTCAGAGCATTGAATGGAAGACTCGGAAATACCAAGAGCACAAACAGACGTAAAAACAGAATTTATTCGCTGCGACCTACCTTAAGTACCTCATGCGTATACCGAGCCTCTATTATAGCCTCTTCGACAGACGATATTATCCATCAGGCTTACTGAGGTTGAAAGACACACTGAGATACATGCCAGGCTTGATAAATACAATCCCACTTCATGGTGGTATCGCCTATGAGCACCATGCATCGTTTACAGCTTTCCTCAAGCGGTCATTCCGATTCAGTTCGTATACTTATATCGTGTGCACGTGATAAGCGAGCATAAATGTGGTTTCTGAAATATTGAAAAAAAAAAAACAATGACGCATTTGTTTCCACTTCACGTAGTTCTAGCGTGCTTTATACGGCTCCTTTTCTGGCATTCATCGAAGATAGTTCTCTGTGGCGAACTCCATACTTCGAAACCATTCTTTGCCTTAAGCTGCGCTGTATATTTCGAGTTTATTTCTACTTGCCAAGAATCGCTTACTCTTAGTTCTTTTTTTAATACCTTAATGCTAACTTCTATCATCGTTACTACACACAAAATTACAGGGGAACAGATGTAGCGAATAGGATTATCTGCTCTCTGGAAATATAATTCCAGTTTGCATATCTAATCTGTTACAGATAATAGTGGTTCTTCGTGGTTCTGTTTATTTAAGACACATAACGAAATAGCAAATTCAATATGTTGATGAAGTAGAGCAAAAGGAGACCCTCATGTTTTTTTGACGAGACTGCACCCCTCGTAAAGAACACTTCACAAATAATATAGAAAGGGACGAACAAAAAGGCCCATAGCCAAGCTATACATCCAGGTTATATATGGGCCAGTTGGTACGTTTCTGTGGTGCAATGAAAGTGTCGCAAAACAAAATAAGGAGATATTTACACTGCATCGGCTATCTTTTTGTTTCTGTTGCTTTACATGCATTATGATCAAAATAATAACACATGACCTTCTTTCTTTTTTGACGCTCTGTAAAAAAAATGGCCGCTTTTTTGCAAGTTTCACTGCAAATGTCGTCTAAAGACGATAGTCTTGCGTGTGGAGAGAGTGAACAAAACGTTTATTTGATGTTCTGCGCGAGAAAATTGGTGAATTGTATCCTGGAAGCGCGGCGTTAGAAAGAGCATCAATCCGTGCAGCGAATGCAAACGAGCGTATCGAAGCACGTTAGACACGAGCGCTATCTGGCAGTTATTTTCGAAAACGAAGGAAGGCGTGCGCACCTTTCTCGGAGGCGATAAAGTGTAGAACGCAAAAGCGATGGGCAGGTGCCGCCACCGTGTCGTCTTAGCGAAACGTTGGAAACACGTGCCTTCTTGAGCATCGCGTTGCACTGTCAGCGCCGCGTGGTAAACGCTACGGTCTTTAGCATTACTTATGTGTGCCTTCTATATTATAAAGCCACACATACAAAATATTGCCGTGTTGTTATGGTGCCTAAGATATGCGCTATAATTGTTTTTAATTGACAATCGCACAAGTACAAACGCTGAAACTTGAGCAATGTTGGTGGGCGCTGCGGATGGGGTTGGCCATTTAGGGCATCGCTTGGTGCTGTTTGAAGTATTGTTACGGCGGACAAACAGACAAATGTACAGACAGACCGAAAGACAGACAGACCAAAATTTTTGCGCTGAAGTACCCTAAGAAAGACTTCTTTACATTTTTACCTTCAATAAGGTTTATTTTTGTGTTATCTGTCATCACAATTTACCGTAAGCCCTAATCACCATCAGCAGCAGCAACATCAGCATTTCAATTTCATGGCATACAGTCAAAGTACAACGTACACGCATGTACAAACAGGGCTCCAAAATGTGGCACGGCCGGTTCTCATGATCTAGCGCAGCGCGAGTTTCTTCTTAACAAGCTCCGAGAGTTGAGGTGAAAGATGCCTTTTTTTTATTATTTCGGCTAGATCGCGAGCTCGGCTTACGGAAAAGATACGAGAAACAAGAAATGGGAGTCCCAAGTTTATAGGAAGTCGCACCGACGGCGGAGGTTGTTTATGTGGCCGGTGGTCGCAAATTCCGTAAATTTATCGCAGGCGTCAGCTTTTTGGGGTAAGCCGATCCGGAGGGGATAAATACCTTTCCGCATCCGCACTGTCATTTTCCACGGCGGCGCGGCCCGCGCAGACTTCTTAGCCATGTCGCCCCGAGAGAGTCCACCCCGCCTTATATACTTTCGACCACCGTCGCAGCCAAAGTCGCAGCCGAAGACGCAGTCGCAGCGGTGTATATATAGTAATGTATCGTCTTTAACGCTTGTCGTTATTTTTCGCACGTTTTCAGCACGTATGAACTCGGAGCTCGTCCACCGGGCACGGGGTATATACTTCAGAGCGCGTTCGAGAGTCGACGATTTATTGGCCGATTGACCCGGCTTTTGGCATCGATCACAAGATGATCTCGAAGATTTAACGTCTTCTCGCGCCATCCTGCCTCCTTTTCTTTAATCTTCTCCCCCCCCCCCCCCCCTAGTGTCGCCCTCGACATCGGTGGAAAAAAAAAGCGAAATTCAGGAAGCAGCGCTTGATGTGGAGTTCTGGAATTGTCTCCAATACTTTTCTTGATTTCATGTGGATACACCAAGAAGTCAGCGCTTAGGGACTTGTTGGGCAAGTTTGTTCATCCTTAACGAAGCTTACGACGCGAAAGAAAAAAAAAACAACACGAGAGAAGGACAAGCGCAAAGTCCTTCTCTCCTGTTTTTTTTTTTTTTCGCGCCATAAGCTACGTTAAGGTAGCGCAAGACGATGAAGTGCTTAGTTACAAACGCTAACGCAAAACTACGCGTATCGTTTTGCTACCGATCCAAACGCGCGTACCTTCCATTTCAGTTCGTTCGCTTACTGCATTGTATACAGGAATCTGTCATGGAAACAATAATTCTAAAAATTCAGCAACCTCAAAAAACAAGTACAATCTTGCTCGTGTATACTGCGCTCGTCGAAAGCGAACTAGGTGAAGTAGAAAATGCGATTTACAGATCGAAAAAAAAAATTGGTTTCCTGCTTACGTCTTTTTACAGCGTAAGTTGTACTTATCCATAGCAATACTGTGCCATTCATGCTACTTCATGACGTCCCACTGTCTTAACCTTCAGTGCCCTTTCACGTACAGATGTTTTGAAGGTAATAAAGGCACGGATGGGTGGCAACAACAGGTGTTTAATGTCAGAAAGCTTAACTAAATTTGAATAACTAAATTCGAATTACAAGGGAGACACGCCACACGCTACTTCCTTTTCTCGCCTTTGACCTAGTGAAAAGTGCGCTATTATTCCATACGGTACGATGATCAGTAACCCGTTTGCCCAGCTATCAACTATGCTAAATTTGAGGAGTTTTAATTCGAGTAGTTAGTAAAACGTGTTCATAAGCAGGAAAAATACGGGCCATCATATAGGCTCACAACCCCACTGAGATGAATATCTTATTTCGCGCTTAGTCTTGAGTATAAACATCTGTTCACTGCACTGGAGTCCTGATTATCCTTAGCTATTTCTGCCCCGCCGCGGAGGTGTAGTGGCTAAGGTACTCGGCTGCTGACCCGCAGGGCACGGGATCGAATCCCGGCTGCGGCGGCTGCATTTCCCATGGAGGCGGAAATGTTGTAGGCCCGTGTGCTCAGATTTGGGTGCACGTTAAAGAACCCCAGGTGGTCGAAATCTCCGGAGCCCTCCACTACGGCGTCTCTCATAATCATATGGCGATTTTGGGACGTTAAACCACACAGATCAAACAATCAATAAATCAGACAATTCTGAATAAACGTCTGCTTGCCGACTGCTCCCTATATGGTGTCCCATTGCATGGAATTGCTGGAATGTTTTCGCTCAGTGAAAGGAAATAGCAATAGAAAATCGCAACATATCCACAGAGTGAATGATGATAAGTGGGGCGAAGCGTCCGGACGGACGGAAGCACGAACGGACTCACGGACGGACGGACAGACAGACAGACAGACAGAAACAAAGCACGAACTACTCAAGAACATGAGAGATGAGGAGGAAGCGACTGAAGATTAAGCGGGAAATGTTTACCGCATAGTAAGTAAGTTGTTGACGCACGAAAAACCAGGCACACATGCAACTTCGTGAAAAGCATGAACAGCGAAAGAGCGCATGCACCATTCAGAGGTCGACCTTTGTCGAAGCGAGCGACGCAGACGGCCAGGAACGTAAACTCAGCTTCGGAGGTAAGCCACGCGTACTCGTATACGCTCGGCGTACAGTGTCGTTCTCAAAGCGCTTGAGACAACAGCCGAATGTGCGATCACGCGTCGCACATTGCCGGTGCCTTATCGGCGACCGCACAACACGTGGCGAAACAAACGCGCATCTGTTGAGAAAAGGCCGCGGGGCCCACACGTACACCCATAAGTTCGTTCCATGCACACGGGAAAGCCGATTTACGTCGCTTGTTTGAGCCCATATGCGCCCGAAGGAACCCAAAACGCGCACACACCGGTGAATGGTCCATAATTCGCGAGCGCTTTCGGACGATAAGCAGAAACAGTGGCTCACCTAAACGCGTGTGACTGTTCTTATATTTCTGTCGTCCTATACCCACGGCTTCTCAACTCTCCCTTATTTTTTTTCTGATTGCGTTTGATGGAATGGCAGATTGCGCGGAAAGAGTGGCCGGCTAGCACAAACAAGCATCTCCCTCCATAACCTCCCTCTACAAAAGTAGGTAGTCAACGTATCCGTTTTTTTACAGGCAGCGCCGTGCTCGCGACCTAATGCAGAGCGTTAAGGTCTGGGCACGTTGCGCACACACAGGCGCGCGCTGTGCGAACGACCGTGGTGAACAGGAATAGCGCGTCTACCTGAACGCAGTAGCTTCGTGAAGCTCTGCGGGCGCACCGCACAATCCGGTCGCTGCGGCAGCTTTGCGCAGCCGTACTAGCTTTCCCCGCTGCAAAACTTCACGAAAGAACGTTTGTTTTCATAGAGAAGAGGGGGAGGGGGGGTCTTATCGCTGGTTCGGGCTTGTGCGCAAGGGTTTGTTCTGTACGGGCAGAGCCAGTGTATAGAACTCGCGTGCTCGAGGGACGGTTCATATGACTCTGCAGTATGTCCTGCTAAACCTTATCGAACAGAAACTAACTACCATGCTAACAAAGTATATATTTATATATATATATATATATATATATATATATATATATATATATATATATATATATATATATATATATGCAAAGTTTCTTTATTTTCATTAAAAAACTCACTAAAAGAGTACCTGTTAAATAGTTGATCTATCATCTTGTTTGTGTTGTTTTATGCTGTATTATTTGTTTTTTTTGATTCCATGCCTTTTTGTTTTCATTCTGCTTTATATATTTTTGCTTCTACGATTCTAACAGCTGCTTGTGCTTTTATTATTTGTAATGATCACCGAGGGTCCCGTTGCAGTCTTGTACTTTGGGACCCTCTTCTGTATATTTTACTCCCTGTAACATCCTTTTATGACATGATAATAAACTCATTGATTGATATATATATATATATATATATATATATATATATATATATATATATATATATATATATATATATATATATATATATATATATATATATATATATATCTTATAAATCTTAGTTTCATTTGGTACGCACAAACATGCTCTCGCATTTGTACTTGCGAACATTTTTTGCGATCTATGAGCACAATGCGCTTAAACTTATTCGTACGTTATACAAATGGAGGATAAGGTTAGACAATGTCATTACATTCCTAAGTGTAATTAAAATCCGAAACGTCACCTGGCCGTGAAACCCACGATGCTACTATGAAATAAAGTTCATTTGGTAACATTTTTTACAAAATTGTCTTATTTGTTGATTTTTTAGTTTCCAGTTGCTTCTGTCTAGTCCACAGAACTAACTGTCAGATTCGATAGTAGATAAACGTAACCTAACTCGTTTCCGAATAGTGTTGTCTATCTACCACAGATTGCTATACACCGCCAGTCAGGCTTTGGAGTGGGGTTTGTGGTTTGGGGCTTGTGGCCCGGGCCCCCCTACAGATTTGTGATGTGAGTGGGTCGGAGGAGGGGGGTCATTTTCACCGTCAATAATTCCTGAAGAGTAGATGACTTCCTCAAACCCTCAAGATCTTCATGAAGTCCTCCCCCCTTCCCTCACCACCTCCACCGCCACCCTAAAAAAAATCCTGAGTACAGGCCTGCATGCTGCCGTTTAAGTCAATTTTTCATGATATTTTTTCGCATTTAATTATTTTTGTTGACGGAAATTGGATTTTTTCAGTTACGTATGCCAATTCGCATTATTTTTTTACCATACATTGTTTGTGTAAAGAAACCTACAAAGCTCATGATTCTCTCCCCCCCCCCCCCCCACTTTCTTTAAGGGGCGAAGCTATTAAGGCGTGAGTCTGTACATCCTCCGATGTATGTAGTATGTAGCCATCACCTGTGGCACATACCAGTAACCCGCATACCAGTGGCACATAGCCACCTACGAGTATGTATCAATGTTTTAGAAGCGAACCTCCTTAGGGCGTGGTTCTGTAGTTTCTCCGATGTATGTAGTATGTTGCCACCTCTAGTTTAGTTCTTGGGTGTTCACTAGATGTTGGTACTTGTAGTTGACGAAAAGATGTTATAATACTAGACGGCGGTACTTCCGTGCTTCTGTCCATCCGTCCGTCTGTCTGTCCATGCTTCCGTCCGTGCGCCCGTCCGTGCTCCCGTCCATCCGTCCGTCCGTGATTCCGTTCATGCGTCCATCCGTGAGTCCATGTTTCTGTCCTTCCTTCCATGCGTCCGCCCGTCTGTGTTTCCATCCATCCGTCCTGACGCTTCGCCCCACTCATCATCATTCACTCCGTGAATATGCTGTGATTTTTTTTCCCTTGATGTTGCACTCTGCGAGAGGCCTCTTAGGGGAAGTTAAAGTGATGAACTGATGACACTCGTGAAGTTGTCTGTAACTAGGACTATTCACTCCTTTACAAATATATGATGCTGCATTATAAAAGTCAGGTTTTACGAATATTAACACCGTGGCAAAGAGACGTCTATTGTGTTTCCCACTCCTACCCCCCAATAATCTCATATTATGATGCGACAGGGAACGTCACGCGCAGGCTTCAATAATTTCGTCCTCAAAACGTTGCAGCAGATGGATACGCTGATGCCGGAAAACGGTTCACGAAGATACTTTGATAACAATCATCCCGTCACTCGAACTCTCCTTCAACTAGACTGCGTTGAAAAACACCTCTGTTTCCCCGCACCATATCTTTTTCGTTGCATCGTTTTAGTAGCTCACTCGAAAGCAGCTCCCGGTTCAAACGACGCAAACCCTATGCTCGTGACCACTGCCACCGTCAGCGCGCGCCAACACCAGTAAGCGTCCCTGTTTCGAGAGTCAAGGCTGATGATAGCTTTAAGAACTGTGACCAACTTCGCTTCTGGCTTGAAGAGACGACGCGTTTGGCGAGACAGTCTTCTCTGGCCCCTCACGTAGACTGGACACGATAATTAAAAAACACCGCCGCTACGCTCTTATACAGCGCGGTTCGGAGGAGAGAGTGGCGAAGAATTGGCAGAAGCGCGGATGAGGAGAGCGAGGCATCTCTTCAGGCGAACGTGGGCTCGCCGCTTTCTGCACCATCTGTTGCCGATGGGATGCAAGAGATGCAGCGTGATGCCGTTAGGAGGAGGAGGAGGACGTAAGGGGCGAGAAGAGTAGGACGAGCTCCAGGGCAAACCAGTGTGGGTGTCTATACCGATGACCATAAATCTCGGCTCACGATAGAAAAGCTCTACATAAATACAACGCGACTCGGCTGAGTTCGGTTCAACGAAAGAACGAGTTGTCGCGCAAACGACACTTTTCCCTGCCGACTGCGTGTTATTATTAGCGCGAGTTCCATTATTCCGAATACCTTTTTTTTCTCTCCGTCTCCTCTCTCATCTGCTCACTTCCTCGCACATCACGGAGCGAGATTTTTTTGAATAATGATGGCTTGCGCGGGCGTCCACCCGCCTAGGGTGTCATCGCCTACTGGTTCCGATCCAGCGGGGTTTGTTGCCGGATTGAGGGGAGAAAGGGAAGATGTCCGGCCGAAGTGCACGCGCGCCCCCATCTCATCCGTTCGCAATGCGGAAACATCGAGGGCGCCGCGTGCGGGTATAGCAAAACAAGCAAGTGCAGATGCCACCGCAACTCTCTTGCGCATCTGACGCCGTATACTCTATATACGAACTGTACGAAGCTGTAATCGGGGACGGCGCGAAAGACTGCTTATTTGGCAGAAATAATTTCCGCCTAATTAATACCACGGGGCACGCGAGAAAAGTGGGACGTGGAGGGGACGAAGCATGCCCGAACGATCTCCAGCGCCAGAAAAAAAAAAAAAAAAACAGGGGAGAGGGGAGTAGAAGGGAAAGGCGATACAGCGTCCAGAGCCGAAGTCAACGATTTGCAGAGTTCGTCACTTTCAATGCGAGAGACTGGCCGGCGTCGCGTCTATGGTTTTGAGCTCGCTGCCTCCGAGCTTGAGCAGGGAAGCGACACTGTCATCAGGGGCGTGGCGCTGCGCGTGAAGACCACTGGACATAATTAAGGAAGTCGACGTCACTCTTTCGCTTTGTCGTTTATGTGTTTACCGCGTCCAGTGAAACCTTCTATCTGCCATCCGCTTCGCCGAGCAGTTGACGCGGGCTTCGCCGACAGCGGGAGATCACTAGAAGCACGTAGATATATAGACGAAATGCAGGCGAGAGAGTTAGCATGTGTGTTTCATAATACTTTTGAATTCGAAAGAGCGAAAGGAACGAGGCGATTGCTTTCCGAATAGAACCAACCCGGCCGGCGACATTAGCAAAGATAGAAGTTCACTGTTCTACGATAACTATTTTTAGATAAAAACACTTTGACGTGTGGTGTTGCCTTCAGGTTAAGCACAGAAAAGTTTTAGTTGGAAATATCTTGGAACAGAGAGACCAGAGTAATGTGAAGTTGTAGCCATATTTCACTTTTCAACGATATAAATAAACCAAAATCAAGACAAAAATACACATAAATGAAAAATTCCACCTGACATTGCAAACTTTATCGTATATAGCGAGTAGTTCTTTATAATTCCAGACAATATTTTCTCAGTACTGTACTAACATGAACGTTCTTGCCACTCCAGTTCAGGTCATGTCCTTTATTAAATGTGTTGATATTTCAAACATATGAATGCGTGATTTTTGTATTGTGTTGAAGCTACCTACTGAATGTTGCTAATATAATTATTGCCATAGAAGACAAATAAACTAAAAGGCCGAGCCGTATACTACCTGCGCGTCTGTATGCATAGGAACTGATATATATATATATATATATATATATATATATATATATATATATATATATATATATATGCATAGAAACAGAAGAATCCCACCTGAAATTTCATCTGACATAGCAGTCACCAACTTATATTGTGGACCATTTTCCGCCACTAAAGTATAACAAGGAGGAGAAGTGATGAATGAATAATTAATGAACCGTCTAGTTCCACACTGTCACTAATATAATCTCATACTTACATCAGGAAACCACTACATTTCAAAATTAGAATTTGGCAACGGATAATTTAGAGAAACATATGAAAAGCATGTTGCATTGATTAAACGGTTAAATAAAAGACATCAGGCGCTCCTCCTGCCACAAAGTTTTACGTTCAGCCAGGCATGGCAACCGTCCTCTGAAACTTTGAGGAAAGTAAGTCTAACAAGTTTGCAGCTTGAGACAAGCATCCAGAATATAGTCTTATCGCAAAGCCAATTACGGCGAAAACGGACACCTCCACCTGGTTGCGATCTAAAAGCCGAGCTCTAAGGCCAGCTTTACCACCAGCACTTCCACTCCACCGCGGCAGGAGACCACACGCTAAGTAAGGCGTGCCGTGCGAACAGCGCTCATCGCGCTGACACCCCTTCCCCTCTGCTACTCCCGCTCTCCTTCTCGCCACATCACCTACCCTCTTCAGAGCCTGCAAGCACGAAACCGCGTCGTTACCCACAAAAAAAAAAAAAAAAAAACGTCATTGTTCTCCACAGGGTGATGCATACAACCACTGCCCGTTATGAAATTTTCCGAGGGGGCCTCCACGAACAACCGCCACCTTCCTTTCACCTTCGCACCTCGCTTCTCTCGAAAAGACGTGGCTAAAGTGCGGCAGGTCTCAAAGTGAAGGGGAAAAAAGGTAATATTAAAGTGCACGAATGAAACCTGCCCCCCCCCCCCTTTTCCATATAGAGCACCCCCCACCGCCACCTAATCTCGGTCTCTCATCCCTTACCGAATCCCAGCCGCATAATGAAGTTTCCACCGGCTTATTATATAATGGTGGCTGACGGAAAGGAGCTTCCGGGAGGGGGAGGAAGGGAGCCAAAGGCTTGAGGGACGCGACGGGAGAAAGGCGGGAGGCAAAACACGTTCGCGGCAGGGTGGCGACACCTGGGGCGCACCGGAGCCAGGGCGCGCCGCTCGCCTAATACCTGCCGGGAATGCCACTATAGAGAGAGCGGCGCGTTCGGGCCCAGCGTCACCGTGTTGAGTGAGCCCTACCGTCACCCCACAGGGCCTTTTCTCTCACTCCTCCTTCTCTCTTCAACGAGGAGGACCGGGAGTTTAAGACTTCCTGGGGAGGCAGCAGGAAGTGAATGGCTACTTCTAAAGGAGTTTCTGATGTAGCCACTATCATACGAAAAAAAAAAGAGAAAATTCCACGGCCCCTATGGATTTGCCTAAGATGACAGCAGGATGAAAGCTACTTTATTCTTTTTCTTCTCAGTCGATTGTACTGCAGTACCACCCGAGAGCTTTCGTGAGCTCAAGTTGTTTCGCACTGCCTCCGGGATCGGAGGAACTGGAATCGTTCTGCCGCTCACGTTAGAGTTACTGAATGTGCTACCTTTAGGTAGCACACTTAAGCTAAGGTACGCCATCTTGGGTTCAAGTGTCTTGAGGGAAAGCCACTCTCCACCCCACGTAGGAGCAGCGCTCGCGATTATACAAGCGTCGTTTTATTTATTAAAGACGATAGTCTTTTTTTTTTGGAGGGGGGGGGGGGACCTTCAACGCAAAAACTTTGGTCTGTCTGTCTGCACATCTGTCTGTTTGTCCACCGTTACCACGAACCGGGTACTTGAAACAGCACCAGCCGATACCCCGAATGGCTGCCTCAATCTGCAGCGCCCACCAATGTTGCTCAAGGATCAGCGTTCACACGTCTGCGATTGTCAATTAAAAAGCAATTATTGCGCATATCTGAGGCACCATAACAACACGTATATATTCTGCATGTTCGGCTTTTACTATAAAAGGCATACATAAGTAACTCTAAGGATCATAGCGCTTATCAAGCTGCGCTGACCATGCAACGCTTGCACGAAGAAGTGAGTATTTCCAACGCTTTGCTAAGACTACACGGTGATGGCATCTACCCGTCGCCTTGCGTTCTACACCTTATCACCTCTGAGACGGGCGCGCACTTTTTGCACTTTCGATCGCGATAGAGCCAATTATCAATGGAATTTTTTTCGTAGAGTTGGGCTCATTATTTAACTGTGTGAGGAAGACAGACATAGTTTTAGAGTCTTCGACTGAATCGAGCTGGATAGTGATCAAGAGTGGCCGTGCGACGCCCGTGTTACACACTGCTCTCGTATTACGTTCATATTATCAATCAATCAATCAATCAATCAATCATTTTATATCCTTTAGATAAGGTGGAGGACAGGACTAAAAGCTCAAGAGCTTGACGAGCTTGATTAGAATCGCGGATCACTACAGCTTATGTGAATTGTTGTTCAACGGCCTTGTCGCGTCAAACATTTCTTTCGCTGAAGGTTTAAGAACTGCATTGAATTCACGCGCTAACTACAGCACGTTGCCGATTGAAATATTTCTAGTTTAACTTCTCCCTTTATTTTGAGACTTTTACTCGTCAGACCAATTTGGACGTATGCAGCTGACACACGCTGACCAACTCTGCATCTATAACGTATTCACTGCATCTGTGGGTAATACAAATAGAGCAAGTTTTGCAGTGCCATGGATAGATAGAAAAAAAGCCGAGCGTTTATTCCCTCCTCAATCAACACTAATCTTTCTATAACAACACTTGCTGCACCCTCGTCTAATTACATTGGCTGTACGCCGTGAAATTCCACACAGAACACACTTGCTACCGCATTTGTCGCCACCAACAGGCAACCGTGCCGAAGGAAGCCCGGCAAGAACAACAGCTGATATCAACCGCGCTTGATCTGCCTGGAATCTGCAAAGCATCGTCATTTTCGGCATCGTTTACGTAGTTTTCGCTTCTCCGTAGTGCAAATGAACCACCTATAACCACGTGATGGCGAGTGGCGAATAGGGGCGCTGAAATCCTGCAGGCGGAGCGAGCGGCACCCGGAAAACAGTGGTGCCACTTTGCTACCTAAATGTAGCATATAGAGTTATTCTACCTCACGTGGTTTTGCAGCGCCACCGTGATCGGCCCAAGCGCGACCAAGCGGCAATTTCATGTGATGACGTATCACGTGATGTCACATAAAATTGCGTCATCACATGAGGACGTCATCACATGATGCTGGTTTTTGTTTCACGCGTTTTGAGGCCGGCGATGCCAACGGTAACGTTTTACGTGTCATGAGGTATTGTAGGCTTCCACCTTAATATTCTTAATAGGGAGAAAGATAAAGAGCAAATCATTATGAGCAACTGCAGAAGGGTTGGCGTTGCATCGCTTGGGCGTAAGGGAAAAGAGGGAATACGTTCGCAAAAGACATCGTACACCGATCACATTCGGAAGAAGTACCAACACGGTTTCCTGATAGGGGAAGAGACACTGTCGGTACAATTGTCTCGAGGAGGTGACCTCTCACTTTTTCTCTAACCTCTCTGATTCCAATTTTTCGTCCTCCTCTCAACAAAGCTGAACTATGTTCATGAGTTACAGAAACAAGCATCTTTCACACTGTTACGGCGAGAAAAGACACTTCGTGGCAATATATTCAAACAATTACTACTACTCCGAGAATTTAACATCTATAAGGACACCTAGAAATCATCTGACTATAATTACATAAGGAGAGAATGGCAGCGGATTCTGACTTTCATTGATTAATATTCTGCACATTCTTACATTACCAGGCTTTTGTATCAAATCCCATTGTTACAAGCCAAAGTAGTGCCAACATTTCAAATCGATCTTAGGGCGAGGTGTTGGCTAGGTTCGCACAATTCCCCAATATGCATTGTCCACATATGTACACGCTAGAATTCAGTGAGTTAAGCATGCATTGCCTTGATGACCTTCAAGAACCCGCTTAATATTCACACTGGTTACAGCTACCTGCTACTCGCAGGTTGATTTCACTGTAGGAATAGCATCCTAATTTCCTTGAATTTTCCTTTACGAAGAGCTTTCTAATCATGAACTTTTATGCAATAACTACCTCGTCTTCAGAAATATTTGAATTTTTTCACAGCACTGTACTAATTGTTAATCGATTTTTGGAGCTGGTTAAAAGTGGTCGAGAGGTACAGATTGCGCCACTTTTAAAGGGAACAGCTATAAGCGGAGCACGGATGAATTTTCGTCGTGAGAAGTGCGGGAACCATGTCCCTGCAGCTCTGCAGCAATTTCGCAACGCGAAATATAGTGATCTCTATTTTCCCCGCGTTAAGTTGTGCACCTCAGGACTTCGAATAAAGTTTCGCATCCATCCATCTATAGTCTACTAACAGAACATGTCCAAATGCTCCCAAAACTCAAACCTTTGCGAGATGAAAGATGGTTGTTTTTCATCATCACCATCGTCATCATCATCATCATCATCATCATCATCATCATCATCATCATCATCGTCATCCTGGCAAGGCCCACTGCAGGAGAAAGGCATCTTTGAATGATACCATTAATAAATGTGCTTCTGTGTTGCTTTAAGGGGTATGCTATATAATGCACCGGTATCAATTTGTGTACATTACATTGAACTTCGGTGAATTGGTTAAAAAAAAGGCTTTTTCTTTATTTTCCGCGCAGTGTCTATGTTCTTGCGATCGTTCAATACATGTGGTGAGTAACTCGTTCAAAGCAGCGATGTCCATGCGCTGCTTCCTGCACAAAGAGACGATACGCTACGGTGGCGCTGCCTTCCTGACTAACTCCTCTTCGCGGGGGTCGTCATTAAGCTGTAGGGGCGTGCATCTATCTCGCACTCCCATATGCACGGACACACATAAATGAAAGACAACTGGAAGGGGAAGAGGCGGATGCGTTATACCGTTGCCCTTTCACTGTCACTGCGAAGACGGCCGTGCACAAAGGCGCGAAAGAAGAACGGCGGAGAGCACCTTTCTCATGATAATGGTTCGCATCGCCGCTCCCTCGGCGTTTTCACAGGTCTTCTTCCCAGATCTCCGCCGGCGATAAAGTGGCGGGCAAGCGTGCGCGTTGCGTGAGGCTGACGAAGGGGAAGAAGGGAACGTGGAGGTGTGCGCACGCGTATACGGGGCCGAGCGAGCCCACGCAGAGGTACGTGCCTTGGCTCCAGAGGATTCCAAAAGAATGGCCTGCCTCCCCCCAGCAGCAGCAGGTCGCGGATACCGGCGTTGTCGCCCCGGAGTGCTCCCTGCCACATCAGCGCGGCGCGCTTAGCGCCGAGTAACAAAAGAAAGCCAAAGAGATCACCGACGCCAGCCGTACGTACCACGCGCAACCCATCTCTTCCGAGAGATTAGCTCCCCGATTTCGCGTCTGGCGCGTTTGTCGCGAGCCTCCCTCCCTCGATGCTCCGCGTGTAGGAAAGGTGAGTTGCAGTTACTTGCCGCACGCCGAGAAATGCGCGCCCTCGGAGGTTAGGACGTGTCTCCTGGATATCGATAACCACGCCCCGCGTGATAGTCCATGGGTGAGCGAGATTTAAAGAGAATGCTTTATCGCGTATATGTTTCGATTGGGAGCATTGCGTGATCGCTTCCAGTATTTTCATTCGCTTACGATATAGGTACATTGTGCGATGCGTTTTTGCTTGTTAATGTAATACATGCTTATATACTGACTAGATGAGATGCTACAACACGGGGAGCACTCCCATTACCGATTTCGAGACCTCTGTTTACGGAGCGTGCAGCCTCATTTAAAACATGCATACTGAAGCCTTCAGTATGCATACTGAAGCCTTCAGTATGCAGTATGCAAGAGGGCCTCTTAAACCTGATTGTTAGAATCGTCTATCGGATTAAATAAAGTGACTACAAAGTAGCAATGCTGGTGCCGCGCACACCGCCACGTAACAACATTTGTTCAGAAGTACTGGATACTTCGCTGAAGTCATTTCGCATTTATCGATTAGTCCAACCTGTGGCGATTTTTCGAGATATCCGTGCAGATATCTCTCTATGCAGATGATATTTGTGCCTGGACATCAGGTGTAACACGTCCTCAGGTACGTGCGAGACTCCAGAAAGCAGCGAATTCAATATCGGCGTACCTTAGAGAACAAGGCCTCGAGATTTCTCCTGAGAAATCGGCGCTGGTCGCGTTCACGCGGAAGGCAATGACGTCATATCCCATCGCCATCAATGGACACAGTGTCTGCTACGCCAGGACCCACAGGTTTTTGGGGGTCACGATCGATCGAAATCTCTGCTGGAGTCCCCATGTGGCCACTCTAAAGAAGCGCCTAACGGCCATCGCACAACTTTTCAAGTTCCTCGGAGGCAAAACGTGGGGCACATCAGTGCACGCGATGTTGCATTTGTACAAAACGCTGTTTCTGGGGTACCTGCGGTATAGCTTGCCGGTTCTGACAAACGCTTGCAAAAGCAGTATACGCACAATAGAAAACACCCAGGGCCAGGCACTCAGAGTTTGTCTTGGATTACCACGCTGTACATCAACAGCGGAAACCATCGCAATCGCCAAAGATCATCCGGCCACAGTGCACATTACTTTGGAGGTGCTTAGAGCTCATATTAGACACCTTGCTCGCGCCCCTGCCCACCACCTAGCTTCGCTTCCAGAAGATCGACCGAGTGCCTCCTTCTGTAAGAGAGTATTGACTTTCCGTGAGTGCCTTCCAACAGTCTACACACCTCCGGAACGGATACTAACACCTCCTTGGTGCTTGGACCGACCAAAACTGCGCTTGACAGTGCCGGGGATTCGCAAGAAGGCGGAGCTCTCGGCGCCAGCTTTAAAGCAGATGATTCTACTCATGCTACACGAAGAATACAAAGATCATGTCAAACTTTACACGGATGGCTCGACAACTGTTGGAGGATCTGCAGGAGCTGTGATCTTCCCAGCAAGAGCCGAAACCATCCAGTTCAGAACGTCACACAAGACGACATCGACAGCCGTGGAGCTCGCGGCACTCCGCAGCGCACTCCGCAGGATTGACCAAGAGACACCACAAAAATGGAGCATTTTTACTGATTCGAAACCAGCTCTCCAATGTCTACACAATACTCTACGTCGTGGACATCAAGATCAATTGGCGCTCGAAATACGACAACTGTACCATCACCTAATAGACGAAGGACATGACATATCTTTTCAGTGGTTACCAGGCCATTGCGGCATCATCGGTAACGAGCATGCCGACAATGCAGCTAAGAATGCTCACGAAAATGGAGTGATGGAACCTATTCCACTATCAAGAAGCGACGCAGCAGCAAAGATTAATACGCTTGCCCAGGATGTCGCAAGGTCTATGCGGAATACGCCCGGTTTTCTCCAAACCCGTCTTCACCGCCTGGACCCATGCCTACGACTTACTATTCCATCTGGCCTACCCCGATCCGAGACGACTCTTCTCTGCCGTATGTGGCTTGGGGTGTCTTTCACGAACGCTTTTGCCTGCCGCATCGGAATGAGAGACAGCGCTACATGCGACCATTGCGACAATGACGAAACAATTGAACATATTTTATGTCAGTGCCCCCAGTACAGCTCTCAGCGACAGTCCCTCTCAGCAGTGTTTGCTCGCCTCGACGACCAGCCATTTTCTGAGCAGTCAATCTTGAAATGTCGGAAAGATCGAGCTTCACGCCAGAAAGCAACGAAGGCGCTGATGAAGTTTCTGCGAGCGACCCGCCTCGTTGAACGATTGTGACACTACTGTGTGCGAGTGTGTGTATGTGTGTTTGTGCTTCTCTTCCTCCCTTTCCCCTTACCCTTTCCCCAGTGCAGGGTAGCAAACCGGATATGTTTTCTGGTTAACCTCCCTGCCTTTCCGCATTAAATTTTCTCTCTCTCTCTTTTCGAGATGACAAACTGAGCCAGGCTCTGCTTACGCTCTGTCATTTAGACTTCGAGGGCGGTCTTGAGACGTATTATTATTATTATTATTATTATTATTATTATTATTATTATTATTATTATTATTATTATTATTATTTGATGGCGTTCCGATTCATCAGCGTGAGCACAGTCGCGCGCTATTTCGTGATTTTCGGCCGAACAACAAGGTGTTGACAAGCGAACCTTACGACGAAATAAAAAAGTGTAAAATTTGAGGTGGCTTCTCTATCCGAAAATAAGCAGGGGTACGTAGTTCCAGAGAAAAACATTGCAAAAAAAAAGAAGAAAGAGAGATCACCGTCAAAGCCGGAACGTAGCACGGGGCATACGGAACTATACTTACGCGAGGCACCTCATAAAGGCGGGGTTCATATCTCTACGTTGCCATATCTGAAGTGCCGGCGTGAGCTCCAAGACAGGCGTGCTGCTTTTTTTTTTGTCTTTCTTTTTTTTGTGTGCCTGAACAGTGAGGGCGGCATGCACTTCCCAGGAGCGACGGCCACATTACACCATCCGAGCAGAGAGAGTTAACGCATCGCTTCAACGCCATGGCCACCGGCGCGACGATGACTGCTGGGGCTTAGTTAGAAGAAGAAGAAGAATAGATACAAAAAAAAATGGTGGGCTGAGACCCCCGCGACGCGTGAGAACGAATTATAGAAGTCTACCGCGCGCCACTTCACTCGGCGAGCTGCCGATACTGCTAGCACCGGGAGCGCCCTCGCATGTGTGAAAATAACCTTTTCTCACGAAGCGGCCACCGTATAAGCGCACCCGTGTGCCCATAGGCCTATATGACAGTGCAGCCTGTGAATGTCGCTGTAACACAGCACGAAAGTGCACTGCACAGCAAAGTATCAAGCATGACGACGTCCGCGTGTATAAAGTGAAAGTGGATGACACCTGATACTCGAACGGTTTTGCCAACCACAGCTCCCTGCGCACGCTGTAAAGCGGAGCCGTCTGTCCCTTCGGTGCTGCCGATCGCGCGGGCGACTTCTCACGGTCGCGCGTATTCAACCAACACCTGAACGGCTAGAGGTTTCAGCCGCCGCTGTGCTGCCTTCCCATGCGACACCAAACGCGCACCTATATGGGTCGTCGCCGTCGAACCGCAAGCGGTGTCAGAAGGGTAGCGGACAGACAAACAATATTCTTGCTGCTCACATTCGAATGCGGCCGTTCTCACGACGGGAATAGGGGATGCCTACACAAGTTTCACTCCACGCTGTTGGCTATCGGAACGTTAAAAGCACACAATGACATGGTGCTTATATTTGCTTAAAATGTAATAATGGGCACTCGGCAGCGCACACCAGGCGAAAGGACGAAACTAAACAATAAATGCATAAACATGCACGATGATTTCAACGTTCGCGCATGTTTTTCTCTTGTTCGGTGTCACCCTTTTAACCAGTGTGCTCCATTATCCTTCTCGAAGAGCGACAGTGTCACAGAAACAAGCGCGTTATCAAATGTGAGAGACAGTTTTGGTGAAGCAACGGCAAATTGAGTCGCGCGATTCTACATTAGGGGTCACTGTTGCACAGCTCCAAGCAATTCATACGGCAGGCGCGGATGTTGCAACCGAACTCGTTCGACGTGGTGCTTGAGCGCTGTCAAGACCGATGGCATCCAGCTGCCTTCACCCTTGTCGGCTGTCTATTTTGCCGGCACTTACGTTTTCATACCGAGACGCTGGTTGGCGAAAGATGCGAAGGGTGAATCTATAGCGCTTCGGGAAGTGTGGGGGGGGGGGGGGGGGGCAAGACATTGAAACGGAGCTAGCCTAGCTATGGAAGACGATGTCGGTCTAGCAACTGCTCATGGATAGAAACGAGGTCGCCGGTTGATGGGAACCAGACTCGAGACTCTCAAAGTAACGGAACCATGCACCCTCGACGACATTGCGTCCGGTGTGCCCTTCGCGGAGTTCCGGGATGCTTTCTAAAAATGGGTCACGTGAAATTCTGTGTTCGGAGGTGTTGCTAGAATCTCTGGCGTCCTATACTTCCAGGTGACACTCTAGTGTGACGACGAGCTGCTCTCTGCAGCACGTCGCCAGAGCAAAGAAGGTGCCTGTATTTTTTTATTTATTTAAACGGTACGCGTTTATTAGAGTGTTATTTAAACACTGTAATCAAAACAGAAGAGAATGCGCTGTCGTCGGCGTTGAACCTGTGTCCCTTTCAACCATCCACTTCTTCATCACAACTACTAAGTTTTCAACCAAACCAGGTTTTTCGTCATATATATATATATATATATATATATATATAAGCCTAAAACGCGCTTGGTGAAATGTGCGAAACCTCATAACCTCAAGGCTGCCAGTTCAGCCCAGCTTTTATTATATCCATGGAGGATGACGACGTGAATACCACATGAAGCTTACACTAATCGCCATCGCCGGCAAATTCAGGCATCAGATATGCCAGCATGAGCACGATGTGATACGATTTTTCACAACGCATTATTCAAAAAATCGCGCAACAAAAAAAATTAAAAAACGAGATTTTTCATTCACACAAACACAAGCGCCGACTAACTGTTCTTGTGATCAAAAGTACTTTCGTGTTCTCTGTAGTGTCGCTTTATTAGTAATGTATCCGTCGGATGAACTATTATTATAGGCAATCTAACTACTATGCATCCGTAAGGCAACGCACTATCTTGCGCATCTGGCCGCTTGGTTGACGGTTTTAGCGATGATGATGATTCATCACACCTGAGCGCTTTCTGATGAGAACCAGCCGCCACGGTAGAGCTTTAATCACCCACTCGTTCCTAACTCATACGTTTCGGTCACCGGGTGAAACACTACGCATCAGTTGCGCAACATTATTTCTGCTAATGACACTCCACGCCTATTGAAAACATTTATATAGTGTTTCTTTTTTTCCCCTAAGCGATTCCGTGTTCGGGAGTGCTAGAACATCTGTGGTTGCCATGTGGAAATTCGGGGTTTGATTACCGCTTCAGCAGAAGGTTTTTTTTTATAATTGATTTTTTTTTGCATTTGTTTAAAATTTTACTCACTTACAAAGCTAGTTTTTCGCTCACAACCAACGAAACCGATGCCGACGCCGGAAATCTTGCGAAAGGAGATTTTTAGCGCATTACATATGGCATAAACAACTGTGCGAACGCGGTTGTCTTTATATGTAGTGTAACAGTTGCGACCTAAATTGAAAGGGAGAAAGTGGGCGGCAAAGCACTCTTTCCATCGGCGGCATATGAACCCGTAACCTTCAAATTACGCGTCCGATGCTCCAGCAAATGAGCTGCCAGGGCTAGTTAAAAACATAGAAAAACGTATCCCACTCTTCTTTTTTTTTTTGGCCCGTCTGTTCGTCTAATTCGTTGTGTTAAACAGTACGGCGTAGCTTTCACTGCCTTCCAGGCAAAAGAGACCCCTCCAAGTAGCACACACGTGCTTGAAAAAAAAAACTTTGCCGACCTCCACTGCACTGCCCTTTCCTGATGCTTGCACAGACATCTGTGTCGTTACCTAAACTTTACGTGCTTCGAGGGCCCACGGGCACCGACCGCGGGCGTCGAGACCGAGAAGAAGGAGGCACCTAGCACGTCGTCGAAGACGACCGACGACAAAGACGAGTCTGCAGCGGTGCTCAGGCGCATCTGGTGCGCACATGGCGAGACGAGGAGGATGCGCGCCAAGAAAGGTGGCGAGGAATACCTTGCCGTCACGCCACAACCGAACCGGCCCGCGCCCTTTTGGCGCAACAACAACACTCCTGCGATCTCGCCCCAGACGTGACTTCTCGGCACCAGCATCTCCGAACGCTGCAACAGAGCGACACTTCAGTCTTTCTACTATTATTACTTTTTGTTGCCCGTGTTCGGTCTATGTCTCTCGGTGTCTCTCTCTCTACTTTCTTTTTTTCTTATACGCGCAGGTCACGCTCATATCTGTTTGCCACCGCAGCGGCTTCTTCTCCTGCCTCACTCTCCGTTCTTCTCACTTTGTGCTTTGTTTTTGCCGGTCGACCCGGTGTCGTAAAAGCGAGAGCCGTGTTTACTGCCATCATGGCCCCCCGGCGCATAACTGCCTGCCACCACCGGAGACGCTTCGCAGCTGCTACGGTGAATCACAAGCGCGGCGAGCACACGCGGAGTTTAAGGCGGGATCCTGCCAGCGACCGAGCCTCGAGTGCACACGGCTGCCCGCGGCCGAGTTCTGACGATTCGCGCAGACGCCCCGTGCTCGAACTCCCGTTGCCATAACCTGCAGGTGCGAGAACTGCGCGCATTCGAGCACCTGCTATCAAGGACCCGGAACAATTAATAATAAGTGGTACAAGAGCAGTTGTATCACTTTAGTGAACGAGAGGATTGAAAATGTACTGAAATACCAGACATACTGTGCTAGACATTCAGCTTCACCGGCACCGCCACAGAAATGAAAGAAGCGTGGTCAACTCGTATAGCCCATGCGTCAACGCAACTGCCTTTCTCGTCAAAAACTGCGCGACAGCCCCGACAGATGCCTGTTTTCGCATAATCTTCACCCTTTTATTCTGAAAACAGGCTTACGCGTCATGCTTTGAGCGTCAGTGAGTTGTAATATTTATACGTCCATGTTGTGTATTTACTGAGAGGGTTTGATTGCTATCTCTGAAAGCGCCACCCATGACCAATGAGTAAGAATCTGCCGTATCTTCACGAGGGGATTTCTGTCGTTACCGTAAGCAAAGACTTAACTAGGCCCCGCCACGGTGGTCTAGTGGTTAAGGTACTCGGCTGCTGACCCGCAGGTCGCGGGATCAAATCCCGGCTGTGGCGGCTGCATTTCCGATGGAGGCGGAAATGTTGTAGGCCCGTGTACTCAGATTTGGGTGCACGTTAAAGAACCCCAGGTGGTCAAAATTTCCGGAGCCCTCCACTACGGCGTCTCTCATAATCAAATAGTGGTTTTGGGACGTTAAACCCCACAAATCAATCAATCAATCAGCAAAGACTTAACTAGTGAGCAACGAACAGAAGGGGCAATAAGCTGCGTTTGTGTGAGATGTAGAGAAGGAGAAATTGAGAGTGAGGGAGAATGTAGCCTATCCAGGCTTTCCTGCGAGGCGCACGCGCGAGGCTGCATTTGCTTTTCGCGATACAAATCTATATAAGCATGGCGATAGCATTTCATTCGCAGGACTCACCGACATAGCATTCGGCTAAAATAAACAAACAATATCAGAAAAAAATAATGATGTAAGACAGGAAACCGCATTCCCTCTCGCGGCATTTGCATTTGCCGCTTTTATGCTGGAAGGAAGAAAAAGACTGGTACATATATAGTGGCGCCTCCACCAGGCCCACATCCGCGGCTCTGATTTCTTCCTGATCACTGGTTCACGATATGGATGAGAAGGCTGAGTCGCCTTACAGGGGAGAACCCTTGTGGCCTGGAGACTGGGTACGCACGAGACTAAAGCACCGGCCGAGATTTCGAGGAACGCTTGCGCCTGCGCAGTGTCTCAGTCCAGTCAACGCGTCTCTGTTCGGCGCATCTTGCAGCGCGCGAGAGATATCCCGCCTGCGTCGTAATATACGAGTCTGTTTTCCTCGACTGTTGAGATTCGCGGCGTGCTGGGAAGGAACAAGCAAAGACGGCAGGGGCTTCTCGGATAGCGCGAAGAAGATGAAGGAAGATCGGCTTCCGTTCGGTCCCCCGCATGGACGACGACTCGAACGTATAATGTTGCTTTGCGTGAATGCTGGCGATGTAGACAAGAAGCGCATCATCAGTTTGTTGGCCGTAGCAGTGTCCCCGAGACAGAATGCTGCTGGGAAATCCCGCAAGGTATAAATAAGGCTGTTGTACCGATTACACGATGTTCAGTTGCGGTCACTGCAGTGCGTCAGTGTAGTCTGGGTGCTCGGCTACTGAGCCGAAAGTGATACCGGCCAAGGTGCATGGTAGCATTTAGATGAAGGTAAAATGTAAAAGGCCCGTATTCGTACGGTGCCAGTGCACGTGAAAGAACCCAGGGCGGTCGAAATTAGCCAGAGTCCTTCACTGCGTCGTTTCATGACCCGAGTCGCCTTCGGACGTAAAAAACCACGACCAATCACAAATCGAAAATGTTTAGACACCATGAACGCTCAATAGACGAAATATTTTATTATTATTTTTTTTCCCTTACGCTGTCACCGTAAATGGCTTGTGCTAATCGTTGGGCGCTCACTGGCGAAAGCAATGCTCACACTAAGCCTAACAGGGTGAGTATGCAACATGTAGTAGAAAAATAAAAGTTTCTGTAGACCATTCCCGCCGCAATATTCTGTACTAAAAAAAAAAGGGAGATGATTCTTGTATGAAGGCGAGGTTCGTATAACAAAGTGTTCCGCCCGTGCGCGTGTGCTCCAGTGCGTGAGAAGCGAAAACCGGGATAGTTGGTGGTGCATGCTTTGGATATAAAAACAGCGCAAAAATCGCGCTGTTTTTACACTCCAGGCATCGAGTGCGTGAGGTAGTGTTTGTGCATGCTCGTGCACGTGTGCGCGCCCTTTAGGTTAAAGAGAAAAACTTTGAAAGAGAAAAGCAAGGCTAGAAGGAAGAAAAATAAACTGCCAGTTGTTCGGTATAGCTGTTTTAAAGTTCATGACAACGTGCGATGTGCCACCTGAAACTGCAAATAAACTGCATTGTACATGTAGTTGCATTTACATCGTTTTAGGGGCGATGCTCCTTATGGCAAGAGTCTGTCGCTCTTCCTCTTCCTTATGTATGTATGTATGTATGTATGTATGTATGTATGTATGTATGTATGTATGTATGTATGTATGTATGTATGTATGTATGTATGTATGTATGTAGCCACCGGTGGCACATACCAGCTCTAGAGCGGGTATGCGCCACCGGGGTTGTGAGATGGAAGATGGCGGTACTTGGAGCGTTCACTAGATGGAAGCACGGGTATGTGCCACCGGGTTTGTGAGATGGAAGATGGCGGTACTTGGAGCGTTCACTAGATGGACGCACGGACGGACGGACAGATGGACGCAAGAACAAACGGACGGCAGGAAACACGGACGGACTGACGGACGCTTCACCCCACTCATCATCATTCACTCTGTGGATATGCTGTGATTTTTTTTGCGCAGAATATTACGACAGCTTTAGATGCAGTGCAATAACACCTTATTAATGTAATTCACCACTCGAAGCCTTTTAAGCGATTCGACTCCGGGAAGGATCACTGTTAAATACTCTGATGTAAGTGCATGAACTCAGGTGTCAGAACTGTAAGCGCTATCTCATCGAAGAGAGATAGTGAAAGATAAAGGAAAGGCAAGCAGGTCAACCAGACTGTGTCCGGTGTGCTGGCTTGTACCGGGAGAGATGACATATGTTAAGGCCACCAGCGAAAACCCACCTCTTTTGCGATGCCGCTGTGCATGCGCCGTTCTCCTAGCGGGAAAGTCACCAAACAGCCCTTTATCTCGGAGGCTTGCTTTATCGCAATACTGGTTGCCCCAGCACCTACCACAACTTAGCCAAACTCGCAGATGGAAGCAGCCTTAATGCCTCTGTATGCGTTTAAATGGAGCCCACGTGCTGCAAAGCCTGTTGAAGCGCAAACTTTAAATAATGGTTAGTTAGCATGTCAGACAGCTGGATGACATGGTAGATGTGCATTCGTAGTAGCGTTACTGTTCTAGCACACGGTGTTTCGATGAACAACGAGACATGCACTTGGTACTTCAGTTATTAAATTCGAATGCGTTTCTTAGTCGGCCTATGTTAGGCATGGAGCGTAGTCGCGGCGGTGTCCGCGCGTCGGCGGTGTTATCTCTCCACTCCTTCTGTCATAGCAACAACTGTGGGCGTGCGCGTATATCCCCGCCCGTAGCAATCGGAGCATCTGTTGCGAGATAATGTAGGAGAGGGTAAGTGCTGTGCTTAACCACTCCTTCTCTCATCATTCGCTGTCTCTCTTCCCTGCGCGCCACTCTCCCGTACACTCACGCTTCACTCTCGACCGTTCACTGGCTGGGCACCTCTCAAAAACATCCGCTAATGTGTGCTGGAGACGCCGCTGTGAAACGCCAACGTCGAGCCGAGAACGCTGGCGCTCCACTTTCCCCTCCTCTGGCTTCTCGCTCTCGACTGTTCGCTGGCTTGGCGCCTTTCAAGGCGATGGCAGAAGTCGGTGAAGGCGAATGCTGACGGCAACGGTACCCTCTCTCGGCGCAAGAAATGTATTCGCATTTCCTCCCGATTCCCTTCGGGGAGGTGTGGGCGTTTTTTAAGTGTCTGTAGATCCGTGATTTCAGTCCACAAGGATGTAAGGGATGGAAGGGCACACTGAAACCTTTGTCGCGTATAATGAAGACAAGAAACACGCAGTGCAACACGCTTTTGTAGGCGAATATACATAAACAAGATATCGAGATATAGAAAGCGGCATTACATGTCATCGAATTTCTCACACCTCTACGTGAATGGAGATGGACAGAGTCCACTGTCAGCTGCAAAGAATCAGAAGACCTGTAAAGAAAAATGACGTGCTCATGCGAAGCAAATCGTCCGCCGGACCCCCAGACCTGCACCTCACATCCTAACAAACAGCGAGCCGAACGCTTCGCTCCCGAAAGAACGGCGTCGGGTTCGTCCATAATAGAGGAAGGAGTAGAACAGCATTCGTGCACGGCCGAGCAATGCGGGAAAGACGACCTGAAGGTGTAGCCTTCGCGTGGCTAAACACAAAGCAGCACCCAACAATAAATAAATAAATAAAAGCTCAATACGAAAGGTCGGGTGGGATGACGGGGACTGCAAAGAGCCGTGCAGATTTGGGGCGACAAATCTAGAGACGAACTGCGCAAGGACAGTGCTAGCATCACGCGTCTTTTCTTAGTGGAGGCGCGCACCTCCACAGCTGACCCCGGTCCGAGCACGGGGAGCTCCGGGGAACGCGTAGAATTGGAAATGGGAGTACTGCGAACGCGAGAGGTGACGCGACATCGGGGAAGTGGACACGGGCTGGTCCTGCCAATCTACGCCTGGGAGAGTATATCCATTCGCCACCACCAAGGAAGATCACCAGGTTCGGCATGCTGTGGTAACTACCGAATAGAACGAGGTACTGCGGTTATTCGAGAGCAGCTATTTTTTTTTTTTTGGCTCAAAAGCGTTTTGCCTTACTCATTTACGTATTTCTCTAGTGGAGTTTAGTATACTTCAGCCAAATGAGCCTCGTTTTCACCAACACCCATTTCTCCACTCTACCATCCTCTCTTTCTCGTTCGCATTACTCATGGTTAATGGCGATATGAATCTCACCATGCTGCTGGCCCTGGAACAGCCGATGAACACTAACAACCGAGGTGCGTTAAAGGTGGGGCCGAACAAAAAAGCTGGAAATGGTAACGAGAAAAGAAAGACAAAGAAAGAGAAAAATAGAGAAAAAAAGGAAGAAAGCCAAGGAAAGCATGAGAAAAAAAAAGAATACCGCAAGAGGTGAACAGAAGAACCCTTTGTCGTGGACAGTGCAAGGCTAACGAAGGCGAAAAGTGAATAAAAATAACGGGAGGTCGGATGGTATAAAAAGGCGTCCATATTGTTCGCCGGTAGAGGGAAACATCGACGGAGAGAAGACGGGAACATATATACGTCGATGACAAGAGTTATCAGCAGGAGTTATGAAGGAAAAAGAGCGTGGGACTAGCTGACGCTGCTGCTGCTTTGGGCAAGGAGAATGGAGAGATCGAAAACAGCCCTCTTCGGTCATTTCTCATATAGCGAAAGCGCGGCCGGCGGCATGTCACGCAGGCGGGATAGAAGCAGAACCATCGCCGCTGGAGTCTGCTGAACGAAAAGGTAAGAGACCATGAACAGTCGAGAAGTCTGATTTTTTTTTATTCTGTTAAATCAATATTTTATGAAACTAATATACAAAAGTCACCAATTAAATTCGTGAGTATTGTACAGTTCCCCTTTTCGCACGTGAACACGCTATATAGAGCATTAAATTTGGATTTTTTCTTATCTGTTGAAAACTATTCTTCGATTATCTTGTTTACGAAAGCGTGTGAATTATGTTACCTGCAGGAACAAGACAGTCGAATGTGTTATCAGTGTCGAACCTGAGTGCATAAAATATGAATAGTTTTAACTCAAAACGCCTTTTCTTTTTCCTTCTTTCTTTCACTTTTTCCTTTCTTTCTTACTTTCTTTCTTTCTTTCTTTCTTTCTGTCTTGCAGAATTGGATTAACATTTCTGTAAGTACCACAGTGTTTCAGCATGCTAATCCTAACAAATACCACTCAGACAACCTCTACGGCAGGACATGGAGTCTGAGGCTATAGCGCAAGTCTACTTGTGTTCGAAATGTATTGTGCAGATACATGCGAACAGCTGTCACCCTCGCCAGAATAACTGAAAATTTCGATGCCTGTCATGAACCGCGCGACAACGCTTCGTTGCTAACCCCACTTCCTAAGAAACTAATACTTAATTACTGTCCGCAATGCTCGCTTTGTCGCGTCATTCAGTAGAGTACTTATTCGCAACCACGCTGTAGAAGCCTTCGAGAACAATATATGCACATAGCCTTGACACGCAAGCGACAAGGCTACAGCCAAGCGAGCACGCCGCGGGAAATACGAGGCCTCTCTGAACGGGCGCATCTTCTGACAGGCAAACTCCAACGTACGTAGGCTCTGTATCCGCTACCGACAAAGCCGGCCGCCAGTCGAGGTGAAGCCACGAGATGACTTACGAAGCCAAGGTGTGTTTATCTAAGGGACCCAAACAACGCTCCAGTCACTGCACGCCCGGCGGCACAGGCTACAATCCTCGGTATATCCGCACGAGGGTTGTAAAAACAATGGCGAGAGATCCATGCCACTCTGCGCAGGGCGCAATTGCTCTGGACCTGAAACGGCGGCCAGCGTCTAAACTGAGCACCATCGCAGGGCCGGAGAAGGAGAGGGTGACTCGGCTTCTTCCACTATAGATCCTCCGTTCACGTGTCTTTCCTGTTGGCCTACCTTTCTTCCCGGATGTTTTTTTTTTCTCTTTCTCTCGGCTGCGCTTATACCTTGTCCTAAGACTAACCGGAAAGCCCGTCGGCTCTTATCTGGACCCTTGCTCACGGACGGCAGGAGCCACGCCTAAATCCAAAGCCATCAAGAGCTGCTTCTCTCCGTGCCCGACGGGGACCGACGAACGGACCAAAGCGCCCCCTGTCTCCTCGTCACCTTCTATCCTTCTATCTTTCCTCTCCCCTCTTCCTTTTGTCTACACGTTATCCTATAGCACTTCCTTTTTTTCTTTGTATCCCGTTTCTTTCCCCCGATACTGGGTGCGACAGCAACGAAACGGAAGGAGGAGGCTTTCATATACCTCAGTAGACATGTAAATAAAAAAAAAACGTAAAAGAGAACGGTGTACCTCTCAGATTCCGACGTCAGATCCGGCTGCCGCGCGATCAGGTACACAGCGCGTTCAGAAGCATGGGCGGCTAAGCGCAACTGCGCTCCCGTCTCCCGCGCGGCCTGGCGAGGCCGAAGCGTCATCTAAATTACAATGAGCTGCTTAAGGAAGAACAAGGTTCGTCCGGACATCGAAAAGAAAGGGATCTGTCTGTACGTGGGAGTAGACGGAATAGAAGAAAAGAGAACGGCACAGGTCTCCTGACAAGGGGACGCCATATAGACGAACGAATAGACGCCCACAGTAAAGAAATGTAGAAGAAAGGAAAAGAAAAAAAGAACACCAGGGAGACGGGCAAGGTAGGTAAAACGGGAACCAAATGCGTAGATAGAATAGAACAAGAAAATGGGAAGGAAAAAAAAGAGGGGAGAACGGGAGAGGGACTGCCCGAGTCGGGAATACGAAACTCTTGAACGGGAAGACGCAGGGACAGCGACGTCTCCCTCCTGGGTGGTCGTTGGTGAGAGATGGCCGTCGCATGCCGGCCACTCCGCTTTACTACGCACTTCTTTGCCCAACTAGATTTCTTCTGCCGTTTCTCGACTAGTAGTACCAGTATCTCGGCATTCTTATTTCTGTTCTATCAGCGTACGCGTTTTTTTTTCGTTTATTTTTGTGTTATTTTCACCCCCAGACGTCCAGAGTACCACCTGACGGCCGTCTATCTCCCTTGGGCCGCGGCTGCTCTCGGACCGGTGTTCATCCATATTCCGACTTCGTTGTGAGGCTCAACGAGAGCCTGAGCTGCCCATAGGAACCCCTTCGTGCATTCTCTTTTGCACTGAATGATGCTTGTTCACGGCCATTCCTATTGAGGCATGGGTAAAGATATAGTTAGTGCTTCTTTAGTTTCTTCGGATTCAATGATTAAAATGCTTCGCACAATTACGTTTGCAATGCGGAGTAAGGTAGTTGTAAACTTTAAAAAAACGTATATCTATAGTAATTCGGATCTGATGCAAGCCAGGTGACTTCGCATTTGGATACTTGTAAATGCACAGAGCGTTCGTATATAGTTTCACCTCCATTTCGGCCAGTGTTTCAAAGTCAACACTTTGTCCACGAGTGGCGCTAGCTAACACTGCCGGGGACTACCGAAATACCCAACGAAGGGGGCGGGGAGGTGCCTTGCATGGCACTTCAGTTGGTAGAGCATCGTACGCGTACCTGGGAGGTTGTGGGTTCAGATGCTATCAACAAAAAGGATGACTTTAGGTCGATTTTAATTCAGAGGAATTCACGCCGTAATTACTACACAGCAGTTAAGTAGAACAGTGAATGCCTCCTATGCTTCCCGTGCACATGTATTGGTTTTATTTGACTTCGTGACTAGAACAGCGGTAAATATTCGCTTCTCTTTGCCTCTACAGAACCACCTAATTACCACACATATCTATAGTGTCCAAAAAAAGCAGAAAAAAAAGAAAATGGATGCCACATTACAAGTTGGTGTAGCATAAAAGCAAGACAAGAAAACTTTCTTAAAGTCGTTTCACCCGGCATGTTGGTTAACTTTGAAAACAAGTGATTTAAAACCTGTCACACTAACAAGTGTTGCCTGTTTTCCTCTTCTATGACTATTCCCATGTCCTCTCTCTCTCTCTCTCTCTCTCTCTCTCTCTCTCTCTATATATATATATATATATATATATATATATATATATATATATATATATATATATATATATATATATATATATCAGAAAGTTCCACCGGAGTCAGCCCAAATGAAGAATTTTTGAAACGAGGAGAAAATCAAATCAAAAAGGACGTGATCGAGCCTAAAAAGCAACCTCATTTTTCTCGAGATTACCGAGGAAACGCAAAGAAAATCACCCCGTCTACTTTTTTTTTTTTTTGCGCCGTATACACCGCAAGCTCATTGAACTTTTATTTTTCACGTGTTCGGAGACAACGGATACGCACTCGCGCACCTTCCCCAGGGTCTTTCTCAGTAACCATCACCGTGCTGCTTCCCTATCTCTCAAAACTTCACTCGCCCCCCCCCCCCCTAAAAAATAATAAAAGCACACCTCATAGTTCCACATCACACAGGCAGGACGCGTACAAAGAAAGCATTGCTGAGGTCGCGCCTGACCGGACGCGGAGGGGAGGACCACGTACGTAATAGAAGGGCGGGCATAAAACAATCCAGCCGTCCTTTTTCGGCTCCAAGATAATGCATTTTCCAGAGCACCAGAGAAAGCCGCAAGCAGAGCAGAAGCAGTTCATCCTATGTACGCCCCCTGGCCCCCGCACTTCGAAACTCTTCAGTGTGTATATACCGATAGGCCTTCTATATACCATGGAGCGCGATCTTGATGGAGAAAACTGAAATTGCGATGTACCTTATTTCGACCACAAGCACACAGGCAGAGAGTCTCGTGCAGTAATCAAAGAAGGACCCTTGATATAGAGTCGGCCTCGCCATCATCTGTCACCAATCCCCGAGGAATCTGTTTCTTCGTTTTGGCGCAAAAGGAAAATATAACAATGAAGGAAAAAGAACGTGTGCCTCAATGCCTCCTTCGTGCCCGTGATTCAGTTATGCTCCCTCTCTCTTTTTTTTTTTTTTAGATCGCGCGAAGACGACCGAAAAGGACGAACGCAGTTTTGTGATCAAATAGATCCATTTTGCGGCGAATATTACGTGAAACACAGCCAAGAAAAAAAATGAGAAAGCAAAGCAAGGCATGAGTGGCATTACAGGTCGGATAATAAATAAAATGCAGTGGTTATGATGATCACGTTGATGATTACGATGACGGTGAGGAGAGCTCTTTCACCAACGCATTAAAACGTGTGATCAACGAATCAAGCAGCGTTTTACCTACATGTCCTTCTTTATATTATATTTATTATAATATTTATTCAAATTTATTTTGACGAATATGTCGGGTTCATTCGTTCCAGATTTGATGCACTGACCTTTTCAGCCAGAGTATAAGCTTGGTTTGTAGGGTATAACGTCACAAAGCGAAGCTATTCTAGATGGCGTGTTGGTGCGCTCCGGATGACTTCAACCAGCTATAGTGTTGCTTAACCAGTTCTAAAATCACAATGTACACGGGCCCCAAGCATTACGCCCACGTTTGAATGTGTACGTCATTCACCGCCTATCTGCCTTCCCTTCCTCCCTTTCCACCTCCTCTAGCGCCTGTTACAGTGATTATAATGTTCGGCCACTGACAAGGCTCGATCCCAATTTCGGCAGTCGCATATCCAAGAAGGCAAAATACTGTAGTACCGTGCGTTTTGACTTCAGCGCACGTTAAAGGACACCAGGTGGTAGAAATTTTCGGAGCCCTCCAGTATCGCGTGCCTATATATATCGGGGTTGTGGCACGTAAAACATCTGAAAGTGTCATTGTTATCATCTATGAATGTGTATAGGCTAAGTAATTATGAAGTCCACTGTGAACGATGGCTTTGATTTCGCCTGCTTGCGTTAAAGGTATACAAACACGTCGCCATATATACCTTTTTCATTTCTCCTCACACTGATATCGATATACAGAACGAATGGAACTTAACATCAAGGCGCGAGTGGGTTCTCTCTCACTTTCGACACGCCCAACTGCCTTTAGTCACGCTCCGTCAAAGACGACAAACAAGTGACCGACGAGATGACTGTGTACACAGAGAAGACACGGGAAGACAGGGAGAAATGTACGCTCAAGGCAATGACCGCGAGTATGAGTGAGGGTGAAGGGGAGACGAAGGTCTCCCGCGGGAATTGGGCGGAGGACACGGGAGGTAACGAAGTGGCAGAGAAAGATGAGGAAGATGCTGGAAAATACAAACACAGAAGACGACGGTGTATACGACGAGATTCAGAACAGGTCGACGCCGGACGAGCGCCGTTTACGAGCGAGCGTTGAGCAACACTGCACACCTGAGACCGTCGCAGGACGCGGAGCCAATCGGGAACCTGACGGTCCGTGACTGCGATCCCAGCGCACGGTCCACACTATTGCTCTCTCACTCCGCTTCTTGTTATTGTGTGATGCTTTCGAGTTCTTTGTGTAAGATATCGGTTGAGCAGACGAACGTCGCAGAGTGGCCAACTGTTATCTCGCCGTTTGAGAGATTGTTTTCATCGATTGTAAATATCTCGCTTACTAGCGGGTAAATGTCGCGCCCCTGTCTTTCATAGAGCTTTGTCATCGCGATGGAGCACTCCTTTCCCCCATAGCGTATAGCCACTCCGAACATTTGTTCCTCCACGTCTGTTTTGTTTTGAAGCCCATGACCCGCGTGTATCTATAAGGTTGTTATCGGGACTGCTTGATCTCCAGGCTCTTTCGTAAGGCTAGAAGAAAACCCCCAGATCGTCATCATGGGCTTACCGTGATTCACTCCTAATGCCCCCATTCATCTAAATTTAACGCACGCTATATTTCGATCAACCTGAACATGCCGGCGTTTTTTTTTTCTGTAATATAAATTTTGGATTGACCATCAACGCGCATACAACACGTTGATATACTATATAGCGTAGACTATAACTTTCCAAGTTTCTACATGTAAAATTGAAATAAAACGCGGAAATATAACTTGATCTACAATATGAACATCAAGAAGACCAAAAACAAATTGAAATATCTTCTCTCGTTTCACAAACATTTCCACTCCATCTCGCTAGCCTCGAATCACACTGAAAATAAACGTATCCCGATCTCTCCTAGTATTACTCGAATTCCGTTCGGGTGTTTTCGTTTTTGTTATGCCTACCTTTCTTTTCAATTCTCAGCCCCAGCCTTCAGTCTCCCTTAACAGCTCCTTCCTGTCTATAATTCTCTATCACGACTTCTCTCACCTTTCCCCATACGTCGACTTGGCCCGCCCAGTGCCCGACAATGTTCTCCGGGCACTCCGGCAAGAGGTAAAGGCCAACAGGGACCACCCGGCCGAGGCAAACACAAAGAAACGACGGATGGCGGAAATAAAGACCCTCTCCGGCCTCCGATTCCCAGAGGCACAGGTGAAGCGAGACGCCCCGAACGAAAAGGGTCAGAAACGATTTGTTAGCGTTTGCCCTTCCTGGCCTCAACTTTATTGCACGGCTTTCAGCGCGCCGTGCCACGGCGATTCGGGGCGATCGCTTTACTGCGCGGCCTTCGTTATACTGGAACGCAAGATCGGAAGCCGCTTCAGCGAAAAGTCTCAGTGTGCGGCACTGGCTTTTTTTTTTTTTTTGCGCATGTGTTGTAAGACATTGTCAGGTGTCAGACGTCATTCGTGCGCGAGATAGATACGTGGTATCAGATGTGTATAATAGTGTTCCATATTTTACCAAAAGCACAAGAATGGTTACTAAGCTGTAGGGTACTGTGCTAAGTGGCTACGCACCACCTCTTCCTGTCCCCATCATCACCATTCATCCCTCTTTTTTCCCCTTCCCTTATCCACTGTGTAGAGTGGCAGGCTCGGGTACACTAGCTCAGGCCAACCTCTCTGCCTTCTAGTAAATTATCTTTCGCTGTCCGAGGTATGTTGCTACATGCACGCGTTGTAGTGGTGCATCGTTCAATAAACTGGCACTGATATTACTCTACTAGACGATAACGTTTTCCTCCTAGAAAATGAGCAGTTTGCTTTAAGACGCACAAACGTCTGAGCAGAACTGGTGGGCACCCCGCCGGTCCTGTAGTGGCTAGGCTTTTACCCTCTCACCAAACTCTCTCCCACCCCTTGCTATGCTAATTATACATGGCTATGCTTGCTCTTTGCACAGACGGAAACATTAGTTGAGGGAAACCTAAACGAACCATTGGTATTAAAACAGTAATAAACATAAAGGCAGCATGGTTCAGCTTGTCTTGTTAACCCTCTGTACAGAGTGCTTGGGGTACGAACCGTGCTCATGCCAGTTCACTGTGATGGCAATTTTCTGTCTACGCCACACGACAAACCCCGACCACAACAGCTTTGTCTAAAACAAAACTAAACATCCAAGAATATACGTTGTAGAAATAATTCTTTGTTAAAACAAGTACGAAATAACGTCACTAAAATTGCGTATCCAAATAAGGAAGGAAGGAAGAAAGCTTAAGCGGAAAGACAGGGAGGTTAGCCAGTTCTTAGACCGGCTGGCTACCCTGTTCTGGGGAAAGGGGTGAGGGGAATGAAACATGTTAAAAATAAATGTTGCGAAGAGAGGGAGAAATTACAAAAAAAAAATGCGACAGAGGAAAGGCAACATCAAAGAGTATAAGACACTAAAGTCTGTCTCTGAGGCCAGTTGTCCGCAAAAAGCGCAGCAAAGCTTTCAAAGCCTTCTGAGCTGAGGATGGGCTCGGCCAATGACCCAGAATCCTTTGTTCCGACAAAGGCCGATCGTCTAGCCTATCCAGAGCTGCAGTGAGTTCTTGTCTTTGCGCGTTGAAATGAATGCACTCACACAGAAGGTACGCGATGGTTTCTTCGCAACTGCTGTAAGCGCATGTGTATACCGCAGCCGTGGCCTCGTGGCTGAGTGTCCGCTTCGGCTGCGGGAGGTCTTGGGTTCAAACCCGCGTTACCGCCGGCCACCCACCGGTTTTCCAAATGGCACAGCCGTTCCCCGGCCCGACACTCGGCTTCTTCAGGGGTGAAACGTCTGGGAAAGGCAGCCTACGCCATTCAAATCCCAATCCAAATATCCAAATAGGATTGACATCATACTTATGTGTAGGTGAGGCTATTCTTTTTTTCGTCTGCTATGAAATGTATTAAAATTTGTGACTTCACTTTCGACAACTATATACAAGACTTTTCTTCGTGGCTTCGCGCAGTGCCCAGGTGAGCACCATCTTTTTGATTTACAAACTTAATTTCCCGTCGTGATAAATTTCGTCTATACCTATAATAATCTGCCCTTTCAGTAGTGTTACTCCTACGCTTCGAGTAGAGTTCAGATAAAAATTTATTGGCACACTCTTAACATCAAGGCTAGCATACTGGTTCTAACTTCGCTGGCCTCTTCCCTAAAGACGCTCCTGTCCAGCGTAGCGACGTCAGCGCAGGCTCAACCTGATTAGACAAGTATTGAGGGTTAAGTCACTCCCCTATACTTGGGACAGAGGACGAAGAGGCCGCACGGGAGGTCAGCTGCACGCAACATGTCTACAGGATGCAAAGCGCGCCTAGTGTGCACATGTGTGCACACCACCGTTAAGCGGGAACGCAGACCACTCCAAGTGGGTTCAGGTGGTCCGACGCGCGTGGCAGGATTTCTCGGGAAACACTTTGCATTCAGACGGATTTGAGCAGAACGCCCACAGATATTGCAGAGGACGCCACCTCGGCTCAGTCTCCAGCGAGTCTCTCGCCTTCCCTGAACACACCGTACCACTTCGTCGAAACACGACGTAAAATAGAACCACCGATGTGGTACGACTTTATAGTTTCAGGCATGCAGCACGGAAACAGGCCGTAGTATGAACTTGAGCTGTTTTCCATTGACTGCGAGGGAGATAGAGAGGTAATGGCAAAGGGGCTGCGCGAAGAAATTGTGGGAAGTCGTCCTCCTCGCAGCAGGCCTCCTATACCACCTCAGCTCACTTCAGGATAACCTACAGATACTGCAGTTCGTCGAGCATTCAGGAGGTAAGCGTGAAGAAACACGGGTACAAAAGGAAAAATGTACACACACAACGGGATCCGAGGTTGTAGCTGCACATTTCCGCCTCACACAACTACCGGTTACGTAAAACGTTACAAAAAGCGGGGAGAGGGGGGAGTTGCTTTATAATGTCCACATAGTGTGGCTTAGGTCCGCTCTGCTAGCGGGACTAGAAACCTCGCAAAATACTGTAGGTAATCTTTTTCACAGCAACATGAAGCTTTAAATTTGTTTTTCCCATTCAATAAAGACACTAGCATAATTGATTACTTACAGCCTATATTTATACGCCGACAGAAAAAATTCTAACCTCTAAATACCACCCGATGTTTTCTTGCCTTTTTTTTTTCTTTTTTAAATATGGAGCCAAGACATTCTACAGGGCCTGCCTGTACCGGCTTCCTCTTCTCATGCAGGGTAGGAAAGTCTCACTTTCCTCACGCAACAGACACACGAGAAGAATTTTTCGTATTTTACCCTCTCTTCCGACAGTCACATACGAGTTATACCAATATTCGAGATACTGGGAAGTATCTCGAAGTACATTCTTCTTTTGCGTTCTGTGAACACGGAGAGGTGCACTTTACGTTTGGTTAAACCTTCTGTATGTGTGCATGTTTGCACTCTAGACAGTGTGTTTTAAGCAGAAAGCTTCTAAAACGGTTCTGCATTGTGCTATAATCGGTCGGCGGTGCAATAGAGTATGTCGTGCGTGCAGCTCATTAAAATAAGGCATACGAATAAGGTGAATTCTTTAGGGTGACATAGTTACCTACGTCAAAAAATTATGCTCGCTCACGTGGCAAGCAAGTGCAAGTATTCTTTCGTAGCACGCGCACGACGCTGAAAATAACAAACTTTCTCCGGAGACTGTGCATGCATGCACGAGGATAAACGCTAGCGCCGCTATCAGAGAAACTATAAATCACGCGACCCTATCAGGTCGGCGCACCTGGAAGAGGGCATGGAAGACCGGCTCTGTATAGCGGCACGCGAGAGCTAAAATAACGTTTTCCCGTTCACCCCAGAGCACTCGCTCACGCCTGCGGACTCTACGAGCGACGGGAAAGAGAGGCGGTTGTTGTTGGCCATTTCGTTGCAGTCGGGAACGCGCGCGTAAACAGTACGCACGTGTAAAGAACGGGGGTACTCCGCGTCCGAGGGACACAGGGATGCGTGCTCGCCCCACATCTTCCCGAACCCCCCCGCACTCCCACTTTTTGTGTTTACTCTTATCCCCTTTTCTTCTTCGTTTTCGACAATTGCTCCATCAGGAGGCGGAATGACTTGGCACTTTTATAAGGTAAGAAGGCATGTAGGCCCACTTCTGAGTCGCACTGTTGCGTGCCCATAAAGGTGGAGCAGTTCGCACAGCTACATTTATTTCAGAGCATCCCGAACTTGGAGGAACTGTATGTGCTACCGGAAGCGGAAAGAATGGTGGTGGTTTTTTGTGGGCGGAGCAACTGCCGTTATACAACAACTGCCGTGTGCTGGGTATACTGCCCCAACACGTTTCCTGCCTACGTAAAACAATCGCATTTCGCCTAGCACAACATTAAAGAGAAAACATGTTACAGGAGTTGTACTAAACGTGAAGGGGAAAAGTACCGAACCCGAACAGCGGTGGCCCGGGACTCGGGTACGGTATTCAATTTATAAAAAAAAGGAAAATGAAGTCGACGGCCTCTGTGCGAGAGATACGGAGTGCATTTCCATTTTCGCCGAAATTGCGTCAGAGTCGGCTCCCGGCTGCAGCGAATGCGCAAAGGTCCTGGCGTGGTGGTTTCCTTTACGTTCTAAAGTCTCAAAGCGAGCGGGAACGGCGCAGATAAGTCTGCCACTCCCGCTGCGCTCAACTAGACCGTACTACTACTATTGCGCGGGGCCATTTTAGAATAAGGCCAAGGTGTTGCCGCCAGCGGCGACGGCCAAACACAAGAACCGCACACGCTATAAACGGGCGAGCAAGAATGTCGAGAGGTGATCGTATGAGCGAAGAAGAAGAGGAGCACTCTTGATTTATGCCACACCTTCTCGCTTTTTTTTTTACTGCATCCTCGTACGCATGCACGCGCCTGTGAGCAAGCGGGCGGCGATTCAAAGCGCCGGCTCTCAACATCTGCCCTGCCTGGTTCCTACGTTCGCCAGTTGTGTCGGTGGAACGCCCCCATTACACCTGTTCTCCGTACCCCAGTGTCGCTGTACAACATTGTTATTTTTTTATTTTTTGCATGTGCGTATGTATGAAATTCTAGTTATCTTTCGCCTTTGTTTCCTGTGTTTTATTTTGTCTGTTCTTTCTTCCATTCAGCACCACTGCTTTCTTATAGTCGACACGTGAACGAAAGGTGTTTCGTTTTTTTTTTTTCCTGTTTGTTCTAGGCTATTCAGAAACTCAAACGGCACGAAATGTCTTAGGAAGCTATATGACCCGCGCTTTCCAGAATGCCCCGCTCACTTTCACCTTATTCTTTTTCTTATTTTATGCACTTATGGCAGTAGGGATTTTCACACTTTTCCATCCTGAGGAATTCTCCTTGCCGTGCTATCACGGCTCACTTCCTTTTATTACATAGGCGTCGCCACTGCTTTAATACGTTTCGGTAGGTGCTTTCTCTTGTACTGTAGACATTCTTTTATGTCTATTTTCTGCTATATATTTAGGCTAGCGTCGTTTTCGTTTCACGTACCACGGCACATGGGAAGATATTAGTGTACACCGCATATTCCTGACAACGAGGATGGCGTGCTTCTGTGCAACCGAATTTCGATGCCGGTCCGTTCAAAAAATATATGCTTCCAACTCTAACGGTAGGCGATGTTTGTGGATCGTCAGCCGTCTTTACCAGTTTGTTTGCTTGCGTTCGCGAACATTCCTGCCCATAGTTATCCGTGAATGTTTTGTCGAGAAGTATTACACAGGCCTACGCTGTTAAACTATCGCTTCCAATATTTAAGCTCGGCACTTGCTGCGATGATTTCTATTTAGAAGTAACAAACCCTACAATATAACAAGATTCGCACTAATGTGTACCTTCGTTTTCACCCAGCACAAACACCTTGACTGCGGATGGATCATTCTGATGGAACATAATATTAGAAACCACTCATACGCTTTAAGATATAAGACGCTGAATGTATTGAATATTTGTAGAAGTCATATAATAATAAAATATTGAATAGAAAAAGAACATACAAGCCAGGCGCATATTTACTGCCATCGGTAACTTACCAACCGCGGCAGTTTATAGTACGCCTTGAGATAACGACAACAGCATGGAAAGGTATGCCGATGTTGAAAAATAATTGTTCTGGAGCTGCCTTTACCCAGGATTGTTAGTTTCATAGCAGCGAAATGACGAGGCTGTGGACACGTTTCCGACCTTTCACACGTTGCCTTTGTCATTGTTAATTTAATTTTACCTTGTAGTTTCTATAGAGTTGAATAAGAGTAACCATTATTTTCTCTGGTGATTTCCATGGTTGCGTTATCTGATGGCTTCGTGTAGTTGTGATGAGCCTGCGCACGCTACGCTAAGTGCCGCAAAAATATCGGCGCTATCCGCCGAAGTAATCGCAATATCGGCACTATCCGCGTCGATATTGCGATTACTTCGGTGTGCTCTCCAATACCCCATCGTATATAACAGCGATCGTTACTTATTTTGAACGGTGCAGGACGGAAAGCTCGCACCAAGTTGAAAAATAATAATAATAATAATAATAATAATAATAATAATAATAATAATAATAATAATAATAATAATAATAATAATACCTTGAATGAACAACGAAACGTACCAAAGCAAGTCATGCACAAACGATTTCTTACAATTTCTTACATTTCGGTCAGTCGATTTACGAAGAGAACCATGCAAGGTTAGGGAAACAGAGACGTGCACCTGAACAATACACGAGGAGGTGAGACAGCCTTGTCACGCAGACACGTCGCTTTCTCGCAACGCCGCGAAAGAACGAAGGCGCTCGCGCAGTTAAGTCATGCGACTGCAATCCCTGATCACGTGGGCGCATTCGGCAACACCGTAGCCAAACCAGCAAAAAAAAAGAAGAAAAAGAAACAAAAAGGCAGCGAGTGCACAGTATGAGGTGCGTAAAGAAATGTCTACGCTGCCAAAAGGTATTCGCTGCCCTCAGCCTCACTTTCCACCTCCGCAACGCACAGGTTGAGATCGCCGAATTCGGGGGGAAGAGAACGATACAAGCAAAGCTAAAGAAAGGTGTCACCATAGTCGAAAGAACAGACGCTCTTCGCACCTCTGACGTACGCATGAAAAGAAGGCGAAAGCAAAGGAAAACGCAAGCTGCATCAATCGAACCGTAACTGCTACGCAGACACACAGGCGAGAGGAGAGAAGTGAGGGATAAAACTTGGAAGAATGCGGCAGTCAGGACGACACCCGGCAGCGCGTTTCCGAAAAGCGGCCCCCCTATTGTTCGGCAGTGCGCAAGATGCCGAGCAGGAGGGCCGCTTTTGATACCTGCGCGACTATAGGACGAGCGCGGAATTCTTGATTTCCTGGGCGGTGCACTTCTCCCGTGCGTTCCGCCGCATTTTCGATTCCTTCGGACGTGAGCGAGCGCACTCAGTGCCGAAGGCGACGTCGAAAGGCAGCCGCATGCGGTTTTCGCAAACACACGCTGCTCGATCCAAACAGCTATGAAGGCAACTATAGCATTCACTAGCTGCCTCTGTCACGGCAAACACACTGCGCCTGACTGTTAGCAAGAAAAAAAAAATCTATGCGATTCACCGCATATCACTCATTGTAGAATCTCGATTCCGTTAAAGGGACTCACTAAGGGAGAAAAGAACAATAAAGAACATCAAAGAGTATTGAGTAAAAGAACTGCGTGTGAGTATACGTTAACCTAACTAAAGGGACCGAAAACTGGCCAGAACGTGTTATCACATCTAGGTATAAATGAAAAGACCATGAATTATAGTGCCAGATTCCGGCATGCTTTTCGCTTTGCAAGTAAGACTATGCATATAAATGATTTTTAAAAGTAACAAAAAATAAAAAAAACGTAATATGGCATGTCACCTAGCGGAAAAGTCGTGAAGCTGGATTATGGGGTCGGTGACATTGTTGCGTAGAGTTTCTAAAGTTAACTAGAGGGAACTCCAGCGCTGCGATAGCCCAGCCACCATGGGAATGATGGGTAGTACACCGATTTGCCTCCTTCGTGCTTGCGGGATTCGGACACACTTGTGGCCTTGTTTACTGTTATGCTTTGGCTTTGTTTCGAGTAGAAAAGTGGACAATTCTGAAGTTCGTGACCTGATTTGAATTGATCACCCCCAATAAGGTCAAGTTGGCGAAGCGTAGCTGCAAAGCCTTTGCTGCTTGTCGTCTCCTGACAAAGCGGCTTGAAGCCACGCGAAGCCAAACGGAGCTGAAATCACGAAGATTAGACAATTTTTGTACTACCCATCGTTCCCATGCTGGCTGAAGCACCGTGAGTTGCAGCTCACGTAGACACTAGCGCTAGAGTACCCTCTAGTGTATTGATAACCAACGCTATGGATTGCTGTACACATACATGGTCACGTAGTTTGATGCTGTCATGACTCATTCGCGCCATTATTATTCCTGAAAAGTGAAGTATGAGTATTATTCATGATCCATTCACCCGTTATTTTGTGCTGCTTGCGAGGTAAAATGCAGTCGCGCGGTGAAAAGTGGCGCGGCAGCAGCATGCTATGTCGAGCCATGGCACATGCGCGCGGAGAAAACAGGCGTCAGAAGCAAACTGGTGCGCTCGAACTCGCTCCAGTCCCGCACCTGAAAAATGGGACTTGCTGCGCAAACTTGAAGGAGAACGAGAAGGGCGTATACATAGTATGAACCAACTAGCATGCAGAAAAAAAAAGTATTGCTTCAACAAAGTCCCGCACCCTGTGCTTGCAGCGTGTGTTGTCGCTTGTGCACACGACTCCATATTCACGACAAATGTTTCACGGCTTTTCCCACGTTACCATTCCGTGATGAGACACTTAATTCCACCGGTAAACTTTCCTTGCGGCAAAAAAAAAAAAACATGCACCATTAACTCACTATTACTAATAACAATATTTTCCGTCAAACCTTACTCAGTATTGTTTGAGCTAAACGTTACTCAAAATTGAATTATGTTCACTCTCATTGCACAGCTACTATTGTATATTCAGGAACTTTTTTATTTTTATGTTTGTTGCATTCTTTATTCTCATGCTGTATTTTCTCTGCTTGATTGATTGATATGTGGGGTTTAACGTCCCAAAACCACCATTTGATTATGAGAGACGCCGTAGTGGAGGGCTTCGGAAATTTTGACCACCTGGGGTTCTTTAACGTGCACCCAAATCTGAGTACACGGGCCTACAACATTTCCGCCTCCATCAGAAATGCAGCCGCCGCAGCCGGGAATCGAACCCGCGACCTTCGGGTCAGCAGCCGAGTACCTTAGCCACTAGACCACCGCGGCGGGGCTATTTTCTCTGCTGTACATTCTGCTGTATAATATGTATTTTCTATGCTGTATATTCTCGTACTCTATTTTCCTTTTCCTTGTAAACTTTATTTTCACTCCCCTCTAGAGAGAGAGTGAGAAAGGAAAGGCCGGGAGGTTAACCAGATATTGGCATCTGGTTTGCTACCCAGTGCTGGGGGTGGGGAAGTAGGGGCAAGAAAGAGGGGTTAGATAGAGGAAAAAAAAAACGCACGCGCACTCATAAAAAAAACGAAAACAATATAATGTCATATGGCCCTGAGGGTAAATAAAATGAAATGAAATGAAAAGATGTTGCCGGTGCCTTTGGGTGGTCTACCTCGAACTGTCACATCCTACACTCGAACGCCTTCACGAAGGTTATTGTTATATTTTGATTTTTTTTTCTAGGCCACGACCTTTTGTAAAGCTGAGCGAGGAACGTTTCAAAGTCCGCGCGTTCCTGCAGCTGTTCTATAGCCCCTTTCATTGTTGTTTTTTTTTCTGCAAAGGTGAGAGCCTGGCACCGACTCAGACGCGGGCACGCCTGCGTGAGCAGCCACTACAACGCGGGGTCCTTTCGCGTCAAGGGCTCCACGAAAACGACAAGCACGGCCACCGTCGGTCGACCCTGCCACAGCGCTTGAAGCGAGACACCGTGGAAAGGGCTTGGTGCGCAGCCGGGAAGAGGAATGCATATGCATTTTCCGCCCCCTCCGACACCGCTCCCTACCGGCGTTCACTACAGCAGCAGCAGGCGGAGAAACCTTTCTCCACGAGCAGTTAGTTTTATCGCCGGTGGAGCTCTCTTTTCCGCGCCCAGAGCCACCTTCCTCGCTCTGCTGCGACTTGCATCTATGTATTGAGAGAGCCCGGGGCTTTTAGAAGCCTCCCCCCTTGCCGCCCTCATCTTTCCTGGCTTTAGCCCCTTCCTATACGCGCTTCGTCGCGCACTACCTAACGACGCCCAGCCGGGACCTGCCTGCGTATAAATGGCACCCATTACACCTTGAAAGAAAAGCATCGTCGGTATACGGGGCGGCAGGAACTCTCGCAGGCTGCATGCAGCGGTGCACGCTTGGCAGTTCCGGATTTAGAAGCGAGGCGAGGAAGCCAAGGTGTTCCGGGGTTTGCCCGCCCAGCCTTCCGCCGCCGCCGTTTTTCGAGAAGTCGTACAGACGGCGGCGTATACATCTGTTTTCTGCTAAACGGTCCGGTGATCTGCGAGCCCGCAGTGCGCCCGGCGTCTTTGTGCGGGACGCCGTCGCCGCTGCTGCTTAACCTGCCTCTTGCTCGCGTAATAACAAATATAAATCTTTGGCGAGAGAAGGTGCCCGCGGCGTATATATCAGTCGCCGTGTGTTGTCGGGGTGGACACGCTCTTACAGGACGCGTGCATGCCGTTTCAGCTGGCGCATTCGTCTTACCCCGGTGCATTTGCCGCGGACGAAAGCGACGTGGCTCGCCTCTTCCACAATGGTTGCGACGCCGCTTGTCCTCAATGTCGCAGGAATTACAAGGACTTGCGAGCGATTTAGTTTACTTTTATGGAATTCGAAACGTCCGTATTGACGTTTTTCATATTGAAAGAAAACAAACGCTTCGTTCTACGTCGCAGGCCACGAACATCCTCGCGCTGTGAAAAAGCATTCAGACTGCAAGCGGCTAACCAGATAACGCCTCTCGTATCCATCCGTGATAGTTATTTGGAAAATTAATGCGCGATCAGAAATTTGAACTCTAATACAGGGTCAGCAGGGTTTAATAAAATGAACGATAATGCAACATTATTGCCGTAGCTATATCTATGTAAAGTATGTAATTGGTTATGGTGGGAATTTCAGCATCTATATTTACGTTACTAGATAAATAGCTGTGATTATCGAGTTTCAAGAAGGTTCTTTTAGGTTTCGTACACACAAATAGCATGTATGTCGTTCGCAGTGAATCAAGCCAATTCGCGACAATGTTGAGTTTTGAGAACTCCCATTAATAACATCTGGTGGAGACATCGATAACATATTAAGCATGGTAGCCTGTTTCACCTACGACTGCTATCGCAATCAGAGAAGTACAGCGGACATCAAGCATGACAGCCTGTTTAGCCTACGAGTGCTATCGCAATGCAGGAAAGTCAACAGCGGCTAATGCCACGCGCATAAAGCAACGTACCACTGTTTCCTATGCGGCATTCAGCCGTGATGCACTCGTTACGACCGCGTAGCAAAAACGCGACGATCTAACCCAATGCTCGCAACACGAGCAGTTCGAAGAAAAGCGAGACATCTGTTCGGCTGACAGCAAGATAAGCGGCCGGAAGATCCCAGAACAAAGGCACGAATAAAGAAAGGGTGGGAGAGGGGGAACAGATAGAAGCAGCTCTAGACGCATTCAGTGGGGAGAGGAAAGGAAAAAGAATGGGCAAACAAGTGTCAGAGAACGGCCGCACAAACAACACCTATTGGACGAGATCGGTTTTCCCTTTTCTCCGCTCCAGTGTTTTTACAACCCGGCAAGTCCTTCTCTTTAACAATCCAATTCTCCGGAACACGACGGGCCTGTCCTATCGGGCGCGCACCTTTGCCGAGCGCGCGGGAGAGAGAGTGCACCGGGAAGGCCCCATCCGAAGATATAAATTCGACCGCCGGCATCGTCCTCTCCAGCTTCTCTCCTCGGATCACTCTGACCGAAAACGAACACTGGGAACATCGAACGGGAAGGACCGGTAGGAGAGGACGCCTTTCCCGGCTAGCTGATGGCGAAACGAGAGTAAAAAAATAAATAAATGAATGGCAAAAAAGAGGTAAGGGCGAACAGCCAGAAGGAAAGGAAAACTGGAGGAAACGCTGAAAAGGAAGAACCCGATAAAGGTGAGACGGGTACACCCGCTATCAAAACAGACGAGCTCCGAATAATAGAAAGAACACAGGCGTCTACTCACGCTTGGCTCGACAAACAGAACGGAGCCACTGATGGGGAAGGCGACAGCGCGGGGCATGTGGGAATAAAGCAAACAAAAAAAGAGAAGGAAATAGAAAAGAAGCGACGGAGAAGGTAAAAGGTGGAGGACTGGAGGAATGATGGAGAGAAAGAAGGAGGAGGACGTGGATTGACGAAAGAGGGGAAGATCGGTACGGAGGAAGCGGTGCCTTCGCCGCACCGATGGACAGGACGGGGATGCCGGACGGAGGGACAGGTATCAGGCGAAACGCGAGCGGAGCGAGAATGGCGGCGCTGCGTGAAGGCATTTTCCTCCCTTCACGCGTAGGAAGGCAGGCATAAAGCGGATCCGGGATGTCGAAGCTGAGTAGAGACGCGGGGCAGCACGAAATGTATAGAAAACGAATTAGACGCATGCCGCAAAAAGAAATGCGGGAAGGACGGCTGCTGCGTTGCAGAGAAGCACCAGAGTAGAGATATGGGGAGAAAATGAGCAGGCGAGAAAACCGTCGTGGCTAAAGTATAGAAAAGTTGCGGTCGAAAGAAGTGGGAGAAGAAACAAAGGACGACATTGCTGTGGCTCAAGAATGCGGGAGACGGAAAGGAGGAGAGTGTATGAGATGTGAGAAGATGAAGGAGGAACGGATAAGACGGAATGGCGCGAGGAAAAAGAAGAACGAGTAGAGAGTTCCGTGAGCCGAAAGTGCCTGAAAAAGGATCCGTCTCCAACGGAGTCGCTCAACAAGATGAGATCTGGAACGAATGCACGCCACTTTTCGAGCCCCCCCCCCCCCCCCTCCACTCTCTTCTGGCTCACAGAAAAAGGACACACCAAAAAATACCGTAGCGTCGACAAAGGCCCTCCGGTGCTGCCAATCAGGCGTTCACCTTTACGCGGAGACGGCTGCTTCAGAGGTCGCACTGGCGTCACCATTTCGCAGCGGCCCCGCACGAGGAAGAGGGAAGCGGAAAGACCGAGGTGAAGGTGCGCGGCGGCAAAAGAAGACCTGTCACCTCAGCGCGCCCGACCCGTTCGCTCGACTGCGTCGCTCGACACCACGGCAAAGCGTCAGAACTCCGCCATTCGACGCACCCCTGTTGCAACCCGCAGCGTCGGTGGCCGTGGAACGACCGCAATATCCACGGAGCTATACCGCTTTTCTTTTCGTACCCTTCGTGTGTCGCGGTGCTCTATGTGTGTGTGTGTGTTTTAGGAGATTTATACTTTTCAAAAACTTCACGAAAAAAAAGGCCACGCGAAATTCAGAGTGACATATATAGCACGTCGAGCTTGATACTCTCATTTTTGATGCACTTAGCCTTAAACAGTTTTGTTTTCATTGTTCTGATTATTTTAGACTAGATTTCACATCTCTAATGAGCGAAAAATGTCTGACAATAGCTAGGAATGCTGCTTTTTAGGCAAATGTCACTTTTTTGTTACAATACGTCCTGTTCTAACATATTTATGTCCGTTTACTTTTGTTTTTCATAGACCACGGAGAAATAGAGTAGCAGTTGCACAGTTCATCAGTTCATGAATTCACCGGCTAAAAACCAGGCGATATGCATAAAGAAATGCTTGACACTTACTCGTTTTCTTTGGCAGTAATAGGCATCGTGACCTTCCTCCTTTTCTCTCTCACTCTCTTTTCCCATTCATATACACTATACTTCCTCATAATCAAGGGAGCAGCGAACAGGCTTTTGCGCATAATATTACACTCAGGTTCCATATATCTCTCACGTGTCCAAGTTGACGTTATTCGTACAGGCGAAGAGGCAAGGAAGAAAAAATTAAAATGATGTGTTCTTTCTCGAAAAACACCGCACCAGCACTGTGCCGACCTATCGCAGAAAAATATTTATGCAAATAGCAGTAGGATTGCTCCATTAAGACGTTTATCCTGGAGGCATAGGTGCATATCTCTCTCGAATCATTCCCGCGTCAAACTTCGGTTGCTTCCATCACATCGCAAGAGTGCCGCTTTTAAGCAGAATGCATATCGGCCTGCGGCCTAATAATGTCCGAATGGTTCAGATCTTTTATTTGTAAGGTGTCCGACCCGTTTCAGATCCATTACAGGTCTAAGAAAGACGAGAAAAGGTGTTAACGATTTGGTTCTTCTCTTTTCATTTCCTGGCGTCATCATTTACCTTGCTTGACAAAAAAAGAAAAAAAGAATGCGATTTCAGTGACAACCGAAACCGTTTCACCCACGTTTCTTTTTTTGCAAATCATTCCTGAAAGAAAGAAAATAACTCCAAGTCCAATAAAATGAACAATAAAATACTTGTGTAACTTGCTCTTCTTTTCCGCAGCAAAAGAATAACAACAAAATGCCGTATGGATGCAAGCACGGCCTCTCTCTCTCTCTCTCTCTCTCTCTCTCTCTCTCTCTCTCTCTCTCTCTCTCTCTCTCTCTCTCTCTCTCTCTCTCTCTATCTCTCTCTCTCTCTCTCTCTCTCTCTCTCTCTCTCTTTCTATGTGGAAACCTAAACCCGCTTTCAAGCCTTCATTGAACTATAAGACTACCCGGTGAACCTTTTCAATGAGAGACGACGGCGTCTGCAGAAATTGTGGTGGAGTTTCATTTCCAATTTAGTTTTCACTTCAGTTTATTCATTTATCGCTTCTTCGTGTACTTTGCATTTTGCACGCTGGTGATAATATATTTATCACAGATTAGCATTTTATCACTTTTCAAAAGGAATGTACCTTGTCGACGCCCCCTTCTATTTTATTATATAACTTATGCGCATCATGAAATGCTTCAACAATGTTACGTGTGCGGCAGTTTCGCAGCTTGTGTTTCTTGGACAATAGTCACGTGATCCCACGCTTTCATCAACGTTTTTTTTTGAATGTTATACAAAATATTCTAGAATTTGAAAGGTCGTCATCAAAAAAAAAAAAAAAAACCGCAAGGCTTGGTTCAGTCCTATCAGGGCTGTCTGAGCAACAGAACAACGTACCACTAAGCGAACACACTCGTCGAAAGGCGCGAAATAAGTGATCCAGTGCGAAAATCAGCCCACACACAAATAAATATAAATAATATAAGAGTAAAGAGCGCAGACAAGCTGACAAAGTGGTCTTCTTAATTAGCCAGCGAATATCACCCGCGTACCTCTTTTTATTGGCACAAATGTCGCAAACAAAAAAAAAACAATTGATGGAAAGATTGAATATGTGCTAAACCTAAAAGCTGAAAGGTAAAACCAGGACAGGTTAAAGCAACATGAAAACTCCTTACTCTGGTTTAGAAATTCAGCCACATACGTCGCGGCAATGAAACCACTAAAATCGACTTTTAAGACACAGTCTCGCAAAATAAAATTTGAAAAACGGCAGGGGGGGGGGGGGGGGCTGAAAGTACAAACCCGTCAAAACATTAAACAAAAGTTTTTTATAAAAAAGTAACGCTGCAGACTATAGAAAAACAGACAGCGCAATCAATAACGCCCTCCCCGCGTCACGTGGGAACGCAGAATAGGTAAACGCGTCTCTTGAGTGTCGTCCTCTGCAATGGGGCTTAACGCCGTATTTATAATGCGGCTGGCTTCTTCGCCAGGGAAAGGGGGGAGTTATGGAAATAAAAATAAAAAAGGAGGAGGGGGTATGAACTCGAAAGAGTCTAAGCATCGAGCTCAAAAACAGGAACCGGAAACAAACGTTAGTTTTCCAAGCTGCCGAACGTCCTATAACATACCTATACGAACTACGAAAAACGACAAACAAAAAGTCTTCTCCACCAAAGACTGTGAGGCAGCCAACAGAGGCAGTGATAACAAAGATAAAAAAAAAAGAAGCTCTAGACACGAGCGCTACTCTTCATCGCACTTCAGCCCAGCTTCTCAACTGCGACCTTATTTTATTTCAACTTCTCCATCCACTCCCCTGACTTCAGAATGACCCTAGAGAGAAGCAGTGGCGCGCACTGCGGTACGACGACGCCACACCGAGCCTGCACTCTTCTCAAAGAAGAAGGGAAAAAAAAGGTAAGGGAGAAGTAAGTCCCTTTCCGACCATTATATACGAGCGGCAGTTATCGCAATCGCCTACTTACCTGGCTGACTGCGCCGGATTTAAGCGAAGAACGGCCACCCGCTCCCCGTTCCAGCTATATTCATTTGAACAGGTTTCCTTTTTACCTCCAATTTTCTTTCCCTTACTCGTAGTTCTACACCCCTTTCTGCGTTCTAGCGTACGCACGGGGCATCTCTGAAACCGCTCCGTTTTAACCGTTTCACCGTCCAAAGAGCGTCATATATATTTTCCCCCTGGGTTCAGGCCTATACCTCGCGTGGGCTCTCGACGTCGCCCCCTCGTACTTCGACGAAAAGAGCACAATGAAAATATAAAAGAACACCTGGCCCTTTAAACGAATTAGCGTCGCTCGAGACTACTTTTCTGCCGGCATCGGGACGCGATAGACGCCTCTCGCTCACTCGCTCACCGGGCCGTCGCGCGCAATTTGACTTCGCCCACCGGGCGCGAGACCGTTATTCGTCAGGCTCGAAGTTTAAGCGCTGGCAAAGGAAGAAGGATTATAGGTACGAGCTGCAAGATTCCCGTTAAAAGCGCCCCAAAACGCACGGGCGCACAAGACAGAGAACCGGGAAGGTTTGTAGGGAAACGATAAACGATCTCGACTCGCCGAAAAAAGTTTCGCTCTTACGGGGGGTCGGTGCATCGCGGGGCGTGTTCCGGAGTCGCAGACGCTCCACTCCGGAGTAGCAAAGGTGTATTTCAGGAGTGCTTACCTGCAAATAGACAGACAAGGAGATGCGTTGTAAAAAAACAAACGGCAAATGCACGCAAAAAATAAAAAAACAACAATAGCAGAAATAAAAACCACATAAACACTTAACGTGTTTAGTTAGGCTTCACCTTATGCAGTGAAGCCTAACGTGGAGCACGCTTTACAAAGAGTGGTAATTAGAGTAGAGCACACAAGGGGCTGCTAGCGATGAACCACTTTACACTCAGCAAATTAATAATGTTTTACAAAGAGCACTTACATAAAAATCGAGTATTCAAACACACACTAGATTCAGTCAAAATAAATGTATTCGGGCATACGTGGAGCGAAATTTTGCGGTTTATCAACCTGACGACTTTTTCTGTCTGTCTCAATAATAGCTTTTACATATATAATAAAATACTGATAAAACACACACACACACACGCATATATATATATATATATATATATATATATATATATATATATATATATATATATATATATATATATATATATATATATAAGGGAAAGAAGTGTATATCTAAGGGCTCGTTTTCCCGTGTTTTGATACAATAGAATGAGATCTAACAGACAATAATGCCGAGGCATATATAGGGGAAGTTATTAGAACCAATATAATGTAAACAAGAGGCAAGAAAAGTGGGTAAAAAATAACTCGCCGTGAGCAGAAATCGAACATACGACCTTCGATAACCTTCACCCACTCTTCTCTCTTCTTATTTACATTACCTTGGTTCTAATAACTTCTCCTATACATTCCTTGGCCTTCTGTTGAATCTCACTATATATATATATATATATATATATATATATATATATATATATATATATATATATATATATATATATATATATATATATATATATATATATATATATATATATGCACTCTCGGTGAAATAGCGTTTACCGTAAATACACGCATTACAGTGAACTGTGTTAGTGAGGTTACTACGACTTGTGGAACATGAGAAGCTACTTCGTTTGCGCACCTGCTAGGATTATCTTTTGTAAAACTCGTCTGATGTTAAAAAAAAAAGTTTCTTTAACTTCAGCCGCTCCTTTGTTATGTGTCTCAAATAGGTGCCCGCATTTCGAAAACAAAGATTTTGTTGTAATTACGGACTTCAAAACATGAGAACACAAACTCCGCATTAACTCCCGAGCCTTAAGCGCTACTACTGGTAGATCGATACACAGGTCTCTAAAGAAAAAATTTTACTACTAGCTGCCAGAAAGCTTCGAAGGACTTCAGAACGCTACAAATTTTATAACCTGAACCCTTCCAAATTTACATTGACACCTATGCCATGTTTAGAGTTTTCGTGGATAGAGAGAACCAAATAAGAAAAAAAAAGCATGATGCAGGTAACAACAAAGACAAACGTTAGACCAAGTACAGTATAACCACTCGACGCTTCCGCAAACCAAAATGTGAAGTGGCGGTAGAAGGTGGGTGGAGGGAGAGCCGGGTTCTCGAGATATGTCAACTTCCGGACGCACCGCATTCCCCCCCCCCCTCCCCAGCTCTACGCCGCTGTTCCAAAACACCTTACTGCGACCTTCAGTACGCTTCACTTTCATTCTTGCTGTTGCTGTCACTGCTAGGGACAAACACTTTCAGACGCGAGTGAAGACGCGCTTGCCAAACTTCAAGTCAACCCGACGAGACGAAGGCAAAGAACAGGTATATATTGCTTCAAAGCTGGTCGAAATACCCAGGCACGCTGTGCCAGCAACGGTTGCAACGAGTCAGCAACACGGGAGGTCTATGCGTTTCGAACGCCAGTAGAGACAAGCGTGCCGCTCGCATGTTGGAACGACACGGTGAAAAAGAACAAGATGAAGTAACAAAACTATCACGTGACTGGCGTGCGTACCCACGGAGAGACGCGGCGCGAAAACTATACAATGAGTTCCCACCACGTGAACGGCAACTCCGCGGACGGTTCTCATGTGCGCGTTGGGAACCACACCTATGCCGGCAGAACACGCCAGAAATGCGGCGCATAAGCAAGAAGACGCTAGCGTAGCGAGGATAGAGTGCAACCACTTCCCCACTTTCGGCACGCGTACCGCTTGCGTTCGCTGCTGCGAGGGCGCGCGGGAGTGCTCTCCTGCTAGCACACGCGAGACCCGGTCGAGGCGGCCCAGAGTGTTGTTACACGTGCCGGAGTAGCGAAACGCGTTCGGAATACCTCCGCTTGGAATGCGAGAGACAAGATGACACAGCGGAAACGGCGCTGCGGATTCAGGTCGGCTCGAGCCGCACGCTTTTCTCTGTCTCTCTGTTCGGAAGATCACCCGGTGCGAACGCTAGCGAGCAACACAACGGTAGTGGTAAATTCGTGTGAAAAAGTGCAGATGATAGTGTGTGCGCGCTTGGACGAAGGAAGGGGTACAGGCATGCTTCGACGTCTCGAATGGGAAGCTAGAGACGACGGTGCATATACGAGACAAAGACGAGTAGGAGGAAGTGTAAAAACCACGCGGGGAGCTTCCGAGATGCGCGACTTGTACGCGGCGCGTAGCAACTAAGTATTGCAGAGAATTACCGTAAGAGCAACAACATAGCTAGGAAAGAATTCATAAAGGGGTGCATGGAATCGACATATTATATATGCGGAAGCCACTGAGATATGCCTGTTTATTCTTCCGCGACGACATTTTAGAGTATCGTTCCCCCCCCCCCCTTCCCCCCAGTACTGGGCAGCAAATCATATGGTATTACCTGGTTAACATCCCAGCCTTACCCCTTCATCTCTTTTTATCTCTCCCCTCTAGCCTATTTTAGTTCTCTATTTCTTTATCGCTTCCTGAAGGGAGCCTGAATACGAATGAATGCCATCAGCAGTAGCATTGTCAATAACAACAGTATCTGTGATCTTACATACGAATGTCACGATATAATTATGAAAGACGCCGTAGTGGAGGGTTCCGGAAATTTCGACCATCCGGTGTTCCTTAACGTGCGCTGGCATCTTACAGCCCACGGGCCTCTGCCAATTTGCCTCGATCGAAACGCCAGCGCCATGCCCGGGATCGAACCAACGACCTTTGGGTCAGCAGCCGAGAATCTTAACCATTGTTCCTCCGCGGCTGACATAGCATTGTCAACCGTCAACGTCTCTTCCTAAGTTGAGACCATAAACCAATAGTGATGGAGGCCGACGAGGTTTAACGTAACTTTCCTGTTAGTGCACCTTGCGTTTTCGAAAAACTTCCTCGAAACGGATATTTACTTGGCGTAGCCCAAGGCGTATAAGTTGCGCCTGCGACAAGGCGACGCTACAACGAACTGCCACTCGGAAAGGTCTTTCAATTTTACTTTTCGGCGTGTCGATGCAGCGAGTGCGGCGTTTCTGGGCGCATCGAGTGGCTTATTGACGTACGGCATAAGAAGCAGGAAGTTGAAGTTCCGGAGTTGCCCATATAGGTGCTCTGGTCAGGAAAGAAGCTGTCAACGAAGCTCTTTCTTATTCTCCTGTCTCAATTTTTTTCCCTTGAGTCTTTTTTTTTTTGTCTTCTTCACTTTCGTGAGCTAGAGCACCGGGACGTCATCTTGATGTCGCTGGCTGTTTTGATGGCCTACCGGTGAAAGTTCTGCGGGCACCCGTGTGTCACTTCCTGACAGCAACACGGGAAAGTTTCCCTGAGAGTTGTTATAGGCAACAAAGAAAAAGTGCCGAAAACGCTTCGAGAACTTGGACAGGAGCAGGTACACAGTTGGAGTATTGAACGCCGCGTACATGGGTCGTGCTTGCGAGAATTACATACTATATACGTCAATAAAAACACACAAAAAAAACTACACAATCCATACTCCTCATACAATCTTAAGTTTTCAGGTTATAATGTTTTTTATTTCACTCAAATTTTTCGTTCTAAGCGTCCCCAATAGTTCGAAAGTACTTTCCAAAGGACGTGTTTTTAAGTAAAAACAGGAAAAACAGTGGTATTCGGTATTATAAACACGCCTCTCCGTCTCAGATCTTGTCCCGGCTCAGATAGGCGAGTAAGTGAGCAACAGGAAAGAAAGTATTCAGGCCCAAGGAAAAATGAAGCCTTTCGTGCTATGTTTGACGCTTTCTTCAAATGAGGCCTACAACACTGACACCGACCTAGCTAATTAAAGTGCCTTTTATCAAAGTCGTCTTTCGTATTAATAATATTTTGCTTTCCAGCTTTGAGTTTCTTTTTATTTGCCCTCTCCAGCATTTTGTGCCCATGAGAACATGAAGCATTGATATTCATCACATTTCAACAAAGCGCTCACAGTGCTTCTAAATGTCAGCAAAGGCTACAGGAATAATATTTGAGGCTTGAATTTCCTATGCAGGTAGAAATTATTTGGGAGCATACGCATGCACGCACAAATATAGACAAACCCACGCGCATACACGAGTGTATGCACACATTATGTGAAAATGACTGAATTTATTTATCTTTTTTTTCCTTGACATACCGAAGCCAACGCCTTGCTATCTCTAAAAATATGCTAGAGAAAGTTCAAGATCAAGGTCTGTGCGTGTAAGAAAGCCATTTTTTTTTTCTGTGAAAAATATTTTCTCATGAGACTGAGATGCAGGTACTTAGCACTGGCGGTTGACTTGGTGCAGACAGCAACAGTGACCAGTACTGAGAAGAAATATTAATGAGAACTTACATACAATAATGCGAAGGAAGTTTTAGGGGGTGTTATTAGTAGTAAGTGTAATCAAAATATGACGAAATGAAAATGCACGAAAGGATGAATTGCCGTGGACAGGGACCGAACGTGCGGCTTTAGGACAACACGCTTTATTCTGTTAGTTCTCATTGATATTGTGTCTGACAATGAAAAATGAGACCATAAAATTTCCACTTGTTTCCTCTTACATGAGAGGACTTTCGATATAGTATATGAGGAGCCGGAAGAGCAAAACCTACATGTTCATGTACCCACCATCTCGATCTCGATCTCTCTGCTGTAAGCATCCGGCCTGAAGTGTCAGGAAGAGAAAGCTTAAGCGGAACCAACATCACCACAACACGTGCTCCAGCGGCGGAACAGGCCTTTTTGTTTCCAGCGCCAGACTTGCCAGCCACAAAACTCGAACAGGCTCACTTAGTCCAGCTACACAAAGAATGTAAATGCGCCCACCATGTTGACAAATTTATTATTGTCACTGGCAGCTTGCGGGAGTCATCGCGAGCGCCTGGACTAGAAGGTACGAGAGAAAGAGAGAGAGAGAGAGAGAGAGAGAGAGAGAGAGTGAGAGAGAGAGAGAGAGAGAGAGACGGAGAGAGAGAGCATGAACTGCAACGGTGTATTGCGCGCTCAGCGAAGAAAAGAGTACGATGGTGCACAATACAAAGAAAGTGCTCGCGCCCAATACATGCCTGCATAACGATGCCGCAAAGGTGGGAGAAAAACAGGCTCGCCTAAAAGAAAGAATGGAGGCGAAAGAACATCAAGAAGGGCCATGGAAGGAACAAGAAGAAGAAGAAGAAGACCGGAAGAGAACGGTGGAATCCGTTCACGCATGAAGTGCCGGCTCGTACGCGAACAAAAGGCGAGGACGTGCGCCCAACTGGCGGCATCAAAAGCAGCGGCGCGCCGACAGAGGGCGGAGATAATCAATCGATCCCCGCAAACGGGCGGACCGACGAGGCCGGATATATTCTAAACAAGAAAGTGGACGCAGCGCAGCTGCGAGCCACCACCGGCCGTCCGGACGGCGATTCGAAAATGCGAAACAAACCCCCCCCCCCCCCCTCTTTTTGTATGAAACAAAGGGGACATAGCAAAATAATATCTACAAAAAAAAAGGCCCGAACAAGAGTGCTCCTCGTGGAAAGGTGATAGGAAGAACGCGCAGGCCACTCTGACTATGGCGGAACTCTGCATGGCGCCACTCTCAATTCAAGAGACGAAGCGATCATAAAGTGAAAAGCCCAAATAGATAGAGAGCGAAGAAATAAAAAGACATCGCAAGTAAAACAATAACATTAAGCACAAAACCTGCACACATTTGAGGCTTCGAGGGTGGAGAGCATTAAAGAAAGGTGTGTGCAGGTTTCGCGTAGTGGCTTCGCCGGGAGAGCTGCTGACAGATACTAAGCCCCATCAGGAAACAAAGAAGTGTTACTTAGACAAGCACCCTGCAATTAGAGCTCCAGAGAAAACCAAATCGTGGAGGATAAAGAGACATCAATTTCTTACTCTGCAAGACAGAGGGAGAGAAATGCTAAAGAGGAAAAAAAAAGTGTGCGAGTGCGTGCATGAAACAATGCTCACGAGCAGCCGGGTTCTTGAGAGTGTATTCAGGACAAAAGCAGCTTCTCGCGAATGACTGCATGCTTCTGTAGACACCTATTATGTCAGCCGCTTAGGAATAAGGCGAACCATTCAAGCGAGTAGTTAGAACGGATGAAAAAATTTACAACAAAGAAAACGAGAATGGAGAGGCAGCAGCTTTATTTTAGGCAACTACGCCTCAAAGCAACGAAAACGAAAAAAATATAAATGTGATGAGCCGAGACGAGCGACAAAAAAATAAATGAAGGACAGAGCCCGTTCCAATCTTCGTAAGGCAAGCAGCAAGCTCTGTGCATGGTGACGACACGGAGGCGAAGAGAAGCGCGCGTCATCGCAAGACAACAGGAGCAATCTGTCGGAGCGGTATAGAAGAGTATAGGGTGAGCTACGCTGGGTAGTTATTTTTTATCTCTCTCTATTCTGTTGCTTTTCGCATCTGTGAAGACCCGCATTACGACACAAAGCAGCCAAATCGTGGGAGGACAGCGCCACGACCACCGCTACCACACCTCTTGTCTTTGCCAAAGCAGGCGTGTTCTGGCGACGCGAGGTGCAGAGAAGAGTCTCTCCTTCGCACCATACCGGGCACGCGCTCTTTTTCGCTCTGTGCATTCTCAACTTCCACTGTTCATCCCGCCGTGTGTGGCGGCTCGTACCACGCGATTCGCGAGCTCTTAGTCCTGCATGCTGTGGCAGATTTCTCTTTTGAAGGGAAAGCGTGTTTTGTTCTTCGCCATTAGCTGTCTCGTATATAGCGGCGGTGCTTGAAAGAGTAGAAGTAGCTACGTGAAAGCTGTTCTTTCGGGAACGCCTCGCAACTAGCCGCACTGCGAGACCCCTTTTTCCAGAACTCCCCCTTCCATGTTTTAAGCCCCCCCCCCCCATACTTTTTACTTTTTCTTTAAGTCTCACTTGGTAGTTTGCGTTGCTGTGCTACAGCAAAAAGGTAAGGGATTCTGTATTTCTTTCCGTTTTTTTTTTCGTGCACTGTTATTTACTGTACTATAGAACCGCGCGGCGTTGTTTTTTGGTGTGCTTCAAAACCTCGGAGAAGACGGTATAACAATGCGTGTCCATCGAGGCGGGAAGACAGAAGCCAGCTTTGCGTAAAAAAAGACTTGTCAGCGTCGCATCAGTAGCGGAACAATGCGCTTCTACGCCAGCTGCAAATGTGTTCTTTCAGTTAGGCGACGGCTATAAAACAAAAATTAAAAGGCACGCTAAGGATAAACTTGGAAACTGCAGCGTTTTGGTGCTCATTTTTCACTATACCCACCAACAATCTGCGCCATGGTAGATACAGCAGCGTCCAGGCGTCAAACTGTTGAGCGCGCAACGTAGCACACTTTTTTTTTCAATAATAAAGGAATACATACAGGTTATGTTCTTTACCGGAGTACTCACGATGGATATTCAGGCATGGTCTATTTATTTTTTTTCTCGCTAATGGCGCTAATGAAGTTACGCGTGCTGAGACACAGCCGCCTAAATGACGTCACTTGCCAAAAAGACCATGACGTTGAATACCATACCAGATTAACGGCGAGGGCAAGTCGAAGTATACATTGCTGAGATGGTTGGTCCAATCTCGCTCGAAATGGGTCACGCAACGCAAGCAAAAAGAATTCAGAACAGGAAAGATGCACTTTCCTCTCCTCAATTATTCGCCTTTTGCGCCTTCCTAAACATTTTCCTCAGGTACGGATCACATGTTACATTAGAACCTTCTATACCATCTATATCTTACAAGTAATGCCCAAATTCTGAATGAGTGCTTGTCAGGTTTAGAGTTTACGCAGGATTGGAGGAACATGCATTTTATTAGCATAAGCAAACAGCGACACTTTTGATACCATTCAAACTATACATGATCAAATGACTGCAGGCTGCGGATAATTATTACTATTTTTTGCGTATGTGGGTTTTTTATAGTGTCTTGCGGTCATGAAAACATAAAAAGACAATCATTGCAAAAAAGAAACGTCTTTTTTTTTAGTAAGCAATCACAAATGTCTGGTAAGTACTTTCACTCGCTGTATACTAGCTGCGCACCTGGAGCATAAAAGCAGCGGAAGAGGGCTAACCGTATCGGTGAAAGTTCCCTACTAAAGTAAACATAGGCGTCTTTCGTCTGTCTGCGCTGCTTCAAATGCCCTGCACAGTACTTTTGCAGGTTCTTTGTCCCACCGTTAAAATGTAACGAATATGAAGCATTTGTACAACCTCCGACTAATTTATAACTAAGTCGTTCGCAAAGGAACAATTTCGAACATTTAATAAATATTTGTCAAACATAGGTGTACAACACACAGATTCATGAACCCGAAGCGCGAACTGATGGCTCATTCCTCGTTCTCTCTCAAACTATTTCCTACGCTTCCTTAGATACACATTACCCTCCCTATTTGATAAATACGCGAGTAGTGACCCCAACTTTTTTTGTATTTACAAAAAGTGAAATGAGTGAATTGCATAGTGTTCTTTTGAGTGTTTTTTATTATGTATTATAAGTCACCAGAAAAAAATCATTACACCTTGTATAGCGTTCTTTGTTTTTCCCACGGTTATCGTTCATGACTGCTGATACAGTTATCTAGATTTTTCTGTGCCGGTTTGTTCTACTAGTCTATTTGTACAATATTCTTCTATCTTTTTGTTCACTTCTGCTCTCAAAGCACTATCATTTGTTAAAAGCTTGAGTTCCGAAACTGGTGTCATGTACGTGGGCCCTCAGGCGTTGGCAAGTGGTTTTATAACCACTTTTCACCTTAGGGACTCCCAACTTGCTGAAAACAATTCAAAAGCATATTGAAAATTAACATTCATTTGATTTGATTTGAAATACTAAACTGGATTGTATGTGCCTTCGAATATACACCGGGAACGAGTTACCAGGTGTTGCCGCTTTACATGGCTGCTTATATTATAATAGCAGAAATTTTCACGCTCGTCCAGTCTGCCAGTGTGCTTGCACTTTGCTGTCTCGTCCATAGCGAAGTTTAAGTTTACAAAATATGTCTTACCAACTAGTCCCCAAACACACGCTTAGAAATTTTCGCGCTTAATTTTAAAGAAATTTTGAAAATAATAGGCAAAGAAAAAATTATCTCGGAACAACAAGAACTCACAGAATATCTTATGCGTTCGCCTAACATGACTTCAAGGCGCAATTCGTCCCTTTTAATCTTCAGCCGATGTTTTGATCCACCCGGACCCCCCTCCGAGAGCTTCATGTACCTAACGAGCTTTTGCATTGCCTCCGAGGTCGCAGGCATCGCAGCCTATACATCTGAATTTGACCTGGATTTGCACATCCTCCGTGATTGGCCCACCTTTGATTAAGCGACGATGTTCTGTGATGACGTCGTGTGATGTCCAATTATGTAACCTCATCATGCCGTCACAAATCTAGGCCATTTATGGCATCATGACAACGTTATGTCTTGAAGCCATCAATTGTTACTTTTTTTTTTTCATCGGTCATGTTCGTACCGACGTTGCTGTGGGGCGCCTATTGTCAATTTTTTGTTGTTTTATGGAGCAGCCAGAGTTTCCGCCATAAAAAACTTCAATTAGTTCTATTGCGAAATGGCTGCACACTTTTTTTTTTTTCCAGAGTTCTAGGTAAGACGCTCGTCTCCAACAAAGCTTTGGCAATCGTTGTCCCCGGTGTTAAAATGATGGCGGCTCGAGCCGCTAAATAATTCTTGAGCCGGTCGCGCCAGTCCGCACCTTTCCTTCTTGGAAAACCAAAAGAAAAACTGTACCAGCGATCCTTCTTCGTCAGCGTGACACCGACGTCACAATGCGTCATTTTTCTCCCGACGAATCTTTCTTCGAGAAGAAGAACAAGGGTGAAGCTCGGCGACTATAGTGCGGGTCGTCCTCTCAGAACCTGAGGATTTTCGGCGCGGACAGAAAACGTTTGTGACGCTCCTGTGGGTTATACATTCCCGTCCGAGCCGTTCAATTCGCATCGCTCACCCGCAAAGGCGGCGCACACAGTAAACCGATTCTGACCCTTAAGGGTGCAAAAAGGGTGCCGACACCCTAAGCACACCCTTTGAGCACCCTATTCGCGTCTCAGCACCCTACAAGCGGAACCTAAAGGGTGAACACATCAAAAGGGTGGAAACTAGGGTGCAAAAAGGGTGCAACAACTAATGGGTGCTGATGAGCACCCATTAGGGTGCACAGTCGCCGACAAAGCTTTGTGAGTAACGTGGTCATAGAGCATAACCAACAGCTTTTAGATGTCTAGTGGTTAGACACCATGGTCTCATTAATAGCCCCACCACAGTAACTGATATCTGAAGAGCGATAGTGCCCGGCTGAACGTAAGTTCTGCACTGGTTCTTGCATTCTTGCTGCCTCTTTCTCGTCGCCTCACGGCCGGCGCTGACCAAGCCATGCGCTACAAGCTCACTAGCCAATGGCGGAGTACGCAGCTTGTAGAGCGACAACAGGATTGTGACTTACACATAGCCTCGTTTGCGCCTAACACTGAAAACAAAGCTTCGTCCATGACAGTATACATAAATCATACATTTGTTGATGCAAAGAAATACAAACCAACAAGACCGTGGTAGATAAAACAGTTTTTGTGTTGTACAAATATTTCTTAACCTTACAATGTATCAGTTGACACGTGTTACCAATTTTTATGGCAGGCTACGGACTTTGACGTTCTAATATTATAACATTAAAGAAACGTTTTCTTGATTTTGTTCATAGAAATATTCTTCAAAGCAAGTTAAAATGAGCCCTGACTAAAACATTTTCCTAAAGAAAATTCACTAAAGACAGCTAAAATATTGTTTGCCAACTAATACGCTTATTTTGATGTGACAAATTTTGCTTGCTGCCTGTACTTTGTACTAATATACAACCGCTTTGACACTGTTTTTAACAGCCAGCTTAACCACTCAACCAATGTACAGATGTTAACAAGGTATCGGTATAAGAAATACACAAGCAAACAAACGTTTCAAATTTCGCGCGCTCTTTCACATTTCAAATTTCGCGCAATTACGCGTAATGTGATTTTGTCATTTTCAAAGGTAAAAAATATTCTATGCAATACGCACTAGCGTATCTTCTATCTTCACTATTTGTTACTTGAAATTTAAGCAGAAATAATCTATTTACTTATCATATAAAAGTTATGTGCGCAAATGCGGATCGGTGGCGTCAGCAGGACAGAAATGGCGGTATCTTCCCGGAGGCCGCAACGACCGTGTACCGAGCGTTTAAAGTCGATTTTTTATGTTGTTCAAAGTGTGCTTGCGCTGTCTTTCGTGTTCTGTCGGTGCTGCTTGTTACGAAGATGCACTATATTCAAGAGAGGACCGGCTGCTTTGTACCGTCGAGCGCTCGCCAAACTGAAAAGGTAGGTGGATGTTTCTGCTGTCGACGCTTTGTTTTTTGCTTCTCCGGCCAGGCCGCGGCGTGCCCGATCCAGGCTGTTATGCTCCTCCCGCGGTTAACACCGAAAGCGCTATAGTATAATAACGTTGTGAACTAAGGTTTTTCTAGCTGGTAGACGATAAGTGAGTTTTTATTAACGTAGCGAGCCTGCTGGCGTGTCTGATTTCATTAGGCTCAAGTCTAAGCTCAGGGACGTTACGCGCGGATGAATTTTTTCTGTGGGGAAGGAGGTTAAAGCAATGTGCGCTGTGATGCTGTGAGTCGGCGGGCGATGCTCTTCACGCTATGAATCACTATATTTTTGCAATGCCGTCGGACGCCGTTCGGGGACGGCGCATGGAAGCCGTAAGCGTCGTCTGTGTGTCGCGTGCGTTGGAGTATTACGGTGATTCGCGTTGAATTAGATCTTTCCGTATTCAATTTAGAAGAATGGAGAAGAATAACGTGGTGTCCGCGTTGGTATTTACGCGGCCTTGTTCGTTTTCTGTGCCAAAGAAGTATATGAAGAAAGTTTTATATGTTACTCGTCCTCTTTTCAACAGCTACATGATCATTAAATGTGTGTGACTACTATAAGGTAGATGTGTTTTCCTGTGTGACCAAATGTGTTTGCATCCACCGGGCACGTATAATACTAAATTACCATGATATTCAGCTTAATTAGGTGTGCGTAAACTTGACACAGCGTGCTGTAGGTGCGGTTCTCAAAGCGTGCAATTACGCCTGGGTCAATACATTTTCTCTATGAGTGGCCGAATAGCCGTACCTTAGCTGTGCAAGCGCTAGGTTGAGCAGTAGTTCACTCGTTCGAGTGCAATTTTGGTGGTACTGCTTGTTCCCCCCTGCTCACATATCATTGCATTCTTCTGGTTTGTAAAAGAATTGTGGGCGCTGCAGCCCGCTTTAGAGTTAAAACTTCGCCGAATACCTATACGTCTACAAACATTCTAAAACTAAGTTATACCAAAGCTTCCAATGACACTTTCGAATACAAGTGTAATGCTTTATCTGATATCATAAATTCTTTATGACCTCGCTGCAGATTTACAAGTGACCTGTGATATGTGCAGTGTATGAATGCCTAATTTATTGCTCAAAACACAATAAGGTTATACATTACAGTATGCGTGCATATGTTGCTGCTGACATGCAAACTTAGACATTGTATTTATCTAAGAATGAACAAATCTAAACTGCCGTTTTTTGAAGATGTACGCATCAGACCAATTGAATAATATCAAAAATAATGTTCACCAAGTGATTGTTGTTTACTGCCTTGCACCAACGTCACTAAAACCACCTTGTTGGTACTTAGACGACATGGTAGGATGCAAGATTCATGACGTCATATTGAATGTTAATGTCACATGATATGCAAGGTAAATTGTTATTAGCATACAGAGGCCAATAACGTTATTGTCTCATCGTTATCATAATGAAGCAGGTTAGGCAATATGTGATTCTGCTGCCTTTACGTCATGTTGGGAAACCATTACGTTATGTAGCTATCTGCAGTGTCTGAGATCCTGGTTGCCGGTCAATATTGCAGAAGCTTGCCTGCTTCATTGTGATGGCATGGGGTTCAAGATTGATGTTTTGTCTTAGCGTTTCCACTTTTCCTCCCCTATGGTGATTAGACAGCTTGTGCTGTTTGATTAGAAGTGAGGAGTAGTGCCTTTTTAGCCAACCGAAACAATTTAGATCAATGATCACTATGAAGCAGCACACAATATTCATTTAGTGAACTCAATTTCAGGCAAATTATAAACGTCCGAATGTTAGCCGTTTGAAGGAAGCTTTATTTGTTGAACTCATGAGAATAAATGGTAGAGAAGGAAAGGCAGGGAGGTTAGCCAGACCAGCAAAGACGGTCCATCACCCTACACGGGGGAACAGGGAGATTGAAGTCCTGTCGGAAAGGTCTGGTCGCTAAGGTACTCGGTTTCTAACCCGAAGGTCGCAGGATGATATTCCGGCCTTGCTGGCTGCTTTTTCGATAAAGGTGAAAATGCTGTAGGCCTGTGTTCTCAGATTTGTGTGCACGTTAAAGAACCCCAGGTGGTCGAAATTTCTGGAGCCCTCCACTACCTTCGTGAAAAATTCATGTGTCAGTATTGCTTTAATTTTATGCTTTATCTGCAGTGGATGCATATGCGCATACGGACATGTATATGTAGTGGTATTGCAATTTTACGGAATAAAATATTCATATGGTGCATATTGCATGGCATTTACTTAAGAAACACATCACATGGGTATCATAACTACAGAAATGTTAATGTGCCTCTATGGATGCACTCGTGCATATATTTGGTCAGCCTCAAGAAAAGAATTTATCGATTGCAGGCAGCAGCATTACTCACGCATGTTTATCTCTTAATTACGTGCAGTCGATACAGCTAAAAGGGGGTGTCTTCATCTAAAAGTTCTAACTTCATCTTCGTGCATGAGTGAGCTATAAAGGTGAATAAAAATTCACATGTATGACATCGACATGAAAAGCTCTGCAGCTGCATGTTTTTCGTTGTATTTATACTGCAGCATGCCCTTTTTGTATTTCTCAGTTGCGTGCCACTAAATATATGTTGGCCATGCGTTTCTAGCCATTCACTGCAATTCGGCAAGCAGCGCATGCAGTCTAGACAAACCTCACTAAAATAATTTTTTTGCACTGGTGCAGAAATTCTTCGGCACGGTCTGTCATTTCATTTGAGTGAGGCTGCTCAAGGAAATTTCCTGACAAGGTCAAGGAGCCCAAGCACCAGCGAACTCTGAACCATTCTTTCAAGCATCAGCTCTGTTCAACCTGCTTATGCGCTGTGCCTCACCAAGGTACTGGACGCTGCCTACTTATATGAAGTGCTCTTCATATTCTCCTCAGTTTGGCAGCAGTGTGTGTGGTCTTCACAGTGCTTGCCAAAATCATTATTGCACAGGTGAGACACTTATTTCCTGCTTTAATTGTGTTAGTATTACTGCATGCACTCCTGCCAAGCAAGAGTACTAATGTTTCCTGTGAATTGTTTGTCATGGTAAACAGAGGATTTCAAGCACAAAATTCATACTGAACTTTGGTCCTTCAAGAAGTGTGGAATGAAGGTGGTGACAGTGTCAACGCGCTCTCTTTAGAAATAAAGGCTTTTCATGAAAAGCCTGTCGCACCTTGAAACAGGCACAAAAAACTTCCAGGTGAAAATATGCAACTTCAGATGAAAATTGAAGAATTTACACTGTATTCAAGGTTGAACTATCCGACATCAAAGGCGTCTCAGATGAGGGTTTTCTTTTGACGCTGTCCGAAATTTTCGGGCGATGATGGAAAAACCATTACTCGTGATGATATTGACACTGCAGACAGAGTAGGAACAAACAAGCCTAGTTTGAAAAAAAAATAGTAGTGCATTATGAACGATGTTACAAATGAAATGTTCTGGATAAGACAAAAAACTTACGTCTGTCTACAGTGGCCTTTCCTTTTAGATCAAGTAGTCCTATTTATGTGAACGAACTCTTGACAAGACAAGGTGAGCAGTTAGTGAGAGCACGAATGCAAAAAAAAACAAGTTGGATGGAGGTACATTTGGATGCAAAGCACGAAATTTATAGCAAAAAAGAAATTGGAAACATTAGCAATTTTAAAGACTGCCTTCTTAAAAGATCTGGCAAAACGCTGTGTTGATGCCTTCAGAGCCACACTTTTCTTGAGCTTGCAATGTCAGTAAACTATGACTGACATGGCAGAATTTTGATACCTAGATAGTGAAAAATTGATACCTAGATAGTGAAAAAGGCCACCAGCTATCTCCAATGCCTTTACCTTAAATACTCTTAGCATTATAAATAAGACTAGTAGCCTGTGTCTCTATTTCGATGATATGCCGGTAAAATTTGATGCCATTCTTTTGACATAATCCTTGCGTTTTTTGTGCGATATAGCCCACCAAAAATACCAGGGTACAATTATCATGGCATTGTGTAGTTCATGAAATGGGGAAATGGAATAGCGCTGTACATCTAATGTTAATTTTTGGCCGATGTCAATAGACTTCCGTGTGTTAAGCCCTGTGTTGAGTGTCTAGTAGTCAACTTGGGGGTTTTGTTTTGCAGCATATAGCGCGCCTCCATTAGGTCATAAGTAGGAATTTTGAGTTTCTGGAAACTAGGTAACTTGATTTTTCAGTCACAGATGCACAGACGATTTTTCGCTCACAACCAACGGGGCAGACGCCGGCGGCGGGTTTTCTGCGACACGAGCTCTTCAACACTATCATGTTAAAAAGCTGACATAGGCAGCATTGACCAAATGAATGCAAAGAATAAAGTCAAGTGTCCTAGCAGGAATCCAAACCTAGTATTCTGCTTGGTAATTAAGTATTCTACCACAGAGCCATGCCCGGCCTCGGTTATACTTTCCAAATAGTCTCAAATGTTTGTGTAACATCAACTGCCGTTGCAGTACTGGCTATCAAATTTTATAACTATTACGTGTGCACTCCTATGATGCAGCCGTGAGGTCGAGTCAAAGTCAATTGTAGTCAGGCACCATCCTGTGAAGTATTTGTGTAGCAGTGTTGAGGGCTACCATCGTCGCGAGTGCCAGCGCAAACACCAGTGCTTCATACCAGCCTACCACTTCTAGTGTGTTTCTGTTTCTGTTGGCATCGTTAAGAAACAGCAAATAACTGCTAATGTTGTCAAAGGTGTGACATCTCACCATAACAAATGAAACATATGCGGCTGTTTAACGTATGTGTGTGCGAGAATTTGTACTTATATTGAGCTCCACTTCATAAGATCGCTCAATAAAAAAATTAAAATACATGTTATGCGTGTTTCGCATAACATCGATTCCCAAAGTATGTGGGGTCTGCCAAATTTTTAGCATCAATTTTGTAACCTAAATGCTACCATAAACAATTATTTATTGAACATGAACAGCTGGACTACAACATAATAAGTTTAAGGTATTAGGAAAACTGAATATGTTCATGACTACAGCATACCTAACAGGCAAATACTAGTACTACATACATGACACACTATTGTAGAGCTAGACTAGAATATTGCTTATTGGCACTTTACAATTCTTTAAAAACCCTAATTAACTTCAGTGCCTTATTCGATTTGTTCAAATCGGATGTGCGCAATCACTTGATGAATAGCTTTTTTACTCAAACCTAACTCATGTTTCACGTGTGCATCATGCTGAATCATTGCTCAGATGTTTCTTGTGTATAAATTTCCTTTCTACTATGCTGTTTGTTTTTTAAATGAAATCTGTTGTACGTGCTACCCTCTGTAGGCCCACAGGTACTGTCAAGTTATTTACACAGTTTTTTGCCTGGGGGACCTCCAACAAGCATGTTTTCCGTTGAAAACAAAGCGAATTTTGATGCTGACTTCTACTCACATCGAACTAAGAACACTCCAGCATGACAACGCATATTGTATCTTGGACAGTCTGTCTTGTGAAACTTTTAGTGATTACTTCTGTCTTTATTTTAGGCTTCCCGGTGCGGATGTGCTGTAGAGAAGGAGCGCCCTGACCACACTTTTGTAAAAGGAACCAAAGTCGCCTGGGCAGCTGAAGATGGATTGTGCAAGTGTTTGAATGATCACATTATATTAATCCAACACCACTTGCATTACTTTGTCAATATTTGTGATTTTGTAACACATAAGTTTCGAAACACACACACATATATAAAAGGAGAGCTGTAAATAGGCCTTGAGCAAGTTTGTAGTCAAGGCTTTTAGCATGATGACCAAAGCATGTTATATAAGCCCACATGTTTTACCACACACCTACTCTCCTATCTATTTTCTTTTTCAATTTCGTGGGCACTGGCAACACCCTCAATAAGCGCCTTTGGACTGCTGGTGCCTCTAACTTATATTTGGTTGTTCTAAATAATTTATTTGTTACCTACTATGCAAGGAGGGAAGTCAGAATGTTAAAAGTTAAAAAAGAAGTCTCGTCGCAAAAAAGATGTCTACTCGTAAGAAAAAAGATTTGAAAAAACAGAAGATTGATCCTCACTCACAAAGATCTCACCATTACAATCGATGCAGAAGGTCATAGCTCATGTTTACTATTGTCAATCTTTTTCAGTTGTATGCTATGTACAATAAAATAGTGACTATTGGCATCATGTTAATTTATTTGTCATAAATTTTTGTTGGGGCCTAATATCTTGCATTCTCACATGCATAAAAGCTCACGTCTGCTACACATAATTTAAAAGAGCGCAATGTGGTAAGGTTCTGTATTTAGTGCATATTATCTGGGTGTCTTTCAAAGTGAGTATATGGCATTTGAAATAATCACCAGTATTCGAAACTTGTGAATTTTTAATTTGCAGGCATGCATGTCTGTATGATGACCAAGCATCCATAAATTGTGCATGCATGTGTGCAGCAAGGGGCCTTGAATAGATTACATTCATTCTGGACCAAAAATGGGTAGCACAGGCCATATACGCACTCTGGGATCAATTTCATGATTATTAAAACACACATATTTATTCAATATAGCTTGCTTTAAGGTATATATTTACATATTGTCTACTTCCACCTTGAACATTGCACCATGCATCCGGCACTCTGCCGAGTGCTTCTCGAGGGCACTTTGGTAACTAGTACACAAACGTACAGACAGCTGTAAGTGGGCCTCCACTTTGTTGACTGCTGGAGAACAACGGCTTCGCCAAATCACACTTCCTTTGTGGTGAAGCTAACTTTGCTCTTGCAACAGTACCAGCTTATCTAAAATTCGACACTGTTCTTTAGAAGTGCAGCTTGTTCTATCCAGAGCAGCCGAAAACGAAAACATGAGGAACAGCACCTGGACAGGGTAAGGCACAATTGCAGCACTTCTCGATAACAGTGCCGGATTCTCTATTTGCCTACACATAGAGAAAGCAAAACACTGGAGCCAACTTACCAGTAGCTTCACTGCAGAGACACTGTGTTTTAAAAGACGATGATGCAAAAGCCCCACCTAGAGCTGTCACTGTGTTTCCGTGCTAGTTTCATAAGCGCCTGCGGAAGGCACTCTGTGGAGGGCCGGCCGCGTGCATGGTGCACGTGTTCAGGGTGGAATGGACGACTTAGTACATGTGTTCAAGTACTAACAAACTGTATGTGGGCTGTCACTCAGCATGGTCTACAGAGTATACAGCAATCTGCATTTTTAGCCACCTCCAGCGTCAATCCTAGATTTGGCCCACTGGTACGTCGATGTGGAGCACCCTTCCAGCACCCATTTGAAAGGGTGTTATGACATCACAGCACCTTTTTTTAAAGGGTGCACTCATTACACCCTTCAATTTTTTTGCTCTGCACCCTTTCCTTAAGGGTGCTAAGCTCTGCACCCTTTCTCAGCACCCTTTTTTGAACACCCAATAGGGAGCAAAGGGTGTTCGTCTGGCGACAAGCTCATTTACACCCTTAAGGGTCAGAATTGGTTTAGTGTGCACACAAATCGTTCTTGAAGAAGCACTCACTCGATCTTCACCAACTCAAACTCTGAGAAACTACAGCAAAGTTTTCAAGGCGCTCGGCACGGGCGAACAACTTGCGAACATTTTTTACCGTTGAAGACACACCAATCTTCAACTATAGCTCGACCATGGCTGCCATACGGTTGTTATATCAAGGCGTCATTAAGGCTTTATGTTTCCTGTTAAGGATACCTTGAACGAAGGGCGTCCACTCTGTGTCCTCCAGCGATAGCGGAAATTTAAAAAAAAATCAGATAACAAACATATCACGTGATCGCACGCGCTGTGCGTTATCTTCGTCTTTGTGGCGTTCTTGTGACTAAAGAAAAACGCGAATGCGGCCACACTGGGCGGCTTTCCACTACGAGTCAACTTAGCCAAGTGCATAAAAGACCCTTTTTCATTTTCGATGCACCAAAGTATCAGCACGTGCAGATCGAACGAGCGAGCTAGGCAGAGAGAGAGATCAGAAGGCTAACACAGAGAGGTTATTGAGACTTTTCAAATAGTTCCCGAATCAGATATTGGCCACGTCCCATAGTCACCAGAAAAAAGTTCCTTCTTTAATAATATACCCGCATCCAACTCGCTGCAAGGCATTGAAAACGAAGTTACAGATACATTGAACATCGTCGAAGTGAATGAGGTGATAAATGGACACAATCTGTGCCGTCCGGTGTCGAAAGAACCCTGCAGTGATGTTCGTAACGATAGCTCGAATCCTAAATGAAGGTTTAGAAAATACAATTGGCGTCAACTCTAGCTGATGATCTGAGACAGATGTACATAGAATAAATACTATACTGTACATAACCTATATACATAGCCTAAGCTACCAACAGCACCATTAAATATTTCTTCAATTATGAGCACTTTTTCTCCCCAAATAAGCTGTTCTGTCCTGTAGCAGACACGACATACTGTTGATAAACCTTGTTTAAAAGCTTCAGCAAGCACTACGACGCGCATTCTGTACGTGATGGTAATAATTAAAATATAAGGATATACCTAGATGCGAGAAAGATAAATTTATAAAAAAAGGTAGAAGTTAAAGAAACTGCAAACGGAAGAAATATATCTCGTTCGTTCGATAGCTGTTCTTACCGCATGAAGCCCGGGCGATATTGAGAGAGAGGTGCAGGGGCTGAAGGAGGAGTAGAGGCGGGGCGGGAGAATGTGAAACTTGACATATTTTATTGACATATTTTAACTGCACATCAGGAGCACGGATTACTTATCCCATCAACTAGAATGTTTTAGTTAGCCCGGTCCTAGCTTTGCATGGCTTCATTAGCTTCTTAAGATGCGGCGTAATTACCTCGGTCTTACCACGACATGGCGTAATTAGCTTGGTCATAACATTTCCTGCCTTAACTATCCAAGTATACTGCCCAGCCAACTAGCTAACTAGCCGGGCGCACATGCTCGGGTACTAGTCGACGATGAGGATGAAGAAGAAGGCGCGCACCAGCCGAGAGCGCGCTAGAATGTGCAGGCCGACCATGACGATTAACACGTGGCCTTGGGTTTAGCTGCTGTCATGACGTCGTATACTCAACCGGAACTAATCTCGGAGGCCACCGTGCCGACTATTCTAAAACAGACTTAGTGCAGGCATTAAAAGCTTCAAAATAAATTTAAACGCCCCACGCTTGTAAACACAACATGAACACGAAAATTTTTTGACACATTTACTCCATGGGTGCACTGCTCTCAGAGGAACTACAAACAAATTTTAAAAATTGCATGTGGTTTGAAAATACCGCCCAACTTTGTCGACCTTCCTCGACGCTATCTATGGCTGGTTCCATCGCAACCAACGAAACGCCGCGCACTGAGGGGTGGGTTTGACTTTTTCGCGCTGTTAGCTCATTCACATGGTGGTGTCACCAAAGCTCGAAACGATTCCGGTCGAAAAACTCCGATGAAACTGGGTCATTCCTGCATAGCACGCCAGGTAAAGCAGGAGGGCAGGACGTTCCTTCCTACGCAGGTTTCCCACTTCCTCGGTTGTCTTCGCGGCCATCTAAATCAATTCAGTTGCACCGAAGTATTGACCGGGTGTCAAACGGCCTCTCGAAGTGAGGAACGTTATTTTTCGATGCCAGCAGCTCCCAGAGATGAAAAATAATATTAATAATAATAACGAAAACAGACTAGGCCAGCCGAGCAGCGCTACAAGCGGCACCCTCGGCGGCGAGTAGTAAGGCGCGATGATGGATGCGTGCCGGCATCTCCGAGGAATGCGCCGCACATCCGCAGCTCGGGCGACTCGGACCTGGTTCGCGCGCTCGTCGTGACACGAAGGCGGCGGCATCGCTTCGCCGCACTCATCACTTGGTTCCGGCAATGTGACGCTCGCTACGCACAAGCAAGGGAGGCAGCTATTTCGGTGCCCCACCTTCCTTCCCTTCGCGCGGCCGCTAACTGGATGCTGCGGCTGTTGGCCGAGCCAAGTTGAATGCGAGCTTCTTGTTCGGCACCCTGGAGGTTGCTCCTGCTCACCCTCTCCGCAGCGCCGGGCCCCAGGTGTTGCCGGCCATAATTTTCGCCGCCAGCAGCGCTATACAGGCCGCGCCAAACGAGAAGCGACGTGGCTCGGTAGAAGCCAAGGCCCCAGCTGACTCGTTCCATCTTGACGTTTGCACACACGGCGACTCATCCTGGCTCATTGCTGTTTGTTTTTCATTACTTGCGGAATTCCGGCGAGCATGCTGTAAACAGTATTTGCAGTGTTTGAAATAAAAAAGAAAAAAGAAAGAGCGCGGAGGTTATAGCGCATCGCGCTGCGGTACTCAAACATGGTAAAGGGAAAAACTTCCTTACATAATTTTTAGGTTACATGCTCGTCACACACGTGGTACACGTTTGTTTCGTTTCAGCGACAGAGTTTGCACCCTATAACTACACCGAGTTCAAAGGCGAGAAGGTAGTTTCTTTCTCGCCTCCACTATTCTTCCTACTAGCGCTATATCCTCCTCGCCACTCATTTCTGCTGAATACACGTGGAATGTCAGCACTTAGCACTGAATCAGTCAGATTATACCCTTATCTCGCACTTCAGCTTCCCTCTGCAGGTTATTATTTACGGGATAATGAACTATCTAGACCTTCTATGAGTTATACACGTAAGGAAACGATTCCAGCGTCGTGTGCAGCAAGCTGCCTCGTGCCGCAAGTTTGTCGCATACTATACGCACGTGCTCAGAGACTTATAAAGCCGGACACCCGCGATTCTTCCAGATTCATTGATATTTTTCTCACGTACGGAGAAGCCTTGACAGGAAACTGAAGCCATGTTAAAAGAAAAGCGAAAAACGTTTGTACGAGAAAGATGGCGCGAGAGACGTGAGCAATGGTCGTATAGGCATCAATAAAGAAATAAGTGTTCGCGCCCCGCGAAAGAAGACGCCCGGAAGCCGTGACCGACTCAGCGCAGCTGCCTTCTCACGCGTCTACGTGCCCACCCAGACCTGCATGGGCGCGGCATCCGCCCTATCGAGACTACACGCGTGCCCCTGCAGCTGCGTGCACCGGCCGCACGTGCGTAAACAAAGTCTGTGTTGCCACATGCACAGTGAGCACGTGCGAGATACAACGACGGATAAGCACCGGTCGGTATTGATGTGCACGCCTGTTTTAGTCCCGTGAGTCTCGAACGGGCAACGCAGCGTTAAAACAAATGGGATTCGGTAACCCAATCCTTAGTCATCACTGAAGGTGTGCATCGTTGTAACGGTCATTGTTATAAACAATCGCAACGCTATAATATAGTCGAGAACTTCCCGTACGTCGAGCCACATCACCTCAATTGATCGTTGACGATTCGCGCGCACTTACTGCAAACGAAAAGTATTAGCTTGCCTTAATTATGCATGGCCCCGTGTAACCTCGAGCGCAACATAATATATAATAGGCAATTTCATAAAAATAATAGGCAATTTCACAAAAACACCAAAACATATAAGAGGCATATGTAGGGCGGACGTGAGGGTTATCTTTGATAAACAAAAAGTCCCAGTTCCGCTAAAACGACGAAGTAATAAATGCGATAGCAACTTATTCGAATGTTTTACGAAGCAAGGCTAGCATTTTTAGGAGCAGTATTAATTGTGGTAAACATGCGCTTGTGAAGTAATCAAGTTTCCTGCGGCGCGGTCACAGTAAATGACCACAACAAGGCTCTTGCGTAGTGACGGCGTTGATGAGAAGCGCCTCCCGTGGGCAGCGCATGCTGATAATAAGGGCTATACGTCGTGTGTCGTTACTGGTGGGAGTTTATGTGTAGAGCGATCTATATGTGGAAAGCCGCTCCAGGTTGGCAACGTTTTTTTTTTTTTTCTGTCGTGTTGAGAGCGCAGCCCGTAGAAGCTCCCGACTGCTGTGGGCAGCAAGATTTGCACACTGATCATTGCCGCGATAGCACGGCAACCATAAGAGCCCCTCTCCCCTTGTTCACTCCCGAGATAAGCGCACGCGCAGACGACCCCGGCCTGAAAGGCGATGTTCCCTCCGCAGATACGGAAGGAGGCTGGCACATTTTCGCTCATGTATACTGACGATGACAATACTGCTTACACTGTAAGCAAAAGTTAGCCGAGATGGGAGTTTCTCCAGCACATGAGCCCACAAAACTCCCCTGCCCCAATTATTTACTCCCTGGTAGGGAGTGAACTCGGCACATGTCATCGTAAAACGCCCCCTCCTTAATCACAGAGTTTATGAACGACATGACCTTGTTAAACTCCCCAGGGAGTTTCAGGTCACGTGGTTACAAACTCCCTATAGGAGCTTTAAAAACCCTCTTTGGGCGTGACGCGTGTGTGTGTGTGTGTGTGTGTGCGTGTGTGTGTGTGTGTGTGTGTGTGCGTGCGTGCGTGTGTGTGTGTGTGTGTGCATGCGTGTGTGTGTGTGTGCGTGCGTGCGTGCGTGCGTGCACGTGCGTGCGTGCGCGTGCGTGCGTGCGTGCACGTGCGTGCGTGCGCGTGCGTGTGTGCGTGCGTGCGTGCGCGTGCGTGTGTGTGTGTGTGTGTGTGTGTGTGTGTGTGTGTGTGTGTGTGTACGGGCATATGTTTGCACGTCGGTGTGAAACACATGTGCTTTGTGTGGCTAACCGTGTAAGCATCTGTCAACAGGCAACGAAATTATAAGTGCAGCGAAGAATAGCAACGACCGGTTGGTATTTACTGGGAACATTTCAATATATTTCGCACCGTTAAACCACGCTGCACATCGGTCCGATTCCTCAACGAAACGTCGTGAATGCCGCGGTTCAAAGGGCCGAGTAACAAAAAACTTCGAAGAATAAATTAATGGTAGCAAAAGTAAGCTGTTACGATCGTCAGCGGCTGCTCCTGGAGTTTCACCATCAGAAACTTCGAAGTGGTTTGAAGTAGGCTTCGCTCGACTACGGCAGGCTGGCCGGCAACCGGTCTGAGAGTATCGCCGGCGACGCGCTCGCCCCGTCTCCGCCGATAGTGGCTTCTGGGAGTGTCACCGGTATTTCACCGGCTGTAACATCTAAGTGGTAAGAAGGCCTCGCTATGCCGTCGGTATCAAGCCGGCATCGTATCGAACTCGCACTGCGCGCCGGCCACCGCGGCAAGCGCTACGAGCTAGCACCGACCACCGGCGATGCAAACAATGTGTTTCACAAAAAATGAAGGCTGCTGGGATGTATAACAGTCTTCTGCGCCTTGCGACCGCAGCTGTCAATGACTAACTACAAGGCGAGCGCCGAACGAGGCGGAGTACGATCGTCAGCGATTGCACCGTAAAACTTCGAAGCGGTTCGAAGTAGGCTTCGCTCGACTACGGCAGGCTGGCCGGCAACCGGTCTGAGAGTTGCGCCGGCGACGCGCTCGCCCCGTCTCCGCCGATAGTGGCTTCTCGGAGTGTCACCGGTATTTCACCGGCTGCAACATCTAAGCGGTAAGAAGGCCTCGCTATAGCGTCGGTATCAAGCCGGCATCGTATCGAGCTCGCACTGCGCACCGGCCGCCGTGGCGAGCTCTGCGAGCTATACATGCAATGCATGCGAGCAACGGGAACAGCGACTGCGAACCGTCTCATTTGTTTCAGCCTATCGCTCCGTAGCTTAAACTGCGTGGATAGCGGACACCTATTTCTGTGCATGGGAAAAACGAGACGTAAACTGCACATCAGCAAGCATTTTGTGATCGCCAGCTCTCATTCATCGAATCACCGTGCCGTACTCGTGAGTGAGGCCTAGTCATCGAACGCGGTAGCGGCGGTCTACCTCGGTTCATCGCTGGAGCTGCTAAATGTGCCTCGTTAATGTGTTAATTCAAGGCCGCGCGCACTTTGTGTATGATTCCGTGCATTTTACGGGTCCACAAACAGTACTGCTAATGCCAATTCAGCCCGTACGACAGAGCGTCGACTGATTAAACGTTTTCGCTATAGTAAAAAAATAATAAATATTCGGCAGGCTTAGGATAAAAGGCATGTGTGTTGAAGTGCTTACATCAGACCCCCGCAAGTTCATACTTACGCCGTGCGTATTTTTTGCCTAATTAATAGCGAAAAAAGGCTTTCACCAGGGCTACATAGGAGGTAAAAATGTGGTGCATATATATACCCGGTGACTATATGGTAGGTGTGTACTGCGTGTGGCAAGCTGTAGTGAGTGCGAGTGTCGTGATATAACGTGACCATTGTAATAATGTTTGTGGACTGTAATCATTGTTGTGCGCATTAAATGTTATGTAATTAAAGTTACGCTTGCGCATGGTACGGCTGCTGACGCAATTTTTTTCTTTGTCGATGCAAAAAATTTACTCCCATACTGACCTGAAAAAGTTCCCCAATGGATGTAAATAAAAACCCCCCTGGCACCATGCAAAAACCCCCTACTGATGGGGAGTAAATTTTTTACTCCCAACGGAGGTGTTTATAAAACTCCCATCGGGGCGTGCGCTAGAGGACAAGGTCATTTACTCCCATCTCGGCTTATTTCTGTTTACAGTGTAGAGCGAATTCTGAGCGCAGCATCGTGTTGAGACAAGGCCAAGTATTTCTGAAGCTTTGTCTCTCAGCTAGGCTATCGACTGCGCCATGAAACAGAATGTTTGTGCAGTAGGACAGCACCAACTACGCTTTTATTCATCTTTCTGCGGATAAGCGAGATACCCGTCACACGCCTGTAACGTATTATGCGAACTTTGTGATGCGGCATGTGACCGATGACGATGAAGGATTATGACTTATCACTTTGAAGTGGGTGGCAAGCATGAAATTACACAATCATTGAATAATTAGCATTGTGTGATGACTGGTTGTTATTTGCCTGTATACGCTATATGTCTAGCCCGACGTGACGCCTGTATATGGTCTTCTTGGAAACAAATTTAAAGCACTATCGTGTCACTGTGATAGACTACTCGACTGCCACGCTGAAGGCCTGGGTTCAAATCCCATTCCCCCCTTGTATTTTTTTTTCTATCTGTTACTTTTTGATGTCTATTGGTCACACCACTAACGGCGACTGGGACGGCGACATGGCTCAACACAGGTACATGTACCTGTGTTGAGCCTAAGAGCTCAGCTTTAAAATAACGAGAAAAGACATTTGCGCGAAAGAGCAGGATGACCAAAACAGGTCAAGACACAATGTATTATAAATTATGCGATCTATAGTTCAGCATTCGCAACTGAATTCACCAAATGACGTCTACAGCAGCAACTTTCAAGGCAGAAACAAACAAACAAAAAGATATACAAGTGCCATGCTCAACCTTGTATAGTTATAAAGCGTTCTACTTAATGCACACGCCGTCCCCTACACAAATCAAGTGCCCCAAGTAGGGAGGCACACAAGCAGCAAAAACCACGCGATGCAGAAAAAGAAGGCGTATACAGACTAAGTACCATTATCGTGCAACCTCTCGCAGCTGCTTTGTGTGGTACCTTGTGCGCGGTGGATAAAACAATACAAAATAGCAAAACACTAAAGAAATGCCGATAACTAACAACGTCACAGAAGGGACAGCTGGGCTGGCAGTGTCCGCGGCATCACCGGATATGAACGTCACGTGTTTCCGGCGCCTGCGTTCATCACCCATTCATCACGGTTCAATCACAGCAGGACCCTGCGCCTAATACCGGAGCGCGGGACACTGTAATGAATATAAACTGCCCTGGCTGTAGCCCCTTGGCTGTATCTGCCCAAGTTACACGAGGCGGGCCTGCACCACCGAAGACGACAACGGAGCTTCGGCGACGGCGGAGAGACGGAGGATGGGAAGCTCTGCTCAGCTGAGCCAGGGACGCGCGGAGGATGAAGAAAACGGGCTCAGCACCGACGGGAACAGCGGGGGGGAGCGGAGACAGCGCAACACCTTGTCATATTAGGAGGCCTGCCAGGAGCTGCTTGCACCTTGTTAGCCCCCGAGGTCTGATTTAATCGAATTTCGTCTTACACGCGCTGCCGTCCACACGACGAGGCACGAACAGGGAGCGCGCGGAAAGGAGGAAAAGGGAGAGAGAGGGCACGCATTGCGAGAATGAGACAACGGAAGCGAAGGCTCCGGGAAAGAAAGATGTGACGACGAGCAAAAAAGACGGTTTGCGATGTGAAGCAAAAGACAGAGAGGGGAAAAAGAGGCGTGCGGTGCTGTAGGGAACGGCGCCTGTCGAATCCCCGTCTCCGCAGCTTGTTCGGCGTCGCCGAAGCCCGTCTTTCATACGGTCGTGCAGGGGTGCACCCACCGCTCTCCTTCTCTGAGGCGCGGGGGTTCTTTGTTTCTCCGGAAATTAGAGAATAATTTATGACTGAAGAAACCCGTTTTCTGCCGGATAACCCGCTTTCTCACTCTTCCTTAGCGCTCTCCCAAAGCTCTTTCGCAATGTTTCCCGTGTTCCGAGGCGGCATTCTTTCTTCCTGTTCCGCTTCTCCTCCTTTCCACGAAGCAGGCGGCGTTAGCACTCTCTTCGGCGTCCGGACCCACGGCACGAGGAAGAAGCACTCACGTGTGGATGTTCTTGGCGCTTATTTCTCCACGCCACTCCTCGTCTTTTGCCCTTAGCAGCCCCAGTTGTGGCTCTGTTCGAATATCATGCACCTTTACACCAACGCGTGCGCGCTCAGGATGGCCGCTTTCGATTTCCTGTCGCGATGTGTGCGCCTGCGATTGCATGCAGAGCCTGTCAACATATTTCATTGTCAGCGATATTTCTATTCACATCCTCACAGCAGCCTTCCCAAGCGGTCCGAGATCGCCTGGCGTCGCCTACAGACCCGCACCTTCCCGTGCCCCCTCGTGTTTTCATACATGCACCCAGGTGCCATCGATCCACGCTGCTGCCTGTGCGGCAACGTTGCCTCGTTAAACCACATCCTCTGGGGCTGCCCGGAGGATCCCCCGCCCGCCGACCTCCTTTGCTCACCCCCCACCGAGGGACAATGGGAGGCCCTTCTCTCCAGCAACGACATAGACATCCAGACACGGGTCCTGAAACGAGCGGAAGAAGTCATCGAGAAGCACAGCCTGGCAGCCTTCGTGGCTTAGCCTCCCTTACCCCTCACCCCTTCGACTAATAAAGTTGTTACTCACTCAACAACTTGTATGTCCTGTTCGTTTTTTGCGGGGATTGTTTTTAATGTATGCTCCGGTAAGCCGTGCTTACAATGCAGCTTGCGAAACGCGGAGCTACGTTGGAGCTGTGTGTGACCTATAAGAAAAGCTTCAATCACGTCCAACTACGATGGTATCACTGATACCTATACCATCTTGAGTGCGTCACTGAATTACTATGCCATTCTAACTTCGCAAATACTTTTCCGATTTCGCATAAGCGAATTCCTTGGTTTAACCTTTACAGATTCTTTGTGTCGCATAGTATTTTACTGGTCTTGTTGTAGGTTTGTACGCATTCCACGCCTTTCCATTTCCTCTGCTCTGCGCAAGCAGCGTGCTGCCGTCGTTAATCCTCGTTCTGTGCCAATCACGGGCGCTGAAAAAGCTTCGCGCTCCCTTACATGGTCAGTATCAGTAATCCGAAGCCAGGGAGATCATGTTTACGATCCAGACAGTAAATCCCATGCGCGTTTGCGAGGTTTGAAAGGAGGCGCGCAGAAAGGAACTTTGTAATCACCGAACCCCGGGTTCCCGAGCGGGAACGTCTAACGCAGGCATCACAGCGGGAAAAAAAAATACTGACTGACAGCAAAAGTAGCAAAAGCGAGCTCACCGAATACAGAGAGCAGCTAAAGCCGAAAGCCCGGAATCCGGCATCCAGTGCATTAGTGGAGATCACACGAGACGGCGATTATCCCTTTAGGCGTGGCCCACCAACTGTCGCACTGCAGCGCGGAGTGAAAACTACTAAGGCAGGATGAAATGCAGGAAACGTTGATGTCTGCGTTCCGCTATCGTTTCCAGCTCTGTGTCATGCACACGAATATGAAGTTGGACGTTTGAATTCTCACAATGGGCAGTCGCCTGCATACAGGGAGCCATAGCCACGTTATTTATGTTTGATCATGGCAAATTAAATGCGACTGTTACAGTCCGCAGACATCTGTAGTTCTACATACTTGAGCAGTTGGTTTAATGACCAGGCATGCCAGGTAATCTACACAGATAACTAGGAACATGACGGTTGATTATTCTTGTTGATGACCTGCCATGATGGTGATTCAGTTAGTCGAGGCTTAGCTATTAATATAGTTAAAATACACTAGTTATGAGATCTACTTGACACGCTGTCTTCTTCTTAAGGACACATCTTCCCTTTCATCGCCGAGTGGAAACTTATTCCTTAATATGTATATTTATCAACAAAATCATGAATCGACGCACTCAAGCTCGCTGATACAAGACACCAATGAGTGAAAATGCGAGTGAGCCCGGCGGAGCATACGTTTCGTGACTTTCGAGTTCCAGCGAGCTACGCTTAGTAAAATGTCGGTGCCAATGAGCTAAGCAAGAGTTTAGTTTTGACGAGTGTGAGTCCGATAGAAACTCTTGGAAAGGGACAGAAAAAAAAAGAAAGCATTTTGTATAAGCGTGTCTGGGTGCACATGCCGCGTTGATTTTGAAGTGTAATTTCAACTTTCCCAACGAACTAGTAGTGCCATTTATATAGGTGCAATTTGAAAAGCTTACATGCAGCCGCCAAAAATCTTTACGATATCGTGCGCAGTAGCGACTTCACTGCGTGTCAACACCATAAAAACTTTTTTGTGAGCCTGTGATATCTGGACATGCACTTTTCTTCACCATTTCTGGAGCTTAAGTCAGTCATATAGTGAAAGTACAGAGAAAAAAAAATGGCAGCATATCCACGGAGTGAATGATGGAGAGTGGGGCGAAGAATTCGTCCGTCCATTCGTTCTTGCTTCCGTCCGTCCATGCGTCCGTCAGTGTGACCGTCCATGCGTCCATCAGCCCATCCGTGCGTGCGTCTGTTCGTGCGTCCGTCCCTGCGTTCGTCCATGCAGCCGCCCCTGCGTCCGTTCATGCGTCCATCCATGCATCTGTCTATGTGTCCGTTCGTCCATCTATTCAACACTCCAAGTACCACCATCTCGCATCTTTTCATCATATATTCCCCATATAGAAGCACCGCCATCCAGCGGACATTCCAAGGACTAAACGAGAGGTGGCACACGCACACTTTCTTACGGCTTGCGCTTCGGGTCCACTTCCCACCTTTAACCACCTCGAGTTCATGGTATATACTAGTTCACTGTATTCATGGCACTGCGGCCGAACGCTCGCTAAACCTTTCGAAAACCAAGGAGGTTACGCCCAGCGAGTATGACGTAGCAAACTTTTTCAGTCAGATAGTGCTCAATGTACATGCCAATGGCTGCTGATGGGAAATGAGAGGCGGAGAATTCGGCTTTTACTTTCTTACGGCTTGCGCTTCGTATCTACTTCCCATTTGTAACCGTGCACCTCGAGTTCATTCATGGTATATACAAGTTCATTGTATTCATGGCACTGCGGCTCAACGCTCGCTAAACCTTTCTAAAGCTAAGGAGGTTACACCCAGCGAGTATAACGTAGCAACCCTTTCTTGTCAGATAGTGTTCAATGTACATGCCAATGGCTGCTAATGGTGATCGCAGCCTGCGCGTTAACTAAAAGCCGAATGCTCCTGTCTCTCATTCTCCATAAGCAGCCATTGACATGTACATTGAGCACTATTTTTTTATTGTTCAACAACGCACAGAAGAAGTCTCTCACCGGCACCACCTTGGAGGTCAAAATGTTACATACTACGGGGGACGAACGGGTGCCGCTATAAGGAGCTTCGCCCCTAAATGTAGCCCCTCTTCCACGCTAGTCAAGGATTTGGGTAACTTTGCATACTGCTACGACATAAAAGGCGAACTCTTGATTTCGGTGAGAGCGAGTTGCCGAATTTCTGAGCTTTGTAACTATAAGTGGCATATAGCAACACACTTCCACCGCAGGGTCACATGTGCACACCGAAAACACGTTGTGGGTGTATTACAGAAGTACTATGCGAAAGCGTCGAAGTATAAGGCGCTAATCCCAGTGGAATATTCATAGTTGCGGTTACATCATAGCGTGTTTCTCTGGTGTGTAGCGAAACACCAAGACGAAATAGATGTTTTCACCTAAACTACCTCCGATTGGTTAGCACGATAACTTTTTTTTTCGGTTTATGTGCAAGTATGTTTTCCCGCTTTCATCCATAACTGTCCCCAACATTCCTGCTTCGTCGTTAGCGGTAAAGCGGTTAGCAGGCGGAAGGGAAGAAGGGTGGGGCTTTGAGGCTTACGCACAAATTGTCCCCACCAATTCCCAGGTCTCATCAAGGGATCAGTTGCTCTTATATTTGGCACTTTGTCGCGATCTTTGTCGTGTAATCTTTGTAACGGTGGCTACTTCACATTACACAAGCGCGCACAGGAGAAGCGCACGTTCGGTTCAACAAGGGATGGTTGTACTCGCTTCTAGCACCGCGTACCGGCGAATGGTCACTGTGGGAATTGGCGGTGTGGCCGGCGGCGACCGACACTTAAGAACAGAAGCCGGTAGCCTGGTTGTTATTACTATAGGACGGAATAAGGAAGAAAAGAAGTCCGCAACGACCGTGTGGGGACTGATGGACGGACGGGCAGTCCCACGTTGCCACTTAGACGGCGGAGCCTGCGCGCCAGCAGCAAGACGTACGCTGAGCGAAATCGATCAAGTGAACGAAAAAGGTCCTTTCCTGACTTTGCGCACGGTGGGGGCATCGCTTTGAACACGAGGCCCATGACCCGGGGGAAGAAAAAAAGGAAAGGTCACTTTAATAAAAGGAGCATGGAATTACAAGCTAAAGTAGCTGCCTTCCGTTACCTCACACCTCTCCCTTGCGTCCTCGCCATTTTGTTTTTACTCCGTGTCTTACACCATGCTGTCTTTTCTGTTCAGGTTCTCTGCCTACCATAATCGCTGTCGTCCGCTTCAGTCTCGAGTTGAAGGAGGGCCTCTCTGCTGACCTTCCGTGTAGTCGGAGCCTTTATTTCGTGTCTTCCTTCGTGGTGCAGCTAGCTCCACCAGCCCAAGGCATTATAAAAAGAAGAATTAATGCGAGCGAAATGAGAAAGATGCCAAAAAAAAAGGTTAAGACTATGCGCTGACGACGGACTGGCGGGGGGCTGCAGTTACCGCCGCACACCATCGTGCGAGATGATTATGTGCGTTCTGAATAAATACGGCCCAAGACAAATATCTCCCCGGCGCTTTCCGCAGCCACCGACTTTGTTCCCGAAGGAACAGGTCTGCGCAGGCGATCCAATTAGCCACCGGAACTCTGATTGGCACTTTGTCCTTCGGAATATTCTCTCCCTTTTCTTTTTAAAAAGAAACTGCAAGCTAGATGAGGCGACTGTCGTGGGTTGCACAGTTTTTTGGAGCGCGAGAGAGGAACTGACTTGACAGAGTGAGAGACCCCAGGGGAATGGCACGGTCGCAGCGGAGGAAGAACTTCGCAGTTTGTTTTATTGCCGCTTCAGCTTCACCAAAGTCACTACGTTTTATCATTCTAAAGCTAAACGACTATTGACAACGGAGACCTCACTTCCTACGGCTATAACGTTCGTTATGTAAGCTCGAGTGAAACGTGGCTCCCAAAGAGACGGCAGAAATTAATTGGAATCACGAAGGTGGGCTAGCGATGTCCCATACGAAGTCGATTGTGCATGCTCTGTTTCATACACACTGCCGCTGCCCTTCGGGCCTAAATGTTGGTCAAACAGTTCGTTCCTTTCAGTCTAATTGAATTTCTCGAGCCAGCCCAAAAAGGACAGATAGTTTGCAGGTACGGTAATAATATTAAAATGACTGAATAGCCACGCATGAGCTGTACTCCTTCAGCGAGACTAAATGCGACGAATATGCAGTGATGTAATGCGAAAGGACAATAATGGGATGGTTCGCTGGACAAGGGTACGAAATAGCGTGACCTATGTTTTCTTTCATGAGATACACCTTAGATATCTCCAACACCGTTTTTGGCTAGCTACATTTGGCATCCTGATTTTAAAGTAATCATGATCCTATGGCATGTTTCCTTCCGCTGGAAGATCAAGTGACAGCTTGTCAGGAGGAGAATACATCGCTCGTTTCAGAACGAGACATTAGTACACGACGTGGTCTCTCACCAACACCGTCATCACAAAAAGGGAGAAAAAAAAAGAACAACTAAGACCAACATACCTTAAAACAACGCAATTTTGAACGTTAAGAAGTTCTATAGTGCAATCTTAGTTTCATTGAGTATTCTTGAGAGCTCTCTGTTGACGACAGAGAAAGAAGCTAAAGCTTAACACGAGTGCAACTCTTTGGCTGCTCTGAACGCGCGTACAAGAGAGAGAGAGAGAGAAAACAAAAACAAACGCCCAACTTTGTTTTTCAGGCAAACTGAGCCACTAGAGCACACATAAACACAGACGCACGCACACAAAAAAAAGGCTTCTTTCTGCTAGCGTTTTGGAAGACCCCAGTTACTTCGCCAAAGTCCGGTGTTACCCAAGAGGGCAAACCAAAGTAACGAAAACACTACATAGCTTAAAGCATGAGAAGGCAGCGACTCAGAACAGCGCAGCTTAGTGGCATAGCGAATTATTTATTGCGCAGACATCTTCATATATATACAGGTCAAGCGGCTGGCTGGACTTGTCAGCAAGACCGCAACACACCCGAAAATATTTCACAGCCTCTGATGCATTGAAATTTTTTTTAAAAAAGGAGACACGGGTCACGGTGGCTGCGAGGCTTATTTCTCCACATTTTGATACACGATAGCACTCCGAGAAGAAACGAAACATTGAAAAAACCGCCTAACGAGGGAGACTCACTAGCTTCGCGGTAGGCCATCGTGGCCGCGAACCTATTCGTCTCCGAGACACGCCGGTTGCCCAACGGTGCGACGCTCGCGACATGACGTTTTGAGTTATGGCCCTTCACGAAACGAGTCAGCTTGTCTTTTCTTTCTTTTTTCATTTTTTAACTGTTTCACAGTTGCACTTTTTTTCTCGCCGGTTCCCGCGAAGAGTGTCCACCGGGGGTGACGTGAGAAACCCCCTTTGACTGTTTTTTTTTTCTCTTCTAAAAACGCCTCGAAACCTCGAAATCTATATATACGCCCTGGACAGGAACGAAATCAGCGCCGGTCACGCTGGGCGCCTGAGAACGAGGGTGCGCAGAAGCCGGCGAGTGCGTACACACGCGCAGGCAGACGTGCTTGTGTGCACCGAACAAACACCATAGCGGCGACTTCAGAAGTTCGAAAAGGATAGAGCGATATAGTGAACTGTAGGGTGCAACAAAAAGGCCTCCCATTCTCCTATACACTCCACCGCCAAACGCGCCAGTAGGAAGAGAAAGAAACGAAGACAAACAGAAAAGAAAAAGAAACAGGTCGCAAGGTGCCATGAATTGTTTCGAAGTGAAACTCTGACGCAAGCGAAGCGGCAAACGCTGCGAAGACCTTCAGACAGCCACGGTCCACAGAGGTGAAAAGGGCTGCGAAGGCGATGCAAACACGAACAGAAGCGTCTCCATCTAGTGACGGTGCTGTCGCGCCTACGTTCTCACACAACAGGCAACGTAATACGATAAAAAGAAACCACTTGACAGGAGTAGCAAGTAGAGCGTTCTGAAAAAAAAAAGGAAAAAAATGATGCTCTGTGCAAGTTATAAACAAAGAAGAAGTACGGAAGCGCGCCTGGCATAGGTAAGACAGCAAAGAAATAAACACGAGAAAAAAAAGCGAGGGACCTGAGTGACGCTCGGGGACACTTCCCAGGGCGTGTGACAAGCACGCAAGCAATCCCGCATACAAGCTTGGAGACGGAGAGCGGAAGAAGGAGAGAGAGAAAGTTCTGTTTTTCCAGCGCGCGGAAGATGCACGGCCGTCTATATGCTGCGGTGTCACGCCTTGGGGAAAGGTGTGCGAGCACTCGCGGCGACTGAAGCACCGACGCCGGCTCGCGCCCGGGTCCCGAATTGAGGGGACCCGGGCGTGGCGCCAGGTGCTGAATCAGGCGAGTGTCAATCTCACGCGAAGAGGGGGACGAGAAAGCGGAGCTGCCACCGCCACTACAGCGCTGCGTGAGGGTCGAGTATTGGCGAAAGGTATTTCACCAACGAGTCGTCTTAAAGAGGATTTTAATATCGAATATATATCTGATAAAGTATGCGGCGAGCCTTATCAACGGATTGGCGATCCAAGTCACCGCCATTTTGCTCGCAGAGAAGGTGAAGGAAGAGTAGGAGAAAGGAAAGACAGGGAGATGAACCAGATGATTGATTGATATGTGGGGTTTAACTTCCCAAAACCAACATATGATTATGAGAGATGCCGTAGTGGAGGGCTCCGGAAATTTCGATCACCTGGGGTTCTTGAACGTGCACCCGAATCTGAGCACACGGGCCTACAACATTTCCACCTTTATCGGAAATGCAGCCGGAGATGAACCAGATGCGCGTCTGGTCACAGTTGCCACCCTACACTCGGTATAACTGATTATGGAATCGAAACAAAAATAAGGAAGAAGACGTGTAATTGACAAGCGCACATGTGCCCGAATAGTAGAGATGGCCAAGCGTTGGCGTGGTGTGTTGAGCTCTCAGGAATGAAGATATGTGCACTACGTAATTAGAGATTTATAAGAACAGAAAGTTGTCCTGTAGTTCGTAGAGGTTCGTCATGAAAGAAGAGCAGGCGTGCATATCTGTAAACGGGGAATGTAACCGTGGCAACGAAAACGCCCTGTATCTTGTGGAGGTGCACGTGGCAAAAATGAACGTGTTTTGGGTTGTTATTCGCGCCGAGTGTGATAAAGCGCACAGGGAAAGCAAGAAATGTTACCTGAGCTTTCGCACCCTTGTACAATGTCAACCAAGCTTGCCCAGGCTCACGGAATGGCTTGCTGAGGCCCATGAAAGCGAATACGCTGGAGCCGTCGCCACTGGGCTCTAGATCAGCTCGTTTCAAAGCTGAGGTATACGAGCTTGCGGCAGGCTTGTGCAAGATGTTACTCTGGCTTTGACCTGCGCTTTTTGTTCATCGAAAGAAGGCGACCCAGTTTAGCAGCCTTACTAGTGGCCACGATGGTCTTTAACAGTTCCATATTACTTACCAAGCAGATATATCTCCTCATAAACTCACACACGACCTGTCTATCATCATCAACATCAACAACAACAACATCATCATGATGACGCACACTGCAGGACAAAGGCCTCTCCCATGTTCCGTCAGTCAACTCGGTCCTATGCTTGCCGCTGCCACTTTACACCCGCAAACAGTCTCATCTACCCACGTAACTTTCTATCTCCCATTCACCCGCTAGCCTGCAGGCAAGTGGGTGACGGGTCCATGGACCTGTTATAAGACAAGCTAAATTTCTACAGCCTTCTTTGCTGGTTCAACACATTCTATCAGCAGTGTACATCACTGGAGCTGCGATCCAACGATGTGACACGACAGGACGCCAAATTGTTTCGCAATCTCCACGTTGTAAAAGTTTTGACAGGCGCAGTGCTTGCCACACCATATTTTTGTTGCGGTCGTGGAATGAAAAATAATAAATAAAAACTTGCACTGCCAGCACTGGTGCATCACACCGGAAAGCGTAGTTATATTAAGCAGCAGCAGAGGCAGTCAGTTCCGCTCGAATTCCTACGGCTGAGTGACAACACACGTGTCGACCCATCAGGCACAAGTTTTCTCTTCAGGTATGCCATGCATTTCCCTTCCCCCCTCAGCACCTACATAGCCGCCCTCCAACGGCATCTTCCCGCTCTCTTCAGTTCCTTGTCTCGCAGTACGACAAGGTTGCAGTATCTTTTCTGGCTATTCCACATGTGAGGCGCTATTTACAGGTATATACATTTCTCGGACGAGAACACAAAGCCGGCGCTCTTGCACAACCCACTTGATCACGCGGGGAGGCCCGATGTCAGGCGCCTTCCCTCCGGTGGGCCAAGGCTTTTTATAGCGTCTAGGCAAGGCGTGTCCCGTAAGATTATACGCAGAGCCTTCAAAGTGGTCCAACGAGCACGGCAAGGTTAGGCATCTTAAAAACCATCTTCTTTTCGTCACTCCCACCTTCTCTTTAGCAACCAGGGCCGCACTGAGCAGTTCCGGAGAACATTCGACAAGGAGGGCACGAATCGAGTTTGTTGCGAGCTTTGTCACCTGTTAACTGAACTATAGACTATACCTCTTTGTGTTCACTTTCAACTAGTGAGTGCCGGAGGTCAGTAAACTTGTGCGCACACGTGTCACCTTGATGTGTTTGCTGCCTCGACTAGTTGGGGTCTACGGACCCAGAAGACCAGCGAAGGGCCGTCCGGCAGCTCGAGGTCGCACTGGCGCTGCAAAGGCGAAAGGGGGACACCCTCAGTAACCCGAGCGGCGCCGGGGCACGAAGGCCTTGAGGTCTAGGCCCGCGTGACATTAGGACTTCTAGTGTAACGTGAGATAGGGTGAACCCCACGCCCTGCGCGGCCGGAGGGAATCCCGCATGCTGGAACCCAATAAAGTTTATTCTCTCTCTCTCTCGACTAGTTGGGGGAAAACCGTTTTCAAGCGTGCTGTGACAGCCCTCTCACAGCACCGAACCTGCTAAGTTGCAGCTGCGCATTACAACGGTAACATGCACGTCGGCATGCCTGCGCGTGTCGCAGCCCAATCTGTCAACGAACGCTAGCCAACTGCATCTTGAGTTACAGTGCAGAACCACAGCGGCCCCTGTGAACAGATATGAGTCAGTCTCGGCACGTCCAGTAAAACAAGGAACACGCACAACTTACGAGCTAGCGTGTACGAATTAAGTTAATCACCGTGTAACGCTGCAAACATGAATGCTCTCTCAAGATGTGCGGTGTTGCCCGTCTCGGGGAACCTAAACCAAAACGAGAGAGCTTTCAAAAAGCGAGTGAGCCGAGTGGAACAGGATCGCGGATCTGCTTCCGAGGGCTCCTAGGAGCCCAACCGCGCGAGATAGCAGAGAGGCAGGAGCGAAAGTCTAACGCATTAGCAGCGCGCCATGGGAAAGGCTACCTCAACGACAGCGTGCCGTCGTTATCAAATTTGGCACTGCCCGCGACTCTCCTCCTTCTACGTGTTTCATTTTCTTCCCTCTTTTCCTATACGTGTTCGCAAAAACACAGCGCATCGCGACTGCAAACCCCCAAAACCATCGGAACCGCAACATCCCCCACATTCCCTTCGGCGCCTCCCATTCCTCGTTGTGCCGCATCCCGCCTGTGCCGTGCTCCAATTAGGTAGTCCGGGCGGCCAGACGGCGGTTCCACGTGTAAGGCTTGTACGTTACGAAGCTCTGCCGCGTACACGAGAGAAAGAAGCGGAAAAGATGAGACAGGCGTGTGTCCGCATTACGAGCAGAGATCACAAAACGCAGCGCTCCAGGACATCGCACGTTTCATGCACCAAACTACAGCGCTGCGCGGAAGTTTCGCTTTGCCGTGGCGATAAGCGGCCAACTAGCAGCCGGCCAGCGCGGCATAACAGGCATAAATACCACGGCCTCCTCATGTACAGCTATACTTGTGCGAGCTTAAACACGGCCAGCGCGGAGAAGCGTAGAAGCCGCACCAGGCAGGCGGAGTCTCTTGCGCTGGCACGCAGACGCTTCGTGTTACAAGCTGCTCTTTTTATTTGTTTTCTTAACCGGCTTCCCAGCGCCTTTTATTTTATCCCGACACGTCCATCCCGTACTCTGAGCATCCCGTAAGCCTTGCCTGCCAGACTCGCTTCGCGTGATTCGTGTCTGTACGTGTACAAGCTTATATGAGTATATGCCACGAGCTCATAGACACGGAGACTCGACTGTATGCATGTTTCACGTCCTGCAGAAGCGCCGCGTTAATTTAGGTTGGCGAAACTCGCGCGAAAATGTACACGTGCGCGCGGTCCACCGTGCTCATTGCGCACATGTACGAAGCGTGGAAAAAAGGCGAGCTCGTGTCGTTCGTAGCGGACACGGAAAACGAGCGGCAGAGTCCGCAGACGCTCAGCTATCCAATTATGCGGGTAACGCGCGAGGCGACATTAAAAGCAGACATGTGGCCAGAATCCGTGCAACCTGAAATCTCCTTTTCTCAAGACAGAAGCCGGGGCCTAATTTGCAAGGTGGCTCTTCCGTAGACATGTTCTCTCTGCCATTGGTTGGCCGACTTCGCTATACGTGGAGCATGAGAAGTGGCTGAAATGCTATATTGAAATTTCTTTAACGTAAGACGTTTATACTGACCCATATTATTGCGTTAGCACGTAAAGCGAGAACGTGGTTGTATACATGCAAGCCCTGCGTCCAGATGGTTACTGCAACTACACACAAAACAAGTTGCTTAGCGCCATTGCTGCGCCAAATAAGCGTCAATTCCTCGCTTTCTCAGTACACTCCTATCCATTCCAAATGTCCTGCATGATAACAGACAGCAATGCAGAGCCTACTGTAGTGGTTAAAAAAACATTACAACAGTGATTTGATTGATTGATTGATATGTGGGGTTTAACGTCCCAAAACCACCATTTGATTATGAGAGACGCCGTAGTGGAGAGCTCCGGAAATTTCGACCACCTGGGGTTCTTTAACGTGCACCCAAATCTGAGCACACGGGCCTACAACAATTCCGCCTCCATCGGAAATGCAGCCGCCGCAGCCGGGATTCGAACCCACGACCTGCGGGTCAGCAGCCGAGTACCTTAGCCACTGAACCACCGCGGCGGGGCCATTACAACAGTCAAAATCAATCTAATGCTCCCTGCGCTCCCTATATAATCAGATCGTGCTTCTAGCACGTAAAATGCTGGAGTTAAACAGAATCAATTGATCAATCAATCTTAGTAGTCCAAGAACGCGGCTTGGTCAGCAGCTGGCTGGATTTACAGAACTCCAGGAACAACCTCTAGAGACCTCTGCCTTAGGACATGTCCAACCGAAGAGACATCGGGGCATCCTCAGCGCCAGCGTCCTCCGCGCTTTCTTGTTCTTTCAACCAGCTGCTGAACCCCAAGCAGAAGACATATACTGCAGTAACAACGGGAAAAATAAACTTCTACCCGTTAATACTGAGCCAACAGCCATCTACACACGAAACTGAAAAACAAAGCAAAAAACAAGGGGTACGCGCAGAACATGACGTCGAAGAACGATATAACGGAGCCACCTGTGCACTTCGGCGTGTACAGCACCTTTTCTCTCTCTCTCTCTCTCTATCTATATATATCTCTCTTTCTCTCTCTCTTTCTCTCTCTTTCTCGTCATTAAGCATCGCATGTCCGCCCGACAACACCTCATAACCGACCTAGCCCGGCGCGTCCGTGCACACAACCACTTGCGCTTCTAAGTTGCCGTGCGCTAATCTAATACGCCTTCCGGCAGGAGACTCTGGCTGGGAAAGCTGGGCGCTTTGAGGGTGAGCGGGAGAGACGGAAGGAAGAGCTCGCCCTGGCCCGACCTAGCATCGCGCAGGAGGCTCTTGTTTGCTGACGCCCGCAGAAAAAAAAAGTGCCACAGACGACCGCTGTCTCGTGGACACAGCGTGCTCTGCTCAGCACGGCATGCTCGGTGAGGGGGAGCAACGTACAGTAGCATGCTGAAAGCTGCGTCCCAATTTTGTTTTCTAGACCCAAGCGAGCACATGGGCGTGATATGGAAATGCGTTGAAAAGGCTGAAACTTGAAACACAGCAACACATACGCACACACCGGAGTTCCATCTGATTAATTGATATGTGGGGTTTAACGTCCCAAAACCACCATTTGATTATGAGAGACGCCGTAGTGGAAAGCTCCGGAAATTTCGACCACCTGGGGTTCTTTAAGAGTTTCATCGGCACGATGCCACATAGCTTGGACATCGAAATATTCATGAACGAATTTTACAAACCAAATATGGCGAAATTACACTGTGAAAGCCTATTAGGAAGTGACAGGCTCCCGAGTCGGAAAGCTGGCATTCACACGTTGATATTTAGCGCAAAAAATCTTGGTTGATATTTAGTTGCCCCCAGTATACGTTTCCTGTTGGCGCAGATAATCCAGTGATTAGACACGTACAAGGTATATCAATGCTTGTTAGTGGTTCAAGCGGCCCAAGCGTGGTTCAGAGGTTCATACGGCTCACCACTTAGGTTGTCGACAAAGTAGAGGAATCGTGCTGAGACAGAAACTGAGTCAGATAATACTGTATTCTTATGTCCGACTATGTATACGCAACAAAGAATCAGCTCGAATGAAGGAATAATAGCGCTTTTGGCAGGAGTCATAAGCACAACAAAGAAAAGTGTCCTTTGACTCCTTTTTGATATGTGTCACACACTTCGGGTGAGGCCCCGCCGATCCAACATCGACGTGCGGCAGACTCGCGGGCTTCCACTTAACGCTTCGGCCTGCGGCGGCTGAAAGGCCTCGAAGTGGGACATCTCAAATTTATTTTGCAGGTTGGTCGACCCAAGCGGGGTTGCACGTGTGGTGATGTGTGGGCCTGACCAACGCACTCATAAAGCAGACACGGAGATTTGATTACACACAAACAAGCATTTAATTAAAACAGGGGCGAAGGCAGGAGTTAACAAAAATAACAGAGGAAGAAAACTGATACGCGATGAAAAAGAACGGCTATATAAAACAAACTGTGCCCTAAAAGAATACCACAAGAGGTACAAACAAAAGACAAATACGCGGAATGTCACAGTAATAAAATAACGACAAGATGGAAATCAGAAAAGAGGGGCACAAGAAAATAATTGCTGAATGATCATGGTGGCGCTTTTGAATTTTTAAGTGCGACGCAGCGCACACAATTACAAATATTAAAAAAAAGGCCGGTTATAATGACATAACAGTTTTAAACAAGTCACAATAAAAAGTTCCATACGGACGAGGCCAGCTCTTGGTAGGCGTCGGGGAGTTGACGAATGCCGCTGGAGATCTCGCTGGCTTGGTAGACGACGAGGGTGCCCAGAATCGCAGCCGTTTCAATACGTTGCGCGGGTCACTCCATGCTCGCCGCCTACGCGAGACTCGCGACACCGACGACCGCACTTCTTGCTGGCTGTACCTCAACTGCCGATTCCGATGCAGTCCAAACTTTCTCAGGGGCGAACGCGTGCTCCTATCCCATCTGGAGGTCATTTCCTTTTAGGGGCGAAACTCCTTATAGCGGCACCCGTTCGTCCCGCGTAGTATGTAACAAGTATAACATTTCGACCTCCAAGGTGGTGCCGGTGAGAGACTTCTTCTGTGCGTTTTTGAACAATAAAAAATAGTGCTCAATGTACATGTCAATGGCTGCTAATGGGAAATGAGAGACAGGAGCATTCGGCTTTTAGTTAACGCGCAGGCTGCGATCACCATTAGCAGCCATTGGCATGTACATTGAGCACTATCTGACAAGAAAGAGTTGCTACGTTATACTGGCTGGGTGTAACCTCCTAAGCTTTAGAAAGGTTTAGCGAGCGTTGAGCCGCAGTGCCATGAATACAATGAACTTGTATATACCATGAATGAACTCGAGGTGGTTAAAAATGGGAAGTAGATACAAATCGCAAGCCGTAAGAAAGTAAAAGCCGAATTCTCCGTCTCTCATTTCCTATTAGCAGCCATTTGCATGTACATTGAGCACTATCTGACTGAAAAAGTTTGCTACGTCATACTCGCTGGGCGTAACCTCCTTGGTTTTCGAAAGGTTTAGCGAGCGTTCGGCCGCAGTGCCATGAATACAGTGAACTAGTATATACCATCAACTCGAGGTGGTTAAAGGTGGTAAGTGGACCCGAAGCGCAAGCCGTAAGAAAGTGTGCGTGTGCCACCTCTCGTTTAGTCCTTGGATTGTCCGCTGGATGGCGGTGCTTCTATATGGGGAATATATGATGAAAAGATGCGAGATAGTGGTACTTGGAGTGTTGAATAGAAGGACGAACGGACACATAGACAGATGCATGGATGGACGCATGGACGGACGCAGGGGCGCTGCATGGACGAACGCAGGGACGGACGCACGAACAGACGCACGCACGGACGGGCTGATGGACGCATGGACGGTCACATTGACGGACGTGACGGACGCATGGCTGGACGGAAGCAAGAACGAATGGACGGACGAATTCTTCGCCCCACTCTCCATCATTCACTCCGCGGATATGCTGCCATTTTTTTTTTAGACCGCACGTGCCCCTTTCGGTACAGGTGCAGGGAAGACGAGGCGGCGCCACGGTGGTTTGTTAGTCGCCGGGTGTCGTCCTTCCAACACAAAAAACGCCCTTCCTTGGAAGATGGGGCCCACGTACGATCCGAAAATTGGAGTCGTTTGTGACACTACGAAACTCTGACATGTGTAAATCTCTTTTTGAGAGTCGTGGGACGCATGGGTCTCCTAGAGGGACTTAACATGTCTTTTAAAAAGAGAGTTATACGTGGCACAAAAAAGGCAAGTGGCACAAACTCTCTGTCCGTCTGTCTCTCTCTTTTTATTTTTGTCAGTCTCCTGACTTCATAGGCGCTACTATCGAGCCGACGGTACAGAGGAAGAAGTCAGTGAAGGTCGTTCGTAAAATACGTACGTGAGATGCAATGACCGCGGCCGTTAGTTCACCAGTTATGCGACAGCCTCAAGACTCTGTATATGCGGTCGACTATATGTTTAATTGCTTAAAAAACATTAATAGGTGTTTCACACTATGCTGTTTTCATCATTTATGGTTCTTAGCCAGCAGTGTATGTACCCGTACCACGACAATAATCGAAACAACGCACCGCATTTGCTTCACTAATCAGTTACTCTACTATGTGAGGTCCTGCTACAGCAGATTATTCAGCCCGAAGTACTCATCAACATATGGAAGCTTTTTATTGCTTTCAGTCCAATGAAAACCACGCTTAACATTGATTGATTGAATGATGAATTGATTGATTGATTGATTGATTTCCTCGTTCATTGCATTCCCAGTCGATTCTGCAGTAACCCAATCATTCGAAACCTGAAACCACTGCTGAACCACCGTTTCCAGATACGCGGCCGAAGGTATACCGTCAGCGATACCCCGAAACTTTTCGAAGCAAGGTAATCTAGCCCGGCACTCACAAAATTACCTCCAACCCTATCATGACACGACACAGCCTAAAACCGCTTCCGAAAAACCTTGCACGCCGTATTCAGTTCGCCCCTTTCCTGAATTACTTTACTTTGTCTATCTTTCTTTTATTAATGATGGCTCTCTTTCCTCTTCACCTACTTCCCCAAGGGAGAGGGAGAGAAAGCTTCGGCGCGCGCTCCAACGCATCCTGTCCCCAACAAGGCTTCCCTTTGACGGAGGCTCTCCGGCTAATTATCATTCATACCTCGGGTTAATTTCCTAAATTAATGCCAGCGACCGGGAAAAACGCCAGGTTCTCCCGCGGGGAAGCAAGCGCAACCTGCCGAGTCGAAATCCATTTAGCTTCATTACTTTATTAGCTCCGATTCACCGACACCACGCGCGTCGACCGAGGGGAGAGCATCCACTTTCTTTCACTCGCATTTCGACTTCTTTTATTTTCGTGCTTGCCTCGCGACTCGCATCGACACAGGAAAGAGCGCGGCAGAGAGTCTACGTCGGAGAAGGCTTCGAGTTCGTAGAAGCAGCATCCGGTGATAGTTTCCAGTCACAAGCCCGAATGCATATACACTCGTAAAAAAGAGACAGAGAGAAAGAGGAGATGCACAAAGGGAAAAGAAACGCCATAAAGTCCGCAGACGGCGCAAATCAAAGCCGCGCCGAGTGGCTCACCGGCGTATTAGGAAAATGAAACGCAAAATAATAACGCACACAAAACCCTGTTTCGCGAGTTTGCCAAACGCGCCACCGCACTTCATTTCCTCGCTCATCGCGCGCTATGTTCGCCCACTCCCGATCTCAGCGCCACCATTTCGAGGGCTGCGCGCTCGTTCGATTGCGGCGGCGCCTCTGTACGGTGTATATATATATACACTAAACTAGCGACCCACCGAATGCATCTAACATACTCCCTGCTCATGTCTCTGTTCTTGCCGTTCCTGACGCACTCGAGAGGCGCCGATCACTCTGTAAAAGGCAATGCCTCGCATTTCGAGTTTGTCTTTTTTGTTTAGCTCTCATCCCCTGTGTTGGTGCTTCGCTCTGCCGTTCGGAACCACACTTATACAGCCAAGGTGGGAGTCGGTTAGTTAGGTGTGCAGGGATCGTTTGGATGCCTCGATTCGCTCTTCTTTTTTTAAAGAGCGTGTTATGGCAGCTGGCGAATGCCGTTGCTATACCATGCACGCTGTGCTCCATCGAACATCGCGTCTGCACACGACTCCAACTTGAGTGACTCTTCTTTCTCTCTCCCCCCCTGCCCTTCCCTCTCGAGCAGGTTGATTATTCTGTCTGCTCTTTCCTATAGTCATTTGACTTTCCAACGCAAGGGATTTCCTTTACCATTGAAAGTTATACAGCCCGGACCGTGCTTGCTTCATTTGTCCAACCCCGCGCGCCCACGCTCTATCGTATGCGGCAGGTTTGTCTCGTCTTGCCCGTATACGCTTGTTGGCGGAGCCGATCGTTGCGTTTCGCCGGTTCGTTTTCTCGGCCCGTCGATGATCGCCATTTCATTTTTACTTTCGCGCGACGCCCCTCTATAGTTCGCAGCGTCGTAAGCTCGTCATGAAATGAAAGTACACAGCTGGAGAAAGAACCGCGAAACGAAAACGCGTTCCTCACTTATTTTTTTTCTTTTTTTGCTTCGAGCTCTTCGTTCAGTGGCACCTTCGCGGTCGGCCAGTCGTTAGTGCGCGCCTTTATGGGCCCCGCTTGAGCAAACAAGAGGAACCTGCAAGAGGCTGCCACCACTATCGCTGGCGCCATTCATTCTGTGTACAGTTGGGAATAACGGGTTGCAGGCAGTCGAGAGGCAGGCCATCCATCCGTCGTCGCATCCTCTTCACCCGTCTTTTTATTTTATTTCGAAGAAAAGTTGAAGAGAGAGAGAGAGAGTGGAATGAAGGTGCAGTGCTTCGTTTATTTGCATGACCCGACCTCGAACTTCACGCAGCAACGCCGTACAACCTCACGCAGCTATAACAACAGACCCGCAGTCCAGCGTATATACATATCCTGCGCCGCAACCCCGCGCGCTTCTCCTGCAGCTCGGAGCAGTGCTTGCATTTCACGAAACTGATAGGCGAGAAGTGGCTGCTAGCGGAAACAATCGCTGCTTCATTCTAGCCGTCTCGCACAATGTGTTTTTGTGTTTGAGAGTTCACGGCTCCCACGGCGCTTTCTTTTACGGCCTGCAAACGAGCGGCTTTCTCGGGCGAAGAAACATAACGCGAGGAACGAAGCGCCCTGATTATTTTTGTTGCTTTGTTCGATACATCGCTCACCGGTCGCTGGCGCGTCGGCGCTGGGCACGCATTAGTCATTCTGAAGATTTCTCGAGGTGTGCAAAGTATACAGCGAAGCGCTGCCAAACGCGAAAGTAAAAAATAAAGGACTTGAGCGGAACGTTGTTTGGATGCGCTGTTGTACTCAACGCGTCCGGGGTGCGTTTACAGCTCCGTCTTGCGCCTTTGTGAACGAAGCCTGGCGGCTTTCACAACGACGCTGAATGGAAACGAAGGTGTGCGTCAAGGTGTTAGGCCTGTCTTTTTCAGCGAGAACTGCGCACAAAGACAAGGAATCTCGGTCGGTGTGTGTGTATCACTTTATACGAGAAGCGCAAAGTTTGAACAGACATTTGCATGCCTATAGTCTCTTTCACGGCTGTATATACTGTCGACGTGCGCACTGCCGTATCTATCTTTCGAGATGTTCGCCGCAATGCTCGTGCTATCAGCCGCTACATATGCATGACTTCCGCCAGACCGTTAAGATTAATTTTTGATAATAAAAACTATGTGTGACCGTTCGACAGGTTATAGCTGCATGACTAAGCTCTATATAGATTGGCGTAACAGGAACCGCGAATCAGGTTAACCGAAAATTCGACAATCAGCCCTTACACTCCATAATGACCAGAAGGCTGCCGGCTACGTATGGCCAGCTCTTAGTGTTTATGCAGACAAGCTGTCTAACTTGCACCAGAGATAGTGCAGAAACCTGCATGGCTGACACCCCAGAAAACATTCACTGAGGGCAACGTCAATGTGCGCCTGTCAGTAAACATGAATAAATAAATACATATGTCAATATATATGAAAGCGATTGCTTAAAAGCTTGAATCGCCCTGCCAATCATGGTTGTGTAACGTGACTACTGCTATTAATACATAAAAACACTAAATGCCGCCGGTAATTCACAAGGTGTTCGAACCCCAATACGCCCAATTATGCATCATTCTTCCATAATATTTTTGAAAGGTGTATGAAATGCCGATCTCACAAAGCGCTTATTTCTTAAATAGTTTTTCTCAATTGGTCGGCCACGTTAACTTCACATTAATTAGCTTTTGCAGAAGAAAGAATGCCTGCAACTTCTATCGTCTGAAAGCATGCCATCAATGGCTGCTACCACAACGTGCAGACAAACCCCTCAACAGTTCCCGGCAATATGAAAAATGAAAGAAAACATAATGTATGCGGCAAATAAAAAATAAAAAGTAGTCTCCGCGACGACGAATATAGATCGCATCACGTGACCGTCGGCACATAACATGCACGTGCAGCTGTTGGTGCGAATATATATACACCGTAAAGGCAGGATCACCTTTTGTCGCACTCATAAGCGTCACATTCACCAGCGTTGCCAGCTATTCGAGAAAAAAAAAGTGCCAAATTTCGCACCGCGCGCCACCCACAACGCGTCATGACGACCCTCATCCGAAACTCCCTCTCGCTTCCTCCTTGGCGGCACAATAGACAGGAGACGCAGGAGGAGGCCGATTGCGCCGTTAGCCCCGCGACGTCCTGGATAGACGAAGCGTACCGGAGGCCAGCCAACCGGGCACACACAGACACACACAACCGACTACCTTGTGCGCACGCCGTCGCAGAGGAGGATATATGCGCGTTTCCTTTTTAGTCGCGCTCGGCAAAACAGCCCCCCACGCATCACACGTTCGTCCGCTCGGGCTGCCCTACACGCCGGGCTGAGGACTCGGAATGTCCGGTGTTCGAGTTCGGGGGCGACAGCGGCGCCAGAAAACCCGGTGTGTTACTGGGAAGCGAAGGAAGGGGGCACGGGCAGGATGTTTTGCTTCGCGGTCAGAGATGAAGGGAGGAGAGCTGTAGTCCCACCGGTGGTGTGATGGCAGCGATGGGAGAGAAAAAAAAAAGAGCAACTGCCAAAGCCCGACCGTGGCGGCTGTGGCAGAACAACAGCGCGAACGAAAGAAAAGGAGGCCCAAAAACAGAGAACACGCGGCGATTCGCCGCCACCGGTGGATGAGGGAAAAAGAACGCGTAAGACAAAGAGAAACGGAAACGCTCGCGGTTGCTCGTCCCTCCCCGGAGGCAATCCGGCAGCCAGGAACGCGCGTATATAGACAGACACGCACAAAGAGGTATACGGGCCACAACTTCCTCGCAGTCTTCGTCACCGTCGGTTGGCTACGCACAAAAGGCGGGCATTGTGCGAGCCGCACGCAAAGTCCCTCTGTTTGCTCGCCGGGGGGGAGCCTGTGTTTGTTTAATTGTCGCCCCGAGCCGCGAAACACCTGCCGACTCAAAACGACGGTGCACCGGCAGTCGCCTCTTCGTGCGTCCCTCTACGTACAGTACATACGCGGGTATCAACGTCTTCTCTTTTTCATCTAGTATCTCAGGGTTCTTCAGATGTGGATTTCCACCCCCTACCTCACATACCGACAACTCTTCTTCTTTTGTTTTACCACACAACGCGGAGTTCTATACGGTCGCCGACGCCGCAGCATCTCCGGTCCATTGTTTCTGAATTATGCCGCTCCACTTGAGGCGTACGCGTGAGCAGCCAACGCCTTAATAATCACGCGTTGCCCCTCTCACTCTCTCTCTCTCTTCCACACCACGGTCTCTCACTTTTCCGGTGCTGCGTCTCCATTCTGAATTGCTCGCCGTGAAACGAGAGGGTGAAGCCAAAGCCAGATACACCGTGCAGGTGCCGGTGGAGCTAAGAGCACCGAATAAGCAAGTTCGTCGTGAACACGAAAGAGCGGTTCCAAAGAGTCGGTTGCGCGTGTTCTGCGACGGCTTCTCGCGGCCGGTGTAAGTAAACAAATAAACGCGCGCTAATAGGACGGCATGAAAGGAACCGTTCAGAGCGGAGGTAAATTGCCAGCTCCAGGTGCGACATGCGTAAAAGCGGTGTTTGTTCGCGCAGTCTATTTAGACGCTGTTTCTTTCTCTCTCGCTCTCACGGCATCTGTTGTTTCGGGGAACTAAGGAGGGTGGGCTGACGTGGAGTTAGAGTTAACTGTACTGCCACATGCGCTTGTTTCATTACGAGCTGCAGTGTGAGTGCACAAATTGTTGGTGTTTACGGACTGGACATGGCACGTGTCGAGATTAGACGCAGTTCACGCGGCTATTCTGTATTGTCCAAAATACCAACGACGTCATTGATTGATTGATTTGTGGGGTTTAACGTCCCAAAAACCAACGACGTTGCAAGAGTACACCTGTTACATGAAATGCTGTTTTAGAGCCTGTTATCACTGTAAGACCGTTAAACAAAAACTGTGCTGCAAACTGCTGTAGGTTTCCTAAATAACATGTATAAGAGAACAAACGTTCTTTGCATTGTGCTTACCTGCAGGACAATTCTTTGTCGCAATAAAAGAAAGAAAAAACTCTACCTCCATGCTATCTATGGGCATTCACTTGCAGACCTGCCGTCTTCAACTGATTGAAAAATTGCAAAGATATTTGCGAGCCCCTCGTTAAACCAAGATGGCGTCATTTGATGGTAATGTTCTAGATTAATTACATAAATACAACTATACTTTATTTTGCGACAAAGTGTGCGTTCCTATCGCCCAAAAGTGGGTGACTTCCTCATTCCAGGTAGCCGCCAACGCCCAAGCCGTTCGCACCAAAAGAGTCTGGTCCTCAGGGTTTACCGACGTCAGCAACGCCTCCCACTGTGTTTATCCATGTTTAGCATGAAACCGGCATGTCTAAAATGAAACATATAAGATCAAGAGATCTAACGCTACAGAGCATTCGTCGCTACAGGCTAGTTCGTTCATAATGGTAAATTGCCGAGAGCAAATCGGGTACGGCAAAATGAAGTAAATATACAGCGCAATACAATCGCTTGTACGTTGTATGTGTACTCTGTGCCATACGTCGTTTGCGCTGTCATGAAAAAAACTAAGTATTTGCTTACTTCTGAGTGCATGCTTTCTTGCCCTTCCCGTCTTGTCCGCCTCGTCTTACCGGCATGTCTAACAGCCACCTTAGCCCGACATTCGTGGTATGCCATTGCTGCCCCCCAAAAAATGTGTAAGTACATGGTCGATCACTCATGGTGTCTATAAAGGTATAATAACTACACTGTGCTTAAACGCTGCAATGTCTTCGATGGCAGATGATAAAAAGTATAGTAAATGAAGAATCGACATAAGCGTTAACTCCCGCGCTGCGCGCGCCACTAATGGCACTAAACTTCACCCTAGCTAAAATACTGAAAATCAAGCTACGCCAACCTTACCTTTGACCTCTCTATGTGACCCTGTATGCTACGATGCCTGTGAGATCAAACAACCATCTACAGATATTTCATGCGTAAAAAGGTACATGCAGTATTTAAAATGACCTTGGGCAAACTATATATCTGCAAGAAAACATACCGCTGCGTGCAGCAGAAACAACTTTAACATTAATTTGCCATATGAGGTACATATTTAAGAGTTGGACAAAGAAATACTCGAGCAAAGTCTGTTTCAACGCGCCGCTGCTGTGAAAAAAGAGAAAGCGAGAAAGGAATGTGAAAAAATGAATTAAGTGCTCTAAAGCGTTATTTTTCCACGCAATCTCCATTCGAAAGAAAAAAAAAACACAAGATAGTAAGATGAAAACGGGGTTTACCCAGCGTTGGTCGCATCTTGGATAACTTCCAAGTCCGTCCGCATTTTCAAACCTGGCCCGCGCAGCCATAATGGTGCTAAACACTCTTCCATTTTTTTCTTTTTCGCGTCGGTTTATTTTTCGTCGTGTTTTGTCTCTCGGCTTTTCCCAAACGGCAGGGTCCCTCTTTCAAACGGCGTTTGTCTCAGCCGCCATGGAGCGAAACGGCGGATTTCAAAAATACCGGCGCCCGGAAAGCGCGAAGCAACGGTACAGAACCGCAGACAACTCAACCGAGCGCTGGCTCGCGGGTGGGCCCGTACACCGCGGTTCTTGTAATGCGCGCGGCAAGCGAATGTTTTGAACGGCTTTGTTCCAGAGCTCGGAGGAGACCAGCTGACAGCAGGACCGTATTCTTGGAAGGTTTCTTTCACCGCGCGAGCGCCCAGGTGCCCCGGTAACGCTCGTTCCTGAGCACGACGAGCGGTGAAAGCCAAGGCACCTCTGCTACGCTAAGCAAGGAATTTTCCCTGGAGGAGCTTGCAAGGTTAAAATAAACGCCCTCAAACAATGGGACTGTAAACGCTTGTCGCGAAAGCAAGTAACTGGAATTGTCAATACGCAGGCTTCCCAGTATAGCGTGAAGATATTTAGAGATTCCTGGTAGTATTGCCGTCTTGTACACGGAAGCTGGAAGTTATAATTGCTTGTGGATGGCTCTTATTTGTTTTTTGTCGTCGTTGAAAACTTACTCTATACATTCACTTGGGGAATCGTACCGCAAGCTAACCAAGTGAAATCACATGTTAAAGTTCGACCAAAGGTGGAAGTGATAGCTTTTACGATTGTGATAAACAGGTAAAAACTGGGTACAGTTTGAATGAAACAATAAAGTCAAGTAATTGACAGGCAACGTGTCGAGTAAAAATAAAACAAAAGAAACCAAATACGACGATTGTAGAAGCGTGCAAAATAGCATTTGCAACTGTAACAGCCACGTTCAGAGATATATTGATCACGTGAACGTGACAAGCTATTGTCATGGTTTAAACGAAGATCTGTTATGCAGAAACAATCTATCTCACTTTCTTGGTGTCTTTACCTCTCAATCATTGATAGAACAGGCGTAAAGCTACCAACATGGCTCCTCTAAAAGTTTTCGTACCAGTATTCGTAAATGCCATGGAACGTTGTGTCAAAACCGTTGACAAAGCATGAAATATTTAACCGCAGACCGTCGATTTGAGCGTTTCTCCAGCTGTGTGCATTCCACAGAACGCAGTGTCTTCACAAGTTCTCTCGAGGCCACCTTAAGTGGACCTAAAATTTTCTCCTTTGACATCACGAACTGGCTTTACCACACCTATACAACGCTTGCAAGGAAGTTCACAGCTTCAAGAACTAGCAGATTAATGTCGACTTAGGAGGACGGGAGGGTTATGAAGGAATAAATGTGGGGCATATCAGAAGCAATGGCCCATTTATATTAGTTATCATTGAATTCCACCCAATTTAACATGTGCTGTACTACATCGCTCGAGCACAAAGCCTAACTGCACCACAGAAACGTCGGTAGCGCAGGAGGAAAAAGAGAATAGAAGTCGTCTTAGTTCAGTCAGCCATGCTGCCACAGGGTTACCATAACACAGCATCATTTCACTTTCCTCCTGGGATTTCTTCATTAATGGAAAGTGTTCCCTTCCTATAAGCGGGAGGTAAGAGGTTCGATTCCCAGTTCCGTCAGACAGCCGTTACAAAATAAAAGAAAGCAACGAAAAGCTGCGACGGGGATCTTAATGCCGCCAAAGGAGCGTATTGTCTATAAACCAACCGCCAAAATTGCCCCTTTTTTTTAAATGTAACTATGAATGCAGACCATCCCTGCAAATATGGGTGGATTACACATCGAAGTTGAAATAAAAAAAAAGCACCAATGACATGAAAAGACCGTGTGATATCACATTCACAGACATTTTCAATCATCATTATCTATCTCTGAGCACGTGATTAGAACTTTACTATTCCCTTTTCACTAATCTGCGGTACGCCGCTAAGATTTGAGAAAGCGAGGCTCAGGAGATAGGTGTCGTAGCACACACGACTACGATAGGAAGGAAAAAGGAAAGGTGTGGGTGGGCACAGGCCTTGGAACGAGGCATCGAGCGGTCTGTGTGCGGTCGCACGGGGGCGTCGCTATAATTAGCGGACGCGCAAAGCGAGATTGCATGTCACACCGTTGCACCCAGCTAGGGCAGCAGCAGCGAGAGTACCTCCAGAAGAAGAATGGCGCAAGCAAAGCGCCGCCCGCAGCCTTTCGCTCGGATCTCCTCCCGCGTTGACAAGACAACACGCTTGTCTAAGGCCAGGGGAGAAGTGTGGCACACAGCGCGCCCCGTGTTTGTTGTGCGGCGTGTTAGCGTGTGCCCCCCCCCTCCCTTTCCCCACTCGAGCGTGGCTCTTAGGAGCGCGTTCGTGTGACCGACCGCGCTGTAGCGCGCGTACGTGCGACACGCATACACTCTTGTTTTCCGGGCCCTGTTTCGTATAGGCTGGAGTCGCTGCTGTGCTTCATCCGTCACGGAAAGCCCACGTCGCTCTTGGAATTCCCGCGCACGATGACAGAGGCCGCGACCGCGCGCGCGGGAGTCACCTGCCCCTTCTCCTTGTTTCGTCTCTCCCGACATGGACAGCGTGTCTTTGCGGTCTTGAAAAATGAAATGTCGAGCTCTTCTGTTTTCTCCGTAAACACGAAAGCGAGAACGCGCGCGGACGAGGATGACGTAATGCAGCCGGACGCAGGCGACCGTGTTTGGCTCCCGTGCTCAGTTTCGAAGTTTGAAGTGTGGCGGCTTGGGCTAGTTGGTATGGCATGATGATAGTTATAGCGCAAGAACAAAACGACGACACAGAGACAAGAAGGACACGAAAGACACGTGTCTTTCGTGTCCTTCTTGTCTCTGTGTCGTCGTTTTGTTCTTGCGCTATAACTATCGTCGAAGTTTGACCGTGAGCTCACCATTTGAAACGGTGGTGTCGAAGAAGGTGCAGAGGCAAAATTTTAACGAAGGAGGCGCGTCGGGTATCTGTCAATAGAAGAAAATAATGCAAACTGTTGTGCCGCGTGTTCGCATGCTCTCTTGCCCACTTCATACAAGAAAGTTCTGGATAACTACGGATCCCATTCCATTCTATATACGTTTTCTTTCATTCGTTGAAGTACAGCTTTTTCTTGCGTGAAATGCACTCGCGAAGCCAAAAAGGTCGCCTTTCACAGGAGTGAAATCGAAAGGAAAAATGTCCATGCCTTTTGTGTCATGCAGATGTTGAGAAAACCCGGCGTAGTCAAAATCATTCCGTAGTTCCACTAACTAGCCACACAGGCTAATAGTCCAAATATTTTGTATCCGCTTTTGTATTCAGTTCATTGAATAAACACTGATTGATTGATTGATAGTTCTAGACTTCGGCGTTCCTCAGATTCGTATTGTTGTTTTGGTACTTTAGAACCTAAGAATTTAAATTAAATGGTTCGCGGTTGTTCTCCACCACCTATGACCACCTTGGTGTGTCATATACTTTTTAAACAGACAGTTTTCTGCTTCTCTCTTTCTCTCTTTCGTATACATGATTGACTGAAGTATAGGAAATACCACGCAAAAAAAATAACATTGTGTACCAAGGTTAGCACAAACACACACGGAAATAAAAAGCGATATTATACCATGCATCGTTAAGAACCACGTATAATACTATACACGCGCCCTCTAGCAACAATCCAAAGCGCGAGACACCGATCATCCCCCGATAAAGAAAGCATGACGCCGGGAACACATGTGGGCCTCATTTATCACGCGAACGACGTTTTCTGCCACGTCAGCATCCCAGGTGAGTCTCGCTGAAAAGCAAGCGCTATCTTCTAGCAACCATGGGTGGTTTCAGTGCATGGCAAGCCTGCGGCGAACGAGGCGCAGGAAAAGACAGAAACGTTGTTGTAGTTTAGGCCTAATTGTTATTCCTTGCTTTTCGCATGCTTCAACAAAGGAAGCATCGGCTGTTGCCGAGTATCGGAAGGTTGTCGCAATACCTTTCCTACCGAAAAGGTCGCAAAGCATTTCATCTTACGCAGTGTGTACGCTTGATGCCGGAAGAGCCTTTGGCTTCCGCATGCAACGTTCCAATCTTCTAAACGTTTAGCACACATTCTTATACTGAAGAGTAGCAGAAACATAAATCACTAAATGCACTATGTGCGTAAAAAGTAAACCAACCACCGAGTCATTATTTTTAACAGCCCTGCATTAACATTGGTCTACATAGTATATATATATATATATATATATATATATATATATATATATATATATATATATATATATATATATATATATATATATAACGTTCTTGGTTACGCTGTGCATGTGAAAAGAGGAACATACGCAGTACGCAGTATTATTAATTTAATTTTTATACTTCCCGGCACTTTTACGCACTGTTAATAGTGTCATATACACATTCATATTAATGAGCTGTACCACTGGAGATTCACTGTACGTTCATCTCCATAAAAATGAAACAAACAAACGCATACATGCGGCTTTCAACGACGCCAACCTCAACATATTTAAGCATTATAGATTAAAACAAATCAATAAAAATGATCAAGCAGTTTCCATGTGGAGGATGTAATTAAATTCTACGTGCTGCCTTTTTTGTGCACAACATAGAGTCAACTGTTAACAACAGGGGCCTAAACGCGCCGGCATGGCTTTTCGTCGTGCCCTAGCAAGCCACGTTACAAAGTGCGCACTTCGCCATGCAGCTCGTTCGACTTCGAATTACGTTGATGCGCCAGATTAAGGTGGGGCGATCATCAATAATCCCGCAACAGTCTTGTCTGCTTCACCACGGAGGCAGTTCCTCGCACGCGACACCGCCCCCCGTATCTCCCGATACTTCTCGTTTTACTTATTTAAACTGTCGTCATTAAAAAAAAAAGCGTCACTTCTTATTCTAAAGTTCATTGATTTTCTGTTGCGATAAAAACGTACGGCGCTGCAACGAACACGGTAAGCGATTTGGATGCTTTTTCCTTGACTCATTTCTTTTCTATCTTTCTGCCGCCCCCTGCTCGCTTCGTGACAGGGGATTATTGATTACTTCGGCGTTCTTTTTTATAAAGGCTTTACACATTCTACACGTTTCGTAGGTGCTCCCTGCCTCGAATACGCTCCATAAGCATTCAGCGTTCCACACGGTATAGGTATACATAGATTGCAGCGCCACTTTCCCCTTCGCGAAGATGCGCGTACTTGCAAAATATTGGTACTGCGCGTGACGCACTCGCACAAATACGCGGTCAGCGACTCCCAGGGTGAACCGAAAAATAAGTTTTCTTTTTTTTTTCTCTCTCTAAAGGACCCACGCGTCAGGCTGAGCGATCAGCATACAAAAGGCGCGCGAGATGAAAACATTTTTCATTACAGAAACGACGACCGTCGCTCGTCCCCCACAAGAATGGCACGAAGTCGATACAGCCGCGCAAATAAATATCAGAAGTTGCGAATAAAAGACGAACTAACGAGGCGAACGGCGTGGCAAGCCAAAGGTATAGCGTACACACCAAAGCACCGGTTCCTTATCGGCGCAGAACCGCCCGTCGCTCGCCTCGCTTTTCATTCTCTCGCAGCCCTTCGCTACCGGGGTGGTCGGGACACCCCGTTTTTTTCCCACCTTGCGCGCCACAGCCGCTACGCGGCGCCATGGAAATATGAAGTTTATAAATGGCCCGCACACGGCGCTGCTGTAGTTTCCCTGCAGCACGTGCGCCAACGCGGTAGCCGGCGGGTGCAAAGGTGTCGTGCATCGCAGCCCCGCCAGAACGGGGTGCCATGCGCGCCCCCGTGGCTGCAGCCGCGGGGTTGACGTAAGCCATGGAGGCAAGGGGAAAACGAGGCGGGTTTTTTATTATATATCTATATATACGACCCTGCCTTTCCGGCTTTCACCGACCACGCTTTCTGCCTTATGCTTTTCATTAAATTGCTGCCTCTACGTATACGCGGTAGGTACTCACATTCGAGTCTAGCGCGGGTTTCGTGACGAGCTGCCGAGTCTCATTTTTTACGCGAGAAGGGTGCTGGGAAGACCCTTGAATTTTTTTTTATATATGTTGCGCACACAGCAGTTAGTGACTGTCCCGTTTCAATTTACTTTCGAACGCGTATCAGTGTGGTCGTCATGGCACAGACCGCCTCCAGACGTTCGTGCCACGGCTTGGTGACATACAATATGCGTAAAACGAACACGGAACCGCTTTAAGGAGAAACCGCTCGTGAGAACAGAAAGACCGAGAACACTCATCCAACAAGATTAGGCTCACTGAGCAGATACAGAAGACAAGCTAATGGGGAGTAAATTACCTTTTCGTTACTGCAATTACCAGAATTTCGTCAAACCTTCATCTTTTGTGACCTTCCAGCCAGCAATGCTGGACCCTTAGACCGAAATACCACAAGACAAGGAAAAGCGCACTATCGGCTGACACACAATGATGACAAATACCTTTCTCGGCTGTTGCATAACGCCAGAAGCACCATTAAAAGCTCGCGCATGCTAAATAGATTCGGGGTTCAGTACATAAACATGCCAAGACTAGCGCATACATCTCATAAGTGTTTGAGAAAAATCTTCCTTGCCGTTCTTTCATCCTTATTCTTTCTCTCTTATCGTTACTACGTCAAAGATTTCCCCCCCTTAAAACACCCCCTACAAAGTAAACACAACACGGTGTAAACAAAACATACAGAGTAAACACCACAGATAAACACGAGAAACAATGCATGCCCTTCGTTTCTAGCTATACCTGTCTTGAGGCACCGCGAAATGGCCGAGCGTAACCTTTCAACTGGCCCATAGCGCCGCGGCTTATGCCACAACTGCGTACATACGAAATGCAGGGAAGCTGTCCGCCTCGTCTCTGCCGAGCCAGCCCTTCACCTCTACCGCACCGGCCGCCGCCTCATCGTTACCGTCAGCCCACTGCGTGCTGCGCAGCATGCCCTAGAGGCACTCACAGGTGTACAGACGAACGCACACGACCGCGTGAAACGAGCTTTGCCTGTCGCCGGGGTCAAAGGATTGATGACTGCTACCCGCCGAGCTTTCAACTTGCCTTTTTTTTCCCTCTCTCTTTTTCTTCTTCAAGCTCCCCATCCACCGTCACGCCGGCAACAACCACGTAACACCTCCAGGCGCTGCGGTATACTTCTCCTCATGACGCTTCAGTCGCGCCGTGAAGCTATTCGCCATGCCGCAAGAGCGGTTATCGGCGCAAATTCCCGAGTTAGCTCCGGGCCACACACACGCGCACACAAAAAGGAAATAAATACGTGAATAAATAAAGCGGAATGGCGTAAACTGCCATCTAGCCAGTAACAAAAAGTGAGAATCCTAGCGGAGAATATATTGTGCTATCCGTGCGCGTAAATATTGGCCGAATAACACCTCGTTATCAATTTCATCCCTCGTTTTTCGCCCTGGTGTGGCGACGTGAAGCTAACATAACATTTGGGAGTGAATAGAACCAGGCAAGAAAGAGACAAATGCAAAAATACACAAGGTAACTAGAAGGGTATTCCAGTTGGATGTCTCACGCGAATGGGGTAAGGCACTACAAGAACAAAAATATTATGTTGATATTGAGATATATAGACAGAAAAAAAACGTACACAACCATTGCTGTTCAGAGCACACGATGATACAAGTCATAACGGTAATCCAGCGCTGCACGCACTACGTTTACACATATAAGTACTGTTTCGGTGAGCACTGCTTCCAATTATTCGAAGAAATGCCACGATTGGTGGAAGCATAGCGACTAACGAAAATGGCCCCGTCATGACACCTACCTGTCGCCGTCACAGGTAAATTATTCTCGGAGACGTTTTAACAAGAATGCCTCAATTTGGCGCAGTACTGTGGGCCTATAATTACCTTTCGTTATCGCTACAGTCACTTCGACATTGCAATATTTCTGTTTCCAGAATCCCGCATCTAAAAATGACATGAGAAATGCGTGTACTAATACTGGCCGCAAACGAGCAACGACTTTCTTGCTTCATTTTTTTTTCGCTGGCATATTTAAATGCGCACACAGTTTCTCTTATTTTTTTATAAACGGAAAACTTTTATGACCAGCGACGTATAGTAATTTGTCAGCATGATTGACAACAAGACGTCAAGATTTCGTTCTGAGAGTTACACGAACGTCAATTGTATTAGTAAAATTTATACGTTACGCGAAAATTGCGCATTGCAACGCTGCTGTTGTCTTCAGGGTACGATAATTGACCCCGCTGCTTGCTGATAGTGCACAATTAAGAAACTCATGCCGACATCAACTGCGTTGCTTTGTGTATATGTCTACCCGTAAGGTCTTTAAAGCATACGTCGCAGTTGAAGCGGATGTATACAAACACGCCCTATTCTTTTCGCATACTCAGACGTGACTAACCAAGTCTCAACGATGCAAAAGGCGTGCACTTCGTAAAACGAACGACAACGTTGTTAGCATAAGAAGGCATGCGAAATACGGCTAGTTAGAGCGCAATTGGCGAAAAGAACAGAGTTAGAAGAGACGATGGAGTGGAAAGGAGGCAAAACTGTGCAAGAGAGAGGGTATACGAGCGTTGGAAAAGAGGCCGCGGTTCGAATTAATCACCGCTTGACGGCCGATCTAGAGCGGCGCCAAGTTTCCTCGGTTTCCCCCCACATTTTCCCGCCACCTCTTCGTCCCTGAACCGGAGATGCGTCTTTCCTGGCAGGAGCTGCACACGACGCCAAGCGCTCAGGGGCCAAAGGGGGTGGGCGCCGAAACAAGACAGCGAGAATAAACGCGGCACGCTGCATAACGTTTGGAGGTAGAAGAAGGGTAATTTCGAGATAGCTTTGTTTCCTTCCCCCCTCCCTCCTTCCCACCGACCGAGCCGAGAGGTGATTGCCAGCCAAGGCGGGCGTGTGTATGCATATACTCTTTCTTTCTTTTTGTGTGAGTGTGTGTTTCGAAAAAGAAGAGTGAACGTATACAGTGCGCCCGCGAGAGTTGCCTATGCACTCCGCGGTAAACGACCGAACACATCGACGACACGTGATGAAAAGACAGCGCGAAAAAAAAAGAGAGAAAGTGGGAGAGACACCCGCGGCGGCGATGAGACGCCGACGGGAAACAATGGCAGCCAGCATCGAGCGAAACAAACGGAAACTATAGAGCCAAAAAAAAAACGAAGAACGACTCCACACCGACACAAGCGCGAGCGGGTAATAAGCTAAGGTAAACACACACACACGAGCTCGCGGGGGAGCCTTCGTGTATCTCGCCTATAGGACGGTGCGCACACGTGCAGCTAACGACGGAACGAGGAGCCGCGACGATGTTTGTTTCTTAAGCGGCGAATTAGGGAAGGAACCGCTAGCCACAGCGCGTGCCGCGATTGATTTCGAGTTTCGCACCACCGGTGTTAGTGCGAGTCGGGACGTGTGTAGTGCGTGCGCACGTATACCAAGGCGAACGGCACTCGCGTAATCTTTGTCGTCGTCTCCGCCTTTTGCCGGTGCCAAAATGAGCGCGGAGGAGCGACAGCGCCGAAGCGAAAACGAATGTCTCGGGGATCGCGGCGCTGATTGAATAAGGAGTTGGTTGTTCCTCCCACAGCTCCCTATAGCTGCTGCTGATGCCGGTGTACCAGTTCGATTGAAACGGTTCTCTATTGGCGTCTGTGTGACACCGGGAACAAAGAAACCGAGAATGAGAGAGAGACATAAAGAAAACAGTGTCGAAACTATACGTTGGAGATGAGGACGAGGTGAAGACACGTTCTTTCGTAAATGTATCACGCGCAAAAGTGCTACGCCCCCGCCCTTTTCACTACGAAGCCAAGACGTGCGATCACGAGCGAGCTATGCAGCAGCGCGCGTGCCTATGCAACCCTCTTACTCCCGTTCCTTCCTCTGTCATCGACTTTCGCTTAAAGACCCGGGAGCGGCGAAATCCTCTTGCGTCATTTTGGCGGTGGTGTGAGGTGCGCGCGTTTTGTACTCTCCTGATTGAGACATCCGAGGATCCCCTACAAGAAAGAAGGGCAATCAAATTTACCAGCTCCCAAGAAGCGAGGGCTCTGTCTAGGTATACAGACTCAGCACTTCGTTCCTTTTTCTTTGTGGTTTCGTTATTCTGTTTTTTTTTCTTTCTTCGTGACAGTGTCGCTCGGTCGGAGAACACGCTGAATATGCAAAATGGGTAGCTGGGGCACGAAACAATTTCGAGGTATGTGCGGCTATTGTGTAACAGCACTCACTGCGCGAACGTCGATAATCACTCGCATAACCTCGGATGTAAAGAGAGAGAGAGAGAGAGAGAGAGAGAGCTGATCACTTAGAGTGAATGCGGGCGAAGAATTATATATATATATATATATATATATATATATATATATATATATATATATATATATATATATATATATATATATATATATATATATATATATATATATATATATATATATATATATATATATATATATATATATAACTGCCTTCAAATGAAACATAAAGTGAACATAAGGTAACCACACGTCCATATTTGTGAGCTTATACAACGCGAATATGTATGATATTGATTTGGAGTTTACTGTTCCAATCAGGCTATTGTATTGGCAGGTTCTCACTCAAGCAGCTTCCAAGAGTCAAAACTGTTTTCATTCAAATCGACTGTAAAATACACTATTCATTACTCATGCTGCGCCTACCAGTGTAACTCCGAGGGGGTGTTTTCACGCCAGATTTTACAACATCCCAGAATTTTTTAGACGTCCTGCCGGAGGTTTAGGAGTCTTCCATTTGTCCTTCTGTCTCGTCCCTCAATTCACTCTTTCGCTGCAAACTATATATACGTCTCGTGTTTGTATCTTACCCTGCCACACACAGCCGCGCGGTCATTCTTGCGACATTACCTGGCTCCAGTCAATTTCCGACGGCTGCCATGGGCAAAACGGTGAAAAGAACAACGCCTATAAACAAAAAAAAAGCTTCACCGCACATATAAGTGTACATTTCGCGGTGCACATCGTCCTAAAGACCGGAGCTGTGCGCAGCTAGCCGGCAAAGACACCAGAGGAAGAAAGAAAAGTGCGAAAGAAACTGACACAATGGACAGGCGACAGCAAATGACAGTGCCAGACGATGGAGACCCACGGACGGAGACACACAAATCAAGAACCGAACGAAAAAAAATAACGGCACCCAGGAACGTGACAGGCATATTACCTCTGCCTGGCCAAGCACGTGAAGGAAGCGAGAGTGAGAGGCATGGAAAGGTGGACAGAGGGGGTGGGTGGAGAAGGTGGAAACGCCCGCTGACGCCTCTGTACGGCGCCGTAGAGCGCGCAAAGGTACAGCACTCAATCCGTCTTTTGGAAAACCGGCGTGTATCTATCTATATATAACCGTGATCCGCGTTTGACCAATGGAGCGCGAAGAGATAGGCTCCCCCCCTTTCCCTGCTCGATCACGCCGACGCCGTCGACGCTATAGCGCAGCCGCGCCTGTGGCATAGCGCTCGGACGCCACGTCGGCCCGATGCTGTCTAGCCTAGCCTCAAGTTCGATCAGACTTCCTTCCTTTCAGCTTCCCTTTTCTTCTCTTCCCACTCGACCTCACTTCCTTAGCCTGTTCCACGGGCCCGATACGGCGGCGTTTGGAAACGACTGTCGACAGCTTTCACCCGCTCTCTATCACTCTCTCTCTCGTCCGGTTTCCCACTTACCACCGATCGTATATACCCGGGGCTTCCGACGGACAAACCGTCGCGGCCACCGGAACGGCCAAACCCGGCGAAGCTGGAAGAAGAAGAAGAAAAACCTGCTGAGGAAGGAAACCCCAGAGTGGAGCAATGCGTGATTGTGCGCACCTTACAAGAATACAAGTATGTGCGAAAAAAGAGAAAAACTCTACGCGGCACCCACTGCCTTTCGTTTCTTTTGTCAGAAGAGAAGAATTTGAAAAAAAAAAACGTAATCAAGTAAAAACGGGACAAGTGATGTCGTGATGACGGTCTTATAAAGGGGGCATTGAACGGTGAACTTCGACGGATGCGATGAGGCGCGAGGCAATCCACGCAATATCTGTGTACGAACAAAGTACGGGCCTCCTTTTTTCTTTTTTTTTTTGCACAGAGCTGTTCACGTGCTGACGTCACAGGCAACATTATACAGCTTTAGGAATATAAAACAAGCAGGACTGCGAGATGAGTGAGACGTCAACCATATAAATTGTGTTGCCAGCGAAATGCGAAGCTAATTTAGAAAGGTGAATACTCAGAAGCTATGCAGAATGAGTTAACGGCTGGAACTAAAGATATTACTAACGAGGCCTTTATCAGGCACTCCAGTCTTTAGCCCCGGCTTCCTCCTTTGTATGAAAGGAAATAGACTTCACTTCATTTTCTAAGGCGAAAGCTTTAGATGCCTCATCAAACGCGAAAGTTGGCCATAGCCTCCGCGTTAACGCGAATGACGCAAACATTTATCACGAGATGGTCCTCACAATTATGTCATCATGACGTCATCACGTGGCACCATCGCTTGGTTAAGGGTAATCCGCTGACGGACTCAGTGACAAGCCAGGTGAAGAAGTATACAGGAAGGTAGAGGAAGGAAATGCAGGAAGGTACAGGAACCTCACATTAAAATGTTGGTGATGACGGCCTATAAGTATGGCTCACACCCTTTCTGGAGGATTGGCCAAGAAACGAGTAAATTATAGATGAAAGTGATCCCATAAGAATTGTGTAGCTAGTAAGTTAAAGTATACTTAGAATAAGTTAGAGATGCGTAAAAACTTTCTATCTCTTCACTTGTACACTGTGAAGAAAAAAAATAACGTGGCTTTCACCTTTGAGTCGTCTTCGTTGAATGCATAGGCGACGGTGTGAGTTTGTTTTCTTTCTCATTTTCAGTACAAATAACGGTAACGTAACTTAAGACGCTGGCCCAGGGAGGATGCATTAACGTTATTAATGAAGAAATCTACCACGCAAAATAAGGATCGCTGACGTGGAAGCCAACCAAAAACAGACTTGTTTATGTTGTTGTAGTTTTTGCTGTTGTTCGTTCTCTCCTTTCTCCCCGAGATACAACATTCGGCACACACGCAAAAAAAATCAAATACAGAGATTCTGAGCAAAAGGAAGACATTCGCTGCCAGCACAGCCGGCAGTGTTCCAACAATACGAATAACGCCTGTATTTAAGTTTAGCGCTGCGTTACCTAAATGCCGCCTGGAATGCCAACAAATAAGGTTTGAGCCAAAAGAGAAAATAAAAAATAAGAAAAAGTCAAAGTAACACTGTGACAATGCAACTAGAAATGCGCGGGTAGCGCGTGAGCATATACCGTTATTCGCGAGGCACAGTTTCGCGATACTTGTATGCGTCACTACAGAACGCGGCTAACTCACATATGTATGTATGTTCAGTAATGTAACGATGACAATGTCTCCATGGAAGAGAACAGCCGAATTATTGATGTCTAAAATAAATTTTGCCTCCTTTCTATGCGCAGATAACTTTATATTTGTCTCGAGAAGTTCGAAAGCAGGCATCGGGAAGAAAAAAAAAACGTTGCACTGCGTACCAATACAAAACATGATTGTTGAATGTCATATATGTCACTTATTATCCTCAGGCTCGAGATTTGGAATCACACATTTCGCTCAACGACCCCCTTTTCTTGTATTTTCTCTGCTGTACATTCTGCTGTATAATATGTATTTTCTATGCTGTATATTCTCATGCTGCATTTTCCTTTTCCTTGTTAACTTTATTTCCACTCCCCTCTATAATGCCATATGGCCCTGAGGGTAAATAAAATGAAAATGAAATGAAATATAGCTTTGTTGACCCTGCCAAAGAGAGATGGAAAAGAGTATTGCCACGCAATGCGCTCTTAGCGAGTGCTGCACAATCAATTGAAAAGCAGCTGAATTCGTTTTTTAGCAACTTTTGTGGCTCAGATACCTCCTCAGCCCTCGCACAGCAGCTCTGCTGCACTTTGCATACTCCCGTTTACGTAATCACAATTTCGCTGCAGTGCAATGATGACTCACATCGGACAGAGTAATGAATCAGGACCCATACCCACAAAAACATATTATACGTCAAAAATATTCTTCAGAATATTTCATTCACTTAACGATGTGGGACATCTCACTAGCAAAGCTTGCTGACCAATGGCAAAACGCCCTCTAACGAAAGAGTACTTTCATGAATTCGCGGTCCCATAAGCGCTCTTGTCCATTTTCAATCACTTATCGCCACGAATTTCGTGGCGCTAAACGAACGAAATGATAGGAACATTTTTATGATGCACAGGAATATCCGTAATATCACTTCCGAAAGATGGCGCTGTAGCTCTCGTGATAGGCGAATTATATCGAGCACATTCGCTGTATACAACGAGCAGTCTGCGATACAGTGTATAAATGCGCGCGTCACACAGTTGCAGAAAAAAATCACAGCTTTGCCGCAAAGGCGAAGAAATGAACGCGATATCAATAATGTGAAAGGTCACGCGCAGAATGGAAAGCATATCGAAACGTGCCCCGCGTTTCTCGCGCACAAATTAGCCACGAAACGTACCCACAGGTACGGATGCACGCGACTAAGCGCTTCATTTGTTACTTCGCTGAGACTGAAAAGCGCGCTTTTTTCGCGAACGGAGACTGCAATGATAGCAGTGAACTTTGTGCACCAGGTAACTATATACAGCAGAATCGTTCCACGTAAAGCCCGAGGCCAGCCAAGGCGTGCGATCCTTTCATTCTCGCCAACGCGAGATAAGGGCGCGCGAGGGAGCGTCGCTCCCCTTCTCTAAGCCGGGCAAAGTACGCGTAGGAGATTAGAGCGGGCGCCGCTGCGCGATGGGGCGACGTGTGCTCATTGCGCAATCTTTTTGGTAACGCCGAAAACACAGCAGTGGTAAGTGGTAGATATAAATACCTTGCTGTTTGATAGTGAAGAACGTTCTCCGGGGTGGCTCAGTAGTTAACGCCTCGCTTTCACAGAGGTCCCACGTTCGAATCCACGCGCCGAAGTGCCTTTTTTCTATTTTTTTGCGTTTTCATATATATAGTTACGTATACATATACGGTGCATGACACCGACGCCCACGTCGACGCCAGCGGCAAAATCCAGCCGAGATTGTCCATATAATTGCTATCGCAAAAAAAGAAATTCACCGCCGTCATCACCTCTCTCCCAACGTCCCTGCTACGCACGTAGAATGAAGCTGATACTACATACACAGAGAGATACAAATGATTTAAAGGCACGCTCCATTTCTCAGCATGTATGTACATAACCGCGTGACATCGTGTGGCGCTCCCTCGGTGGAAGAAATAAACATCCCAAACGAAAATCTCAGCTCTGTCAAGAGCGAGGGAGAACGCCTTGAAGTCGCGCACTCTGCGAATCCAAAGGTCGCTGGCGCGAAGCCGTTAGGTCGATCCTCTCGTTTTCTCTGTCGCAGATAAAACAGGGGCCGGGGCGGCTCGGAATACAACACTTTAGAATGCATCAAAAACAAACGAATACAAGCGAACAAAACAAGGTATAAATATACACAACATTGGAGCGTTATAAGGAGACTGGATAGATACATAGAAAAACAGGCGTTCGCGACGCTGGGTGGGCCACGCCGGTTGTGAGAAGCGACGCTTCTGCCGCTACGCAGGAGGACACGTCCCTCCAGGTGATAAAGTTGCACCTGTCGCCCCCAGAGAGCGCTTTGGATGCGAGTGCGTGACACTACGGCGCCGGTAAGGCGGCGCTTATATATACTGTATACCGGCGCGGTGCCGCTCGCTCGAATGCTGAGCATTACGGAGAAAAGACGCGTCGGAAGAGGCCTGATGGAGAAGGGGAGACTTAGCGTGATAAAACGCCGCTGCGCCACCTTTTATTTTATTTTTTTTACTCTCCGGGCTTTGACTCTCGTTCAACCTTTCTTTTCTTTTTTTGATACCTTTACGTCTTTCATCGCGGCGTTCTCCTCCGCTTACTTCGAGAAAGGTAGACCGAGCAGAAGATTAAAAAAAAAAAAAAAAAACTAAGTCAGAACGGGACTTCAAAAGGTGCACGCTATAGTACTACGAAAATGTGTACGAGAGAGAGGGTTGAACGACGAAGAGTGTATAGAAGAAGGTAGAGGAGGGTGCTTTTTTTTTTTTCGGGCTCTATGCAGCCAAGTGCCTTTATAGGGCACGCAGGCTGGCACGAGCGCCAGCTGCCGGCATACGCCACGCGACTGCGGCGCGAAGAGGGAAGGAAGGAGCAGCAGCAGCCGTTGGATTTATGTGGAAAAAAAACGCTCCACAAACGGATCTGCGGCGCGCACTTTTGTGCCGTGCCTTCTACACCGCGCACGGGCCTTGCACGCTCTTTTATTTCGCGTACCTCTCGTCTTTTCCTTCCCCACATCCTCCGCATCTTTCCCCTTTTCTGGTTGGAGCTTTGACTCGGCACAGTGCTCGTATGTATTACCTTCCCGCGAGCTGCGGCGGTGTCTCGAGTGGGAAGCGGTGAAGAAAGCCCTCGCACGAAGACGGAGCCGCGGTTCAACTGGCCGGCTTTCCGGTATACGTAAAGGCTCAACTGAGGCGGCATAGGAAAAAAAAAAGCGCCCCCTGTTCTGCCTGCCTGCCCACACTGTCGGTTTGGTTCTTCCTTTTTTTCCCCCGTTTTGTGCCTTCCTTTCCCGTTTTGCTATCGGCGACGAGTGCCGCGTGCGGTTCTCTCAGTGGCGGTCGAGGCTTTCAATCTGCTTCGGCGACCGTGTTGGCCCCTGGCTTTCGCGAATCGTTTTAGTCAAGCATTCGGCAACAGCGAGAGAACCCCGCGCGCACTGTGCGTGTGTATAAAACGAGCACGACCTGTGAGAACCGAATTTAAAGGAACAGGCCGTTCGAAGTTTTCTATCCCGATCGGGCGTAGGTATACATATACCGAGATTTCTTTCTTTCTTTGAGTTATATCTTTTCCTTGAACTTGGCTTCTGATGCTTTGTTTGAACATCGATCCGTCACGGAAACATTCGAGCAGACTGAAAAGACCTGATTTCGCTGCCGTTCGTGTTGTATATGCGAGGTTTACGTACTGTCTGTTGAAAATGTAAGGAATGAAACCGTTGACACGTGGCCTTTCAACATTTATATTTTTACATTTCGGCTTTCACTCGTGACGTGTGACGTACGTGGACGTATATGTAGACATTACAATCTCAACGCTTGAAACGGGAGCATATTCAGGGACTTGATTTGAGGCGCTAAACCTTCTCCACCCCCTTATCAAAAAGAAGCCAACTAACCTGACCCCCCCCCCCCAACCCCCAGAAACATACTTGACTATGAGAGTGATAGAAAGAGAGAGAGAGAATTATGTCAATAGAGAGCTGGGCTATATCTAGAAAGTTATATAGAATAGAGTTTCCTACTTCTGCGCGGCGAAACTTTAGGCTCAATAACAAGCTATATGGACGGGCCTGCTGCAGGCAAGGAAAAAGTCAAACAACGTCAACCACACTGCAGTACACGTGTGTGACGTGCTGTGTGTGTGCTAAAGACAAGGTATTACTTCGTTTGTATATTTCAAACCTGTATTCGATCACATACATCAGAAAGGGCAGCTGGATGGTTAATTAAATGAGCAATGCGTAAAAACCTCACATCATATACAAAGCAAGGCGACGACACCAGTAAATAAAATTTCACACTTAATAGACGAGTTGCAAAAACTACAGGGCAGCTTTCCTGTTCAACGAAAATTCGTGGACAATGGCGGCGCCTCCCGTATTCGCTGCGCTGCACGTAACAATTCGTGCAACGATGAGAGCCACCGCCATTGTGCATCAATCTTTGCTCTGCAGGTCAGCTGCCTTACAGCTTCTTTTTTTTTTTGTGAGTGATCCGTACAGCATTTCACCTTCACATTCATCATGTACAGTTAGTTATTCAGACAGTTGTGGCGGATAGTTGGCCTAGTTGGTATCGATTATATAATAGGACATGATTACTATAGCGTAAAGGAAACTGGAGGAGAAGGAACGTGAAAGAACTGGGGTTGACCGAAGGGTACCATGTTTTTTTCTCTCACCACCTATTTAGGTTAGCAATCAGATTCTATGTACAACTATGAACATGATGAAACAGACATAGCTGACCGAAGAGGGCAGGACAGATAGGAAGGTTAACCAAAGACAGAGAGAAAGAAAACGAAGCAGGGAATATTGTCATATTTAAGGCAGAAATGAGTTAACGAAGAAAAAGAACAAGGGAGGGGAAAGAAGAATAATGATCATCACGAATATCTTAACTGAGGCACTGAATTTCGAGGTGATGATGCATCACTGCCTATTTGGCAGGCCTGCACAGACCGAAGAAAACCAATTTCAATGCCGCCGATTTCAATGTTTAATGATTTTTACTTTATTGTGAATGAAAGTTCGACAAGTATTCAATTGTCCAAATAATGTCTTCCTTGAAATTAAATTACTATTTTTGTCAACAAAGAATTACTTGAACTGCCAGTCGTCGAAGCTCTCATGAACTTTGGCGCCACTGCAGTGTTAACAATGAAAGAATAAGCCCCGAAAAATCGACAAGCACACAGAAACACAGCAGACAAGTGACTGCAGACACAACAGGTACGGCCTCTGGAAATTAGCAGCACTTAGCCGAATTCTCTTTCCGCACATGCACCGAATCGAATGCCCAGTGGGTGAACTTCTTGCATTAAGCATTGGAAATTGCCGCTGCGGGTAGGATGGAACGTGAGAATTAAAATTACCCAGCAATATGGCGCCTATAGTACTGCGCCGAATGGCCGCCGCGAAGCCCTCACAATTTTTTTCCAATCTCTGCTTTAGGCACGTATACTTCTCTCTTAACGTTTGTAAGGTAGCAAACTGGACGCATAGTCTAGTTAACCTCCCTACCTTTCCTACAATCCTTGTCTCTCTCTCTCCTCGATCTTCAGCCATCTCGAAGATTATCAACGGGCTATATAGGCCACCCACAGCTTTTTCCAACATATATAACTTATTACCTGTTTACCTAAACCAATCTAAAAGTCAGAATTCTAAGCATACAAAAGCGGCGCAATGACAAAGAGAGTTCGTGCACGAAATAAAAACATACAACACGCCAAGTTCTCTCGAACTCACTTCTCGCTTTCACGTCTCGTTCCGAGAGAAAGTTGCCACGTGGCATCATTGTTTTCGTGTTAAGGCAGCAGCGAAGCAGCAGGCAGAACAAAACAAACAAAGTAAGTTTCTTTGAACGGGGCACACCTTTCCATCCCGCGAGTATATATGAGACACACGAGCGCTCGCTTATAAAAAAGCCATCAGGAATCCAAGTTACTGAAACCGGGCTGGCCATCCTCTTCGAGAGCGAGTAACTTCGACCGAGCCAAGAGAGAAAGCACAGCCAGGTGTGTGTTAATAAAGCACCAGCTGACGCGATTTTTGCGAGCTCCTTGCAGGTATCTTTACACAAGCTGCAGCGGATTTGCGGCGCAGCAAACGGAGGTCTGCCGTTACTTTTTTCGAAGCTTTTCATTGCTGCTGAGCGAACCAACGTAAGCAATACATCTGAAACACAGTGTGTTACTTCAAGCAAAACGCGCAGCCGGACAGAATACGAAGAAAACATGCACACTATACTCAGTTATTTCTTTGTATCTTGTCTCACGGAGCAGTTTGTTGGAGGTGAGACGCTATATGTGCATACACGGGACAACAGTGCTTGTCCTGTGTAGTTCTTCCCTCTTTTTTACTATAGCTTTTTTCGCGCTGCTTATTATTATGCACGCCATTATTTCAAGCTGTGTGAGTTGATATGCGAGGTCATCCAATTTTCAAAACTGTGTAGTTAAATGGTGGCTTTGTTTTTGTATATATATACGCAAACAGGAATGTAAAATATACAAGAAAAGAAGCGTATATTCAAGGGCTCATTTTTTCGTGTTTTGAAATAATATAACTAGATATCTGTCTTTTCTTTCTTCACATTTAGATTACAATCAGGTCTAATAAGGTCCACTATACTTCCCTTGACATTACTCTATGTTAGATTGTTAAAGCTCATATATATATATATATATATATATATATATATATATATATATATATATATATATATATATATATATATATATATATATATATTCTGCGTGTGTATGTGTGTCCCCTACGTGAACAGCACCATTCATATATTTTATAAAGAACTTCATCCGTACAAGACAGGGCGTTCAGACGTTCACTGCAGAGCGTTTACGCAACGCCGACGGAACGTCCTCGGGCCGCTGTTCAGTCATTTGTCCTCATTCGTGTTTGACACATGCATCTCGATAATTAATGTAAACACACGATGCATACAGATGTCATTGGCGGTGAGACACGCATAAACATGATTTGTGCTGTATTTTATTTTTCCTTGAAGCTTTTATCACGAGTGTGGTGGTTTGGGCTAGTTGGTGTGACATTACGATAGCGCGAGAACAGCGCGACGACTCTCCTTTATGTCCCTTTGTCGTCGTTCTGTTCTCGCGCTATATAACCGTACATATATGTTGACCATACTGGACATGTTGGTACATACTTGGGAGGAAACAGGAGTGCAAGCAAATACATGGAATCGGAATCGGTGCCATCGGAATCGTGGAAGGAGGTTATTCTGCAATATTGCCTTATAGAAGCTGACTCAGCTGATTCCTCCATTATTCTTTCTGTGTCGGCATCTTAGCTCATGATGCTTTTCACTCCTGAGTGTAAATTTTATTTCCTCGCTGAGCTCGTTTATAGACTCTAAATTGTATTATCTCTGTGACGTGTGGGTTCAGGCGATTTTTTTGTCATCTGTATGGTTTAAAATCATCATGAGTTCAACACTGTGATGTGCTCTTTCCTTAAATACTTGATTAACGCAAGTGTTCGGTCGGGTTGGTAATTCATCACCTAGAAACTTTTCTAAGGTACGGCAAAATATCAACAGAGAAAAGGTAGACGATACAAAGTAGTGCTAGTTCCTGTTGCCGCCCTTTTGATTGTGCATGTTTTTCCTGCTGTTGAAATTTTTCTTTAAAATGAGTTCCTATCCTTGTCCTATCAAGACGTTCAGCAAGTGCTAACACTCCCCAGTGTGGATTCTTGTGCTTGTTAATGACCAGCGGTCAATTTCATAATTTGCAATACTGGCTGGAAGGAAGGAGGTTATTCTGCAATATTGCCTTATAGAAGCTGACTCAGCTGATTCCTCTGTTCGTGATAGCTGGCTTCTCTCCAATTACTGATCGATCGGCAGCCCTTTGAACTGATGTATAGTGGTTAGGTTTTTTTGTTTTTGTTTTTTTTCAACGCAGCATGAAGTCAAGGCTATGTGGTTCGACATTGAATCCAGATGGATTATTTATTATAAGTGATAAATATATATCACTATTCAGAAAAGGCATAACTCATCAATTGCAATGTCTATTCATGTGCTGCGCTAAAATGTATGCTTCAGTGCCTTCTAAGTTTTTATGTTCTCTCTTGCAGGTTTTCAATACAGCAGCGGTGCCACCACGACGGTGCTACAAGAGACCCTATCATCAGTGCAAAGTAGAAAATTAAATACAAATGCAGTTCTTCCTGAAAATGTGCTATTTGGTGTTTCTTTGTTTGTTTGTAATTATAAAACAGCACTTTCGCAAGAATTGTACACAAGGACGAACTAGCTCCCTTTATTGTCCTATCGGAACTGAATTGCCTGACAATGTAATGCGTGCTTACAAATGCAGGCATTATATACTTGCAGCATTATTTATCGGCCTTGAAAAATTCTGACATGTAAAAAACAATGATCTGTTCGTTGGTGGAAATGGTCTGATGGTATTTCCTTTACAATCCTGTAATGTGTGCACACTTTCATATTAATAATGAAGCGATTTATTGCTCTGCTTTTCAGCAAATGTTCTGTTGATGGCATAGGGCCTTAGTCTACAATGCGACGTTTGATGTCAACCTAATGCATATGCTCGATAGCACTTCACTAGACAACGGCCATCAGAAACTCTGATGTCGGGACTCTATAGACTAACGCTAGCCAATGGTCATCAGAAACTCTCATGTCGAGCCTCTATAGACTTACGCTAGACTAGTCATCAGAAACTCTAATTTCATAACTCTATAGACTAACGGTGGCCAATTACTACTAGACTCACATTAGGTACGCATTGGGAAAACGCATTAGACTGACATTAGACAGTTTAAAGATTGTTATGTCGAATGACATTAGCCTGTTTATAAAAGTACATTAAATTTTTTCATAAGGGATAGCTTTATCACAAACTACGTAACCGGTCACTGACGCATAGTTTTCGGTTTTCACGCTAAATTCATCGATAACTGTGTGCCGGCATGGGTCACCAATCCAGCCTGCGATGCTGCACTATATAAAGAAAAACAACGAAAAGTGAATAATTGTTAAACACCTGACAAAAACCACATAGTTGATGTCATTCGTATATAAATCCAGGGTGTGTGTTTTCGGACAAGCAGCATGTATACCAATGTGAACAAAAAGCACGATAACAGAACGACACAGGAAGAAGCAGCAAGACCAGACGAAAGCTATGTCCAATTATCTGATCTTGTTCAAGTATTAACATTGACAATCCCGCCCAAATTTCAGTCCCTCTCAGCATCCGAACGTTTCGGCTGTCGCGAGCATGTATACGTGTATATTGTATTTTTCGTTTCTCTTTCCTCTGCTTTTTCTGTAACACGCATACGCGAAAGGATACCGCACAGCGCACGCAAGGGACGCCAATGCGTCGTTGGGAACGCGGACACGTTTCTATAAGGCTCCGAGCTGAAAGTCAGCACGGAACGACACACGCCGAGAACTCCAGCAAGCAAGCAAGCAAGCGGGGAGGCAAGGCCAGGCAGTATGAGCCAAATGGCGTATACGCTCGGTAAAAAAAAATAAAATAAAAATACACACAGCAACGTTATCCCGTATGGGCACAGAACGACGCTCGGCCATCGCCGGACAACAAGACCGGCGCGATCGTCTGCGACGATACGGCGCTGCTAGGCAACGGACGTGCCCTTCTGGACTCGCGTATGGCTCCACAGCGCCGTTGGCGACGCAGGTGCGGGCACTCGCGGCGAAAGTAAGCAAGCGCACAAACGAAGAAGCGAGAAGGAAAGAGAGGAGCACGGGTTATAAGAGACGGAACGGAGCGGGGGGCACCAACACGTGCTGAGGCCAAGGGTCACGTCTTCCCCGCTGCTTTCATGGATGCTGCATCCCGCATTCCCTTTGCTCTCCGAGAGCAAACGATCGCAGGAGAATGCGCCCAGCAGCCCGTGCCTACACAGCGCTACACGCATCTCTCTCTCTCTCTCTCTCTCTCTCTCTCTCTCTCTCTCTCTCTCTCTCTCTCTCTCTCTCTCTCTCTATCTATCTATCTATCTATCTATCTATCTATCTATCTATCTATCTATCTATGATTGATTTGATATGTGGGGTTTAACGTCCCAAAACCACCACATGATTATGAGAGACGCCGTAGTGGAGGGCTCCGGAAATTTCGACCACCTGGGGTTCTCTAACGTGAACCCAAATCTGAGCACACGGGCCTACACCATTTCCGCCTACATCGGAAATGCAGCCGCCGCAGCCGGGATTCGAACCCGCGACCTGCGGGTCAGCAGCCGAGTACCTTAGCCACTAGACCACCGCGGCAGGGCTATATATATATATATATATATATATATATATATATATATATATATATATATATATATATATATATATATATATATATATATATATATATATATATATATATATATATTTACTCTGACGAAGGCCGTGCCACGGCCGAAACGTTAGTAAATACGATCCTTTTCTTATGTGCTATCTTCAAGTTAATTCAATATATATATATATATATATATATATATATGCGCGGTGACAAGCTGCCGCCTTTTCACCTAATTTCGGGAACCACGCATGGGCGTATATTAATCAATGTTTGACAAGTGGTGTACACGATAAATTGAGGCGTGTAACGAATTAATGAGACTCGAGAAGAGAGCGGTCTCATGCATTCTAAACTTGCAAATGCGATTATAGGCCTACAATATATGTCCTCGAACGGAAATGGTGTATAGGTGACGATAACGTATACACTGAAAACCAATAGCAACGAATAACCTAATGATGACGAAGGAAGGTGTGCCCAACGTTTCGATGCGATAGTTAGCCAATTGGAGACTGACGTTCACATTCCAAAACTCATGGGCAGCGTGGACAAAGCGAAGGACGAATAGCCAGATTTTACTTGACTGTACAACAAGCAGATTGGGATTCCAATTAGTGAGTATGACGCTGTATTTACACATGTAAAGTGCAAATCAAGAAATGAAAGAAAACGCGGAGCTCTTTCAAAGCCTCGTGAGCATGCAGTCACGAAACTATACACCGCAGAAGTCTATACAATGCAGTGCTATACGCCTGTGAACCTTGTTAATAATTACAGCTACATGTCTTCTTGAAAACGACATAGGCATGGTGTCATGTTCTCGTATATGTGGCTTATAAGGCGATTCTATTTTCTCGCTCTGCCGTGATGCTTGTCTAAGCCCTCAAGTCGCGCCTTTAGTCTCGCGGTAGTATATATCAATAAAATCTTGAAGTTGAAGCAACGCTCGGTGCCGTCTAACATGGGGAAAGCGAAAAAAATTCGCATAAAGCTTATTGTCATTAAATAATTGAGGAAGTTGCTTACAATGAAGAGTTAACGTTCATATATGTTTTACGCAACACACCTTGTGCCTACCATATTTCTTCTGTACTTTGGTTTTTCTGGTGCAATTTTCCTGGAGTTCTGGCCGTCTCTTCATAATATGGGACTCAAGACTCGGTCCACGGCTGTCATCGATCTTAAGGAAGGGGCTGATATTCGAATAAAAAGAAATTTTGAGATATTTAAAGGATTCGGGTTTTATTTAGGACTGATTTTGTGTGCCTCATTCGCAAAGACAGGAAGAGAAATTGATTGATTTCCATGATTATAAATGCAACAATTTCGTCTTTTTTATCTATCTATCTATCTATCTATCTATCTATCTATCTATCTATCTATCTATCTATCTATCTATCTATCTATCTATCTATCTATCTACTTATCTATCTATCTATCTATCTATCTATATCTACAAGTTATACACATTGGATAACTGCATTGGATAACACATTGGAGCTGCATAGACAGCGAGAGCTGACTCAGGAAATCTTAACGCGATACAGTTAAGGAGCACTTGCTGCAAAAAATCCCATGCCAGTGTCGACAGGGTTGTCGATTAACAAAAGTCCCGATAAAGCAAAGACTAAAAATCACATCTTTTACTACAATTGAAGGCAGGCATTCTGAACACCAGGCAATTATTTCAGCGCAGTGCCACGCTATGCAGCGCTTCAAGTGCGGTTTGAACAACAACGAAAAAAGCGCTATACAATTGTCATATCCGGCAACGCCATTCGCTATGGCCATGCTGGCTATCTGCTTTCATTAAATTGTTTTAAATATTGAATTCGAAACCCAGCATCACTCGAAATCGCTGACGATCGCTATACTTACGATATACACATCAACGCGCCGTATATATATACCGTGATTTTCATCGCGATAAAACTGGAGCATTTCGGACACTTGGAGCACTTCGACAAAACCTCGACGTGCGCACAAGTAATAATTTATCGAAAAGCGTCTATCTATTGTAGGTGGGTAGATTGTCGTTGTATTCACGACTGAATGGTGGATTCAAGGCGAAAATTCTGAATAGCCCCGTCATGGTGGTCTATTGGTTAAGGTACTCAGCTGCTGATCCGCAGGTTGCGGAAACGAATACCGGCTGCGGCGGCTGCATTTCCGATGGAGGCGGAAATTTTGTATAGGCCCGTGTGCTCAGATTTGGGTGCACGTTAAAGAACTCCAGGTGGTCGAAGTTTCCAGAGCACTCCACTACAGCGTCTCTCATAATCATATCGTGGTTTTCGGACGTTAAACCCCACAAATCAATCCATCAATCAGAAACTTCTGAATAAACGTCTACTTGCTGAGTGCTTCCCATGGTATCCCATTGCATGGTATTGCCAGAATGTTTTCGTCAGTGAAAGGAAATAACAATAAAAAATCGCAACATATCCACAGAGTGAATGATGATAAGTGGGGCGAAGCGTCCGGACGGACGGACGGACGGACGGACGGACGGACAGACAGACAGACAGACAGACAGACAGACAGACAGACAGACAGATAGACAGATAGATAGATAGATAGATAGATAGATAGATAGATAGATAGATAGATAGATAGATAGATAGATAGATAGATAGATAGATAGATAGATAGATAGATAGATAGATAGATAGATAGATAGATAGATAGAATCACGGATGTACCGCCGTCTGGATTTATAACATGGCTCCGCCGCGGTGGTCTAGTGGCTAAGGTACTCGGCTGCTGACCCGCAGGTCACGGGTTCAAATCCCGGCTGCGGCGGCTGCATTTCCGATGGAGGCGGAAATGTTGTAGGCCCGTGTGCTCAGATTTGGGTGCACGTTAAAGAACCCCAGGTTGTAAAAATTTCCGGAGTCCTCCACTACGGCGTCTCTCATAATCATATGGTGGCTTTGTGGCGTTAAACCCCACAAATCACTCAATCAATGAATTTATAATATCTTTTAATCAACTGCTCATACCACCATCTAGTGAACACATAAGAACTAAACTAGAGCTGGCTACATACCACATACATCGTAGGGTGTACAGACCCACGCTCTAAGGAGCCTCGCTCCTAATAATCAGGAAAGAACAAACACCGTGTCCGGTTCGTTCAGCTGCAGCCACACGACACCGTAAGGTTCTTCTCTATCTGGCGCCATTTTCCCCAATCCCTATCACATTTAAGTTCGCTACCGTTCCACATTGACGACACCCTTGTGAGAACGCAGTGATATGCTCGGGTCTTCTATGATTCATCATCCGAAGATAGCCGAGCGTGTTTTAATACGCGCACTCCGAGCGCAGACGGCTCCCAGCAAGCGAAGGCCAGCGCGATAGCGACAGCACAGGTACAATACAGTAGGGGAGGTGTTCTCCGGGCAGGTGGGATGCCGTTTCCGATTGGGCGAGGCCCGCAAATGAGGCGTCGCGCAGGTGAGCGGAGGCCACCTGTGTAGAGGCGCCGCGCCCATTGGTCCCTTCCTGGGCGGATCCCACTGCCGGGGCCAATGGTGGCCTCCCCTGCGACTCACCTGTGCACGGCGCACCTGTGCGGCGCGCGCGGCCAGGTGTCCGCCAATGGCGGCCGCCGCCCGCCCCTGTGCGTGTGTGTGCGCCGCTTGTTCTCTTCACTCCGGCCCGTTTCTCCCTCGATCTCCCGTGCTTCTCGTTCGGAGAAGCGCGAGCGAGCTCCCGTGGTTGCCGTGGCAACGGTCGCCACAATATCCCAAACGTCATAACGCGTTGCCTAGGCGCCGCTCTGCGGATTACAGTGTGTGGCTCTTTCGCGAGAGCGGGTTTCTGCGGGCAGAAAGAGAAGATAGCCGTGCCCTTTTCTGGGGGAATCCAGACAAGGCCCATGCACGCAACACAGTGAGGCCCGGCGCGAAAGAGATCACCTCCTCAGCAGTGAATTATCCGACGCGCCCAAGTTGGCGACACAGAGAGACTGCACTGGAAATGAATGCCAGTGAAACGACTATAAGTGCATTGCTGGCGTTAACAGGCCCAAGGAACGCGTGTATTTGCAAGAGGGAATAGCAAAAATATTCCAGTAACGGTCCAGTACGTTCTCCTTTAATTTGCTGTAACACATAATGTGCCCTTATAACATCCACGATAGTATAAGGTGCACATTACCATCGATATATTATGAGCGGCTGATACTAACTAGGTAATCAATGCAGCTGTAGAATATACATCCTGAGCATCTATAGCGTCGCAATATTTTAACGTTTGACATTCATGTCCGGGCGCCGTCGTACATTGTATAATGGGAGAACCCGATTGAGTGGGCAAATCCCACTGTGGGTATGTGCCACGCCTCGTACCGCTAACAACTCCGCGTTGATTTCTATAGAAATTAATGCTTTCATAGAAATAAACGGTATACCAACTGAAGTCCCTTAACGTATGCATTAATTTATTCTTTTGCATCCTGCAGCGCCCGCCTGAGTGGCGGGACATATCAGCGGACTGCGAATAAGCTAAGCCAAGGCCATTTCTTAAAATCTATGCGAAAAGGTGGCTGGCGGGCCATATATTACAATTCGCTAACAATTGTATACCCGCGTATGTGGACCTCAGTGGAAAGGATCAAGCAAGCACACGAGTGTTCTTAGAATTTCGACCCCATCGAAATGCAGCCGCCGGCCAGGAATCGAGCTTATAATAGCAGCGCGATACGCTATCGGCTGAGCTAGTAACTGATATTATTGACTGTACCTTGACTGACGGCAGTCGATAGCAGCTGGGCATAGTAAGGCTTGTAATGCATCGTAAAAAACATTTTTCAACACAGTTATGACGTATATTTATTTGCTGACGTTTAAACACTCCGTCCCTAACTGAGACGGCAACGCATTAGTAGTTTGAGAGAAACGTATACTCATGTAACGGCAACTATGGAGACACCCGTACTCGTTCTAATTCTTCATTATTCTTATTGATTTATTTGGTGATTTGTTTCTCTCATACTATTTGAAAGCGTGTCACTGACTTTCTCAAAGTAAAAAAAAAACAAAACTGACGTCAACTCTCAATATTTACATAATAGATACTTATCCTTTTTTTTCGTTAAAGAGTTACTTTACAATTATTTATGAAGAATCACTGGTAATCACCATAATTAGGTGAACCAAAAGGTATCCTACACAATATATGCTTGTTTATACAAACCACTTTCCGTTCTTCATACATTTCCTGCGAGCAAGCGCTATATATAATGCGCTCGAGAAGATAGAGCACAGTTAACTTCAAAAACATCAGTGTCTGCGCACTCCTTCAAGTCTATATAGCGTATATATGAAACGCAACATATACGCACCGTTCACCACTTTTTAGTGCACGGATAGCCCCTTCCACCGGTTACATCTTCAAGTGAAGATGATCGCGTCACGGTTATGTGGCTGTATACGCTTCACCATCCCCGAGGCTGATTCCGAGAAACATGTACTGCGAGCCCGTTGCTATAGAGCGCCCGGTGAGAATCCCGCAGCTAGCTCACGGCCGAGCGGGGGCCAACGCAAACACCACCTTGCGCCCTTGGACGGAGGTGTATCGACATTCGCGTCACGTTCGCAGACCGAGAGCTGTATAGGCGGCGCGCGGTTATGTGTCTGTATATATTTCTGCGCGTAATGGTTGGCTGCAGCCGGCGGCGCACATCTATACAGGGAGAAGGGCGGCAGTATCGCGGCTCCAAAGAACGACGAAGAAGGTGTCAAGGGCAGTTTCGTTGACGAGGTTCCCGTTAGCAATAATGAAATGCCGCTGGCCTAAAGGCTGCCACGTGCGCTCTTGTCCGAGACGTATATTGCTCTCAGACACCTTAGAAGTGTGGCAGCTTGGGCTAGTTGGTATGGCATGACGATAGTTATAGCGCAAGAACAAGACGGCGACACAGAGACGAGAAGGACACGAGCGCTACCTTCCAACTGAGTTTATTGCGCAGAGCACGAAAATATATGGAGGAGACAGTAACCATGTGACAAAAACCATATGGCACAAAGAGCAAAACATGAGTAGGGGAAAAACAAAAACAAAAGCACGGAAAAATCCAAAGAAAAGTCTATAAGGAAACGAAACAGAAAAGTAAAGATAATATAACTACTTGCGCGCACTGAAACCTCCGAGGAACCCTTTTTCTATGTTCCACTCGATTGCGACTCAGACGATAGGTATGTTTGAAGATTAATTAAAGCCTGTTGTGTTGACACATGAAATGCCCGAGAATGACAAGTTACGCTTTTTGGATTTAAGACTGTTTTTTTCTTTAGCTCACAGCACATCTGTTGGTGTTATGAACCACGTGCGCAGAAACCTTTAGTTCCTTTTTCTTCCGCTCACAGTAAGTTAGTTAAGCGAGGCATAACACGAACCTGTCTTGAGAATGCCTTAAATAGGTCGTGCGCCCACAATATCTCTGCGAGCTTCAAAGCTCAAGTTTGCCGGCTTAAGGCTTCGGGTTTCCCCGAGGCGTTTATCGCTTCCGTTGCTGAGACTATCCTGCGGACTAATAAGGCAGAGCAGAGGCAGCGACAGAATCCGAGCAACACGGATACAGAACGTGAAGGGATATCCATGATTCCAAACAAACACCAGATATCACACAGGCTGAAGAAAATCGGCAAACGAGTTGGAGTTCGTGTCCTGTTCTCGGCACCGTTCAAATTAATCAGCCTCACCAAATCTACAAACCCTCTGAAAACACAGTCATCAACGGAATGCAGAGTTCAACATAGAAACAGGTATGCGGCATGCTCCCGGAAAGTTGTCTATAGGACCCCCCCCCCCCCCCCTTTCATGCGGTGCTTGTTATGACGGAACGACCGGAAGGTGTCTGAACGATCGGCTAAGAGAACACGCTAACAATGTTAGAAACGGGAAAGATGGTTTTCTTGCTCAGCACTACACTGAGTGCAATTGTGGGCCCCTTTTCAAGGACACAGCGACGCTGTACAAGCACAAAGATTAGCACGCCCGAGTCATTGTCGAGGCCGCGCAGATGGTACGCAAACAGGTGCCTTGCATTAGCAAGCCCTTGGAAGTTAGCGCTCGTGTCTTTCGTGTCCTTCTTGTCTCTGTGTCGTCGTTTTGTTCTCGCGCTACAACTATCGTCATTCCTTACTTTTATGTTTCGTTTCCTTATAGATTTTTTCTTTGCCTTTTTTCTGTGATTTTGTTTTTGTTTTTCTCTTACTTATGTTCTGCTCTTTGTGCCATATGGTTTTTGTCACATGGTTACTGTCTCCTCTTATATATTTTCGTGCTCTGCGCAATTAACTCAGTTGGAAGTTAGCGCTCGTGTCCTTCGTGTCCTTCTTGTCTCTGTGTCGTCGTTTTGTTCTCGCGCTATAAATATATCGTCTCAGACGCCGCCGCGGAATACACAACCCAGGGAGAGATATCTTTCAAGCGCATTGGTGCGATTGGCTCGCACTGCAAAGTGAATGTGGAAGTGGACTGGTGATGTATGGCTGTGACGTGTTCACATATGTGGTTCGTAAACAACTTGCCACGTATGTACCAGTCTGGTTGTATATAGAATACAGGACAGTGTTGGTATAGTGGTTCTTAAAGAAAAGAAAGAAGGCACGCAGTTTCTGTCTGCCATAAAGCGATGTGGCACAGTGCCTTGACAGGACAGTTAGTATACACATGGGCATCGTCAAGGGGGTTGCAAAAGGGGCACCTGTCCCTTCCCTTCTCCAAAAGCCACACCAGCACTTGATTCGCACCGTATATATAGCCCCAACAGTCCCCCTCTCTCCCTTTGCCACACCCGCCATGGTGCAAATTTACACTCCTCAAGATAAAATGCTGAAGACTCCGATACACACACGACTTCCATGACGGAAAGCAAAGTGGCACGCATGTTTGTAAAGTAGCTCTCCCATTGTAAAGAAACAGCTACATAATATAAGCGGTATAAGTTTTTATTTCTCTTCATAAATCCCTGCGTTCGATAACAAAATCAACAAAACAAGTTTTGCCGTCTTTGGCTGCGCTCTTTGGTTAATATTGGTTATTTATTCATACATCGGGCCAATAGGGGCTTTCGTATGTTTAACCATAGCGTGTATAATGAAGCGCTACCGCACGTTTCGTGACGCCATGGTCAGAACAGCATCTCTAGAAGAATATCTGCATCGTAAAGCCTATATAGGTTTTTTTTTATATCGTCTATACAATCGGCGTGCTGGAGAAACAAAGATGTAAGACAGGCTGATAATCAGTACAGATATCACATGTACGCACAACATATCATATACGCACAGTGTTCAAGGGTGTTCTAGAACGCTTGCGCATGCATAAAAGAAAACAAAAACGTGTTAAACTTGCGGTCTTGCTGAACGATTAGGTAAGAGCTCAAAGAAATCAGCCTGGCGATCATAATTTTGTCTTGAAATTATGGCAAAAACAGATAAAGAAAGAAACTGAAACGCAGGAAAGACAAGTATGCTGAGCAGAAAAAGTGCTGTTTGCAATGTTGCAGAGGAAGAATAAGTTTAAGCGCTTTAAATATCAAATTAAAATCTGAAAGAAAGAAAGAAAGAAAGAAAGAAAGAAAAAAAAGAGAGAGAGAGAGAAAGAAAAAATAAAGAAATTGCTTGACTGTAATGAAATAAAATACAAATAAGAAATGGTAATGTCACACAATCGTTATTTCTCAACAACGTGCAAAGGTGGAGGGATGCGCGCAAACAAACAAATGCCTTGAAACGCCGATTTGCTGTGAAAATACAGCAAATGTACCCTGTAATTTCGTATTAGTGAGTATACATAATAGCTGCATCTCGCCGGTATACTGTACACCTGCGGAGCAGAAACGTGGAGGCTTACAAAGAGAGTTCAGCTTAAATTGAGGACGACGCAGTGAGCGATGGAAAGGAAAATGATAGGTGTAACCTTAAAAGCCAAGAATAGAGCAGGGTTGGGTAGGGAACAAACCGGGGATAAGGATATGATAGTTGAAATGAAGAAGAAGAAATGGGCATATGGCCCGGGCACGTGCACGTAAGCAGGATAACCGCTGGTCATTAGGGGTAACTGAGTAGATTCCCATAGAAGACAAAGGCACGAAGGGGAGAGAGAAAATTAGTTGGGCCGATGAGATTAAACGCAGCTATAACGTGGCAGCAGGAAGCGCACGACCGGGTTGATTGGCGGGTCATAAAAGATGCCTTTGCCCTGCAGCAGTAGGCGTATAGTCAGGATGATGATGATGATGATTATGATTATAATGATGATAATGGTGATCGCTTCCAGAGAGGGCCCTAACATACAGCTTTTCCTTACATATACAGTTATTCAAAAGCGTACGTTGTGCCCACATAAATTATTTTTCTTTCACATCGCACCGTTAGCTCCTATAGGTGGGAGCTCTCTCTGGCATCGCAGAAAATGCTTGAATGCGAAAAAAAAGTATGGCATAACCACAATGACATTGCCACAAGGCGAATGATGCTTTGTCCAAACAAAGATTTGTAGCCAATGTAATCAAAAGTTACAGGAACTATAAACTGCACCATGCCTGAGCAAAGAAGCAACGAAGGAAGGAACAGGTGGGAGTAAAATCAGGGTTAATTTGTTGGCCAGTCTACAAAAACTTGTACACTCTATACACTGGAGAAAGGGGCATGTGTTTAAAGGTAGAGGTATACCGAGAAAGAAAGAGGGGGAGCATAGACTCTTAACGTCACACTTCTCGTCCCAGTCACGATATCGTCATTCGTCTACAAGCGCCCGTGCACGTCTGTTGAATTCCAAGAATATGAGCAACGCCTTCCTCGTCGTGAGCTACGAAAACGGTCAGTGTATAATGACCAGCGTACACATGGCCATAAACTGGACAGTGTATATGCATGCACCAGGGAAGCAGGAAGAAGAAATGAAGCGGAACAATCGCGCGCAATAAACAAACAAACGAACAACGAGCCGCGGATACCGGGAGAGGAAGAAAGATTGGACTCGGGAACAAGACGAGGGTGAACAGAAAGAGAGCGGATTCCTGGAGCACGGGACTCGAACACCGTGGCACTTCCCCCCCCCCTGCTCCTCTCTTTACTTGCTCGCAGTGTGACGCGTCTGCCTGATGAGCGATGGCCTCTCGGAAGGTCCGCGTGGTACACGACGATTTGTCACGACAAAATGAAAACTGTCACCCTGCAGATCTGATGCAGCAAGAGGGAACTGCCACCGGTTCCTGCGGCGCGTCGCGCGGCGTGAGTGCACGGCCGAGCATTTATGCGAGTGCGCCGTGCATGAAGCATGCATGCACCGTGCATGAAGCATGCATGCCCCATGCATGCACGAACGTGCACGCAGACAAGGACTCAGAGGCGTCCGAGCCTTTACCTCGCGGGTATCGCGGCAGCTTCTTTGTGGAAAGAAGCCTGCACGAGCAGTTCTCCGTTATTCTCCTTTTCCTTCTCTCTTTTATATTTTTCAATGGGGACCCTAAACAGATGCATCACTGGCAAATTTAATGTTTGTAAACTGCACTCCGTCAAAGCGTTGAGTCATGGTGGAGAACATGAACGCGAAACCTTGCTTCGCGGAATACCGTGGCGGTATCTTGTATAACGTGAAGCGGCAAAGTTTCAAGTATTATAATCTTACATTTCTTTCTATCTGTGCGGTTTCGGCGCAGTTCTAACAGCATCGATGGTTGCGTAAGACGTAATGTAAAATGACCATAACGATAAGCATTCACCGTCCGAATAATGACATGCACCGATGGCAGGAGGTGCCGAAAACGTGGTTTACGGTCTTAAAAAGAAGTTAGCAAAAAGGTGTATACCAAGAGCGAGCAAATAGTATATAGTTACTGCATACCCTTCTTGGACCATTACTAACGTTTTGCTACCTGTTTACTGCCTAGGTTAGAAAGCAGTTACAAGCTGTAGCCATTACTAAGTTTTTGTTACCTGTTTAGTACCTTCGTTATAGTACACAGGTAGTAAATAATTGGAATGATATAAATAGTAACATCAGCCATTATACCAACTTTCTTGCCTCGTTACTATAACTTTGTGCTACCCGGCCGTTGACTATTTAATGTGAAATAGTATACCTATTGAAATGATTTATAAGAGGAATAGCCTTGACTTATCACCTTTAAACGGAAAAATTACGCAGAAGATATCAATAGATCAAGAAAAAAAAACGTTTGTTTTAGATCACGCAACCTAGATATTGTTATATCATCGTCAGGTCTAAACTTACAACATCCCATATTGGTTAAAAATAAATTATGGGTGTGCAACGGCACCGAGCAAGGCAGAGCTTGTTCAGCAATAACCCTTTGACAGCTCATAGTTCTCACATGCATACACTGTTAAAATGGGCGTTTGAGTAGCCCACAAATGTTCAAGCTTCTTTCTCCGCAACCCAGAATAGTACATGTATATATGTATAAGCCAATCCTATTCACACGCAGTTCCTTCATGAAGCGTTCCTTGCACCATTTATGAAAAAAAAAATGTATGATGCTCTGGTTGATTATCTTGCTGATTGCTGATAACGTTTAGTGTAGTAATCAAGAAAGCTGCATTACTACATAAGCAGCGCGATGAGGACGTGAAACGTTATACAGGCCGCCACCACAAATCAACACTGCGGTGTGTATACGCGGCTTTGAGACTTTCAAACGTGAATCTGTACATCGGGTTGAACTAAATGCTGACAGCCACGATTACAATATTTGTGCTGTCAAATACACATAAGAATTATATGCAGTCATGGAAGAAATACAACATGCTTCATTAATTGTCTCCCGATTATTCGTGCTGCTCACATATCTATAGAAACATGGTCGGTGTCAAATACAAACTTCGAATGGATATTTACACACATGGTTTAGTGCATGAAATAATGCAATGATTGCCAGTTCGCACATATAGAACCGTCTTTGCTGCACCCGAGACATCGCAATGCCCATGTTCCACAGAGAAATGCGGCCGGAAGTTGGCCCCCACGTGACATATACCTTGCCTTAATATCACCTGCAAGTGCAAAAGCGCTGTCAATTTATGGAACACGTGTTTTCATCCAAGTTCAGTTAGTTACACGAGAAGCTACGCAGAATCAAGAATGACCACTGAAGCGCTCCATAAAAGAGAAAGACTGAAATAAAACGCAGGCGGTAGTCAAGGTGCATGGATGCCCCACGCCTTTGTCGGGTGCATGCCGTACAGCTGTTTAACGAACGTATGGCTCAGGCCACCTTGTGCCGAAATTTCGAACAAACACATCTGTTTATCCTGTTCTATGTAGTGAAACTGATGCATCGTACTTCGTCCATGTTATGCTTACTTTTTGTTATACACTATCTTTCATATACAGTTTGCCTGAAACAAGTTGTCTGCTTAATTACATATACATCGCAACCGTGGTGTTATAACCTGGATGGACCAGCATCGATCATGGTCGAGTGTTGCTGAGTGATTGTCAACCAACCCAAGCTATATATATATATATATATATATATATATATATATATATATATATATATATATATATATATATATATATATATATATATATATATATATATATATATATATATATATATATATATATATATATATATATTACTATTCGCAAGCTGTACGACAAACAGGGTACTCTAACCAATTGCGTAACTTCTGGCTCGTTAGCGTCCAACGTCTATTGCGAAAATCATCTGATCAAGAAGAACAGTACCTCTCGCACGGATTAATCAACTGCAGGCGAATTACAGGAGCAAAATTTCCGCGATAAAGATTACTAGTGAGTCGGATAGAGCACTTGCAGATTGAGCATTCAATCACTGCACCCTATTGTTCATATCAGTCTCGTACACAGTGGCAGACATCAAGCAAGGAACCTGGCACAACCAGTTTCTCCACCTTTTAGAAGCCTACGCGATTCTCATTCTCCTCATTCTAAGAAAAGAAACACCGAGAGAAAGTCAGGACACGGAGTCGAAAGGAGGTCCCGATGTGACGCAACCATCCTGTCAACGACAGGTTCAGAGAGTCGTGTCGAAATCTGTGCGTTAGTTGTAAAGGCGCGAGAAAAAAAAAAAGGGGGGGGGGGGGAGGTCGTGTACCTCATTCATACGTCAAACACGCATGTACAGGAGATTATTCGGAGAACATAATTAATGCGTGCGGTGCGTAGACAACACTAATGCAAGCGCGATATTTCATATCCCGCAATCGATAACGAGCCTATAGCGGCTGGCTTTCCTGCACGTCTCTCAGAATTCGTCAGCCTTCGCTATGCCGGACTTTTGATGTTTTTGTATTATGAAACTGCTTTCGGACCTGTCAATATATAGCTATTCCGAGAACCGCGACGGGGAGCTTACGTATAACGTAATTTAGCCTAACCAATGATGACTTATCAGTGGCTGACGTAAGCTGGGCTTACTAAGCTGTGGTGTTTGAACTGCTGTGCATAACATGTTGTGCCTACAGCCGAACTTAATGTTGTCGTTGAGAAAGAGAAAACGCATAGACTCTGCAGGGCTGCGATGTCGATGACTACAATGCATGTGAGTCTGTGTGCACCGCAACTTAATGTAATATAGGATATGGTATGACATGATATGATATATGCATACCAACACTTAAAGAACCCTAAGTGGTGAACACATGTGAAGGCCACGAATCAAGTTTAAATTCAATTTAACAGAGTCACTGCACCCACACAATTTCAAGCTTCATTGGATATATGTTACTTCTTATGGTTTAATACAAAAAAAACATTAGCGCATTCCAAGTTTCTTATCATTAGCTAATTCAAATTTGCTTTCCATGTTAAGTTGTGGCGCTTTAATTTTCCACGTCTATTCAAATTCTACCCGTTTAACTTGTACGCTCTCTGTTGGGTAAGCTAATCACGTGAAAATGGCTGTTTTCAGCTTGGTGGACAATTTATGTTGTCGAAACGTTTTAGGTTTGTATCCTCCAAACGTTTGTATTTATTACAATGACTTTCGAACACCATAAGGAGTCTGATACGTGTTCAGAAAGTGACGAGTCAATGAAATTATTCTCGAATCAATCAATTGTCATTTGAAGAAATAAGCTCAGACTTCATTAATCGACATTCTAAAGGTCGCACAAAGCTGGATCACAGCAGGGCTGGTGCGAACTTATAGCTGGTCCTGGCTTGTCTAGGCTTTTTCGCTCTCTCTCCCACTTCTTGATAATTGCTATACTATGCATGGCTGTGCTTGCTTCCCCCTTTTTTCTCCTGTCAGTTTCTTCCTCTATATCCTTTGTTTTTGTCTTTGTAGCGATTCTGTCGCCTTCTATATTCTCTCTCTTTGTTTCCCTACATTCAATTCTTATCCCCCCCCCCCCCTTGCTATGTTTCGCTGTACAAGGCTATGCTATAAGATAGCCGAGAAATTACAGCACTCGCCTATACGGGTTGCGAAGGCGCGGGTTCGAATCTTGTCTCGCCAAGAATTTCTCTCTTTCCGTTTGTCTCTCTGTATATACATGTGCTCCTTGACTAGTTCATCAGAGCTATTGCATCTCACGCCGGACGAATTGGCACACGTTGTCTGGAAGCAATGTATGCAGAAGACGAAGAGAGTTCGCACCGATGCATGATGATAATAACTTTATATTTGAGACAGACGACAAACTTCGAGCGTAAAAACTCTGCTATCATATAAGCCCCGCCATATTAGTCTCAATCGTTTCCTCTTCGAATGAGTTTCCTTGAAGCTGATTTCGTTGAACTTGAGCTGAATGTTAACATAAATGGGTCCGAACTTGGCGAGCTTAGTGCGCCGCCAGAAAGGCCATGATTTTAGTGAGACTTGAGCGAGTCGATTCGCTTGAGATTTAGTTTGGGCACACTTGATCAGAGAGTACGCGCAGTGCTCAAAACAGACAGCGCATATGTTTTGACTACTCGCAAGCCTTCATTCTGAGTCTGAAGACTTGCATCTTCGTGAACACAACGCACCTAATCGAACAGCAGTACGGACCTATTTCCAGTGCTGTATAAATGCTATATGTCAGTTTTAGCATATTATGTTATAGAAACGGCTGCGAGTGTTCATATAAAATTTCACGTGCTCACAAAAAATGCCCCTGGGTATGAAGTATGAATTTGTGGTGTTTTTTTTTTTTCCTCTTTTGTCCGGTACATGCGTTATTATGAAATAATTTTCTATGGCGCTCCTTGTGTTCACGATGAGTGTAAGAAACACTCACCCCTAACAATCTTTATGCCACTTATTGTTTCGACACAACTATGTCCTCTTGTAACTGCCCACCAGCTGCTTGGACCTAAGGTTCTGCAGTATGTAATAAATAAATAATAAATGTATTAAATAAAAGTGACACCTCTTTTTTTTTATGCCTAGGTTGCCTACCCTTACTATGGCCCCTACCAAATTTCGAAGGGTGTTCACTTATTCAATATACTTTTTCTCTGCAACTACCGAAAGGAATGACATTCAGCTGTGTTAACGTAGAGACTCATAGCCCATATCTGAGCTAAAAGATTTAACATTTTGATCAAGTTTTTGTAAAACAAAAATAAAACTACTGCACGCACAAAGCCACAGAGGGCGCGTATTGTTGTGCAATACATTTACAGCTTCACTTTTTATGATATGAGAATTTTTTTAGTTCAGATTCTTTCTAACTTGTTGTAACTCACGCATAGAAAGTTTCATCGAAATTGATTCAATACTTTTATAGAAAAGGTACATTAAGTGGAAAATTTTTGTTAAAAAACGGAATTTGAGAAAAACGAAGTTTTACGTGCGAATACTACTTACACACCAGAGGGCGCGCGGTGCACTTCGGCGGGGCGTTTAAACCACTTAAGGTGGCCGCTCGACGTCAGGCTTCCACAGGTTTGTTCCCAAATGTACAGTGGAGTTTTAGTGTCAAACTTGCAAATTCGATTTTTGGGAAGTTTTTCCTCTACCATAACCCCTTGGTACTACGAAGGCTATGCAAAAATATTGTCTTGGGAGATGCGGCATTGTGTGCTTGCTCGCTTGATGTTTTATGATGTGCTTATGCGTGAAGCTTTTTAACTCTGGACAGTGTGTAATTTTTGTATTTTCTTCCTGGGACTGACTTCTCTTCAGCTTGGCATCTCCCATATGCTTGTGAGTTCAATATTATTTGAGTACTACCACCAATTTGTTATATATAATGTTGAAACAAAGAAAACAATTACCACCTCGAACGTGGGTATATGCTGAAGCGTCAATTCTTGAGTGAGGTTGTAAGGTGCCAAGTGTTCTGAGTATTTGCTCCCTGCCGATAAGTTTAGCGCGCAAACACAACACAAACTTCCTGCCTCGCACAAGAATACCAGTGTAAGCGCACTTGAATGTCGAGTGCACCAGTGGAAGGTCTTCGTTAAAGCTTATAGTTCATAATGAGATAAGTATAACGAGCTACTCAAGCTGGCGCATAACATTGCGCTTTACACTGTTCTCATTATGCTGTATAGACGGCGATAAGACACATGCCAGGAGAGCTGTGATTGGGGCAATGGCCTTTCTGTCAAAGTGCACAATATCAACTCATTTACCACGACACTATACTATCTACGACGGGGCCATCATCGAACCTTACGCAGCACTCCAAGAAAGCACGAAGTACAGGACATCCATCACTCGATCGAAGCATCGAACGCGGCTTCATACATACACGCACAAGCACGTGACACGGGTGCACAAGAACCACGTGATTGGTCCCACGACACACGTGACGCAAGGAAACAAACTCCGCCCACGACATGATCAGAACACTGTCGAGCACAGATTCACAACAAAGGTAAGAGGTGCCAGCAAACCAGTGGTAATAGGGGGAGGCGGTAGGGGGGGGGGGGGGGGGAGGACGGTAATGAGGGGCGAGAGCGCGCGGCCTCCGTACCTGTCCAGCGTGTTTAGCAGTGAGGGCAGTCGCCGAGGAAGACGCTGATGGGAAGGTAGCGGGAGCGACGTTCGTCGGCGATCGTCATCCTCGGGCGGTGAAAAACGGCTGGGACGGCCGGCTCCGTCGTCCTCTTCGCGGGGCACACAACACCGGTAACACACATGACGCGCTGCTGGCTGCGAGGCGGCGGCGGCAGCAGCACGACGGACACCCAAAACCGCGGGGCTGTCAACGACGGCGAACACTCGAAGGAAAGGAAGTTGGCGGAAGGTTTCGCTGCCGGGGGACCAGAAGTTCTGGGCGCAGTCACAGACGGTGTGGTTTTGGTGGTGCGGTTGGGTGGGGGGAAGCAGGCACACGGGAAGGATAAGAAAAAAAAAAAGAGACCGGCGGGGGGCGCAGCAGCAGTGTTCCACGAAGGGTCCGCTCTCAGTGCCGCCGGCCGCCGAGTTACCGCGCGCGCCGGGCAAAAAGGTGAAAGCAGAGGTGGCAAGGAGGGGGAAGGCCGAAGCAGGGCGCCTGCGCACTGGGATGCTCCTGGCCGTTGCTGCTGCACCGCGCGGCTCGACTCGCGTATGGGGGGCCCTACCGTCGCCGGTGAGCTCGCTCCTCTCCGGTGCGCGCCCGATGCTCCCCCCCTGTTCCTTTCCCTTCGTGCGTTCTCTCCCCCTGCCCCATGCGAGCCGGTGCGCGCGTCGCCTAGGTTGCAGGACGCGCCGGGGTGGCGGCATCGGCGCACCGGTCGCCCCCCCCTTCGTCCCTTACGGGCGCCGCGCTGGCGAAGGTGGGCCCGGAGGCGGGAGCACTCGGATACGCTCCCTGCATCCCCCCCCCCCTTCGCCCACGGGCCACAGCTTGGCCGCCCCACCTGCGACAGCCGTGTCCGCGATTCCGTAGTTTCCGGCGCGTAGCACGTGACGAGCAGGAACTCATTAACGCTGCAGCCCTGCGCCACCGCATCATATCCTTATTGCGAAACTTCCAGTGTGTTATCAGGTGGCTTGTTAATTAAACGGCGCACCGTCAAGAGCTGTCTGACCAAGGTGGATGGTGGCTTACAGGACGAGTCACTAATTTTCATGTTGAGTTATCCAAGCGTGCTCCTCCAAGCGTGCTCCTCCAATCGTGCAAATATCACGCGGTGTCCGTAGGACTCCAACGTTATTACAGCTATACACGACATGCATTCATTACTTATGAGCAGCATTTACATGCTGACTGATTTTGTTGTGAAACCTTCATACCTGAAGCTTCAACGTTCCAACTGTTTCACGATCAATTTATAGTTGTCTGGTCTAGTGTCAGCTCCGCCTTGAACAAAGGGTAGCTCTAATTTGCTTCTGACCAGTGTTTGCGCTCTACGTGTCAATATTGCGTTTTGAAGAGTTAGTAAATGACATGCAAATATAAGTATTGACGTCGTTTGACAATCGTTGGCAAACTGACAATGAGCCAATGACACTCTTGAGAGGAAAAAAAAAAGAACACTCTTAAATCCATGCGTATAAATTTAGATGGAAACCATCGGAAAATATACGGAACATCGAAGATTTGGGGGCATGTGACCACCTTGACGGCTCTCACGGGCCGCTCAAACAGCGTCTCCGTTCCACTTCTTTACTTTTTGCTTTATAATTGCCACCCATGTGCCTGTCACCGTCATATGACCCTGACCTTTACGGAGCAAAGGTGCAAATCCCAACAGCCCAAGGCAAGCTGTACGTGCTGTAGGTCAGGACTAGAAGAGGGCGGGGGGGGGGGGGGGGGGGTGCTGAGGACAAGAACACATGGTTCGTCTGGTCTCCCACGCACACCTTAGATGCGCGGCTATCAGCTCCCCTACAAGCGCCCTCTTTTCCTCATCAGCCAGGTCACGCTGTCGGGACGCTTCTTGTTTTCTCAGACGGTAGCTGACGTATAGAGGATGCTGGAATGATATCCCCACCTTAACTGGCGCAGCCGAAAGGAAGGGTGTGTTCCACCCCCCCCCCCCCCCCCCCGGAATTTTTCTCATTTATCATGCCTGCGTTTCTGCACACACATACAAACGCACGTAGAGGGTGGTTAAACACCCGTATCGGAAAAAAATTACTAGCTATGCCCATGCTTGGCTATAATGAACTTGCAGTAATTAAAACACTTTTTGCTGCAATAAGTAACGCAAGAATTACTCTTGCGGGCAGGTAATTTAGTAATGTAACAAATTTCTTTAGGAGCGTAGTTTTATTACTTTCTCATTTACGTTCGTACAATATGTACCATGTCCACTTCCCCATTGATTGATTGATTGAAATAACTTTAATGTTCTTTCCATATGGCATAAAAAATTACCGCAAGAGCAAAGAAAAATAACAAAGACAGGTTAATGCGAGTGCCAAGCGTCAAGCGTAGCAAGTTGATTGATTTGTGGGGTTTAACGTCCCAAAACCACTATTTGATTATGAGAGACGCCGTAGTGGAGGGCTCCGGAAATTTTGACCACCTGGCGTTCTTTAACAAGCGTAGCAAGTTGAACAAGTACACCTGAGATTTCTGTGTGCATGTGCTGCACGTGTAGTGCTGTTTGTTAATTTCAAAATAGTTCTGATGCCTCCAGTTAGGTCTTAGATATAACTTGTAATTCAAAGAACCAGTCAACAGGCAGTGACATTCATTCCCCCCCCCCCCCAGGAAACTCGGCAATTCGTAGAGTACACCGTGGTGATCACGCCTTTCGCATATTATACAGCGCCGCGCAGAGCCTCCATTTCGAAAAACGATTCCCGCGCTCCTTTCCTACGCCTGACCAATCCCCCTTTAACGCGCAGTGACGCAATGTTACCGACCGACGACTTGACGCAGCACGCAGCTCGATGATTGGCTTAAACCAGTGACGACGAAGGGCTTCGCCTTCCCCTCCCCTGTAAGGGAGAGGGTGTCACAGGTCCCGTTAATTAGGGAGGCGATCGCCGGGCTAATTCCAAGGGCCGATGTATCGGCCCCCCGAAATGCACCACGAAGGCACGGACAATTTAAAAGTGGTCCTGTTTTGCGCGCCAGCGGACGCCGGCTGTGACCCAAAGAACGAGTAAGAGCCGAGAGTTGATAAACAAAACAAAATTATATTCTCAAATATGGCACATCAAACGATACACAAATATGCACACTCGACAATAGTTGAATACAATATATCACCAATCAAACAACGTACTACACAATACAATCAGCTACACTCGAAACAACTGACACAAACAACAATACACGCTACAATGAAATCACATGCATCGAACAACCAAGACACTTAAAGAATAAAGAGTTCGCAAACTTATTCAGTCCAAAGTCCTTGGAACAAAGTCTGAATGATACTCTTCCAAGAATCACTCACTCAAAGTCCAGCGCTGTTGTCGATTAGCTGCCCCCGAAGTTTCTCTTCCAGGAAACCTCGCGTCTTCCTTTGGCCGCTCTCCAAGCACCAAACTTCTTCGCCGGTAACTCGTCGGCTTCCCACGCGTTGTGATTGCAGGACGCGTCTTTGCTCTCTGGCGGTTGTCTCACATTATTTTTCTGCTGGTAGCACCAGCCTTCACCGCGGAAACCCTCTTCATCACCTGCTTTGTCAATGACGACAAAGCCTTCGCCGACACGGCGGAATGACCTTACGCACACTTGTGCACAACTTCCTTCATCTCCTGCCTACGCGACGCTGGCGTAAACTGTCTTCGTCTCCTGCGTTGTCCCTAAGGACAACAGCCTTCGCCGACACGGCGGAATGACCCTACGCACACTGGTGCAAACTTCATTATTCTGCTGATCGCCCTTCTCCACTGCTCGCTTAAATACCTTTCGCGCCAGATTCCAGAAAATTCTGATCGTTTCGTCGGCGCGATGCACAGTCAAGGCTGGGGAAAGGGCGAGACATTTCGAGAGCCGTCTGGGAGACGTGACGCAAGCCTGCATCACCCCGCCCCTTTCCTTCGAGAACCTTCCAGGGCTTGCTCAGCGGCCGATGTGAGGAGGTTGGTCGGCGAAGCTACGCTTCCGAGGGAGAGAGACGGCGCGCCCGGGGAGTCTTTGGATACTTGTTTTTTTTTTATCTAGCGCCAACCCCGAGGCGCCCCCCTGGCGCCCGTCACCGTCACTTTCGCCAGAACTCGGCGGCGCACCTCCTTCAGAGCACTCGTTTGTGACAGAGGGGAGGGGCGATGCCGAGCGAAAATTTGATACCAGCTGAAACCGATGTGCTAACCATTGTAACTTTCTTATTACAGGCCGCATTCGCTAAATTTTTGTGGCAGCATGTTCGCAAACCAAAAGGGCACGCATTTCTCTTTACAACAATTTATAAACCTCGGGGTTGTTTACTGGCCCTTTACCTGCACTAAACATCAAGAAGTAATTCATAACACAATTTAATTACTTTTTATGAGTAATTTTTCCATCTCCATAATCATGTCATTCGCACCGGGTTCACGTTAAAAAGACCAGGCGTGGAAACAAGGAAACACGAGAGAAATCTAATCACCACGAACGGCGATCGTCATTCTGAAAGGGCTCTCAAATGGACACGCTAAGATGATCGTCGTCTCAGGAACGGATAAAGACTTCACAAGTATAGGATACGGTGCCTATAACCATGTAGCAGTCTCCCCCTTATTGACGCACTGCACACTCAAAGTCATGCACCTGTATCCTGTATTTGCCAGCCCGATTAACTGAAACGCGCGTTGTCAAAAAGACGGAGCAGTCGCTCGCTGTGCCTTTACCTTATAGCAGCTGTGCTCGCGTGGATCACACATACAACCAGTTTGCGTGTTTATTATTCTCTTTCAGTCGTTTACGCAACAAGGTACTGCAGGGACAAGTAGGAAAAAAGTGGGCTAGGAACACATGATTTATCCAGGTATACGCGCAATTAAAAGTACGCTTTTTTTTTTTTTGCTCTCCGAAGCAACACGAAGTATAGTATATCCCCTTTTCGTTGCTTCTTCGGAAGTTACGCGGTGGCTGAAAAAGACATTCGGAACCTTAGCTGGAACGCCGTACGTCAACGCACGGAGATTCATGCGCAGGATCTAATCCCGGCTGTGGTGGCTGCATTTTCGATGGAGGCGAAAATGGTTGAGGCCCATGTACTTAGATTAAGGTGTACGTTAAAGAGCCGCGGGCGCCCGAAATTTTCAGAGCCCTCCACTTCAGGATATCTCATAATCATATGGTGGTTTCGGGATGGTAAACCCATGATAATAATAGAAACTAACGGCGGGTGTCATCCAGCGGCTGTGATACGCATACCCCGTGGAACTTCAATTGGAGCTTATCACCGTCCGTTTCTCATAACATCTCCTGCCAATATTCTTTCAACTCTTCCTGCTGCATAGTACATAGCCGGCTATGCATGCGCAACGACAATCCTATCAATCTCATAATTGAGAATTCTAGACAGATGTAGGCAGCTATAGGGCACAGGGAATAATCCAAAGTGTTTTCGCACATACAATGAGTACATACGTCTATCTCACTGCCTGAATTAAAGTATGGCACAACTTTGAGCTTCTTCGTATAGGCCTGCATCATGATGACAATCTGAACTGCGCAAACACATGAACAAACATGCAATACAAGTCGTATATTGTACGCAAGGAGCAAAGTAAACCCTCCTTAAAAGTGTATCGTTACATTTTTTCCCTTGAGAAAGAGGAGGGTGTGTATGAGCAAAATCTCTTCTGACTACACATTCCCAGCATTCACATTTTCAGGCGCAGTCCCTATTTTTTTTATGCTATCAATGTACCAATATGGGTACACGAACACGCAAGGTATAACACTGTCAGATATTTGAAATACGCGAGTCGGAAACTTTATGTACACCGGCAAGCGAGTCTCCTTCAATCCAATAGTGACCCGAAACGGTTCATTTCATTACTTCATCAGAGCGTCTCCTGCTGCGAATCCTCCTTCCCCATCCCCTCCAGTGCGCAGGCCAGAATCGACGTCCCCCACCTTTCCGTAATGACCGCGATCATCACCATCAGAATAAAAGCTTCATCGCCGCGGGCGGCAGACGAACGGGGCAGCCGGTAAAGCACAAACTGAAGGCAAGGTAAGCTTCCAGCGTGACCGGCAACGCGCGGCGGCCAACGTAAGTGGACGGCATCTCGTCTTCCCCATCTGGCACACACTAGATCCCCAGCTCCCTTTTTTTTCCTTCCCCACGCAGGTTCTGCTCGGCATTCACCTTCGCCCCCGGGCGAGGCAAACGAAGGGAAGCGTACAAGTACAAACAACGAGGGAAAACTATGCCCATCAGACAAGCAGCCCAAACAACAGTAGAAAGGCGGGAACAAAAACCGAACGTTTCCGTTCTTCTTTAATCCCCGCGTTTGGATGTCCTCCTCCTCATCTCCTCCGGTAGTGGATGGCAGCAGCTCTGTATGCAAAGCAGTCACAGCTGAGTCCTATGCGGGGTCCGGACAGGCTGGAGTCGTGAGACAAGGTGAGGAGACCCCGCGGCCCCGGCCGCATCTCGCACACGTATTCCCATGGTCGTCGCAGCCCGCACCGCGATGACTGCTCTTCAATGCGACCGCTTAACGAGCACGACGCGTGCCGGGGATTACCTTTCAGGGAAGGGCCCTTCCCCACCCGCCTATAGTTCTTCTTTTTGCCACACGATCAGGGCTCCACTGGACGTGGCCTCCTCCTCTTCACAAACACACCTTGAAGGCCCCCATCCCCGTGCCAAAGTAGAAACCCGCACAGGGCAACCATCCCGTCTCCCCATCAGCCAATGCTGCCATCAGGGAGCGTTCTCCCTAAGGCCTGTCAGCCAAGGTGAAGAGAGGGGGAAGGTAGGCCAACTTCTGCACGCGTTCGCGGAGGGAATCAAGGTGGAATTTATCCCCCGTAGCGATCACCGAAGCACGGACGGACGTGCAGCAACGGCTGTGCCTATGGCCTACAGGAGGGGCGAAAAATCTCTCCCCACAACCTCGCCCCAGCTCCAGGGCTGCGGCGTCATGCTGCTGCCACCGCCCGGTAATGCGCGCTAAAGGCCCTAACCTTTTCCCCAATTTCAATCCCTCCATTCTATTCCCTCATCGTCCGCGTTCCTTTCTTTCTTTCCTGGCCGAATACAATGAAAGAGTCGTGGGAGCGGGCGGCGAGACAATCCACGAGGTGAGTCACGAAGGTAAGAGCGCAGTGGTCTGTCAGGAGCGGGTGAGAGAGAAAGAGGCATAATTCGGGTGGAAGGGAAGAACACTGCAGGGTTTCCTACAGGTTGGCGGAATATACGCGACAGACAGCACCACCTATATACCACACAACGAAGCCCGCAGGGCAGCGGCCTGCGCGCACCGGCACTACAGTGCCGAAATACGGTTCGTGACCCCACACAGCAGTATCTACGTGCCCCGTCGTCCCCCACGAAAGGCACAGCAGTTGCATGACAATGAGTCCCCGACGCAACGGTGTGTTCCAGTTTCACGCTGCCTGCCAGCGGGTGACGGCCGCTGCGCGACAAGCGGGCAACCGCCGTCATCATGACCGGGCTTGGAGAACGAGAGTGGGCTTTGCGTTGCAGAGCCAAAAGTACCAAAATGGAGAAGGGGAGGATCAAGAGTTGGAACGAAAATAAAACACGAAATGATGTCAGTGGAAGCTCGTGTTTACTTGCTACAGGACGCTGTGCAGGGGAGAGGTACCGATCTCCTCTTTCCTGACTGAAACGTTACCTACACCTCCCTTCCCACTCCCTCGTTCTATCCCTCTTCTTCTCAATTTACCTCGGAATCCCTAAAAACCTTTCTGCAACATCCCTAGCATAGAGAGGGGGACAGCATGTCGAACGAAGAGAATGAAATGGGAATTCGTCGTGCGCCCGCATGCGTGCTCGGGACGTGCTCACGTGGACGGAGGGAAGGGTGACCTGTGCGAGGTGAGAGGGGCTTAGGTGTTCGCAGGGAACGACAGCGCGAGTGTCGTTGTGCACGCCGAACGCGCACTTTCTCATTCAAGGGGCAGCGCGCCAGAGCCGGCAGATGGCGCACCCCAGGTTACGCGTGGCCTGCCTGTCAAACTCGCTTCTCCCTTCTACATTTTCGTTTTTTTTTTCTCCCTTCTGAATCCCACCGGCGCAGTAGGTGAGCTCAGGTTTTCTAAACTGTGGACCCGTGCATATACCGTTATTCGCAGCGCGTGAGGTGCGCTCACAAAGAAAGGAAAGCCGTGGCGGCCGCCTGTACTGTATACATACGCCATGCGTACGCCCGGTCTGTCCCGCTTCCAGCGTGGCTGTTGTGTGTATGTCTGGAGGAAGGGGAAGGGGGGAGTGCACAGAAGTCCCGTGGGGAGAAAAGGAAAGGACTTATATTGGGAGATTGGCTCCCGCGCCCAGAAGGCTTTATACCGTGCCCGGTGGAGGGCCTGGAAAACTGACTCCATGTACATTCGGGGACCTTTGTGACAAAAAGCTTACGCGGCGTTCGCTATATGACGTAAAGGGGATGTCAAAAATTAAAAAAAATAAATAAAATACACGTCATGTAGGCTTTTGAAGGTTAAGAACTGGCACAAATTCAACGTGGAAAGAAAAAAGTGGATGGCATGTCACTTTTTAAACAACGAAAAAACCACCTTTTCTTTTTTTGTGACACTGTGGGAGGTATTTAGGTAAAAACAATTTATTGTCGACATTTGTCGGTGTTCTAAAACGCGTATGACATTATATTTGCAAGGTGTTTCAGCGCGCGAACAAAGGAAAAAAGGACAGGGTAGACAGAAAAAATACACGTGCTAGGAGATAAATGCGTAAGCACTTCATCGGTTGCTTTATCACAGGCTGAACGTGATTACCTGGCTGGGCTTTGAGGCATTAGAGGACCTGTCACACGTGCTGTTACTGGTGTGTAGATTAGGCTTGTTTTTTACCTTCATGCTCTGTAATCTTCCTTTTTAGACGTATAAATTCTTGCCACTCTGTGAAATAAAGTTAGTTGGAAGTCAGCGCTCTTTCTGTCTACCCTGTCCTTTTTTCCTTTGTTCGCGCGCTGAAACACCTTGCAAATATGACTACGCACCAACCAGCCCAAGCTTCCACTCTTGTGAATGACATTATACTTTGTGTAGTGCCATATCTTTCGAACATTTACTTCAATATAAAGCACGCATGCTTTTAAACGTTGCGTATGCATATTGGGCTCGGATATGCTGCATGAAAGTACGAGAAAGAGATGAGGAAAAAATGGCAACGTTATAACCATGAATGATGGAAGTGGCCATGACAAGATTTCGTTGCCACGTTACCTCTCTCAACTCTTACATGAGCAGAGCAGGTTTAGTAGCTTCGATTCTGTGCCGTAATCAGAAGGAAACCATTGAAATCAGTAGGAAACATTTTACCGTATTATCCTGTCGCCGGTTCCCCACATCGAGAAAAGAATAGTGCTATCCCTTCAAAAGCTCCGCCTAGAAGTATCAGAGCTGGTTATTTTTTCCTTCTGGCGCACTACTCAGGACACGGCCACACGGATGTTTTTTTCGCCGTTGAGGAATTCATCAGTGGGGCTAAAAAATAACCAGCTAAGTATTGCCGGCTTTAGATAGTTTATAGCCATTATTAATAATTAAAATCAATATATTATTTAAAAATAGGTTCTACGAAAGATACACTAGAAAAAATATACAAGTTCACCCACTACTCAACCAAACCTCTGCAATGAGAATGAGTCCTGCTCAGAGGAAAAAAAAGCACACACACACACACACACACACACACACACACACACACACACACACACACACACACACACACACACACACACACATATATATATATATATATATATATATATATATATATATATATATATATATATATATATATATATATATATATATATATATCGCAATACCATTTTTTACCTGAATAAATTTGACCGATTGATGAATTGGGATCTAATCAAGCCACATACGTGTTCACAGTGGAAGTCATATAGTGGTGCTTTATGCGTTTACCGCGATGACAATTGGCTCCAACAGACATTCTTTTAAAGACAGAATTTTCAATGAGTAACGGATGGTGAAGCAAAAAATAGAAGTGTAATTGTCACGTAGGCCTCAGCATCAAATATAAAGGGCCTACCCAACTGACATCTTACAAGTATTGGATCACTTGTGCTAATTTAAACAAGTTTTCTGATACTGCAGCGCGTATTGTTCTACCCTCGAATATACAGGTAGCTACTGGTAGCTACTGAACACAAACCAGGTAGCCACTCAACAAGTACAGGTAGCTACTGAACACAAACCCAGTGTTCCATTTCTTACGCAAGCCCTACCCTGTTCCTTATAGCTTGGTCCAGCCTGAAAATTGCGAAGAACAGGATATAGTTCATAGACTATGCTGTGCCTCAGGATATCCTGAGGTCGAGCATAGGCTTTAAATTAGTATGCTGACACTAAAATGTTCGCTTTCACTTTTTTTGTTTTTTGCGCCAAAATGAAGGCGACGACCTCAACAACTAAAAAAAAAAACGCAATAGTAACCATGCCCAATTATTTACTGCCCGCTTTCAACAGCTAACTACGTTTCCTGCTGCACGAGTTAATCAGGTCCTGCTTAAAGTGCTGGATATAACCAGGAAACCAGGCATTTCTTGTCTGGTTTCTTGGATATAGCCAGAGTTTAACCATGCAGGACCTGATTGAGAGTGGGATCCGACGTCACAACAAAGCACGAGCTTCCCGTCACGTGCTCCGCAAGATGTCATGGCGTTGCCACGGCTGCTCCATTCTGCGGCTCGGGTGGTGACGAACAAGCGAGACGTACGGATGTTTTTGTTGACGCTCAAGCGGTCGTTTCAAATGTTTCGGTCCATGACGCGATCACAACCAGCCACAGTATAATGCATCAAGTTGCCACAGTGGACATTGAATAGCCCAACATCGAGATAGTGTCGATGTCAATAGGTACGCCATGCAAACATAGACTTTAATGCTAGAATAAAATATTTTGTCGGCATTTATTGAACTTCACACATGGGCAGAGCAGTCACTGTGTACACGATATTTGTATGACACAGTAAACTCACCATCAAAAATTGGTATGAGTACCTGCTATAATGCAAGCGATTGCTGAAGAGGAACGCAGCCAGAACCCGCGTGCTTCTTCCTCTTTTGCTCTCTCTCCTCTTCTGCCACCCCCTCCTCTTGTTTTTGTGCTTTAAACTCCAAGCGCAAAACAAACGCCTATCTTTTGAATGGTGCCGTGGAATAAATCCCGAAAAAATCAAAAGGGGGAGCACATCTTGCCATGATGGCCGTTTAGCCTTTTAAATATATGTTTTATATTTTATTTATGAATATGAAAGCCGCACTTCGAAATATAGAAGCAAAATGATCACTATTACATATAAATAACATGATGATAGTCAACTAATCACACTTATACTTCATATTGAGTATGTGTCACCAAACCATTGCCATAGATAAGTAAAGGTAGATGATCCGAAATTTTTTTTATTTGCATCTTTAAGCCTCGTATAATAAAACAATCTTGGCTCATTCACCCGAAGCATTTCGAGAAACTCGTCCTGCATCTGAAACGACAAGTAGCTTTCACTTTTGTACTCGGTGTCTCCTCTATGGCGATGCTACAGAGTTCACAGTACTGGTAAGTTCGCTATACTTAACTCTCAAGCAAATTAAATGCGATGTTTGATCAATAAATCCTGGTGCGTAAAGGTATGGACACTTGCGAGGGGAGCCCCTCCCAGCCTGAACACAAGGGGGCAGGGGGGTGCCTGGTCTCTCACTTGTTCCCAGAATTTGCGCCAGTGGCCTGGCGACACCGTTTTATAGTCTATAGTGGCGTCCTAGCCATCATGTAGACGCCGACGTGTAAGTCAAAACTTTTAGGTCACAACCATGGAACCGTGTAACGAGTTGTTCCCGCGAAATCACCGTTGACTACCGCGCCGAAGAACAGGCTTGATTATACAGGCCCTTCTGCGCGCTCGGCAACGAGCGCAAACAGGAAAGGTGTACTCAAGGAGCCACAGCCCTCCATCAGGGCCGCCATTTGGCCGCAACCATGGAGCGGTGAACCACGAAAGGCGGGATCATCCCGTCTTTACGACGCCTAATGAGCTGCTGCCCTGAGCCGTTTGTCTATAAAGGCGCGGATAGGGGCCGGCTTGCCTTGTCGATACGCCCGCCTTGCTAAAGACTCCTGTTTGTCCGGGCCGGCCAATAAACTCAACCTCACGAGCAAATTTCAAGCTCGCGTTTCCAGCTTTTACAACACAGTACAATGGAGTGGCTGCAGGTATAATACTCGATGAACTATTGCTGTAAAGTTTCGCTCAACTTGTGTTTGTTCCTTACAGGTAACGAAGGAGAAGGTACAAAACCAGGGCAGCTTCCCACGAAAAAAAAAGCCTACCGATAACAGAAGCTGATATGCCCATATGCAGCTCACTGAGGAGGTTATCCTGCTTCAGCATACACACTAATATATGCTGCCACCGTAGCGATTGTTATATGAACGTACTAAAGTACAGAGGGAGTGACGTTTTGTTCAACAGCATGCAAAACTGTCCTAGTTGCTTTACCTTCGGGGAAAAAAGTAGTCCTCAAAGACCAAAACACAGAGAGTACGGCCCAGAACAGGCGCTAAATTTAAAACTGCGAAATAAGCCCGACCGCTGTCATCTGGATTGATTGATTGATATGTGGGGTTTAACGTCCCAAAACCACTATATGATTATGAGAGACGCCGTAGTGGAGGGCTCCGGAAATTTAGACCACCTGGGGTTCTTTAACGTGCACCCAAATCTGAGCACACGGGCCTACAACATTTCCGCCTCCATCGGAAATGCAGCCGCCGCAGCCGGGATTCGAACCCGCGCCCTGCGGGTCAGCAGCCGAGTACCTTAGCCACTAGACCACCGCGGCGGGGCTGTCATCTGGATTGTTCTTGCGTTTTGGTCTTTCACTGCTGCTTTTTGCGTGCGATTTAAACACGCAACATTCATTTAGAGTCCGTGACTATGTATACATCCCGCACCAATCATTGTTAAATAATAGTAATAATAACATAATTAATATTAATAATAATAATAATAATAATAATAATAATAATAATAATAATAATAATAATAATAATAATAATAATAATAATAATAATAATAATAATAACAATAATATCATAGAAACCAAATCGATTTGCTCAAGGGTACTTATGGTGCCAAAGATGCTCGCGAAACATAAGTTGTAATCACATATATCGTGCAAGACGTAACTGCATCAGTCGATCTAGATGTTTCAATGGATCACGGCCCCTCCGTATAAAGGCGTGAGTCAACTTAGTATGTGTGTAATTGTGGAATGACACTCACACGGGTATCACACACACACACACGAAAAAAATCGGCGACTCATCCTGTGTTTGCACGAGAGCTTTTCAACATATCTGACTAATACACAGCTTCATTAGCACGTCAACACCCTTCTTTCTGTCGGTAGCACCGTGAAAAATTAGATTTTTTTTCTTTATTTCATGTTGAACATCTGACCAGATTCGTTTGCTTAACATCAACACCTACCTTCGGCAAGCAAGGAAAAAAGAAAACATTTTATAGAAGGGAAGACAAGGGCAAGCAGGTGCACGACCTCGATTGTACATGATCAAACACCGAATCCATAAACTTTGTTTCTTTCCTTCCTTTTGGCAGCTGCTCACACAACGGAAGGAGCATCACGTTGTACGCGATGGAAGATCATAACGGGCCCACACGCGACTTCCAAATGTAAACGGTCGGTGGACGACCACGCGTAACTCCCCTCCATTCCTCACCTTCTCATACTCAACAAAAGAAAAGAAAAGAACGAGTAAAAGAAAATGAAACAAGCTCACCGTTAAGCGTGTGCGGGGACGTACGCCCAATACGACAAAGCCTTTTGCTTGCGCTTTACCTGTATATAACGGCGAGTACAAAGGCAGCTCGTGGCATATCCCACCGCCACTTCACCCTCTCCCCGGCTTCTTGTGTGTCCCACTGCGGTATTACAGCTCGCTTGATCCGACACCGGGCGTCGCTTCGTAACGGTGTGTGGGCCACAGCTGATAGCGGATCGACAAGAAGAGACCGAGCAAAACGGGGTGCCCGGGAATCGACCCGCTCTGACGACGGTAAAAGCCGAGCGAATGAAGGAAACCTGGGGTGCAAACTCCGAAAGGGAGAGAGAGAGCGGGGGAGACTACAACATCCACACAATTGGTTTCCGGAACACAAAGGAAGTCGGGAGCGAGCCAGGAATCGCTGTGTCGCACGGTCATACAGTGAAGCCCCGCGTGTGTGCTCTTTTTTTTTTTGTTGTTTCTTGAGTTCTTCGTTCATTCATAGACCCCCCCCCCCCCCCCCCCCCAAACTCCTTGTTTGCATCAGCCCGGTTGCTCAGAACGCCAGCCGGCTTTCCTGTTAGACGGCCGGTTTGTGGAAATCGCGGTTATATGCGCTACTCATCGAGCCGGACAGCAGCCTCGAGCAGCGGTTGCGCTCGAAGGCCAGGTAACGCGATGCACTTCCTCTTCGCTGCGGTTTTCTGAGAGGCCACATAAAATGACAGCAATCGTTTCTATGGATGAAGACAGCTGACATTGGGCGTTTGAACGTCTCTGCAAAGAAAGAAAGAAAGAAAGAAAGAAAGAAAGAAAGAAAGAAAGAAAGAAGGAAAGAAAGACAGAAAAGAAAAAAAGAAAGAAGGAAAGAAAGACAGAAAAGAAAGAAAGAAAGAAAGAAAGAAAGAAAGAAAGAAAGAAAGAAAGAAAGAAAGAAAGAAAGAAAGAAAGAAAGAAACTTCCCACTGAGTACTTCTCACTGTCGTACCTAAGAAAAGAACAAAATATAAATACGCGAGAGATTGTGTAAAGCTGTGAGGTGGCGAGTTGTATGGAACTTGAAAAAGCGGAAAAGAAACGCGCACGCACGCACGCACGCACGCACGCACGCACGCACGCACACACACACACACACACACACACACACACACACACACACACACACAAATACTGTTGCCGTAAAGCATAGAATGCTAAGGCCACCACAAGAACAATAAAACAGCGGAACTTGAAGGTGTGGCCCGCCTTACTTTTCTCGTTATTACACATGTATGTGTACTCTCACGACCTCCTTACACTGAATAGATGCATCAGAATTTGCGTTGGAAGCACACTTCACACTTTACTCAACCATCTATGCACGCTGCGCGTTTCTTTCCATGGCCTGGGCAGACTATAATATGAATAATAAATTATAACATAATGTAAGGAGCGCCACAAAGGCCGATTCAAGGAATAGAAAATGAAACAAGACGGAAATTCAAGATATCTTTCGTCGCCTTAACAGAGCCACTGGAGTGACGCTGAGAAAGCTTCGTTCTTTACTTGGACTACACGAGAACTTACGCATCACCAATCGCTACCAACAAATCCCACTATGGCGAATAGAATCATGTAATGCGACGGGAAGTCAATCATGTGCACACGTGAGGAAGAGCACCTATACAATGTTGCCTGAACACCTTGAATTGCTTCTAAGGAGGCTTTCGCAGAACGCGCGCATCTTATTATAGCCTGTATAATAACTACATTGGTTGGTGACACAAGGCTAACAAAGAGTGCCGGTTCGTGGAGGCAAAATGGGAGAACAGGGAACGCGACACTTCACGCATGAGACTGATAACGAAGGAAGAAATAAGTCTACGTAATAAAACGCGGGTGACGAAAAAAAACACGCAAAAACAAAACAGCGGACTCCGATATCTATGCATACATACAAGGCGAAACGCTGAATCTTAGAAGCGCAGAATAATAAAGCCAACGTAAAGGAGTGCAGCGAAGGCAACGTCGAAAGCAAGGAGGACAGGGCGCTCTGATCCAGGTTGTCAGTAGAGAACGACAGAGGCAGTTCGAGTCCGAGCCCCCCGTGAGCTCGGAGCCCGATCACCTTCTCGTAGAGGCGTCATCTCGGCGACTCTGTCCCTCCTTCTTTTCCCTACAGTATAAAGCGGAAATAAAATAAACCGGCTAGATAATCGAACACGACCCTTATAGGCGAGCAAACACACAGATAGGCACAAAAAGGGCGCGTGTGTGTTTGGGGAGAGAGCGAGAAGGAGACGAACGGGTGAGGAGAGACACGTGTGCTGCAAACTGGCGCACGCTTCACATCACATCGGCTCTATGGAGACGGCGGCGGCCAATGCTCTAAGGCGGTAAGGAGAGAGTGGAAAGAAAGGAAGCACACGCGAGGAGACAAAGAAAAATAAGCCGGGAAATCACCGGCGGCGGAGCTCAGGTATCGCGGATAGTGTGTACTGTATAAGGTGCTCGCGGGAAACAAACAACAAGATAAAGGTGGGCAGGGAAGAAAGGGGGCGGGATATAGACGGCAGTCGAAATCTGCGAGGAAAGGGAGGGGGACCAAGCGAAATCAAGAGCAGGGTCATTTTTCAAGGAGAGTGGAGCCAGTTTCCATCTTCTCCGCCCTTCTTCCCGTTTCTTTCCCTACACGACGGCTTCGTCGAAAACTGTTCCCTTTTATTGGCTTTATCGGCGCGTTTTTCATTTCTGGTCGAAACCTTTCGCCGTAAGCTCCGGCTCTTCGTTATACCGTCGAGAGCGGAGGAGGAAAGAGAGAATGGCGCGTAAACGGAACGGGCAACAAGCAACGGTAAAGCGAAAGAAGACGAAGATAAGCATCGGCCGGACGATCCCTAGGCTCCGGGATAGGACAGAGTCAGAAAAAAAGGGGGGAGGGGAAGAAAAGGGAATAAAGATCGAAAGGAGCGCCGTCAAGGTGTGTCCGTCTCCCTCGGCCCGACGAAGAGGGAAAGGTATGGACGAGGGAACGAAGGAAACACCAGGAGAAAAAAATATTGGGGAATGGGGAGAGAGGGATCGTTTTGTCTCTGAGGGACCTTTTTTTTTCGTGAGCTCCCTCTCGCCTTTCAGACCCGTTCGAGCGCGCGGCCTCCCGTGTACGATTTGCAGACTCATCGCTGTCGATGCCGGCCGTTCTCGTCTTCTCGTTCGGACCTCCTCTGTCACGGAGCTCAGCACGAAGTTTTCCTTTCCTTCGCGAGTGCCTTCTCCTTCCGCAGCGGTACAAAAGAAAGGCTCCTCCTTTAGAAAGAGGCATCGAGTTGTTCGATATTGTTGTCGGGAGTTGTAAGAGTCTTACGTGCGAACCAGGCAAACCTGCGCGAGGAGGTGTGGGAAGCTCTGATTCCCTCCTCTCTTTCTCTCCTTGTGTCTCTCCTCTGCACGGCAGGGTTAGCGCTCGCCATCACCACGTCGGTATACACTGTTATCTTAAGAACGAGAGGGCAGATCTAGCGGCAGGAAATGAGCTTGCAGCTGTATGTAACGCGCGAAGACATTCATTGGTGCGCGCTTGCAGTTTCGCTCTGGACCATCTAACGTGTCTGTGCCGAACCTGCGTCCTATACATTAGAATCGTTCTCGTTTTATTTGTTTCAATGTACACGGAAAGCAAGAGTATCGCGTGTTTATCGAACACATGTCTTCGACAGCTCTTGTACAGGTTATTTCCGAGAGACGTGTAGATGTATAGCGCCACTGGGGCCACGTAGAAATAGGGCATCTGGGAGGCCGCATAGCACCCGGCTATTAGCGAGGCATTGCCTGTTGGCCCCTATTAGAATTCTTTCTCAAGAAGGAGAAAAAAAAGAAATAATAATAATAATAATATTAATAATAATAATAATAATAATAATAATAATAATAATAATAATAATAATAACGCATCTTCCTGATCCCACGTTATTTGAATTTAGGTAGTGTATGACAAAAAATTGCAAAACTTTCTTTTCTCAGATTATGGGCTGATGCTGCCTCGGTTCTCTTGTTACCAGTTTGAAGATATGAATGAAAGAGAATTTGGAGGGCTCGTTGTTTTGTTTGAGTCAATCTTAACGAAAATCCTTCGTTTAAGTTGGAAATTAGCGGGTTACTGCTTGCGGAAATCTATCTATCTATCTATCTATCTATCTATCTATCTATCTATCTATCTATCTATCTATCTATCTATCTATCTATCTATCTATCTATCTATCTATCTATCTATCTATCTATCTATCTATCTATCTATTTATCTATCTATCTACTCATTTTCCCATCTTCCTTTCCCTAACAACTTCACATTTTTCCTCCTTACACTTTCTTTCCTTTATCACTACGCTGTTGTACTACACTATACAAGATTATGCTCTGCCATGGCTGCTTGCCTCGATAACCGGCTGGTTAGGGCACTAGAATTCGCATCGTTCGTGAGTACGCGAGTTGGATTCTCGCCTGGGTTTAAAAAGAAAGAAGGAAAGAAAAAAAAAACGCGAGTTTTTTCTTTATCTTTCTGACTCCGTATTTCTCCTACTGTCCTCTTCCTCCTCCTCTCTCTGTGCACAGTCTCACGCATTAAGCTGTAGTACACTTATCACCGGATAAATCAGCATATGTCTTCTGGTAGCGAAGCAGAAGAGGACGAAGATGGCGCGTTCCGTTTCATGACTCATTACGATAATTTTTCCATCTACGACACACAGCGAGCCTCGACCTCAATTGTTCTTCTGTTGAAGAAATTGAAAGAAAGCCGAGTAACTTGGATGGTTTGACGTGCCTGCGCAGCTAAGGGAGCCGCGATACAGAGAGCGAGAGAATTATTTTAATGGGGAGCTGGACAGGTTTGCCTAGTTTTTCACCCGACAGGCTACTCCAGGTGCCGGGTGATGACAATGATATATACAATGGCAAACACACGACCCATACAGTTACATACACGCATAACAGTCACATAACATACAGTCACTCACACGCACTGCACGATTTACAACCGTTTCGTTCAAGCCTGTGGCCCGCAAGAAAGTCAGTAGCGCTTTTGTGGAGTCTAACGCAGCGGAGGTGTTCTGCCATGGGCCTAAAATATTTTTCAACTCTAAGTTTGCGTCCTGTTGTATTTTTAAGGTCATATTCAGAGACTGTCTCTCTGATTCGTATTTCTTACACTCACAGAAAACATGCTTGATGTCTTCAACGACGTTACATTGGGCACAAAATGCTGAGTCGGAGAGTCCAATTTTGTTCCTGAAGTAATTCGTAAATATAACGTCTAATCGGATGTGGTTTAAACATGTTTCATCTTGCCTGCTGAGGTTTCGCGGAGTCCTGAGGTGACACGATGGATCAACCTTGTACAGAGGCTCATACTGCTGACTAGGGTCTGTCCAGAGGGATCACTGGAGGCGCCAGGCGTGTGGTGACACTAGCGTTGCTGCATCTTGCCTCGAGAAAGGTATCTCGACGATTTCTGTTGAAGTGTTATGCCAAGCTTTGGCAGCGTCATCAGACCGGACGATGCCTTGTATTCCGCAGTGGGCAGGTATCCACTGCAGAACAGTGCGGTGATGGAGTGTTCACAGGCCTTCTTGCATAGGCGTTTGATGTCCGTGACGGCTTGGTCCTGCGTGCTTGGAGACTTCAGCGACTGCAGCTCTGCTCTAGAGTCAGTGAAGATGACCCAGGACTCGGCGGTGTGGTCCACGATGTAATTAGTGGCAGCCCGCAGTGTAGCCAGTTCAGTGGATGTAGATGAGGTGCAGTGACAGAGTGGCTGTGATGGTAACATTGGCAGATGGACAGCGTTTAAGTTTAATAATACAGAAACGGTGACTACGCTGCCATTTTAAATCAAACGCTCAGAAAAATCTATTTATCTGAAAAAATACTGACATACTTTAAAATTAACCAACACTGCATATAACAGAAAGACTCCAAAGAAAAAAATTGGCTTCAAATCTGCATGTTATACTGCAAATGTCGTCAAAAGACGATAGTCTTGCGCCTGGAGAGAGTGAACAAAGCGTTTCTTTGATGTTCTCCGCAAGAAAATTGATGAACGGTATTCTGGAGGCACTGCGTTAGAGTGCCTTGAGCGTGTAGCGGAAGCGAACGAGCGCATCGAGGCACGTCAGACACGAGTGCCATCTGGCAGTTATCTTCGAAAATGAAGGCGTGCGCGTCCGCGGGGAAAGATGCGTGCCTGTCTCGGAGGTGATAAGGTGTAGAACGCAAAGCGACGGGCAGCTGCCACCACCGTGTCGTCTTACCAGAGAGTTGGAAACACTTACTCTTCTGAGCATCGCGTTGCACTGTCAGCGCAGCGCGACAAACGCTACAGTCCCTATAGTTACTTGTGTGTGCTTCTTCAAGTACAAAGGCACACATACAAAACATCGACGTGTTGTTATGGCGCCTCAGATATGCGCAATAAATTGATTTTTAGTTGACAATCGCACAACTATGAACGCTGAACCTTGAGCAATATTGATGGGCGCTGCGGATGGGGTCGGCCCTTTGGTGCCATATGAGGTATCGTTGAGAGCGGACAAACATACAAATGGACAGACAGACAGACAGACAGACAGACAGACAGACAGACAGACAGACAGACAGACAGACAGACAGACAGACAGACAGACAGACAGACAGACAGACAGACAGACAGACCAAAAATATTCCTTCGAAGGTCCCCAAGAAAGACTATCGTCTTTAAAAAAAGGCAAGACGACATTCGATCCCTACAACCACAACAAGGTAAAACACGAGCCATCATAATATATTACGCAAGCACAACAGTGAAACGACTGAAAGTGCAAGTTTTAGCGAAACAGTGCAATTATGTTCGACGGCTGTTTGCGACACTCGGGAACGATCCGAAAGTGTAGAACCGTAAAAAAAAAAAAGTCGTAAGAAGCAGGACAGCAAATAAGGAAAGGTTAGCAATAATACGAGCACACCTGCAGAACAAAAATATTGATCTTCCAATCTTCCAACGTCTCCCCTCAAGAGTTCAAGCAATCCGCCTGCCAGATCGTGGAGCTTATACAACGCGGAGCAAACCTTGCAGCACACGTCACACAAGGTGTCCCACACAACTGACTCGATTCCGGGCAGGCGGCGGCTCGCTTCGACACTCCGCAGCCCTTAACACTCCCCTCTCTGTGAGTCGAGGGCGTAATCTGATAACTGCGGATTACCTTAATCCTCTCAGCAGGGGGAGAAACGAAGAAAAGAAGAAAAGGAGTAGAAAGAAGAGGAAATCCTTTTCCTACAGGATCGTGTGAATGCTGTGCCTGTTTCCTTTAAATCTCACCAGTTCTATGTATATACATACCCGAACCTGCCAGTGACATGCATGGCCTCCCAGCTCGCACATTTAGGCTCCCCTTGATATTTGTTATTAGGCTGATAAAGTGAGGTGTGTGTGATTGCGATTACTTCCGAACGGTGCAGAGCTGCCCGCTGATGTCGGGTGGTTGAAACACTGCGAGTTTGGCGCTGACTGTTTTGTCCGCAAAATCAATCATTTTTTTGGTCGACTACAGTTACTGACGAAAACTTACTGATATTACTAAACATGAAAGAATCGTTAAAATATCGGCTGGTGCGTGTGTGTGCATTGTAAATAATGGTTAGCAGCATCATTTGCTGTTGTTGTTATCGTCGTCGTCGTTTTTGTTGTCGCTGTCGTTCTTCTTCTTCTTCTTCTTCTTCTTCTTCTTCTTCTTCTTCTTCTTCTTCTTCTTCTTCTTCTTCTTCTTCTTCTTCTTCTTCTTCTTCTTCTTCTTGTTGTTGTTGTTGTTGTTGTTGTTGTTGTTGTTGTTGTTGTTGTTGTTGTTGTTGTTGTTGTTGTTGTCGTCGTTGTTGTTGTCGTCGTCGTCGTTGTTGTTGTTGTTGTTCGTTTTTTCTGTTCGTGTCTGAATATTCACGCTAACTTCATCAGCATAACAGTAGATAGATTTAGTGCCGGGAACGCCAATCTGTCTGCGCGAGCATGCTCTGGCGTTCCTTTGTATTCTCCACTGGCGCAGCGGTGAGTACAAAAGGACGCCAGAGAGTGCGTCCGCAGGCAGCTTGGGGCAACCGGCCCTAAAACTCTCTCGTATCTCGCCTGCAGTTTTCGCAAAACACAAAACTATTAATCGTGCCGCAGTGCTTACTCACGGGCACTAAGCGAGGACACATTGGGATTGCTCAATATTGAGTCGTCGAGTCAACTGATCAATACATCGACTAAGAATAAAAAAGATCGCTTTCGCTTTCAATTCGTCTTAGGTGAATGCAAAAGGCACCCTTCATACAAAGTGTTTTCCATAAGAAACGTACCCTTGTACACATAGGTGGCAGAATTGTTTTGTTGCTGTAAATGTAAAAGGGAAATAATGAACAAAAAACACAAAAGATTGTCAAGAAATACCACATGTTTGTACTGCCTGTGAAAATGTGTATAGCCGTCACAGTCGTATCAGCAGTGCGCAGAACAAGCCCTTTCCTGACGGTTTTCACACTACCACGGCTCTTTCCTGTCATTGTCATTTCACGAAGCACAAGAGCCTAATGCCTATCTGTTGTCTAAACAAAGAATTATTTCTTTGTTTCACGTTGCACACACACAAGCTCCCACCCAAACAAAAGCCACGTCGGTATCCCTCGAGATGGTGAAGAGGAATACATGCAAGACGTACCTGATATCTACTAACCATTCCTTAAAATCTCTAAAGAAAAAAAAGACGAAAAACAAAACAACAAGCAAGGCTCATAAGGGAGATGCAAGACCACGCGATTACGGGAGGCTTCACGTCAAGCACGCTCGTAGCGCAAAAAAAAAAAAAAAAGCGCACGCTCCGGGTCTCCTTCTCGGGGGAGTTTCCGAACCAATTCGCACCATTTCGCCGGGGCGGTGGCGCCGAAATCAGGAAACCCGAGAGGAATCGATGAATATTAGACGAGCTCGCGGTTTCAACCTCAGAAGCAACCCTCCTCCCTACCGAACCTACAGTGTTCGCTTCGCGGTTTCGGGGCACACGAGCACGGCGTGTGGTGCGGAGAAAGCGCCCTACAGAAGACGGTATCACAGGGAAGCATGTTCGCTCGCTGTACACAAGGTTTGCAAACACCGCGCAAGGTATAATGACGAAAGCGTTCCGACGCTCTAAACAAGAACGAAAGAGAGTAAAAGAAGGAACCCCCCCCCCTCTATCCGAAAATTGCGAAACCACATTACTCTACACACATGACGGAATGAGGTGCCGGCGGACCGCATTTGCCGCGGAGCGCTGCAAAAATAACGCCGGAATAAGAAGAGAGATCGCAAGACGGGGGCGGGCTGGAGGGCTGTATATAAGGTGAGGAGCCTCGAATAAAATTTCTTTCTGCATCCCTCAAGGTAATCTCGCAATATCTGCCGTTTTCCTTCCCCAGTGGCTTCCGTCTCGATATATGCATACGCGCGGCGCGAGAGGGGGCATGTCTACGTGTATGAGCGTCGGGCGGTGTGCCATGTATACGAAGTCGCGTACAGTATATAGCCCGCTTTAGCAGCCGTCTCTCTACTTCTTTCTCTTGTATTCTTTCTTTAGGTTTTGCAGTTGTCTGTCAAAGCAGCGACCTATCCCCGTCGAACCTGGGTCTTTACGAACCACGCAGGAAAATATAGACAAAAAGAGAAGAGAACAAAAAAAGAAACGCTGTCGCAAGTATTCACGTAAATACCTCACGTTTGCCGGCAGGGACGTACGAACGTACACGAACGCCATATAAACGATGCGTACCGCCGCAACTCGCTTTCAATACGTCTAAAAACACACGCTTCGCTTTCGACGGCTTACACCGGTGTATTGCGCCACGTTCGCTGCGATGTGTGTTTGTATGTGCGTGCGCGCACCTACGGAATGTTTCTTAATCGCGTTCGGTTTCCCTTATATTTCTTAGCCATCCAACACGTACTCAACCTCCCCCCTGCCCCTCTCAATTCCTTTCACCCAACGCCCCATTTACTTTCACTTCTTTTTTTTTTCTCTCATCTTTTCCCACAATCGAGGGTAACGGAACGTGGAAAATATTCAGGCTGGATGAATGATTGATGGTCGAGGTATAGGGACAGATCTGTAGGCCCAGTGTCAGGGGCATGTCAGCTATATAGCATAGACGCGGGGCGCTGCGTGTTGGAGCGGCATCGACGGGAGCGGGGAAACAACGAAGAAACGCCAGAAGCGAAACAAACTGAAGCCATGCGCACGGGCAGATTCGTTACACCACCGAAGCGGCAGTATTGAAAATGGCCACGGCACACAGAAATGCGTATAACGCGCCGTACGGGGCGAAGGTGAATTCGTATATGCGGGGCTAAACGGTGACCGAAGGTATTGCGAGCGTGCGATGAAAAAGTGACGTGCGTATAGGCCGCAAGAAAGCGTTTGGTTTTCGGCCAGCCTTGTGTTCAGGCGGCCGTATTGCGGATATATTTAAGCATTATCTTACGCCTCCCCACGCGCGTATGCATCACGTTCAGGAGACCGAGCGAAAGCAATATGAAATACCGACGTCACGATTTTAAATCCGCATATGATATCTATATATATGCGCTACGTGGAGACAGCGCCGAAGGCCCCACGTCGGTTTTTCCCTTGACGTATATGCATTCGCTGGCTCGCTCGCGCCGATGTTTGCGTATTGCAGCGCTCACCCGTCTCGTTCGGAGACGATAGAAGGCGCGCGTGCTTTGAAAGGTCGAGACAGAATCGCGCATGCGCATATACATATGGACGGGAAAACACACGTGCCACGCAGTGAGGATGCAGAAATGCTCATCTAAGTGCCACGAGCATAGATGCGGCACAGGCCGAACTTTCGAGGCGCGGCAGTCGCTCTGCCAGTGACGTGCCACCGTTTATTGCGCCATGACGTTCGCAGGGCGCCACGAGAAACGGCAGCCGAAGATAAGGTGTCAGAGAAGCCCATCTTGCATCCTCTCTGACGCAGGCAGAGTTATACATGCGGAGGCATCCGAAAATTTCATCCCGCGCCTATATACGCGATCCTGAAAGTGAGAACAATATGGATCCGATATCATCGTTCGGTCTGCATGCATATCATTTACGTACTTACAGGCGAGGAGTGGCAGTGTTCTGTGGCTGCAGGAATTTCTATTTATCATGCTGTTCATGCAACTCTTTCACGATCAAATTCAGATGCGTCGATCGTTCATGCAAATGTACGTATATCTGTCACCCAGTCGTATTCAACTTGGCTAGGGGCCACATAAAACAAGGAACCCAATATGATCACTATGGCGCGAGCTGAATACTATAGACAAGGAGACACACGAGGACAAACTCTGATCGTCGTGCTTCTCCTGGTCCCAGTGTTCGTGCTATCTGCTGAACTAGCTGAAGCCACCGCCTTTCACAGAACACAAAGGACTGCCCATTCTGCCTTTACAGCCATGAATCCGGAGCGCTAAGAACTTAATCAAAAACTAACCGTTAAGCTAATAAATCATCTTATATTCTGCACTACATGGTGTATTGAACATTTTACCGTTATAAGTTGTAAGAATGTGATTATGTACCTGACTTTTAATCTCTGCTTTATCATTTTCCTTATTTTAGTTGTGTGAAATGTATTATAGTTCTTGAGTATATGTTGTATATGCGTATGTGAATATGCATGTATATACGTATTTATATTTAAGTATATGTGTGTGTAAATATATATGCTCTGTTAATATGTTTTTTACGTACTATGATATAGACTGTCCACAAGCCAATGTAGGCTAACGGTTCGGCTAGCTTGTAATAATAGCCTATGTTTTCTCAATAACATTGATTGATTGATTGATTGATTGATTGATTGATTCATCACTTTCTTCTCTTCTCTTCATTTATGTCACTGCGTTGCATGTATAATTTTTTATATATGGTCATAAATGAAGTCGTGTCACGATTCTCGAGAACATGATTGGTCGCCGCTCCAGCCTAAGTACGCCAAGCACCCCGGAACTTTTCGAGCAACATCTATTCGCCACACGCCCTGTTTGTTATTAAATAGTGAAGTAAGTACTTGCGCATACCACACTATAAGAATAATATTCAGCAGTTACATGCACGCATTCAGTATTTAGCTTATACATAATTCAACACGCCACTAATTAAAAATTAAAACATCCTCTTCAGACTTCGGTAAACAGCACAAGATTTTCTTTAAAATTTCTGTTGATTTGACACTGAGATGATAGTATTCCGAATAGACAAACAAGAACAAACTAATTAGATTGTACATGCGGATCATTCCGGTGACGTGTATATAAGCCATTGAGAATGACGCTCCGCTCTTATACGTCAGCGACAAACGCCATCGCACGCAGTACAAAAGGCAGACAAGAAAGATAAAGCTAGTGTTTGAAAGAACTGTTTAACGCTGAATTGAGTGCATCAAAAAAAGATAGATAAGAACTAGAATGCAAACAACGAGGATCTACCAAAAAAAAAAAATAGGCACCGTGGAACACCTTTGCGCCGCAGGAAGGATCGGGTCTAAATTTTCAATATATATTTATACGGTGACAGGATAGGTCGCTATAGTTCTTGTCTAGCCCGTACATATACAAAGGCGGCGTTCATGAAACAAAGACGATTCCACTGGGACATCTCAAAGACGCGGCGCGTCTTCTTGCACGCAGCAATGTTGCTTTTTTTTTTTTTTTTTTGCTGTCCGCCTCGGGCTTGTTTTCTTTACACGTGTTCCTCTCAGGGGGCATGACGCTCGATTTTATAGCGCTCGGTCCTCCACTTGCCCGCAAAGACGCGTCTACGTAGAAAACGAAGGAGACAGGTTTGCCTCGATTGAGGTACACAAGGACCTCACTTATTTATGTGGTTTACACGACGTACTTTTCGGTAACACGCCACGCCGCACACAGTGAGCTGACGCCATGCTCCACCGATACTTTTTTTTTTTTGCGCTGGAGCTGAGGAACCGACGAGGGAACGAGGCCGTGAGGTATTGTTTTAGAGCTGCAGCAAACATCCGAAGGGCGTATCTTTTAGATCTGCTTTTTCGTCTGTGGTTATCTGGAGATTTCTTTCCCCGTGTGCAGTAAACTTAGAGGCTTGTGTGTCCGGCGTTTCTATGTGTACCAAAGAATATCATACACTCTAAGCCCGAATTCGGCAAAGTTGGACTAACTGCAGTCGAACCAACGGACGAACGGTTCGTCCAACAGGGACTAAATGCGTGACAGTGCGTGTCGTCCGCAAACGCCCGGCAATGAAGGGACCAACGGGGAGGGCAACTGCGCCGCGATCGCCTCCTGTCGATGCTGCACTGCAATGCTCGGCGTGGTCGGCGATCATGAAAACAAGTTATATAGGCTATACGCCACTGTGAAAGCGAATCACTATGAAACGAATAGAAGATGTTATGAGAGGCAAGTAGTACAACACGCAATCAGTGCATATATTATGAGACGTAAATATATGCACCTGTCTTAACGGGAGAATTCGAAACGTTTCACATGTTTCACGCAGCTTTTGTTGCTTCCGTATTGATGCAACATAAGATTTCATTCATCATCATCATCATCAGCTTGACTACGTCCACTGCAGGACAAAGGCCTCTCCCATGTTCAGCCAGTCAACTCGGTCCCGTGCTTGCTGCTGCCAATTTATACCTGCAAATTTCTTAATCTCATCTGCCCACCTAACCTTCCGTCTCTCCCTGACTCTTTTGCCTTCTCTAGGAATCCGGTATTTCATTCAGTAAACACAAAAACACATATGCGCGCACGCAATCATAAACAATTCAAAACGAACTGCAAGTGATGGTTAGAGATGGTTTCACTGTTGCCATTGTGCAGGAAAGCACCAAAAGAAGCGCACGAAAACGTTACTTTCATTTTCCCAATAAGTCTTTAAAGATATATAATGTCACACATGATCTCGAGCTATAAACGAAAAGACGAGAAAGAGTTTTGTAAATGATATTTAGAATATATTTGTGCCTTCACTTACCAATACTCGAATCAAAGAAGCGATAATATATGGAAAATGTTCACGCAATTCGTATTTACAAAGCACCTGCTGTGAGGAATGATATGGTTCAAGAAGGAGTGAGAGAGAGAGAGATCTTCATTGAAATCAGAATGTTCTACAAGCGTATATTTGCTTACTTGCTATTTTAGGGAGACCGAAGGAGGGGAGAGAAGGTTGTAGGAATAAATGAATGTAAAAAAATAAAAAGACGTAGGTATCGTGAGAAAAGTCTACTTTATCCTTCTGCTGCATTACTTCTGTAGAGACATAAAAAAAAAACATTGCTCATCATAATCTAGTATCGCACTGCTCTTTCAAAGTCTCAAGTGAGGTGGGCCGATGTCGCCGCAAAATCCAAGGAGGACGTTGTAGTAGATAGAATAAATAAAACGTTGCAACAGCATTTCCAGTGTAAGGTCATTGCATCGCACTGTTGGGAAACGTTTGTTCAGTGGCGCCACAAAGCTTGCTTCCAGTCTCTCCTTCGCCCGCAAAAGCCATTCATCTCGCTTTCTTTTCTTTAAACCTTCCGGAACAAGCGAGCGTCCATATATCGTCGCACGTACCTTTGAGGTCCGCGCGAGAGGCCGCCGACACCCACGCACGCAGAAAACGCCACGGTGCGCGCACGCTCCGAGGGCCCGTTACCACGATCCCCAATTTAGCTGCGTAAACAAGCGGCCCTAATGCCATTCCCGACATAGCTGTCAGGTCACGCCGGCAAAACCCGAAAGGTATACACACACAGACGTGGGGTCGAATTGCCGAGTCGGCCGGCGGCTGCCGCTCTGCACGGCCGCGTATGTGTATACGCAGTACAGTACCAGCCTATTTCCCAATTTGTAAACAAGCCTCGCGACCAGTGCGTCACCTGAAAAAAAAAAAAAGCGCCGCCATATCCACGAAGTGAATGATGATGAGTGGGCGAAGCTCCGGAGGTAAACCTGGTAAGCCATGAATCTTGCGTACATTTCGCCCACTCGATTTTATTACAACGCTCCTCCTAGCGTATACGTCACCGCACTAAATCGAACGATTGTCTTCCACCAATGACACGCGCCATATGTGGCATCATTCCTATTTTATAACATCTCGCATCTTTCATCATCAACTACAAGTACCGCCGTCTCGCTTACATCTTGCATCTTTTCATTGGATTGGATTGGATTGATATGGCTGTACCATAGCCTATGGCTGTACCCTTTAGATCGGGTGGTGGCTAGCGCCAGCAAGCCGTAATACTTAATGAACTCAAAACTATATTTATTTATTTTTTCCTTAAAAAGTGAGTTGGAGGATTCGTACTTTGCAGTGAAGAGTTTAATTTTCACTCGTGCCTTGACTTTAGCCACCAATCAGATAACCTCCTTCTAGTTAAGTCTACTTGCTTAAAGTCTATTTTGCCCTCCCGGTTCCTAAACCCCAGTGCTTTGAAAAACTCTGCCACAAGTACCGCCATCTAGTCAACACTGCAAGAACTAAACGAGAGATGGGTATATACAGGGGACGGTACTGCCATCTAGTGAACACAGCAACAACAAAACGAGAGGTGGCTACATACAGGGGACGCACAGCCCACGCCTTAAGGAGCTTCGTCTCTAAAAAATCGCCGCACAGAATGATGGAGCCATGGCGTTTACTGGAGTTTCAAGAAGTGAGCCTAAACCAGCATCCGGGAATAATGGGCATATCGCTATAATAAGCCTCAATTTGGGTTCAAGTATTTTGGCGAAATTTGCATCATGATTCATTTTTAACAAGATAATGCATTAAAAACAATTTGTCAGTGCTGCAATAAACTCATCGAGGCACTTGAAGCTCGCAAATACTGCAGTGACGCATTCCTATAGCTGTCTGCTGCAAAGGCTTGGATTCGTTTCACCAAAGCACTATTTGCTGAAGGTCTATAAGAATAGGATGCAATAACACTATGGGAACGCACAAAGTAACGGACACAATGATTAGAGAGAAGTGCACGCTTTTGTGTGTAGACTTTTTTTTTTCATTGATTAAGCTGAAAGATTGTGGCAGCAGAGTTTATGAAACGTTTGTCAACACACGCAATGAAAACAACCGAAAAGCACACTCGTTTGTGAAAGCCGTTTGCTTCACGTGGCGCAATAGGATTGCAGGCCACGAGCATGGAAGAAGGCAAGTTAATAACTCAAGATAAGGTAAACAAACAGTTAACTGCGTACAGTAAATGTCCGCTTGAATAACTTGCGACTTCAACTGCGTATATCATTCCATTGGCCGACCGACATGTCGGAGAGCTAACTGCGACTGACGTCAGGAGCATGAGCATAGGTATACGTACAGACACGAACGCGCGACAAACCTAAGCACGGCGCATCTGTATACAATGAATCAACGTCAGTAGAATGTCCATTGAGAACACTGTCGTGACGGGACTTGAACTATCTAAGCATGCACCGAAAGCCGGTGCTCCGAGAACTAAATACACCGAAGGCGCGTGCATATAGCCTATATATATAATCAGACAGAATGAAGCGTCTTCGAGAATGCGCCACGTCTTCAACCGGGAGGCGTGTTTCCCGCGAGGCTTTCAAATAGGTCGCCGAGTCATCACTGCAGTCGAATGGAAGTGCAGACAGTCAAAATACGTGTTTATCAACGACAATTCTTAACGCATCGACATGTCACCATAGATGCATGATGTTTCCTTCTGTACCTTTTTTTTAATTTTTGTAATTGCGGTCCTCATGAATGACTGACGAAATTTCACTAGGTTCATGCTATAATTTCACGCTTTCAAACAACCATTGAGCTTTACGCGAACTGCGGAATTCTCGTTCACCGTAACAGACGCACCAAGTGACGCCATTACTGTTGCAACATTTATGCGCTACAACATAAATCGACTACAGGAAGGTGTAGCCAAAGTGTAATGGGAAAAAAATCAGGAGCTTAACAACACCAATGAAGGACTCTGACAAGTCGAATGTCTGGTTTACTACCCTACACGCGCTGAAAGCGTTACATGAAGCTAAATAAAGAAGCGAGAGAGGAACATCATTGCCAGTGACACATCCCAGCTAGGTATACACGCGTGGGCGTTCACGGAGTCTATTGCGGACTTTGCTAGCATAAATCGACTTGAAAGAGTGAGTGCCAGTTGCATCGGTATACGAGGCACCGAGAGTGTCACACCTTCTTTCACCGAGCAGCGCGTCGAGGTCGTCGGCAAACATTGCGCCCCGTAAGTACAAGAGAAGACGCCTCTTGGAACCGCTCGCTGTTGCCGCACCTGACAGCGGTGGGGCCAACAAAACAGGGAAGCTGGTGCCACCGGGCTCCAAATAAACGAGCCCGAACCGTGAGCTCGGTTGGTGCGGGTTCCTGCTCTGCTGAAATCTTGCTCGGCTCAAAGGCAGTGACACGCGCCGGCAGCCCTCTGCCGGAGAGAAGCCAAGACAAACTCTTGTGTACGCACTCGCGCTTACTGCAAGGAGCGTGCATGCAGCCTGAAGCGGTCGACGCTTCCTCGCATGCACCACAATGGGAAGTATAAGAAAGGGTTCGAATTGCATGGTACAGCTGCCAAAGGTGTGACATACAGTACCTTTCTAACTCATTAGAGGTTAATATAAAAAAGAACTGTCGATGGAATAATGGCAGGCTTCTGTAGACTTAGTACTGTCCAGCATCGTATACTAACAAGAACGAAATGGGATCTTAGTAGACATTGTTGTTGACCTATGGTGTGTTATGCATACTTGAAACAAACATGCGCGTCAAAAGGCACGTTCACAAGGAAGGGTGAATACGGGCACGAGCAGTCATATATCGTGTCTCGGCTATTTCGTCGGTTCTAGTGTTTTCAACTACCGTATAAGGTTCCCCACTCAGATGTCTGGCATCTCTAATCAAGCGGAAGATTGCAACAAGTGGCAGCAACGAGAGTAGCAGTGTTTTAGCAGCTCAGTGATCTTAAAGACCGATAAATAAAAGCACTTATAGAGGATGCAATGCCATTCGCAGTAGCAGGAGTGTAGCTGCTCAATGCATTCTTTCTTCAGAAAGAGAGAGAGAAGAGAGGAAGGCTAAGATAGAACAGCAACCCATCGACATTCAGTTTGCCATCATACACGGGATAATGGGAGCAGGAAAGTAAAAAAAAAATAACTGCGCAACACCACAAAACCACAAGCCAGGTGGGGGGAGGGTAGGAAGAGGGTTTGGGTCCAGGCACCTTCCCCTATGAAAATTTTAAATTCTGTATGTGTATATACACGCACACAGACAAACGCATGCACCAACAAACGTCAAATGCCGCTGAACCCCTCCCACATCCTACCCCACAAAATATCTGTAGCTACGTCATCGCGCAGATCCACAAATGTAGAAAAATAACTTTCAATGAATATCGCAATATCACTGAAACGACTCTCTGAAGAGGTGCGAAAACAGTACATGGTTCTCCGCAGAGCCACAAGGCAGGTATTCGGCAGACACCTCGCGGAGAACATCGTCGCAGACAAAAAACGTACGCCCCGAAATCCAGACGAGCGCCATGAACCTTTAGCGTGCTCATTTTTCATCGTCGCAACTTAGCGCCCTCTGGCCTCTTTTCTTTATTAATTCTCCAGCGCCACCAAGCAGATTTCCTCGAGTGGGCGATATGCCTTCTTCTGCACACCCACGATCAGGAGAGATCACTCGCACGGCTCGTTATAAATATGCGAGGGTCGTAGCCGTATAGAGAAAGGAAGGGGACAAGGAAAGCGCGGGAAACGCATAAATCTTTACGTTTTCTCTGGCCCGTGTGAATTTTCTTAGAGTGTATATGTGAGCGTGTAGATTAGCTTCTGCCAGAAGCCATATTCAACGGAAGCAAGGAGTAGTGAGTGAGAATTTATTAGAAGGCAGAGAGGTCGGCCTGAGCTAGTTCGCTCTAGCCTGCTACTCTACACAGGGGATAAGGGAAAGGGGAAGGAAAGAGGGATGAAGGGTGATGATGGGGACAAGAAGAGGTGGTGCGTATGTACAGTAGCCACTCAGCATAGTACCCTACAGTCTAGTTTCTAGTCCAGTGCTTTTTATAAAGTCTAGAACAGCCTTTGTAGCAGTTTTTGACACTGTTTGGTCGTTCATTGCTGACAATATGTGGCTTTCACTTAATGGTGTTCGTCCAATGCTTGCCAACGTTGCAGTTAGCATTTGAGTAAGTCTGCTACTGCGCTAATAGGCGCGAAGTGAGCACGCCTGTTGGCGCTATCGTGCGCGGCAGAAGTGCCTTTCGCATGGCGCCAGGCATGTAACACGTTATGGGGATTCTGCCCTAATAGAATTAGTCTCGAATCTCGTCCTCTGCCAGCGGAAACGCATGCGAGAAAAAACGGGATGCAATATCGAGAAGAAGCGCTCGTTATAAAAATTGAAAATTTCTGAAAGCGGATTCATTACATATTTCTTTTTTCTCTCTGTCAGTCTTTCGATCAATTCTGATCGGCCACTTTTATGTACATGCCTAAGCGATTTTTTTTTTTGGGGGGGGGGGGGGGGGGGGCTAAATAGACAGCAGCGTAACTGCAACGAAACTTCGTGAGCAGATGTTTAATCTGACCAATCCTTCGTGCGATGTGAAATGTCGCATTAGGCGACGCAAAGAAAAGCCTGCAGGCCAAGGTCTCTATGTTTTAATGAGACACTCGTTCAATTACTTGGCGTGTTCAGTCGATTGCGCCCCCCCCCCACCTCGCTTTTTGTTTTTACTACCTCCTAAAATAGCTCAACTTTGTGCAAATGATTATGTGATTGCCCTAAACCCCTGTCAGTGAAGTCGATTAAACGTTACACGATGTCATGGATGTCATCATGGAGCGCAAGATTGTGCACATCCGTTGTCTGATAATACAAAACGAAATTGTATGTTGACAGACATACTATTCAGATACCACACAATCACACGAATTAACCTGGCAAAAGTATAAATTGCCTTTTTTCCTTAATTATTTACATGAGTATGGTACTTCGGTCAGCGCAGCGTTAAGTAAAACGCCCCGCAGTATATGAACAACCGAGTGATAACAAAAAAAAAAATTGACAGATATAAAGTGGAAATCGATGATATGCGAAGCACCAATGAGGAAGGTTGAATTGTCACATTGACCCGCCGCGGTGGTCTAGTGGCTAAGGTACTCGGCTGCTGGCTGACCCGAAGGTCGCTGGATCGAATCCCGACTGCGGTGGCTGCATTCTTGAGGGAGGCGTAAATGCTGTAGGCCCGTGTGCTCAGATTTGGGTGCACGTTGAAGAACCCCAGGTGGTCAAACTACGGCGTCTCTCATAATCGTATGGGGGTTTTGGGACGTTAAACTCCGCAAATCAATCAACCAATTGTCACAATAAAATCAGCACTACGCTACGAGGTGGGCGTAAATTATGCCGTACATGACTTCCGTGTCAAGATTATCATGTTTGGGCTTATCATTTGTGCTAGTCGTTCACTCACATCACGTAATACCAAATTTGGTATATGTGAAGCTAGTGGAACGGCCGCAAGCGCGCTGTAAACGTGGCATATAGTCACGTTTTGCGTGATACGCACGTCATGATTATCATGTCTGCACGTGGCAAAGTTACCTTCGTATATTCACGTCACGTTATAAAATTTGGTATATGTGAAACTTGCGAAACGGCCGCGAGTGGATCATGACCGTGGTATGTAACCGTGTTCTTACATGACACGCATATCATGATTATCATGTTTGCACCAGTCATATACCTTCGTCATCCACTCAAGTCACATACCGCTAAATTGAGCGGTATGTGACTTGAGTCACATACCGCTAAAAGCGCAAGTTGAGCGTACTATGTCATGTTTTACATGACATGCACGGCGTGTTTATCATGTTTGGACGTGTCATTTATCTTTTTCGTCATTTCGCTTCACGTAATACCAAATTTGGTATATGTAAAGCTGGCGAAACGGCCGCAAGCGCATCATGAGCGTGGTATGTCGTCATGTTCTTACATGACACAAATATCATGATTGGCACGTTTGCACAAGTCGTACACCTTCGTCATCCATTCACGGGACGTGACGCCAAATTTTGTATATGTGTAGCTAGCGCAGCGTTAGCGTAGCACGTGGTCATGTTTTTACATGACACGCATATGCCATGATTTTCAAGTTTGCACCAGTCATATACCTTCGTCTTGCATTCACGTCACGTAACACCAAACTTAGTATACATGAAGCTAGTGAAACGGCCACGAGCGCATCATGAGCGTGGCCTGTAGTCATGTTTTTACATTGCACGCATGCCATGTATGTCATGTTTGCACCAGTCATATACCGTCATCTTCTCTTTACTTCACGTATACCAAATTTGGATTATGTGAAGCTAGAGAAACGACCGCGAGCACATCATGAGCGTGGCATGTGATCATGTTCTTACATGACACGTATGTCATGATTATTATGTTTGCACCACTCATATACCGTCATCATCAATTCACGTCACGCAATGCCAAATTTGGTGCATGTGAAGCTAGCGAAATGACCGCGAGCGCATCATGAGCGTGGCATGTGGTCATGCTCTTACATGACACGTATGCCATGATTATTATGTTTGCACCAGTCATATACCTTCGTCATCCATTCGTCGCGTAATACTAAATATGGTGTATGTGAAGCTAGCGAAACGACCACGAACGCATCATGGAGTCATGTTCTTACATGACACGCACGTCATGATTTCCACATGAGGACTTATCATTTATGTTTGACATGCAGTCATGTCATACCATAAGAGTTTTGCGATATGTCATGCGAACGAAACCACCGCAGGAGCAGCAAGACCATGACATGTAAATATATGACATTCATAGCATTCAGATCATGAATGTCACTCATGATAGATAGATAGATAGATAGATAGATAGATAGATAGATAGATAGATAGATAGATAGATAGATAGATAGATAGATAGATAGATAGATAGATAGATAGATAGATAGATAGATAGATAGATAGATAGATAGATAGATAGATAGATAGATAGATTCAAACTCGCCAAAGTTCGCTAAGAAAGGCTTCGCACTTAAAAGGGTATTTGCCTAGTGTCACAGAACATTGAGCTAATTCCGCAAAATGTGCCGACAATAAGAGCGAGGAACGTCGGCTTGCTCCGGCTCATATCTATCACAGTGCCGCGGTGGCTTAAATGGGGGCTATGATCGTTGCGCCATCCGGTGACTCCTATCGTCAACAGTCGAACAGAAACACTCCTCCCGCTCTGGCAGTTGGCCGCAGACAGACGGTCAGAGCGGGGACCTGTCATGGGCGTACATACGTTGCGCGCACTGCTACAATGCCACTGTAGCACTACTCCGTGTGACTGCAGCTGCGTCCCTACGTACAGGCGCTCATATTGGAAAGTGACAACCGAACAATGTTTTAAATACTCATGGATGCACACAAACGCTGTTACCGTACCCTTATCGTAGCGGCATTCTTTTTTTTTTTTGCATTTCGGCTGTTGTAAAAAAAAAAAATAAAAGGGGAAGATCCGTCATTTGAAAGCAGGCAGCTCAACTGGCGAATATGTAGTACGTGCTTCGCCGCTGCCTTTAATGTTATAAGGAAAGTTCCATAAAACTGCCGGAGATCGTTAAAATTGTTTTTATATATGAAAACTGGAGGGTCAAATTTTTTCTTTATTTTCCACATTTTTTCTTCGTACAACTTTCATTACATTCTCTTGACTCCTAAAATTACAGTCTGTTTGAGTGGTCGGTTTAATGGGGCAGCTGAATGTCCTTAGTATTAAGCGACTATAAGAGAAGTTCATACTCAAGGGTTGCCTTTGTGACCAGCATTTAGGCGCGGAAAATGGATAGACGGATAGTAAATGTGCGAATATTTCACACACAGGTTGAGCGTGACTCAACCTGACAATAATGAATTGCAAGGCAAAAACAAAAGGCCGTGGCGGGGGCACTAGGCAAGACAAGAAAATATTTACAAATGTGATGAGTAATGCTGCTGACCCATCCAACAGAAAAAAAAAAGGGGGGGGGGATGAGGATGTCCTGACCCCAGCGCCCTTGATGTTTGAGTGCATACGCCTGCAAATAGGGTTAATCACGTACTCCCATACGCTAACATGCCCCTACTCCCCCCCCCCCTCCATCTATTTTGCACAAAATCTTGTATCCACTTGTGTTACTATGTTCTGTTACTGTTACAGCGTCGTAAAAATAGATCAGGCAATGTGCGCTTCTTACGTTAACCGATACCTTGCACTTTCTGCGCGCCTTAAATTTGCCTGCATAGGCGTGCACAGTCCCGTACGTGTCAGTTCAGCGACAGACAGAGTTATGCAATTTTGCAGGGAACGTCGCCTGCAGCCGTCTACACCACGTGCACCTAATATCTGTATCGACCTCAGAGTGGCTCACCAGAAGCGAAATCCACGAGTGCTAGAGCACGAAAAGAACCACGCTTGGTCTCAAAGACCCGCAGGGTTGGAAGGGAGGGCAGCAGCGGGCTGCAGTCGGCGCTCGGGAAACCTATAATCACCGTCCACTTCGATCATCTCGCACACCTGGAACTCGGCGATAAGGGAGAAATCCCGGAGTCCCCACACTTCCATCCCGAGCGATTCTTTCTGTGCTTGCTGTTTGGCGTTGTCTCTTTTCCTCAAAGCGACACTGGACACCATTGTACGCTATACTTTCGGTCACGCTGTCGTGTTGCTTCCCTGAAGGCCTACTGTCGTGTAAGTCGGATCAAGAAACGCCTCGATCACGTGGGGGACCAAACGCATGAGGTGACGCAAGCAAGCTGCACACTGTGACCGAAACCGATTGTATACGATGAATATGTGTACACCGAGAAAAGGTTCACTGGATTGTTCCAAATGTGCATTCGAGAGAAATGTTTGTGGACTTATGTGACAAGGCCCATCCAAGCGTATACCGCATGCATCGTCTGTCTTGAATCACGCGTACAGTAATGACTCCACGGTCATTTCATAGCAAGCCTTCAAATAGGCAATCTAAACTGTTACCATGCACATCAGTGAAAAGTGGAAAGAAGTCAAGAAGGATAAGCATTAGAAAGAGGGGTTATCATGGTATTGTTTTACAATAACTTATCTATTACCTTAAATAAGAACTGCGTTAAGGTGCAAGGGGGAGGCCCATGGCAGGCCTTGAAATATTCATATATTTATTCAAATATGAACATTTATTCATTCACAATATCGAAATATATAACAATAACATATCGCTTATCATGTATAACTCGAGCTTACTGCCAACTCAGAACGCACTGTAAACCTGTAATACTATAATTAAGCGCTGCGTCTGCCAACGCAGGTGACAATTTAACAACAGACTTTTTGTGCTATTGCGTGGCTCTCTTTTCTTGAAATTTACTCCAGGCCGCTGTGATAGCTTTGTGGTAAGAGCATCGAACGCGTTAATCAAAATTTACTCCGTTCTGGACCCCATTCACCTTGATATTCAAGTACACCAGCTGTTTGTGTCGCGCACTGGCAAGCACGGCAGCCAGCGACAGCGGCAGGTCACTCTGTGCACCTCCAGCGTCGTCCAGTTCCAATCTCGTCCACTTTCCAGAAAGTGCACCAGTGATAGCAGGCAGAGTGATAACACAGGAGGAATGAACTCAAAAATACTTAACCACAGGCGTCGCGCAAGAAGCTCGCATGCAACATTGTAGCACTGACTCGGAGTAATATGTTTGTCGGTGTCTTCGTTGAAATAGCAGTTTGTCCTAATCTATTTATTTTCGTTATATGCGAATCTCCGGTTTTGTCAATACTCTTGTCAGATACAAGCGCCAAGCAATAAATTTGCTCAAGTCAAGTTGAAGGCATGGGCTCTTTTCGATTTATGGGTTTTAACATCCTGAAGTGACTGAGGCTATCAAAGACGCCGTATATATATAGAAAGGGCTCCGGAAGACTTCAACCACACGTGGTTTTGTAATGCCCATGGAAATCGCGTATTACGCGGACCTTCAGTCTTGTGCCCTTTTTCAATACACCATAAAATGCACCCGACAGGTAGGGTACTCTGCAACCGAAAAGGATTGAAGATACGAGATAAATTTACGAAGAATCGATATTGATCGTATATATGTATGAGGCAGTAGCTGCAGAATACGGACTACATCTCGCTGTTGATTATGATGAAGTCGTGAACAAATGGGAGGCTTGGCTACATTGAGTCTAGCTACTCCAATACACAGAATGTTCTGAAAACATATATCACTGTCGACATATGCATATTGCTCTGTTTTGTTCGCGCTGTTGACTTATCAATCTTTCTGACCAAACTCAACGACAACAAAACTAAAATGCGCATGCACATCGAAGCGTTCAAAGATCTCTCTTGGTGGAGGCGTTTCTCAGATTTGCTTGTTGAACTTGAACCAAGGTGCGTATCTCGATAACATCGGCGGTGTATACATGCACGGGGCAGTTGGTCGAACTAAGGTGCTGTCTCCACTTAGCGGAGGACCGCAGTGCTGTCAAGCATACTGACACACTTGGTGGGAACCATTATCAACGGCGCCACGGCCTTGTTGACCTCCGTCCTTTCCTGGCTCTCCTATCTCCAAGTGTGTGCACTTGCGGCGCCCTGCCGGTGATACCAGATCACCGCCGAAGCTGCCCCGGCCTTCACAGTTTCGAATGTCATGGCCAAGGTGCAAGCGGTGTGCGAAAAACGTGACGCTCAAGGTTGACTTTGGTGGAAGCAGTGCATGGCCCGCTTCGAGGTGCTTTAAACCACGTCAGAGCGCCGATATTCAATGTTTTGACAAGCACACATTAAATGACACCATGTGAAAGTGACAGCCACGGATTCCTGATTAGGCACGAGCGTTGATCGTCGGCGGCATCAAAGTTAACATGGGTGATGCAAAATATATCTTTATCACGAAATTACGTCGCCATATGACGTCTTAAGTCATGTAAACCACCGAAATTTGTGTTGTCACACGATGATTTATCCTGTCGCTTGGTCATAGATGGGCCGATAACATATACACTGCAGAGAACCACATAATCTGCAGTAAGTTGTCGCAGGAGAGGTGAGGAAGATCAATGAATCGACTGATACGATAAAGAAAATTGATTGTACTTTCCAGTCGTATTCAGAAATGCATGAGACACCCTGTGAGGTTTATTTTCTTTAACACAAAAGCATTCTATGCCGGGGTTCACTAAGATTTCCGTGACGTATTTCCGTCACGGAAATGACGTTGCAAAAATACGCACAATCAAAAGACAAGGAAAAAATGTTCTCTCAACGAGAGTCGAACCCTTGACTTCTGAGTCCGCGACAACACATGCTGGGCACGCTATCCTCTGCGCCACTGAAACATGCTGCGCACACTTTAAGAATAGGCTTTTGATGTCTACCACTGTCCTGTCAAACCGTTCATGGCAAAGTGCCATAATGCATCATGACCGTGACATCCGCAAATTAGTTCCTTCAAGGCGTCGTATACACGGGTCAGTCCCATTCTGCGCATTGCCAATAGGCGAAGAGCAATTTTGTCGACACTTTACCACACCCACAGGTGGCGACCTTACTCCACGCGTCGGCGCCGCTAATAGCATCCATCCATACCAATATTAGTTCAGCGACACCCACCGGTTCACTCCGCGTTCACTCTCGCCCACCGAATAATCGCGACCGGCCAAGGGGACGACACCAAGCGCGTTGCGTTTCTCTCCAACAAGCCGCGAGTAGGCAACCTTAGCCCAAGTTCGGCGTCGAATAAGTCATGCTAATCTGGCATCGCTTTCTCTGGTTCCACTCTCGCCGTTAACTAAGCTACCGTAAGCATCTGTGATCACGTTTATCATTACTGACGGACGTTAGTCGTTGGGATGGAGATGCATGACTCATGTAAAAACGTGGACTCATCCACGTTAAAGCGGTTCTATTGCTGCCAAAAACCATAAGACATTGCGAAAGCTCTCTCATATAGGAGGAGGAGGTAAGTTTATTTACAGAAAGGCAGAGAGGTCGGCCTGAGCGATAGCTTGCAGCCTGCTACTCTACACTGGGGGAAGGGAAAGGGGAAAAGAAAGATTAATGGATGACGATGGTGAGATTGAGAGGTGAGTATGTAGTGTTCTTTCTAGCTGAGACACATTTTATAGCCCACTACACACTTCAGCACTGGACCAAACCGGAATGGCGACACCAGCGACTTCACAAATGGGACCCGGAAATGAGGTTCCGCATGCCTCCTAAATTGAAACGGCAACTCACAAGTATGATCCACCGCATTCGTCTTGGTGTAGCGTACACCAGACGTTACGCACATGTCATCGGTCGCAGTGACACCGGTCCTAATTGTGAACACTGTGATGTGCCAGAAACACTTGAGCACATATTTTGTGTCTGCCCAGCCTACGCACGTGAACGAAAAACACTGATTTCTTCTACTGAACAATATCGCAGTAGGTCATGAACTGATGAGACCATGTTGGGCCCTTGGCCAGACACCAACAGTGCAACTGCGGTCACAAGAGCAGTTATTACTTTTTTAGAAACAACTGGACTATGTGCGCTCTCTCATATAAATTTACAGTAAACATTACTTCTGTAAAGGCATGTTTTACTTTCGTGTTGTACCGATTATCATGACGGAGAAATCAGCCATGTTTTTTTTCACACTTCAGCGTTATTTGAGTATCCACAACTGCAATCCACACGATGTCGTTTTTGTGAATTCCAAGAGACAAAAAGAAAGAACAATGTCGCAATGATGACAGCTGAGTATGGCATACCAATTACGACCTTTGTAGAAACTTAAGCGAAACGTATACATATAGTTCACACGCACAACGACGTTATATAACGCCAATGACAGTGGCTACAACTGGCTGAAGTACAAGAAATGCTAGTTAGTAAGCGAAAAAAAAAATGCAATACGGCGTCATTCGTCGATCCTCCTTCAGCAAACCAATGAGCTGGGTGAAAACAGCGTGAAATAATAGATGTCCGCGCATTTGCGCGAAATTCGGGAAGTCACCTGTACAAATGCGGATTCATATCAGAGAAGGTTCACTACAATACTGTGCTAATATTCAAGTCCACTGCATACGCTCTTTTCATTAAGTAACACTAAACAATAATAATAATAATAATAATAATAATAATAATAATAATAATAATAATAATAATAATAATAATAATAATAATAATAATAATAATAATAATATCTGACGCTTCATGCCACAAAACCATGATATGATTATGAGAGACGCCGTAGTGGAGGGCTCCGGAAATTTGGACCATCTCGTGTTCTTCATGATTGATTTGTGGGGTTTAACGTCCCGAAACCACCATATGATTATGAGAGACGCCGTAGTGGAGGGCTCCGGAAATTTTGACCACCTGGGGTTCTTTAACGTGCACCCACATCCGAGTACACGGGCCTACAACATTTCCGCCTCCATCGGAAATGCAGCCGCCACAGCCGCGATTCGAACCCGCGACCTCTCGTGTTCTTCAACGTGCCCATATATCACGCCGTGCACAGGCCTCTGGTATTTCGCCTGCATCGAGATGTGACCGCCAAGGCCGGAACTGCACCCGAAGCCTTTGGGTTCATTACACCTAATATTCACTGAAAATTCTGCGTAATACGAGTTAACACATGTTCACGAACACGCCGGTGAAATTCCAGCGCACTTGGTCGAGTCCTTAATCTATAATAATTAGATATATAAACACGCTAGCCATCCGGCAGTCAGACAACATTGGCGCACTAGTGAACAGTGACGTAACAAGCCACCTGTTTTTCAAGCACCCGCAATCCTGACCAACAATAGGGAGTTTTAGAATAGCGCACCGCGAGCCCTTGCGGTGCGGTCGCTGCCACTGCGCATGCGTCGTAACGCGAGTCGGCATTCGCGTTCGCGGACCGCACGCAAAAAATCCGAAATTGCGTGCGGTAATGGCGGCCCGCATGCGGCCCGCAAGCGCTGGTTTCGAGGCTGCGGTGTCGCTGCTATCGTGCGTTGCGGATCGCAGCAGGGCAAACGCTATTCTAAAGCTCATATGGCGCCCGCTACGCCCGCAACGCTTGCAAACGGTATTCTAAAACTCCCTAATCTCGTCTCGCGGTCATGTGCGCGTGTAATGAAGCTATTTCAGCTGTCTTCAGCTTAAAATTGAGAATTGAACGAGTTGCAGCAGCTGGAACTTGGTTATAACACGACGGCCCCTCCACATAAAGCCCGTGACGTCACCCGCACCATATAAATATCACACATGACATCACACACACACCATGGTTTGTAGCCGATGACTTGTAAGGCTTGTTTTACAGTGAAATATTTTTTTTAAATTGTGGTATATATATATATATATATATATATATATATATATATATATATATATATATATATATATATATATATATATATATATATATATATATATATATATATATATATATATATATATATATATACCCTTTGCTACTAAATATCGCCGAAAAACGCAATTTGGTGTGTAATGACTAACCGCCACTTTAGTAAAAATAAAAGTCCGTTCATTCTACTCACAACTGTAAGAGGGGCACCTTGGCTCAGATCAGCACATTCTACTCACCTGCAGGAAAAAGCAAAAATTAATCAGCACACAATCACTTAAAGAAGGAATATTCTTTCGAGGTTTATTAGGATTAGCGTGTTTTTTTTTTTAAATCCATAATCACGCTCGCAACCTTTCCGCATTATTCATACTCATTTAGGTGATTCAAGCCTCTAAACTACTCTGAGTGCCAGACAGGAGAGTGGTTTCTTTCTCGTACTCTCTACCTTTTGTACATATACGTTATATCTTTCCCTTGGCACTCACTTCTTCACAAAACACGAGAAGCATGTTAGAACCAAGTGTTGAGAGTATAAAGGTTTCGCGCTTTTTTCCACTCCATCCCACCATACTTCACCTCTGGCGTCGTGCCAGAGGCGTACACGCAACATTGAGAGATTGTGGTTATATCAGAAGAAAAGAAAAGAAAGGTGCCGACCCGTAACTGTCTCTCCTTACGAGGACACCTCAACAGGTCAGCAGAGGAATGGGATATGGGGAATTAAAGATATAGGGAGAAGGAAGGAGGGATAAAAGAATAGAAGGAAAATAGATGGATAAGAAGCCGCCAGCCAACGAGAGGAAAAAAGAAGGAGATAGGAAAGAGGGGATCCGGTCGAAGCAGTCCAAGGGCGGGGTGCCACAATGCGAGAGCTGCACGGCATCAGGAGACCGCGGAGGGCGAACCAGTCGGCGGGAGCTACGCTGAAGTCGGAGATCGCGAGGGCACAACCGTCCAGCTTGAAATCCTCCGAGCGAATCGCAACATTGCAGCACTGAGGCAGAATAGTATGTTTATAGGTTCCTTCCTTGCCATAGCAGTTTGTCGTGATCTATTTGTTTTCGTTGTATGTGAATCTCCGGCTGTGTCAACACACTTTTCAGATGCAAGCATCAAGCATTAACTTTGCTCAAGCTGAATAAAAGGCGATGACTTTTTTTTTTAGATTTATGGGTGTTAACGTCGCGAAGTGACTGAGGCTATCAAAGACGCCGTATATAGAAAGGGCTCCGGAAAATTCCTACCACACGGGGTTTCGTAGCCGCTCAACCACTCAACAACGCACAAGACAAAGTGAAATCAGTTAACTAAGCAGGATAGTCGAACGAGATGAGGAAAAACTCGCGTGCGACTGCATGGCAAAGCAGGGTGGGCGATAACTCGCGACGGATATGTTTGATGTTTGACGTTTATCATTATCACATATGTACACAACGTGCATAAACAGAAAGGATGGCGGGAAAAAAGCTGCCTAAAGGCAGCTTCACTGGTCTCTTCTCCTTTGTCATGTCAATGGACTTTAAGAACAGCAGATGGTAAAAATTTTCTGATTGATTCATATATGGGGTTTAACGTCCCAAAAGCACCATTTGATTATGAGAGACGCCGTAGTGGAGGGCTCCGGAAATTTCGACCACCTGGGGTGCTTCAACGTGCACCCAAATCCGAGTGAACACACGGGCCTACAGCATTTCCGCCTCCATAGGAAATGCAGCCGCCGCCGCCGCCGGGATTCGATCCCGCGACCTGCGGGTCAGCAGGCGAATATCTTAGCATAGACCACCGCGGCGGGGCACGGTAAAAATTTTCTGAGCCCTCCACTAAGGCGTCCCTCATATATATGTCGTGGTTTCGGGACGTAAAACCCGAGGAATAATAATAATAATAATAATAATAATAATAATAATAATAATAATAATAATAATAATAATAATAATAATAATAATAATAATAATAATAATTATTATTATTATTATTATTATTATTATTATTATTATTATTATTATTATTATTATTATTATTATTATTATTATTATTATTATTATTATTATTATTATTATTATTATTATTATTGGATTCAACTACTCGGGCAATAAAACTTGCATCATGGCAAGAAGTGCCAAAAAATACAGTTGCTGCACCATTGAAATAGAAGTACTCTCGTATGCAGACAAATACAGAGCTTACTTCCACATGAAACCAAGAGAGCAGAGTGCTGGCGTTACGAATCATCACGACCGAAAAGACTGGAAACCCCAGGAGACAAAATGGGGGGTTTTATACGTCCTAAATCTACGATGTGATTGAGAGACGCCGTATAGTAGAGGGCTCCGGAAATTTAGAACGTCTGGTGGTGTTCTTCCACGTGCACCGAAGCGCACAGTACACGGGCCTCTACTAATTCACCTCCATGAAAATACGACTGCCACGGCCGGAATCGAACCCGCTACCTTTGGATCAGCAGCCGAGCACCGTAACCGGTAGACCATCTCGGCGGACTTATCTTTGGGAAGACGGACATGCTGGTACAGGTGTTGTGTAGCCTTATATTACACTGTCCTGTGGTAATGTATGCAATGAGAAAAAGCATCTAGTATATGTCAAGGTAAGCGGCCTCAACTGTCATGAAAACCATATTCAAGCGGAACAAGCATACCCATTGCAGTTAACTTGGGGGACCCAACAGTGGTTTCAAATTGTAATGGCAACAAGTTTCGGCTACTTCCGAGAACGAAGACGTCACAAGGTGCGATCGCTGTTAACCTGTTCGTCCTAACAGCTCTAAAATGTCGCTTAGCAACACCAGCGCATTCACAAACAAGCCAATGTATAGACCAGAAAAGTGATTACTTGTAGGAGCAGCCATTTTTGGTCGGAGGCAATGGATCATGTGGAACCCTCCATGGGTGGAACAGAGGAACAACATATATCATTCAGCCTATCTTTATCGCATGCTTCCTGGCAGTTCGCTGGCAGTCAACTCTGATGTAGCCAAGTGCGCAGTCCCTGAGCTTGCCGTACCCGCACGCTATAACTGCATGGGAACAAATAGGTTCGCCGTAAGAGTGGTTGCAACAATATAAGGATATGATATAGATCGAACAGAAGGATCGCATTATCAGTAGCGCGTGCTACGATGGTGCCTCAGGCAATTCAACACCCAAGGTGAGGCACGAGTGTCCAGCAGCTTACCAGGCGCAGGTGTGCTAACGTATTCGGTCACACGCACTCCTAAAGCAGTGTGTATTACCATCGTCAGTGATTATGCGTGTGCATCGTGATAAAGCGAAGATCAGTCACATTCGCGTGTTATCGCTTATTATGACTCGTCGTTTTCGTAACGTCCCGACATATACCGGACGGAGACGGTATCATACTTTATTTAAATGTTAGAAATGCCATAGCATCACCCGGCCCGCGTTGGTTTCCTTTGGAAATAATTTCTGTCGATCAAATTCAACGACAAGAATACCGCAAGCTGCCGAGACGAAAACGTAAGGAGGAGAAGGGGAAGCAAATCAGGCTATACCTTCTTGCTAATCACCCTTACCTAGCGTGAGGACAAGTATCGATGACGTATATACTCGGTGCAATTTGACTGACTATTAAATACATCTGGACACGTATGACCCACCTTTATTCCAATGGAAGGTCTTGAAGAGGCGATGAAATACGATTTTGGTTCGCATCGCAAGTTCGTGGTAGTAGCCTCGCTTGAGGCTTCTGCGAAAAGGAAGTGAGGCCTTCACCAGATGAAGATTTCGCTGATCGTTGATGAGAAGACACAGTACTGTGGACAGCAGCTAATCACTCACAAGTGTCACGGTCTGATGAGCCCGGGGTAGATTGTGCCGACTCCACGCGGCCGTACCGAAACCGCCCATGGAACTCCGGCGAGAAACTTGGAAGTCACTCACAACAATGGTGCACGCTCTCGGGGCCGGCTGACACGAAACGGCGGGCGAGACGAATTCTGGCGGACCACAGTATCTCAGACGCGTGTGTTTATCGGGGCTTTCTAGTATAGCGTGTGGTCGAAGCGGAGCAAGCAACGGACGGCAGGGCGCGCACCGATCACCCTTCTCGTTTTCGTGGTTCAAAGTTCGCCGACGCTGAGCAATGCAGGCGGGCGCATTCCGTGCCGGCCGATAAGCCACCGCCGTTCTGCCGACTGTGCACATGCCGTGGGCTGCACGCAAGCCACCGGAAAGTCCGTCGCGATCGCGCACGGAAGTGGTTTGTTTTTCGCGAAGTGTCATCTCGAGGCGTTCCCGTCGTCCCTTAGAGCAAAGGTGAGCTTCAAGCGACCGTTGTCAACCCAACTGCGCACGGCTGCGTCTGCAAACGGACATGATCCTTTGGCTTTTGTGGACCCTTGGCAAGCAAGGCTGTCGCGTTGTCCATAGGTCCTCTGCGCGTCGGGTGCAGGAGCAGTGCCCAACTCGTATTTATTTATTTATTTATGATACCTCAAGGGCCCCAGTCAAGGGGTGTTACATGAGGAGGTAGACATTCACAAACAGATGATTTGTTCGATGGCTTCTTTGAAATGGGCGATGCTGGAGTGGTGCACGATGTCAGCAGGAAGATCGTTCCATTCTGTTGATGTTTGCACAAAAAATGAAGAGTGATGGGCAGTGGTATGCGCACGGGGTGGATAAACCGCTTTCGAATGGCTGATACGGCATGAAAGACGATGGGCTGGAACGATAACATGGTTTAGGTGCAATGCATGATAAAATGTGTGAAACAAACACAGTCTTGAAATTTCGCGGCGTGAAGCTAAGTTAACCATGTTAGCTTGAGGTTTTAGTTTGGCAGCATACCGTCATATGCTGCCTTGTTGAGATCTGTATCCACATAAAAACCTGATAAATAAAAAAATGGCCCGAATCTACATGTTACACTGTAAATGTCGTCGAAAGACGATAGTCTTGCGTCTGCAGAGAGTGAACAAAACGCCTATTGGATGTTCTGCGCAATAAAATCGGTTAATCGTATTCTGAAGGCGCTGCGTTAGAGTGCCTCGCACGTTTAGCGGAGGCGAACAAGCGCATCTAGGCACGTTAGACACGAGCGCCATCTGGCAGTTATCTTCGGAAACGAAGGCGTGTGCGACCGCGGAGAAAGATGCGCGCCAGTCTCGGAGACGATAAGGTGTAGAATGCAAAGCAACGGGCAGGTGCCACCACCGTGTCGTCGTAAGTGTTGGAAACACCTTGAGCATCACTGTCAGCGCAGCGCGATAAACGCTACAGTCCTTAGGAGTTACTTGTGTGTGCCTCCTCTAATAGAAAGGCAGACATACAAAACATAGACGTGTTGTTATGGCGCCTCAGATAAGCGCAATATTTGCTTTTCTAATTGACAATCGCACAACTATGAATGCTAAACCTTGAGCAATATTGGTGGGCGCTGCGGATGGCATTGGCCGTTTAGTACGGTTTGAGGTATCGTTAGGCGCACAGACAAATGTACAGACAGACAGACAGACCAAAAATTTTTTGTCGAAGGTCCCCAAGAAAGACTATCGTCATTAAAAATGCCAGGCCTGCGTGGGAGGTGCCGCACAATTACACTGAAAGCTAAAAGAGCGGCCTTTCAGAGCCTTTACTAAACACTCATAAAAAGATACCTTAAAGTACAGCGCGGCTTCGGGCGAAACATGAAAAAAAAAACCGCCATGAATCGGCTATTACAATATAGCATGAGTGGAAACTATAGACTACTGCTATAGTGCGCACCAGTCCGTAAAAGGCAGTTCTCAGTGCGCCTTGAAGAGCGTCATGATGTATCCACGAGCCCATTAGCTTCGGGCAATCAATGCTGCTTTTCAGATGGAATTCTTGCCTGTTCAGTCTCTGGTAGAGGCTCATACAATCTGTTCCCTCCCAACAAAAGCAACGTACGTATGGAATCACTTCCGTGTCGAATTTCCGTGAAGAGAGAGGTAGCCATAACTTCGAATCTGCGCCATCGTCTCTTAAACGACATTTACTCATTTTTCCAATCGAACGTAGATTGATGTCTGTACAGCAAAAAAAAATGCCAAGATAAATATTAGTATATGCCTAAATATTTATTAGCAATCTCGCTGGTCTTCTTCTTTTCTTTTTATCTTATTTTTTTGTTATTTTCACGTTACCGAAGTTTTGCAATGCTTTCGTGTTCTGGTCAGTCTAAAATATTTCTCGATTCCGGTACGACAGCGATTTCACCATTCTGATGGCCCACCATGCGTGGTAGACTTCAATGCATTATGACTCGTCTTCGCGGCCCCACTGACTTTTGACACACAACTCTCTGAAGTGATGAACAGAGATGACCATTCATCTCTGGCAGCACAGGGGGAGTCATGGTGTCCGAACCAGGATGGAGGTCCGTTCTCCTCGAGCGCCTTTCAACTAATTGTGCCGAGACACTATCGAGTTTCTCTCTTCAGAGTGAATACACCCGCCCTGACCTACCTACTCGACGCGTACCACCGGGTTCCCCAGCTCTCCTTCTTTACCAGCACACCCAGTGCCTCTTCTCTATTCCAAGCTCAAGGTGCGTGAGCTGTGCTGAATTCACCTTCTTCTCCGCACCTCCCGCTGGCCAAACACCTTTCGCCGCCGAGCGCGTGCAAGCCGCACAGGCTAACAACATCTTGCTCCTCTTTCCAGCCCTGCTTGTCTTGATTGCTTCTTTTTCTTCGTCTTCTCGATTGTTTCTCCGGGAAGAACACGACCTCTATAAACTACCTCCGCTCTGTTCCGGGAGAGGACCCTCAATACATTTACCTCGTCGTCCCTTGTACCCCGAGCTGTGTTCCAATTAAGGAATACCCAGCCTTCCACCGTTCTCGGCTCGCAAGAACTCTCTTCCCGGCCCACAACGTTTTTGTTTTTTCAGTTCGTTATTTCTTCTGTTTCTCTAATCTGCTGTCTTACCTCGGCATTTCGCTTCTTACTTTTTCCATCTCCTGCGCTTCCTCTTACATTCGCTTCCCCTCGTTCTTTTTTTTCGAGCCACAGCTACGTATAGCTAGCCTCTTGAGGCGGGAAGATGAGCACCGCGCGATCCCCCGACTCCGTCTCTCCATCTTCTTGCAGGACTCTCTCAAAACAGAGCGGAACCCTCGCGGCAAACAGACAAACAAAAGCACCGAACTCCACGAGTGAGGTAATACGGTCAGAAAACGCCAGGCGAGCGCCCAAAATCGTTTATCCAATCTGAGATCACTTCCCTCCGCCGTCTGTCCTGCCCTTTTGCGCCTGCATGCATTCGGAACCGCTCCATCCGTTCTTTTGCTATCGGGGTTCTTATTTTGCTTATTAATCTTTATTTCAGACCCGTTACCTTGGTCGCTGCACATTTGTTTTTGTTTTTCAGCCTACATGCATGACATGGGTGCAAAGTGCATGTTTTTCTTTTACTCTTTCACTCTCTCTCTTTAGTGCTTCTGTTTCCTCTGATCATACAGAGCTATTCTGAACGCGAACAATCGTCCGCTATACCTCGCAAGCGTTGTTGTATTCGCTTCTCCACCCCTTGCGTTGTTTCTAATTAAGGTTTCTTCGTTTCTGTTCCGCGATCCCCGAGCCATCACAAGCGACTGCTCTTGTTTAGTGCCAGAGCTAGGCAGCATCCTCACTTGTTCTTGCTTCGTTTAATTCAACCTTATGTCCCCAATAATCATCTCAGGCTCATCTCACTCTATCGTCACATTTGCATGCCTGAGTCATCACCCGTTATGCACAACGTGGCCCCATGTCGGCTTCTGAACTTTCACGTGCTCGCCCCCGCATAAGTACGAGTGTTTGCTGGTTTGTGCGCGCGCTCTAGGGTAAGACTCCATCTGCCTTAGGTAGCACACTCTGCCAGAGCACGTGAGAAACTTAGACACTACGTGCATTAGCATAATTTAAAAATTGCGTAGAACTACTATCGAAAAAAAAACGGCAGTCAATCCACTGAGTGAATGCTTGTGATGGACCAAAGCTAGGTCTTAGGCACGTAATACCTACGTTGAAGTCACCGATTAGTACGCCGGACAGATGAATGGATGGACGGATGCACGAACAGACGGACACACAGGCACGTGGACGAATGGACGGACGAACAGAGTAAGGCCTGTTTTAAAACCGTTGCTTGCTATGGACGCTCTTGTGTGCAATGCATGTAACACCTGTGTTTCGGTCCGACTGGAAGCTACGACAACGACGACGTCAGCGGACGTCGTGCGAGCCTGATGAGCTTCGTTCCTAGAGAGAGCAACAGAAGCAGATACGACAGCAGCAAAAGCAAAATGTGCAGGAAAGGAATTCAGTGACTTCCAGTACCAGTGCATTTGATGCCACGTAGCTATAGGTAGCAATAATAAGAACAAATAGTAGAGAACGAAAGACAAGGAGTATAACCAGTTTAAAATGACCGGTTTGCCACCCCTATAGATATGGTAACAGGGTGGTGGAGATATAAATATGGATAGGAAGGAGAGAGAAAGACAGCACACGACATCACACACTCCAGTATGTCAGTCACCGTCTGTCCCTCTCGCGTGGTGCGCGACGTACGTCACTGTCACAGCCCATTGTCGAAGTCCGTTTCTCTTAAGAACCTCAATAGTGCCTCGGTCGCCTTCAGATGCGATGTCTTCTGTCGAAGGCACGTATGAATGGTTTAAGCAGACACTTGTCTATTGTCGAGGTGCGCTAGCTAGAGCGCACGCCTGGGACTGTCTCTGGGCGTAATACACCAGACAGTCACACAGAGTGTGGTCTAACGTCTCCTCACAACGACAGGCGTCGAAAAGAGCATTGCCGGCCATTCCGATTCAATTCAAAATAAATAATGTTTCTTGAATGCACGCCTTCCTCCCCCCCTCATAAACCAGCAGCAATAAAGCAGAAGGGACCTCTCTTCAGCGGAGTTCAGCTGACATATGGACATGTACACAAGAGGACAGTTGACGTTGATTATTGTTCTGGTTGGTCTGGCTGCTTGGCGTGCACCATCGGGATATCCTGCGCAAGTACTCAAAGACTGCTGGCAGCATCGGACCTTGAAAGTGGCCTCCTCACCCACGGATGCCCGACAGTATAAGTGATCACAATCGCTTGGTCATTTTGCGTGGGTATCGGAGCCGTATAGGTGCACGACACAACATTTGCTGTGTATGCTTGACTGAGTGCCACAAACCCCGAATTAGGTTTATGCAGTTTAGAAATCCCTGCGCTCATATGAACGCTGAACAACGTTCAGTCTACCGTGTTGAGTTTTCACTGAACACGATAACAGCCAAGTCGAGAACAGAAGTGGAACTTCTTTAGCTGCTCATAACGCACATCTTGCGGCTGCATAACCTAACTTACGCGAAATGTAAGTTACTTCGTACGAAAACGAACAGACGACAGTATACAAACGGAGGCGTTTTGCGAAATCTCTCGAGAAAAATAGCCCTGGTATGCGTGTTCATAGGATAGCCGATATGGCGAAAATCATAATGAAATTTCGAAAGTACAATAAAAACATTTTAAATCGAGTAAATTGAAAGCGAAGCTGACAGCTATGCTGCTGCATTTGCCAGTCATGGGATAACTCAGGATTTTTCGTTGTGTCACGACTTTCCGTCTCGCTTTCTGCCATACACCTATTCATGACCCGCCAGGGGACCTGGCCCCAAGCCCCAGACTTTCGTGCCGTAGCGAACAAACCACTCCCCGAGCGTGCGATGTGATGTCTCTTTTGTAACGATGGAGCCGTACAAAGGACAAGCACTCCATTGTCTCCCTCCATCGTAATTTTCTGTTCTGCGGCGAAGGGATTACGTTTGATGAGAAGACTTGCTTGTTCTTCAATATCAGAACCTGCACGTATTGCCGCTCACTCTCGTGGTTACTAATTTTCTTTCCGCTCTCGTCGCTCCTCGCTCGTATAGCTCATCGAAGAATTCCCTCCTCATAACTTTCCTTACCGTTTCTCCGTTCTCTTCAGCCTTCACACATTCGTTCTGTGGCTTTTGTGTTTTACGCACCTCCTTCACCTTCATGTTCCGCACCTTTGTAATCAGCTTGAAGCAGTCGAGGCTCAAAGGTTGGTGATATAAGGACACTAATGAAAAAAAAAAAGGAATAGAAGGGTGAAAACAGACTTCAGAGATACACTAGTTAAGCCTTTGCACGGGGATGAGACCTGAACGATTTGAAGCGCCCTACCACATCCCTCGGAGATTTTCAGGAAATTGATAGAAGTGAATGACAGGCGATAATGCAGACAGAACTACGCAGGCATGTTGAGAGTGAAATTGGAAACTTTAAACGGCAGCCAAAGGCGAGCGAATCGGAGCGAGGTTTCTATAGCGAAAAATAAATCGTTCGCATTATCGTGCTCACTTGTCGCAGGAATCGCAAATTTCTTGTGAAGTGCCAACGTCCCCACTGAATGAAAAGATAATCGGGGGAAAACGGCGACGAATTCGGTAAATTGAAATGAAGGTATCAGGCGAGTTATCGGTTGGCAATAAAAAGTAGATACACCAGCTTAGGCGCTGTCGCATTTAAATCGTAGTACGCTTGGCGAGTACAGCATAAATGAACATGGTTGACGGTGTTCGCTAAAACCCAGTACGCAGAAAATGATGACAGAAGCAGTAAAACTCTAGGGTCCCATATACATTCGCATGTAAAATTATAGATAGAATAGAACCAGAAAATAGTTTTACAAGGATACAAAAGTTACGCACCATCGTATGGACATGTTGTATCAGGACGTTACCTTGCGAGAACGAACACGTATAAAGATGTACTCTTTCGTTCCTCGTATTGTGACCGAATGGAATAGAGCGCTCATCCTAATCGTTTATTAATGCTGTTATGTACAGTTTATTGATGAGCTTACTTGTTATCGATGGATGAATCACTTATCTTTTTGAAACCTCCTACAACGTGGCTGCAGTATCCATTAAATACAAAAATATAACTATCAGCAGTTGTGGAGGAGTGAAGCCATCAACGCTCTTCAATAAGTACCACGCTGGTCGGTTACACTGCTGCAGGGCAAAAAAAATTCCGCCATATCCACGAAGTGAATGATGATGAGTGGGCGAAGCTCCGGAGGTAAACCTGGTAAACCATGAATCCTCTGTACATTTTGCCCACTCGATTTTATTACATCGCTCCCCCTAGCGTACGTCGCCGCACTAAATCGAACGATTGCCTTCAACCAATGACACGCGCCATATGTGACATCATTCCTATTTTATAAGATCTCGCGTCTTTCATCAACTACAAGTACCGCTTTCTAGTTTATAACATCTTGCATCTTTTCATCATCAGCTACAAGTACCACCATCTAGTAAACACTACAAGAACTAAACGAGAGGTGGCTACATACAGGAGACGGTACCGCCATCTAGTGAACACTGCAAGAACTAAACTAGAGGTGGCTACATACAGGCTACAGGGGACGCACAGCCCACGCCCTAAGGAGTTCGCCCCTAAAAAAAACAGCGATTGAGATCAACGCTTTGTATCAAACAACATCTCAAAGGGTAGAAACCCCCAAAAAACGCTAGACAACTCAGCGCTTTATCGTCAGCTGTCCGCGCCTGTTGGAAGCGATCGAAACGAAGAGACCACCTCCGCCGAAAAGAGCACAAAACTTTGGACCGCACTGGACGGGCGCACCTAAATCTTCTCACGAGCGAAGCCTCTCCGAGTGGTCCCGTCAGGAGAAACACGATCGCTTGTTGCTGGGTCGCCTCGCCTTCAATTACTGAAGCTGATTTAGACCAAGCCGAAATTCGCAGTCACGTTTCGCGCATCGCGGAGGTAAACCTGAATACTGGCTAGACGGAGGGAGCACGCGCTGCTTCACTTTGTGCAGCCTCGAAATCTTCGCGTATACGCTCGTGCATGCATGCATACTCAGCGATTCCACCCAGGACTGTTCTTGCTCCTTTTCCGTTTCAGCTGTAGCCACGAAATTCGTTGAACTATAGCTGACCGTATGCGCGGGTGGGATTGAGTGTATACGTTCTTAAGGAGAGAGAATTTGAGACAGTACTTTCGACGGCGGTGTGTAAAGTAGCAGATTTCGCACGTAGACAAATGCGTGTCTGTATGTGCTGGACGTTTGTGTACTATACAAACGCGTTAGATATATTCCAGACAAGTTTCAATGGGATTCCTGAGATTCTACAGAAGTACTTTGCTCCTATAAGCGTGAACCTTTGGACCAGTCTCACGTTACAAATTTCACATGCACCACTTATCACATGTTATTTATTCAGAGCGGCGTTCTTACTGTGCAAAATGACACTCAAAGGTATAGCTAAAATAAGCCCTCGATTGAGGCAGTGGCACGTCATTTCGTCTGCACTTTAATTCGCCAGCTGCAGAAGCTACGTTCACGACGATGTAGCACCAAACGATTTGGATTGCAGTGAGATTCCGAATAGGTAAAAATGTATATACGTGGAGGGGCCAATTCGCTGGAAAGCTCGCCTAATTTTCAAGGTAGTTTAATCAGCGCTAAATCACCAGAAAGATGTACAGCACCAACACAGAAGCGAATCGGCTTCTTGGGCCATTTGCACTGCATGCACGTCCTTGGCTCACATACAGAGCAAAAAGGTTTGAGCCACATTCTAAGCGATGAAACTGTCCTCCCCATCGCCAAAAAAAAAAAAGAACACGCTGCACAAACGTAAAAAAAAAAGGACAGAGAGGGGGTAGTTGCAAAACAAGAGAGGGGTGGCAATAGCACAGGCGAGGCTATATATGTGATCTGGGTATGCCGTAGCGCGGTAAGCAGTTGTATGTGAAAAATAAAACGAAAAAAAAAGAAGAAGGAATGGTCTTAGTCGCAGTTCGTCCTCAAAACGGCAACTGCTCTGCTACAATGTGCGCTAGTCGAAGGTACTTTAAGCGCCGCGCGGCTTCCACAAAGCTCCGAAAGGGTGCAGAAAAGAGCTTGCGAGGAGAACCCGTTGTCTCAAAGGTGCGCCCCACAGAAACAAAAGGTACATTGGCGCTGAAAAAATAAAAATAAAAGAGGGATACGCTCTTTCTCCGGAACGGTCTTGCCGATGAACGGCCAGGAAGAAAGGCGGTGAGAGGCTGTATGGAGGAGAAGGACGAGGGCGCATCCTCGCGCGCAGGAAATGTCACCGCGCTTCGCGCAAAGGGGAAAACAAAACGGGAAGAAGACAAAAGAGGAAAGATAAAGGGAAGACAGGAGCGCCAGGTTATCGGCTCGACGATTGTGCCAGTGTTCTGTACGTGCGTGCGCGCCAGGGAGGGATGGCAAAGACGCGAAATGGAAGACGGGGAAGAAAAAACGAGGGAAAGAAGGGAGGGAGAAAACGGGAAGAAAGTGGGGAAGACGGGAACTCGTTGCGTTTCTCCACGATTCGCCCTGCACTTTCTCTAACGGTTATTCCGAGGGCGTGTAATTGTTCCTAATGACGATCCTGGGAACCGTCAAGGGAGGTCACCGGGCGAAGGAGAACGAACGGCAGGCAGGGAAAAAAAGAAGGGGAATAAATAAAGGCAAGAACGTTCCCTCGCATCCGAAAGGTAAAGCGAGGTAGAAATAAATAAAGCGAGGAAACAAAGGAGAGACGACAGCGCGGGTGGGCGGAAAGATGGGTACGGGCCAGAGCTGGAAACCGGAGACAGTGTTCGGGAGAAAGAATGGCCGAAAGGGTGAAAGAGGCAATGGGACCTAATGGAAGTGGACAGCATTTGTCTCTCGCCATTGTTGGTCCGGTCGGGAGCAGGTGCGCCCTGCCCCTCGTTGCTCGTGGAGGGGTTTCTACGCACCGTTTTCTCCTCGGCGCTTCTTACGAAAGCAGCGGTCGAGGTAGTGGAGACGTGGCACAGTGCGGACGAAGCGCCACATGCGGGAAATGGAGGAGCGCGCCAACACGTCACGTGACTCTTAAGCCGCGTCCTTGTTCTTCAACTGCTAATCTCGAAGAAGGGAAACCAGTCGCCCGGAATAATGTAGCTGCTGCGTGAGTCGGGAAAAGTTGTGAAACAATATTTTCCTCCCCTTTTTTCATTTTTCGTAGAGCTAAATAACGTTAACAAACCGTTGTACTCGTCTGTATTAACCGCCCTCCCCTCTTTTTTCCCTCTCTCGTTTTGTGTCTTTCCTCGTGTTTCTACACTATCACTCGCTGTTCCTGTAACCTTAAAAACCGCAAAAGCCCTTTGCCTGGCGCAGTTGATGGTAACTTTTCGTAAAACAATGGCTGCTTAACATCTGATTAAGATATGTTTTGGGTATTTACTTAAAACTATAAAGCGTAAGAGTGTATTTTATTTAGTGCATGGCCTAACACCGTGGTGGCTGAGTTTCCACGGCTTTCTGCCGCTTAGAAAAAAAAAGTGATCGCATTCGATCTCTGGTCGCGCGTCCTTGTATAGATGGGGTGGAATGAAAAAGACGTCCTTGTATTCGGATTCATGTGGGTGTATGAAAACCTTGAGCGATGAAAATTGATTTCGGACACATCAGTGAAGCTCGACGAGGTCCCTGAGTGGCGTCTTTTTCATAATAACTATCTGCTTTACAATTTAAGAACAACTTGAAAGGTTAGAAAAAATAGCTATGTATCACTTGCACAAACATCTGCTCGTCCTTAATATAAAGGTTGGTCATGTCGTTGCGGCATACGTTACTACCTACTAGTCATAAATTAATATATTTTTTGTAGTTTTAATGAACGTACTAATGTAACTGTTTATTACAGGGATGAAGGTGCGCCTGAATGGTCATTCTCATCACCATAAATCATCAGCCTGACTACGCCCACTACGTGGCAAAGGCATCTCCATGTTCCGCCAGTCAACCCGGTCCTGCGAGCCTCCTTAAAAAGAAAGTCTATGGTCCTGTGATTTCGTGAAATCACCATCCGAGAAAGAATAATGGTAATTGGCTTTCGTATGCGTGATCTAAACGCGTATTGTACGCTGAACAATATTACCTAGTTCGACGTACTGAAACCGAAAGAGGGCGGTGCTAGGGGCAGCTGAATGGAACACCGACAAGGAAGAACATTACTTGTATTCTGAGGCAATAAAAATATGATGCAAATCAACAAGCATCGTAGCAGTGAGTTCAGGTATAGTTTGGCGAACTAAGAACATTAAATAAAGAAACAGTATGCCAGCGTTCTTTTTTAGAATAGTAGCGAATACATTTCCCATTTTTCTGGTGCTTATAGTATCACGAGGACCTATAATATTCCGCACCCGTCGGTATCGTCAAAAACTATTCTTCCAGGGTTATTATGCGAACTTTTCATTCAACGGCTGAGGGCGACCGTTTCAATCAATCAAATTTTGACCACCGTCGCACACTTAGTCTTAATACGTAGCGTAATATGTCGATTATTAGTACGACTACCTCTAGTCAGCACTTAAAACAATAAGATTGCGAAAAATAAACAAACAAGTACAAACAGAGGAATAAAATATGAGATACAGGGTCTACGGCCAACACACCGGCAGTCCAGTGTCCTAGGCTTTCTTTCCTTTACTAGAAACATGACCCCCCTCTCCGCCCCCACAAGCTCAAACCCCTTGGGAGTGGCGGCGAAGTGACGAGAGGGCCCTTCCGGCTCAGGGAGCCGACATCCATCACCATCAGCCGCAGCGGACTCCGTCGACCATGGCCGCTGACCGCAATGCTGGACACATAAACTCACTCGGAGCCAGCCAAGCAGCAACCCCCTCTGGTCCATAAACTCGTTCATCTTGGGTCCGAGGTACCCCCCCATCTACTCTCGCCACTCGTTTCCAACACCACGACCGTCTCTGCGGCCTTTCTCTCCACCTCTTCCATTTTCGGTAACCTTCCGTCGCTTCCTTCTCCTCGTCCACAACGCAAGCTCGTCTACTGCGCTGCCAACAACCTTTCCCCACCTTCGTTATCTCCTCTAGATATATATTTGCGCTACGCGCGCCAGGCGGCGACATATTTCCTGGACCGGCGCCGACGTCTCTCTTCTACCGTCTTCGTTTTTTTCTTCTTTTTGTAAGCCCTCCACCGTCACTGTGTCTCCCTTATTTCTCGTCTTCGCGCTTCGTATGCTAGCGCTTTTTGGTGCGCTCGCTTCTTTGGCGGGATAACGGACCAGCGGTCAGCGCCGCCGAACTCTCGGCCGGAACTCCCGAGTGCTGCCGACTGTGCGAGAAGCCAACGGTGCCGCTCCCATACACTGTCACCGCGATTAGATGTGCAAGGAGCCGGCGTCCGCTACGCCGTCCCTAAACTGCCTCTACATACACTATGTAGTGCTTCTCAAGTAAAAGAAAAGCTCCGCGATCAGGGCTCTGCACAGTCTTAGCTTGAAAAGAGAACCTCTAGTACGAGCTTTCAGCATCTTATTATTCAGACTGCTACTTAGTTATTTATTTAATTATACTTGTTCACGCGTTGTCGTGGTCGTGCACGACCCTGCATTCACAATACTTTAGAACGAAGCAGTTGAGTACTTGTAGCAGCAAAAAAACTACTCTCAGAGTACTTTGCACGTGTTACCTGAAGCTTGTGGACTCGCACACTCGCAGTATATTGGTTCAGCGCAACGTTAATATGCCCGAAATAACAGCAAATCTGAACAAGTGCGCACGACTTTTTCTACGTGATTTGCGCAGGGCACATGATCCAAGATGTGAATTCCATACATTTAGTTTACGTTGATTTTTTTCATTGAAAATATCGACAAGTAATCTCGATAAAAGGAAACTACGAGACTACAAAATGGCTTGTGCTGATCTGAAAGAGATCACTCGGTATTTCCTCATTCAGAGAGAGAGAGAGAGAGATAAATATGCAAGGAAAGGCAGGGCGGTTAACTAGACGCACATCCGGTTTGCTACCCTGCACTGGGGCAGAGATGAAGTGGAGAAAAGAGGTTGCATAGAGATAAGAAAGGTACAAACAATTACAAGCGTGCACACTGGGGCAGGCACATAAAACATTTATGAGATGGTTGGTTCTGTCATCGAAAGCCCGGTTTTTCGGTGTACACTTTTTTTCTACACTGTTTTTTTTTTCGAAACTGCGTAGACACTTGCCAATCTGTCTACATCGTGGATTAAGTGAAAAAGGAAAGTAAAGAGAACACTAATACGAAACGAAGATAACAGAAAGGGGAGACGGCGGCTCGAGTTCCTGTTGAAACAGGAGTATGCGTCTCGCCGATATTACTTGGTAGGCCACGCCGCAAGAGTCGCGTCCAGGCGTGATAAAAGAACACCTCCACTTCTAATTTCAAGATAGCGAAAAGGCAGAACGAATTTTAGGAAAAGAAAGAGAGAGAAAGGCTTCGTACATATACGTGGAAATATATAAACCTTGGTGATGTTTTCCGTCTGACAACTGCTGCGACTCCGCCCACACTCTTGAAACGAAGCCCTCGTTGGCACCTCATACGTGACAAAACACACCGTATAGATTGCTGTTTGGCGCAAAGCCCAGAGGGAGAGCGATTGGCGAAAGTCTGCGCTTGTCCTCTTTCAACACACACACACACACACACACACACACACACACACAGGCGCGGGCACAAGCGTCGACGAAACCGCCCTGTATTATCTCTCACGACGCTTTACACCAGAGGCCGTTTGAAAACTGTGGCAAGAAATTTTTCATGTTTTAGTTTTAACACCTTTGTTTCTTTTCTTCATTGGGACGCTTCTTGGCTCAAATACCTCGATGGCGAAATAGCGGGCGTGAACACAAACTCCAGCAAAGTTCGAGCGAAGTAAAGAAAGTTCGAGCGAAATAAAGACGAGAGGAAGATCGGTGGAAAGTTAAAATGAACGCTGAAGAAGAAAAAAAAAAACTTCCCGAACCTGCGAGAATGTGAGACCACGCAGGGGGGATGCTCTTCCACCCAGGAAGAAAACTTGCAGCGCGGACGAAGGGAAAGTCCCGGACGACCGGCTTTTGAGGTGACGGTCAAGCGTATATGGGGGCGCGCATCTCCGCGGCTTACACAATGCTCAGCCATCGCTTCCTCCTATATACAGCGGCCCATCGTATCTTCGCTTTCCCTCGTGTTCCTCGGGGTTCTTGTTCATGCCAGCCCTTCCCATCGTCGTTCCTTTCATCGCGCTCTTCAATCCTCAACCGTAGGTTCCAAACATTAACAAACGAAAGTACAGCCAAGGTTGGTTTTTTTCGTGACTTCAATTCTTTTGCCCACTTTTCTTTTTTAACGCGTCTCATAGGTTTCCCTTTCGAATCCAAGGATGTAGCTGGAAAGCCAACTGAGAGATATGTCGTCCAGTCTGCGGAAGGTATCCCCTGCCGGTCTCCGCGACGGCGACACCGGCCAGCGGAGGATATTATACTTTGTGGTTTGGCGCGGCCCGAGTTGTCGTTGCCACTGCCCCATCGTCGTCGTCCCCCCCCCCCCCCCCCCAAACCCCGGATTTTTCTTCGACAGCGTGGACCTGCGCTTCCGAGAGGCGTTCGTCTTGCCCCGCTTTGTCCGCAGCGCTTCCGCTTCACAAAAGAACAGAACAAAACAAAAAACGAACAATCTCGTTGGGCGTGCCACGGGAGAAACATTGCGCGGGACCGTGTAGTTCTATCCGCTGGTGGAGTCGTACGCTTCGCTTTTCGTCGCCACCTCACTCTCAGCTCCGCGTTTAGATCGTTCAGCTCATCGCACTGTCCTTGCTCGGCACTTGGTTGCAGTCATTTCGACTTTACAAATAAAAAAAATGCAAGAAAAAGAAACAAGGTAAGTTATCGTACTCCGAGGAGACCATTGTTCCTCGTTCTTGTTCTTTGATCTAAAAAAAAAAAAACGCTATAAGTTGGGTGGTAAAGAAAAGCAACGGAAGGCACAGGAAGGAAATGAAGATACCCTGCTTTCGGACGCTCTTTCCGTCCTCATATCGCGCACCTGAAAGATTTCGGGCTCTGAAAACTTCACGAGTCGCTGCTTTTGAGGCGTGCCATGCAGTTCGCTAAAGTTGAAAACTTTCGAAGTTTACATTGCGGGAGTTCGTATTGCCCTTTCGGTCACAAGATGAGGTACACTGCCGGCAACTACGGTGAAGTTGCATGGTTTAGTCACATTGTGCAGCAGACTCTAGAACTGAAGTCAATGTATTATAATGATTATTTGCGCTTTGATAGTCAGCGCGCGTCACGAGAGAGTTTCTCAATGTTTTTTTTTTTTTAGGCAGCAGTCAATATTA